>NC_059132.1:88588147-89838147 GCF_020740605.2 Lemur catta | reverse complement strand
AGAATCTTTTGCATTCAAAATAAATTTCTTGTGAATCAAGTTCTTGTAAAACATAAAATCAAACATATGGGTACTATTTCTATAAGCATAGAGTAGAAAAGTCTTTTAAACATGATGCAAATGTAAAGGCCATAAAGGAGAGGTTCAAAATGTGTCCATAGACTGCTAATCTTATGCTTAAAATATCATAAAAACATTTAAAAATAATTAAGATTATATGATTAAAAAGAATTAAGTTTCAGAGAAAAGTAAATTAAAATTAACACTAAACATAGAGATTACACTTAAAGAACCACAAATTAAAGCATTAATAAAATACCATTTGTCTTAAGGTTTTCAAAGTGTGGTATTTTAGGTAGTATCCTGTGCCTATGATAGGAATATAAATTGATAAACTCTTCCTGAAACGCAACTTGGTAATATCTATCCCAATTTCAAATGGACTTATCTTTTGTTTCAAGAATGACAGATATGTGACAAAAAGTACATGTTAACCATGGGGATTATAGGTAAATTGCAAAAAAATTGGAAATAAAAATGCCTACCTCTGAGGCCTACATAAACAAATATGCCAAAACAAATAACAGGATATTATGTTCATTGCATAGTATTTTTTCTTTTAAAATGTCTTTATTCTATACGTATACTCAATATTGTAAAACATTTAAAAATCTTCTGCATAAACCTAGTAGAACTATTTTATTCCTTTTTCCAAGGTAGTTGATATATTGAAGATGTTACACAAATAACATGTTTCAATTGGTTATTGTAGTTTAAGAAGCATTTCCTGAAACTTAATGATATGAATTGCCTAGTGTCTCAAGAGTATGTGCTATTGCACAACTTCTAAATGTGTATATTTATTGTGTCAATAGAGTTTGCATGGTTCTGCTCTGCTGATTTATTTTTCTTCATGATATTGAAAATATGAATGTAATTAGATGATAATCAATTTCCACTGCAAATAATATGAAGTTTCTGTAATTAAAAAGAATAAAATTATCAGGGATTGCATATTAATTTCTTCTTTATAATTTGAAGTATTACATGTTAAGAAGCCATAATCACCACATTTTCTAATTGCATTTCTAAAGATATGTTAAAAGTAGTTTGTTTAGAATATATAAAAACTTAAAACTTACCATGTATTTAATTCATTCCAGTAAATACTTCATGAAAATATTTGAATACACAACTTAAACTAATCTTTAATGACTAATCAATATTTTTAAAAGTGTGGCCTTACTATATACTGTATAGCCCCTTTTTAATACATGTTTTTAAAAGTATGAAAAATATTAAATATAATGCAATTTTTTAAATTCAGGCTCCAAAACTTTAATGTTTTAATATTTTGATGCCACAACTTTGTGTGAAATTGTAAATGAAAATCAGACACAGTGTAGATCATAAGACAAAAAGTAGTTGGCAGACTGAGATATAAGATTTTCAGTATATCAATATGGGAGACTTTAGATTCTGATTTGTATTTCCACGTAAAATTTTTTAAATGTCTCAATTACTGAGTTAGTTTGGTAAGCAAACATGTTTTAACTTAAATAATTTGAATATTTCAGATAAAAGCTTTCCTTGAATTCAATTATCTCTATAAATAAATTAATTATCATCTATGCACTAGTGGCTTAAAAAGTAAATAAATTTATTAAAAATATCCCTCTTTAAACATCAATAATGCCTATTACATTACGTATTGCTCATATTTACATAATGGGATAAAATAGGTTTGCATAGGAATGGAAAGCTGCATAGAAGAAGCTTATTTTAATGATAAAATTCAACCTTACAAAACATTTAGTTTTGTAATTCTCAAACACAGTGAGAAGTATGGCATAAAGATGTTACTAGCTAAATTCACTGATCATTGTTCAGCAAAACTGCTGTATTGTTATGTACCATTGCCTCCTTATTGCTTTCTTATTGAGGGTACTTCGAATAACACACACACAAAAGTGTATATATTAGTCTACCCCATTTCCAACTTAGAAGTAAGAAGACTCTGAGAAAAGCAAACTCTTAACTTTCTTCTTTCAAAATTACCTTTCCTGTGATACTCTGATAAGACAGATACAGAGCTCTCTATACTTCTTAAAATGACCTTTAGAAATTTCATAGGAAAAATCAGTCCTATCACAACATATGATTTATTTTATGATACAAACAAGCACTACTGAGCAATTGCTACAAATTAAGAACACATTAAGTTTTTGAAACAATATGTCATTCAGAAATCTATCCTATAAGATTTGATGCCCAGATAACAAATACGTAAATTAATTTAGGGGGATGAAAAATTTTCAGTTGGCATAGACTATGTATCTTATTTTAGTGGCAAACATTGTTTTAACAAGACAAAAGATTGCAAAGAATATATTATCATATTTCACACTGAGATTATTATTCTTTCTAATAGAATTGGACATATTCAATTTCTAGCTAAAGTGTATTCACAGCATTCTAACCAAAAAGCTTTTTAAATGAATAACTCATATGTGTAATGATATGTTTATTTCTTCTCCTACGGTGCCTACAGAACCTTTCCAAGAAAGATGTGCAAACTTTGATCAGTTAATATAATTCATCTGGCCAAAAAAATAGTAACAGCAATTTTATCTGGTAAACTGGAATAAAAATTACCACACTATATTGTTTCCAGTTAAATTTGACAGTATCTTTCCTTTTAAATAAAACTAATTCAATAATTTAATGTATTATATATATATATTATTTTTTAAATCTTCAGGTTGAAAATAGTGTCTTGCATACTTCTGAGGGAAAGAGGGTTAATGTTGAACAGAATTCTTTCACTGGCCTCTTCACTGTTAACAGTGTCTGCAGGAATGAAGCATCAGTCTGATGCAGACAGAACTCACTTGTCTTCCAAACACCACCACAGGCTTCCCTGGGTGTCAAGGCCCAGCTTTAATAACTGGTGCTTATTTAATCAAGACAAATGCAGCTCTCCAAATGATTGGCAGCTTCAAGTCTGACAGATCTGTCAGTTGTTATCTTTCAAATGAGAGTGAAATCTAACAGCTTAACACTGTGTGGCTACAGAGGAGCATGAGGCCATAAATATACAACTTTAAGGCTATCTAACTTTTCCAAGCTTATATGGGAAACCAATTTTACATTATTCATGTTTTTATTCTCTTGAAAAATGTGGTTAGCTAATGTGGTTTAATATCTGGAAAAATCCAGGCTTATACTTTACCAATAATTAGAATTTGGAGTATAACTTGCCCTTTTTCCCTTTTAACAGACATGTGTGGTGCAATTGAAGAAGTAAATAAGGTAGAATAAAAGATTCACGCTCTAGTTCTATTTTCACTTTCCATTTCTATTTTATCTATATTTTGTAAACAACTGAATACATTTTTTGATCAAAGTGGACTTTTGACATAATCCAGTATCCCTAATTATATTAATATAATAATTTGCTCTCAGTAACTCAGCTATCCACTTTTTGATGTTCTCCTTTAGAAACTGATTTCATTAGGAGATGTATTTTCATGTCACCAAAGACAATGTTCAGATAAATATGCATATTTTTAGTTGCAGCAGCCGTTTATTAAACCCTTATTACACCCTGAGAAGTGTGCTGTGCAATGTATAAATACATATTTTTTAAAATTTTAACAACTGTCTGAGGTGTGCATTATTTTCTTGGGTACAAGTTAATTAATAGGCAAAAGGTCACAAAGCAAATAAGAGTCTTATATTTCACTTTAACACTCTTTTTATTTATCATGAATTTTCTTTCTCCCTATGTAATAATATGCATGAGGAGAGGTATTACACACCCTTCAGTACATTTATAGGAATTGTATCAATCAGACAATGTCTATTTCCTGGCATTATCATTATGATATTATTATGGAACAGAAATTATGCAAAACTGTCAAAGAAAGTTAGTTTCATTTAATATGTATTAAACTGATTTTCATGCATTGGAAATCAAATTGCTCAGATAGGACTCATATTTACTACTTGATGATTTAATAGGGCTGTTCAACTTTACAATATCATTGTCCGAGTGCATAAATGTGTGTGTGTTATGCTTGTTAAACCTGTTAAAGTCTTTAGCAGTCAAAGTAATAGAAAATGAAATGCATGAAGTTAGGAGCCTTTGTAAGTAAACTAGCACATTAATTTGGTACAGTGTAGGGTAAAATTATGGGAAGACCATTAAGGATTGAGCAAGGCAATGCCAGACGTAAAGCTAGCTTAACTAGATCGCATAGGGAATGATCAAAGTCAGAAACAGTTGGCAGAGGCATGGGGCTGCCAGTTACAGCTTATTTTTAAGAGGGCCGGAACTGCATATATCCAGAAGTTATTCCAAGGAATGAACCATGCAATGGAGTAGAACTGCACATGCAGGACAATGGGCAGTAGTTGAAATCAAGAGGACTAGGTTCCTGGTATGTGAGGTGGTAGTTCAGCACAAAGCTGGTGGATTTTAATTATGCCAGAAAAAAAAAATCATTATGAAATTCTCTGGTTTACAGAGGAAACTAGATGTCTGGGATCTCTATTTCTTTTCATTAAAATATGTTGATTAATTTTTAGCCAACTTAGTTATATTCTCACTAAAGACATTTTTCTTTTATCTATCTTGAAAAAATTAACTCTATGCTTTCACTGTGAATGTATTACTCATTGCTCTTTTGAAGTTCACGTTCTTTGAAGACTCAAATTATTTCATTTCCTATCAGCACTGGCAAGAAGACAACAGCCCAGGCAAAACTAAAATTACATTTCCTTGTTAAACTCTACTCTCATGTCCCACATTCAAAATTGTGAAAACTATTATTGAACACCTTACAGCACAGAGTCTGCTGTGTGAATAAGGAATCCAGTGTCTTCTGCAAACATGTTTGTGTCATGGGTCACTCAGGCTCCATTTCCACAAAATCCCTGAGTAAGGGAAATTGTTCCCCTGCTTTTGGAAAGACATATAATATATTTTCTCAATATTCTTCTCTCCCAGCATCTTAGGTTGATTGATTTTTTTGTAGTCCTACCCAGAATTACTGTAGGGACCGTCCCTAGGCAAGAATTGGCTTGAGCCCAGAGTCAGTGAAGCTGGACGTGCTTCTTGGGGCCAGAGGTCAATAGGTCCAGACATGGCCAGTTGAATGCTTCTTGGAGCTAGAGGTCAATGGCCTGTTGAATAAACAAACTGTTCCCTATGGCAAATAGCCAAGGGCCTTAGATCTTGCACACAAGCCAAGGCGTGTCTCATTGTCCTGCACCCATGGGGGTAATGAAGTCCAAAGGTTAAGAAGCAAACGTCTACCTTCCTTGAGCAATTTCCATAAGAAATGGAACATGTTGCTTCAGGGCTCTAAAGATAGTCACGTACCAGGAAGTAGCTGCTGGACAAAAGGAGTATAAAAATAAAGCGACTGGGGCTTTCGGCACTGCAGTCCGAAATATATTGAGAAAATATATTGAGAAAATATGTTATATGTCTTTCCAAAGTCTTTATGTGTCTATGTGTTTCTTTATGTGTCTGTATGTTTCTTTCTGTTGTTCATCCCCCGTTCTGTAATCGGGCCGCTACAATTACAAAATTTTAAACTCCTATTCATTCTCATAATATCTCACCAATATGTAAAAAATATGTAAAAATGATATATGCTTCCTCATATGAAAAAATACACATATTCTTCTCATATAATAATTTCATCTTCATTTTAATAACAAATTAGTTTTTATAAAAAGCTTTGACAGGCCAGGCATGGTAGCTCACGCCTGTAATCCTAGCACTTTGGGAGGTTGAGGTGGGAGAATCGCTTGAGGCCAAGAGTTCAAGACCAGCCTGAGCATGAGTGAGGCCCCATCTTTACAAAAAAATAGAAAAAATTAGCCAGGTATGGTGGTGCACACCTGTAGTCCCCTCTATTCTGGAGGCTGAGGCAGGAGGATCGCTTGAGCCCAGAAGTTTGAGTTTGCAGTGAACTACGATGATGCCACTGCACTCTAGCCCCAGAAATAGAGCGAGACCCTGTCTCAAAAGGAAGAAGATTAAAAAAAAGCTTTGACAAAAATTTGTTTTGAATGAATAAAATAAAATAAAATTCCTGAAAATGATAGGTAACAGTAAATACAATTTATAATTATAGTAAATAAATATTATTTGATATTCTGTTAATATAATCTGAAATAATGCAGTTCAGGTGATTAACCTGAAGTATATTACTAGAAAACTTTCAACACCATAATACTTCACTCCACTATCTTTTTGCTTGCATAGTTTCTGATGAGAAGTCTACTGTAATTGTTATCCCTTTCCCTACATAGGTAAGGTGTTCCTTTTTACAGTTGCTTTCATAACTTTCTATTTTTCTTTTGTTTTCTGTATGTTGAATATAATATTCCTAAGTCTAGATTTTTTGGAATTTATCCTTCTCTGAGATTCCTGGGTCTGTAGTTTGATGTTTGTCATTAATTTTGGAAAGTTATTGGCAATTATTACTTTAAATATTTCTTCTGTTCTATTTTCTTGTTATACCGCTTGTGGTATTCAAATTATACATATTTTACAACGAAAAAAACTTTTAAGATTACCTCTTGGTCCTTGGATAGTCTCTTTTTTTAAATTTTTTTTTTCTCTTTACATTTCAGTTTGGAAAGTTTTTATCAGCCTATCTTCAGACGCACTGATTTTTTCCTCAGCTGTGTCTAATCTATTGATGAACTAATCAAAAATATTCATTTTTATTACAGTGATTTTCTATTTCAAACATTTCCTTTTTATTTTCTATTTAGCTAGATAAAAATCTTTCTTCTTACATTACCCATCTAGTCTTACGTATTGAGTTATGTTATGATAGCCCTTAACTTATTAATCATATTTTAAATCCCTGTTTAATGATTCCAATGTTTTTGTCCTATCAGTCTTATCTTAATGCTTGTTTTTTCCCCTTTTAATTGTGTTATTCTTGCTTCTATAGCATGTCATATAATTTTTTAAAACTAGACATAATATAGGAACTGAGATATATCTACCTTTAGTGTTAGTTTTTATTTAATAGATGAGTGTGTTTAATATTTGCTAAAGCTGATAAAACTAATAAAAACTGATAATACCTTAGTATCCTTGTTTGTATCTTCTTTCTTGTCTTATTCCCTAAGTACTTCTCAAATAGAGTCTATGTCTTGCAACCTTTTCAGCCATAATCTTCTGCTGCTGTGCTGGAATTTGTTTGGTGTGGTAGTAAGATATGGAGAGAAGAAAACATTAAATAAGCTTATGACTAAAAATAAGTCTTTTTGTGAGCCTATATCCCTGAACTCTGTCCTCACAAGAGTTTCTTAGCTCCTCTCTCCTTATGTGAGACAGGAAGGCTAGCAGGGGCTGAAGTTGTAGAAATGTCCTTACCCTAGTAGGATAAGTCCCTGTAAAAGTCTTTCATTTTGGAGAGTAGACCCTTGCTTTGGAGAATGTTCTGGATGTATTTAACAATAGCTAATTTTCCCCTACTCCTATCTGAACCACAAAGAGATCTTTCTTGGTTCTCTACTGGGAGAATCTAGTAGGATTTCTGGGGTAAATTTACATGAAATGTGGACCCCTAAAAGACTGTAGCCCTGAGATATTTCTCATTGTCAAGCTAGTCTACACTCATCCTCCCACAATTTGTCCAAATTACCATATAAGATTTTTTACCAGTTTATGGATCCAGTAGCTTTTGCTCTAAAAGAGCAAATCTTGGCTCTGACTCTTGATTTGCCTGTCTCTCCAGATTCGGGGGTGGCAGTTTGCCCAAAGGCCTCAGTTCCAAATCTCTGTAAATACGCCACAAATAGAGTGTTGCAGCTTCTGGGGAGTGAGATGTCGTCGTGGAAGAGTGGAGGATGTTTAAATTTTCATTATATATTCTTTTGTACTATCAAATATGCAATAATATGTTTGTGAACTACAACTTTTAAAGGGCCTAAATTCAATTGTCTAGTTGTAGCAAATTTGTATAATCATATGTCGTTTCAGCATCTATTCTAAATATAAATTGGGTTTTCTCCTACCAGAAACAGAGCTTAGTCACGCTTGACAAAGTTTCCAGTTCTCCACCTCCTCCCAGTTCCTCAGCATATTTGATCCAGACATCTGCCTTATGCAACTGCCTCCTGATGGAACATCCACCTCCCTATGGGACAGTTAGATACAACCTATGACTTGTCCCCTGATCCCCACACTCTGCATACAGTGTGCAGATATGCCACAGCAACACCTGTCTCAGTGCCTCCATGAGCTCATGTCTGCTTGCTTTAAACCCACCAATTAGAACTTTCCGCAGGAAACCTGCTTGAATGACACCCTGTACCCCAATAAAGTCTCTTGCCCTTAGGCCCCTTGTTCTCTCTATCTTGACCCTCACCCACTAGTTGAGCTCCTGTGTTCCAGGTGGCCTTCCCCTTTTGTTGGTCCAATGAGGCAGGCTACTCTCTGCTCTCTGAGATCTGTAAGTAATAAAAACTGCTCCTGTGATTTTATGTGCTTTATTGTGCTATCTCTGTGTCTCACCTGACTGGCACCCTGGCACCCTCCTCCCAGTCAGGGCTCTCCTAGAGAGTGGCTATTTTGGTAAGAATAAACAGCACACTGGTCAGAAAAGAGCCACAAAGGCATATGCCAGTATAAACAAGTTTCCTGTAAGAGGGACACCTGATCATAGGTTGGACACTTAGGCATTAGGCCATCCACCAGCATGAAGAAGGATCTTGTTAATTGTTAATTAATAAAGATAGAAGCAAACATTAATTAGAAAAAGAAAAAAAAATAGAAGGGTCTTATGAGAGGTACACTGTAAACAGTGAGATCACCTCCCCTGGAGCCCTGTCAAGGCAAGGCTATGGTTTATAGCCACTCTCCAGAGAGAGATATCAAGACCACATTAGAAAGAAATGACAACGCTAGATAAGAGAGACATGAGAAAAAAATATATATATAAATTTCCTGGAAGCAAAAAACAAATAAATTAGACTGTTTTATCAAATTATCTAAAAGTCACTTCAATGTGAAATATTATGTTATGTTTGTTTTACAGAAAATTTAAACCAAGTCATGTTGGAGCCTTTTATCTTTTATGTGTTCATTATTTATTATCAAAATATATTCAAATATAATTACGGAAATCAATTTTTATTCTTCAGATAGTTAAACAGTGTCTTTCCAATGTGGTGGAAGCACAGATTTTATTACAGGTGCTTAAAATATTCAGGAAATGAAATAATGTTTACATAAGAGATTAATAATCAGACCTCAGAACTATATTTTCTAAGAACACCTACCTGTTGCAAAGATTTGTGCAGGAAGGGAGGTAGAGTGGTTCTTTATGTCTGCCACAATTCTTCTTAACAAGAAGTTCCAGGAAGTGTCTATTCTCTGCTATTCTAAACAGGAAAATTGTTGCCAGTAAACATTTTATCTTTTAATATGTTCAGGTGTTTGTGGTTTATCTATTCTCTACATTTGGAATTTCCAATGTGGCAATTCATTCACTTTTCCTTTTTAGAACTTAAAGTCATGGTCATTAAAAAGAATGGCTTGGTTTCCTCATTTGAAAAGAATGATTTGAATGAAGAAGTATTAAATTGGGGATAGTTTGGTCTCTCTGTAAAGTAGCATTAAATTAAAGGCCCTCCTCTTTGTAATCCAAAATATAGTTTGTTCCAAGTTTATCTTTGTTGTCATTCATTTTTTTTCCTTATAAATTTTCTCGTCAGCAAGTTTGTAAGGACAATCCTATACTTTACTCCAAAACGGCATAAGCTCCCTGTAGGTTGACATCTGCATTCAGTTTTTTGCCAAGCTTTCTAAGTTAACATTTGTAAAAACTCTTCCTGCAATATGGTAAAATATTTGGATGGCACACAATGGCTAGAGGTCTCTGCTTCTCATTAAATGTCTTTGAATATGATATCATTTAGTTTAGTTATTGTTTTTCATGATAGATTCTGTGGTGAATTGTCACCCTTAATATTCTTTTTTGTTTTTGAATGTCTCCAGGGGTCATGTATTGGATAGTAAGAACCAGACAGTCTGACTCCAGAAAAGTAGAAAGTTTTTATGAAAGGATTTCTATTTACTGCAAGGATTTCTATTTAGTGCATGATGGCCAAATAAGAATCTACACTAAGCAGGAAAAATAGTGTATAAGGTTAATAGCATATTGCACTAGACACAAATACAATCTTTTTATACAGATAATAATTTTAAGTTTTTAATATTAATTTGTATATCAATAACACAAATAAAAATAAACATGTACACCAAATCTCTGATTTATACATTAGTTAAAGAAAATAAGTGAAAAAAATTACAAAAGAATTCTTCAGTCATTAAAATTTAGATGTTTTCATTCTCAATTTTTTAGATCAATCATATGGATTAGTATTATATCAATCCTTTCAGATGTTAATTGATGATTCTTATTTGGATGAGAAGGGACTGAACATCATTGTATTAACCAAGGTAGAAATAACAGAAAATGTTTCTAAATCATATTTATTGCTCTTGATGCATTGTGTGCACTTTTTGTCGCTTTACACACATAGCTCACATTTTTCATTGCCTCAAAAATACTAGTTTTATGTTGTTAATCTATCAGCCCCCTGAGGAATGTTAGAAAATATCTAGTTTAATAACATGCTGGATTCCTGGAAAAAACATACTTAATAATCTTGGAAAATATGTAATAAAGCTCAAAGAAAAACAAATGGCATTTTAAAACTGAATTGATCTCATACTATATTGTTACACATCATATTTATATTTATGTGACACTGCTGAACTATTCTATGTTCATAGTTTTTCTTGTCATAAAACTCTAGTTTTGGTAGTAGCTATAGCAAATGCAGCCAAAATGGTGGTAGAAGTGGTGTCAACATTTTTATGTAGTTTTTCATATTTTACTGTCAGTGTTTCTGGAGATTTCTTATTTCTTTCAGCAGATGAGCTAGATAAAAGGACATCTCATCAATTCGTAGTTCTAATTTCACCCATTGTAAACCATCAAAAATGGTACCTCCCTCTTTGTTGGTTTCTCTTCACTATAATCTGTATCCTTACAACACATTTATTCTTTTATGTCTTTTTTTCAGGTCACTGGGATTTTACAAAGACATTAGTGATTTTATATGTAGCATCAGTGACTTCTAGTCAATCAAAATATATAGCTATCTATTTTTACTATTATTAATGTTTAAGATTTTAGAACTAAAATATGTGATTTAGTTTCATTGGCAACAGTGAAAAGGTATGCACAATTATTTGGCTACTTATTTAGCCAAAGATCAATACATGCTCAATGATACTGCAGTATATGGTCTTATCTGTGGCTTTCTAAAAACCATCATCTCCTGAGAATTTGCACCAAAGAATCAATATTCATGTCTGTCCTCATGCTGGCTGATTTATCTTTTTATACAGATTGTACCCTAGCATCTTAAATGCAGCCCATAAAGCAAGTAACCATTTGTCAAAGTACTGGTAGTATTTGGAAAGTTTACATTTGATTACTAAAAAAAAGCCAGGTGGGAACAAAGATAATTTGGTCTTTATTGTTATATCTAGATTGCCAATTACTAAAATAAATAGACTCAATGTGTATTTGATTCATTTACTTCCAAATGAGTGAATACATGAGATGCCTACATTCTTTAATAACTAACTAGTAGAAAATCTCTGATGTGAAAGAGGTCAATATAGTTTTGATGTTCAAAAATGGTCCACTAATTGGATTCTTCCTGGGCTGTAATTTGTATACCATAACGTGTGTATTATTTTTATGTCTTGCATAGATTTGTATCCTACATGTGCTTAGATTGATTTCTTCAATACTTTATGTAAATTTATACCATGAAAGAATTAAAAACAACTGTAGGAATGTACCATGGAGCCAGTAAGGAAACTATACAATATTTTCTTTTTTCTTTTTTTCCCCTTCCTTCTTTCACTTTCTCGTTTATAAGAAGGTATGATGTGTTACATAATTTCTCTATAATAAGTATGGGAAACAAGAATATAAAAGGAAAATTATGGATGATGCATTTATTTTTAGAGATATTTTCAGACCCAATTTTTTGTATATGTATTTAAAATTATTTCATGTATTTTTAAATTTAAGTTTGTGTTTCTATTCTTTGTATTACATTTCCTTTTTTTATTTCAGAATATTATGAGGGTACAAATATTTAGGTAACATATATTGCCTTTGCACCAACCGAGTCAGAGCTAAAAGCATGCCCATCCCCCAGACAGTGCACAATACACCCATTAGGTGTGAAATTCTCTATCCCTCCCTCTCCCCCTCCTACCTGCCCCAAACCTGATGAATGTTGCTTCCTTATGTGCACTTAAGTGTTGATCAATTAGTACCAATTTGATGGTAAATACATGTGGCAGACCCAAAGTTTGTATGTGATAAAAGTAGAATTTTATCAGTGCATAGAGGCTATTAACATTCAAGAGCAGCAAACAAATAAAAACACATGTGTTATCTTGTTAAAGAAGCAGCAGTGGTAGCATTTCAAAAAAACATGTTTTAAGGTTGGTGCACTATGTTACTGGATGAGTTCGTGGGTTAATAGTGAGGATTTGATTCCAGGACTTAAGGTGGTAGGAGATGTACCTCCCTAAAAAATTCCCTGTGATTCACATTTTATTTTTTGATATTCTTGCAGATATGCAGATATTTAGGTCTATTACCTAAGAAAAAATAAGTAGAAATATAAGTAGAAAAAATAAGTAGACTTCAAAAAGTTCATGAAAAAATGTGTATTATAAAAAAAAGTATACATGGTTTTCAAAAATTTTGTTAACCAAACTAAACTCACACTAACTTTTTATAGCATGTCTGAACAGGATGTAGTTTGAGGTACTAAGAAGGATAAGACATCATTTTGAAAAGAGCCCCTATCAGAGCAATATAAATTCTGCTAAAATTGAAACAAGAATAAAAATCAAATTTATGGTAAAACTTGGGTGAAAGAATGGTAAAATTATTAATGTTTTACAAAAAATTTACAGTGACAATGCCCCAAATAACTCATTTTAAGAAGAGATGAGATGATGTTGAACAGACCATCTAAATAAATTTGTGAGGAAAGAATTCATCTTGTTTGTGCCCTAATTACAGAGGACCAACAATTAATAGCACACACAATAGCCAATACCATATACATCTCAATTGGTTCATCTTACACAATTGTAACTGAAAAATTAAAGTAGAGCAAATTTTCCACATAATGGGTGTCAAAACTATTGTGCCCAGATCAGCTGCAGACAACAGCAGAGCTTTCAGTGGTAATTTAAACAAGTGGGATCAAGATACTGAATGGTTTCTTTGAAGAAGTGTAACAAGAGATTCAACAGGGCTTTACCAGTACAATCGTGAGGACAAAGCACAATCAAAACAATGGCTACCAAGAGGTAGAAGTGGTCTAGTCAAGGCGAAAGCAGTCAGGTCAAAAGTAAAGGTCATGGCAACAGTTTTCTGTTTTGAGAAAGTTAGCCAAAGCTTTAGCACAGAAAAATGCACAGGAAATCTCCATCAAAGAGTCCTTTTCCAATATGACAATACCCCTACTCATTCCACTAATCAAACAAGAGCAATTTTGTAAGAGTTTCAAGAAGAAATCATTAGGCATCTATCTTACAGTCCTGATGTGGTTCCTTCTGACTTCTTTTTGTTTCCTAATCTTAAAATATGTTTAAAGGGCACCTATTTTTCTTCAGTTAATAATGCTTAAAGACTGCATTGACATGGTAAAATTCCAAGGATCTTCATCACTTACAAAAGTATCTTGACATTGATGGAGCTTATGTTGAGAAATAAAGTTTATTTTTTTATTTTTTAAAAGGCAGGGCATCCCTCTGTCACCTAGGTGGGAGTGCAGTGGCATGATCATGGCTCACTGTAACCTTGGACTCCTGGCCTCAAGCAATCCTCCCAAATATGTGGGACTATAGGTACAAACCACAATACCTGGCTACTTTTTAAAAAAAATTTTTGTAGAGATGAGGTCTCACTATGTTGCCCAGGCTGGTCTCGAAATCATGGCCTCAGTGGTCCTCCTGCCTCAGTCTCCCAAAATCCCAAATTACAGCCCTGAGCCTCTGTACCTGGCCTTTATGAACTTTTTGAAGTCTTCTTGTAACTCAGTCCTAATTAGCAGATAAGGATCCTGCAACTCTGAAATGTGGTTCCTAGCTGCTCAACTTTCTATCTCCTTCTCTACAATACACAGAGAAGAGAAATCAGACATGAAAAGACAAGCAGTTTAAAGAAAATAACAAGAATTTTAAATACATACTAAGCTGGATATTGCTATTTAAATAAACAAATTAAAGGACCCTCACAAAGAAAATATGACAGGTAAAAGAGAAGGCAAAGAAAAGAAACTCTGGCAAATGCCTGCTTTCTAAACTAGACAGCTCTTTGTTGCTAATATTCTGCGAAAAGTAAACAGACTTCCAGGTATGTCCAGCTATTCACTTTATGACTACAACTGATTTAGTAAATGGAGTTAACTAAAGTCTATTATAAAGGAGTAAAGCACCATTTAATTCCAATGACTTTTAAGTGTCTTATATTCTTTAAAAATTAAAGCGTTTCTTGGAATAATGAAAATAACTGAATAACTAAATGCACTGGTGTTTTCATTATACATCTCTGCCCAATGCATGTTATTTAAGTTATACAAAGCTTCTTTTTGATTAGGACATAAAATTTAAACAGCCTGCCATTTAGCAGCAATATAGACAGAAATTCAGTGGAAGTTCAAACCCCCTTCAAGACAGCATCTTTAATTTCTGCTTCAAAATTCTATATGACACGTAAGATTTTAGCTTTCCTCTCTGCTAAAACACAATTTAACTGAAAAAAACAGAAGAGTGAGGACTAAAAGCAATGGAAGTAGGAAACACATCGCCAGCACCCTGCATTTAAGAAGGCAAACTTCCATAAAAGACTGAGTTAGAATTCATCCTGGTGAAGCTTGCAAATCCTCATGCCACAGGGAGGATGGTTGTAGCAGTGAGGTTTTCTCTTCTCAAAGGATCCCCAGAAGATACATTTTTGGATGACAAGAGCTGGGAGTAGGAGAAGGGCAGGGGTCAAACTTAGAATAATTAATTGAATGAATACGGCAAGTTTGGACCTAGGTTTCCTTAATCCTGTCACTCTGTACTCGGTGTAGCCCCCCACAAAAATCTCTATAAATAAAGTGGAGATGTTCCTCTGCATCTCCTTATTATGTGTGTTGGCACAAGACAGAAATAGGCAAAGGCTGCTTTGAATCTTATTAATAAATATGGTAGAAATCATACAACGGAATAGAGAAAGTTTAAAAACAAAATTTACCACAGTATACACTACCAAATTAAATCTTTCTTTCTTTTTTATTCATGAAGATTCATGATTTCCTAGCTAATTTCTCTGCAAACACTCAAATTGGAAGCTTTGTTTACATATCCCCTGCCCACTTACCTATCCAGCCAGTGTCAACTCAGACACAGAATGTGGAAACAGACTTGCAAAACTGGATAGAAATAGTATGTCTGCAACGTCAATTAATAATGGCAATGCTTTATTTATATCTATATGACTAATTCAAAATCATTTGTCACTTGAATAAAAAAAGGGAGTAAGGAGAAAAATAATGTGACTTGAATAATGGACCTGAGAGGAAGAAGAGATAAAAAGAAAGAAAAAAGGACTTGG
The DNA here is from genome assembly GCF_020740605.2 of Lemur catta. NCBI lineage: Eukaryota > Metazoa > Chordata > Mammalia > Primates > Lemuridae > Lemur > Lemur catta. The sequence goes on along the minus strand of NC_059132.1, from coordinate 89,822,395 downwards.
CTTGTTTCTTCATGAATGTCTGCAGAGAGATCCGAGGTAATGTTGCAATATTAAGGAAGATCATCCACCAAGAAAACAGAATATTATGAGAATAAGAAGCTTTCTTGAGTATTATGAGCATGATTGATGTACATAGAGCAGGATAATTAAACTTGGATAATGGTTACATCTGGTTTCTCAATTGGTGGGAGTTATGAATATTGGTTACTCTCAATTTTATTAGGAAGAAATATTTAAATGCTATCACTTGAGAATTAAAATTAACTGAGGAAAAACATATAAATGGTATATAATTTCCCTAAATTAGTAGTGGGAAGATGTCATGAAATTTTAATCAATTCTGAAATATAAAGAAAGAAAAAGAAAAGGTCACAAGAAAGCTGAGTAAATGAGATATATAAAATATAATGGTGAGTGAAGGCCAAATATATCAAAACTTTTAAATGAAATAACTGACTATATTAAAAGGTAGACTTTTATATTATTACTTTTAAGGTTACAGAAAGCTTCAGCAATACTCTCCAAAAAGTGATATAAGCTTTGAACATAAGTAAAAGAACAAAGAATGTTAAACAAATTAAAATATTAGAAAAAAATGGTACACTTAATCCATGGCTAAATCAAATTAGATGTCAAATACTGAATATGAAAGATAAATTTCATATTATTTTATGGTGCCAAGCTAGCAAGATTATATATGTTTATGATACAAACAATACTATGTTACTATATTAAACATAGTTGATTAAAACAATATTATTGGTGGCGACTCTTGACGCAGGAAGGTATTCTGCAAGACAGCCACATACATAGTAAGAGCTTACATAATAAGAGCTGCAGTAATATTTAGCATCTAAACACATCACATCTTTGTCTGAGGGAGTGTGACAGGCTTCCCACACGGAACCATGATGTTTAAGGATGTGCTAGGCACGACTGAAATATGGACAGCATAGATAGTGTGAAGAAGCCATTTTCAAAAGTGACCCTGAATGAGTGTGGGAAGAAGCAATATCAGCATTTGGCTGAGTGCACAGAAGTGCCTACCCTATCCTTTAATAGTTTGTAGGAGTGCAATCTCCTCTCGACTTCCAATGCCCATTGTCCAATCTCCCTTCAGCTTTGTCCTTAAACCTCAGGATTCTTAGTTAGCTAAAGTTAGTCAAAATTGCCCAAAAAGAACAATTCTAAAATGCAAGTTATTAGAAAATTTACAGTGATGTGGCTTTTCTTGAACCCAGAGGTCATAGAAAGTCTAAGCTACAGATACAGATGGAATCCAAGTTTCAGAATATCATTGTAATTATATTATTAATGACCATATCTATTCATGCATTATCCCTGATATTCACTCAAGTACCCAGAGCTTGATATTTAAACATCTCTTTTCTGAATATGAACTGCCAAAACATTGAAGATATGTAAGATTTTTGAAAAGAACCCTCTTGTAGTAAGGAACATGAAAATCTTTTACATAATACATATATCTCCTCTCAAGTTTATTTCATCTTTATTACAATATAGTAAATGTATTTGTTATAATTCCAAGTCATAATTATATATAGTCATTTATTTTAGCTCAATAAATAATATTTTTATGTGCTGATCATATAAGAAGCATTGTACTGGGTGTTGTTAATACATAATTTTATTTGGTTCTCATAAAACTTTTGAGGTGGCTGTTATTAATAGTATAATTTTTGAGTTGAAGATTCCAATTTGAGAGGTTAAGCAATTTTGCCAAATTTTTACATCTACAATATGGCAGAGACTGAATTTGAACATGTTTTAGTCTGATGTCAATTATATGCTCCTAACCACCTCATTATATTGCTTTCCAAATTCTTATGTCGTTGACTCTATGCAAGGAGATTTAAATTAAGCAAACTATTCTGCACCTTGCAGCCTTCAACTTAAGGGAATATGTCAATACATGCTTACACTGCTCAGTGGGAGTATGGATGACAAAAGTTAAAGCAGATGGTGTAACTGTGCGATTAACTTTCTTCTGCTTTAACCTTCCTACTTTTTCCTTTTGCGCTAACCATATCGTTTATTTGCCAACTAAAAAAAGCAACAGCATTCAGAAGAAAAATTCAGCTCTTTGAATGATCATGCAAGGAAAGTAAATGAGAAAAGAAAGACTGGTACATGTACAGTCTTTGACTTTTTTTCACTTATACTGCTTGCTTGTATAATTTTTCCAATTTAAAAAAATAAAGCTATTTTTTTTACACATAGCATTTCATTACTTATATACCTTAGGAAATAGACCCTCAGTGTTTAAAGTATCTCTCTAAATATGCAAAACTAAAATCCAGGATAATATTTTATAGAGTTCCTCATTGCAGCAATTCTTGATGTGGAGACATTAAGTAACAAGAATTATTTATATGAAGAGGGAACAGGCTCTGTGTTTAGATAATTTCCTCTTTATTGTGAGGCATTAGACATGCTTATTTATCTGAAAAGCTATACTCAATTATTTTTTAATTATGATTGGATCTTATTATTTGTGAACTTATCTATAATGAAATTCCTTTTGTAGTAAAATGGAATAGAATTCCACAAATGTTTGGAGAATGGCAAGAAACCAATTAAAATTCCCTTTGAATGGAAAATTGAACTTGCACTTTTATGAAAACATCTGTTGCAAATAAACCCATTAATAGAGTCATACATTAGTTTCATGACAAGCTTTCATCACTTTTAAACCGAATAGAATTAGGCTAACTTAGAATATTATGGGAATGTTGATTAATTTGAATTAAAAGTGCTAAAGTAAAAATTGCCAGCAAACATTTTTTTTTTAAAAAGACTGACTTTAGTCTTTACTATTAATCATATTATTTTGTCTTATGTTAGTTTTGAAAGTAATACTAGTGGAGTTAAGCCTCCATGGGTGTAACAATCAGTAATCTTAATCTCACCATTCTTGCATCCACATTATGCAGGGAATGCGATGCATCTGGACTTTATCTCTGCCACGTGATCTAGTAATTCTTACTATTTCCAAAAATAAGATGAGATAAAACATGTCCTTTTCTGAATGAAAATACCTAAACTGCACTTGTGGAATCTTTCCTTAATGCCCTTGTTTTTATCACAGCACATATCACAAAATATGTAATCATCCTCTAAACTTCTTAACTCCTTCTTTAAATAGAATGATGTAGAAAAGATAAGGGAAAATGAAGCTGAACTGCGCTCAGTGGCTATTATGAGAGAGATTTAAAAAATATTTATTTCATCTTTTTTGTTTTCTTGTCAGCATGTCAATTTCTTTCTAAATTAAGCCTTTAAAACTATAATATATATATTCTGTGACAAATAGCAGCAAATTAAGAGAAACATAAGTACATAGTTTTAAGTATGTAATAGAGAAAAAAAGGCTAATTTGGCTAATTGTTTTTTTCTGAGTTGACTTTATCACACTCTAGTCATGAAGAACTGCATGTACAACAGTGGTCCCATAAGATTATAATAGGGCTGAAAAACTTCCATCACCTAGTGACTTCATAGCCATCATAACGTCATGGCAAACACATAACTCACGTGTTTGTGGTGATACCGGTATAAACAAGCTACTGCATCAGCAATCATATGCAAGCATATCACATACAATCATGTACAGTACCTATAATAACACTTGATAATAAATCACTGTTACTAGTTTATATATTTACTATACTTTTTAATTGTTATTTTAGAATGTACTTCTTCTACTTATTAAAACAAAAAGTTAACTGTAAAACAGCCTTAGGCAGGTCCTTCAGGAGCTATTCCAGAAGAATTGTGAGCACAGGAGATGGCGGCTCCATGTGTGTTATTGCCCCGATGACCTTTGGCGGAGCAGTTTTGTGATTTGTGATTTAAGAAAGAGAAAACAGAATCTGGAGTGTAGCCTCTTCCTTTCTTCTCTTTTGCTAGCTCACTACTCTCCTGTCCCTTTCCACCCTTCCTGCCTTAAGTTTTTCCGCCACTGTAGCAGAGTTGTCTGTGCTAATGTATCACTAGCTATGAGAAAGTGGGAAGTCTGTCTCACTCCGGGATGCAGTTTTTGGAAACCTAATTCTTGTGATATATGCTCTCCATTCTGGAACATGAGCTTGTTTGCCCACAAATGTACTCTTTTGTTTCTGCTATGCCTTATAGCAGAATTTGTCTAATTTCTCAATTTGTCTAATTTCTCAATTTGTTCAGCATTTGGGCAAGGAATAAAAACAATTATAAAGGCTACAATAATTTTAGCTAAAACACATGTACCAATCAAGGCTCTAAGCATATCACATATATAAATCGACGTGGTTCATATATCACCCTCATTAGAAGGTGCTATTACTTGCTCTGAGTCGTCACAGCTAGTGGGTGGTAAATGCATGCTTCCAATTCAAGTGGTCTGACTTCACACTTCACCTACATCATTTATTAGAACCCCTGAGTCTTCCAATCCACAGATAGTTTCAATGACAAAAAATAAAAACAAATTTAATTTCTTATCTCACAAAACATAGAGTAAACCAAGTCATGTCTGAATTCAACAAAGCTAATTTGATTTTTTGTCTTGGTGAAAATTTAACATATGCTTTCTATTTTTTGTTTAATTTTTGTTTTTTGACATCTATCAAGCTCTTAAGAAATCTAATTGATGGAAATATATATATGTATACACAAACATACTTTCAATAAATATTTTCCTGAATTTATACAATGACTGCATTGTGCCTACACAATAGCAGGATTATTGTGTTGAATTAATCATAAGAAACAAGGAATGTAATAATGCATCCAATTATAAATAAACCTAAATGAATGGGTTAATTTTACAAGTAATTAAGAAGTGCACCTAAACAGATTTAAAAAAATTCATTGCACACATTATGGGTGCACTGACACAAACTAATTGGGAAAATAGAATATATACTCTACAAAATAAACATGAACAAAGCAAAATCAAAAATAATTATAATATAGAGAGGAGCTAAAATTATAGCTATTACATAGCAACTATAGATGGGTGTTATGGAAATGGTCTACAGGGAAGAATTAATGACTAATTATTTATTGGTTATAAATTATAAAGCTAATTTATAAAACAATATTCAGTTCTGCAGCATGTAGAATATATGCTTCTTGGAAATGGTAAACAAATAGTAACCGGAGCTGAGAAATTTAAAATTCATGCTTGATAATTTGCTTTCAGTTGTATGGATTTTTAGAATTCATTCAATTCCATTCCTAATTCATTCCACTGAGTTGATTTTTAATATCCATAAGATATTCATTATTAATAAGGACTGTAATTTCTTTTTATCCTGAAAAGGCAGAGATTGTCATGTGTAACACCAAATTGAGAGGGTGCCAACTCCTAGAAACTTTTGCATGAAGGCATAGGAGTCTGTCCTCAAAGTGCCACACAGGATAAAGTTCTCTGATTGTCAGTCAGTACCTATACAGTCAGAAATAGGCTCACATTGACTGTTCTTAATATCCTGTTGATACTTCATATTATCTAAATTCTGTATTCTAGATATTTCATATTATGTTATATTGTGAATAAAAGTTATAAAATTGGATATTTTCAGATTGACAATATGCATAGTTACAAGAATAAGAACGAGACGGTAAAAAGATCCAAACATAACTCGAGATTCCCCTGTCCCGTATTGGAAATGAATGTGTTACTTTTGAACTGCAATGAATTTGCCAAAAAAAAGATATACCCAGGAAAAATATTTATGTGCAGACTATATTTCCAGTTTTATTTTCATCCCTTGCCCTACAGTGACATAGTCAGTAAGAACATTAAATATACAATGTGGGAGAAAGGCATTTTAGCAATAGTGTTTGCAACTTTCTAGTTACAGTTTCTATTCCATAAAATATTCCTGAAGATATAAAAGCAGTTGTTATGAAATATAAAATGTGCATACTTTTCCTATCTTTTTGCATGGTTGGATTTCATAACCTTTCATAAATAAACAATTAAAACTTTATACAGACAGCAGGACAAAGAATATATTTACTGCTATGACTTAAGTTAAAATTTATATTCTAAGTAAACCACACCTAAAAAAGACAGTGCCTTGATCTTATTGAATTATATGCATTTAGATGTAGAGTTTGAATAGCAGCCAAGGCTGTGTGGGAAATCTTTCCACTAATAAACAAACAAGAGACTGAAAGCTCAGTCAACTACAATATTTTTTTTCTAAGATGAGGTTTTAATAGATACTTTTCAGTATATTGACTTTCAGGTTATAATGCTTTTAGTTCAGAGTGTTAACATGATGGAGTCAAAGGAAGAAGGAGATAAAAATAAAATCCCAGCAAACCAAAACACCTAAGTTATTTAGATTCAGAACTTCTATTTAATTTGGTTGTTTTATCCCCACCCCCAATATAAATCATCCTCCAAAAGAGAATGTTCTCTTTCATTTTTTTCAGTACAGTGTATTTTAATCCAGCTGTTAAGTCTTTCTGTGGGATAAGCAATAACCTACAATTAAATGCAGGTGCTTTGAGAAAAGAGTACCCTTGTTCTTCCTAATGATTTGAAGTAACAGAGAGAGAGAGAGAGAGAGAGAGAGAGAGAGTGAGAGAGAGAGAGAGGGAAATGTGGCACCTAAATATATTGCTTGCTTAGTGCAGCATGAGATCTTTCCCTGGGCATGAAAACAAACATCTGCTTGCTATTGAAGAATGTGATTACTTCATTGGGAAAGGAGTCTTCTTATTAAATGATTTTTAAGGAGAAAAGTAAACAATGGTCCTGGGAAAGCATAATTAGGCACTTTTCTTATAAGAAAGGAAGAGACAGGGAGTAAGAGGGAGAAAGGAAGGAAGGAAGGAAGAGAGGGAAGGAAGGGAAGAAAAAAGGGCAAAGAAAGGTACACAAGCATCTATACAAATAATTGGGCCATAATATTTTAGAATATTTAGTATTGCTCTCCTACTACCTAAACAAAGAAACAAACAGGTTTCTTCTTATACAATATTTTGTTGATTGAGAAACTAAAATTATTATATGCAAATTACTATCTATTGTAATCAAAATATTCCACCTTTTGGATTTTATTTTTTATGCATCTATACACAAGCGCCAAATGAATACGACACATTCATGTTTACTGACACCAGGTGTAAACATTAACACAATTGTATAACACATAGTCTTGAAACATCAACTTAAAAAGAATCAACCTGTCCTACTTTTTTAATTTCCTTGGAAGGTTTTATTTATTTATTTAGCATAATCAAGTAAATAACTTTTATAAAATTAACTTTACAATGCAACATATTATCTATGAATTTGACTTTGACTAAAAACAGCCATATATAACACATATGAAGATGGGGAAAACATGGCATTATAAGCTATCACAGCTTTGGTCAATTTAGCTCCATTATTGCCTTAACCTAGACAAAGTTAAATGGGTGCCTTAGCACTACATCCATTGATAATCAGTAAATCTGCTTGTACGTTAAGAGACGCAGGATTAAAAAGAACCCTTCAGATGTGTACAGTTCATCAATAGTTCCTAACACTGGTGAAATAATTTGTTGTAATCAGTACTGCAAGGAAAGTCAACTTTAGCAGCCTGACATCTCACATTGACTCCACCCCCTTTTTCTTTCACTCTAGAATCTACGGTCTTTTAATGTATGTTCTGTGGTATTTTTTTTTTATTTTAAACCACAGAAGGTATGTTTTTATTTGTTAGGTGTAGTGGTTTCAAATAAGATTTTATTTGATAAAAAGTATTCTGCTGGGTAACAAAAAATGAAAGCCACTGCTTTTAACACATCTGAGATTAATTTTGCCAAGTAATGTGATAACACAATAAAACTTATTTTTTCCCAAAATTTAAAGAAAAAACCCACCTCCTCTTCATCAAATAATTTCTCCGCAAACCCATATGTTATGATCTATTTCTAGACTCTATATTCTATTCCTGCAGTCCCCAACCCTGGCGCTGTGGACCAGTAGCAATCTGTGGCCTGTTAGGAACGAGGCCACAGAGCAAGAGGTGAGCAGCGGGGAGTGAGCCAAGCTTCACCTGTATTCACATCTGCTCCCCATCACGCAAATCACTCCACAGGCTCCGCCTCCTCTCAGATCAGAGGTGGCATTAGATTCTCATAGGAGTGTGAACCTACTGTCAACTGCGCATGTGAGGGATCTGGATTGCACTCTCCTTATGAGAAGCTAATGCCTGATGATCTGAGGTGGAGCTGAGGCAGTGAAGCTAGCACTGGGGAGCAGCTGCAAATACAGATTATCATTAGCAGAGAGCTTTGGCTACACAATAAACGTAATGCCCTTGAATCATGCTGAAACCATGCCCCTCCCCCCCACCCCTCCCAACCCGGTGGTGGAAAAATTGTCTTCTGTGAAACAATCCCTGGTGCCCAAAAGGTTGGGAACTGCTGTTCTAGTCCATTAATTCCTTTGTTTATTATACCTGTTGTACATAGTCTATATTGTTAGATTGTTAATATTTGGCAGTCAAATGCCTACATTGTTACTCTTCTATCTCAAAAATTGTCTTACATATGCCTGACTTTTTTCTTCTGAATAAATTAAAGATTATACAATCATATTTCAAAGAATTTCTATTCTCTTAATTTAAAATAAATTTTATTTTACTGTATTTTACTCTCTTTTATGAGAATGATTTATCTCTTTATCAGTTTCTTTAATTTTCACAGTACCATTTTGTAATTTATTTGAAATAAGGAGGTAAGTTCAAATATCAATTATGCTATTTAAATGTGTGACCCTGAAAATTTACTCAAATATATCTTAAATACTCCGGTATTCAAATGCTGAAATGTATTAGATTCTGTATAGTTATATGTGATTCAAATTAATGTTTACTTAGATATAATTCCTACATAAAGAAGAATGGATGATACTATAAATTTAGAGATGAATATATCTGATTTAGGATAATTAGATCATTTATCTAATCTTAGGACCTAGTAAGGGTCTAGTAATACAATAATAGATCACAGGCACCAGGTACAATAAAAGAAAGGTAAGGACAAGAGGCTTTAAAGTTATTAATCAGGGATGTCTGATGCAGTCCACTGCACCACTCATATATCCGTGTACCTCCATTATTACCATCTGCAGTACTAAAAGAAGGGACACATTGTGCACAAACTAATTGTTCTTGGGTTTTCTCCGGAAGGTGTGGTGCAGTCAGTCACAAAATTTCCTTCAAGGTGGTAGCTTCAAGAAACAAGTTATATTCTTGTTGCTGAAACTGCTTTTGTAGCTGAAAATTATTTTCATTATCTCCCTTCTCCACTATGTAGTCTATATTTCTCTACCCTTGGGCATCAGTTTGGTCACTCAGTATTGCTTATATTGTGAGGTGATTCACATAGTCATGCTCGTGGGATCTGAGTCCTTAGTTGCTTTGGTCACAATTGTGTACTGCTATCACTGGACATATATATACACCCAGAGGTTTCCAGTGAATCTCCTAGGCTCCAGACAATTTCCCCTCTTTCCCAGTTGTAGAGCAGAATTTACAGCTTCCTATGGTAACTGGGAATCATTACCACTGCCAGTAAAGTGACTTCCTCCTTTGCCTGCTGGTCTGTAGCCTTAGGAGCACAGAGTGACCAGTGGGTAGTGGCAGCTTCACATTCAGTGAAATGCTTTCTGTGTCCACTGGCAGAAGTAACTCCTACCCACCCCTCATGAGCAGGACCTTTAATCTAGTTTTTCCAGATGGAATGAATGATTTGGATGAAATGAATAATTTATTATTATGCATGTGGATTATTGGCAATGATGGTGAAAGGAGCCAATTTTACTCCCCACCTATGTTTTTCAATCCCATATCTTGTAGGTTTTGGCTATGCAGTATGACATAGGAAAATGTTGCTTTAATTCATTGAATTGAAGGTAACATTTTTTGTCAGAGGCTTATTTTTTATGTTTACCAAATGGCAAAATTAAATTATCCATTAAACTGTTGCAGTGCTTTCATATAACATAGACTTTTTAAAATTTATTTCATAACTACTGATTGACTTATTTTAAACTTATTGAATTGTATCAATGAAAACATTCAGTCCATCTCTTTATAAATCTTAATGGATTGCTTCTTGGATTTCTACTGGTTCTTTATAATGTCTCTTAAAGTATTTTGGAAAAAGATTTGTGACAATCATACCCACATGGTGAATTACATTTTTATCTTTACAGAGTTGCCATCTTGATACCTTGAATTATTTTCATTTCAAACTATACTTTTCTTCTGATATTAATAAAGTAAACAACAAAGTATTTAATGAAGAATTGGGCACATATTACTGTAGCTGATCTTAATTTGAAAGGCTTGAGTGAAGTATCTGAGCATAAGTGAAAGTTAATAAAGGATAATAAAAATGGTTCACTAAACTTTGATGCACCATACAGGCACTTTTATGCTATTCCAAAAGGTTTGAACTTTGTTTTCTAGTTATTTGTTAGAAGAAAAATACATATTCTACTTTTTCATATTATCTTAGAGCAGATAGAATTTATACAAATATTTTGCCAAATTATAAATGCAGAGAAATACGTTTATGGACTGTAGGATAGTGAAGGCACATGGCTTGGAACTTTGAAACCAACACTGCCCATCTTGTGATCCTAACAAGTTACTTAACTTCACCATACTTCAATTTTCTAATGTTAGAGTAGGAATAAAAACAATACATCCCTGAAGGGCTTAGCTTAGTCAGTTTGGGCTGCTATAACAGAATGACGTAGATTGCATGGCTTAAATAACCAACATTTATTTCTCACAATTCTGGCAGCTGGGAAGCCCAAGATCAAAGTTTGGTCAGATAAGGCATCTGGTGAGGGCATTACTTCTGGTTTTCAGATGGCTGTCATTTTACTGTATCCATATATAGCTTAGAGAGAAATTACCTCTCTCATATTTCTTCTTATATGGGCACTGATCCCATTCAGGAGGGTTCCACTGTGATGACCTAGTTACATTCCAAAGGCCTCACCTCCTATTACAATTATATTACACGGGAGGTTAGGATTTTGACATGTGAATCTTTGGGAAACACAAACATTCAGTCCATAAGAGAACTGTTGTAATAGTATACACATGTAAGAGCTATTTAATGAGGCGTTTGATATTTCGTGCTGAAAAAACAGCCTGGCAGTAAATAAACACTCCATAAATATCAGCTTTTATTGTTGTCTTTATCCTCTTAAGTGCACTTCTCCAAGATAGGAGGGAGTCTGGGAAGACATTGACAAATATTTGAGCTAGTTTCTCTGATAGACAATGTTAGTGTATAAAAATAAACAATGGACTCATGTTCACATCCATATTTTTATTTCTCTTTCTTTTCATCTGTCTTACTCTAAATTGCCTGCATGCAGAAGAAGCATGCTCTTCCCCCTCTAACATCCATGTGATAAACTTTCTAAGACATTAACTCCAATATTTAAATATTTAAAAATTAGAAGCAAATTTCCCTTCTCTATTGTATCTCTTTCTTTCTTTATTATTATTATTTTTAGCGACAAGGTTTTACTTTGTCAGCCAGGCAGATGCAGGTGCAGGTGCACTGGCACGATTATAGCTCACTATAACTTTGAAATCCTGTGCTCAAGAGATCCTCCTGCCTCAGTTTCCCAAGTAGCTAGGACTACAAGCACACACTACCTCACTTAGCTAATTTTTTTTTTTTTTGGTATTTTTTTAGAGATGGGGTCTTATTATGCTGCCCTGGCTGGTCTAAACTACTGGCCTCAAGCAATCCTCCTGCCTTGGCCTTCCCAATGTGTTGGAATTACAGGACACCATTCCCAGCCTCTATTATATTCCTAACACTTAATTCATAATATGGTTAAGACACACAAGTTAATATTTTTAACTTAGGATAATAGTAGAGCATTTATATTATCCAGGGAAGGGGGGATACAAAAAATGACAGAAAAATAAAATATTACTGGTTTTGGCTTTACAAATATTTCAGATAGTCTATGACACTTTTTCAGAATCCAGAATCTGCACATATAAACAATTTAGAGAAGTCTCTCTTCATGAGGTTACTATTATATTACATCTGATATAATAAGGAAATATCCATTTTGGATGTTACTTTTATGCTTAACAGAATTTGAGATATTTTAGGGTTCTAACAAATGTTAGAATTTGTTGTAGTAAATTCAATAAATCTTATCTAATCCTTCTATCTTCCCTTCAATGTTCTTTGGGCATGTTCTCTTGCTCTTTAAACTGTATTACACACCCATCATCTCACATAAGAACTTAATGTGATGCTAACTGATGACATGGACTTTACATTCACATTAACTCCACATTCATTCTGGAAACCTGAAAAGGTTTCCAGAACTGGTACAGGGTGTAACTGCAAGAAAAGGTTTTGCTTTGTATTATCCACAGTCTCAGGTTCCTGTTCTTTCTGTACTTTTTAAATACTTCTTCACACATTTTTAGCTGTGTCACAGTAACATTGTGCTGACATATTACTGCTCAGATTGTTTATTTTGTGAAACTTGGTTCCTAGTAATGTATTCCCATGTTTCCACATTTTCTGAGTTGCAGAATTACATTCTGAAGGTCACTGGATTGAAGAATCTCTTGAGACTCAAAAATATGGTGGCACCACGGCTCTAATAAGACACAATATATCTTTAGTAGATGTAAAACTTTTCTACAAAGAAAACTTAGGCTCAGATGGCCTCACTATTAAATTCAACCAAAAATTTAAGAAATAAGTAATATCAGTTCTATACAAACTCTTCCAGAAAGTTAAAAACATAGACTATGTCTCAACTTATTGTATAAGGCCAGGATTGCCATGATACTAATAGCAAACAAACTATGACACCAAAAGGAAACAAAATTGTATCACAATATCTCTTATAAAAAAAAAACTATAAACTTTCTAAATAGAATTTTATAAAATTGAATCTACCAATACAAAAAATAGTAACACATGATTACAAAGTGTGGTTTCTCTAAAATGAATTAATTCACTAAAACAAGACCATGTGACCATCTAAATAAATGCTGATAAAAGAATTGACAAAATCCTATATCCATTTCTGATAGAAATTCTCAAAATACTAAAAGAAATATGAGAATGTTCTTAAATTTAAAAAGGACATCTATAAAACTTCTAAAATAAAATCATATCTAATAATAAAAACTTAATCCTTTCATCTGGCAATATGGAAGTAAATAAGGTTGTCCAATTCCATCACTTCTATTAATATTATACTGAAGGTTCTAGTCAATATATAGAAATAAATAAAAGGCATCATCCAAGTCAGAAAAGGAGAAATTGTTTTTTCTGGATAATCTGCTATGTTTATATTTGCAAATGGTATTATCATCCATTCAATGAAACCTATGAAAACCTACTAAAACTAAGTTAATTGAATACTAAAACTAATAACCAAGTAAAGGAAATAATACATTTAAACAATGCTCAATGTTGTATCTATAGTAGCAATCAATAATCAGTAACTGAAATTAAAATTAATACCATATACTATGACATCAAAACATATGGAATACATATGGATAAATCTAACAAAAGATGTAAAAGATCTGTGCTCTGGAAATTATAAAATTTTGGCATGATAAGTTAAAGACAACCTAAATAAACAAAAAGATATACCATGTTCATGAGTCAAAAGACTTGATATTATTAAAAGAAAAATGCTTTCCAAATTTATATGCACATATGAAGGAATCATAATAAAAATCCCAGCAGGTATTTTGCAGAAATTGAAAAATTTATTTTAAATCCTTTTTGAAATGAAAAAATCTGTAGTATGCAAAACGTCTCTGGCAAAGAAAGACAAATTTATGGCATCAACACTACCTTCTTATAAGATTTATTGTAAGAGCTACAATAATCAAGATGTGTGGCATTGGCATAAATTCAAACAAGTGGAGAAATTGAACAAGATAAGGAGTAGTGATATAGTTGCAACGGTAATTCGGTAGAAAATGACACACTTTACAAAAATGGTGCTAGAACAATTGGTTATTCATACACACACAAAAAATATATTTAAATTCATAGTTTACACCACAAGGAAATATTAATTCAAAATGGACCAGTAACGTAAATGTAGATTTGGAAACTAAAATTTTTTTAAGAAAACATTAGGAAAAAACCTTCATTACCATGTATTAGACAAATATTTCTTAGATATTACACCAAAAGCAATGATCCATAAAACAAAATTGATAAATTGGATTTCATTAAAATTGAAAATGTCTGTTCTTCAAAAGATAATGCTAAGAAAATGAAAAAAGAAGCCATAGACTGGGAAAAATATTTGTAAATCATATATCTTATGAAGGACTTATATCTAGACAGAATACATAAAGGACACTCAAACTCAATAAAAAGAAAATGCCAATTTAAAATAGGCCAGAGATTTGAGAAGATAAACAGATGGTAAATAAGCACACAAAAGGATCCTCAAAATCATCAATCATTAAAGCAAAGCAAATTAAACTACTATACACCTCTTAGAATGGCTAAAATTAAAAAGTTCAGTCATACCAAAGTTTGCCAAAGATGTGAAGGACATGGAATTCTCATCCACTGAGACATTCACTTTGGAAAATAATTTGGCCATCTCTTTAAGAATTATTAAATAACAATGTGCCTATCTACCATATGATCCCAGCCATTCTGCTCCTCACTAAATACCTATAAGATATGTAAGCACATGTTTATACTTTTGCATGAATATTCAGTGAAGCATTATTTATAATAACCCAGATCTAAAAACAATCTAAATATTCAACAAGACAACAGATAAAAATTGTGGTATAGTCATACATTGGAATATTTCTCAAGAATAAAAATGAATTCTCACTGAAAAATGGATAAATCTCAAAATAATTATGCTAAGTGAAGAAAGTAAGATCCCTGTAAAAGAATGGATACTGTACCATTCCATCTATATAAAATTTTAGAAGGCGTAAAATAATTTAAATAGATACAGAAAGCAGATTAGTTGATTCCTGGAGATGGGAAAGAGTAGCAGGAAAGAAATGCAAAAGCCCACATGGAAACTTTAAAGGGCAATGAATATATTCAGTAGTTTTTTTTGTAGTGATCGCCTCAGATATATATACATATGTCAAAACTTAACAAATTGTGCACTTTAAATACGTATAATTTGTTGTATGTCAATTACTCTGCAATAAATCTGTTAGAAAATTTCAACTTTGGAGGTGCTAATTTTGTGTTATTTTATGATGCTTACAGTAGTGGCAAGCTCTGGTTGCAGCTCCTAAAGAAGAAATTCTGACACTGTAAAATTCTAAATGAACTCCTCTGGTTGATATTGCAAAATAAAATATTGGAGTGCATCAACCTGGGAATTTAATACTGCAGATTATTAATAATGATAAGTAATATTTATTCGGTATGTACTAAGTGCTAGGCCCTTTTCTAAGAGTGTAAGAGTATTCCATATATATTTTAAATGTAATACAGCAACTCCATGCACATTTTTTCTAGAAAAGTCTAGGATAATCATCTTGATAACCAGAAGAACTTTTGGACATACTTTTCCAGGCCATAATTCTACCTTTACCTGGAAAGGAGTCTGGATTATTAGTAATCACCTGCCTCTATTATTTCCAGAACTGAGTCCTACAAAGTCATGGCCACTTTCTTCTAAGATGAAATTTACATGCCATGATAGAGTAGTAATCAAAACAATAATATTCTGACATTTTTATCTTTTTTTTCCTCTGTCTGGAAAATTAATCTTGCATACTACTTTTTATTACTTCGATTAGATTATAGCGGAAGAAAAGACTACCTCTCACTGTCACAACAGAAAGGGATGGTGGTAGATAGGTTGTGATTGGATGTCATGACTGTCAGTCATCTCAATTATAAATAGGGTAAGTCATATCTAATTGTTTGGAAGCAACTCTTGTAATAGTACAAGAGGTTTGACCATTTATAATCTCTTTTTTTGTCTATTCAGGTTATGTTGTCTGAAATTCACCTCTAATGTCCCTGAAGAGTAATCAATATTTTTATTTTAAATACCTAGCAACAGAAAAGTAAATAACTCACAGCATGGGCCCAATATGTGCTAGTTTAACTCAACTGAAACCAAATGAAATAAAAGTCTCAACTTCCTCTAGTCTCCTCTTTGCCATCATGTCCATTTTTCCCCTACCTGCTCTATTTATTACTCAATATGAGAATTTTAAGAGTTTTCATTAAGGATGTAACATTAAAATAAGACTATACAAAAAATAATATTTTGAGATTGCTTCTCATGTGCATTGATTTCAATGTTTTCCTATTTTCTGCTTCAACAGTTCATGCAAATATTATTTATCAAACCTGGAAGTTTTAATTTCCTGATTGAAGAGTTATCCTTTAGATCCTGTTCATACCTTTCATATTTAACCAACATAAAATTTACTCTAATTTTGACAGAATTTAATCATTTTATGTGCAATATTGCAATATCCTTGATCTTTGATTCAGATTTATTTCTTTCAAATTTGTAAAACTGCTACATAAATGAAGTTTAATTACATTTATGTTAACTATTTATATCTCAATGCTCTTATCTAATGTAGAATGTCAATTATTTAACTTTACTTTGAACTATAATGTAAGAAGTGTTTCTGGTATTTATTTTATACCATGTTTTCTACATCTTTAACATTCATATCACATGTACATTTAGCATTCACATCACATGAGTATTTGGCCCAGAAGTTAGTAGTTGTTACTTTTCTAGATTTTTCCTTTTTTATGTAAAACTCCTTATGCTAGTATTAAAATAATTGATTCATCTGTGAAAAATAATGGGGAAAATATGCTTTTTTTATTTCAAAGTATTTATGGGGGTGCAAATGTTTTTGGTTACATGAATTGCTCTTGTAATGCTTGAGTTAGGGTTCAAAGTGTGCCTGCCACCCAGATAGTGTTCATTTTGCCTGTTAGGTAGGTTTTCACCCATCCATCCCCCCTTCCCACCTGGTTGATTTCCTTGGAGATTTACTTCCCTCCATGCACAAGTGTGCTCATCAGTTAGTTCCAATTTAATAGTGAGTATATGTGGTGTTTGTTTTTCCATTCTTAAGATATTTCATTCAGGATAATGGTCTCCTGCTCATAGCTCAAATTTAAAAAGGCAAATATATAAGTATTGAACTTGTTATATTTGGTTAAGTCTGGTCATATTTGTCAACATCATTTATAAAATCCAGACCATCATTCTAACTCATGTTTATGGTATAATTGCTTAATCAATGCCAAGAATGTGGAATGGCAAGTTTCCCTATATGCCATATATTCTATATTAACTGTATATTATTACAATGATTAAATAAAAATCTGTAATCAATGTCCCCCCCCATAAAAAAGTGCTATCTCTGTTTGCTTCTTTTTTACTATACTGACAAAATTATTGAGTGTCAAAACACAAGTTGGAGACTGCATATGTTTTGGCCTGTCCATAATACATGCATTTTTAATTTGTAAAACATAAATCTTGAGCTGAGGTTCACAAAATATTTTGGCTAACAAAATTTGTGATAATTTTCTAATAAAATACAAATGTTTAATTCATTATGAAATTATAATCACCAAATAAAAAATTTGATTCTTGACTGTGCAGTTTGTTGGAAATTTTGTCATTGGGTTATAGATCAGGAAAATCTGAAATCTTAAAATTCAGAAATTCCATTTCTGAAAGCATTTAGATCATTGAAAAGAAAGGACACAAGTCCACACCCAAATTTTAAAATTCTATAGTTGTCTATTTATTTCTTTGCTAAGTTTGTAAATGGTTATTTAAGTCTAAAGGTACAAAATAATGCTTAATCTTCTCCATTAAGTTCCTGTGTATGGGAGGGGTGAGAGAATGCCAACCAAATAAATCCTGATAAACTTTCCGGCCAAAGATAAATTTATCAGACCTGTTTTGAGCAAAAAAAAAAAAAAAAATCAACATATATCACAGGCATCAATTCTGAAGTTCACTTTTATAATGTAATAACAGGATATCATTTGATAATATTTTTCTAGATTTAAAAACTAAATGCTAAGATCGATGAAAAGAAAATAATTGTGTTCACCTGACAGTTATCACATTTTTAAGACATCTATTATTTTTAATAGGTCAAAGGAAAAAAACAATTTAATATCTTGATAGGAGCTGAAAAGAGACTTCAGAATACTCAACAACAAATCCTGATTAAAATTTTAAAAATATGAACCTTGTAAATAGGGTTCTTACCTAATTTAATTTTTATTTTTTGAAATTGACTAAATTTATTCTTTTTTATTTCAAAATATTAAGGGGTTACAAATGTTTTTGTTACATGGATACATCATATAATGCTTAAATCAAGGAGCTTTTAGTGTGCCCATCACCACAATGGTATACATTTTATGTGATAGGTAAATTTTTATCCCTCGCCCCCTTCTAACCCTCCTGCCTTCTTGGTTTCCAATGTCCTTTACAACATTTTCTGCCCATGTGTGCCATCATTTAGCTCCCAATTATTAGTGAGTACATGTGGTATTTGTTTTTCCATTCTTGAGACACTTCACCCATTTCTCTCTGCATCCATGCTACTATCTATTGATTGTTGACTTTGTAATAATCGCCATTCTGACAGGGGTAAAGTGGTATCTCACTGTGGTTTTAATTTGCATTTCCCTGATGATTAGTGATGTTGAGCATTTTTCATATGTTCGTTGGTCCTTTGTCTATCTTCTTTGAAAAACTGCTGTTCATGTTTTTTGCACACTTTTTAATGAGGTTGTTTGTTATTTTCCTGCTGATTTGTTTTGGGTTCTTTGTATATTCTGGATATTAACCCTTTGCCAGATGTATAGTTTGTGAATATTTTCTCCTATTCTATAGGTTGTCTATTCACTATGTTGATTAATTCTTTTGCTGTGCAGAAGCTTTTTTAATTTAATTAAGTACCACTTATTTATTTTGTTATTGCTATAATTTGTCTTTGGGTCTTGGTCATAAATTCTTTATGTAGGCCAATATCTAGAAAAATTTACCCTACATTCATTTTTTCCTAAAATTTTTATGATATATCTCACATTTCAGTCTTTTATCCACCTTGAATTAATTAAAAACAAAAACAAAAAAATAAAGCTGAGAAAGGCGAATACTAATTTATTTCATATATAACCATTGCGAATTCAGAATTAGAAGAAAAATATACAAGGATAATAAAGTGTTTAGGGAAATAAAAAGTGACCAAAGAATTTTAAACTGACTGAAACCATCGTTTAAACATAAAAGCAAAAGGCATAAGTTTTTAAACATGATGAAATTTTTAGAGAATCTTGTTCTCATGTTGAGAAAACTACTGGATAGCTGATTTCAGTCCACTGTGAAATAAAACAAGAAGATGTGACAAATGGCCAACAATGCACATTGAATTCAATTAAATGTGCTATAAACTGTGACTATGTAGAAATGAAATAATATTGCAAATTGAGAAAATAAAAAAGTGTAAAATTATTGAAAGTCTTATGAATACATTGATTTCCATGCCTTTTATGGTGAGGAAAAAAGATATCACTTTAATAAAACAAATGAAGAAATATGTGCATAAAACATTTAAAATGTAAAGGTAACCATGAAAATAACCAAGAACATGATATAAAAAACAAATTGGTTAAGAAGAAAAAAATAGAAGGTGTGAAAAATTAGACAAATGCAAAATCATCATAGCCAATAGAAAGGAGGAAATGGAAATGGTCGGCAAAATAAAAATTCAGAATGTTATAGAAAGTTAAAATTATTATTCCAGAAAAATATGTTAAAGGCTGACTCCAAAACTTCTAATATATCAGAATTGACAAGGGAAAACAAAGATCATATATCAAAGGAGAATTTTTAAAAGTATTTCAAACAGAAGCAGAATGTAAACTAAGCTAAGGAAGAACCAAGAAAACTACACCTGACAAAGCAATAAATGCAAATGTAATATTAAACTTATATTTTAAATGTAAAAGACTGATTTCATCACAAAAGAAAATCTAACAATATATCTAACTACTGCCACAAAATACAAGAAAAAGCTTATTTACCAACAAAACAAAATGATAAAAAACTGAAGTAGTTCAAATACCAAAAAAAATGGAAGAGGATACCAGGAAAATAATCACAGATAGAGAAAACATAAAAATTGAAGAATGATAATATAAATACATACCTTATACATGATCAAGAACAAACATTATAGAACATTAAGAAAGAAGCTATAAGTTGATTACAGGAGAACAAATGAAAGAGTACAGTCTTGATGATTTGAGAGACATCATACTATCCCTGGGCAGACTACATGAATGCCATACATAATCCTGTCTGATCTATTATTTTTGCTATATTACAGCTACAATAAACATATGATATCTAAATAATATAATTGACTGATAGGATAAATCAAAAAGGAAATTCTTGTTGAACTAACATATAATAAAAATCAATTGCCATTTTTCTTAAAAATATTAGCTAGACCAATAGGCTACTACCTTTACATCATCAAATAAATAGCACATGATATAACCCAATATAAAATTCAAGATGAGTTATTAATATTTCTGTTAAAAGCAAAATTAGAAAAGAATGCTTATTATTACCAAACCAAGATAAGCAAAAGATATGAGAATACATCTCACAAAAGAGAATATACAAAATGACCAATGATGACATAAAATTGTTTAACATCATTGGTCACCATGGAAATGCAAATTAAAACAATAATAGACTACCACTACGCATTCATCAGAATGACTGATATTAATAGACTGGGAATACCAGTTATCAGCAATGGTATGGAGCAACTCAAGCACCCGTCCATTGGTGGTGGGAACATGAAATTGTACAATGCTGGAGAATTCTTTGGTAGTTTATTATAAAATTAAGCATGCACTTTCAACCCCACAATTTTTCATCAAGTGAAAGTTTATGTAAATTATGGTAACATAATACTATGTAATCAAGAAAGGAATGAACTATAGATACACACTACATGGATCAGTGATTATCCATAATGTAATGTGGAGTGTAAGTAGCCAGATGCACATACTTTATTTAATCAGAATATTAGCCACTTGTATGCACTGCAAATTTTTTCCAGTTTATGTTTTTGAAATTAACTTTCTTTCCAGTATTATTTTTGTATAACCTAAACTTTTGTACCCCCATAATAAGCTGAAATAAAATAAAATAAAATAAAAATTTATCTATAATTATAAAAAAAGAAAAATAGACAAGGCATAGATAATAAGAAATGAAGTGAAAATGACTGTTAAATATAACAAAATAAGCATTTCAATTAATGGTTTCTATGAAATGGAAATGAGAAATTATTAAAGAAATGAAAATTGAATGACACAAGAGAAAGAGAACGAGAGTGGGGGAAGAAAATAGCATGATTTGTTCAAGAAAAAGAGCGTTAGTGCTCCAAATGATCGAGAAAGTTATCGGGGGCATAAAGAGACAAAAATAATAATGGGTGAATTATTTGCTAAAATGCTCTACTCATTGATGATTATATTGCCTTCTAATGCCACTATTAAATTAGTTCTCCCTTTTTCTTAACACTTTTTAACTTCACACCTTCCCTAGACGTTAATAATTTATTAAGTGGCTTTATTATTTTCTCTCACTGTTAGAATACAAGTTTTACAAGGGCAAAGATCTTTCTTTGGTTTGCCAATGCATTCCAAGCATGTACGAGTGTGCCCAACTTTCTATGCATTAAATAACTTTTTGTTGAATGAATGACTGAATAAATAGGGAGAGAAATTGATCACAATAATAAAATTAATTAATAAATCCGTTAATTTTAATGTTAAAGGCAATTATAAAATCAAAATAAATATTAATACAACATTTGGTATTTCAAATGATGATTTCATGGACAAAAAGCAAAAAAAAAATAGAATCAAAAAAATACTTGGATCATAGAGGTATTAACAATTACCCAGTTTTCTTAGCATGCACATCAGTTACTGGTGATTCTTTTTTTCACAGCACATGTGCTCAGAGGATTGCACTAACACTGGCCAGGAAATAAAGGTGTGGAAAGCTGGTACAGTCTAACTGTGCTTGGTAGATGATCATATGGAACCTTGGGGCTCATATGGACAGATTCCTGGGTGAAAATAAGTGCTGACTTAGTGACTTAAAACTAATCCCTAAACTTGAGCTTGAAACTAAGTTTGATTGTTATCTACCAGCTTTGGAAATTTCCTAAGCCTATGAGATTTCAACAAATTACAACCATGAAAAATGAACACATGGAAATGGACTTGAAAAGGACTTATGATGGATTTCGGAGTTAGTTCAATCGTGGACCTTGTCATGATTCAGTAGTGAGATATATATGCTTAGGCATAAGATGCCAACTAAAATTATATTTGAAATGTGAAACAAAAGAAAATATTAATTGGCTGAGAAGATCCGTTTTATTATACTGACAATTATATGTCATTCTATCCCATTTTTTTTTCTTTTTCAAACCACAAAAATGCATCATGAATACATTTACATGTGATAAAGGAAAGAATAATGTGAATTGCAGTGGCATAGCCACTTGAATTGTGCTCATATCAAAAGTGAAAAATAACATCCTTAATCGAACATTGTGTCCATTTAATGAGAAAGCTGGCAAGTAGACAGTTTTTTGTTTAAAGACTTAAAGATTTTACTAGTGTGACATTTTGGAATATCTACTGAGTACTCAACTTAAAAAATAATTCAGAATGAGGATCTGTCAAAATGGGGAGTTAAAGAGATTTAAAATGAAAAGAGAGGTAGAGGTTTTTTAATATACTATTTCATGTTATCTGCTATGTCAACTAATCAAAGTTATATGATTGTCCTTTCATTTACATAGTCTCAAACACTGTTTAATTTTTCAAAGTCAATTTGATAGATTGATAATAGTCTGTGGCATGTGGGGGCCTCGCATGTGTTTCATCTTCTAACAGGACACTAGCAAAGTGGTCCTCACTTAGCTCCGGACATCAGTATTGACTCTCGGTGGCTGACACTTATCCATCTGTCATGATGGCAAAATGCCCAATCCTTAGTCAACTGAGATATTTTTCTGGGGTTTGAATAATGACTTTTTTTTCTTTTTACTTCTTAAAGTGATTTTAATGGTCATAAATTTGACAAGTAGCCACTTGAAAAATTCAAATTCTCTGAAAATAAATATAAAAAAACATTGTAACAATAGCACATGCCTCTTATTTTTAAATGTTACAAATAGCCAATGGATTCAATTTTAACAGTGGTTACTCTCAGTCTCCTTTTGGTTAAGGTTACCCGAATAAGGAGCACTGGCCATGTCATGACAGATCCTGTTGCGATGCACTTTCCCCTGGGGAAATGGAAGGGAACAACCAATTCAGGAGATGTTGCTTGGCAGTC
Organism: Lemur catta; assembly: GCF_020740605.2. Lineage (NCBI taxonomy): Eukaryota > Metazoa > Chordata > Mammalia > Primates > Lemuridae > Lemur > Lemur catta. Next base: position 89,798,910 of record NC_059132.1, on the reverse strand, counting down.
TTTCAACACATCTCCATAAATGATAAGATGCATCTAAGACATGCAGACAGAACTGTTCTTATGACATTCAAAAATATTATTTGCTCTGAAACTATGAAGGAAAGATCACTCTACACATCTGTGTACTTTGTTAGGTGGGTAAGTTTGATGGGGAAGGGTGTAGTAAGGAGAAAACAAAACCAATGTAAACTTTGTTGAATGTCTTAGTATTTAAAAATATACCAAAATTTTGTTCTCTATGTGAGTATATCTTGTCTAATATTTGTAGCAATTTCCCTATTATGGTCAAATCAGTATAATTTGTATATAAACTGTACATTTCTGAATGCAGCATAAATCATTTTAGTATATTTGGGTACCATTGTTTACTACAATGCAGTAAGTTATGATTTTCTTCCATAGTATGGCCTTTACTTTTTAATGGCTAGGCTTAGTGTTATTCTATTCAGTGCTGCCCAGCAGTGCCAAAGGGACTTGGAATAACACCACTGCGGCCAGCGGCACCTGAGACCACTGAGAGAAAAGTCAGACCCTCTGTGTTGAAATGGATGACCTTGTTCTCCTATTCATCAGGAAGTGGTGGGAGATCATCATTAATTTTAGTTCATATTTTTTTACTTCTACTTTAAGTCACTTCTTGACACCTCTCGAGATTATATGAATTATTATATCAGCAGGTATTAGGTACTGAAGCATGCAATTTCATGCAGGGGTAAATCAAGCAGTTGAACCATTAAAATTAATGCAAATCACCTGTTTCTATTTAAGAAAGAAAAGGAGGTTAATCTTGAGGAAGAATTATACACAGTGTAACAGAACTTTCTATAAACTACACTTAGAATTATGTATTGTTTTAATAAAAAGTAATTACATTGTTTTGAAATATCAATTTTCTTTTCATGTGTATTAATTCATTATAAATGAGCTATAAAAAGGCCATTCCAACTTTATAAATTTAATTTTATTTCTATTTTCCTTTCAACACAGGGTTTGTTTTTAACCTGTTTTCCAGAAGGCCAACAGGAACCTTTGAAATCCGTTTGTTTATACTTGTGATTTAATACTTTAAATAATGCAATCCACACCAAGCAGAGAGAAACAGCTTAATGATTCTTCGAAGCATTACCTACCTCCTCTCTATGTCTGCTACAGTGAGATCTAACACACAGGCAGAAAGGGCTGCCCTACATCTCCCTTAAATATTTGCTGCCAAATCTTCAAATCCTATTCTCAATATTAAATGAGAAAGAATTCTATGTATTTACCATAAAACATTTTAAATATTTATCACTGCCAAAAATCTTCTCACACCTAAAGAATATAATAATTTCTACCCCTTTCTTAAAATATATAAAGCAAACCACTTCATAAAATTCTTGGCATATTTTAAGTTTAAGGAATTATGGTAAAGATCCTATCAGGCAGGCATAAGCAATTCTAGAATATTCTCACAAACACATAATTGACTTTTATCCACATCTGATTATAGAAACTAAAGTCATCAAATTTTTCTTTAAATACCTGTTTTTCACATTTGTAATCATTTTGGTTGTGGCTTAAGGAACCCTTATTAGACAAATGAATCAGCTGGCATTATGGAGAGTTTGAAAATGCGTGGCATCAGGATCATCTCTGACACTAAAACAACACAAGGAGAATGGTTCATCATAATGAGTGCAGAATACATAACCTCTTCCTAGCATGAGCAGGAGCTGATGTTGTTGCTTACTGCTTGCTTTCCATGGCAAAATAATTATCTGGAGCAGATAAGATCACATCCCAGTTAATATCACAAGTCTGCCCCTGCTGCTAATATGATCTTATCAGTAACTGACTGATCACTTTCTGGGGAGAAGTATCAGCACTTGTGTACTTTTTTTTCCCAACTGATCCTAAGGTGAGAAACCAATGCTATACACTATAGTAGTAAAATGAGCTTTTACTTTTTCTTTGTTAAATATTTTGCTCACAGAGCTTGTGTTTACGTTACCGGATTGTTGCCAAAGGCAGAGGCTCAATTCCATGGTGCTGAAATACATCATCATGTTTTGGCATAATTGTATTTCTAATGGGCTCTCAGAGAAAGGAATGCGTAAGTGCCAATTACAGCATGGTACAAATAAGGCATTATTATGTGCTCTGGAACAATCTGCATAATGGCAATATATAGTTATATTATGTTCAGTTATTTCTATTTCCAGTATCTGAATCTCTCTGTCAACAAATGATTTTTTTATGGAAGGCCCCAAATGTGATGTGATTTTACTGCTATAAAAATAATAATTTCTTTGTCAATTTTATATATATATATATATATATATAAACAGGGATGGAAATATATATATATGTACTTCATATACAAATATAGATATCACTTATACAGATACAGATATAAATACAGATCTCAAGTAGTCTACTACTTCTATGGTTATAGTATTTGAATAACATAATTACTGTTTGGAAAATCAGAAGATAACTAAGAGTAACTAGTCCCACCCCAGTTGATATATGAAACATATGAGAAAGTAACACCAACAGAATGAAAGCAAAAATCATAAATAATAATTTAAAAACAAATGTAAGGAAAACGCAAGCACTAATCTGAAATGCAGATTGCTTCTGATGTTTGAAGGAAAATACTTATTTCATGTTGAAATAAATATTATGCTTTTAGGTGAAAAAAAAGTTTTGCTTATTTTCTTCAAGCCCAAGTGCCTGAAAGGAGCACATTCTCCTGAAAGTGAAACTCAAGGGGATGTTCACTAATGTAAATCATCAGAAACCTGTGTAACATTTTCTGATCTTGACTCTATACGACAGGTCAGAAATAACTTTTTTCACTTCAGGTTTTACCAGGTCAGAAGCTATTTAACAATATGACAGCACTATACAGGAAAAAGACCTTAGTAGTTTGGGCATCTAGTTTAAAGGGGCACAGTCCATAATATGTATGTGATAAAATGACCACTGTTCTTGGAGTGTTGTCCTTGAGCAACAGTTTTAAATCTGGCAGTGGGGAAGAGATTGTTTTCTTTTCTTTAAATTGCAAATTATTGACTTTAGGAGAAAATGACACAAAATTTTATTTCAAAACACTTTTGCAATTACAGATATTTATAAGGGTTTTTTTAATTCCAAAAATTGAATATTTAAATGATATTAAATATAAAAATAACAGGCAAAAATAAAGACCAATATTATTTTTAAAAAGCACAAATGGTATATAAAATTTGAGGAAAATATTTACAGTAAATATTACAAAAATTCCAAAAACATTATTTAGAATAAATGGGACGGCAGTGTAGCAGAAGATGAAAGGACAGATTGGAAATGAAAGAAACCACCTTGTATAATATGATCGATTTAATAAAGACTTCTCTGAGTCAAAAGATTTTGAAATATTTAATTGAAATTTTCTATTAGATATACGAAAAGTAATTGTTAGCTCAATGGCTTATATGATCAACCATCTTACTGCTAGATTAGCAAACTTAAATTTAGAAGTCATCAAAATCTACAAGTTGTATTTATTGTTCATGATCACAAAATACTTATGTCTAGTTCACTAGACTTATTGTGGTTCCATTAAGTTGTTCTTAATTCATTAGATTTTACAATTACATGTACATATACATGGTACTTGTGTGCCCAGGTAATAGTTACATATTAATGAGAGATTTCAAGCAAAAAGGTTGTCAGTAAAAAGATTTTTATAATTGAAGATACATGTAGAAGTGATATGTGTAACACTGTATTAGGTCATTAAGTATGAAATGTCTGATTTCCTTAAGTAAGTTTGCAGTTGATATCTCTGGCATTTTCACTTTGATATTTCTTGTTTTATTCTTATTGTGAAGGCACATCCTCATTATTTCAAATGTGTGGTTTTTGGCTTGTGATTATCTTTCAGTTTTTTTTAGAGCAACTTTTGTGAAACCATGTATAGTCAAAAATTCTTGTTATTTTTGAATGCGATTTCCATCATGGAACCAATGCTGCACAGACAGCTGGAGATATCAACAAAGTGTTTGGGAGGATATGGCTAATGAACGCATAGTACCTCGATGGTTCAGAAAATTCCATTCTAGTGATTTTAATCTTGAAAATGAGCCACATGGGTGACCTGAGACCAATGTGGATGATGATGAGCTGAAAGCTGTTGTGGAAGCGAATCCATCTCAACCTACGCATTAATTAGCAGCAAGGTTTGACGTTACTATTCCAACAATATCGAACCATTTGAAACAAATTAGCAAGGTAAAGAAGCTGGATAGATGGGTACCTCATGATTTAAACGACCGTCAGAAGATAGATCATCTCGAAGCTTGCCTTTCTTTGCTGTCATGACATAAAGGTGAACCATTTCTACACTGTATTGTTATGTGTGATGAAAAATGGATTCTTTCTGACAATCGCAAGTGTTCGGCACAATGGCTGGATAAAGATGAAGTGCTGAAACACAGTCCAAAACCAAATATTCATCAACAAAAGCTAATGGTGTCTGTTTGGTGGTCCAGCGCTGGTATTATTCACTACAGCGTCATGAAACCCGGTCAATCAATTACAGTGCATGTCTACTGCAACCAACTGGATGACATGATGAGGATGCTTGGGATTAAGCAGTCAAAATTGATCAATAGAGACAGGCCAATCCTCTTGCAAGACCATATGTTGGAAAAAACAATTCTGCTCAAACTCCAGAGGCTGGACTTGGAAACCCTCTGTCATCCACCCCATTCACCAGCATTGCACTAAATGACTACCCCTTCTTCCAGGCTTTGGACCACTTCTTGTAAGGAAAAATATTCAATTCTCAACAGGCTGTGGAAAACACCTTACTCAATTTTATCACTACTCATTCTCCATGTTTCTTCACTACTGGCATAAACAAGCTACCTTTAAGATGGCAAAACTGTGTCTATAGTTTAGGTGAATACTTTGATTAATTGTACTGCTTCATGTCTGAGATATAACAAACTAAGCTTTTGATTTGAAATTGAACATTTCATATTTAATGACCTATATTAGTTGAATACAGATGAGAAAATTCAGGCAAACATGTTGTTCATGTAAATTAAAGAATAATTGAAAAAGAAAAGACCTCCCTCCTTTTTTTCCTCAAAGACACATGTGCTTTCTTACAGCTTTAACAACTTGCTGTAAAATTAAATATCTTTAATTTCTGTGACTAGGGAGCATAGTATCTTATTAATATTTGCCATATTTATTTTGATACTAAAATGTATTGAAACATATCATTAACATTAAAATTCTTTCTGTGAATGCTATTATGTCAAAGAATTAATTGTGTACTTTTCCAAAAGCAGACAGTTCTTCTTGTTAGCTCTTTAATCATGTTGTGAAAGCATAATTGCATTCTGTGCATTCTTGGTTGACATTAAAATGGTCTGTTAGTTGTGCCTAGCAGAATGTCATTCTTTCTCAATTATGTATTTAGATAAACTCAGGCAACGACTTCAGAGCAACATTGTATTTCTGCCCTCCCATCTGTCTGTAAGAGTGAAAACTAAGAGGTAGTTTCACTAATTGGTTAAAATATCTTCTCAACATGTTTAAAAATATGTATAAAAAGAACATTTCACAATTGACTATTTCATTCTTAAAGGCACATTTGGAAATATGTCCAGCAAAGACAATCCAAGTTAAATCACTGTTACTCAGTATTACAGTAAATAATAAAGAATTATGGCTGTTCAAATATCACATATATCTGATTATTGATCTGTTTACCTGCTCCTAGTTCTCAAGATTTAACTTCTTCTCAAGACTAACACACTTCTTTTTCAAATAATTTCTCTGCAAAACTTTACACAGAATTTTTATTTTATTAGTACCTATTAGTCATGACCTCTTTTGAATTTTCTCAAAGGCCTCTCTATAGCATGGCCTTCTTCCTACTTAAACTTATTCCCTAGAGTTGGCTCTATTCATGCTTTTATCTTCTTTACATGTAATATTCATCTAAAAGTTTTTATGTGTTTTTATTCAGACTGACATTTGTTCCTTTTTTCCTTGTTCAGAACTTTTATATTTCCAAAGGCTCAGTCTAAATATTATATTAGTTTTTTCTGCTTAATTCACTCGAAGATCCCTTTTTCCATCCTTCAAAGCTGATAATGTCTACAGCTAGCTTCTGTCAGCAAATTGACAACACGTCAATAGCAGCAGCTTCCATGTGCTTTCTTTCAAGAATTTAATAGCCAGGTTATCACAATTAAAAAAGTAGTGTGTATTAAAATACCATAAAGAAAAATAAAAGAGAGATGAAAACATATATGAGAAGTATGTTAAATATTATTAACATGAAATCATTCCTACAAATAAGAAAATAGCCTGACAATTAAATTTGAAATAATATGCATTTATAATTCATAGAACTAGAATTTTAAAATAGGTATATTTAAATTTTACATTGTAAAATACAAAATAATACTTTAAAATGATTGATGTATTAACTTTTCAACAAGTAAATTATCCTGTTTTTTACAATTATAAAGAATACAAGCTGGGCATGGTGGCTGACTCCTGTAATCCTAGCACTCTGGGAGACGGAGGTGGGAGGATTACTTGAGCTCAGGAGTTCAAGAACAGCCTGAGCAAGAGTGAGATCCTGTCTCTACTAAAACTGGAAAAAATTAGCCAGGCATGGTGGTGCCTGCCTGTAGTCCCAGGTACTTGGGAGGCTGAGGCAGGAGGATTGCTTGAAGCCAGGAATTTGAGGTTGCTGTGAGCTAGGCTACGCCATGGCACTCAAGCCCAGGGAACAGAGTGAGATTCTTTGTCTCTAAAAAAAAAAAAAAAAAAAAGAATATGAAAGAAATGGACACTGTGATGTAGTGCTTATTCGAATAGAAACTGAACAGCAACCCGGCACCAAGAAAAAGCAAACATTCTTATTTCAGTCTTGGTGAGTCCACACTTGTGCCTATTTCCTAGGGAAATAATGCAAATACTTTGGAAACTTTATATACATAAAGTTTTCAGAAAACCATTTATAATACTAAAAACTTAAAACTTTATAGTTATAGAAAAATAGTTAAAATGAATTCAGGAATATCAACTTGTAGGAGTACTGAGTGGTTATTAAAATCATAAGTAGTTCTTTTTAGTTTAGTCATTCATGGAGGCTTTTTTAAAAATACATATGACAGCTTTATAAACCTTCTAAATGTAGGGGCTAGGCTATCATTTATTTAATATGTCTTCCCTATGGGATGTATGCTCCATAATATCAGGGAATGTATAGTGTTTACCAAGAAGATAAAGAGTATACAAAAACAGACACCCCCAAAGTATTTAATGGATGCGTAGATGTCACCTATGTTCTTCATTCTCCCTATATTGTGAATTAAGTGTCAGTATTCTCAATTTTGAAAAGAGGTAAGCAAGACAAAGAAATGTTATGTGACTTATTCTAAGACACACAGCTTATATAGAAGGAGCCAGAATTTTAAAAACTATGTCTTCTGTGTCACAAATATATGTCTTTTTTTTTCTTACACAATGTTTTTCTATAAATAAAGAGAAATAAAGAGATTGGAATTGGTTAGCTTAGGGAAGTTTTACGGACCTGGAGACTAGGGGAAGGAAAAAAAGGGATGGGATGGCTAAAGTGGAAAAGAACTAGGTATGGAGTGAGAGTGCTAAGAAGTGTTTTCAATGTTTCCAGATAAGGAGCCGATCAAAAGAGGCACCTAGGTTAGGCATGCAGACATACAGAAGAGCATGGCTGGCCAGGAGCCCCTGAGTCCTTGATTGAAACTCCCCTCAGAGACTGAAATACACTGGTTATACATCAAGTCTGGTGGGGGAAGGAAGGCAGTTTTTCCCCGTTAAATCTGCCACATAAATTAATTGCCTCTGGTCAGGCCCAAAAGATCACACAACAGTTTTTGACTAATAGCTGGACAACTCCCTTGGGAGGCCCCAAAGGCTATCCTCAGGCTCCATAATTTGCTACAAAAATTCACAGAACTCAGAAAAACTATTATCCTTATAGTTATGGTTTATTACAGTGAAAGGATATAAATGAAATTCAGCAAAGGGAAGAGGCACATACAGCAGGGGAAAGGAGAGACCAGGTGTAACACGTCCAGTTGTCATATCTCTGTGGGGTTGTGTGGACAGTGTTTATTTCTCTCAGCAATGATATACCACAATAACACCCGGAGTATTGCCAACCAGCAAACCCCACCTGAGTTGGTCACATAGATATGGCTGACCGCCCATATGGCTAACTTTACAGCACCTCTTAGGGGTCACACTAATGTTATGTGACCTAAGCTCCACCATAAATCACATTGTTGGCATAAATTATCTGGCATGGCCCAAGGTCCCCAGATAAGCAAATACACTCCTATCTGGCAGGATATTCCAAGGGCTAAGATGTTGCTTTCCAAGAACTAGGGGCAAGGGGGCCAAAAGTTTCTTTGGTCAAAGTTAATCCTTTACTGCATACTGCCTTCATCTGGATCATCAATGTCCTCTGTACTTTGAAATCATTTCTATCAGCATACTAATATGTCAAATAATATATATAAGTATCCAATGAAAAAGCAAGAAAAGCAATTACAATGTACATTCTTATTTGATCCAGTGTCTTTCTTCAGCTGCTATCTCATTTCTCTGCTATGCCTTTTATGGAAAGTGTCTGAACTCTCTATCTCAGTTTCCTGTTCTATCCTTCTCTTCTCTAACCATTCCAATTGCAACCAAACAATTGTAGCAGTAATTCTAGTTGTCTCTCAAAATCTATTTTTTTCTTGTTACCTTACAAAGAGAACACCCAAATTTTGTGCATGCCTATCTCTGCTTAGTTGGAGATTATATTGTATTGTTTATCCTCACAAGTAAATATAGTCGTGACTATTTTAGGCACTCAGGTATAAAAAAAATAGATAAGTGTAATTCCCATTCAAATCCTCTAAAAGAAAGTAAATAGCATGTCTTACACCTTCCTTTTGCCAATTCTTCTTAGCTGGAATGTGGATATGATGCAGGAAATTGGACCACCATCTTCTCACACTGGTTAGAAGCTTTGTGTGGAGTTTTCAAAGCAACAAGATGGAGTGTTGTTAACCAATTTCATAAAGATTGTATTATCAGCCCTGAACTTGTTATATAAGTGGGTGTGTTAGGCTTCTTCAGAGAAACAGAGCCAATAAGATATATACAGTTATAAAACAGGGCATTTATTATGAGAATTGGCTCACACAATTATGGAGGCCAAACAAAGTTCCACAATATGCCATCTGCAAGCTGGAGAATGAGGAAAGCCGGAGGTGTAATTCAGTCTGGTAATGAAAGCCTGAGGATCAGTCAGTGGCATAAATCCAGGCTTGTGGCAGAAGGTCTGAGAATGGTAAGGGAGGGAGGGAGGGAGGGAGCTGCTGGTACAATTCTGAAGGTCCAAAAACCAGGAGCTATAATCTCCAAAGGCAGGAAAAAAGTGAATGTTTCAGCTCAAGAAGAGAGGAATACACCCTTTCTCCCCCTTTTTGTTCTATCCTGGTCCTGGGTGGATTGCTTGATGCCTGACTGGATCTTCTTTCCTCATTCTACTCATTCAAATACTAATCTCTCCTGGAAATACCCTCACAGACACACTCAGAAATGTTTTACCAGCTACTTGGGTACCCCTATTTGGGTACCCAGTCAAGCTTACATAAATTTAACCATCACAGTGGGCAATCCACTTCTATCTTGCTTTTAGTTACTAATGTTTTTGGATGATTGTTAAAACAACTAATCTGATTTCCTAACTATTATAACAATGACCAAAAATTGTTAAGAAGCAATGGGAAATTCTGTTCCCATTATATTCAAGTTCTAAGCACCATTTGGTAGTTTACTATTTCCTATTTTTCTAAAATAATTTCTACCTATATTTTCCTCCTATCTAATCAGCAGTTTGTAGGGATAGTTTTATGTGTCAACTTGGCTAGGCTATAGTATCTGGTGTTTAATCAAATACTAATCTAAGTGTTGCTGCTCATGGTATTGTACAGATGTGGTTAGTATTTATAATCAGTTGACTCTAAGTAAGGAAGTTACTTCACTAATGTCATTCTTATGTATTTTAACTATTAAGCTAATCTTTGAATTATCTACTACACCATTCAAAGTAATTTTAAATTGCATATACCTCACGGTAACAAGATTCTTGTCTATAGGATCTACATTGGAATAAATGCTAAGACGTACTATATACCCAACATAAATTTTTAGTTTTAAAATTCTACTAATATTTTTATGAATTATCTTTTCCTATATGGTTCTCATGTTGTTTGATGTATAAGGTTTCAATAACTAATGCTCTTGGCTATATATTGTAATTTTTCCCCTGGGATTAATAATGCCTTCATGTTCTCTATTATTTTCATTTATGTATTTTATTTTACCCATCTTGGTTACTTCCAAACCATTTTGTCTTCCTCATCATTACCCATTTATTCTTATCATTGAAGCTTATATCATCAGACTAGACCACCCATTGTAACTTCTTTGTGTAATTATTTTGAGATTCCAATATCATTTCCTCTTATCCGGCACTTGCTTACTCTCCAAGACTATGCCTGTCATAAATCTCAATAATGTCTATGTGTTTCTATAAGGAATCTTTGCAATAACCAGGCCTTTCCATAATTTGTCAGCCCTTCCTCTATGGTCATGTTTTCACCAAACCTCAGCTATTTACAGCCATTGGCACATACCAGATTTCATCATTACAAAAACAAACAATCAAAAAAAGATGCATTTCTACATTTTCAGTATTAAGAGCAACTCTCTGAACATCACTCTCTTCTTTCCACATCTCTTATTATCTCACTAAACCATAAATCTCATTGACCCTACAGCCTCTACACTTTATCTTATGTTACAGTTTCCTCTTACTCATCAATATAATCACTTTTTATCCCCAAAATCCCTGCTTACATCTCCCTTTATCATAATTGAGTGGAAAAACTAATTAAATCCATTCTCTGTTCACTTCCTGACCTCCTCTGAGCAGTTGAATGTGGCTTGTAGAGAAAAAAAATTACTGGTCTGATGGATCTCACTTTAAATTTATGGTTTCTAATTTGAAATGGGCTCCTAATGTTGCTCTGTAACACTACCATGTTTATTTTATCCATTTTATCCACTACTATTCTAAAAAGATTATTTTGTGCCTTCAATTCTTCTATTTAACCTCAAAGACATCCTTCTTTCTAAATCTCAGCTGATGAACACACTTCCCAATTCATTGAGAAAATAAAAATAATCAGAGAGAACTTCTATTTGCCAATGTGCCTCCACTGTGCCCATATTTTCTGAATTCCATTCAGAAACTTCAGATGAATATTGCAAACGATTACCAAAGGTCACTTTTTCAAGAATACCCTGTAAGCACTTTTATTTATCCTCTCCTGCATCATTAATATCCTCTCCCTGTTGGATCATTCCTACCAGCATACAAACAGATTAACTTCAGTCTTTAAGACAAACAAAAAAAAGTTAAACAAAATCTAACTTTTCCTTGACCTTATATCCCCCTACTACGACTTCTACCTGCTACTGCTCCTGTTTACAGAAAACATAAAAATTGTTCAGTGAGTTACTGTTTTACCTTTTGCCTCCAGCTCTTTTCTTTCTATTACCTGATGAACCCATTTCAATCACACTTTACAGCTCTCACAGCTTTAGTATTATGTATCTTGACACAATCAATAATGACCTCTGCATTAATAAGTACAATGGTCAACAAGTCTAAGTGCTAAAATTATTTCTCCTCCTTCAACATTTGCATACTAATTCAGTCTCTCTTCCCTTGAAATACTTTATTTCTAAGATTTCTATGATGCCATTCTTTCTTGTATGTATTTTTTACATACCAAAGGCGTAAGTTCCAGTCTGAGTCTGAGTCCTAAGGCAGGAGAAGACCAATGTTCCCAGCTGAAAGAAAGTCCTACAGAGAGGGAGAATTCTTTCTTACTCAGCCTTTTATTCTATTCAGGCCTTCGGTGGATTGCATGAGACCCACCCACATTGGGGAGAGCAATCTGCTTTACTCAGTCTATTAATTCAAATGTTAATCTCTTCAGAAATATCATCATAAACACTTGGAAATACTAAAAGAAAACATTGGGACACTTTGTGGCCCAGTCAAGTTGACACATAAAATTATCACAAGTCGGCACTTTGTGAAATTAGTACACATGCACATCTCTGTATTTAAGCTCCAAGTAAAAATAATAACAAGGTCATAATTCTGCCTATCATGATACAACTATCCTGAGTACAACTGGAAAAGTACTAACCTCCTCCTCAGAAGAGGAAGTAAAGTCTTTGAGTGATGTTTAGTTTTCTTTGTGATATCCCATAACTTAATTGCTATGACGTAAAATGAATAATACTTAAGTATGATAATATAAAGTTATCAAATCAATACATTTTATATTACATGATAAAGGAATAATAGAGGAAAGAAAAAACAAAGATTATATCTACACACAAGCACATTCATAACAAAATAAGGAGGTATACACTTATGTCAATTACCGTCCTTGTTGCTTTAACTGGTTGCGTGGTCACAGCTGATGTTTATAGCAGCCTTCTTCCACCACTTATTCTCTATTAACTCAGTCTTCAGCAAGAAACTCAGCTGTTCATGGTTCTTTACTTGATGGAGCGAACCAAATCTTTATAACTGAAGGGTCTGGGTCATTGGTGGTCCTGCCTAGATTGGGTTGTTGTAGTTATACATTGACCTTAATCACAGGTCACGGTAATACTAAGAGTTATTCTAAGGGATCTCCTTATTCTAGACATACTCTTCCTCCATGAGGCACAGCAATTCAATTGCTCCTTGGTAGTCAGGATCAATCACCCCAGTCAACACCATGACTCCCTTCTTTTCCTGCTAGTTCAGAGGCATGAGAAGTCCACCATGACCAGGCAGCAGTCTTAACTTCCAGTTCAAAGCAATCATTTTTGTGTCTCATTGTAGAAACATTCCTCCCGTTGAAGATAAGACCTCTAGGCCAGGAGAGCATAAGGCTATGGAAACATTTCCTTGTCACCAATTTTGTAGTCATGTTCCTTCCAAGCTCCTGACCATCCAGCCAAACCACAGCCCACAGCCTGTGATTGGTACATAACTACACATGTGGCCATTTCTCCTACCAGGTAACCAGCAGGTGCACTGCCCAAAGTTCTGCCCACTGGAAGGATTTCCATTCACCAATGTCCTTCAAGGTTGTCCCTGAAAGGGGTTATAGTCTATAGCTGCCCACTTTTGAATAGTTTCTGCATGGCACATAGAACTGTCTGTGAACAAGGCAACAGTTTTCTGTTCCTTTGTCAGCTGATCATAAGTACTTCTCTATGAGGCCATAGGTGGAGGCTGGGAGAGACAAAGCTGGGCATTTGGGCCACTTCATCATGCAGCTGATTTGTGCCTTCAGGGCCTGCTCAAGCCCAGTCATGTATATACCACACCACATATGAGGCTGTGCTACTCTGCATGTCCATTTTCACGGCTTGGTGAGTCAGATAACACCCATTTCAAAATGGGCAGCTCAGGTAACTTGGTGGCTAATGGTTAAATATTTAGTACCTACTAAGGCCCAGTAACAGCCCAGAAGCTGTTTCTCAAAAAAAGAATAACTATCTAAGGAAGACGGCAGGACTCTTTGCTCTAATATCCTAAGGGACTGCACTGTGATTCACCTATAGGGAACTGCCAAAGGCTGCAGACAGCATTCTGTATGTGCCATTGACACTTCACGCACCACTGAATCTGCTGAGTCATATGGCAGCTTGCACAGCAGCCTGGGCCTGTTGGAGAGCCTGCTCTCATTTGGGGCCAGACCTGCTCAAAACTAGCTTTTTGAGACATAGAGTGAATGAGCCAAAGTAATACAGCCAAATAAGAAATATATTGTCTCCAAAATCCAAGAAGGCCCACTAAATGTTGTGCCTCATTCGTTTGGTTGTAGAAGGGGCCAGATCCAATAACCTATCCTTCAGCTTAGAAGTAATTTCTTGTCATGCCCCAAACCCATGGATACCTAGAAATTTCACTGAAGTGGAAAGGTCAGTGATTTTTTTGTTGGATTTCCCACGTTCTACTATGCTAAGGCCTTACCAATAAGTCCAGAGTAGTTGCTACTACCTGCTCACTAGATTCAATCAGCATAATTTCATCAATGTGATGAACTACTATGATATAATATCTTGTGGAAGGGAAATGAGATTATGATCTCTGTGTATTAATATTAAATTATTACGATACATAGGGCCTGAGAGTCAATGTGGCCCTGCGGTGGAACAGTGGAGGTATATTGCTGGCCTTACCAACTGAAAGCAAACTGATTCTGGGTCTTTACTAAAAGGCATAAAGAAAAGAGCATTTGATAGCTAAATAGCTGCATACCAGGTACCAGAGAATGTTTTAATTTGGTCAAGCAATGAAACCACATATGGTACAGCATTTGTGGTCACCACCTGGTTCGGCTTAGGATAATGCATTGTAATTCTCCATGGTCCATCTGTTGTCTGTACATGCCAAGTAGGTGAGCTGAATGGGCATGTGGTAGGAATTATCACCCCTGCATCTTTCAAGTTTTGATGGTGACACTAATCTGTGCAATCCCTCCAGAATTGTGGTATTGCTTTTGCTTTACTATTTTCCTAAGTAGAGGCAGCTTTATTGTCTTTCCCACCATAATATTGCTCATTCTACAAGTCAGGGAATTATTGTGAAGATTCGGCCAATAGCTGCATATTTCACTTACGTATTTCAGAACTAGTGAAATAGCCACAGGATGGGTTTGGGGGCACACTGGGCCCACAGTGACATGGACCTAAGCTAGAACTCCATGGAATACCTGCCCTTCGTAAGTTCCTATTCTGACTAGTGGACCAAAGTAACATTTTGGGTCTTCTGGAATTAGTGGAGGTTTACAACCAGTGTCCAGTAGTCCCTGGAAGTCAGGTTATTTCCTGTTTCCCAGCTCACAGTTAACCTGGTAAAAGGTTATTGGTTTCTTTGGGAAGACTTTCAGAAAGATGAACAGTATAAATTTTTGACAGCATAAGAGTTTCTTTCTCAGGGGGACCTGGACTTCCCTTTCTTCAATGGGTTCTGGGTCAATAAACTCGCTCAAGTCTGGAAACTGACTGAGGGGCCCTGACTCCATGCTTTTATGATTCAGGTTAGATTTTTGTTTACTTGACCTAGAATTTTTTGTTTATGTAGATAAAGTAATAATTTAGTAGACTTCCCCTTTCATTTCCTATCTACTTCAACATGACCAACTAGCCAGTGTGGGAGTTTGCAGGAGTCAGGCTATTCTGATTGCTGTTTTGACTGATTGCTGTTGTCCATTACAATAACCATACCCTCCTTGCCTTTAGCAGTTTAGCAGTTGAGAGCCACCACGTGGCCTCCACCACCTCATGATGCAATCACTCCTGTTGCATTTAGGTTTCCCAATTCAATGACTGTAGTCCCCTATAGTTCCCACTGTAAAGACTGACTTAAAGAGAAGAGCAATCAAACAGCTCTTGAAGGACACTGGGGCATTGTTAACAAATTTGTTTCTCACAGTAGTGGTAAATTATTTGTTTTTTGTACATATCCTTCACCCCACAGTGTGAGAGAGTAGGTCTTAAATGACAAATCCACTGTAATACTACAGTCTTACTAAGTCTTTGAGTCCCTTCTTCTATGTTACCAAGGCAAATTCAGCACATTTCTAATGTGCTCACTGTGGGCTACCTTTTAGTTCATGTTTTGTCAACCAATCAAACAAACTGACAAGGCCCTTCCTAACCCCCTGAGTTGAAATATTAATTGCAAAACTCTTGTTTATAGAGATACAATAAGCAGAATCTCTATTCATTGAGCCTATATCAATAAATTTAACTTGATCTCACCTGTAATCCTAGCACTCTGAGAGGACGAGGCAGGAAAGTACTTGAGGCCAGGAGTTTGAGACTAGCCTGGGCAGCCAGACTTCTGCACATCCAAGGAAACCATCAGCAGAACAAATAGACAACCTACGGAATGGAAGAAAATATTTGCAAACTATATATCTGATAAAGGAATAATAACCAGAATCTATAAAGAACTCAAGCAAATCAGCAAGGAAAAATTAATCAATCCCATTAAAAATTGGGCAAAAGACACGAAGAGAAGTTTTTTAAAAGAAGATAGACAAATGGCCAATATGAAAAAATGCTTAACATCACTAACCATAAAGGAAATGTGAATTAAAACCACAATGGTATATCACCTTACCTCAGTTATAATGGCTTTTATTAAACAATCCAGAAACAATAGATGCTAGCATGGATGCAGAGAGAGAGGAATGCTTATACAATGTTGGTGGGAATGAAAATCAGTACAACCTCTATGGAAAATAGTATGGAGATTCCTCAAAGAACTAAAAGTAGACCTACTATTTATTCCACTACCGTGTATTCACTCAAAGGAAAAGAAGTCATTTTATCAAAAAGACACCTGCACCTGAATGTTTATTGCAGCACAATTCACAATTGCAAAGATATGTAATTAACCCAAGTGTCCATTGATTCATGAGTGGATTAACAAAATGTGGTATATGTATAACATGGAATACTGCTCAGCCATGAAGAAGGTGACTTAATGCCTTTTGCAATGTGTATGGGACTGGAGACCATTACCATAAGTGAAGTATCTAAAGAATGGAAAAACAAACACCACATGTACTCACTATTAAATTGGAACTAACCGATGAGCACACATGTGCATAGAGGGAAGTAAAACTCAATGTAAAGCAAACAAGGAGGGAGGGAGGGAGTAGGGGATGGGTGAAAACCTACCTAATGGCTATAATAAACACTATCTGGGTGACAGGCACACCTATAACCCTGACTCAAGCACCACAAATGTGATCCATGTAATCAAAAACATGTGTACCCCCATAATACTTTGAAATAAAAAAATAAATAAAATGTCATCTACTGAGGGAAAAAAATTAAAAAAATAAATATTTACCTGAAGGTTTCTGACAATGGAGGCTAAGCACTTGGAGAGAGATTCCATAAAAAAGTTGGTATAGATTGATTGAATTGAAATTAAGCATATGACAGTTTCACTGCTCCTCTTTTTTTTTTCTTTATTCTAACTAGTGAATTTATTAGTAGGGTCATGATAATACTTTAACATTCATTGTTTTACATGGATTTAACTTGTTCTCCGCAATTTTAAATTAAGCTTGCAATTCAACATTTCAGTTTATCTCACTATTCAGCCAAACAGTATTGGTGTTAAGTGTCCAGTTAGGGAGTACTATATCACTAGCAATCTCCAGGGTACTAGTAGAAAAGTTCCTCAATTTTGAATCAATCTTTGTATGACACCGACTATTTTGAAGCCAAGTCATTCTCAGAAAATAACTTCTATGTGCTTCATAGCACCTAGAGCTCCTTTGATCCACCCTGGGTATAGTTAATGGAGTCGGCAAATATCCTAGTTAATGGAGTTTGTGGAAGTGTTCACAGCTGGAAAATATATTTGGAGGATGTTTATAATAACTATGGTAATTGATCCTTTTATTTTATGCAAGTTCTGTTTTCTAGTTTATTCAGTTCTTTGATGCAGACTAATTTCATTTGAAGTTGTAAGTATTTATCTTATAAATAGCTGTACATGTAGTTTTGCTTTAAATTAGTTTTAAATTTGTAGCTGTTTCTCAGTATTTTTTGAGACCAGAGAGGAGATTTTCAGCCCTTCTTTCCATCATTACTTTTATAAATTCAGGAAGTTGAAAGAGGTGATGATTAGTACAGCTCCAGATTAATTTTGAACAGTCAAACCTCCAAAGTAGAAAAAGAATCAAAATACAAAAATGTAATAGCATATAGTACAGAGAGCTAATTTCCTGTTGCTGTTACAGATTCACTCACTAAAAATGTCAGGACAATCTTATTTCATAATTTTAACACAATAGTGGAGAGCTGTTGTAATAGAGCAAGTATTTATGATAATTAGGTTTTGCAGAATAATGTGATTCTTCAAAGATGATAGTTGTGGATATTGATTTTCCAAATGGACTGAGCCATTGATTGAATGCAATTTGAAGAGGAACCAAATTAGTCTCTTGAATTTACCTGAGGCTGCTACTGGTGGAATACATTATCTGAGGAATCCCATAGCTGTGTTTAATAGGTCAAGGACTCCCCCTGCCTGTTGGTTGACTTGTGGAATCATTTTTTAGTTAATAATGTTTGCATCTAAAACCACAGGTGACTCCAAGGATATTGCTCAGTGATTGATAATTTTTCTTTGGTAAGATAAACAAATTCTGGAGTTAAATTAAGAATGCTAAGCTTTTTGATTCATACAACAGAATGAGGAAGTGAGATGTTGATGACTTTTTGTAAAATAATTTATTATTGAAAGATAAGACAGAGATTTTTCTGCAGACACAGGTGCCATGCAGTGAAATAAATAGTCCTCAGGGTGAAGATGATTGAAAACACCTTCATGTGGAATATGACAGATTGTTCTTTAATTATTATTATGCAAAGAAACCTTCATCCATTGAGACTAGTGTAAATGCAGTCAAGTTAATAAACTACTATAATTCTAAGATTCTACAATATTTATGTTTTCATATCTTAGTCTTTCTGAAATTACAGTAGCACACATTTATTGTGCATGTTTAATATGCAATGCTCAATTTAGTGTTATTGAAATGATGATATACTTTACAATACATAGGAAAAATCTTAACATTGTATGAAAATATTCAATTTCTTTCTTTTCTTATTATGAACTGTTTATATCACACAGAAAAGGCCACAGAATGACATAGCACATGCAATATTTTGTTTTAATTGCATCTAGCAAAAATAGCAGTGACAACTATAGATAGAATTGAGTATTTCTCTAGTATGTTCCTCTGACACATTTCAAGTTTTTTCCTCCATCTACTAGGGGTGACCAAACCTCAAGCTTTACCTATATCATCCTTGTGCATGCTCTTATACAATTATTTTATTCATATAAGACTATAAATTTTACTATATACATAGTATATGCATTTTGAATATTATATTGAATTGACTCTAATATAGTTCCTATGTTGAATATGAAAATAGACTCAATGGCATCTTAAAATAAGTGGTAATATTTGTTTTCTTTTATTTTGATAAATTGGTATGTTATTTTATCTTCACAGTATTGAATATACTTTATTAATATTGTTTTTACTGATGCTTATGAGACACTTCCTCTCAGTTTATATTATTCATTCTAGGTATTATTATATTTTATTTTGCCTTATAATTCAGGTGCTAAATTTCATTATATACATACATATATACCAAACACATATCTACAACTATGCATACATAAACATATATTTATATATATTTAAAATATAGGGACATATACTTTTTCAGTTTTGAATCTTTTCACTATTGGAATTATTATGAAATATTGCAAAATATTAATTATCAAGCATTGTAGTTTGCAAATTCCTTCATTTCAGTACTTTGCAGCTTCTATATCATTTTACTATTTCTTTCACTTATTTACTCATTATTTCTCAATGCAGTGTTTTAATATCTATCTTCCATTTCAAAAATTCTTTCTTTTACTATATCCACTACAGGATTTATGCTCTTGACTGAGTTTTATTTTTATTCCAATATCTATTAATTTTATTTAAGTATTTATAATAGGATTTTTTTCCTAAAAATTCAGTTATGCCAGATTTTTTTTCATTTTATAGGTCCTGATTCACAATTACCTAATCATTTTTGTTATTTTATCTTTAATAAATGCTATCTTAATTACATACCTGTATTGTTATTTTGGTGGCTACCCTGAAGATTATATGCTTTTTTTGACATACTACAGTAACATAAGTATTTACATTGCTGTATCCCTGAAAATACTAGAATCTTAGATGACCTGTTGTATTATTGTTATCATGCATTTTAATTCTCTATATATCTCATGCCCTGAATATATTACTATTAATTTTTCATACAGCCTATATAATGGGCTATTTATTTATTCTTTCATTGCTTTCTGTTCTCTTCCTGCATTTCCATGTTTCTGTGTTATCCTTTGCTTTCTGTGTGATTAATGACAATGAGATTTTTATTAAAAATTTCAGTTCAGCTATGCTGTAATAAATTATCTGAATATCTATTTCACTAAATATTTTAAGTAACATTTATATCTAGAATAAAATTTTACATTGGCTGTTATTTTCTTCCAGCACTATGGCATTCAATTGTCTTCTGAACAGAGACAAACTAAAACAGAGCAGAAAAATAATTTTCAAAAAATGTAGAACAGAACCTAAGAGATCTATGAGATAGCATGCAGTCATGCAATCCCTCAGCAGCAGTGACTATGAAGCTGCTACGTTGACTTGGCACACTTCCATAGATTCAGCTGCTAAGCCTGCAATGAGCCCATATGGATTTAGACACTTATTACTTATACAGATTACTTTGGAGAACTATAGGCAGGTGCTGAGTTCTCATGATAATAAACCCAAGCAAAATTAAAAACAGAATTTCTATAGAATTAATAGTAAAAACCATTCAATAGCAGAATAAGACTAGACTTCATTTTATGATCACCAAGAAGCCAGTGAAGATATTTTCAGAAATGAAATTATATGGAAAAAATTTTGACTTTGGAGAATCATGGGCAAATACCCTCTTTGAGTATAATACCTGCTTCATTGCATGGTTGTGGGAATTAAATGTTAATTTTAATATTCAATGCCAATTGATTCACACAAGAAAAAATATAACAATAAAGACAATAACTTGAATCTGCACATTAAAGAATAAATGTGATGTCATTAGAATATAAAGGGAAAGACCAAAGAATTGGAGATATAGGAAAAGAAATAGGAAAAAATGAGAATAGAATGGGAAATAAGTCACTTCTAGAGATGGAGATGTGAGAGTTATCCTTATAAGGTGACAATCCACAAAAAGAATGGGATTTTAGAGACAGAGATTATAGAGTTAAAAGGAAAAGGGAAAAAATGGAGGGAAGAAGTGAAGGAAGGAGAGAGGGAGGGAAGAAAGAATGTAACTAAGAACTGAGGGTAACCTAGAATATGTATTTATGGATTTCAAAAAAATATATAAGTTGGAGATGTAATTTTTTTTATTTTTAAAAATGGTAAAGAAGTAAAACAAAATGAGGCATTTATGAGATGTATGTGATCTAAAAAGTACAGTTGTACTAGTGTAGTGGGTTAGAAGAAAATTGCAAGGAATTACAGTATGATTGAAATGGATGTGAAAAAATGGGGACAAAATACTGTGGGTGACCATCTTTTAAGAATGTTGTCAATGAAAGAAAAGAACAAGTTTAAAACAAGGTATCAATTGAGGTGTGTATGAATACAAAATAGCATCAAGAATAAAAACAAGACATTTTTTAATCAAAAGAAAATGAAATACTCCAGATGTGAAGTAAGAAATGAGAGGTGATGGGGGGAGCCAGGATGACTGATGAAATGATTTTCTTGAAGGAGACAGGAAGGAATGCAAGGAGAAGAGATAGAGAAATCACAATTGAAGAAACATAAAAGATGCTTCTAGGCCCAGAGTGGAACTATATGCTCTGAAAGGCTCTCACAAGATCAGATAAAGACAAGTGATATTTCCTAGGATATAACATGGTGTTAAAAAATAATGTTTTGTTACCAAATTACTAAAGGAAAACACTTTTGGCTTTTCTATGCCAAGCCTAAAAGAGAACTTTTATTAATTTTTCTGTCTAGTAGAATGTACTAACATTTTATTCATCTTGTAAAGATGTGAGAAAACACAAAAAGATTTTAAAAGAATCCTCAACATTGACATAGTTCCCATAATTTTAATTCTTTCATAAAGGAAATTCCATGGTTAGATTATTAACTACCCTAATACAAAAAGAGATTTGCCTGTCAAGTAAAGTAGATTCTGTTAAAGAGGAAAGCAAGTCCCTGTAATTCTGTCTTAAATCTGCTTGGAAAGATATAATCAATATCATTCCTTCACAAATATTCCCAGAAGAAAAACAGAACTTGAAAACTGGAGTATCTAAATTTCTAATTTACTGTCCAGTATGATTGATAATTCATCAAGCCAGCTCAACTGGAAGCCAAATAACTCTATCTAAATTGCTCACTCTTTTTTCTATCTTAAACCATTTTGAAAAAGGAAGACGTAAAATCATGTTTTAAAGAAATAATATTTCTTATTCTGCAAGTAATTCCTAATGATTATATTGTATTATACCATTTATTCGTACTATAAACATGCTTTTCTTTTTCAACAGGACAATCATAAGAATATTCTCTTTCCACTAGTCAATTACAGACTGAGTATACACTTGATAGTTATTTCATTGTATTTGTAAATTGGAGAAGGTGAAGCATAATTAATAATGTGCATCATATAAATAGTTTCAATTTCAATTAGTCACTGGATAGCTTTTTATCCAAAATGGGAGTAGATATTTGACAAAGCGGAAATAAGGATAGTATAACTCTTTGCCAGTAAGTTTGAATCTGAATTACAATTGCTTCATAAATTTAAATAATTTGGCCAAGTTATTGAGATTTAGAATTTTTTAAAAATATTTTTTTCCAATTAGAATCAGGTAAATAATGAACTGTTTCCACAAGGACATACAAATTTACAAGTATAATGTGAATGGCTTCATGGCTAAAATTGAATATGATTTTACACAGCAAAATGTTTGGATATTTTTGCTGTGTCTTGAAAGAATGGTAGTGTTTTATTAACTTTTATATTTACTTCTCCAGAATTGGGATACCGTGTTTCAATACAATACATGTATTTTATTTGACCACTCAATAAATTATACGCACAAGGCAGAATACACTTAAATACACATAACTAAATTGTTTTGATTTAAACTTTATACAAATTCTGGTTCTGCTGACAACATCACGTGAAGTTTTAAGATTCTTTTTGCTTAATGTAGGTAACTGTGTATCACTTCTTTCTGCTGTGTCCAACTCATATATGGGTTCCTTAATACAAAAGAAAGAACTAAGTTTGACTTTCCACATAGAAATGAAAGATAAGAAGACTATGTATACAGGGATCCCAATGGATCATGCAAAGAGGTGAGGTGGGAGAAAGATCCCAACAGAGTGACTGAGTTCCTTCCAGTGATGAGCAATAATATATACAATTTCCTAAAAACACTCATATCATCATACCTCTTCTTTCTAGTAGGTAGAAAGGTGTTACATGACATAGCAACAAAACTGTGAAAAGCTTGACATAGTCCCAGAAGCCAGAGAAGATCTAGGTTTTGAGGGGCCTAAAATTGATACATATGAGCTGGAAATAATTTTAAGCAAAATTATCAATACAGAATTAGGCATACAAATTCTAAACATATTACAAAACTATACATTACAAACTCCAGTAAGTTAGTATGACCTATTTGATGATTAAATTACTGTGATAAATTACTTCAGTGAGGTTAAAAAAAAAGAAATATTTGAAATGCAATAACTGTTATTCTCATATCAATTGAATTCATTTATGTAGAATAAGTTCTTACAGAATTACTAAAAGCAAGGTGACAAATTTATTATTGGGTGAAATTTTCCCATTTGTGATACAAGTCTTTATCCATTTACTAGGATCACTAGTTATCTGATTACTCTGACAACCAAAATTGTAATTTTTGTATCATGTAATTTTAATTTTAATTTAGATTAGAATTTGGGTAATCTTTTCTCTGTTTATCTCTTCTCTGCTTCTCAAATACAGATTAAAACTAATAAAGCAAAAGGTTAAATAATGAGTGTTAAAAGAAAAACTTTAGACAAATTTAACAAAGTTTTAATTGAGCAAACAATTCACAAATCTGGCAGCCCCTAAACCAGAATAGGTTTAGAGAGGCTCCAGCGCTGCCATGTGGTCGAAGAAAATTTATTAACAAAAAAAGAAAAGTGACATACAGAAAATGAAAGTGAGGTACAGAAACAGCTGTATTGGGTACAGCTCAGTATTTGCCTTATTTGAACACAGTTGAACAGTTGGGCACCTTTGATTGGTTGAAACTTGGTGATTGGCACAGAGTAGGTTACAGCCTGTTTACACATCCAGTTAGGTTGTAGTTCACTGTGTATGGAGAAACGTTTAGGCCAAACTTAAAATATGTAAAGAGGCAGCTTTAGGCTAAACTTAATTAGAAAAGTTTATAACATATAAAATTTGTCAGAAATTTCTTACCACACAAAATCTTTTGAAATATCAATTCCCCTGAATATTTAAAAACCCTTCTTCCATTTCTTTCAGTGAATTATTATTAAATTAAAAATATTTAAATTAATATCAACATAAAAAATTAATAAGGATTTCAAATATCAGTATTCAAAACTAAACACTAACAATCAAGGTAAATCTGGGGACACAATTTCCCAACTGAGCAAGAAATATTATAAAGCATTTTCCCCATTAAATGCCTGAACACCTTATATTTTCTAGTGCTATATTTCAAGGACATAATCATTACACTTGATTGCACTGGTTTCTTTCTTGTTGGCATTTTTCTTCCCTGGAATACTTCCTTACCCAGTTAATTTATTTGACAATCTTAATTTAATTTGAATGGTGAAGGTTTTGTGACACGACTGTTTAAAATGTTTTTTACCCTCCGACTTTTGGCTCCCTGATCTTTTGACAATTGGCTAATCTGAATTAACTCGGTGGGATCTCATGTGGATGAGCTTAAAATGTAATTTATTTCATGCTCAGAAAGGGACATAAAGCCATCAATTTGTGTGACATGTAAGCTAAATATTTTGCTATTTTCCACCTTACTAAATCTCAGACTGGCATTTCTCAGACTAATATTTACACTGGAAAAAAAAAGAGCAAACTTTATTCATAATTTTTTGCTATTGATCCCTTTTTTAACATCATAAAAAAAATCTCTAAATATTTCTAAATATTGTAGATTTCAGTATTTAAAGATATCCTTTGGCCTTTGTTTCTTTTTAGAACTGAATATGTATTAAACAGTGTGCCTAAACTCATTGCTATACAATATGGCAGGAGAACCAAAAAGTGACTGACACTTGGTATTTGCTCAGTAATTATTTTTGAATGAATAACATACCAAGTAGCTTGTGTAAAGTAGCAAGACCCAACATTACACAGTGAGTTCTGGGAATGAGACTTCTTGTAGGAAAGGCTGGAGATGTAGCTGAAAATACACTGAAGATAATTAGTGAAGAGGCCCTAATTACTATTTGATTATTAAGCTAGAAGTTATTGGAAGTCCTTGCGAGAGCTATCAGGCAAGAGAGCAGAATCAAGGGAGTCCAAATAGGGAAAGAAGAGATCAAACTCTCACTCTTTGCTGATGATATGATTTTATATGTAGAAAACCCCAACGATTCAACCAAGAGACTCCTGGAACTGTTCGATGAATTCAGTAAAGTCTCGGGATACAAAATCAATACACACAAATCAGAGGCATTCATATACGCCAATAACAGTCAAATGGAGAACCTAATTAAGGACTCAATACCCTTCAAAATTGCAACAAAGAAAATAAAATACCTAGGAATATATTTACCTAAGGAGGTAAAGGACCTCTATAGGGAGAACTACGAAACACTGAAGAAGGAAATCGCAGAACATGTAAGTAAGTGGAAAACCATACCATACTCGTGGATCGGAAGAATCAACATTGTTAAAATGACTATTCTGCCCAAAGTTATCTACAAATTCAATGCAATCCCTATTAAATTACCAACATCATTTTTCACAGATATAGAAAGAATAATTCTATGCTTTGTGTGGAACCAGAGAAGACCCCGTTTAGGAAAAGCAATTTTAAGCAACAAAAACAAAATGGGAGGTATTAATTTACCAGACTTCAAACTATACTACAAAGCTGTGATTATTAAAACTGCTTGTTATTGGCACAAGTGCAGGGACACAGACCAATGGAACAGAACAGAAAATCCAAACATAAAATCATCTTCATATAGCCATCTAATCTTTGACAAAGCAGACAAAAACATACTCTGGGGAAAAGATTCCTTATTTAATAAATGGTGCTGGGAAAACTGGATAGCCACATGTAGAAGACTAAAACAGGACCCACAGCTTTCACCTCTCATAAAAATCAAATCATGGTGGCTAACAGACCTAAATCTTAGAGGGGACACTATTAGAATTCTAGAAGAAAATGTAGGAAAGACTCTTACAGACATTGGTCTAGGCAAAGAATTTATGAAGAAAACCTCTAAGGCAATCACAGCAACAACAAAAATAAATGAATGGGACCTGATTAAATTAAAAAGCTTCTGCACAGCCAAAGAAACAGTCACGAAAATAAACAGACAGCCTACAGAATGGGAAAAAATTTTCGCATACTACACATCAGATAAAGGTCTGATAACAAGAATCTATTTAGAACTCAGGAAAATGAGCAAGAAAAAATCAAACAACCCGATCAAAAAATGGGCAGAGGACATGAATAGAAATTTTTCAAAAGAAGATATAAGAATGGCCAAAAACATATGAAAAAATGCTCAACGTCCCTAATCATCAGGGAAATGCAAATCAAAACCACAATGAGATATCACTTAACTCCAGTGAGAATGGCCTTTATCAAAAAGTCCCAAAACAACACATGTTGGAATGGATGCGGAGAGACAGGAACACTCATGCACTGCTGGTGGGACTGCAAACTAGTGCAACCTCTGTGGAAAGCATTATGGAGATACCTTAAACAGATTCAGGTAGACCTACCATTCGATCCAGCAATCCCATTATTGGGCATCTACCCAGAAGAACAAAAGTCATTCTACAACAAAGACACCTGTACCCGAATGTTTATAGCAGCACAATTCACAAGTGCAAATATGTGGAAACAACCCAAATGCCCATCAATCCACAAATGGATTAGTAAACTGTGGTATATGTATACCATGGAGTATTACTCAGCTATAAGAAATAACGGTGATATGACATCTCTTTGGTTCTCCTGGAGAGAGTTGGAACCCATTATATTAAGTGATGTATCCAAAGAATGGAAAAACAAGCATCACATGGACTCACCAGAAAATTGGTTTCCCTGATCATCACCTAAATGCACATCGGGGAAGGATACCAATTGGATATCAGACTGAGATGGGGGGTGGGGGGAGGGGATGGGTGTATGCCTATATGATGAGTGCATTGCGCATCGTCTTGGGAATGGTCATGCTTGAGGGTGCTGACTCAGGGAGGTGGGGGGTGGGGGGAGGGGATGGAGGTATGACTACATGGTGAGTGCCAGGCACACTGTCTGGTGAATGGACACGCTTGAGGCTCTGACTTGGGGGGATGGGCAGGACATGGACATTGTATATAACCTGAAGTTATGTACCCCCATGATGAGCTGAAATAAAAAAAAAAAAAGAAAGAAAATCTAGAAAGTGTTGAAATATTTTATGTAAAATATTTTGAGTTAGTAGAATCAGGAAAAACAGTAGAGTATTGTGTAATAATAATCAAATAGCACATGATTTAGGTCTATTTATTTCATGATGGCCTATGGGACATACACATAGCTATTTCTAATACTCTGTTAAATGTATGTTGATGTGGAGCTCAAATAACTAATCATAGTTGGAGAAACAGATGTGTGAGTTATTGGCGTGGTTATACTTGGAACTCTGTGAGTAGAACAGTTTTCTGAAGATAACAATTGGAGTTGAAGGAAGAGGAAAAATGGTGTCAAATTAATAAAAATGTTAAAAAGAAAAAATTCGGAAATAGAACCAATGAAAAAGTTGGAGCTCTATAGAGGTAGAAGAGAAAATCTATTAATGTCTGTGATGATTAATTTTATGTGTTAACTTGGCTAGGTAGGCTATGATGCCCAGTTCTTTGATGAAGCACTAGGGTAGGTGATGCTCTGATGGTATTTTTTAGATTTGATTAACATTTAAAATTGGTAGACTTTAAATAAAACAGGTTATCCTCCATAACGTTTATGAGTCTCATCCAATCAAGTGAAAGCCTTAAGAGCAAAGACCGAGGTTTTCTGAGAAGAAATTCTGGTACAACACTGCAAATATAGACATTCTGCCTGTGTTTCCAGCCTGCAGTGACCTGTCTGTAGATTTCAGGTTCAAAACTGCAATCTGTTGCATTTGTATAAAATAAGATTAATTTTTCATAGTTTAAAAAATTATCATTAAGCAATAGTAGAAAACTGACAAAATTTACCAATTTGAATTACCAACATTAGCTGGATTTTATTTACATGTTTTGAATTAATTTTGTAACCATTACGTAATTTAATTTCTAGATTAAACCCCATTTATGGATATAGTACAAGAATGAACTATAGAAAGGATCAGGGTAGAGGACCAGCAACATGTCAAGATACCTTGCTAATATTAATAATCAAAAGAAAAGAAAGTATTCGGAGAGAAATTTAAAAGATACTGGGGTTTGAGAAAAAGCAGAATGTGACAAATCCGTTTTTTGTTTTATTTTGTTTTGTTTTGTTTGTTGAAATCTGAGAAGGTATACTGCTAAAGACTTCAATTGAATCCTACG
The DNA here is from genome assembly GCF_020740605.2 of Lemur catta. Lineage (NCBI taxonomy): Eukaryota > Metazoa > Chordata > Mammalia > Primates > Lemuridae > Lemur > Lemur catta. The sequence goes on along the minus strand of NC_059132.1, from coordinate 89,770,281 downwards.
ATAATTTGTTTCTTAAGGACAGAAAATGAGCCTATAATATGAAGATGTTTAATTAGAGGGTCCTAATCAAGTTTAGGTGAGATTAGTCTATCACTAAGTTCATGAAAATGGCACGGAGAAATATGACAAAGGAAATTTTGTAGATTCTGATGAGAGTCACTCATTCAGGCGAGTCCTCTTAAGGACTTATTCGTCCTTAAAATTGATCGTAATCTTTAATGTAATGCATGTCCAAAGAGCTTGATGTGTGATCTCTACTTATGCTATCATGAAATCTAATCTAATGTAATATGAATATAAAATATGAATAATTATAATTTTAATCAGCATCTTGGATGAAAATGAGGCAATAGCAATAAATGTCAATGCCATAGCTCAAATACAATTTCTGTGGAGACTTTCCAGATTTCTCCAAGCCAGAAACATGTGTTCCAGTGTTTGGACAATCATTTTATCATAGTCTGAATATTCAACTATTTGATTAAGATTTGTACATGTGTGAAGAGATTATATTTTACTAATCCTTGACTCTCTTGGTGCCAAGCCTGGAGACTTTATATTATGTGCTCAACATGTTATTATATTATAGTAAAATACTTCACAATGGATTACAATTTTTTCATTGTTCTATGTCTCATAAATAACTTTTAATTAATAAGACTTTATGTTTGCAGAAATATTAGGTTTTAAACTCTTGAAAATTTAGCAACTGAGAATTAGAGCACATGCAATAACCTAACATTTGACAAACAGCTGAAAGAGTTGATTTTACTCATTCATATACTTAAAGGTAGTTTCAAAAGCAGTGAAAGAAATAAGTGAAGTTTATATTTTATCTTACTATGAAATAAACCTACTCTATATCTTATAATATGTACCTTTTCATTTGTTTCAATATTTAATAAAGCTCTAATCAATCAATGTCTTATCTTCCCTTCACAAGGACATTGTCTATTAAGTATTGCTAAATGCTATCATGTATTTGAATAAGTGAGATCTTGTTCCCAGAATTCATTTTTTTTATAGAAAAAGCATCCTGTGTCTATGGAAAATTACCAAATAAAAAAGCTGTAAAAATTATAAATCTTGAGTAAGATATGTGAACTACTCACATTTATAGCCCCCAAATTTCTCATTTGAATGGATATTCTCCTAAATCTTCTATAGTAGAATATATATTCTCCCATATATTATACTATATAAACAATAATCTGACACAAGATACACAGTACAGACTCTATGTTGCCCAAAGAAGAAATGCAAGGAAGAGATGATCTTTGGGGAAATAAAGCATTAATAATACTTTGTGAAAAGCAGTAAAACTATATCCTTTAACAACATATGTAGGTTATGATGCAATTCTGGTACACATAACATTGATTAGAAATTATAATCAAATGTAGATATGTATTCTGTTTCTTTGAACAAATTGCAATTGCTTGGGAAATGTGAAGATTATTGGTAATCCAGAAAATTCAAATGAATTTAATATTAGTTTTAGAATTCTACATTGTGAAGACTGGCAATTTCATACTAATATTCTGGTAAAATTACAACTTTACACCAGAGAAAGTATACCAAGTTACTGTGGCTGCTTTTAAAGTTTTAAGGTGATTTTCTTGTAGATACTGTGTTTTCTAATGGTCATGACATGTTAATGCCAGCACATAACATATTGGCAATTCAGGACTAATACAAATTTATATATACTAAATATATTTTGCCTCTGCTATACTTTATATATTTCTAAAAACAAGCCACAATCCACATGAAAGTATGCCTTTTAAGTGGAATGTCATTAATGTAGCACTAATTGATGATACGTAGTTTTGTCTTGAATTTCTAGGGCAAGTCGACCGTAGTGCTGTAGTAGCTACTACTTATTGCCACGTCGTATACCATAGTTGGTGTGTTTGGTCTATTAGTATTTGTTCATTTGATTGTTTTTAATGTAGTTAGTTAAGAGTTACTTATAAATTTCTGAATAGTTAAAATAGAATGAGTGCATTAAATGTTACTGTAGCATTTATAATGAGTACCTCAATTTTGGCAACAAAGTAAATTGAATATAAACTACCAAAAAGCAAAAAGGTAGGACTTCAAATTGTTTGTAAACTATATTTTAGCTATGTATAAAATTGATACCTATGGAAAAATGTCCTCAGAAATATAAATCAAACCACAAATATTTTAGGGTAGTGTAACTATGAATGACTGTTTAATCATAAGATTCTTTTTCTGACATGGCATTTTACTTTTTTATAAGACATTCTTAATTGTAAATTGGGAGCTTCTTTCTGGAAGGCATTTTGGAATGTTTTCTACTCTTTAGCCTTTAATTCTACTTCTGAAAATCAGTCTCAGTGTGCTCAAAGACTTACCTACATGTATGTTCATAACAGAATTATTTGTGGCACTAAAACATTGGCAACAAACTAAACATCCAAAATAGGTATAAATCCTGAGTCATCCTACATGATAAAAACAACCAATTATGAACATACAGTAGAAAAATGTTTAATAACATAGGACCTTGTCAAATACAACGATTAGCTTAACGGTGTTAGTTCAATTTATGGGTAAATTTATTTTTTTTTAAAAAATCTCCATTTGTCAATTTTGTGGTAATCAACCTACTTTCATGTTTGCAAGAAACAAATACATGTTTTTGTCTCAAAAGTCACTTTGTGAATATTCACTTTAATATTAAATGATACATTTTTAGTGTCTTACTCTTATTTTTAGATAATTGTATGATATGATGAAAACCAGAAAATTATTTTTACTTAATGGGAAGATCTAAAATATTATATTGAATTAAGTAATTTTCTGTGCATTTGCTCAAGGTATTCTCATTTTGATTTCAATTCCACTGAGCAAAATAGCACCTCAAATATTGAGATACTGAATAAGACTTATGAGTGGTATATGTACCTTCATTTATTTAAACCATTACCTAACTTTTTCTCTACTTAAAAAATATGAGTAATAATTACAGTTTTATAGGGTGGCCTTTCTAACAGAAAGTGGACATATATTTGTTTGATCAAAGTCCATTATTAGTTCTACAGTCTGAACCTTTGTAGAACATGGGCAGACAAACCAATTTAATTCCAGTACTTTCTATTCTTCTAAGTAGTGCCTTAAAGGACTTATTAATATAAGATTTTTTAATGAAAAAAAATTGAATTATAATGTGTTAAATTTTCAACATATAGAAATTTGTTACCAGGAACTCCATGTGAATATCGAATCAACATGTCTTCACATATATTCTAAATTTGTATAATCAACGATCCTGCCAATTTCAAGCAAATATATTTGAAATTTGCTATATTAAACTTCTTTGATTTCTTTGAATGCTACTTGTAATTATATTCCTTTTATGTTATAGTTTTATCATATTATCCATGATCACTATTGAAAAGGCAGCTTGCTATTCTACCTTTCAGAATGTCTTTTCTGTAAGCCAAGATAAGTTACATTTATATTGCAATGTTTACATAAGTTCCAAGTGATGGAAGCTTTTAATATTCAAGTGCCATTTCTATGAATAGCTTTATGAAATGATATTACTTTAGCAATTGAATAGCACTGTAGCATTGTTTTCAAGGAAGCTGTCCTTGAAAGTCAATGCATTTTAAAAAGGTTAATTAAGGTCACATTTATAATGGTATGAAATAAAATCTAGAATCAAACTAAAGTGGCTCTATATCAGACTAGGGAAATGGTTCCCTAAAGAATAAATTAATATTAAGGGAGGGAGAGAGAGATGGAATGAGCAAATAACTTGTACCACAAATACAGAAAGAAATGTCTACATATACAGACAGAGGTACTAGTCTACCTTAGCTCAGTGATTTTAACTGAAAAAATTTTCAGGTTATTGTATTATCTTCCTAGGGCTGCTGTACCTACAAAGTACCTACAAATTGAGTTATTAAAAAAAAAACACAAATTAATTAGTTTACAGTTCTGGAGACTAGAAGACCAAAATCATTGTTGTGAGGTCTACTCTCCCTCTGAAGCCTATAAAAGAATCCTTCCTCATCTTTTCCTAGCTTCTAGTGGTTTGCGATCTTTAGTATTCCTTGATTTGCAGCTGCATAACTTCAGTCTTTGCCTTCCTTGTCACCTAACACTCTATTTGTTTCCATATCTTCACAGGGTTGTCTTCCTATAAAAAGGCCAGTCATATTGGATTAGGGCCACACCATATTAATTAGTTCATCTTAACTACTTAAATCTACTATAAGTACATTTTTCAAAAATGTCATGTTCTGAGTTACTAGGGGTTAGAACTTCAACGTGTATTTTTTGGGAGGGACACAAATGAACTCGTAATGGTTTTGATGACTATCGTATAAGGTTCTTAGAAAAGAAAACAGTGAGTGAGCTATCCATACTAGAATCTCTACTTGGCTATACAAGTCAAGAAATACTTGAGACCAAAGGCAGGGAGAGCTATTCTACCATAGTAGATGTAATGTAGTTCAGATTAAATAAGCAGCATTATTTCAGGAAGCCTTACTGTCACCCACTAGCTTAAGGGTGCTCCTTATTCAAGTGGAGATAGTGAGACTTTCTCATTCAAAAGAAATTTGAATATAAGAATCTTAGTTTTTATCCACAGACTGTTACTAAAAATATAGGTTCAGATGAGTAGGAACTTTTTCTGTATGAAACATTCTTTCTCCTACTTTGCGCCTTTTTAGGTCTTGGATGAAATCCATACGTAAGATTTAGATTGCATGGTTACATAAATGTATAGCAAATTAAATAACTGAGGATAAAATTATTAAGCCAAACTTTGTTTCCTTTAACCCTTCACCACTTCATTTCTGTTTCTTTTTAACTTTTCTATTTCTGAAGTTATTTGCATCATTTTGTCTTGTAGTCATTAAACTAAATTAATTTTTCCTCTCTTTCTATCACAACAGTATAATTATACAAGAATAAACCAGAAAAAAAAATTTGATTTATATTCAGGCAATGTTTCTGTATGTTTGTCATTTTGCTAATATTTGCTTTCATATAGAAAATCTATAAATTTCACATAGAAAATCTACAATTGTGAATTAAGGTAGTGCTACTTTGAAACTATATCAGAATATGAACAAAAATTATTATTTAAAAGATTCTCTTTGGAAAAAAATCCCCAGTCCCAGCACACTACTTAAGTTCCAAATATTCACTATATATCCAGTAGTAGCAAACTTAGCATTATTTGTCATGCAGTATGGATTTGCAACCAGCTAACTGGATAGATTGTTTGGTGTGTGCCAAACACTGTTCCAAGTATGTCCTATGTGTTAACTCATTTAATTCTGACAAATATTAGCACATGCTTCCAATATGAGAATTTATGAAGGATATATTATAAAATAGCCTGTTGATTTCAATTCCTTAACTGAAAGTTTAAATTCGTGGAAAAGGGTTAACGTTGTTATATTGCTTTGGATATTTGACCCAAACCATTTGTTGATTATTTATAAGATTGCAATAAATGCCAAGAATTGCTAAAAATATATAACATGCAGGAATTCCATGGCCACATTTTTCTCTGTGTTGGCATAATTTTAAACCAACTAACACTTTAGTTAGATCTAAGAGAAAAAGATATATACTTCAATTCTAAGATATCACATTCATCAATATTTACTGTATGGTTGTCAAAAAATGTGTTGTTTATGCAGTTCTGCGATTCTTTATTTTACTGCTCCCTATAAAATGGTATAGAAAGAACAAGAAAGCAGACATATACTATTCTGCTATAACCCAGGTTTAATATTATAAGTCAGAAAATTAAATCCAGCCTCACCACAATTGTTTTTAAGTGACAAGAATGATGAGAGTATGCAATACTGTTTGAAAAGTTGGAAGTGTTTATCAAAAAGAATATCAAGTCATTTATTAGCTAATATCTCAGGGTTATTCTCTATTTCAAGTATGTTTACATGTATAATTAAATATGTTCTTTTAAAAAAGTATTTTTTATAATACAAAAGGCATATAAGTTTACTCTGAACAACTTAGAAATTACAAGAAAAAATTAAAAAGTTGCTTACAATCTTACTATCAAGAAAACAATGCTATTGACATTTTGATTTACATACCTCTGGTTATGGTTCTCTGTGTCCATTAGTTAGCTCAAAGTCAACTTGTAAAAACGGAACACATCATTTTTCCACACAAACCAGCCTTTCTTCCAGAGGTCCCCATCTTTGTATATAATTCTACCATTTACTACAATACCTAGGAGTTGAGTGGTACTAAACATCTCTCTATCCCCTACTCTCCATTCCAATTAATCTAAATTTCATCAGTCGTACTTATAACCACACCTTTCAGGTCCTTCCACTTTCTTTTATTTCAACTATAATTTTGCTAAATTTCTAATCAGTATCAATCTTTGTTGAAGTTAAACTGACAAGGTCATTCTCATTAAGTCCCTATATAAATTTTTCATTTTTTAATATAAAATTCAAATTTTTTCATATACTTCACAATGATTTTTTTCAATTTGTTTCCCCTGACTTCTTTCTAGCAAGACTTTTATTGTTAACATAATTTTTGAAATTTTCTGTTTCAGCCATGCTTCACTTTAACTCCCTCCCACATGTGTCCCTCTTGCCTATTGGCCTTTGAGCACCACCCTTTAGATGCTTAATTCATTCCACCCCACATCCTTCCTCCATTATCAGACCTAATCTCTGAGACCTGTGCTTAACTACACTGATTCGGTGAAATATTTGGTGACTCACAGAATGATGATAGTTCCACTGCTCTATGTCTATAGATTTCTGTGTTTCTCTTAAGATGGAAATAATTTCCATTTTTTGGTATAATGCATTTCTTCTAAGATAGCTTGGAATCCCATAAATAGATACATCTAGTATGTACCCATAATAATTAAAAATGAAAGATTTAATAAAAATAAAATAAATTCAGAAATTCCCAGAAGAAAACACCACATACATTTTGTATGTTATATGTATTATATACTGTAATCTTATAATGAAGTTAGCTAGAGAAAAGAAAATGTTAGTAAGAAAATCATAAGGAAGTAAAAATATATTTACTATTCATTAAGTGCAAAAAAATTATGACTGATATCTGTCTTCATTACTCCTATACTCCCAGGAGAGAGTACATTGTTTGGGAAAAAGAATGAGTATTTGTAGTTCTGATGACTGAATCAATGAATAATTTATTCATCTCATTTTCCAACTTTAACATTTAAGTGGTTTATTATATTTTACTATTCAAACAGAATTGCATTAAATATCCATGCTGTTATGTGTCTATATGTATTTATGATTATTACATTTAAATATATTTAATTGAAAGAAATATTTGACTAAAATATATATACTATTTCTAGTACTTTGCTATTAATTAATTGCTTTCAAAATATTTATACACATACATGACTGTTTTCTGATACATTTTCTGACACATAATTAAAATACACATATTTTTAAAATTTGATAACTAGAAAACTATGCTTCATAATCACTTGGATTTACTTCCTTTGAAATGTTGCATATTTATTAATGATTTTTCATTATTTGCTTTTTATGTTGAAACAGAAGAACAGGGAATGTTTTCATTTATAATTGTGTTTGCCAGAGAACTTAGGTTGTGCCTTGTAGATGATTATCATAATGCGAAAGATAACTACTATCATTACAATTGTACAGATAGAGGTTAGAGAACCATGACAATTCCATGTTTTCTATCTCCTGACTTGGTATGATTATAAAAAGTGAAATAACAAAAAATCAAATATTTTCTGTTTATCTGTGAAAATGTGCATCAGAAAATTTGGCAACACTCCTTTAAGCAGCACAGATAACGAAGGTTTTAAATTATATCTAGGTGATAATAAGGTTTTATTAGAAAATGTAACAATTCATAAAACATTCAATTTCCAAATACTCTCATAACTCAATATAGACATAAAATAAGATTTTTGCTGATTTTATTTTTTGGTTTTTGTTGCATAAATACAACATTGGCATGTGTCAGAAAAATACATATTTCTAGCCTAGCTAGGTTTACTTTTATTTGCATTCAATTAATTGAGTGGTAAAGCCTCTAGCAGCATTTCCTAATATGTGCCTTTATATCCCATACCAAACTTTGAATGTATTATAGAAAACACTGAATTACCTCTTGGTAGTTCCACGTCTGAGAAAAAAATTAATTGTAAATTTAATTTTGCAGCACTGCAAGGCAAAACATCAACTAGCATTAAATGACTAGAAGAACACAATCAACTTCTGCAAATGTTGTCTGAAATAAATTCAAGAAATATATTACATTGTCATCCAAAAATAATAAGATAGCTCTTATACTTTTAAGTATTTATTATTGGCCACAACAAATGTCAATGTCTATTCCAACAGTAGATTATTTATTATACTACTATATTGCACATGCAATATTACCAGCAAAATTCTCAGAAAAATTTTAATCAACATTTATTTGAAATATAAGCATATAAATACTATTTGCATGCCATTTTCCTACCATATGCAATAGTGTTTTTGTGTTTGTGTTTATTATTTTATCCTACCATGTGTTGGTTTCAAAAGTCAAGTGTTACAATCTGCTGTGATCTGAATGTTTGGGTCCCTCCAAATTTCAGATGTTGAAATTTAATCCCTAATATGTTGGTATTAAGAGATGGGGTACAAGTTCTTCTCCCACCACAGCCTCCTGAGTAGCTGAGACTACAGGCATGCACCACCATGCCTGGTTCTTTTTTCCTTAATTTTTTTAGAGATGGAGTCTGACTTTCTTGTCCAGGTTGGTTTTAAACTCCTGACCTCAAGCAATCTTCCCACCTCAGCCTCCCAAAATGCTGGGACTACAGGTTGGGAGTTGAGGCTTTAACTCCTGATGCAGCAGCCTTTGTGAATGGGCTTAGTGCACTTATAAAAGAGGCCTGCAGAAGCTTTTTGCCATTCTTCACCCTGAGGACACATAGAAGGCGTCGTCTTTGGAGAAGAGAGTGAGCTTTCACCAGACGCTGAATCGACTGACTTCTTGATCATGAACTTCTCAACCTGCAGAACTATGAGCAACACATTTGTGTTGTTTATAAATTACTCATTCTAAGGTATTTTCTTATAGTAGCTAGAACTGACAATTCCTATTTATAGATAAAGGAAATTATATGAGTTTTTAGCATCAAACAGAAGTGTCAGAATAGCAACACAAACAGACTAAGACAATGACTATGTTGTTTTAGTTTGAAACATGATAAATTCATATTCTATGAAGGCTTGAACTTGTACCTTATTTTACTTCATAAATAAGCATATTCCACATTATTATAGACAATATGAATGTTTTTAACTGTACTTTCCATTTTCAACTGCTCCTGTTAAGTATGATATTTGTGTCTTTGACATAATTTTTATATTTGCTAAAAAGTTTTTTTGTCTTTTCAAATACTTCAGTGGAATGAGTAATTCATATTTTCAAATGGCTTCATTTTATCTATTTATCTATTTAGTTGGACACATATACCATATAAATAGCTTTGCATTTATAGATAAATCCTATTTGTTTATAATATATATTTTTAAATAAAATTTAGAATTTTATGAGTTAGCATTTTATATTTTGTAATGCCATCAACGTTACTGATTTCTCTAAGTCTGAGTCATTGAAATATATTAAAGCCTAGTTATGAGGCAGCTTAAAGTAATAATTTATTATAAATTTCTTCCATGAACTGTCTTCTAAGAACTTGATCATTGCCACTGTCACCTATGTTATTATGCAGTTTAAGTGTCCATAATATGTTCCTTGAATTTAGTGCTGTTATGATACCACTTTATGTATTATATTTGCACCTATAATTTTATTGTTAGATTTTGTTTTATTTTACTTGTTTGCCCTATGTTGAAATTTATGTATACATTTTAAATTAAACTGAGTGCCATTGTATAATTTTCTAGCTGAAAGCCAATTCTTACATAAATTTGTTATTTATTTTAAGGACTTTGACTTTTGAAATATATAAAGCAAATGAAGGGTTTTCAGGCTGAGTAATAACATAATCATTGTGGCTGTGAGCTTGAGAAGAAAATGTAGGCGGCAAGAGCAAGGAGTTAGGTTGACAAGTTAGGATGCTAATGCAGTATTTGGGGGACAGATATTACAGTCTTGAAGCAGGTTGAAGTAAATAGAATTGAGTAGAAATAACTAAAAGCGTTACTTTCTAAACATATTTTGGAAGAGTTAACAGGATTTATTGACAGAGTATCAGTGTACTTTGAGAAAAGGAGATGAATCATGTGTGTTTCCACAGTTATGGCCTTGAGCGTTAGAAAGGACAGGACAGAGTTGCCTGAAATGGCCAAGACTGCAGGAATAGCACATTTTAAGGCATAAGTTCAGAACATATTAAATATGAGATGTCTAGTAGTGAAAATAGCATATGTCACCTCTGATAGTAGCTGTGGATTTGAAATAATCTTTAGCAAATTAGAACATGTTTGGAGTTTTTTCAGTGTTTCTTTAATCAGGAATTACTGAGGTATATTTTTATGAATGATAAAATGGGAGAGATGTTTTGTTCTTGTTCAGATATAAAATTGTTAATGATATTTCTAAAGTAGAAAATTGAATATGGAGTTGTGCATATAGTTTAAACTCAGTGTAGGACTCTGGGCTACAGGCGCAAATGTGGCAGTCATTTACATATATGTAGGTGGTTTTTAAGGGAAGAATCTGAATAAGATCACCAAATGATTGAATATGGACAGAAATCATGAGTGGATCAAGAGTTGATCCCTAAGACCTTTCAGCATTAAGAAATGAGGGCGAAAAAGAAAAACCTGTGAGGGAGACTGAAGAGGGGTAATCAGTGAGGTAGTAGGAAAACCAATAGGGTGTGATTGATTACGTGAAATCCAAGTGAATGGTCTATTTTGAGAAGGAGAAAGAGTTCATCTTTGTCAAATTCTCCTTCTATGTAAGGTACGATAAAGACTGAGAAGTTACCATTGATTTAGCAACATGTAAGTTAAATAAGAATAGTTTTGGGTCATGCAGAGGGAGCAAAAATACCCATTAACATGGGGTCCTGAAAGAATGAGAGGAGGGAAGTTAGAGACAATATGTAGAGAGAACCTTCCTGAAATTTTTTCTACAAAGAGGATCAGAGAAATGGAGTAGTAGATGATAGAGCAAGGGGAGATTATGAGAAAATTGTTTCTTTTTTCTTTCTCAGATAGAAATACCAGCATGTTGGTATGCTTATGGACAAATCTCACTGAGAGAAAACTTGGTGATGTGGGAGAGTGAAAGGAGAATGGATTCAAACATTTTTGAGTATGCAAGAAGCAGTAGGATTGGATTTAGAGAACAAGACTACCACATTGCATGTAATGATCAGAGTATGTGGGCATAGAAACCGATAGCAAGGCTGTCAATTGCACAACTCCAGGGTACACATTTAACAGTATATTTTGTGGAATTTTATAGTGGTAAGTACAATTCATATAAAATTAAAAATGAATTGTGGCCTATGGAGTTGTTCAATGCAAAGTGGTATCAGCAACTAGATGGTGGGAGTCTGTGGAAGTCTTTATTGTCGTCAGCTAAGCAAGAAGTAGGTGCATCAGTTAGAAGCGAAAATGAAGAAGAAAGGATTGTTAGTTGGAGGAGTGATGGGAATATGTGAAATAGTCATTTAGGAGATTTGAACAAAGGAAGTGTAGAATCATCTTAGTGAAGCAATAATGACTTGGTTGAGGCTAGTAAGCATGAATAAAGAAAGGGATATTACCCAGTACTCCTAGGTGTGTTACGCTAGATATATTCAACTGCATGAGTATAAGCATGGAGTGGGCAAACATTTGGGTTTAATACATAACAAAGACATGAAAGAGGAATGAAAATTCTTGGTGTATACAAAGGATTAATTATGATAACTGACAATAAAATTTAAGCTAGTTAAGAAAGGAAAGTAGGATAACAATGGAGTGAAGGATAATGAAAATCTGGTAGAATCCATGGATTGGAAGTAGTAGTGAAAATGAAGAATAAACTCACTTGGGATATCAGAGAGAGTGACCTGAAATGAACTACAATGAAAGAAGATGCTAGATAGGAAGAAAGATCCATGAAATTTAAGTTTTTAAAGAGTGGTTATAACATTTGATAATGTTGATGTCTAGGTAATGACCATGGCAGGAAGCAGCTAAGGTAAGGCAGAGAAAATAATTTTAGAAGAGGGAATTCAAAATTCTGAAAGACTTGAGTTTTCAAAATATTATACAAATATAAGTTGAAATCTCCCAAAAATAAGACAGGGTAGTCATGAAGAGAATAAAAATGAACTTGGATCCAAAACTAGAAGGAGATTGGAACATGGGTCAGATAACATCAGCAGTGGGGTTGTGGATATATAAGCTAATGTCATGAGACAGATAGCTGAGAGTTTTAAGGTGGCATAAAAGAGAAAATTCTGGAAGTAACAATGAGGAACAATGCAAAGAAATACTTCACCTTTTTGCCTACTGGTGTAAAGCCTATTGAAAAAAAGAATATCATCACCAGGTCACAGAGCTACAGAAGCAGCAGTGTCCTCTTGTTAAATATTGTCCTCCAATACATCAAAAAGGTAAAGGAAAAAGTTAAAGAGACTCAGGGAATATTAATGGTGAGGAACTGTAGATACAATGGGATGGTTACAGAAGTTGGGGTGGTACAAAAGTAGGGTCAGAATAGAGAATGTACAGAATCATATGGCAATTCAGGTCAGGAAGATGAGAAGTGACCTGGCACTTGTGGACTTTGGTGAAAGAATGGATAAAGAGTGTAATAAGATCAAGATGTCCTCATGAACCTATTCTTGGAAGAGACTTGGTGTATATTTTAGAACCAATATGGTATGTGAGGCTCATTCTTGGCCCATGTTGGGAGTTGACCAACATACTTTCTGGTAATAAAGTGCAAAATATTTCAAGAAGGCAGTTGTCTTCTGAGACTGGTGGGCACCTTTACCCGGTACTGTATATTTTAGAATCAATTTTGATTATTGGTTTGAATGTAGTAATGTTGCTTTAAATTGTTTTCAATTGAAAATTTAGAGCTTTTACACTACATAGTCGATTGTTTGTATTACAGCTTAGGGAATTAACCACATTAAAAATATATTGCTTCTATAGGAAAATATATTGCCATCCATAGTTATTGATATTAAAATGATTGTTTGAAAACAACCATTTAAAGTTTGGGGATTGAGTGTTTTTATTTCCCTGTGAAGAAACATCTGCACACTGAAAAATCTTATCTAAATAAAAGCAAAATTAAGAATTAATTCAATATGTATATTATTATTATTAGTCAGATGTACTTTTTTCTTATGTACAATGTTGTATATCATTATTTTTCCTCAGAAATTTTGTACACAAGATATGTTCAGGGGAATGTAATGTTAGAAGATAATAAAGAATGTAAGGCTTTGATTTTTAAGAATTGGAAAATTAATTTAGATACTCAACTTTAATTAAGAATAAATTTTTGTGAAATTGTATTTTTGCTTGTAAAATGTAATTATACATAATTGCCTATAGTATGAACTTATGGAATTTAGGTATATGAAGAGTAATTTCTTGTCCAAATTTGAATGCAAATTTTTTTTTGCTTTTTTCCTCAAGAATAAGAGAATAAAAGAAAAAACAGTTAAGGAGATCATTGCAGTACACAGACCAAATCACATTTTTTCCAAAATGATAATAGACAAAACTTTTTGAGGAAAGCAGTTTCTTCAACATCATCAAAATATGTTACTTCTACTTCTTTGAATTTTCATGTTTTATCCAGGAATAGAGCTAAAATGTCATTTCTCATCTTTCTTTGACATCCTAGGCAGATACATGCTTGGATGAATTCCACAGGCTTCTTACAAAATGGAAAGTTGATCCAATAGTTCTGAATTTAACTCCCCTTTCATTCTCATACACAGAGACACATATATTCATGACAAGACAGTCCTATTATGACTTGAAATATTTTTTATAAAAAACAGATTTCATTCCTCCAATAAATTGTTGAACAATTACATTTGTAACTTACTTATTAAATAAAATGTAGAATATATTATACATATGAATATACATACATATATAGATATGAGTCTCATATAACAGGATGTATTATACTATTTTCTGGGTAAATAAGATATTTTGCATCAGTTAGCCTTAGTTACAGTTCAGTTAATAACTAATTTATCATAAATCTCTTTCACAATTTTCTTATCAATCCTCCCCTATACATATTAAATATTCATGTTTTTGCATTTAATAGATAAATACATTTTGCTATTTTCCATAAAGAATAATAATAGCAGCTATTTGAAGTCAATTTTAAATATTATAGTTAATATTTTCACTGTGGTTTCTATGTCTTGAAAGTCAAATTTGCTTTTTTTGTGAAGGTCACTGCACATTTAATTAAATAAGTGAATATATATTTAGAATGTATTTATAATGTTTGTCAACACTATTTAAAGATATTATTTACAGTGATTGTTCACTTATGTTCATGCATGAAAATAATCATTGAAGCATGCCAAACTAAATTATTAAGAAAAAATCTATCAATATGTAAATTGTTATGGATAGTATGGTGATAGCTAACAATAAGGAAAGAAAATTTTCAAACTGTGGTAGTAAATTAAAAAACAAATTGTCAAAAGTTTATTTGCAGGTACATGTCAGCTTACTACTCTAATTGGCCAAAGGAAACAAATACACACATACACACACACATTGTCAGTTTATAAAACAAGCATCTGAGACACACTTTATTTTTATATATTTAAAGAGCATTTTGGTTTAACTTAGAGTATTGTTGCATATCTCAAATTTTAATAATAAAATCGGAATACAGGAAAAGCTTGTAAAAACAGAAGAGCAGAAACAATCAGTGTTTCTCAGCTGGAGTAGGGTGCAGTGGGGGGACTGACTACCACAGTAATGGGGAAATTTTAAGGAACAATGGAACTGTTCTGTATCTTGATTGTGATGATTACATTTATATCTTTATTTTAAAAATAGAAATGTACGCTAAAAAGATGAATTTTATTACATGTAAATTATATATTAGTAAACCTAAGTTAAGAAAAAAATTTGTGAAAAATTTTGATGATATGTTTATATACACACAATTATTCTATTTTTGTAATGGCATTTCATGTGCAATGAAATTACGGTGCTTCCTAATTTCTGAAATTACTGTATAAATCACATAAATAAAACTTCTAAAGTACTTCTAGTTGATTCAAAATTGAACAAATATTTACAGAATTTACTTTTGAATGAATTGTCTTTTTTCAATTCGACTGCAAGACTGTTTCAATTGATTTTGGTTTTGCCTGTGTTCCTTCCTCTGTCCAGGAATTACTACTGTTTCTTTCTGTTTCTCTGTCTTTCTCTCCATCTCTCTTTTTCTGTCCCTTAGTAGCTGATGTTTTTAGACCCTGAGTTCTTATCTGGAGATTCTCTTTTTATTTGCTATGTTTTACTTCTGATATGACTTTATCATATTTGACATTTGCAATATTTGCTTGAAACAGTAGATGTTCTACCTTTTGTGCAAATCCTCTTCCTTTCTGGAATTATGTTATAACATTTCCTTAGATATTAACTCTTATCTCCTATATGATAGATATTAATTATTAATAGTATATTCCAAATTATGAGAGTGAGAGAATTTCTTAGCAAGTTGCTTAAGAGTATGAAATCAGATAACACAGACATTATTAGCTCTTTAACTGTTTCAGATTCTATGTGATTTCTACCAAAGATTTCAATTAAATTCCACCTCAGATTGAATGAGGTTGAAGGATTGGAGGACATTCTAATGATACAGGAATTATGGCAAATCAAAACTAAATAATTCACAATTATAGATTGTCAATTTTTGTTCAAACACTCAAAAATAAACAAACATGATATTTGCAGAATTACAGGAAAGTAGATGATATGTTGACTCCATGATTAGTTTTGTTCTAGTGAAATCTCTATCAAATGTATAATATCAATAAAGACTGGGAAAAAAAGACTATATTCCTTAAGTTGTATATGTAAGGAATGCATAAATGATAGTGTTTTTAAAGAAATGAAAAGAAAATGCTAAGATTCATGGGACTAATAACTTACTTTCATTTTCCCCCAAGTTCTTTGAAATTTGTGTAAGATTTTCTTCAAGTTATTGTTACTATTATTTTGTGAATTGGAAAAGTGGGAGATTATTGAAGGGAACTTACATAATAAGAGATAACAAGTTAAATAATCTGTCACATCTCCTAAAATGCATGTGAATAACACCAGTTTGCTACTTCAGTTAGAAATTAGGGTGAACAGCCAAACTGCACAGAAAACACTTGATAAGCAGAATTATTTATTTCAACCAATAAATAGCCCTGCCATTGACAGAACTTCCTCTTACTTTTTTCATGATTATCTTTTCTATAAAGTATTTGCTTGAGACAAAATAACATCTCAGGTACTAATAAAAATATACCTGTGTATATGTGTATAATGTATATGTGGCCATTTTATGACTACAGCCTTACATCTAGATTTCACCTTCACGTTCAGAAAAATCAGAGTACAGAGAAAGTTTACAAAGGAAGTAACTAAAAGAAACAGAAATGTGCTAATTAATGTTATTGTATTTTGTATTTCTCTTACATTTCATTGATTTCATTTTTGTTTCATATATATTCATTTTTCTCACTGGAGAAGATGATAAAGTATAAAACTTTTAATATATAAATATTCTACCTTTTAAGTAAATAATAATAATGTATAGATTTAAAAAATAGCAAAAAATAATTCTTTGTAATTTCAAGGAGGAAAATATTTTATGATTTTTATGCTTGCAACTAGCAGAATTTCTGAGATTCAGTTTCAGTAGGGCTTCATAAATCTTTGTTAATTCATAATTACCTTAAAGGAAAACAAAACAAAGAAAATGTTTAATTGAATCTAATGAATAATTAGGTTGACTCTTCCAGTAAAATAAATTCCTTGAAAGCTAGAAAATGACATCTTTGTTGTGCATTCTCCAGCACCTTGTTCTGGAATTAAAACAAATGATAAAAATATTTTAGGAACAATTGAATCAATAAATTATTTAAGGAAATAAATTTTAATGTGAGGTATAATTGAAACCAGAAAATACAATAGAAAGATATATGGAACCTATACTTTTCAAAGTTTAAACACAATCTATGTTAAGTAATATAACTGGAGGATGAAATCACTTATGTGTTTTAAATATATATCTCTGTAATGAATATTCATTGAAAAAATATAGTCAACCCAAATTCCATTAACAACAATGGCTGTCATTCACATGAATAACTAGATAAAATTATTCTTTCTGAGGAAAAAGTATGAGCTTTCAGGATAAAGGAAGTTTTACAAAAGTAAGCTATTATTATCTTATATAAATTTGACACTTTCCAACAACTTCCAAGAGAAAGAAAGAAATATACATTTTTCAAAAATGTAACAGTACATTAATCAGGGAGAAAGACTTGCTTGTGTGCACAGATGGGTACAGATATCTAGGACAGACTGCCCAAGGAGTGACAGAGCCAAGAAGAAATAGTTTCTCCATTTTACAACAAAGTTGGCAGACAATATCAGTAATTATCCAGTAAATATAAAATCACAGTGGAAATTGGATTTTTCTTTATGTTTTTTATTGTTGCGGGTTTTTTTTTGCCTAGACATTGTTAAAAATGGATTTCTGTAGTAGTAAAATAAATATGATGACTACTCAAGTATGTAGATCTAAGAAGGCCAACAAATCTCATCCTATTCTGCCAAATTGTTTTTCTTTTTGTCTTGTTCTTTGGGGTCTTATTATATTTTCCTTCATTTAGTTACATAGTTTATCAGAAGCTAGGTTAGACTAATTTAATTTTATCTAAAACTGAAGTCTCTCTCACTGCACACCTGCCTATGGATTTCAACATTCTTATCCTTAATGAATTGGAAGAACTGAATAGTAACAAAAAAAAAGATTTTTTTAAAAAAGAAACAGAAGAACAAACTTCTTTATAGAAATTTGCTATTATTTTGTATAGCATAATCTGAACAGCTTATGACAAAAATGCAAGAAAAAGAATAGCTACAGTGAAAAATTATCTGACACAACGTAGTTCCACTTTCTCCAAAGCATTGGGAAGTGTTCTCAAAAATGACCCCTATCAATTTAACTTTTATCTGCTCTCTTGAAGGTTTACTTTGTCTTACTCAACTTTATAACAATTTCCAGTTTTTATTTGTTTTGTGTCTTGTAATCATAACATATATTTAGAAACTTTAGCTAGCATAAGCTCCCACAAATTTTATAACAATAATGGAAATGTTGACTTGATTTTTCAATGAAACTTGTTTTTAATTAAAAGAAAATTAGTTACCCTTTACTCTGGTAAAAGACCAGATTGAATAAAGTTATTATAATATAAGGTGATGGGTGCTGTACGAGTCCTGAGGGGAAAAGTTATTTGAGACAGTAATATCATATATTAATTGATGTTACCAAAATACCACAGATGTCAAATATTTCTAAGACTGTCCATGATCAAATTCATTCTTGATGAATAATAACAAGGTTTCCAAGAATTTGAATCATGCTCACATTCAATGATGAACAAAGCACACAGAGAAAAAAATATATAATGAATTTTATACTTGATAATTTTATAGAAATTAAAGTAATAAATGAAGAATCCAACATATATTAGTCATCCTTGTGCTAGCTTTTAATTATACTTTTTGCTTTATATTATTTATGAGATTTAGCTGGTACAATCATGATTGTTTTAGCCCTCTCTCTCACTTGGAAAGAGATAGTCACTTCAATTTTGATGCCAAATTTAAGAAAAGTGCTTTTATATAATTTGTTGAGTGGGGAGGGCTTCATGTTTTCTCTCTTTTGTCACAGTAAATTCCTATCTTATTCAGGAAGAAAATTTTACACACACACGCAAAGCTGTTATTGTTAGTTAATTTTACATATGACCAGACTGACAGACTATAAAGTCACCCATTAATAAGACATAGAAAAATAAACAAGAGTGTAAGAAATATCCGTGAAAAAATGAAATACGTGCTTATACTTTCAATTATAATTACTTCACAATATCTTGCTTCCATTTACCCAAATACCAACTAATCTTAAAGTTTAGTGATCAACGGAATAAACGAATGGGATCTGGGAGCGGGGGTCTGAGGGGAAGCAAGCAAACCTGTATCAAGATCGATGAATGCCCGTCTGTAAGCAGATTACGCGTGATTTAGTGTGAGCAAATATAGACATACAAAAATTTAAAGAAAGTGAAATAAACAGAGGAGTATATTGAACTACAAAGGAGTTTTTTAAATTTCAGAATATTACAGGGGTACAGACATTTTGATCACATATTTTGCTCTTGTGCACTTTGTGCAATAAGAGATTTTGTGCTGCTTTCTAGCTCCATCTGTTAGATGTGGGAGATCTTTCATAACACTAGTTCCATCATTCCAAGGGTACAATGATCTACCACACTAAGGGTATTATGAAGGTCAGAGGGCAGCCAATAGAAGTCTTAATGTAAAGACGCACATTGCTAACAGGTACCAAGATAGCTACTGTCAGTTGGTGGTTTGGACAATCAGCATAAGATACTGGTTCACACTCAGCTTCTCCTAGTTAGCAAAAGCTGGATCAGATGGTGCTTATGGTTGATGTAGCTTAAGTTTTGGTCTCATGAATAATTTTCTTTCTCTCCTTCTCTCTCCCTTTCTCCTTCTCCCCTCTCCTTCCTCCCTCTCTCTCTCTCTTCTCACTCTCTCTCTTCTGCTCTATGATTGTGGCATTTCACCTTGCCATGACACTTTTATGGTTATGTCTCTTCTTCCTTATACTTAAGCTCATGAATTATGAGTTTTTTTCAAGTACTTTAAGCTTCATTTTCTGATTCCATAGTGGATAATTCATATCTGATGTGTAATCAAAGTATAATTGAAGCACAGTGCAGAGAAAGCACGTATAATAATTATAAAGATACATAGAGATATGAATAGATATATAATTTATTCAATTATAATATAAATAATATATATTATATATATAAATTATATATAATTTATAATTGAATAAATATGTATATATTTGTACATAAATAGTTATATATGTACTATTATACAAACAATAAGTTATGAACTCTGCTTAGTATGAAAAAGAATTAGTCAAGAGTCAGGATGTACTGATGTACCTCCTTTGCCTGAAAACCTTTTGTAACATCACATTGCTTTGGCTTAAAGTCCAAAAGAACAAAAATCAATCATAGGATTCTGAATGACAAAAAGCCTGGGTTGTGATGCTCACCAATCATAGCTCTTCAACCTCTAGCAATTCTTTCTTTGAGTTCATTGAACTTTCCATTTCTTTTCACCATAAGGTCTTTCAATATGGCAAGATGAATGTTAGTCTTTCCTGCTACACAGTGCCCTGCAATGCACACACATGCATACACACACACACACACCCCACAGAGCTAACATTCAAACCTATTTTCAAAGATAACAAAGGTTTCTTGATTCACACACACTCCACAGGTAAAGAAAATATTTCACTTATGGATTTACCTTTAATGCCAGTCAGCGATGGCATGATGAAACTTCAGTATCCTTTATCCAGCATCATGGTATCCTACACAACATCAACTCTACAGTGGATGCCACTGGTTTCATGGGACAGTGCACACATCCCCAGCAGCTATTAGATTCAGCTGCTAATAACTCATAGACATCCCATTATCTAAAGAGTTTATATCACTCAGTGATAGATTGTATGGAGTACAATGGGCCACCCTCTTGCCTCAAGAAGAAAAAAACTCTGTGGTTCTGTTTTTGCTCCAAATCCTCTGCATGTGATCAAACTAAAGCTAAATTTCAGCTAGGACAACATCTTTGCTTAGTTTGCTTTTCTCCTATCTTGGCTACCTTTTCTTCCATTCTTAAGTAATTTACTACATAAGTTAATTGTACAAGAATGTCATCTCAGATTTGACTTTGAGACATTCAGTCAAGGTCTTTTTTACAGCAAAGAAATTGTGACAACTGGTTCCTACACAAAGAATGAACTATTTTTTGTCATCAGTCCTATCATCTAGAAGCAGCTGGTTTGGTGAAATGGTAGAATGGCCAGCTAAAAAGATGTCCTCACTTGCTTGAGGACACATCTACATGTATAGGGTGTCAGATTTCTCATATGCCTTAAACTAGAGCCAGTATATGGTGTCATCCTCCCTGTACCCTTAATTCAAATACATGGTAAAAAGGGTCTTCCCATGTATGCAGAGCCTTCAACATTGCATATAATTTTTGCCTATAGATACATGCACATATAGTATATCTAAATTTATGTTTACATATTTTCATAACTGTGGTTCATTTATCATGAAGGGAATTTTGTGATTTTAGTGTTTACACAAAATTAAGTTTTAAAAAAAATTTTCCTGCAATACCAGTCAGCACAATCGTCAATGGCAATTCACACATGCAACTACCACTACCTGGTTTTCTAATTTTTCTGTTGAGTTTTCCACTGGTTTTGTGAACTAATTTATTACAAATATGAAGAGAAATGTGTTGATTATGTAATAATCATGCCTATAGCATGGAGGAAGTGTAAGTATGAATATCATTGAGTATATGTGGTGGAAAGAGTATTAGACCTTGGTTCATAGCAGGTGGGTTAGACTCAGTCCACTTCTACTATGTCAACTAACCAATTATCAGACCTTGAACAAGTCCCTTAACCTATCTAGAGTAATGCATCTAGGTATAATAAGCCTTGTAAATTGGATACGAACTGATGGATTCTGGGTAGTAAAATATGAAAACAATGGTTTTGCTCCCATATCTGCTACTAACTAGCAATATGGCATTCTGTTCTTTTAAATGAGGCAACAAGAGTAAAAAACGTAATTATTAAAATTTTACCTGGCTCAATTACTTGATCTTATAAACTATTATTAATGTTTGCTTTTTGTTTTGTTTTGTTTTGTTTCTTTTTTGAGACAGAGTCTCACTTTGTTGCCCGGGCTAGAGTACTGAGGCATCAACGTAGCTCACAGCAACTTCAAACTCCTGGGCTCAAGCAATCCTACTGCTTCAGCCTCTTGAGTAGCTGGGATTACAGCACATGCCACCACGCCCAGCTAATTTTTTCTATTTTTAGTAGAAACGGAGTCGCTTTCTTGCTCAGGCTAGTCTCCATCTCCTGACCTCAAGCGATCCTCCCACCCTGGCCTCCCTGATTGCTAGGATTACAGGTATGAGCCACTACGCCTGGCCTATTAATCAGAAAACATAAAGGTTTCATTTTACTATTTTGGCCATATTGAAATAGTTCTAAATTTATGTTTGGAACAAGTCTATAGTATATTTAGGTAAAACATTGACTATACAGAGCTTATTTAGCAATACTTATATAAACAGCAACGTTTTATTAGAGTTTTTGGACATTCTTTTTTTTTTTTTTATAAATCACACTCATGTATACACAACAGATTTTGCAAAGGGAACTAGTATCATCTCTCCATAATGAAAAAATATATATATAATACCTTATTTTTGCTTCATTTTGGATGAAATAACTTCTGTAGATGTCTAATATGCCTTTCAATTTTTTTATAATTGGCTACATTTAACTGGTGACACATTAAATTTTCAACCATTTTTACAAATAAACAAATACAAAAAGGGAAAAACATTGTGACATTTTTTTCTTTTCTTCATAGTCTTCTCTTCACATCTCACTGTCCTCTCATTTCTACAGAAATTAAAAGTAACCGAAATTCTTCTGATCACTTTTCAAAGATTCAATGTGGCCGTAACTAAGGCAAGATTCCAGTAGTTGTTTGAAAAGATGATTTGTTGACGTTAAAGAAATTTCAGAGAAGTGTAAATTAGCTTTGCTTTTTACTTAGCAATAGACAGATGGTAATATTTTGAGAAGATAAAATAGCAAAGTCGGCCGGGCGCGGTGGCTCACGCCTGTAATCCTAGCTCTGGGAGGCCGAGGCGGGTGGATCGCTCGAGGTCAGGAGTTCGAGACCAGCCTGAGCAAGAGTGAGACCCCGTCTCTACTAAAAATAGAAAGAAATTATCTGGCCAACTAAAAATATATATACAAAAAAAATTAGCCGGGCATGGTGGCTCATGCCTGTAGTCCCAGCTACTCGGGAGGCTGAGACAGTAGGATCGCTTAAGCCCAGGAGTCTGAGGTTGCTGTGAGCTAGGCTGATGCCACGGCACTCACTCTAGCCGGGGCAACAAAGTGAGACTCTGTCTCAAAAAAAAAAAAAAAAAAAAAAAAAAAAAAAAAAAAAAAAAATAGCAAAGTCATTAGCTGTTTGACTACACCTCACATTTCTTTCCATGCTGTATTTCCAGAAGCCAATATAATGCCCTGAAATCTTGAGAGTGCTCTGGAAGAAAAAGAATCAAATAATTATTATTTTCTCTATGTGACCTGAGATGTCCTCTGAATCTCTGGGAAACTGAGGTCACCCTGGATGACGTAAATTCAGTTCAGATATATTTTTAGGTCAGAGTCAGGAGAGGTCAACAGGGGAAGTTATCAGACATGTCTTGTTTGACTTTCTTGATTACAATAAATAAACTGAGAGCACTTAACCCAGGCAGGAACTCTCAAGTTTTCTGTAGTCCTCTGGACTCCTTGTTGTTTTATTCCTGTCAATCCTGACAACAGTGCCCAGCACATGGAAGTTGCTCAATGAATATTTGTTGAAGAAATTATTATAGCTTCTTTCCCTTAAGACATTTGGGTTTGTGCCTCACAAATTTTAGTTTTCCAAAATTGGGCAACATTTTAACTGTGCTAGATATTTAGCAAAGAAATTCAGAAGTTCAATACATTACAATAAATGATGAATGAATAAAATCAAACATTGTGCAATTAGACTTAGGGAAAGGGCTACATGTGATTTCCTGTTCATATTCCAACTTCTATAACCAATCAAGGATCTTATAATTTAATTTTATAGTCTTTCCCTGCCCTTCAAATTCTGATTCTGGTTACTTTTTGAATATTACTGCAACTCCTTTTCATATTGATCTTAATATTGTCAAGATTTGTATCATAATTTCCCCTTCTTTAATGTGTTCTCAGAGAAATGGTGTTCCCTGTTCCATAAACCAATTAATATCCTGCTCTCCTTTCAAGGCATTATTTAATATTTCCTCCAAGAATATTTTGATTATTCAAACCTACTGTTAATCTATTGGCAGTTGGAGCTTGCATCTCAGTAAATATTTTTTGTACTATCTTGCTTTTTTGCCAATTGTTTCATGTGTTTCAATCTTGTTTCTTTGTCAACAGTTCATTAAATGGAGACTAGACTGGAATATTAGGCTGAAAAATTTAGCTAAGGCCACTCATAAATTGCTATTGTAAAGAGACTTAATTTTATTAGCTGGGCAAGCGTAACTATACAGTTTGGTAAATGCAAATAATGTAAATATTTGGAGAAAAATATAGACATTATGATGATGTTGTGAGATAAAATGTAACTTCTTTATGTTCCAGGATTTTCTCAGAATTGAGCTTTCAGCTTTCATTTCCTTTCAGAACATTCAACAGATACTATATGCAAATAGATATTATACAACTTTCTGTACTGACAGATGTTTGGAGGTGTTACTGTCACTGCGAAGGTGATTATGAAATCAATTTCCTTAATATAATGAACTGTATATTTTCACAAAGCACTGAATTGGACAGGTAAAAGTATGAATGATTAAGAATGACAATATGAAGAATGCAAAATTGTATTTTTAAGAAACGTGTCATCCGTTTAAATATAGTTTGAAAAAACCATATTTTAGAATTCTACGTGACATTTTAAACTGGAATTTTTTTGTTTTACTAATTTTTAGGTTATATTTTACTTCTCAAATTTTTAGATGAATTTGAAACTTTTTAGATTTTCTTTTAACATAATCTCTGTAAGTAATAAATATTTAAAATTTGAGGGCAACTAAGAAACATTCTTTATTCAGAATAAACTTAACTATATTTCCTTTGATGTATCATTACATGAAAGCTTATTATATTAATATTTTATTCATCCTCAAAATTAACTGTAATGGAATTTGGCTTGGTATTTATTATTTCCTGGTATTAAAGAGATACATCAGAACATTTACTGAACTTGACTGATCATTAGGTTACTGTTTCATAATTTAAATTATCCAAATAGTCTAGACTTTATTTCAGTTAGTGGAAGAAAATGACAGCAAAACTGAAAATATATTTTTAGAAATGTGATTCATGTCTAGTACTCTTGCAGGAATGCTTAAAAATTAACAGTACAAAAATCAAAATTGGTTGATATGACAAAGATTTTTACTATGGCTAGAATCCCATGCCAAGATATTTATGTATTCTAAATAAACTTATGCATATTCATAGCTCAGTTTCAGAAAATACTATATCCATTATAGTGATTTTGGTTATATATTGTTCTAAAAGGAGTTTTTAGTGGCTCAAGATCTAAATAAAATTTTCAGTTAGGGTTTCTTCAGAGATATTTCTGATCTTTTCATTTCTGTTCTTTTTAAAACTGTATGCAATAATATTTTTGAGTATTTATAATCATCATTTTTAACAGTTCCCAACATAGATCGTTTCCTCTTCAGCATGCCTTGTCATATTAGTTTATGTTAAAATTTATATAAATTAATTGATAATCTCTTTTCTCATTAAATGTAAGTTGGCCTGGTGGGTCAGGGAAAGAGTGGACATTATGAGCCTATTTGAACTATGTATAAATATGTTTTGACAACATATATATGTTTACAATACACATGTATACATAGTGTGAGTGAAATGAATGGGCCGGAAGAATCCCTGTTCTTCCTTTGGTGCAGTATTTGTATCCCAAAAGGTATCAGACCAAGGACTTGAATATGAAGATTAAAGAGTGTGGATTAAAATGAGATCCCAGTTCATAGTTTTTCTTTCATCCTTATTCATTCTTTTTAAAAATTCTTTCTTTTCATTTTGAAGTTCCATATTCAACTTGCCATTTTAAATAAACCAGCAAAAATAGCCAAATATTACTACTCTACTAAGACATGAAAAATAATGAACACACAATTATTATAATGTGCTTTTATGTGTTTTTTACATAGACATTATGGAGTTATCAAAGTTGGTCCAGCAGGGAAGTTATACGATCAGTACAGTCTATAGAAAGTCTAATCAAAATACGACATTTGGGATAAGTGTATGTTTAGAAATAGATTATTTAGAATATTACCGCTATTACTCAAGCCTGCAATGATGTGGGCCTGAACTATAGTGATGATGATAAAAATGAAGAATTATATACCATTCATTATGTATAGTTGAATGAATAATTAAAGAGATAGTGTGGATATGTAGAATAGCATTATAACAGGTCAACTAAAATAAAACATTATTTTATAGATGATGATAATATTTCAAACTAGGAAAATGAGGAAATGGATATATTCTTAAAATTATAGAGAGGTTACGAAAAGGTCATGATATTGTGCAGGTTATAATTCACTTAACAATGATAATTTAGTGAACGTCTGAAAATACCTGTTTTGATGACTCAATGGAATAGAATCAGCCCTGGAATTACCAAAGACTCACCAACTTCTTCAAGACTCACCAATCTCTTCATTTCACTATTCATTGCTAGGTTTACCAACACCACTCTTTTATCCCCATTATACTTGAGATACTACTGCATGAGGCAATAATTTAACACTGTTACCTAAACATGCTCACCTTTGCTCCAAGAACATTTTTGTAAGTCAAATGACCATGTTCTAATTTGTGTCAAAGGCCAGGAAACCTGCTTTCATGCCTAGTACTTGCCAACCCTGGAGTCACACAAAGCATGGGACATCTGATGCCTTTTGATCCATAGTCTAAACTACAAATTCAGGCCGGGCGCGGTGGCTCACGCCTGTAATCCTAGCTCTGGGAGGCCGAGGCGGGTGGATCGCTCGAGGTCAGGAGTTCGAGACCAGCCTGAGCAAGAGTGAGACCCCGTCTCTACTAAAAATAGAAAGAAATTATCTGGCCAACTAAAAATATATATACAAAAAAATTAGCCGGGCATGGTGGCTCATGCCTGTAGTCCCAGCTACAAGGGAGGCTGAGGCAGTAGGATCGCTTAAGCCCAGGAGTCTGAGGTTGCTGTGAGCTAGGCTGATGCCACGGCACTCACTCTAGCCCGGGCAACAAAAGTGACACTCTGTCTCAAAAAAAAAAAAAATAAAAAAAATAAACTACAAATTCAAATAAGGTGATGAAAATCTCTCCTGACATCTCATTCACTAAATTTGGATTAAATAAGTGACCCTGTGTCATTTTTGGATTGAATATTTTTGAGCATTGTATCATACTTAGAGGACTCATAGTTAGGTTATCCAACAGAATAGACTATCCTAGCAGATACAGTACAAATAGAAAAATCTTAGACCAGATCCCAAATCATTATACTTACTTTCCTCTTTGTCTGTATTGCAATGATTATATAATTGCCGATTTCTCTGGTAATTAAAGATATGACAGAACTCAGGAAAGTAATGTGAATTTGAATTTGAACTTGAATTTGCTGAGTATCAGTTTCCTCTCCTAAAACTTAGAGATGACAATTTCTACTTTACAGAATAATATTAAGTACTAACAAGAGATAATGTATGTAAATGCAATTTACAAAGTGTGAAATACTATTAAAATGTGACAAAAAATTTACAAGAAATAATAACAATCTTTCACAATTTTTACTTAACTAGAAGTTCTCAAAAAGTATGTATAAAAGGAGGATGAAATATGTCATTATGGTCTGACTGCAAAGACTATATTCAATCAGTTTATATCTGCATAGCATTTTTAGAAAGAAGCCAATTGCATACTTTGTTGTATAATAGAATATTTTCTTTTTATTCTCCATAAAAATCCTTCCCCCAAAGGGTTCACTTCTTTGATTGGCTCCAGTGGTTTGTGTCTATAATAAAACTCTAATAATTGCTCACTATAATGCTGCTTGTTCCTGAAGGAATTATTGTGTATATAATTATTATAGCAAATCTAATGAGAACTAAGACATAGATTTTGCTGTCAATGGGTTTATATTTCACTTTGGGAGTTATAAAAATAAATAGTCATTTATGCCATATATCAAATTGATTTAAATGCTTAATAATGATAAACACTAAAAGTGATGAAAGCAAAGAATTGTTGAATTCTAAGAAGGAAAATAGACCAGTTCTCCTGGATGAAGTGTGACCTGAGTTTTGAAGGATGAGGAAAACTGCATTTGCAAAGAAAGCAAACAGGGGAGAAAGGTTATTTGACATCAGCATTCACTTTTTGAACAAATATATATTGATTGCGTACCTCTAACAGGTACTCAGTTATGAACTGGCCATACAAACATAAATAATAAATTGTCCTTTCCCAAAAGGAGCCAGAAAGAGAGGACAGCAATTACAGTTCAGTGAACTAAGTGCTTTGATGGAAGTGTGTTACTGGTGCACAGAAAAAAAAAAAAAGTATCTATACTAAAACAGGGGGTTCATGGTGATCAAACAAGAATTGACCTGCATTTTGGAATTATAAGTGAGTTTACAGCTAGTTCAAAGAAGTCAGCCAAAGTAGCAGCATGTATAAAAGTGTGTTACTGTAAAATAGATGAATGGGTTAAGTGAAAAACAATAATTTTGTATCCCTGGAGCAATGGGGCATATTAAAGGGTGATGAATGACAGATTTGGAATGGTAAGCTTGCATTTAGTTTGCTAGGCCAAGGTGTTGGAAGAATGACTATAGATCTGTGAGAAACAATAGAAGGAATTTAGGTTTGAAAGCTGTATTTTTAAGTTTGTATTTTATTATTTTATTCAACCAATATTTATGGAATACTTACTATGTTTTTGTTTGTTTATTTGTTTTTGAGACAGAGTCTCACTCTTTTGGCCAGGCTAGAGTGCCATGGTGTCAGCCTAGCTCACAGCAACTTCAAACTCCTGGGCTCAAGCCATCCCCCTGCCTCAGCCTCCCGAGTAGCTGGGACTACACGCATGTGCCACCACGTCCGGTTAATTTTTTCTATTTTTAGTTGTACAGCTAATTTTTTTCTATTTTTAATAGAGATGGGATCTAGCTCTCACTGAGACTGGTCTTGAACTCCTGAATTCAAGCAATCCTCCCGCCTTGACCTCCCAGAGTGCTAGGATTATAGGAGTGAGCCACCACACCCAGCCCTTACTATGTTTTTAACACTGTTTTAGTCCCATAATATACAAAAGAGGCAAGGTCCTTGCTGTCAGAGACCTTATAATCTAAAACACTGGCACTATAAGCTACATGAATTAATAAAATGAAGAACAGGGCAGGAGATGGATTGGTCAGTTAGAAAGTCACTGCCTTAATATATTATAAAAGTATGAGTTTTTTACCTAAGACCATTGAAGAGATGATGAAAAAGGGTAGATGGATTTGAGAGTCATATGGGAAATATTAATCACATGTCTTAGGAACTTATTTGGTGTTTTGGGGGTAGACGAGTATAGGAAAAGACTCTAGTAAATATCTCAGGACTCTGGTCTTGCAGTTGATGAAAGTTATCATCTATAATGGTATAAATGGAGCATCATGTGTCTCCTGATATGATGCACATTGAAGGATACGAAATATATCCTGCAGTGTTCCTGCCAAATTTTATAACCTGTACTCAATCATGAGGAAACATCAGGCAAACTAAGATTGAGGGGCATGCAACCAAGTAACAGCTATGTGTGTTTCAAAAATATCGGGGTCATGAAAGAGAAAGTATGAGGAACACATGATCTTGAGTTAGACATTATTCTTGAACATTTTCTGTACTGAAATTATATCAAACTGAAAAAATAATAAAAACAAACAAAAATAATTGGTTAGGGGAAGAAAAACACAGAAGGGAATAATGGGAAAGGAAACTTCTGAGAAAGAATGTATGGATGCATTATAGAAAAATGTGCTGTGATGAAGAGAGATCTGCTCAACTCTCCTTTCTAAAATAGGCAAAAATTAAGAATTCAAACCCCCGCCTTTTTTCTTAATATAGTTAGTGATCATCAAAACACATAATGTATAAAAAATAAAAACTACTACCAAGATCAATGACATATGGCACTTTGTGTGC
Source organism: Lemur catta (assembly GCF_020740605.2). Lineage (NCBI taxonomy): Eukaryota > Metazoa > Chordata > Mammalia > Primates > Lemuridae > Lemur > Lemur catta. Next base: position 89,739,993 of record NC_059132.1, on the reverse strand, counting down.
TGGGAAGCTGATCTTGGGAATCTAGCCAATAGCTCGAAAAGTAAATTCAACGTTTTTTTTTCATGTCCATAATCTGCTTGAAACAGCTTCAAGATTTTAGCATAGTCACATAGGCAGTGTGTTAGTAAGTCTGCACTAGGTAGTTCACACTTCAACTCTAGGGGCAATCTGTTACTTTAATCAGAAAAACACTCTATGGTATTCATTACCTGCTATTAGAAAGGCCATAATCTGAAGGTAGTACTAAACTGCTCCTATTTTCCATAGCTATTAGTTTGGTGCAAAGGTAATTGCAGTTTTGGACCATGAATTTTAAATCATTATAACTAGGCTCAAACATATTTTTCTTAATCAGAATAGGAACCATTACAATCAACACATTTTTGCCAATGAGAAATAAGTTTGTTTAACCCATAGAGTTAAAATCTGTGCTTCCTGATTTGACAAACACTTGGAAAGCATTTTCTGCATCCTCTTGGTTGGGGAAGGGTTTTCCCTGAAAAAAGTTGTCAAGATGCTTGAAGAAGTGGTAGTTGGTTGGTGAGAGGTCAGGGGAATATGGTGGATGAGACAAAACTTTGTAGCCCAATTCATTCAACTTTTGAAGTGTTGGTTGTGTGACATGTGGTCCGGCATTGTCCTGGAGAAGAATTGGGCCCTTTCTGTTGGACAATGCCAGCTGCAGCTATTGCTGTTTTTGTTGCATCTGGATTTGCTGAGCATAATTCTCAGATGGAATGGTTTCATTGGGATTGAGAAAGCTGTAGTGGATCAGACTGGCAGCAGACCACCAAACAGTGACCATGACTTTTTGTGGTGCAAGTTTGGCTTTGGGAAGTGCTTTGGAGCTTCTCAGTCCAACCACTGAGCTGGTCATTGCTGGTTGTCATAAAAAACCCACTTTTCATTGCACATCACAATCCAATTGAGAAATGGTTCCTTGTTGTTGCATACAAGAAGAGAAGACGACACTTCAAAACAATGATTTTTTTTAGTTTTGGTCAGCTCATGAGGCACCACATATTGAGCTTTTTCACCTTCCCAATTTGCTTCAAATGCCTAATGACTGTACAATGGTTGACCTTAAATTCTTCAGAAACTTCTCGTGTAGTTGTAAGATCAGCTTCGATGATTGCTCTCAACTGGTCCTTGTCACTTCCGCTTGCTGGCCACTGCACTCCTCATTTTCAAGGCTCAAAGCTCTCATCTCCTTTGCAAAACTTCTTGAACTGCCACTGCACTGTACATTCATTAGCAGTTCCTGGCCAAACATGTTGTTGATGTTGCGTGTTGTCTCCACTGCTTTATGATGGACCCATTTTGAACTTGAATAAGAAAATCGTTCAAATTTGCTTTTTGTTTAACATCATTTCCATAGTATAAAATAAATATAAAATAAACAGCAATAAGTCATTAGCAAAAAACCATGTGCATTCAAATGATGTATAACATAACCACATTTATTTAAGAGTATTCTAATATCAAGTAGCATATGTCAAGAATACTAAAACTGCAATTACTTTTTTACTATCAATCTAATAGGTCAATAGTTCTTTAGAATATGTAATGTAAAAATGTGTTTTATTAGTTAAAGCATTGACTTAAGTAACATAATGAATATTAGAAGTAGTTCTCAATTTTAAATTATAAGTATTGACTAGGTTTGGAATAGCTAAAATATTTTTGGATACTCACTATTTCTATGAGAATCTGTGCAAGCCCCAAAAGCTTGATCCCTAAACAGACCTGTATCCAGAAATTGCTTTTGAAGGATTCTATTTCTCTGATAACAATCTTAACACAATCGTGCCTCTAGAATATTATCCTATGCTTTTTATTGACTTTTCATGTGAAGTTGTGATCAAAGAACCTAAAAAAATACACCAAGAAAACTAGGACTTCATCAAACTCCTGGGATAGATTTTATGAGATGTTTTTTATTTACTCACTAATAAAAGTTTGTTTGTTGTCCATATGTGGAACAATGTTTGTTCTGAAATGTGTGGTTTTTTATTTTAAAATAGTAATGCTATTAGAGGAAAACAGAGAAAACATTTCAGGACATTGCTCTAGGCAAAGATTCTATGGCTCAGACTGCAAAAGCACAGGTAACAAAATTTGTTTATGAAAAATTGGAAATGATTTATGTTTTTTAATTTATTTTTTTGCCAATTATTTTCACTTTATTTTTTTCTCCTACCAAGTTATGTGATTTGATGGTTTCCAATTATTTTATTTTATTTCATTTTATTTTTTAATTCAGGATAATATGGGGGTACAAACATTTTGGTTACATGAAATACATTTGCCTCACTCAAGCCATGGCCACAAGTGTGTCATTCCCCCATACAGTGCACCCTGTCTTCATTAGCTGTGGGTTTACTCTCCACACCCGCTCTACCCCCCACTCCCCCACCTCCCCTACCCAATCAGCACCCAGTGAGTATTACTACCATGTGAGCACCTCAGTGTTGATCAGTTAGTGCCAGTTTGATGGCGAGTACGTGTGGTGTATGTTTTTCCATCCTTGTGATACCTCACTTCAAAGGATGGGCTCAATCTCTATCCAGGATAATATAAGAGGTGCTACATCACCACTGTTTTTTGTAGTTGAGTAGTATTACATGGTATAGATATACCACATTTTATTAATCCACTCATGTATTGATGGGCATTTGGGTTGTTTCCACATCTTTGCAATTGTGAATTGTGCTGCTATAAACATTTGAGTGCAGATGTCTTTATTATAAAATCTCTTTTTTCCTTTGGATAGATGCCTAGTAGTGGGATTGCTGGATCAAATGGTATTTCTATTTTTAGCTCTTTGAAGTATTTCCAAATTACTTTCCACATGGGTTGTATTAATTTGCAGTCCCACCTGCAGTGTAAAAGTGTTCCAATCTCTCCACATCCACACCAGCATTTGTTATTTTGGGACTTTTTGATAGAGGCCAGTCTCACTGGAGTTAGGTGATATCTCATTGTAGTTTTGATTTGCATTTCCCTAATGATTAGAGATGTTGAGCACTTTTTTATATGTTTGCTGGCTATTATTCTGTCTTCTTTTGAAAAGTTTCTGTTCATGTCCTTTGCCCATTTATTGATGGGGTTGTTCAATTTTTTCTTGTTGATATTCTTAAGTTCTATATAGATTCTTATTATCAGCCCTTTATTGGATGTGTAGAAAGCCAATATTTTCTGCCATTCTGTAGGTTGTCTATTCCCTCTAAGGACTGACTGTACAGAAGCTTTTTAATTTGATCAGGTCCCATTTGTTTATTTTTGTTGCTGCTGTGATTGCTTTGGGGAATCTTCTTCATAAATTCTTTACCTAGGCCGATGTCTAAAAGAGTCTTCCCCACATTTTATTCCAGAATTCTTAAGGTTTCATGCCTTAGGTTTAAGTCTGCTATCCAGTGTGAGTTGATTTTTGTGAGAAGTGAGAGGTGCGAATCCAGTTTCAATCTTCTGCATGTGGATATCCAGTTTTCCCAGCACCACTTATTGAGTACAGATTCTTTTCCCCAACGTATACTTTTGTCTGCTTTGTCAAATATTAGATGACAATATGAGGATGGTTTCATATCTGGAATCTCTGTCCTATTCCAGAGTTCTGTATCTCTGTTCTTGTGCCAGTACCATGCTGTTTTGGTTACTACAGCCTTATAGTAAAGATTGAAATCTGGCAGACTGATGCCTCCCAATTTTTTCTTTTTGCTTAAGATTGCTTTGGCTACATGAGGTCTCATGTGGGTCAGATCCCACTGCACTCCCTGGCTGGGCGGGTGCAGCCATCCCATGAGCTATTCTCTATTGCTTATCTCACACTCTCCAGACTTTGCGATCCTATCTCCCATTTACCTTTTTTTTTTTTCCCCTGTGCTGTATGTCCCACGCTGTTTCTCTGCCATTCCACAATGCTTTTCTTGTGGGGCAGTGAGCCACTCGTGTGTACTAGACCCAGTTCCTCACCTCTTTCTCTGGGAGCAGGGAGCCAGGAGGTCACCTTGACTCTGCCATTTTTCCTCCTCAGATTTATGTTATGATAGATACCAGAGGCTGGGAAGGCTGTGTGATTGGCAGGGAAGGGATGAAGTGAGGTTGGTTAATGGGTATAAACATACCATTAGATAGAAGATATAAATTCTAATATTCAATAGCAGAGTAGAGTGACTATAGTTAGCAACAATGTATTATATATTTTAAACTAGCTAGAACAGAAAATTTGAAAGTTCCCAACACATAGAAATGATAAGTACACAAAGGGGATGGATACCCCAAATACCTTGACTTATCATTACACTTCTTCTTTTTTTTTTTTTTTTTTGAGACAGAGTCTCGCTCTGTTGCCTGGGTTGGAGTGAGTGCCTTGGCGTCAGCCTAGCTCACAGCAACCTCAAACTCCTGGGCTTAAACGATCCTACTGCCTCAGCCTCCCGAGTAGGTGGGACTACAGGCATGTGCCACCATGCCCGGCTAATTTTTTCTATATATATTTTTTAGTTGTCCATATAATTTCTTTCTGTTTTTAGTAGAGACAGGGTCTCACTCTTGCTCAGGCTGGTCTCAAACTCCTGAGCTTAAGCAATCCACCCGCCTCAGCCTTCCAGAGTGCTAGGATTACAGGCCTGAGCCACCGCGCCTGGCCTTCATTACACTTCTTGTCCATGTAACAAATACATGTACCCCACAAATATGTAAAATACTATGTATCAATAAAAAAATAAAATGGGGACTAAAAATATCCAGGCAATTAACCAAATATGAATGTTTATCTTTAGGAATGATAGAAATCTATAAAAGCTGGCACTCTTGAGTCCTTTTCTAATCAGATTTAAAAATTATGCTTATAGAATTAAAAAAAGTTATAAAAAATGACATCACAGAAAAAAAACAAAATTAGAAAGGCAAAGTGATTAATGAGGTATGCTGATTTCCTTCTCTTTCATGGCTGGTGATTATTGATAGAATTAGAAAATCAACATTGTGTAATAATTTACCTCTGATAAATCTAGTAATAGAAGCATAATAATATTACTTAAGGATGTGGATGTTAACATCAGCCATAATAATCTGAAAAATAAAATTGCGTGAATTTCAAATGATCAACAAATAAAACTCCACAAAAACACAAATACATGCTCATTCATTCACACACACTCATGGCAGTAGTGGAAGACACATTAAAGATAAAAAGCAAAGAAACTATTTAAAGCAAAAGGGATATAACAATATAGAGGTAAGGCCAAACATCTTATTAATAAATGTAAAAGTTGTAGACATAGTTTTAGAGAAAAATGACATGCCTAAAAATGCAAATACAGATAAAAAAGTTTTCAAACAAGGTAAATATCTAAACAAAATAAAAAAGATAATTTCATAATGAAATATAAATTATTTTTTAAAAAGTTAGAATTTTGTGTATAAATAACAGAATCCAAATTTATCAAACACTATCTAAAGAAATTATATTGGGGAAATTAACAAAAACTCAATAGTAATGGGAAGATTTTAACTTGTCATTAAACTAATATGAAGGAAATAAACAGCAGGAAAAAAAAATGGAAACACACACCAGGGACTTAAATAAGATGGGATAAATTTATTACTTACATAGCAAACTCTGGACCAACACTCTCCAGAAAGCACTGAAAGGACTAGACAGCCCCTTGTGGGACTCCAAATTAATTTCATAAATTTACCTCCAGCTTTAGACTTTTCTCACTATTTGGTTATTTTTATATGTTTACTGGATATGTTAGGTAGGGAGCTAAGGATTCCGGGTCTCCTAGGGACAAGAGTGGGTGCCGTTGCTGTGTATTCCCCCCAGTGGCCTTTCAGAGAGGTTCATGGGAGAGCTGCATCACAGTAAGACTAAGGTCATGTAACTCCCAACTGTCCAATCAAAGTGGTTCCATGGTGACAACTGAACCACAGGGAGGTCCCAATACAGACCCTATAAAACAAGACCCAGACCATAACCAAGATCTCTCTCTTTTGCCACAATGAGGGGTCTGGTCGTCATCTGTGGTGTATGTATCTTGCTCTGTAAACCTATAATCCTTGCTCTATAATCCTATCTTGCTCCCCCTCAATAAATTTCACCTCATGCTCACCTGCCTTTGGTGTGTCTGCTCACTGTTCAACCATGAGTACACCAGAAACTGATAACACAGAACGCGACTGCCAAACCTGGCAAATAGGTTGAATGTTATCCAACTAGGCATGCTGATTCCACAACAGTGGTAAAGAAATCAGTAACTGAGACCATTCCTCATTTTGGTATTCTTGTATGGATTGAGTCAGATCAAGGGACAGAAAAAGAGACTTATTTTATAGCAGAAAGAAACCACTTGCTTGCAAAGGCTCTGGGTGCTTATTAAAATTGCATCCCATTATCATCCCCAATTCTCAGGGCAAGTGGAAGGTAAAAATTTAGACATACAAAGGACTTTTGGGAAAAGTCTGTTAAGACACTACACTTAAATGGCCAGAAGCATTACCTTTGACCCCTATAAAAATCTGGAATACTCTACATAAGAAACTGAAACTGCTTTTACAAATTGATAAAGGGGTGCAAGGTGAGAACTTTGGTAAGGGCCTAACTAAAAATAATGATAATAATTAGCTACTGTCCCCCTGTTTGCTTCTCTATAATTGCTCCTCTGGAGCCAAATAGCTGCTGATATTCTTAGCTTTCTCCATAGATAACATCACCTTTTTGAAATCTAGGGGTAGTTTCTGAGATATCTTCCAGGTCCCACATTCTAGTGGAATGGCTGACCCACACAGACCATGGGGAACTGACTCAACTGGTCTTGTGACCCTCACCTAAGAACCTGGTCAGCAAAGAAGACAATTTCTACAAACCTATGGTTCCCCCTTGAACACAGCCAATTAGCAGACTCAATTGCCTATGCCAAACTGTCTTTAAAAACCCTGTCTCCCAAATTCTCAGGGAGGCAGATTTGAGAAATTTCTCCTCTCTTCCCACTTAGTGCTATGCAGATTAAACTCTTTCTCTGGTGCAAACCCCAGATGAAAACCCCACTTTTCATCTAAAAACTCCTTTTCTTCTGTGTTTTTTTCCTTTTTATCCCCCCATAAAAGCGTCTTTTTTAAAACATTTCTTCTTTTAAGCCTCTCACCCTTTGAGGATTGCACATCGGAAGCTGATTGGAGACTGGCACAACCTATCCCATTCTCCCTTTTAATCCTCCACTATGACTCTTCTTTCAAACTATGCCTTGCTTTTACTAACCCCTTCTTGTTTTTCCAGCAGGTCAGGCCCAGAGTTGGCGTCCCTTTGTACCAGTCTTGCACACTCTGACCACATTAACTAATCAATCTAATTGCTGTTTATGCTAATATCTAGATCATGCAAAGGAATCTGAATTCATTTTTGTTTCTGACAATGTGTGTGCCTGGTAGAACCAGTCTTGAAGATGGATGTATGACAAGATGTGGCATCCACAACCAGAGGAAAACACCATGCTGCTTCTGTTGATGAGTCAACTGGACACTGAAAAACCTCAGTGGAAGCTCAATAACTCTTTCGCTCAGGTAAAGTCACAAGAAAGAAAATTTTTATCTTTTCTGGGTGACATAGTAGGGCAATATTGCAATCAAACCTTATGGTTAGAATCTAACCACAGATCGCATTCTTGCACCCCTTAGATGAAGCTGACACTAACCCTCATGATGCCGATGCTTGTCAAATCACCAGAGTTACGGATGCCTCACAGGCCAACCCCGTGCAACTGGGGATAGCTCACTGCCTCCCCTTGTTAAGTTGCCAGATGCTAAAGATCACATATGGATAGATCAAAAGTCTGGACTAACTTGACTAGGTGATAAAATCAAGCCCTATAATTGCCAGAATTGGACCAAAGGCCTTTTATATCAAATATTTTACAAAATGTTCTGCTCCCACAGACTGGCAGGGACACATGGAAACTAGACATGTGGAAGTGTCAATGAAGAAGAAAAGGCACAGCCAACTCCAGGCTGGGAGGTCACAGGCTTCAACCTGACCCCATCTGTAAACAACACTGGTCTGTTTACAATGTGTGGCAATAAATTATACAAGTGGTTCCCACCTAGATGGTCAGGACATTGTGGAATTTGTTATCTGACACCCTGTGTTACCAGGTACTCCACTTTCAATGCCAGCCAATATAAAACTTGGGCTCTTTCGGTCATAAAGTAGTACCACACACATAGACTAGATGTGATATTATAAAAAACCCACTTGTAAGTCACAATTCTATTATTTTTCGTGCTTAGGACTCTTACCCCAGCATTTGGAACTTATGAGATTGAAAAGGAAATTTTGAATCTCTTCATGGTAATAGGACAAAAGTTTCATATCACTAGGCAAGCACTTGTAGCACTGCAGTTAGAAGTCAACAGCCCAGCTTCTGTTGTATTTCACCACCGCTGCATCCGGATGCCCTGACAGCCCAACAGGGAGGAGCTTGTGTGATTATTGGCAAAAAATGCTATTTTTTATGTAAATAAACCATCAGGGCAAGTAAAGACTGATCTACATCTCTTAAAAGACTAGATAAATACTATCCATCAGGTTAATGAAGTGAAGCCATTATATTGGACTGACCTATACCCAGGAATGGGAGACTGGCTTAATGGGGTGTGAGGAATTGTGCTTATATCTGTTCTTTTTACTTATTTACTCTCATTCTAATCTATGTTATTGTCTCCCTTTTCTGATCTCTTGCTGCTTGACTACTAACCTGATCTCTCTCTCTTGCTCTAAAGCCACCAACTCAGCTTTTGATGTGTGAAACTTCCAGGGAAATTCCAGACAGGAGGAGTAAAAGAGCTGAGGAAATTTCACCCCAAAATATGACTCCTTGGTATAGGGAGTATTTTGAATTAAAGGCCCTTAGAGACCACCAGGCCCTTAGAGATTCAGCCCATGTTCACAGCAAATAAACCTCTTTCTCTTATTAATCTGCCTTATTGTGAGTTGCTCTGTTAGCAAACCTTCAGGGCAAAGGGGAAGTTTCCCCTCACCCCTACGACATCGTCAACACATATTCTTGAGTGAAGAGACTTGCAGAAATGAATTATTAAAGCGACTTATAAAAGAAATTTAATGGATTTTTATGCAATCTCCTTAGTTTCATCTAATTTCTTTTAACCGAAGGTCTCTTCACCGTGATATAGAAATAACTTGAAAGGTTATTTCCTTGATGACTTGAATCACAGCTCTCTTATCATATTTAGGCCCCACGGCTGAGTCTGACACTCATTCCACATGTCTTCCTCACCACTGTTGAAGGTTTTCTCTCAGGGACCTTGCAATGAGACTTCTCTTTCCCTTCTCCTTTACCCTAGGTTTATTTGGTATGACTATATATAGCTAAAACCTAACTTGGAGCAATGTTATAGTTTTTTGTTAATTGTATAATTAGTTTCACACAAATTACGTGAGGCAGGATGCTTCTCTTAACTCCACAATGTTCAGGTTCTTACCGTCTATGACAAGAAGGTTAATGTTTTTTTATTTTATACTAGTTTGTTATATGTTCAAATCCTTCCATCTTTTCCTGTTTCTTATACTGCCTTTCTTTTTTTTTTTTTTTTTGAGACAGAGTCTCACTCTGTTGCCTGGGCTAGAGTGCCACGGCATCAGGCTAGCTCACAGCAACCTCAAACTCCTGGGCTCAAGCAATCCTCCTACCTCAGCCTCCCAAGTAGCTGGGACTACAGACATGTGCCACCATGCCCGGCTAATTTTTTCTATATATATTTTTTAGTTGTCCATATAATTTCTTTCTATTTTTAGTAGAGACAGGGTCTCGCTCTTGCTCAGGCTGGTCTCGAACTCCTGAGCTCAAACGATTCACCCGCCTCGGCCTCCCAGAGCGCTAGGATTACAGGCCTGAGCCACCGCGCCTGACCATCTTGTGCTGCTTTCTATCTGAAGTCCTCCCACTTCTTTTAGCTTGTTCACATCATCCCAATCCCTTAAGACACAGCTCAGGTGTGTTTTACTCCCTTGGCTTTCCTTCCTATATTTCCTCCCCAAGGCCAGAAAGTATCTAGCTCATTTTTTAGTATCCTGACAAATCTGTAACATAGTTTTGCACATTATAAATGTTCTGTAAATATTTGTTGACATGAAATAAATTAAAGATGGATTAATATGAATTTTTCTAAAGGTGAATTTCCAATTGGAAATAAATTATTTAGCATCCATAATAAAATACACGTTTCAATGAGCAATAAAAGGAATCACTTCTCCAGGAGAAAAAGTTTTGTTTGTTTGTTTTTTTCTTCTTAATAGCTCTGGATGAATGGCTAGTCTTGGTCTTTAAGGAAAAGGCTACTGAGATTTAGTCATTATACGCCCAAAGACTTTCAAAGTTATATACCAAGTATTCTTCAACTCTATAATTTATGCCAACTCAAGGGGGCTTTATAAGAAGAATAGTAAAAACATAAATCGATTTTCCTGTGATAGCTTAATAACTTACTTAATGTATTCTTTTTTCCAGATGATAATTTCTTAGTGTTCAAATATTTAAAAAATTAACCTTGGTCATATACTATTATTTGAGGCCTCTAGTGATTGGTTGTTTGTACTGTTAGAGTTTGGGTGCTACTTTAACAGAATGATTTATTTTTCTCACTTAATGAAGTTTATTTTATTTTAAATGATTTCTCAAAGACATAATTTTAACTCGTGGGATTGCTAGGCAATTCACTTTTTTATGAGTAATTTCTAAATTGCTTTTTAAAATTTATTATATGCATGACGATGGTTTGAAAACTATATGATAAATTTAATACATGCCAAAAGTATACTCTAGTGAGAACAGATATGTCTGTATTATAGCTGTAGTGGCAGTTCATTTTGAATCTTCATGAATTCACACAAACAATATCATCTTCTATTATAATTTCACAAAAATAAGTATGACAAACTAAAAATATTAGTAAATTAAACATGAATACAGAATCTAGAAAAATGGATTCACATAAACAAGTAGAAAGTAAAATATCTTGTTTTATTATTATTACTAATGACCAGTACGAGAACATTGGAGTTGCTATGCTCTTGCTAATCTAGTTAACTGATTAGATAACTGTAGTAGATTTACTGTGAGCTGTGTTCTATCCCACGGTTATACTGAAAATTGGTAACTTTATAATATGGGCACTATAGATCCAAGCAAGTGTATGTACCTTCTCTTATGGCAGAAGTATAATGGATAAACAATCTATACCGGTTTTCAACATGTGGTGAGTTGATATGAATGGAGATGACTATGCTGTAGCTTCCTGTGTCAGTCCAGAAGAAGACAAGGAGAGAACAGACTGTGAACAGTATAGGTGGAGAGCTTGGGCTGCCATAATTTTGTCTGTAACCCCAACTTCATCTTGATTTGGGAAACAAGTGACTTTCATTCATATTAAATAATGCTCTTATTGAGGAAGTATCACCCACCCAGATTGGTGTCCACAATGGAAGCATAATATTAATATTTCAGTTCACAGCGGCACTTACTGAAACAGACAAGGCTAACAATGTTTGAGAAACACATTGTTTCCACACATGACAAACATTTTCTCTTAACCTCATTAGGTTGGTATCTCACTGAGAAAGGCCAATTAAATATCACCATCTAAGGCCATGTAGTTTGAGAATTTAATTTTTACATTTTGTTTCAGAATCACTTAAAGTTCCAGGAAATAACAGGCCTCCAAAACAATACCAAGTCCTTGACTAGAATTTAAATTTTACAAAAAAAATTCTACGAAAATTTTAATTAGAGAAAAGTTTACATTTTTCCCTGCCTATACTTGATAATTAATTTGTATAACAGCTAGAACTAATTTGTATTAAAATATGGGATTGGGTTGTACTTGTGTCAATATTTTTATGGTCAACCAAGATTTTGTGCATTCTGATCTTTGCTACTGATGAAACTTTCTCTCTGACTTGACTGTACCAAGTATGTTTTATTATGCAAATTATTTTTAGGAAAATTCCTTGTCTTAGAGGAGCTCAGGAAATTTCACCCCAAAATATGACTCCTTGGGATAAAGAGTATTTTGTATTGAAGGCCCTTAGAGATCAACAGGCCCTTGGAAGGGGCTTTCCCTCTATCTGTATCACCAGATGGATCCATCAAAAGAAGAATCAACTTCCCTTGCCTTCCCAGTTATCTCAGTATATTGCAAGAAAGAAAATCAAGAATGCAACTAGACCTGGCTTGAATCATTTTAAATTTAACACCTATCTCTCAAGGTTAATTTAATTTGCAAAGGGAATCATTTCCAAGTCAATCTGTTTCCCCCATCCATTCGTCCTCCATAGCAACCATTTATTGCCCCTAAACAGGATTACCTATATCCTTCATACCTCTAAAAGGAGGGTATAAAAATATCTGGGTCCCATTGAGATATTGGGTAGTTACTCTGATTTTCCCTGGGTACATGGTAAATAAACCTCTCCTTCCTATTAACCTAGCTAAATTGTGAGTTGATCTTTCTGTGAACTTTCAGGGAAAGAGGTTTCCCCTCATTCCCTCAGTCTGGCATAGTCTGCAGGATATTCAAAACTGCTTTGCTCTTCTGAAAGCCACAGTAAGGAGAATCTGGGCCATGAACAGCCAGCGACACAGTAAGATACCTTAACTTACCAGTCAGACTCCCAGTTTTCCTCTTTCTGTGGGCTCTGCTTGAGCAGATGGTAAAGATCATTGTCCTTTACAAATTTAAGATTAATTAGAGAAAAGGTTTTTGTAAGTAACTAGTTTTGGTATATTTTTGGCATATTTGTTGTTAGTTTGTGGTGTGAACATTCCTATTGTGTGATTCCCTCTCCTCTCAGAAACTGCCTTTTTGTTGCTGCTGTTGCTTTCTTCTGTCATTGTCTTTCTGTATTGTGCTGTCATACAGAGGGCTACCACAGAGTGGAGCACAGGGCTAGCACACCTATAAGCCCACAGTTTGAGCTGGCTTTTAAAGGAGGGGTCATTTACCTTGGGGTAAGTTGTGGGGAATAGTAAGTCTTGGCATCAGCAAGTCTGCCCAGGGGCCTTGAATCTCAACATCTTTGTCTTGCAGAAAAATCCACCCATTCTGGGAAACAACTCAGAAGTCCACGTAGTTAGTAAGGGAGAGTAGTATAAAAAGCATATAGGAGTCCTTGGTCATTGAAAATTTTTTATAGAGCTGATTACATTTTAAATCATTATAGCACTAATATAGTATACATTCTCTTGATAGTCTTTTATTCATGTCATCCCAATGAAGGATGGTGCTTGAAAACAGATACTATACTACACAAATCTATATCTGCTATGGTATTTAGTCCACTGGCTTGTTACTTAGTTCAATTTTGGCAATATTCGAAAATTACAAAATTAAAAAAAAAAACTTGATTCCTTCAAAATATTTTTCAACAAAATGACCTGAGGAAAGAATTTAAAACTATCAGACAAAAGATATGTCATGTATATATCTGATAATTACATAAATAGACTCAAAAAAGGAGATGAGAGGAAACAAGTTGATCCATTCTGTTGTAGTAGATATTTCATTCCAAGATAACTTACAGCAATGTTTCAAAAAGACATGTCTGAAGCCCACAAAACCCCCAGTTCTGAGAAATACACCTTCACAAAGTCTTAAATGCTAATCATATTTCTAAAAACTTACCCAAATCAATCTTCTAATAAAATGTAGGAAAATGGGAAAGTAAGTGTGGGCTCTTCAGGTAGCAGAAATCGAGTAGCAGAGAAGCTTAAACAGTTGTTATAACTCACTCTTAAGATTTGATTCTTAGGGAATTCAGCAGGCTTCTAGTATTTCCCAGGGAAGTCTCTTTTGAGACATTTTAAAGCAAATTGCCCTTGTTTGTCTTACATCTAGTTAGAACTTCCAAAATCATTTTTTGGTGGGGAGGGGAAGGAGTCATTTAAAGCACACAGCTGCTCTGGTTTGCCTGGGGCTGCACACCCACACAGCCTTTAGGAGCACTTCCAACATTTCCAACACTCTGTAATTGGGAAAGTAATTATCATGGCATCATTTTGTCAGGGAACAAAAACAAAACCAAAAAGGTAAAATGAAAATACAGCAATAAATTCTACTATAACTATTACTATCATAGCCATATGCAAATGACACTCCCTTCACTAGAACGGTAACTATTATAGATAGCACCAGAACCAAAGCCCATCTTGGCACATCTTTCCCATAAAAACAAATAACTGTTGAGGCAGGTATAAAAAAAAAACACCAAGTTGGTCCAACTCGACACTTAAAGGAACCATACTTATTTTTGGTTTTCCTTTATACTTTGAGTAAATCCACAAGAAGAATCACCATTAATTAAAACAAACAACAGCTTCAAATTTTTCTAAAGGAAATGTTCGACTCCTCTCACATAAAAATGAAAAGTGTTCCTTCAAACGATGGAATGATGCAGATCCATGTGTATTTCAACTGAAATGATGATGGCATTTATTTCTGCCCAGTTATAACTTAAATCAATAATTTTAGAAGATATATTTAGTACAAGATGTCTTTAATAATTTCTTGCAAGAATTTTTATCATGTTGAAATCAATAGTATAATCATTCAATAGATTATTCAGAGATTATTCTCCCAAAAAACTCATTCTGTGATACCTTCTTGTATACTGCCATCATATGAACAATTCTTTTTCATTCAGCATCAGGCTAGAGTTCCTGTGCTTAGCTAGTTAATATTCTCTCTAATACATAGGCAACAACAGAATGGGCAATGAAGTCAGTTGGACAATAACACAAGAAAGATTTTCAAATTCTAATTATATATTAAATAGGGTAGATAGAGTCATGTCAGCATTATTTTTTTCATGCTCTATGCTCTTTTTTTTTACCAAGTTTGCTCTTTAAATGTATGTTTCAGATCTCCCTGTTCTCTCCATTAGATTATATACTTCTTAAAGTCAGCCACCTTGTATTAACTATTGTTATATTAATGAACATAATAAGAAACACAATTTACCTCTAAAATATGTACAAAATATTAAAGCAATTATGTTATTTTTCTTTGTTATTATAGATGTTGAACAATAATGTAATCCACCCATCTAATGGACTCTTGTTTGTTTGGGCAAAGGAAATAAAGGATGTCTTGAATAAATATTTTTGATATATATTGGCCTGTCCTTCTAGTTGGGCAAATTTTTACAAATGAGAGTATTATTTTTCAGCCTGAGGTCTTAATATTTCAAGAATAATAATGCAAAATATAAAGCCAAGTAGAGAGAAGCTTCATACTCTAGGTATGTAGAATTTTAAGATGTGAATGCTTTGGTGGAGAATAAAAATATTAATAATTAAGAAAAATACCAGCACAAGGAAATACTATCTTTACAATCCTTCCAATAGAATAAATTAAAGAAGAGGGCAAAGAAGAATGCTGCAGAAAGTAGAAAAACTAACTACAAGTTATCATGGGATATTAAAGGTCATTTCAACAAAATTGTAGTTAAAGCAAATAAAAATGTCCAATCTAGGAGAGTCAATGTAAGAGAAGTGGGTCAGGAAGAAAGCAAAACAATTTCCACTTTTTGAATGAACCGAGATGACAAAATATATTATTCTAATCAAAATTTGAGGAAGAAAAAAAATGAATGATTGAGCCACAGCTCCAAAAAGAAGTTATCATTGTTGGAAGAGATTCTGAACTGTGATCACAAAGATGGCCTTGTTTCCATTTCTAGAAGCTACTTACACCTGTGTTTGATTTGGGAGAATAATATAAGCTCCTGTGACATCATGTTTTCATGTGACAATTAATATAAAGTCCTATTTTACTGTTGCACTAAGGAACATTTGGCTATGTGGAGGAAGATTAACATTATCTCAATGACCTGTAATGAGGATGCCGTGGCTACCGTTTGAGTCTAGGACCATGCAACGGGGTCACTAAATGCACCACAGTGAGAAGGTTGCAAGTGCAATTAGTGAATTATGTCCATCAAAATGCCAGTAGTACTTCTGAAAAGAAACACAAGGCTGAATGAGCCCTTAAGTCCTGAAAACAACTAGTATTTTAAGACTCTAAAGTTCAGAGGCGTTGTTTTAAAAAAGGAAAACTTGGAGCTTGATTATTTCAGCTAAAATCCTGAGAGATATATAATTGCCAACAATTTAGGACTGTATACCTGAAAGGAAAACCTGTTTGAAAGAGAGTAAAACTATGAATTTGCTGCACATATGACATTTATATGCAAAAATTTTACTTTCTGAAGAAATATTGGTTTGATAGTATGTCAAAAATTGCAAAACTATAGTATTTTTCAGAGGAAAATAGAATTTCTGCAGCTCGTTGAAGACATCCTATTCCACTATTATAGAGAAAAGAAAACTAAGGTTCAGAGGGTTTATGTGACTTATCCAATAATATGCCATAATTATACCCCAAAATAATGTCCTCCCTTCTTTCTAACATAATGTTCTTTTATCTCAATACTTATACGTTACAGATATATTTCATTTTAAAAAGCTAATTAAATGCAAGTTAGTTCTAAAAGTGCTTTAGTAAAAATGGTAAACAATGAGAGAAAACCCTCTTATGTTACCAGCTAATACATAGACCGTGTAGGGATGCGAATATCTCTAAGCTAGTTTGGAATGCAAAAAGCAATTACAAATTTCTCTTCTTTGTGATTTTGTTAAAGATATCTCAACAGAAGAAAAATGGCATTTTAAAGAAATATTTGTTCAGTTCAATTTTTAGTTCTTCCTCATAACTACCAGGTCTCATTTGTATGGAAAAGTTTCTGGCATCTCTGAGTTCATGACTCATTTAGAAGATAAATGGCTATGCAAAAGGCTTATACCATCCTGATTCATATTATTACTGATTGCCATAAAAGTAATTCTATTCTGCAGTCAGGCAAATATTTAGTTTACATTATAGTGAATACATTGTGGAGACTACTCTGTTTTCTTAAGCAACAACAGGATGTGTTATTGGTATTTGCAGTAATCTAATTAGTAGATTTACATACCGACTACCTCTTGAACAACTTCCTTCTGAAAAGGTTCTCTGCATACAAAGTGGGTGTACATCCTGAAAAGAGAATAAAGCAAGTGATTCAACCTGATGCCTTTTCTTTTCGTGATTTAAATAAGTTTAAAGACAGTGTCAGGGACTCTAAGAATTTTACTTCCTGTTTCTAGATTCATCTTCAGTACATGATTTCAATTAATAAGCTAAAGAACATTATATATAATTATTAAAGGTGAATGTACCTTTTACTATTATTTTATTTTTAACTATCACATTGTACAGCCCCCTAAGCTCTGGCTTCCAAGTGTCAATGTGTACTGCTGGACATATCCAGTTTTCAATTACACAGGGTTGACTTTTTCCTTTCCAGCAACAACATAGCTTTCTTCAGTTCTAAAATTATCTGATGCTTTGGCATACCCTTAACTTTCAATTGCCCATCTTTAAAAAACACATACAGCTCTAAATGTATAGTGATTAAGTTATTTTTATGTGTTCAGCACCAATTTTCTACATTACTAAAATTTAATAAAACATTTTTTCAAAAATCTTTCTTTAATATTCTTGTTTTCATGCTACAGCTTAGGCATGGCACCTCCATGAAAAGAATATATGCAGTGGCTGAAACAAGATACAGGTATTATTACACTCAGGCAAAGACGGATTCAAATCCTGACTCTGCTACTTAATATCTGGTGGTCTTAGGCAAGTTATTTAATATCTTTAAATCTCTTTTTCTAAAACAGACAATACCAATCCCATGGTGTAGCACCGGACAACTATGGGTCCCGATTGTTCTTAACTTAGCATCACTGCCACCATTTTCCTCCGCAGGGTTCCAGGGAAGCCAGAAACTGCATTTGCTCAAATCTTGATTCCATATAGTTCTTGCTTTGCCAAATGGAGACTTATATGACATCTCAAATTGGAGAAGAGAAGAAATTTGTATTCTCTGCCAGTGGCTGTTTCTAGACATGTCGGTGAACATGACACCCCCAGCAGCATTCTTGTAAGTTCTTTGGAGCTTTGGCCCATTATATTTCTTGTTTTTTCTGACCTTTAGTGAGTACTTCCCTGACCTTTTCATGCCCAATCTTTCAACAAGTATGTAAGTTCTTAATTCTATATTAACGCCTCCATTTTTTTTTTTTTTTGAGACAGAGTCTCGCTTTGTTGCCCAGGCTAGAGTGAGTGCCATGGCGTCAGCCTAGCTCACAGCAACCTCAAACTCCCGGGCTTAAGGGATCCTCCTGCCTCAGCCTCCTGGGTAGCTGGGACTACAGGCATGAGCCACCATGCCCGGCTAATTTTTTTTTTTCTATATATAGTTTAGTTGGCCAGATAATTTCTTTGTTTTTAGTAGAGACAGGGGTCTCATTCTTGCTCAGTCTGGTCTCGAACTCCTGACCTCGAGCGATCCATCCGCCTCGGCCTCCCCGAGGGCTAGGATTACAGGCGTGAGCCACCGTGCCCGGCCACACCTCCATTTTTGAGTTCCATAGAATCACTTCTGTTTTCCTGAGTAAAAATAAACCTAATACACCAGTAACATCATAAAACAAGATAGAAATGTCAAATATTTAAAGACAACTAGGTAAACTGTGAACATAAGGAATACTTTTATTATCAAAGTAGAAAAAAACTATGACTTTTATCCAAAGAGTAATAATAATAAATATTCTATTGAATGCAGTGTCTAAATACTGCTCTAAATCCTTTAAATTACAGACCCATTTAATGAGTACAAGTAACTTTGAAGGTAAATACTATTTTATCCTACTTATTAATTGAGGAAACTGAGGCACAGAGAGGTTAAGTAAATTGTGTGAAGACATATGAGCTATGAGTGGAAGAGTAGAATCTTGAAATTAGCAATTTTCACTCTAGAGTCCCGACAATTCACTGCAATGAATGATATACCGTCTCGATGCCTAGCTTTACCCTTATGTCCCATATTTTACATTCTGTGCCTGTAATAAGTACCTCATGGAGCTGTTATATTAAATGAGATAGTATTTCCTCAAATATTTAGCATAGTGTATTCTCCATAAAAGGCATTAAATGAGGTGACATCTATTAACAGTTTTATCAATGTTATTATTTTTAATATTAAGACTTCCTCTAATTGTTAACATTGTGAATTTTCTCTGAGTGTAGAAACCTTGCCTTGCTCATTTCTCTATCTTATAGCACCCAACACAGCGCCTGCTGTAAGCAGAAATCTAGGCTTCCCATTATCAGAGTTTAATGAGAAATTGTCAGTGAATTTTGTTTATATATCTTATTTATCAAACTGAGTTTACATTACTAAAATAGTTATGATAGTACATGCAATAGTATTCCGAAATAATAATTGCACTGCATCAACAGAAGATTTACAAATAAAAAAATCAGCATTTGCATTTCTGGTGACTTCATTCAATTTGTAGAAGTTCAGTTGGGTTTTTTTGGAGGGGTCTGGAATAAATAATTTCAGGTTTAAAAGACAAAAATAAATTTGGTATTCTATTTAAATGGTGATATAAAATAATATTTCCAAGAAGTATTTCTTATGGAGGATGGATTATATTTGTAAAACAGATTTATGTTACCCTAATAGCATTACTCTTTATACACTAAAATATTAGCAATACAATATTTCAAAAGGAGCCATATAAATATTTTAGATACACATATATATACACACACATACATACAGATAGAGTATACACATTATGTTATCATTCATACAATGTGGAAGAAAATGATTTATTAATTATACCGTTTAGCTAATATAACCATAGAAATCAGTGCTTTCCTATGTTCTCATTACAGTATATAGTTTGTTAAACATAAGTAAGTAAATATAATTTTGGAAGACAATGCAATCTTATCCTAAAATGGTGACATGTATCTGTAAATAATAAATGGAAGCTCTCATCAGGAAGGTAAGAAATGCCTGGATATATTTTTGTATAGGCACAAGAACAAGAGAGTTAGATTAAGACCTTCAAAAATGTTGCCTGGCCCTTATTTTTTTTTTTATTTTTCCCTCCTTCACAACAAGACTAATTCTTTGAGAAATGAACTCAAGTCAATACTTCTTTGATTATTTCTGACATTTTACTCAACCAAATATTGCAAAGGAATTCAGTTAGGAAAATTTACTTAGCTGGTACATCATTTTTCTCTGTATAAAAATAGCTGAAATCAGATTTAATTCTTTAAAAACTTTATTTTTGATAGTATTAATCTTTTTCATAAGGATTTTTAGTAAGAAATTTTTCCTTTGACATGGTAATAATTTTTGTTTCTTAAGGGTGTAAGGGAGACACAGAGATGGGCTTAAGGTCAAACCAATAGGCTGCACGATATATAGTTTATTTAGAAAATCTTCAGGCTGTTTCCATGGCAGCTTGAAACTAAATATGTGATAAAATAAATTATTTAAAGTTTAACTTCTCCCTAAAGATAGTATGGTATGTATCTCCCAAAGACAGGAAAGAATCATAAAGGGCTATTTCACAGGAATCCAGCTTATTAATAAGTATATTTTATATATTAAAAAAATGGGCATACTTAAATTTAAAAGAAAAATAGCTATATTATGTATTGGAGATTCCAAACCCCAACCATAGGGGCTGTCAAGAAGGATGTATATTTCATCCGTACTCAATATGATTTAAGTTCCACACTCCTCTGCATCTCTGAGATACCAGATTACCTATGTTTTTATATCTTATATCCCACAGATGACATTTTAGTCACCATGGTAACTATACTGTCTCTTACAGTAATACAAGGTTGTATCCATGACCATATAATCTTGAACAAGGTTCATAAATAATCCACGTAGAAGTAAATCTAGCTGTCATAATATTTTCTGGCTAATCAGGTTTTGGAAAGTGTATAATTACCTTTATGAAATTGGTTTATTAGATTGTTTGCTCTGTCTTCAGTAATGATATAACATATAGTGACAGAAACAAAGAAACCTTATTGACCACTAGAGCTGCAAAAGAAAAAGAATAAGACAGTTCTTTTTTTTTTTTTTTTTTTTATTTCAGTTCATCATGGGGGTACATAAGTTTAGGTCATATACATTGTAAATGTCCTGCCCATCCCCCCGAGTCAGAGTCCCAAGCGCGTCCGTTCTCATTCTCCAGACAGTGTGCCTGGCACTCATCATGTAGTCATACCTCCATCCCCTCCCCCCCCACCTCCCCGGGTCTGCACCTTCAAGCATGACCATTCCCCAGAGGGTGTGCAACGCACTTGTCATGTAGGCATACACCCATCCCCTCCCCCCCATCCCAGTCTGATATCCAATTGGTATCCTTCCCTGATGTACATTTAGGTGATGATCAGGGAAACCAGTTTTCTGGTGAGTACATATGATGCTTGTTTTTCCATTCTTTGGATACTTCACTTAGTATAATGGGTTCCAGCTCTCTCCAGGAGAACCAAAGAGATGTCGTATCATCGTTATTTCTTATAGCTGAGTAGTACTCCATGGTATACATATACCACAGTTTACTAATCCATTCGTGGATTGATGGGCACTTGGGTTGTTTCCACATCTTTGCGATTGTGAATTGTGCTGCTATAAACATTCGGGTACAGGTGTCTTTGTTAAAGACTGACTTTTGTTCTTCTGGATATATGCCCAATAATGGGATTGCTGGATCAAATGGTAGGTCTACTTGAATCTGTTTAAGGTATCTCCATATTGCTTTCCATAGAGGTTGCACTAGTTTGCATTCCCACCAGCAGTGTATGAGTGTTCCTGTCTCTCCGCATCCACGCCAACATGTGTTGTTTTGGGATTTTTTGATAAAGGCCATTCTCACCGGAGTTAAGTGGTATCTCATTGTGGTTTTGATTTGCATTTCCCTGATGATTAGGGATGTTGAGCATTTTTTGATATGTTTTTTGGCCATTCTTATGTCTTCTTTTGAAAAATTTCTATTCATGTCCTTTGCCCATTTTTTGATAGACTGTTTGATTTTTTCTTGCTGATTTTCCTGAGTTCTAAATAGATTCTTGTTATCAGTCTTTTATCTGATGTGTAGTATGCGAAAATTTTTTCCCATTCTGTAGGCTGTCTGTTTATTTTCGTGACTGTTTCTTTGGCTGTGCAGAAGCTTTTTAATTTAATCAGGTCCCATTCATTTATTCTTGTTGTTGCTGCGATTGCCTTAGGGGTTTTCTTCATAAATTCTTTGCCTAGACCAATGTCTGTAAGAGTCTTTCCTACATTTTCTTCTAGAATTCTAATCGTTTCCCATTTAAGGTTTAAATCTGTTATCCACCGTGATTTGATTTTTGTGAGAGGTGAAATCTGTGGGTCCTGTTTCAGTCTTCTACATGTGGCTATCCAGTTTTCCCAGCACCATTTATTGAATAGAGACTCTTGTCCCCAGAGTATGTTTTTGTCTATTTTGTCAAAGATTAGATGGTTATATGAGGATGGTTTTATATTTGGGTTTTCTGTTCTGTTCCACTGGTCTGTGTCCCTGCCCTTGTGCCAATACCAAGCAGTTTTAAGAACCACAGCTTTGTAGTATAGTTTGAAGTCTGGCAAATCAATACCTCCCATTTTGTTTTTATTGCTTAAGATTGCTTTTGCTATACGGGGTCTTCTCTGATTCCATACAAAGTGTATAATTATTTTTTCTAAATCTGTGAAAAATGATGTTGGTAATTTAATAGGAATTGCATTGAATCTATAGATTACTTTGGGTAGTATAGACATTTTAACGATGTTAATTCTTCCAATCCATGAGCATGGTATGGATTTCCACTTATTTACGTGTTCTGCAATTTCCTTCCTTAGCGTTTCATAGTTCTCTTTATAGAGGTCCTTTACCTCTTTAGTTAAATATATTCCTAGATATTTTATTTTCTTTGTTGCTATTTTGAAAGGTATTGAGTCCTTAATTTGGTTCTCCGATTGAATGGTATTGGCATATATGAATGCCTCTGATTTGTGTGTATTGACTTTGTAACCTGAGACATTACTGAATTCGTTAATTAATTCCAGGAGTCTCTTGGGTGAGTCCTTGGGGTTTTCCAGATACAACAGCATGTCATCAGCGAAGAGTGAGAGTTTGATCTCTTCTGTCCCTATTTGGACACCTTTGATTCTGCTCTCTTGTCTGATAGCTCTCGCAAGGACTTCCAATACTATGTTGAAAAGTAATGGGGACAGTGGCTGGTTCCAGTTCTGAGTGGGAATGCTTTCAATTTTTCCCCATTCAGTATGATGTTGGCTGTGGGTTTGTCATATATGGCTTGTATTAGTTTTAGGTAGGTCCCATTTATGCCTATGTTGTTAAGTGTTTTTATCATAAAAGGGTGTTGAATTTTGTCAAATGCTTTTTCTGCATCTATTGAAAGGATCATATGGTCTTTATTTTTGCTTCTATTAACGTGGTTAATTACATTTATAGATTTTCATATGTTGAACCACCCCTGCATCTCTGGGATGAAGCCTACTTGGTCGTGATGAATTATTTTTTTAATCAGCACTTGGATACGATTTGCTAGGATTTTATTGAGAATTTTTGCATCTACGTTCATGAGAGAAATTGGTCTGTAGTTTTCTTTTTTTGTTGCATCCTTTCCTGGTTTTGGTATCAATGTTATATTGGCTTGGTAGAATGTGTTGGGGAGAATTCCATCCTTCTCAATATTGAAGAATAGTTTATGTAGGATGGGCACCAGTTCATCTTTGTATGTATGGTAAAATTCAGGTGTGAACCCATCTGGACCAGGGCTTTTCTTTTTGGGAAGGTTTTTTTATTGCTGTTTCAATTTCAGTTCTTGATATTGGTCTATTCAGGAATTCTATTTCTTCCTGATTGAGCTTGGGAAGGCTGTGTGTTTCTAAAAATTTGTCCATTTCCTCCTCATTTTCCAATTTGTGTGCATAAAGATTTTTGTAATATTCATAGATAATGTCATGTATCTCTGTGGCTTCGGTTGTGATTTCTCCTTTCATGTTCCTGATGGAAGTTATTAAAGATTTTTCTTTTCTGCTCTTGGTTGGTCTAGCCAGTGGTGTGTCTATTTTATTTATCTTTTCAAAGAACCAACTTTTTGTTTTATTAATTTCCCTTATAGTATTTTTGTTGTCTTTTTCATTTAATTCTGATTTGATCTTAATAATTTCTCGCCTTCTGCTGGGTTTGAGGTCAGTCTGTTCTTCTTTCTCCAGCTCTTTGAGTCTATTCATTAAGTTGTCTATTTGTAAGTTGTCTGTCTTTTTGAAATAGGCATTTATGGAAATGAATTTTCCTCTCAGGACTGCTTTAGCTGCATCCCATAGATTTTGATAAGTTGTGTCACCTTTGTCATTTAATTCAAAGAATGTTTTGATTTCTGACTTAATTTCTTCCTTTACAAAATTGTTATTCAGAAGAAGGTTGTTTAGCTTCCATGACTTTGAGTAGGAATGAGAGTTCCTGTTAGGGTTCATTATTACTTTTATTCCATTGTGATCTGAGAAGATGCAGGGTATGATTTCTATTTTTTTAATTTTTTTAAGACTTGCTTTATGACCTAGGATATGGTCAATCTTAGAGAATGTCCCGTGAGCTGATGAGAAGAATGTATATTCAGTGGATTTCGGGTAGAATGTCCTGTAGATGTCAGTCAGGCCCATTTGTTCTAGCATTCTGTTTAAGTCTACTATGTCTTTGCTTATTTTCTGCTTGGAGGATCTGTCCTGTGCTGTCAGTGGGGTGTTAAAGTCTCCAACTATTAAAGTGTTGTTGTCTATCATTTGGTTTAGATCGAGTAGGATTTGCTTTATGAATCTGGGTGCGCCTAGATTGGGTGCATATATATTAAGTATGGTTATGTCTTCTTGTTGAATTGTGCCTAGAATAAGACAGTTCTTTTCTCTTAGAACTAAAGGTACAATTGGGGGAATAAGGGGACTAGGTGGAAAGGCAGCTAATCTTGTAAATGTATTGTATGATTTCAAGGTCCTACATGACATTCAATGATTTTGAAATTTATTTTTGGCATACCTCTAATCTTCAAAAATATTTATTTGTATATATATTTATACATACACATTTATATATGTGTACATGTATGTGTGTACATATGTTTGTACATATTCCCCTTCTGAAATGCTATTCATTTTGTATACCATGAAGAGAATTATACCCTTGCTGGTAACTTTATACTATCCATTATTACTTAGACATACCATGTAATTACATTTTTCTACTTTAGTTAAAATAGGAATATATTATTCATATTATAAGTTTCAAAATTAGAGAAGTATTTTCCTTATTTAATTATATTATATCATACTTATCATTTTCTGTGGTATCCAATAAACTGCGTTAATTATTAAAAATAATATCATATGTAATAATGTTCCTGTTAATTACACAGTATTTCAAACATGTGTGAAAGTTTTCAGAAAATAATACTGACATATAATTTTAAAAATTGCACCCAAGTCTCCAAAAAAACAGAGACAGAGAAATAGAGAATTGGAAATTAAGTTAAAATATTTAGAGTAAAAGATTTAAATAGAGGTGAAAACAAATAAAAGAGAGCCCAATTAAAATTATGTATGAAAGAAAATAATCTCAATTTAGTTACTTTCTTGGGATAAAATAAGTTTTGAAAATATTTTAACTTATAATAACTTATTTCTCTATATAGTTTTCTGTGAGAAATTCATAGTTCTTTAGAACTGAACATTATTTGCAAATTAGATGATTTCATTTAGATAGTAGGCAATGTGGCTCACTCATGCAGATAATGACAAATTTATTTTATTTGTTATCCTATGAAAATTAAGTGGATCCTACAAGGGATTTGGTAAAGAAAGTATGTTAAAGAGATTTTAAAAAATTAAAACCCACTAAAGAAAACATTTGCAACATCTGTTATTTTAAGGATACAATATCTAAAAATTTTTAAATTCATATGCTAGGAAAATACTAAGCAAAACAAATTCGAAAACTGTCCAATTTTATAATAGAATAATGCTAGTGAAATATATCTGAACATATCCTTAAAATACATTATTGTTCAATTCAAATGAATATTCATTGTAGAACAGCTATCAAATCTGCTTTCATAATGTAAGCTCAAACTTCATTTTTTAAAATTTTATCTTATAAATATGAGATCAAGAAATGATAGTGGTTTGTAACAAATTTATGACATTCCAATATTATGATCAATAAAAGCATTAGAATTCAAATGGTCAGTGAGAATAATTTTGAGAATAAATAGACCACTATAAATAGTTCAATTAATGAAGAGAGTTAGCTCTGATGATCTATTTTGTTATCAGAAACTTTATTGCAAGTGTGGAAGTGATGTAGAAGGTATTGAAATATTGGATAATTATTAAAAATATAAATGGTAACTAAAATAACATTAGATATGCTTGAAACCCAATGTTTATATTTTTCTGATAAAAGAAAAAAGGTTAAGATAGGAGAAAAGAGAGTCAGTTGAGCCTGTGTTAGCCAGATTTTGTTCCATGGAGAAGGTGCTGGTTTAGGATCTTAATGTACTTAACTCTCCAGTGGCTGAAAAAATGGATTTGAAAAAGGTTTATCATATGAAAATTAAATAAATCCTTTAAGGGACTCCATATTTTTCCATTCATAACATTTTTGACCTTACAAGACATGCTTACTTAAGCCCTTATAATATGGAAAGAGTTGTATTACATACATATTCCATATTCTTTCCTTCATTTGTCCTTTTGCAGTGGTTGCTCATTACAGACGCACTGGCTTTTCCTTTAGCTACCGGTTAAATGCATGTTTAAAACTTGCCAGTAACTTATCTCCTTCAAGGAAGACTTTTGTGATATCAAAATTACTATACTGGTATTTACTGTGCATTTATTATATGCTGTTGGAAATATTTTTTTAAAAGTTAGGGAAACGAGAAGCTAGTCTTTGCTCTGTAACTGAGTTGGGGATCCCAAGACCATCTTTAGGCTCAATAATTTGCTAGAAGGACTCACAGGACTCAGAATAGCTGATATGCTCATGGTTATGGTGAAAGAAAATAAATTAAAATCAGCAGTACGAAAAGGCTCATGGTAGAAAGTCTAGGTCAGAAAGGAGGCCAGATATTCTCTCCCAGTTATATAGACATCCTTTATTCTCACAGCAACGATATGTGACAACACATGCAAATTTTTGTTGACCAGGGAAATTCATATAAGCCTTGATGCACAGAGTTTTTATTGAGAATCATTTATTGGGGGGCTACAAAGCTGACCTCAGCTACTCAGACTCCAGCCCCCAGAGCAAAATCAAATGTTTACCATAAATCACATTTCTAGTATAAATTATGTGATCAGACTTGTACTGTGTGGCGTAATGCCTCAGACACACAAAAACATTCTTATAAGATGCAATATTATAAAGGTTCAGAGCTCATCTCTCAGGAGTTAGCCAAGGACCAGTCCTGAAGATAGGCCTGGAATATACCAAGCTTGAGCAACCCAGACCTGCTGAGTTAATCCTTTCCTACATAGTAAATAATTTCTCCAAAACTTACTGGCTTGAAACAATAACTTTTATTACCAACAGTTTCTGTGGATCAGGAGTCCAGGTGCAAAGTGTCTGGGTCTCTGCTTCAGCATCTGTCCCAGGTAGCAATCAAAGTGATGGCCAGAGATCAAGTCAGATCAGGCTCCACTGGTGGAGGATGTACGTCCAAGCTTAAGTGATTGTGGGAAAGATTTATTTCTTTGTGGGCTCCAGGAATGAGGACCTGAATTCCTCACTGGCTATTGGCTAGGGACCACTTTCAGTTTCTTGCCATGTGAGCCTCTCCAAAATGATAGCTTCATTCCTCAAGAAGAACAAGCCAAGAAGTCAAGAGAAAGATTCAGAAAGTGCTAGCAAGATGGAGGGTGATAACGAGATGGAAGATGTAGTCTTCATAACCTAATATTGGAAGTGGCATGCTACCACTTTTGACATGTTCTATTCATTTGAAGCAAGTTACCAGGTCCAGCCCACGTCAAAGGGAGGGAAATACCCAGGGGCATGAATTCCAGAAGGCATGGATTATTGGCAACCATTTTAGAAGCCTGCCTACCATACTATTGAACAGAAACAATTTTTAAAAGGTATCTAGAATGATTGGCACAACCATTCTGTAGCCATGGTGCAACAAGACAAAACCAAAACTATTCAGTAATCACGTCTGAACACAAAGAAAAGGCCACAATACAATCAGAAAAATAACCAAATATGCCCGTTCTTTGACTAGCATTTGTGACTGCTGGTCTTTACCTATGCTAACCCCAGCCATGTTTTGTTCCTCTAGCCTTCTAAAGAAAAATTAAGATACCTAATTATGAAATTGGCCCCACCATTGAAAGCATGCAATCTATAATAGATATTCACTTCTTTAAACCATCTCAAAACCGAAACTCTGTAATAAGTGCTTTCTACACCCTCCTTACTGATATGCTACATATTTTCCTATAGCATGCCTTTTCCCTTGCTGCAGCAAGCTAATAAACCTAACTTTTATGCGAGGCAATTCTTTGTGATCTTTGGCTTGTGAGCATTGTTACTAGCTTTACACTAAGAAATTTGCATATACTGTTTTATTTAAATTTCCTAAATAAGTATCAGAAGCTTAGTGAATTTAAGTCACTTTCCCTATGGCAGAGCTAAGATTTAAACCCAGTCTATCTCTTTCATGAGATTTAAATCACTCAACATATTACATCACTCTTCTACTACCTTCTACTATATAATAATGTAATGATATATTTTTTATATCTGTCTCACGTATTAAACTCTAATACTCTCCCTAGAGGGAATAGACTATTTTATAATTCTTTCTGTTGAATGAATAAAATATTGGAATTAACCACATATGTATGTATTTCATGTAAAATCACTAGTATATAAAATTAAATTATATTTTCATCCATGAACTATATCCTGGACTTCATTTCTACATTTTTGATGCTGCCCTGGTCTTTTCTTTTTGTTTGCATACCTGTCTTGTTCTGCATTTAGTCCCTCATGACCACTTTATCTCTCTGAATCTATTATATCTGCCTTCCAGTACCTGAGTTCCTATGCAATTATCTTTCTAATAGATATGATCTTCTGAAATTACGGTCTTCTTTGCTAATTTAACACATCTTCATGACTGAGTGCTTATTATTTGTTTTTAAACCTGGAAGAGATCAACTTCCCAGGCTTCTAAGGATTCTGTTCATATATGATGATGTATGATGCCCACATGTTTGGATCTCTGTTTATTGCCTACTTAGTGTCTTATTGTTTGAGATGATCTTTGCTTGATCTTTCCTGTCTATCTAACCTTTTTTCTAGTATGATCAATTCCTTCTGAGATGTGCCTGAGTCCTGGATATGACATGCCTAAGTATTGAGTCACTTGGAAAAATGTCTCTGCTCTACGGTTTTAACAATAACTAAATTGTCTTTTATCCCAGCTTCTCTTCTTACTCACCATCATGCCAGCGCTATTTGTTGCTACTAGATTTATGTACTGAGACTACAGCATCATTTAAAATATGATACTTCTATATTGTGAAATCCAAGAGTGGTACTCTGTTACATATAGGTTGCTTTACTCTCATGACTGTTCATAGTTCTTGCAATGTGTTTTCTTCACTTTTCAAATCTTTCCACAAACTTCTCAGTATATTATTCCTACTGCAGTCAAAATTGTACCTGGCCCCAAAATGCATGTGTATGCATAGATGTATGTACGTCTTCAAACCTTGTTCATCTTAATTTGTCTTTGAACTCTCTTTTTTATTACCACCGGTTTCTAGTAATTCACCTTCCAAGTCTCTAAAGGAATATTATCGAAATATAATGTGAAACTGCCATTTGGAACCTTGTACTTTACTTGAATTAGATTTTAAAGCCAGTACCTAGAATACATTATGTAGAACCTTGAACCGTAACTTGTTAAATTAGAAAAATAAAAAGAAATAAAACATTTTAAATTATCCATTCATAGAAATAACTAAATGGATCATTTGTGAATGGGCAAATTTCATAATTTTGGTTCTCCCAGAAGTAGACCTTAAGACAAATAACTGAGTGCAAAAGGATTATTTGGGAAGTGATTCTGTGAACACCAGAAGGACCATAGGGAAATGAAATGAAAAGGGAGGAAGCCAATAAAGGATGCAAGCAAGATACCACTATGGGCAAATGGAGCTCAATTCTGATGGAGAATTCTGGAAAACTGTTTAAATCAGAGGCCCAAGATTTATCAAAATAAGGGATCAGGTGAGGATTTTCTGCCAACTTATGATAGTAATTAGCTGAAGGCAGCTCCTAAAAGGCATTAATTCCCCAGCACTTGCAGCCTGTACTTCTCTCCTAGTGCACATTGGCAGAGAGGGCTTTGGTGCACATAGAAAGTGCTAAGGTAAAAAGTCATGGAGGCTGGAGGGTTGAGATTTGGGGAAACTATCATGGAAGGTGATATGAAATGGTATCAACAGCATCTGCTATTGATGGAAAAAAAACTTACGGTTACCTATTTTGGGAATATAACCATAGTAATAAAAAGTTATTATTAACAATTTCCAAGTACTCTGTTTGATGAAAGACCTTGTTTCTAGGCAAAGGATTTTAAATATGAAGTCTGGAAAAACAGGTATAAAATTGCAAATTACCATTACTGTTTCCATTACTTCATGTGAGATGGTCTTCTATACTAGTGCTATTAATATACAAAGTGTGATATAAAAAGTATGTTACTGGTCCACTATAATAAAAGGAGCTTGAGTTATAATTTAAATCTGCTAGACAAATAGGATACTACTCAGATCAGCCAAGATTTCAACTTGTATTGTGTCACAAGTTCCTTATCTCTCAGAGCCAGGAACAAAGACTTTGTGAACCAGATATTTTGAGATGAATAAATTCATGAAAATATTTTGATTCACTATGTAATTGTATACCTTTAAAAACATGCCTAATTCTATTGCGCTTCTTCCACGCTCAACAAGCAGTTTTTGGATTCAGTTTCCCATGTAAACATGAAAATTGGATGGACCAATTAAGTTGAAAGTTAATTTACTGTTCATATTTTCACTCTAGATTAATATTATAAATTCTCCCTCTGATTTGTACAGCCATACGATGTATGTTTTATTAGTAGGCCAATATGCAGCAACTATTATTTATTTTTCTTTCTACATATTATTAACATTAGAATTTACATATGTGATGAAGAAATCACTTTGAAAGTGAATAGAAATACAATAGTAAACAAAATACTACATAGCTTTAAAGAACATGTTACCTAATAAGAGAAATATACATGTGAAAAAGTAATTGATCACCTTCTAATCCTCATTCATGTCAAAGCTGAAATGTCATATTTTATGGCTTTTCTCAAACAACAACACAACTGACGAGTCTAGAATACGCTATGGAGAAAGGCCATAGAATATAACATTTCAGCTTTGACATGAATGAGAATTAGGAGGTGATCAAGTGGCAGGTGATTGTGTCAGAGGAAGGGAAACCACTCCCAGGAGAGTGAAAATCTTATGTTAAAAGCCTGAGTTGTGCTATCATAGAGCTGAATGCAATTCAACAAAGCTGAGGCAGAGAATTTGCCAGGAAATGGCAAACTTTACACTTTACAACAGATAAGCAGGGATCAGGTAGATCCTGAATGACTCAAAGTTTTGCAAAGAAATTTGCATTTTATCCCAGCCTTGGTAAAAACTATTGTGGAAATATTTATTAAGTTAGAGTGGAAACCAATTGAATTGGCAGAGTAAACAGTGTCAGTAAAGGTACAGAATAGAAGCGATACAACTTTTGGGAAATTTAATTTTGAATGGACTTTGAGATGACAAAATACTTTAAGATTCCCTAAATAGTCAATCAGTGAGAACGTGTGATTACAATATTGACCAATAAAAGGAACAAGGTGAAAAAGGACATAGAATAGCCAGATAGAATTAGTTTCATGAGGGTCTTGCTATGGAATTTGGGGGAAGTTGGAACCATATCCCATTTCTCATTCCAAGAACTAATGAGATTTTGAAGATTGAGTAGCAACCACTTAATAGGTTTGTCTGCAGGGAAAGTGTTTTCTTGGAGCAGGATTACACTCTGCTCATTTTGAGAAGATGCTGAAAATACATAGAGATTTTATTTTAGGTAATATAGGGTGTACCAATGAGCAGATTGCAAAGGGCTTGGGGGTGGGGAGATTGGATTAGGGAAGAGTAAATAGAAGAGGTCAATAAGTATGAGAAATCAATTACTGTAAGATGTGATAATTTCTATAGTGTTCAAGGATTTCAACAATTTTAATATGGCAAAATCACCTGGACTTCCAAAATAGAAATCCCCAGCAGGTTAAGGTTTGATTGATTTGAATTCAAAGGGGAGCTGTTAGAAAGATGCTGGGATCTCCCGTGGATGGGCTGGGGGCATTGATGAGTACGAGCAGCCCCCTACCAGGAAAGGATTTAGATTTTCCTTAGGTTAACTGTGACAACATATTCATCTATATGTTTGCATTTTAGGTAAATAATTCAATATGTTTGGGAAGTAATACTGCAAATCTTTTTTCTGTGGTAAGGCCAGATACTTAAGTACCCTTATTTTATGAGTTATTCGCAGATAAGATTTTTTCAAATTATAATCTTCCTTTTTTGTTATTAACCTCAACAATGTATATATATCTACCGACATTTTCAGTGGTATTCTCTTTTTGCTAATAAATGCATATAGAAAAAATTGTAGTTTTATTATAATATGAAGACCAATGAGATATGCAGTTCAAATTTCTTGTTAATATCAATTTCCTTTGTGATGAATTCTGAAGTTGTTTTTACACAGCAGTATTGCTTATTTTGCCAACTTTTCCTATTTTCAGAAAGAACATTTATTCTTTATATGCTTATTTGAATAAAAAGAAAAGTTTTTATGAGGACTCAAGATGCTTGTATAGATTAATTAAATGTATTATCACAGTGATAGTGTTTATATGTCAGAATTTGTGTGAATGTGAGCTTAATTTTTTCACACACAGATGCATACACATGTAGGCAAAGGTGATTTTTTCCTTTAGTATCAATCATAAAATATTTGTGTATAAATTACTGTTCATGTTATTTCAATTGCTTACGGAAAAACACAAATGAAGAACAGGGCAGACACCATACTTCTTTATTTGTAAACTGAGATGAGGAAAAAACATGCATGTTATTTTATTTTAACCTTTTTCCAATCCTATGTTCTACAGAGGGTAGTCAAACCACCTCCTGGTAGAATAGTGATTTCCCACAGAGTAGGAGGTAAAATACTTCCCTGAAGTGTTTATAAAAGAACAGGACAGTTTAATTTCTGCTTAACAGACACAAAATCCACCAGAAATACAGAATAATAACCAGTAATTCAAAGAAGTACAGGCATGTGGTATGAATACCTAACTAACATTCCTTGAAATGAAGATAGTACATACACAGAATTAATTGAAGTGTGTACTTGTTACATTTTAGGCTGGTTGAAGGTTTGGTTCCTGAGCTGTGTATCATTTACCTGTATATAGAGTAAGGTTTATTCTCTCCTAATGTAGCAGCTTATTTTGTGAGAGTATATTTTAAAGAGCATAGTACCACTCCTCTGACTCTAACTATTAATCTAAATGATATACTTAAGAAGTTATAAAAGTCTTCTAAAAAAGATGACGTTAGACTTCAGAAAAGTTTGGGAAATACTGATATTGTAAAGTGATGAAGACTAGACAGAAAATCATTATTTTTCATGGAATGAATTTTTGCTATGGAGTATGACTGTTTTATGTATTCTCTTTGTTTCATCTCTCATGTCAATCAGAAGTTAACTAAATCAGAGAAGAGCATCTACTCTCTCATTTCCTCTTGGAAAATAAGTAAATAAGTCAAGCTCTTTTATAAATCCTTTTTTGTTGCTGTGTTCTACATTTGCTCTAATAAAATGCATATCACTTAGATCTTTAATAATTTTATTGAAATATAACAGGTATTTTAGTTTTATGCATTCTTCTTTTTCACTTGGTACAATTGTTACTGTTATTTTTTATCATAAAAGCATATTTATGACTACATATTGTAATAGCATATTTTGAATCTATTTGCAGTCCTTTAATAATAACTACTTAATATAAAATATAAAAAGTTCAATTTAAATATTTTCCTGGTAACATGAATATGACATTAATTCTACCCCCCACTGCTAAATTTGACTGGCTTAAAAAAAATGAAATTAATTCTTTCCTTGAAATAATTAATCAATTTCATTACTAGCATTTCCTATTTTATCAAAGTATTCCAAATTATTCAACACTTACATGAATTTTTATAATTATACCTGTTAAAATGTATAGGTTTTCATTGTATTCAATATTATATTTGTCTGCTTTTAAGCATTATTTCATAGCAACCACTATAAATTTAAATAGATTATGATTGGGTTTTATGATTTCATAATATCTTTCTGTGAGAATGCATTCTTTTTCTTTTGCATGAAACAAAGTATCTCAAATAACAGAATTTATCTAGCCATTGTATATTAGGTTAAAATAATTTGGTATAAAATACATTAGGTAACTATTACCATTTATCACAAAATGTAAAGAAGTTTCCTGGCTTCCAAACTGATTATTGTCTTCATTAAATTTAAATATCAAAATCAAATATGGAGTCAATGTAATAGAGAAAAAGCCTTCACAGAATATAAACAAGATACATTCATGTCACTATTAAAACAAGCTTTTAGCTTTCATTTGAGTATAATCTAAATTATGTGTGATATTAACATACTGAACTTTATTTCCATAATGGTGAAGAACTTTAAAAATCTTGATTGCAAAAAGAGAAAAAAAGGTAGAAATACTCAATTTAAAAAATCCTAAGTGTATAAGAAAGAGAATATAATATAGGAGAAAGCAATATCTGGAGCTAGAAGGTACAAGATCTGATTAATTAAACAATAAAGGAACCAAGAAGTATAGGAGAGAAAAGTGGACCCTGGAGTCTAAAAAGAGAAAGAGAGATAGTGCCTTAATAATGCATAAGGATAAGAAAAACGTGTAGTTTGGAAACAATAATAATAATGTTAGGAAGTTAAAGAGAAGGATGAAAACAGGTAAGCTAAGAAGAAAAGACCAAAGAAAATATCAGGGAAAGTGATGCTAATAATGACAAGTAAAAACAACTCTAAAAATTATTAGCAAAGGATGCATGCTTAGAGAGAATAACATTTATAGGCTGCAATTCAATATTTAAATTGACTCTCTGGAAGGTAAGGTTTATTCTTATATAGCAGCCTATTTTGTGAAAGTAGAGTATATTTTAAAAAGCAACATACCACTCCTCTGAATCCCTCCAAATATATATTAAGACATGTATCCAACTTAACATATACATTATAAAGTAATTTATGTAATTAACTAAGAATTTCAATTTTCTTCTTAAAAACTGTATCTTACAATAAAGATGGGAGCCAGGTGTGGTGGCTCACACCTATAATCCTAGCACTCTGGGAGGCCGAGGCAGTAGGATCGCTTGAGCTCAGGAGTTTGAGACCAATCTGAGCAAGAGTGAGACCCCATCTCTACTAAAAATAAAAAAATTAGCTAGGTGTCCTGGTACAAACCTGTAGTCTCAGCTACTTGGGAAGCTGAGGCAGGAGGATCACTTGAGCCCAGGAGTTTGAGGTTGCAGTGAGCTATGATGATGCCACTGCACTTTACCCGGGGTGACGAGTGAGACTGTGTCTCAAAAAAATAAAAAATAAAAAAGATAAAAATGCATGCCACATATTAAAGTGTCTTAGAAAAATCTAAAGAGCATCAAATGAAATATGTCTACTGAAGAAAATATACTATAGTTATACTGTGCATATTAGTCAGGGTTCTCCAGAGAAACAGAACCAATAGGATATATATTAGTTTATTATGGGAGTTAGCTCACAAGGTTATGGAGGCTGAGAAGTCCCATGATCTGTCATAGGTAAATTGATGAACCAGAAAAGCCAGCGGTGTAATTCAGTCTGGGTCGGAAGGCCTGAGAATCAGGGGTCTGTCCAGTAAATCCCCATCTGAGTCCAAAAGCCAAAGAACCAGGAACACCGATGTCTAAGAGCAGGGCAAGATGATTGTACCAACTCAGACAAAGAGTAAATTTGCCATTCCTCAAAAGAATGGACAATGCCTGGCCACAGTGGTGTGGGTGATCTTCTTTACTCAGGCTACTGATCCAAATGCTAATCTCCTCTGGAAACACTCTCACAGGCACACCCAGAAAAACTATTTTATCAGGTATCTGGGCATCTCTTAGCCCATTCCAGGTTACACATAAAATTAACCACCACACCACGAAAGCAGAATGAGCCCCTCGTTCTAAATTTGGTTTGGATGTTGAGACAGATAACACCATACTATATCAAGAGAAAATGAAAAGGATTATTACTCATATAATGATGTTTTCTGGGGAAAACAGAGCAAATCCTCAAGCAGGTTCAAAAATGGTTTGAGAGAGCAAGTGAGGGAGACTGGCATTGAGATTTTATGGTGATTTGGGAATGAGGCTGTAGCTTGCATGGTTCGCATGGGATGAACTTCCCACCTGTGCCCAATGGGGGAACACCTGGGCTTTCTTATTGACTTGCCCAGTAGCACAACAAGAGGGAAAGAAGGAGGGGTGGACTTGAAAGCTGCCAGCAGTCAAACATCCATAATGGAACCTGCCTCTTTGTTACAGAATATGACATGTTCAACACAAATATATGGAAATAAGTTTAAAACTAAAGTTTGACAGGTATTTTAGACATAATCTAAAATGCTTTATTACCTTTTAAATATGAAAGTTATTCTTTTTGGAATATAAGGGATTTTTTAATTAACATATTTTCTCCTCTAGTATAATAATACAAGCTTGGGAATAAAATACACTGTCATTATTAACTATAACTTACTCCTGTTGTAATTTGTGAATGGGATGGTGAACCACGGAACAGAAAGGTATCAGAGTCTTTTGAATGTGGTGATTTTTTAAAATACCTGCCCTAAATCAGGTATGCCCTAAAAAGGATTATAATTTTTTTCCCATAGAGGAATGTTACATTTCCCCCTCCCCTTAGGGTTTGAGAATAATTGTTCTCAAGAATACAAAGTAATCATCTGAACGGCCTAGATTGGTTCACTAAGTTAAGATCATAATTTCAGCAATCTATTACTATTTGCTTTCTCTGTGGAAGCTATATATGTTATACTATTACCAAAAATTAGTCCCACACAAGATTTCTAGGTTTTTTGTTGTAATTGTTGTTGTTTCTTTCTGTTTTCTTCCAAGAGAGAGAAAGCAAAGAATGTATATTTCCATAGGTAGCTGCTTGTCCTTTCTCTATTTTCTGTGGATCTGAGCACAATCCTTATTTGTCTGAAACTCTCAAAGGCAGCCTGTGTGGCTGTAAGGGGGACGCTTTATTGAAAGCTGGAATGAAGAGGTGTTCGTTTTCCTTTTCTTGGATTGCACAGGGCTTTGCTATGGCTAGACATATCTGTCTACGAGTACTGACTGACTTTGGAGGACCACTGATAAAATAAGCTAGCACTTGGAGGTTTATTCAGTGTCTGAATGCCTTGTTAAAGTTATCTTGCTTTTTTGGCTTTGGTTTCTGATGCTTGAAAACTGTGTACAGTAAGTCTCATGTTTCCCCCAATTTGCATATTGCTGCTCATTGTACTCTTCCTAAAGCTTTGCAGTGAAAAACGTTTACGAGATTAAAATGCCCTGCATGGTTCATTGCCACACCTGTGACTGATGTGAGCTATTCCCCATGTCAAAGTCTGTCCTGCTTGAAACAGTTCTCTAGCTACACTGCCCAAGGGACAGGGAAATGACTCTTTCTTTTCTCTGCTCTTTGCTGCCCTCACCTGACTGAGACTGTCCTATTAAAGCTCTGACTCAGGTGGGGCAAAGGCAAAACATGCAACCTAAACATTTGTACTCCCATAATATGCTGAAATAAAAAAAAAAAAAAAAAGTTTTGAAAAGAGTGTGATTGGATCAAGGAATGTAATGTCCTAAGAACTTTAAGATTCATTTATTTTAAAAGAATAAAAAAAGAAACATACTGAAAAAAAGCAGAAGAAAATAAATAGTCATAAATTGGTACTAGAAGATACTGATGAAATTCCAAGAGAATAACTGTTCCATTTAGTGCCAATCCTATGAGACCTTAGTATCATAATTTCAAAAATTGTGCTCAAAGGATTTATTATTTTCATGTATATATTGGTGCATATTGTTCTGCATTACCCTTATCAGTGTTTTAGAAATTAAAATAATTATTTTAAATAGTCCATATTGTAAAAAGAAAAAAAATTACTGGTCTCATTATTCAAAGATAATATTCACTTACACTTTTCATGGTCTTCCCTAACCTTTAGTCATAAACATGCAAATATTTATATCTTTATATGTATAATTTTGCATATAAAATATAAAATATTACATACAAAATGTTATATATTATATATAAAATGTTATAGGCATTCGTATGTATTCCTGATAATATTATATTTTTTCAAAAATAAGGTGTTCAAATTTCATTTGCATGCATTTTTGTCTTCTTTCAGGTCATTTGTAGTTTGCATAGATTTAGATCCAAGCCATCAATTATTCAAACTTGCATACAAATGCATGAATTATTCTAGATAGCTAGAATTTCACAACCTTGTTTCATTGATAGTGAATGTTAAGGACACATAGTTTGGGGAATTACTAAAATCTGAATATAAAATGTCTTTCTTAATTAAAAGGCTTGCTATCTCTCTGAAGGAGAGAGATGACAACATGGGTCCTAGCAGGATTCCAGAGAAGAGTTCTAATCAGCTCTTTGACAAAGGTAGTGCACACTTCCATGACTAACTTCCAGAACTGTTTAAGTACAGATTAAGATATTTCAATCATGGCTCAATATTTGAATTTTATAAATATGCATTGGTATATAACAAATTATCTAATAATATAAAAATGCTCAACATTTTGTAATTTTCTTTTCTTGTACTTTTAAAGAATATAAATCAGTTTACTTTCACTAAGGCCCTATTATATTTGAAGTGGAACCTGAAAAATATCCACTTTTAAGCTAGTCTAAGAACAAATAAAGGATGCTAAAATTTTCAATGTTTGTCAATCGTACAGAGATATTCTGGACCACAATTTATTACTGTTATGTTTACACATATCCTGTGGCCTTATACCACTTGTTTCAACAAAATGTATTTGGAGTTCACATTGCTGGCAGGTGCCCCTACTCAGGTGGTTGTGTTACCCAAGTGTAAAATCCTCAGTCTGTGCAAAATTAGAAAACACATTATGACATATTTTACTGCCCAGGATTAGTCTGAAGGTGCCAATGTATTATTAGCAGGGAATGATGCATGCCAACAACTACAAAAGTCCAATTGTCAAGGCAGGCACCTGCATCTGTTCACCTGAAGCAATGGTTCTTATCTCTCCAATTATTCCCAGAAACTTGACCAAGTTCCATTTTACACACTGAAAATTATCCCTGGCTTCCATCTCTCCCCTCAAGCAGATAGTTCCTGGTATGGCACAGGTACCTTAGATTTAACCCAAATCACACTAAATGTGTGCTTTACCTGTCATATATGATTTAAGGAGGGCAAGAGCTATGATGAGACTGAAGCAAAACCAGAAAATGTCATTATCTTTCTGCAAAATCCTCCAGGCTCCAATTGGCTCACAATTTGTTCTCTATTATAAATAGGAGAAATCTTAAAATGAAACAATAGGGTAGACAAGCATGACTTGCATTGACTACAAGTTAATGGCTTGATCGTCTCTTCTCCAGCTATATTCTATCCAGAAAAAAAAAAAAAAAATGTGGACATAGCCACAAGCAGCCCGAGATATGACAGC
The DNA here is from genome assembly GCF_020740605.2 of Lemur catta. Lineage (NCBI taxonomy): Eukaryota > Metazoa > Chordata > Mammalia > Primates > Lemuridae > Lemur > Lemur catta. The sequence goes on along the minus strand of NC_059132.1, from coordinate 89,699,996 downwards.
AATTATAATTTCTCTGCCTACATCTGCAAAGATTGTGAATATTTTAGAGCTCAATAGCCACCTTTGGCATGACATTATAATATGTACTACTGCATACTCTTTCAGGATAGAAGAAATACTTCCCTCCTTAGGCATTTGCACCTATAGCTTAGGCCACTTGTACTCCACCTCATTGGAGGACAGTACTTATAATATGACTCTCTGTTCAATTAGAAGCTATGTGAAGAAAACTCTTTTGCTCTCAAGGTATTTTAAAACCTTTCTCATAAACTTTCAATTAATCTGGCCACCACCTTCATTAGGACACTGTTATCCAGAGATAAAGTGATTTTTGTAATGTCATACAATTTGATAGTAGTTGAGACAGTGCAATAACCCAATTTTCCTGACATTGGTCCTGCTCTCTTTTAGTACAACATGCATCTTAAAAGTAAGAGAATGCCTGCTTCATACATGTAAATAACTTTTATATATCTGTTACTTACATACATTTTAAAGTTACTTATTTTATTGAAGGTAAACCAAATACCTCTTCCTGGAGATATTTTTAACAGATTGGTTTCTTATTTATGATTCCCTATTTTGTGAACTATGGATTTAATACTTTACTATCAAATATAAGTGTACCATGTATAATAAAAATTAACATTAAAAATGCATGTGAGACATGTTTCTGATACATTAAGGAGCTATTATTTTAAATATAAAAATAAAGTACATATTATTAAATGCTGCCAGAAAAGCTGATATTTTCCAGTCACTTTAGAGGAAATGTCATAGTAGCCCCCAAAACTCATTCTTCCAGCATTTGAAGTAATGTTTTGAAAAAGCGATTCATCCAGCTCTCTGGATCTGTCAATTAGCATGGAAAATTAAAGAACAAAGAGCAGTGCTGACTAGGACTGATCATAACAGTCACCAATTGATTCTCTTTCAAACTGAGAAAAAATATGTTTCCAGTAAAATCACTTTTACTGTGTTTAAAAACCTTGTTAAGTTTTCTTTTTAAGTGGTGATCAAATTGTTTGTTTTAGAAGAAATGCAGGCCTTTTGAGAAAATGATTTCCCAAGTAGGCTCAGAATTTTGTATCTCAAACCTGATCTTCTGAAATGGAGTGAGAAAATCTCATTGATAATGAAACAATTAAATTCAAATTTCAGTTCTCAAAAGACCCAGCTAGAGGAGATCAAAAGGAAGGAGAGAAGCTTGGGTTAAGTTACTAAAGTTGCTGCGAAACTTCCTTCAGACTGGTAGGAATGAAACAGAACAAAGCAGAAAACGCATGGGGTTTCACACAAATATTCTGTAATTCGTCTCACCATTTTTTAAATGATTGCTATTTGTTAGAAAAAGATGCAATGAAAGAAAAGAAAAATTCAAAAGATGTAACAAGAAAATCTCTTTTATGAGAAGGCATTTTTAAAAATCTCTCATGAAAAAAAGCTACTACAACTGGAAAATCACTGTCTTGTCTATTGCTGTGTTAAAACACACACCTAAAACTTAATAGCTTACGACAGGGGTGGGGAACCTTTTCATGTTGGAAGGCCACATTAATTTAGCTGTAATCAAATAAGGCCAAATTCAAGAAACTTCAATTAGATATACATAAAAATGTACATTATTTTGTAAAAATCTAACTACTATGTGCTTAATAATTTCAAAAAATGAGAACCATTAATTATGAAGTTAACTAACCTTTTAATGAAATTGTTATGTATGCTTTTTTTTGGAAAGCATTTGAATATTTGGTGGCAGCATGGAGGTCCTCAGTTTCAGTTGATCTTCTAGATGGGTATCAGTCATTTGTGACCTTAAGGGTGTCTTGATCTGGGTTAGGTAGGAGAATGTAGATTCACAGCAATTAGTGGTTGAAACGTAAGAAAGCATTTTTTCAGACATGTTGCCGAAAGTGTGGATATCCTATTGCATTTTTTCATATTTCAATTGGATTTCTCTTAGCATCAAACAATACCTTTAAAATATCATCTACTGAGAACTGAATCAATTCCATCTGTAGTTCTTTAGGTGCCTTGGTGACATCAACTAGGTGAGGCTGAAATGCAAATTTGATGTCGTGATTCTCAAAACCTTTCACTGTATTCTCCAATTAATAGGGCTATAACAGCTGTGTATTCTTCAAATGATTCATATATATCATCCTGCTCATCAATGACCTTTGCTAACTAGGGAAAATGTTCATCCGAAATTTCCTGTTGAAGAAGTGCTTTGAAAAAGGATAGCTTTTATCAAAATGCTTGGATTTTTTTGCCATATATCATAAATAGACTTAGTTTTACCTTGCAAAGAAATATTTAAATCATTTTGATTTGATATGATATCAGACAGAAATGCTGCAGTCCTATAGAAATATTTCAATAATTCACATTGCTGATTTTGTTCTTCATAAAATTTAACTACCTGTTCTCACAGAGATAAAATTTTGGCTAACACATGTCCCTGTGACAGCCAATGTATTTTGGAATGATACAGCAAATCCACACTGAATACCTCATCATTCAAATTTAGGATGTCAAAAACTGTGTTGCCTTTGCACAAATATAGTTAATAGTATTTATAACTTTTTGCAAAGTGTCACTTAAAATAGTAGCTTTAGCACAGAGATTTTGCTGATGCAAGATACAATGAAAAGTAATGGCAATATATGTAATCTAAACATTTGTACCTCTGAAAGATGTCCAATTATTAAAAAAAAAAGAAAAGAAAAAAAAGAAATGAGAGCATCTAGATCTATTAATACTTTATCTGTGCAATAAACCCTTCATGTTTCCTCTCATGCATGGAAGGTACACTGTCTGTACATGCCCTCACTGAATTTACCAAATTCAGCCCAACTTCATGACATTTATCTTGAAAGTTTTTAAAGGTATCTATTCCATGTGTTCTGTTTGCGAGAGTGCCCAAAGAGAGTAACTCTTTGTGGCAAAGAAAATCTTCTGTTATGACCTGAATGAAGTATAAAACCTGTGCCAAGTCAGTAGTATCAGTTGATTCAATCAGAGCAATCAAATAATACATATAATTCCTTTTGAAGAACTGCATGACGTTGTTAAGTTGAAGCCTAATTCATGCTGCTGATCAGTTATGGTTCTCCTTGAAAGAGGCAGTTGTTTGTACTTTGAAACATTATCAGGGTCTAAGCATCCTACAACTTCAACAATTCATTCTTTCACAATTTCTACATCACTGAATGGCTCCCTTTTTTTCCAAGTATATAAGCTACTTTATAAGTTGCTTCAGTCGCATTATTTCTAGGTCTTATTTCTGCTTGAGAGAATTATCTTTGCTTTTGCTTTTCTTCTTTTAACATCTGCAATACAATCTTTTGCACCCCTCCCTCTAATTTAAAATATTTGTGGTCCTTATGAGTGTTACAGTGCTGATAAGCATTGAATTTCTTTAACGTTGATATTGTACTATCACAAAGCAAGCACATCATCTTATCTGTAGCAGAAAGAAGATGTTATATTGCAATTCTCAATCCTTATTAAGAAATCTGTTTTCTTCCTTCAGCGTTCTCTTGGTCTTCTTAGACTTCATGGGCTGTTAAGCACATAATTAAAAAATACTGTCAAGCTATGCAACTGTTCACAAATTCCACTTCAGAGAGAAACATGGTGCACCATTGTCAAAAGCTGAAAACAGACTGGCATACTCGACTCCCATAAACTCTGGCCAACCAGCCTCTTAAGGTAGTAATACCAGTCAGGTGGGGGAAGTTAGAGCTAAATCAGGAGTGTGGCTGCTGTCAATTTAGCCCTTATGGCTTACTAATGTTCTAATTATGCTAGTCAATCTGGGAGGATTATTTTGTTGAAACTTATTTCATCCTTTGGTATTTTAAATATGTTCATTTTAAAAATAAAATAAAAATTTAAAAGACAGACAAAAATATGTTAATAAAAATAAAAGGATTTGCTCTATAAAATTTGCATTCAGCCAAAGGCCACACTTAAGGATCTAAAAAACCACAATTTCCCCATCCCTGCCTTATTCTCTTAAACTTTAAGACAATAAGAATTTATTATTTGAGTGTCACCTATGCCATTCTGCTGGTATTGCTGGAGCTCACTGATGTGGCCGGTTCAGGTGGCATTTTGGCTGGAAATTGGCTCAGCAAGGGAGGCTGAGATAGCTTTTTCCCTCCTTTTATTTTTTTTAAAGATAATGTTGGTATAAAGTGATGGTAGGTCTGAACAAGACAGTAGCAGCAGAGGTATTGCAAAGTAATTTTGTTTCTGAATGCAATCATGTACCACTTAAGGATGGTTCCTTCAAGGACAGAATGCATATAAGATGGTGGTCCCATGAGATTATAATATCATACCATCACTGTACCTTTTGTATGTTTAGGTTTGTTTAGACACACAAAAACTGATACAGGCTGCATACTTGTCCCCTCCACATCTCATGCTGAAATTTGACCCCCATTGTTGGAGGTGGAGCCTAGCCAGAGGGTCGTGGGGGCAGATACCTTATGAATACCTTGGTGTCTTCTTCACAGTAATGAGTTAGTTCCCATGAGACATGGTTGTTTAAAAAGGTCTGGCATCACCCTCCTCTCTCTCTCTCTCTCTCTCACTTCCTTTCTCTCACTATGTGATGCTGGCTCCCCTTCACCTCCTGCCATGAGTGGAAGATTCCTGAGGCCCTCATTAAAAGAAGATGCCGGCACCATGCTTCTTGTACAGCCTGCAGAATCATGAGATAAATAATTGTCTTTTCTTTATAAATTATCAGCCTCTGGTATTCCTTTATAGCAGTGCAAATACTTATTATTGTGTTATAATTGCCTACAGTATTCAGTACGATGATATGCTGTACAAGTTCCTAGTACAGGAGCAATAAGCTTTACCATATAGTCTAGGTATGTAGTAGGTTTTACCATCTAGGTTTGTGTAAGTACACTGTATGATGTTCACACAATGACAAAGTTACATCACAATGCATGTCTCAGGGTATATCCCCATCAATAAGTGATGCACAACTATATATGTGGACAACAGAGTCAAGAGAAACTTTTGATGAAGTGTATGTAGGATATGAGAGAAAGAGGGAAGGCTTCAGTTTCAAGTGGTAATACTATTTAGATTTACTTTTGTCCTCGAGGTAAATGTTCAACATGCAGAGATTAAAAAAGCAATGTGTTTAGTATCATAGCCAAGTTCATTAAAATTGTTAAACTAATGCAAATATACTAGTATTGTGACTACTGGTACATTACTTAGTCTTTCAATACCTCAATTGCTTTATCTATAAATTTGTAATATAGTATTTTAAGACTTAAAGAAATTATTTATTTGGCATTGTACCCAAAACATAAAAATTATTATTCTCTTGACCCTATAATATTTTGACAATGCTGTTTGTACCTCACTATGAATGCATGAGCAATGCAAACGTTCTTTCCACTCATAATCGTTACCTCTTTTGTGTTCCATATCTCAGTAAGAGAAATTGTTCTTTTTCCCAAATCACTTCTATATTAGCATTTGTCTTTACCACCCCGCTTAGCCTTGTATTATTCTAATGGGAAGAAAAATGAACCAGTGTTCAATATATGTTATTTATTCAGCACTAGTCTAGTTGCTGTGGAGATATGGGGTAAATCTGTAAGGTTCTCAGTACGTTAAGTACTCATTTCTTACTTTCCAAATTCAGTTACCTGAAAATATGGGCTGTTATGTCAAAATTCACATATTTTCTTTCTAGTAACCTAGGTCTCTTTTATTGCATGTCTTGCTCCACCTGTACTAGATTTTCAAGCTCTTTTTGATGTGTCCTCTCACTAATATTCTAATTTCTGATAATCTATATAACCATATTAAAACTCTTTCCTTCTCGTAAAGCCTCCAACATAGAAAGTAAGAATTTGGAAAATGACTTCCCAATACTATGCCCTTAAACAATAAACATCTTTCCTCTAAAGAAGAAAAGCAACTGGTTCCAAATATGTTTTTATATTGTTAAATGTTATTGTATAGTATAAAAAACCTTCACACTCAGTTTTTAATTGTAGTGGAATTACTGGGTATTTAATAATTAATTCTTCCATAGTTATCTATGAGGCAATTATTCCAAATAGCATCAAGTGACATCACTATTGAAATGTTTATTTCCTTTACTTAAAATATTTAATCCTAATTTGTTTTTTCTATAACTCTCAAAATCAGGCAGAGGATTGGTGGGGCTGAGGACAAAGAGGACTGTTCAAGTCTTTTGGAGGGGTGCTTCTGCAATCACAATATAATTTATCATGATAGCAGACTGAGATTGCCTTAAGTTTTCCATTAGCTTGAATAAATTTTAAACAAATTTCTTCCTAACTATAGACTTCTGACCTCCTTTTTCTTAGAGTGTTTACTTTAGAAAACTTGCACTTATAAATTTGTTCTCTGTCCCTTTGATATATAAATATTCTCCCACTCTCTGGCCAGTTTTACAACTCAAGAATGTCTCCTCAAGGACCTGGGAGCCATCCCTTTGAAATGGAATTATTAAGAAAGACAATGCCTCTGTCTCCCAGACTCTAAGGGAGGCTAGGAGCCTAACTATGATTAGCACCAACAAGCAAATGGCCCAATTATTACACATTGATCAATATCCCCCACTAACATCCTCCAGTACTTTTCCAGTAGTTCACCCCAGCATTTAAAAACTCTCTCACATTTTGTTTCAGTGGAACTGAGTGGTCTTGACACTTACTGCAATAGGTTTGAATAAAGTCTTCCTATCTGTTCAACTTTCCTGATATAATTTTTCTTTGAAACAACTCAAGGACCATCTAACCAAGGTTAGAAATAGAACGAGATGAGACACAGTGTCAGGAACCTGGTGGGGCATCTCTAGGCAATGAGCAGAGCAGCCAGTAAGGCTGGGAAAAAGCCACAAGAGCACTTAGATTGATAAGGAAAAGTCATAGCACTGGGAAAAGGCTTAGATGATTTGGAACTTAAATAAAAAAAGTCATAGAATAATGGTGCAAAGAAAAAATATTTATGACTCCATAATTTGTATTCCATTGTGACATATGAAACTTCTGAAAAGATTTTAATATGATCTGAAATAATGTGAAAAAGACATTCCCTTATTAGCCAGTTTCCTAAGGAAAAAAGCAAAAAAAAAAAATTTAGTCCATTATCTAATAAAGAATTTTAAAAGTCATTATGAGATTTAGAAATGTTACAAAAACACCTAATGTAAGCTCATTAGGACAGAGCCACATCTGTCCTAAAAATAATTTGAAATGAATTAAGGAAAATCAACCAAAGAAAGTACAGGGGTGGGGAGCAGGAGTCAGGGTGGCTAGACAGGGTAGTGAACAATTCATTTCAGAGATTAATATGAGGATGAGTTGGACAAATTTGAAGGGGAAAACTTTGCTTTAATATCTTTATAAGAGATTTTTAAATTATTATTGTGACATAAAATGTACACATCAAAAAGTGCACAAAACATCACTATACAGTTTAATAAATGGTTATAGAGGAAATACTTATTAACCACCACTGAGGTGTACTTACATATTTTTTCGAAGTTGTTTATAGTATCTAATCTATTCTAACTCACTTTCAGAAAAATGGGTGATTCTTAAGTACCTATTTAACTGTAAGTTCATACCAAATGATGCATTTTTGGTGCAGTGAAAGATAAAATAGAATAATGGATTGACATTATAAAAAAGCTAAGTCAGTTAAATTGAACACATTTTGTCAATTAATCTCACATTTTTCATTGAAATAACTCTCCGAAGTGGGTTCCTTTTAAGGGAATAAACTCCGTTAGGTAGAATTTGTGCTGAAACACTATAGGTCTAATATATCATACTTTAGCATTTTGCATAGGCAAAAATCTCAAATAACTATAAATATAGATTTATCAGAAATTTCTCTTAGTTGTGGATAGCTCAAGAAAATCAATCACCTGCAATTAGCAGGAAACTTTATAATATTATCGAAAGACTAGCTTGTGTTGGGTACACTGACATTATGGAGGGTATATTCTATTCAAATGACATTCCTTAATATTAATATAATTGGTATTGATCTCATTAGATATAAAAAAGAGAAACCTAAATATATAGTGATTTAAATTACTTTAAAATAGCCAAAACTAATTTTATTTAAAAATATTTGCACAAAAGGCCATGAGCATATTACACTTAAAAATATCAAAAGATGTGGCCAACATTCTTTATAATAAAGGCATTTATCTACAATTGTCAAACATAAAAAAATAGGTAATTTGTACCTGTCAGATAAAAGAGCCTCTTCTGTTGCTGTATCAGTAAGATCAATATGTTGAACCAGATATCTATGCTTTCCTGAAATGTGTCCTAGTAATGCCTTTACAGTATTATTAAAAACCCTTAAGATTCTCTCCAGCCCTACCCACCCTAGATATAACTATAACTGAGTAAAAATCTCTCTGATTGTTGTTAGAAGACTGTACTGATGAAAGGTCATTCTTTCAGCTTATATCTTTTCCTCTGGTCTCATTATTAACTTAAAATAAGGCACATATTTCAAATAATTAAAGAGGCATTAGTTCTATAACTCCCATAGTGACAATAGGAATGATATTTACACATCTATTTCCCATGAATCAAATGGAAAATATAATGTGTATACCAAGAGATTGCATATTTAATGAATGCGCACCTAATATAATGTCCCTAATATGGTTTAGTATGAGGTCTCCCCTTCTTAAGGGAATAGTGAGGTGGAAAGTCCTCTTAGCAACCTGACGCAAACATTCTGTGCAAGGATTCCCCATGCCCCCTGGGGCTTTTGTGGAAAACACTCGCTGGGGAAGACAGAAGGAATCAGCAGCACACATCAAACACGGAAAGAATTGAAACTGTTCTCTAGCAGCAGTTGTCAAGGAAAAATGTTTGCTTTTTCCTATGCTTTCTTTGACCACATTTAAGTCCTCTGCATCAATGCTAATGATATATAATAATTCCAAAATCCAGCAACCACGCTGAATGCTCCCAGACTTTACTTTGATGTATCTGGTGAAGTTGGTTTTAGAGTTTCTACAAATATTAATGTGACCAGAAGGACCTCTGAAAACATACAAAAGTATTGTTTTTATATTATATGAAAGATCACCTGCACACTGTGCATAGATTAAGGAAACATACTATATAAGAGGCACAGTATTGTTATGCCCCACATATTTCATTTCTGCCTGTTTGAAAAGTGTCTTTTGCTGGGAAATCTGTTACAGTGTAATGCATAACTGTGAAGGCAAAGGAGCACTGAGATACATTTATTTCTACACCACTCAAGTGGAACCATCATAAGAAAGCTAGGGGTCCTAACCTCACATGCAGTATAAATGATAAATGCACCATAATGCTTCCTTCTCATGTTTCAGTGCCCCATGGTTTTGATATATATATTGGGTTATAGGACCCATATCTTAAGATCACTGACAAGACGTCTGGTATGGTACTTTCACATTTTTTGACTTATTGAACTATGATTTTAAATTTGTTCAGCGCATCAACATGTTAAGTGAAGAGGACAGAATTATTTTTTGTTACATTTCACCAAGCTGTGTATTATTTCAGAATAGCTTCATGTACATAGGCATGAAAGAATTCTGGCTTTAAATCTACACACATCAGAGGAAAGAAAACAATTAAAATTAAATTATTCCCCCAGTGCCTTAAAACTAAGGAGATGATTAAAAATAGCTGTTTGTGAGGCAAGTGAATATGGGGAAATCTGTTTACTGCACTAAGAGAACCTCAAAGGAATTCTTGCACACTGTGTGCCTGAAGAGATGTGTTGAGGGACTCATTTTCAGTCTCCTTAGTTTAGATTAGCAAACAAAAACTTATAAAAATAGGTTAAAGAAATATAGGAGCCCAGGTATATTTAGGGTTAGCACAGAGCCCAAAACACTTAGTTGGTTTTTTCCACTCACCCTGAATGTTGCTGTGGTTTACATAATGTAGAGTCCATAAAAACACAGACTGCTAATGATGCTACTAGGCAACCTACGTTTATTCTACTAGTTGGCTGATACTTTTACATAGGTAGAACTGCATGTGTATAAATGTAACCTATGAAATTCCTCTTCACTTTTGGTCTCAGTATCTGTATCCTTGGGGATATTATTCATTGGGAAGAAACTACTGGGACTTCTATTGTTATTATTATTTTTAATTTAGAAAATATACAGATTGTCTATGGGATCCTTACTCAGTGTGAGTGTAATTAGAATTATGTTATTTATTGTTAACTGAATTAACTATTATAATTCATCCAAAAGTCTTACTAGGCTTCTGGAAAGTAAACACACATCAAATATAACAAAATATTGCAAACACTAACAACCATACAAGGAAAAAAATAGCAAACTGAATATTTTTTATTAAGAAGGGCCTGATCTAAAGTCTTATATTAGTCATATTAAGAAGTAGAAATGATCAGTGAATCATATTTGACAAGACTCTAAGCAAAACATCTACAAATATTGCTGGAAATGTGAAATTATATCCATTTTCACAATGGATGAAACTCTCCGTAAATATATTTTGTACATTTTCTATTTGTGCAAAGATAAATTTCCAAATTTGCTAAACTTCTTTATGATGATGAGTGGCTATAATTTATATTTTTTTCTGGTGACTATTTAAAAAAAAAGAAGAGGAAAAAACATTTATTCTGTTTCTTCAAGGTAAAGATGTTATTTTTAACCATAAATGGAAAACAAAACTTTAGAAAGAAACTGGTTTTGTTCTTAAGCTGGTGTTATGTAGAGTATAATTGAACACATTTTAATTGAAATAATATTTTGCTTCCAAAGACAATAAAGTATATTAAATATTGTTATTGGTTGTTGAATTGTATCCCCCGAAAGATATTGACATGCTAATCCCCACTACCTGTGAATGTGATTTGATTTGGAATTAAGATCTTTGCAGATCATCAGGTTAAGAGGAAGTCATAGGGTAGGCTGTAATCCAATATTATTATGTCTTTATAAAATGGTGAAATTTGGACACAGAGACAAGCATAGACAGAAGAAAGAGAACGTGGAGAGAGAAAACCATCCGTAAGCCAAGGTGTTACTGGCCTCTGAGTGGAGGCATTTCCAAGTTCTTGGTGACTGTCAGGAAAAGAATTTTAGGACATACCATGTATGTCAAGCAAGCCACAGCTTTTTTTTTTTTTTTTTTTTTTTATGAAAGCAAAAGTACACTCTCAGAGGAGAGAGCAGGCAGGCTTGAAAGAGCAGCTGCCCTGGGAGGAAGTGGGTTTTGGTCTTTTAAAATCTTACTAATTGAGGGGAGGAATATTCAAGGTAAGGGGTTGGCTTTTACTAAGAATTTAGGCAGTGATTCCTAGAACTGGGTTTCCTCTCCTTTTCATACTTTATATGGTTGTCTTGGAACTGCCATGGTGATTTCAAGGGCGCAGAAATTTTAAAACCACAATGTAAATGGTAGTGTACTTAGCCAAAGTTCATGTAAGGTGACAGAGATAGCTGACAAGTCAGTTGAAGCTGGCTCTTGCCTGCAGTTGTCAGCCCCTCTACTTAGCTTCTGTTTGGGAGTTGTGTACTGCATCATCAACATGTAATCTTTAAGTCCTTGGGTCTGGTCTCAGCTCTGTCTCCTAGTCTTCTACTCTAACAAAAGACTACTTGATGCTGTATCAGAAGATGTAAGAGAAGAATGAAAGAGACTTTCCCTTACAGCCCTCAGAAGGAAACACTGCTGCCAATACCTTAATTTTGGAATTCTACTATTTAGAATTGTGAGACAATAAGTTTATGTTGTTTCAGCCCTCCAGTTTGTGGTATTTTGTTACTGCAGCCCTAGAAAACTAATACCCATGTAGAAACTCATATATATATATATATGTGTGTGTATGTGTGTGTGTTACTAAAAACAAAATTTTCTAAGTTATCTAATTTCTTTGAAATAGAAATTTTTGATGGTTTTTGAACTCATTTGCTTGCTATCTAAAAAACATAATGCTTTTAGGATAGTTTGCAAGAATAATTCACAATATTGGAAAACAGAAATTATGCAGCTGAATTATAATAAGTAATTTGCATGGACTTGAAAGATGAAAAACTTATTTCTGTAACGCTGATAATGATGCACTTTTCCTATGTGGACTTACATATCAATATGAGACAGCTTTTCCTCCAATGAAAATAAATATGAAAATTGAATAATTTCAAATTAGCATCTTTAATTCTCTGAATCACAAAAGGTTAAATTAAGATCCAAGGTTCCTAATAAAATTAATATAACTCTTCTAATGCTTTTAAAATTATCAAATTTAACAATTTAAATAATTCTATGAAGCTGGCAATGTTATTATTGCCATTTTAGAAGAGAGAATTAAGATATAGACAACATTGTAACACAGAATGGCCATACAGCAGGTAAGTGGGATTCCCACCTAGGCAGTCTGGCCCAGCCACTCTGCTCTTAAACATGACACCATTCTATCAGTAGAATAATATGTTTAAGTAATTAATTTTATAGAGATATTATTAATAAAAATTTTAAAATATTTAAATTTCATGTGTATCTCACCCTTTTAGGTTTTATTTTGTGTACATTTTATGATGTACACACTATACCAGGGCAGATGTATATGTAAATAACCTCATGTTACAATATATGCAAATAAGAGAAAAACAGTTTTAGAGCCTCAATTTTTACTTGTATTATTTTTATGTAGCGAAGAAAGAGCAAAGAAGAGGTCCATGGTATATAACCAGAAAAATGCTATTAAAGGAATATAGATTTTTAATAAATAGATTTTAAAAGTTTCATACTATTATATTATTTTTGGTATGATCTAGAAAGAAGTACTGTTCTTTCTATGACTTAGAAAGTAGTACCCATTACTTTCATAGAAAAATGATATAAATCCTAAAATAATTTTTTGATAGTACTTTTCTTTCACCTTCCTTCTTTCTTGCTCCATCTTTCTTTCTTCTTGCAACTCCATACTCCCCAACCCTGCACTGCATTAAAAAAAATGAAGCTGTTACTTGATTTTAAGAAACATGAGAAGCTGTATCCTTTCTTGGCTTAAAAGGAAAGGAGAGAAGGACATTCTTCCCCGAGAATTTTTAGCTGGGATAACAGTTTCCACTGCTGTAAGTTTAATAGGTTGCTATAGCAGCTTACAGTGAAATGGGAATAGTTAATTAGAGGGGAGATAGCAACAAGTCCCATAGGATTTGACACCTCAATTCGCTGCCCTCTAAGTGAACTACCTAAAATTTATTTTATTGCCAGCGAGTGCTCCCTATTGGCAAGCACAAATATTTTGTATTCATGATATACAATGGTAACTAATGCTTTTTATATTATTTAGATTACTTAATATTGTATTCAAATCCTACATGCTTAAGAACTGGGTATTCTAGACTAGGTGTTTATATTTGTTAAAATCTGACTAACATCCACTGGCCAAGCAGAGAAATGGAGTTAATTTGAGGCACTAGATGTAGAGTCAGAATAGATCTGTTCAACAAACCTTTGATGCTTCTAGAAAAAGTCTAGAAATAAATTTGTGACAATATTTGTATATTTTTGTAACTAATTTCTGGAATCCTCACATGATGTCTACTTCTGATCACTCTATTTAAAATTTTTCTTCTTATCATACCTTTATTTTGTGTTCCTTTTTTTTTAACAGTAGGCGACACTTCAAAATTATTAGTTTATGTAATCATTTGCCATGTATATTACTTTTTGCCTGTCTTCCTCAGTTTGAAGGCAGGCTATGAGAGGATAAGGATCTTTTTTTGCTTTATTAACTTATTTAAGCCAAGGCTCTAAAGTAGGATCTAGCACTATGAGACCTTCAACGCATACTTGTAGAATGCATTAGAGCTTGCTTTAATGGTTTTAGCTTGGATTCTGTAGTTTTTTTAGATAACAGCATTTATATAGAACTTCCTTTACATCAGTTACTCTTCTACATATTTCAAAATATCAATTTACAACATTGCCAAAAAAAGTTAGAAGCAGGTGCAATTACTATTCATATTTTACAAATACAGAAAACAAACTTTAGTAATTTGTGTGCTGCTAAATGTTTAACAAATATTTTGAAAAACATCCTCAGCCCTGTCTTCTAAAAGAAAAAGAAAAACAAACCAAAAAAGGCTCTGATTTGTAGTGTTTTATAATTCTGTGATGCAAACATTCCTAACCATAACTGATTCAAGCTACAAACATGACATCAACTTGCTCAAAAAATTCCAATAGACTCACACATGTTGATATTGGCCAGTGCAGGCACTCTACTATAAAAAGTTACATATGAATTATCCAAGATTGCCTAGATAGACATGGTATATCTAGGCCACAAAATCAGAAAAACTGGCCATACTTGCCAGGTCCAGAGTCTAGTGAGAATTTTGAGTAGTATTTTCAAGTTACAGCAACTAACAAAATATATATTTAAATACTTTTTCTGAGTATTTCTCTATAAAATACTCTTTTTCAACCAGTTGTCCTCCTGGTTACTGTAGTTACTAAAGAAGGATTCTTATTTTAATTATTAATCTTTTATTGGATTGCAGTTGTCTACAAAATAGAATGATGTTTTATTAACAAAGTCAGGTTCCCAGTTATATATTTTCTTTTCCTTTGAAAAATATTGCTCTATTTAGCACTAATATGTTGAGGGTTGAGAGAAGTATCTACCTTGAAGAGTGTATTGGATTCATCCATTTTAAATCCCTTAGTACATATTGCAGCAGAATAAAGTAGGCATTTTGAAATTTGAATCAAAATATAAATAGCAGATAGTCAAACTGAATCTCAAGGGTGAGAAGATGGAGGACATTTGAATCATATTACCATATGTTCAGCCTCTACTGTGAATTCAAAAACAAGAAAAAATGTTAATTGGAAATATTTTGAGGTCATCATACATTTTAAAAATATAATTTAGAACTATACCTCATAAGCAAATGCAACTCTGAAATTAGGAATATATTAAACCTGAAACACAGAAAAAAAATTATAAATAGCTCAATTTTTCAGACTTACATAAGGATTTCACCTATAAAGAATAGGAACTTTATTCCCCTTGATTTTGCATGGAAGTTCAACTATAGGCACAATAACCAATCCAGGTATCAAAAATTCAATCATTCCATTTTAGTAAACTGTGGTTCCTATAATCCAATGCAGTAATGGTTAGACAGAGAGAGGGTTCAATATTAAATCCTTCTTTTTGAATCAGTTTCAGGTGGTTTTATTTCCAAAACTGTTGAAGCAAGGGCATTAATTATACATTTCCATTATGACAGAGCCAATATCAGCAGTCACTAAAGCATAATTTCTTTAGCAGGCAATGCAGCCTGTTCTCTGATCAAGTTTTGTTTCCCACAGGGAGGCATCAGTCTTAAATTACATAGCAAGCAGGCAAGAGAAAGGAAGCAAACAATAAGCACTTCCCAGGGGGAAAAAGAATGAGGATCTAACTCAGGGCATCCTACTGAATGAAGAAAATTCTCTACTTCTGTCGGTTATTTCCATTCACACACACTTACATGCACACGTAAATATAGATAAGACTTTCAGGATATTTATGAACTTTATTTCATTTCCTTTTGTTATCTTAGTTTAGACAGGAAGTTTTTACTTGTCATTTTCAGAATCATTAAGGTTTCTTTTTATTTCTTCTGAAAAACTGAAAGTAGAGTGAGATGATTACTACCTAATAAGGATTTTTCTTTCACCCCCCTCCCCAAAAAAAAACCAGTTGTTCAATGAAAGTAAGTGAACAGATTGATTTTGTCTTACTCAAAAATACTGTGTACTTCACTGCATTAATAGTGTATTACGGTAAAAAAGAGCTCTGTTAATTCATCAGGATAATAAAGAGCACATAAAAGCACAGGATAAACTCCTAGAAGATAATGTAGGAGAAAATCTAGATGGCCTTAGGTATGGCAATGATTTTTTAGATACAAAACCAAAGACACAATCCAAGAAAGAAATAATTGATAACATGAACTTCATTGTACATAATTAAAACCTTCTGCTTTGCAAAACACACTGTCAAGAGAATGAGAAGACAAGCCAAGTACTGGGAGAAAATATTTGAAAAGGACATATAAGATAAAGAACTATTACCCATAAAGTATAAAGAAGTCTTAAAACTCAGCAATAAGAAAAGCAATAACCCATCAAAAAATGGACAAAGGTCTAAACAGTGTTCTCACCAAAGAAGATATACAGATTGCAAGTTATCATATGAAAACATGTTCCACATCCTATGTCATCAGGGAAATGTAAATTAAGGCAACCATGAGATACCACTATGCACCTATAGGAATGACCAAAATCCAAAACACTGTCTATGCCAAATGTTGGCGAGAATGTGGAGAAAAAGAAACTCTCATTTGTTGCTGGGGGCATGCAAAATGGAGTAGCTACTTTGGATGACAGTTTGGCAGTTTCTTACAAAACTACACGTAAGTCTGACCAGCAGCTATGCACCTTGGTATTTGTCCCAGTGAGTTGAAAACTTACATTTCCATGAAAACTTGCACACAGATGTTTATAGTAAGTAGCTTTATTTATAATTGCCCAAACTTGAAAATAACCAAGAAGTCCTTCAGTTGGTGAGTGGATAAACAGTACATTCAGAAAATAGGACTATGATCTTAACAGTCAATAGATTTTTCACAAATACAACTTAATTAATATGGGTACTTTACCTAGATAGAAAATATTAAGGCCCCTGTAGTAGTCTACTCTTATACTAAGAAAATAGTTGAAGATGTGACCTTCTGATTTCTAAGCCCAAAGTAGATGCTAAAGCATTACAAATTCTCCAAAATCAAAAAGAATCATAAATTCATCAACTATGGAATTCTGAAAGTGTACATTTTGTAGCATATTTCGTTTTTTGGCCTTAGCAAACCTGGCTTTTCTAGTAGTAATGCCTTCCTGGGGGTGCCAGCAGGTCAGTGGCATTGAATAATGAATTCCCTGGGAATCTCTGCCTCTGTGTCCACTCATCTACAAATAACAAAGTTATAAAACTATAAAATACAAACATAAAGATTCAAGTGGCTGACCATTTAAACATACCATTTAAAGAGATCATTTCAAGGCTGACATATGGGCTGGACTGAGTCTTGTAGTCACTTATTTCCACCGGGCACCATCCAAACCTAGAGACCAGAGTAAATCGCCAATCTCCACTGCCAGGACATAATTAGAAAATACTGAAGAAAGTGAGCACTCCCCATCTATGAGACCGTTCTACTGTATTGTCAGGCCCTGCTAGGTTATACACAAAGCAAAACAAACAAACATCGACCTGCAAAATTTCAGTGACTTCAAAGAGATTATTTTTTATCTGCACTTCATGTCATGTCCAAAGCTATGGTGGGAGGGATAATCCTAGTCACTCAGGTATCCACGATGCAGAAGGATCTATTTTGACACATGCTTCCACATCTATGCAGCAGGAATAGGGAAGGTGTGTAAAGGTGTCGCTCTTGAAATTGCTACCAAGAGGTGACACATATCATGTGTCCTCACTTTTCGTTGCTTAAAGCAAATTACATAGACATGCATAACATCAAAGCAGACGGGCTACTGCAATTCTGCCAAGGATCCAGAAGACAAGGAACAGAAAATGTCTGATACATAGCACTGACTGCCACAGAGACTATCAGGATGAAGTGACTTTGGGAAACTGAAGCCAGCTAAATTCATAGCTCACCCATTCTTTGATCAACACCCACATTCAGGCCACCCCCGAGGCATTCTGTGTTTTCTCTGCCCTGAACTTATATTCTCTTTTACTCTATCTCTAAAACTTTTCCAAAAATTTCTGACACTTATATGACTAATAATACTTCTCTACAACCTCAGCATACCAGTAATGTTACTAAAAGCTTCCTTCCCATCTTTCTCCCTTTCTCTCTTGCCCTTAATGAAAACCATGCTCTACTATGCAGTTAAAACCTACTTTGAAGGCCACACCACAGATACCTAAGGGAGACTTAGTAGGGTTATAGCCACAGTTCTTACAGTGGACTAAAGAATGCTACAAAGATTTTGCCACTTCCCACCTTCAGAAGTAACATTCTGAAGCCAGATTTCAAGAAAACTAGCATTTTCCACTTTCTTCCTTTCAGGAGTAGCAGCCATTATACTATAAATAAGATTGGCTGGGGCTCAAAGATAGTGAGGTACCACGTGGAGAGGGAGAGGCAAGGTAGAGAGCCCCCAGTGCCAGTTACATGGGTGATGCATTCTTGAACCTTCCAGCCCTCTCTACTCTGCCTGCTGAATTCAACCAAGTGGGTGACCTCCGCTATTACCATGTGGATCACAACAGCCCACCCAGATGAACTTATTCTACTTCACGTAGAATTGGTAAAAATGAATAAATTGTTGTTAAGTCAATAAATTTGGTGATTTTTTTTTAATGAAGCAGTATATAAATGAAATAGTTGCCTACTTGGGCTGAGCATTTGAATCAACTAGATGGTTAATAAAATTTTAGATGATCTGGGACCAAACCAGCCAAACTGACATTTCTGAAGGTGGAATCCCAGCATCACTATTTTTAGAAGCTCCTAAAGTGATTCTAACAGTCAGTTTTGAGAACTGTGTGTAGTTAGCTTTGCTCGTTGCTCAGTTCTGCTTCTAACTGATTTCTCCTATAACATTTAAAAATTCCCCGCATAGTTTAGCCGTATGTCATCTAGCTCTACTGCTTTCTGTTCCTTAGACTGAAAGTCTTACTCTCCAGGAACACTCAGTCCCAAGCATTCTGAAAAGAACAAGTCTGTTTGATGTTAAATGTAATTAATGGATCGTCCCTTCAGTGATTTGGTTTTTTGTTTGTTTCCTTGCTTGCTTGCTTGTTTTTTTTTAACAGTCTGTTTTGCGTGTCTGGATATATCTCAGTGGGAAGGGCCTGAAGAAATACATATTTAACTTCTTTCTGATATATGAGTCACTGACCATATATTTGAAACTGCAGGGATCATTTTTCACAACTTTTTCAGGTGTTTTAGGATTTTATGTTGCTAATGTGAGAAGTTGTCAGTAAATGATTCAGTGCTCTTATAAGCAGTTCACTTCAGTATTCCAAATTTCTTTATACGCCACAGAGAAATACATATCTTTTCCAGATTTTAAGTAAAGGCGTAAATATTAACTTAGATTCAATTAGCAGATGCATAAAATAGCTTATATACTTAATAGATATCTGCTATACATTGAATTAGCTGATATTTCAACTTTTTAATCAAAATAAACTTTCAAACATTAACACATTTTCACTGAGAACTAATTCTATTGGGCTCATAAAAATATTGAGAATGAAAATGAGTCTTGCCAATTCTAATTCAGAATTGATTACTGAAGTGCTTACATTCAAATACATTGGAAATCGACCAAAAAATCATTTGAATCTAGTTTCTACTAATTACTGCCTGTGTAAACTTAATGAAACCATTTGGACCTTCTAAGCTCAGTTCCTCATTTATAGAAATAATAATGCCTACATTCTAGAGCTATTTTGAGGATTAAAGTAAGAAAATGTTTAAATTACACTTCTTTAAAGAAAATCAGCAGTGAGTAAATATTATCAATCTTCATCACGTCTCAGTATCATAATAATGAGCTTTCTAAAATACAGCTAAGGAACACCTCCCACACATCATACCTCTCATCGTTCACTCCATAAGGAACTAGGAGAGGCAGGAGATATTGGAAAAGAAATTCATGGATGACAATCCAGGTTAACAGCCTTTCCCTTAAAACAAACCTGGACAGCAAAAAATAAAACTTGTAACCATGCAAAAGCAATTGAATGCCTATATGCCATGTACGTTACTAATTGAATGCCTATATGCCATGTACGTTACTAAAAGTCTACCAAAAACTTAACACCACCTTTCAGGAAGAGAGACCATTGTCAAGTCTTATCAATTATAAATAAGATTGACTCAGAATGTTCTTGGAGTAACCAAAAACTCCTGCTGAATGGCTTTTGGCTGGTGGAGTCATTTTAATTAGGATCACCTCATTTATACTAGCTTAGTATCTGAGATCCTAATTTCATTTCTATTTAGGCATAGAACCATGTATAGAATCCAAGACTCCTGAGTCCCAGTGAGGTACACTTTCCATTACAACTTGCAGCTGTAGGAATAAAGAGAACAGTAAATGCTACTTGAATTTCATGATTTCAAATATCCAGTAAAGATGAATTCACTTGCTGCACCTGCTTGTTGTTTTATCATTCCATTTCCTATCTCCCTTGTGAATTGGCCCACAGACACAACATCTATTTAAAATGATTGGATCTTGAAAAAATTTAAATTGATATTTCATACCCCATAGGTTCTTCTGCAATGGTAATATCTGCATTATACGCACATTGAAAATTAAATCATTTTTAAGCTAGTTTAGGGTCTGTCTAATAAAAACCCTTATGAAATCCCACTGTGTCTGCTCAGTAGCAGCTTTTCACAGTGAAACATTTAAGCTTTTAAAAGCAACAGAACAAATGTGATTGATTATCAGTTCACTTGCCAGATTCTGCATTGAAATTAAAGAAAGTGAAAGCCCTTTTATGAAAGTGATATAACCACCTGCAATATTAAACCAATAAAATATGTGTTCAGCTGTTTATGAACTGTCTTGACCCAGATATATAAAGTAGCCTTTTAGTATGTAGGAGCCCTATATAGTAACTGATCAATCCTTCCTAACTGTGGCAAAACAGTTAAAAGCGTTCCAAACTGACTAAAAGGTCAAAACACTCTGAAAGAATTCCATCACTCAAGCAAATATGAAGTTAGCCACACTTATGATAGGCAAAACAAATAAAAAATGAAGCCTATTAGTATGTACTTGGGAGGCATTTTAAGACTTATTAACTCATTAAAAACAAGTTCCCAGTGCCTGACACATAACAAAACTAAATTTGATTGAGCATTCACTTGTTTTTGTGCTTATCTAAATATTAGCCAATGCCCTGATGATTTTGAAGGAGCTGATACACTTCTTTGCAAATAGCTGCGTTGTCTATAAATATCCCACTTCTACTTAGTCTCCATAGAATCTATTTTAAATGACCACAGATAAATTTGCATATACTCATTTGTTTAAGGAAAATAAACATAACAAATAAATATCAGAGTTTCTAATAACAGTAATGTTAAGATTTAGTTTATAGAGAAGCCTGAAGCTTGCACGCACCTGTTCAATAGGTCTGTTCTCTTTGGCTGGGAGATTTCAGCAGCAGAGAATACAAGGTAGAATATAGCAGCATGCAATCAACACCAGAGTCTACTAGGTTGCCAGGAATTTTCTAGGATGATGAAAAGTATTAAAAACAAAGTAGCTGTGGGTTACTTAAACCTATATGAATGGTTGACAATGAAAGGGCATGACTTCATTAAGTATGTTTTAAAAAGGAAACAACTTTGTCCTAGACAAACAGAGTGATTGGATAGCAGACAGGATGGACCAACTGGAATGTGGGAAGAAATCAACAGTGTGTTACTAAAACATGGGTGTAACTCAGAGAGTTGGTTATAGGGAACAGAGATATATCTTATATTATGGGAATCAGGAAACAAGGTTAAATCAGTGGCAAAAACAACAGACAAACAGACTCATTGATTTACTTGGTCCCTAGGTTTGGATAAGATTTGGGTCTTTGATGTGTTTTATGCAGACTCACACGTGTATATAGAGATTGTGACAGGCATCAAGGCAAGCTTCTAGCAGGGAAGGATTGCATTTATTCCATGCAGAGCAGATTCCTGTCTTTTGTGTGAGTGTATGTGTGTCTGTGCATAGTTGCACAAATTTTCTCTTGGAATTGCTTCATGTAACCATATTCATTGGTTGTTTAAACATCCTAAATTAGGGCAAGACTTTCTTTCATTTTGAAAATTTAAATTTTGAAATAAATTCCATCAATAATGTGAATAATAAAGCCTTGTACCTATCATAGTGAGTCAATATAAAACAAAAATGTCATAGAAACAGTTATGCAGGTAAGTGAACATCAGTAAGCCTAATATTCTTGGAATAGTCATGAATTATTGTTTAGGGCAATTATAAAAGAAAAGTTCAAAAATGTTGTAATTAATGACTACATATCATAAAATAGAGAGGAAGTCACCAAGATGGCTGATGTGCTTGACAATGAATTCTAGTAACTATAATAAAATATTTCCATGATGTATATATAATCACAACATAAATACCCAGAATTCTACCCAAACTCTATAGGCAAGTAAGCTACATTTTTTCCCTCTACCTCAAAACTCAGTAAGACAGAAATATAGGCATTCTGTTAAATATTGTAAACTATTTGTTCATATTTTTATGGTAGAAATGAATTTTTAAATCAACATTAAAGTTGCTTTTCTTCAAGAATCATTTATTCATCTATGGAAGAAATATCCAGAAATAAATGCAAAATATTGATTCTTCTGGTTGACATAGATTCATTCATAGTTTCTTAATTATTCTTCAAATGTGAATGTATTCACAGAGTTGTGCTCCAATTGTGCCCTTTTTCTCATGGTCAGATGATGTATGTGGCAGTAGCCATGAAACCCTATACATGAGCACCCCCTGCTGGCACATGCTGGAGCCCCACTCATATTATTGTAAGAATGATTTGAAATATCCCTTACTATATCTTAAATACTTGCATATGTAACTAGTAATATTATCTCAAAAACTTAGCTCAAGGCGCCCTGTTGATATTTGTCCCACCTTTTAAAATAGCAAACAAAATGACAAAAAAATCTTTTTCTTGTGTTTATTTAACATTTAAAAATCAGTAGATGAATTGTATTAAGTTTCATATTGCTACTGCAACAAATTGCAGCACACTTAGTGGCTTAAAAGCATACAAATTTATTACCTTCCAGTTCAGTAGGTCATGAGTTTGCCACGGGTCACACTGGGCTGAAATCTAAGTCCTGGGATGGTTTACAGTTTAGTTTCCTTTAGTATTAATAGCTTTGGGGAAGAATCTGTTTCCTTGCTTTTTTCCAGCTTCTAGAGAATGTCCACATTCCTTAGGTCATGGCCTCCTTTCTCCATCTTTAAAGGTAGCAAATTTGAATCTCTCTCTCATATCTTTCTCCTAGAATCATATCTCTTTCTGATTCTCTCTTCCACCTCCTCCCACCATTTTTAATAACACTGTGATTATACTGTTTGCACAAAGACAATTGAGAATAATAACACTGTTTTAAGGTCAGCTAACAAGCAACCTTAATATTCCTTTGCCACATACCCTAACATAGTCAGACGTTCTGGGGATTAGGATTTGAGCATTGCTATGATCTGGATGTTTGTGTGGCCTCATCAAAGTCATATTTAGAATTCCTACCCACCAAGGTGATGAAATTAGGACATGAGGCCTCTGACGGGTGATTAGGTTATGGGGTAGAGCCCTTAAGAATGGAATTAGTACCCTTATGAAAGAGGCCCAACAGAAGCCTCTCAGCCAAATAAATAAACTCAAAGATTCAAATAAACAAAATCAGGCATGAAAAAGGAGACATTACAACAGATACCATAAAAATACAAAGGATCATGAGAAACTATTACGAAAAACTATATGTCAATGAATTAGAAACCTCGAAGAAATAAATTCCCTGACATATACAACCTACCAAAGTTGCATTAACAGTCCAATAATGAATAGGGATATTGAATCAGTAATAAAAAGTTCCCTATCCAAAAAAAAGCTCAGTACCTTATAACTTTACCATTGATTTTGTTTTTTTGTTTTTTTGGTTTTTTTTGTTTTTTGTTTTGA
Source organism: Lemur catta (assembly GCF_020740605.2). Lineage (NCBI taxonomy): Eukaryota > Metazoa > Chordata > Mammalia > Primates > Lemuridae > Lemur > Lemur catta. Next base: position 89,676,137 of record NC_059132.1, on the reverse strand, counting down.
GACAGAGTCTCACTCTGTTCCCTGGGCTAGAGTGCCGTGGCATCAGCCTAGCTCACAGCAACCTCAAACTCCTGGGCTCAGGCGATCCCTCTGCCTCAGCCTCCCGAGTAGCTGGGATTATAGGCATGCACCACCATGCCCAGCTAATTTTTTTTTTTGTATATATTTTAGTTGTTTGGCTAATTGCTTTCTATTTTTAGTAGAGACGGGGTCTCGCTCTTGCTGAGGCTGGTCTCGAAGTCCTGAGCTCAAATGATCCGCCCGCCTCGGCCTCCCAGAGTGCTAGGATTACAGGCGTGAGCCACCGCGCCGCCTGGTCCAACTTTACCATTGAATTCTACCAAACATTTAAAGAAGAATTAATACCAATTTCTTTTCCAACTTTTGCAAAAAATTGAAGAGGAAAGAATTCTTTCAAGCTCCATTTTATATGGCCAGCATTACCTTGATACCAAAGCCAGACATGAACACTACAAAGGAAGAAAACCATAGGCCAATATACCTGGTGAACATAAATGTGAAAATCCTAAAAAAAAAAAAAAAAAAAAAAAAAATACTAGCCAACTAAATTTAACAGCACATTACAAAAATTATTCACCATGATCAAGTGGAATTCATCCCAGGGATGCAAGGATGATTCAAAATATGCAAATTAACTAACATGATACATCACATTAACAGAATAAAGGACACGAGAACATATGATTACTTCAAAAGATGCAGAAAAAGGTTTTGATAAAATTCCACATCCTTTCATAATAAAAACTCTCAACAAATTAGATACAGAAGGAATGTATCTCAACACAATAAAATCTGTATGACAAACCCACAGCTAACTCATCCTCAATGGGGAAAACTGAAAGCTTTTCTTCTAATATTCAGACCAAGGAAAGGATGCCCACTCTGGCCACTTCTTTTCAACATAGTACTGGAAGTTCTAGCCAAAGCAATCAGGCAAGAGGAAGAAATAAAAGGCATTCAAATTTGAAAAAGTTGAATTATCCCTGTGTGTAGATAATATAACCTTAGATATAGAAAACCTTAATGACTCCATCAAGAAACCATTAGAACCAATAAATGAATTCAGTAAACTTACAGCATACAAAATCAACATACAGAAATCAATAGCATTTTACACACTAACAATGGGCTATCTGAAAAAGAAATCAAGAAAACAATCCCATTTAACATGGCTACAAAAAAGACATGATATTTAGAAATAAATGTAACCAAGGAGGTGAAAGATCTCTGTACCAAAAGCTATAAAGAGTTGATGAAAGAAACCAAAAAAGACACAAATAAATGTAAATGATCTCATCTGTTTGGGTTGGAAGAATTTAAATTGTTAAAATGTCTGTATGACTCAAATGTTCTACAGATTCAATGACATCTCTATCAAAATACCAGTGATATTCTTCACAGAAATATAAAAAATAATCCTATAATTTGTATGGAATCACAAAAGACCTTGAATAGCCAAAGTAATCTTAAATAAAGAGAACGAAGCTGGAGGCATCAAACAATCTGACTGCAAAATATACTGCAAAGCTATGTAGTAATGAAATAGCATAATACTAGCATAAAAACAGACACATAGACCAAAGGAAAAAATAGAAAGGCCAAAAATAAATCTGTAGGATCATAGTTGTCTGTTCTCAGTTCTTGTTGTGCTCTTGGCTAAAGAATGACCAGACATACAAAATTAAGGCAAGCATGAGGTGACGTTTATTTAGCAAGGTAAAATAAGTTTGCCACAGACGACAAACGGACCCCTGTCATAACAGGAGGGCCCTGATTATGGTCCGAGGTCCTGGTTTATATTGCCCAGGCTGGGCCCTCCTCCTGGTGAAAATGTCACCATGGAACCACTTTGATGGACAGTTGGGAGTTGCATAACCTGAGTCTTAACTGTGCATATGGGTCTCCTATGAGCCTCTCTGAAAGCCCATGGCACGGGGAGGTGAACCGAAATGTAGATTTAAGCTAATGACATGATAATTACCCTTAGGTTATTCTGGGTTACCTTCCAGACCCTGTTGTGCCTGTGCTGCCTGGCCCTCAGGGTAGGGAATCCTCTGCATTCTTTTGTATTTGGCACACTAAGTTCTGGTTGGCACATTGGTAAGGTGTCCCTTCCTCCTCTAGGTGTGGCAATTGCTCAGGGCATCCACCTTTGTCCACAGGAGGGCTAGAGGTCCCTTACTGTCTACCTAAAAAATCTGTACAATAGCAGCCAACTAATTTTTGGCACCAAGGTGCCAAGAACATACAATGGGGAAAGAACAATCTTGTCAACAAATGGTGTTAGGAAAACTGGATATACACATGCAGAAGGATATAATTAGATCCTTATCTTATACCATATGCACAAATTAACTCAAAGTGCATTGAAAACTTAAATGTTAGATCCAAAACTATGAAATTACTAGAAGTAAACACAGGAATAAAGCTTCATGGCATTGGTCTGAGCAATGAATTTTGGGATATGACTTCAAAAGTAAAAATAGACAAATTGGATTACGTCAAAAAGCTTCTGCACAGCAAAGGCAAAAATCAACAAAATGAAAAGACAACCTACAAGATGGAAGAAAATATTTGCAAGCTATACATTTGGTAAGGAGTTAATATCTAAAATATGTAAAGAACTGAAACTATACAATAGAAAGAATATAAATTACTAGACTAAAAAAATTAGCAAAGGACCTAAACAGATGTTTCTCCAAAGAAAACATGAAAATGGACAACAGATTCATGAGAAAAAAGTCCTCAATACCACCAATCATTAGGGAAATGTAAATTAAAATCATAATGACATATTACCTCCCTCTTGTTAGGATGGCTTTTATTGAAAAGACAAAAGATGACTAATGTTTGTGAGGAGGTGAAGAAAAGATCACCCTGACACATGGTGGGTGGAAATGTAAATTAGTATAGTCATTACAGAAAATAGTATGAAGGGTCCTCAAAAAATTAAAAATAGAACTACCATATGATCCAGCAATCTGACTACTGGGAACATATACAAAGTAAAGGAAATCAGTATGTCAAAGAGAATCTGTCCTCCCATATTAATTATAGCATTATTCACAGTAGCCAAGATATGGAATCAACACAAATACCTATCAACAGATGAAAGGATAAAGAAAATGTGGTATGGGCATAACTTGTTTTATTGACTTTGCTTTATTGCACCATACAGATATCGCATATATTATAAATTAAAGGTTGTTGGCAATGCTGCATCAAGGTCTGTCAGTGCCATTTTTCCAATTGTATGTGCTCACTTCATATCTCTGTGTCACATTTTGGTAATCTTGAAATATTTCAGACTTTTTCATTATCACATCTGTTGACATGATCTGTGATCAGTGATGTTTGATGTTACTATTGTAACTGTTTTAAAGTACCACAAACCCCATCCATATAAGACAGTGACCTTAATTGATAAATGTGGTATGGGTTCTGAATACTCCACTGACCAGTCATTCCCCCTTTTCTCTCTCCCTCTCCTCATGCCTCCTATTCCCTGAGACACACCAATATTGAAATTAGGCCAATTAATAACCCTACAATGGCCTCTCAGTGTTCAAGTGAAAGAAAGAGTTGCATGTCTCTCACTTTACATCAAAAGCTAGAAATAATTAAGCTTAGTGAGGAAGGCATGTCAAAAGCCAAGATAGGCTTAAAGCTCGGCCTGTTGCACCAAACATTTAGCCAAGTTATGAATGCAAAGGAAAGTTCTTGAAAGAAATTAAAACTGTTACTCTTGTAAACACATAAATAATAAGAAAGCAAAACAGTTTAATTATTGATATGGAGAAACTTTTAATGGTCTGGATAGAAGATCAAACCAGCGCAAAATTCCCTTAAGACAAAGCCTACTACAGAGTAAGGCTCTAACTCTCTTCAATTCTATGAAAGTTGAGAGAGATGAAGAAGCTTCAGAGAAAAGTTCGAAGGTAGCAGAAGTTGTTTCATAAGGTTTAAAGAAAGAAGCCTTCTCCATAATATAAAAAACTGCAAGGTAAAATAGCAAGTGCTGATATAGAAGCTACAACAAATTATCTAGAAGATCTGGCTAAGAGAATTAATGAAAGTAGCTACACTGAACAACAGATTTCCAATGTAGACAAAATAGCCTTCTATTGGAAGAAGACACCACCTAGAACTTTCATAGCTAGAAAGGAGAAGCCAATGCCTGGCTTCACAGTTTTAAACAGCAGGCTGACTCTATTGTTAGGGGCTAATATAGTTGGTGACTTATTTCTTAGTTTTAAAAATTGCCACAGCCACTCCAACTTTCAGCAACTACCACCTTAACCAGTCAGAAACCATCAATAGGCAAGACTTTCCACCAGCAAAAAGATTATGACTCACTAAAGGTTCAGATGATAATTACCATTTTTTAGCAATAAAGTATTATTTAATTAGGTGTGCACAGTGCTTTTTTAGATATAATGCTATTGCACACTTAACAGACTACAATATAGAGAAAAAAAAACTATTATATGCACTGAGAAACCAAAAATTTTGTGTGACTTGCTTTATTGAGATGCTCACTTTATTGCAGTGCTCTGGAACCGAACCTGCAATATCCCTGAAGTATGCCTTTATGTACATACAGTGGAATACTATTCAGCTATCAAAAGAAGGAAAATATGACATTTGCTACAACATGAATAAACAAGGAAGACATTATGTTAAGTGAAATAAACCAGAGAGAAAGACAAGTACCATATGATCTCACCCACGTAGAATTTATAAAAGTTGATCTCATAAAAGTAGTGAATATAATGGTGGAATATAATGGTGGACAGTGGGGGCAGTTGTGAGGGGGATTAGGGAGATATTGGTCAAAGGATACAAAATTACACTTATATAGAGAAATAAATTCAAGAGATCTATTGTTCAGCATGTTAACTATAGTAAATAATGACATATTACATTCATGCAAAATGCTAAGAAAGTAGATGTTAAATGTTCTTACCACAAAAATAACTATGTGAGGGAATGCATATTTTAATAATCTACATTTAACTATTCCACCAGGTATATACTTCAAAACATCATGTTGTACACAATAAACACATACGATTTTACTGGTAAATTTAAAATAAATAAAGAAATGAATATACTTGAAAAGAAAAATAATCACCTCTGAGTGTAGAACCTAGTAAGAAACTAGTCTCAAAATAAAAAAAGAAAGAAACTGGAAATTGCCTTTAACCCTGACATCTCTAGGTATGGGAGAACAAAAGCTGTTCTCATCTATTGTTAAAAAAACCTCGGCACTTGCCCACAGGGCTAAGTCAGAAGAAGGAGGACAAGTATTTGGGGGATGCAGAAAGAGAGTTTATTTTGCAAAGGAGGAAAAATGGTAGATCTTCTCATCTCAAAATCCAAATTTCCTGAACATAGGCAAAAATACAGAGCTTTTAAAGGGAGGGATCTCAACGTCTGGCAATTACTGTGGTTAACTATTTGCAACATCCCATCTCTGCCAAAGACAAAGCCCCAAAGAAAAAGCCTGTGAACTAACTCCATCAGCCACCCACCCACCTCCTTGAGGGGAGGGGGGGCTGGCACCACCTGGGAATTTTAATAAAAGACTTAACCTGTCTCTCTGTCTCAGGGATGTAGGCCAGGCTGCAGCTCCCAAAAGGAGTGGGGGGGAATTTTAAAGAGACAGAAAATCCTTTTTTTTTCCAAGCCATTCCCTGTTACATATTCCTCACTCTCAATTTTACACTTCCATATTTATGGGAGGAGGGGCAACTACTTTGTTACACTATAACAATGCACCAGATTAAAATTTGTAATATAAAGAGCATGAATTTTTCTAAATCTCTTTCAAAGGACGAACATATATTTTTCACATTTAACACCCCAATTGGTGGGTAGCCATATACCAACCAATCTCATTAAGCTTTCATGCCTATTAGCTTTTCTTCTTTCCTAAACCATTAAAGTAAAAAAATAAAATATTTTACAGATCAAAGCCAATTTAACTTTACCCTGGTATGCACACAGTTAAGGACAGAGTTGTTTTATCTGAATAGTCACACTTGGAAAATTTAATGTTAATTCTTTCTGTTCCCAAAGAGGCATATCTTAAATGCAAATCCTTTTAGAAAACAACAGGAACACCAGATAGTGTTTGATTCCTCTTCCTAAATGCTTTTCCTTTCTTTTCTTATTTACCAATTGATATTCTTATTTTAAAACAGTTTAAATATCTATAATTTTAGAGCAAAGACAACTTACACCTATACACAGAGCATATTCCTATAATAAATACATTGATCAGGACTGATTAGCTTATGTTGCCATGTTTAACACAATGAAGTTTTCTTTGTCACTCACAATCTGCTCTGACTTTGATGAATCATAAAGACAGTTGAATGATCCATTTGGTGACTATCTTGTGGTTCCATCATTTCAACAAGTGGGTTAAAGAGTATGGTGACAGAAAAGTGAGCCGGAGAGCCCACTTTTTATTACCCTAATCCCGAGAGGACACATTCAACTTTCACTCACAATCCATTGACCAGAACTAGTACCATGATTGCCCACTGACTTCAAGAATGCTAGAGAACATGCCCAGGAATGAGAAGAGAACTAGATACTGGTTTTCACTGGAATGTCTACTACAGAAACATATTCATTACAGCTACTTTGACAAGCAAATGTGGAGAATAAGCATGCCCATATCAAATGTATGGAGGATTGAAGAGTTCATGACTTCACTGTTTAAAAAAAAAGAAAAAAATAGTATAATAAGCCATTGACAGAAATGTGTATAGTCACCTACAATTATTTCTACCAGATTATAAAAATGCCACTCACACACCAGCAAATTCCTCAGTTATTTCCTTGGCCATGAAAGGATACGAGCCCTTTGAATGCCAGTTGAAGCTTCAGAGCTCTTTGGCATGAAAATGGGGTCATACAGAGGATATATTGTACCATTAGTGAGCAGCTTTGTGTTCATTTATACAGCTCTACAAGTAAGTCCTTTTGTGATTCCAGAAAAAATATTACAATTTTTCTGGATTAGTATTTTAGTCTAAAGAACTCTTGATAAAAGTCAACCAAAGTTTTCTAGCTCAAACATACTGACTGCATGGCAGGATGTATTTTAAGTTGTCTTATTTAATTTCTACTTAGGACAACATACCAAATCAAAGTGGTAATTAAAAGAATAAGTTAAACTTGAAAAATCCTAAAAATTATTCTTCCCTTAGGATCTTTGGTATGTGACATTTTACAGTGAAAGCACTTTAGAAGGAGGCCCTTGTTATACTATAAAAATTAAATCAAGCCAGAGTTGGATCCTAGATGGAAATACTTTGTTCAAAATAGGATTTTTTTTGGTTTAAAAAAAGTAATAATATAGGTATTTCAATTGTTGTTCCTGGATATTTATATACATGGGGAAATCATTGGGAATCTTTACAAAGCATTTCTTTCAAATAGCAGGCATGCTACATTATTGCAGATTTTACTGTAAAGTTCTTAAAATATTTTAAAGTCGTCATAAAAAAATCTTAGTACAAGTGCTAAATAATATGTTGTTATTAATGCATCACCTACCATTACATTTCTTTTCAATACAGTATTTCAGGATCAGGTAGTTCATTTAACATATAACTTTTTTTCAGACTAAAGGTAGAAAAGAAAAGACATGCTAAGAGATAAAATACAACCTTTCTTTATATTAGGGGGAGAACAAGCCTGTGAACCTAAAATGGCACCTAAGAAAGGATATTATTTATAGAAGCTAGAATATGAAAGGAAATGCCAGGAGATGTCAAAATTGATTGAAACACTCAACCTTGACAGCTCTGAAATTTGCAGGTTGAATACCTGCCACAATTTGTGAATGATCCTCTATATTCTTAAACTGCTTGGTTTAGCTAGCATTGTGATGGAAATGGATGAGAGAAGCCAAGAAACTATAAGCCATATCCTAGTGCCATTTCATTCCAGAGACTTGCTCTAATATATGTTATTCTGCAATTTTAAAAGGGCAGAAAAGTATATATTGATGTTGATTAGAAGTTTCCCTGTTAGAGACTAATCTCTATGTTATACATGAAGAAGTTCCAAATGTAAACACTTTCAAAGAACATTTTTTCTACTGAGGTGCTCACTTCTAATTTATCTGTACATAAATATATACTCTTTTATTAAATATATTTATTTACCTACTATTGCAGGTTTCCTTGGGTACAGTTATGTGTGTGTTTGTATATATGTAATAGTTAAATATTCATTCGACTTATGGTGATGAAGAATTTGTGGCAGATTTATTAAATAAGATTGGCTGGATTGCAGAAAGCTCTAAATGACTAGGCAAGAAAATAATAAATGGATATTGCCAAAAGAAAATGCAAAGAAGACAGTCAGGCTCTCTTGGCTAATAAAGGGTAACACAGTCTAATTAAAACCTACCAATGGGAATGTTTGAAGGAGTTTAAACTAAACTGGAAATAAAATTACTTGATTTCAGTGAAATTAAAACAAGATAAATAGTAAACCAGGGAGACTCTTGCACTGATGTAAAGATTCTTTTTAATCTAGCAAAACTGAAATTCCCAATATCCCAATCCAACCTTGATATTCTTTAAAAACATATATACACCCATCCACACATCTACACCTATATATACAGTATCTCAAATACAGAAAGAAATAACTGTAGCTATTGTAGTTAAAATACTGTTCTAGAATACACAACACTACTACTATTAAAATTATTTCAATTTAATTGATATTTTCTCATTAAGGAGTGCTAAAAATTGCACATGGCAAGGGACTAACCATCTTAACTGTGTTCTATGTTCATTCTCCTATTAGGAGCAAAGTGATGACTTCTTAGAAATCACACATTTTGTAGAAAGAAATTACAAGCCCCCAAACAGTCCTTCCAAAAGAACAGTAAAACCAAAGAAAACGTACACAAGACTTAGCATTTTACCATGGAGTGCAATAAATAATAATTTTCTTCTTTTTTCTTAATAGATATTTTCCTGAATGGGGAGAAACTGAAATGTAGACTTCAAAAAAATAATTTCATAAAGATACAGTGACTCTTATATAACATCTGAAGATAGAAAAATTATACTCATATATATATATATATTTAGTTTTTAAATAAACATTAGTAATGGACCCAATACCATTTAAATGGTAATGTCCTAACTAAATCTAAGAAAAAAACTTAAAAGGCCTGATCTAATCACTATTCAAGAATATAAATCACTTGTTCTACTTAAATAGAAAAAAGAAAATAAAGAAAAACAGTGAAGTTGACAAAGAGACAAAAAATACTTTAAGTGTTTTTATTTTTCTTTAAGGATAATATAGTGATTCTATTTAGATGGATATCTAAACAGATGCTTTGGAATCTGTTCACCACACCTTCTTCCTTTAAACCCAGTACTGTTACTTCAGTCATTCCTCACCCACCCACCTCCATCTGGGTAGACTGCCTTGCCTGTGATTTTGTCATTCTATTCTGTCACACTTCAGTGTCACCATTCCCCCTGCACTGGGCAACATAGGGTAGGGCCTATGTGGTTGAAATGATTGTGACTTTAGAGCCAGTAGTTGCAACTTCAGAGCCAATTACAATACTTGGCAAATATCAAATTCTCAAAGGCCTTTGGAATAAATGGAATAACATAATGTTGTAGTGTGACACCTTTGGATTGTGTAATACTTTTTGGAAAAAAAATTATGAACAAACCAAACTCTCTATATTCAAATTGTATTTAAATATTCCAGTGTATCTAAGAGATAATCTAATTACTGGTATAATCTGTCAGAGAAGTAAAAAAATCAAATGAGGTAAAGTTAGCAAAATCTAAATATGTACAAGATATCTTGAAAAAAGAAAAGGAAGCATTTATATGCAATACTATCATGTAAAAGTTCATGAATGGAATGTCATGTGGTATATGTCAGTTTAAATGTAACTTCATAAAGACCTACTTTTACCATCTTTATTTTTTTTCTCTAAACTAATACTGACATGATATCATATTAGATTTTTTGATATTTGCTTATTGTCTATCTGTTCTACTTGAATTTAAACTTCATGAAGATAGGTAGTTCATTTAATGTGGTATCATATTTCCAGCTCTAGTTTAGTCTTTGGCATGCAATATTTATGTAATGAATGAATAAATGAAAGAACAATAAAATAAATGTCTGTAATGAATATTTTCTGAGTCTTTCTCTTGAAGGTTAAAATTATATTATTCTCTACTTCCAGTAGTTAAAATTATTAATAAAATGTTCACTGTGCTATGGGAGTGAAATATATGAAGATTTTGCTGACTAACATACCTCAATAAATATCACAATGTTTCTTTTCCATGTTCTTCTATATTTCATAGTGGTAAGACATAACTGGATAAATCAGGACTTTTTTTTTTCCCATCAAGGACTTCTGTAACCCTAAATTAGGTAAAAGTAGTATAGTTCTGCATGGTTTAAAAACACAGCTGGCACTGTTTACTTTGTAGATAAGTTTTAACTTCAAATAATAAACTGTGTTTCTTTTTCCCAATCTCCCATATATATCATTGAAGTGACATCTACAAAGTGAGTCAGAGAACTGACTAAGATTAGGGCAGAAATAAAAGCCCTGTTGTTACTCAGATTAACTTTCTATGAATCTAAATTTAATATGAACTTATGGAAAAATTTGAATGTAATAAAAATTGAATGTTTAATCATTTTTGCTGCTTCAATTTTTTAATGGTTTCAAGTATGTATATGAATTTAGGGGGAAAGGGATTTCTCTGTTTTTTCAAATCATTTACTTTGAACAAAATAGTAGCATATTTCTGTTGTCTATGCTTAGATCTGTTCACTTTAGAGATACTTGAGGAACTAAGGAAAAGATGTAAGTTTTTCAGCAGGTGTTACGGAGAATAAGGAATTCTAGACTTCAAGCCAACTATAGCTGACCGACAGAAGCTCTAGTATACCAGTAGGAATGTTCAGTAATTCTCTCATTAGGGGATCCATTTTGTCTAGAATTTCCTGTCCTAATGAATGAACTTAATGTGGTCTCAATTTGTCTTGGGATTCATTTTATTCCTATTCTATCAATCATTAAATACCATTTCTTTCTTCTATCCAGAACTGTTGCTTACTACTGGCTTCTACTTTTATGGGTCCTTGTCCTCCTGCTGTCTCTGTGTTTCTATGTGTCTCAAATTGTCACTTCCCAAGATAAAGGTTATAATTGGGTTGGCTGACCAGTTTACTAACCAAGTTATACTGCATGTATTGGTGGAGCATTCTCTGCCTCACTATTAGCTGCAAACCAAAGTACATATGGCTAATTCTTTTGCTTTCACCTTCTGCTGATCCCTAATCCTGCCTATGTGGCAGTATAAAAAGATGGTTAAATAGTACAAACCAGAGTAAGTTACACATAAGTAATCCCTGTGAGGAGAACTCTGATTTAAAATAACAATGGCTTGTTTTTGTGCTCAGGTTTGCAGCGAGATCATCAATAACTTTAAAGCTGATCAAATCAGAAAACAAATCCCAGACGCCAGCCTTAAGGTGTCTTTCCTCACCTCCAACCCGGAAACCCGGTACCATTGTCAGTATATGAATACAGTCAGAACTAAGTAAAGCCACTACAATTAATTTAGGGTTCCTACTAACACAGGAAGTGAAACTTGAAGAAATATGGAATGGACTAGGGAAGTCAAAGTTTGAAAAGTTTAGCAAGATACTTGAAGAAATATTTATTAAAGACTTTATCCTAAAGCAAAGGAATGAAGCAGCCAGAGATCATAAAGTGCTCAGAGGAGCTATCATAGCTGGTTGGCAGGACCACAGATCAGAAGATCATGGAGAAGTCTGAGAATTCACTAGATTTGATCACCACCATAACCTCCTTAGAATAATGACTTTCACTTTATTTCTGCTTTTCAAATCTTACACACTCTGGCCTCATTGGCAAACTCTAATTTGGAGCCTTATAATAAAAGCTATTCTGGCAGACATGGGGAGAGACTAGTGGTTGTGCTGAGTTAACCACAGATGGTCCAGCATAGGCAGCACAGTGGTTCTGTGGATCTATATTCTTTCCCTTGGATGTGGGGGAAGATAAGGGAACTTAATTTTCCAAAATAACTCAGACATGGAGATAAAGAGATATCAATAGTATTAATTTCAGGTGGCTAAGGACTTCTAGAATATGCCTCTTAAAATTACTTTTCTGATTAACATCTAAGTTATAAGTGGTACACATGATGGATACAATTTTTTCTTTGCAAAATTATAAGAGCTAATTATGATTTCTCTTGTGGGAACCATTTCCACAGCTAAAATGAGTCTCAGCAGAGATTTACTTTGACATAATGAGAGGTTTTGGAGGCTACATATTATTGTATTAGAAATAAATGTGTATATTGTAAGTCAAATGAAGAAGAATTTATTTACAATTTAAATGGTGCATTGAGAAATTTTGAGTTTCAAATATCTGGCAATTTTGAGCTTTATAAAACAGCTACAAAATTTTTACATGAATGGCTGACATTATTAGAATGTAAACTCATATAAAATGTAAAGTTGTTTTCTTTTATGTTAGATATCATTTGTCATGATTACTGTCTTCATTTTTTCTATATATCACATGTATTTATTTCATCAATTGCTGTCAGTGAGACCTTGAGCACTTATAAAATCTTTCCTTGATTTGGATCCCTCATCCATAAAAGGAGGAATTAATGCTTATAAAGCTCTTATAAGAGTGCCTGGCACATATTAGGGTCTTAATTAATATTATCATTATTAATGGTTTTATTATTATAATGTTTTTTATTTCTAGATTATGATAACAATAGAATCTATATTTAAAGAATACCTAAGTAACATACATGATATATTCAAAATTCAACTAAAATACTGAAGAGAAGAGAATTTAACAAAATAATCCTGTTAGAATCTCTGCAGGAAACATAGGATGCTTAGACACGGTAATTTGAGAAGAACTAATAGCGGGACTGTTGTATGTAGGAAAGGGCTAGAAACAGTAGGGCATGGTTAGCATATCTAGGCCCAAAAAGCTAAAGGAAAAAGCAGTTACTGGAATTCAGGGAGAGGGAGAACCATGTGGAGTGCTCGCTTGACAAATACTATTCTTACACAGAAGAGTAAGTGAAGTCCATGGTAAACTCAAAGGGAGAAAGGTGGGAAAATAAATAATCACACTTGTTCACATCCTATCTTCAGATTTCTTACCAGTGCTCCTTATTAACTGAATCCAAATTTTGCCCCAAAGATGAGGTTGCCCTTAATATAATCAATATAGCTCAGTTTCTTGAAACCTACAATAGGAGGAAAGTGTTGAGCTGATGTTGAGGGACTAATAGACGCTATCTAGTATGTATATTTTAAAGTAAATATCTGATTAACACAGATCTGAAATAGCATCTTTTATTATATCAAAATATTAGCCAAATTCCAATAGCTAAATTTGAGAACATTTACTAAGTTGGACAGAAGGAGGTAAGTGGATTCTGTGCTGCTGTTATACCAGGAAAAAAGGCATTTGTTTTAGATCAGGGAAAAAAATCAGTGTTTTAATGACAATAATGCATAAATATTGGCAGATATATTTGTATCAGTGAAAAAAATTGTATTTATGACCTTTGGATGTGTTTGTGGATTTATTTTTATTTTTAAAGTTTGTCTTTTTGGGATGAATTAATTACTTTGAGATTTACTAGATAAGAATATTTACTATAATTATTGAAGTGCATATATATTACTAGTATTTCAATAGTTATTATCAATGTTATACTACAGTACTCTTTAAATTTCAAAGGCCATTGTAATTCTACTCTAAAATCAATATTATGCTTTCTATACATTTCTATTTAATATTAATTAAAATATCTACTTTGAAAATGCATTTCCATTTTTTAAATAATGATACTTACTTGAAATGAAATTTTCCTATATACAGAGGACTGTAAAATTACCATATTAAATGTTATTAATGAAACAGATTAAATAAATAATTAATGAAGGTAAATAAATTATAGACACATAATTATAATAGTACAATTAAATTCAATTATAAAATAAGGTACATAGTAAAACAACTGAGTTTTTTTTACCTCCTTGTCTTCCTTTTTTCTGCCATACCCACCATACAAAATGTTAACTATTGATTGTCCTAAAATGTATGTTCTTTTTTTATTAGAGTTGTGTTTGAATGGTGTGGGAAAAGGAATAGAGCTGGTTCCTCCACAAATCATTAGTTTCAAATTCAAATAGGGCCATGGATATGGATGGCACTTCGTTTTCTTGCTTTTCTGCTTCTGACTCCCTGTACCAAATTTGTAACTCCATTTTCTAGCCCAATTCATAATCTCCTTTTCAAGTTCAATAATGTAATAGAGGGAATGGCCTGGGGAAAGAAATGGCAAACATATTTTCTGTCTCTTTAAAACATCCTCTATTCTTTTTAAGAATGAAAACCTGCATCCCTGCCTCAGGACAGTGGTTGGGAGGGGAAAGGTAATGTTTTTTGTTGTTTGTGTTATAGGAGATGGCTCAGCCATTCCAGGCTGGTGCCAGCCTCCTAGATGGACCCAGGTGGGCCAAAGTGGGTGGAGATCACAGCCTTTGCCTTTGACAGAGATGGGATAATTAGAATAATTAACCACTATAGCCAAGAACTGAGGGCCTTCCCTTTAAAAGCTTTGTATTTCTGCTGATGTTCAGGAAAATTGGATTTTGAGATGAGAAGGTCTACCATTTTTCTTCCTTTGCTGGCAAAATAATAAATTTCTCTTTCCTTCTCCTCAAGCCACTTGTTCTCTTTCTTCTGATGTGGCCTTGAGGACAAGTGCCAAGCTTTTGGTAACAGTAGATGATTTTTCAATATGAGTTATTTGTAGAGAATAAAGAAGTCATTAAGTCTATAAACCTTCAAAGGCTATTTCTACCCTACCTACCAGGTAAAAATTAGTGTTTTACCCCAAGAAAAAATTCCAAAATCTTTAGAAATAAAACTTATTCAATATATTTCAATCAAGATTATAGACTACTCAAAAGTTACACCTATCACAAACACCTAGAAAAGAACAAACATATGTATATAAAAGAACAAACATCTTTTTAAATGCTTTCAAGGAAATAAAGAAACCTCTGAGCCTTACACAAAGAAGGGTCTGCTGTGCAAGCTGGATTCAAGCTGATTTTTAAAGTGTGTTTTCAGACTAATATGATTCTACTGAGCAAATCAGGGGCAGAAGACAAAGCCTCTGGTCAAAGTAAATTGAGTAATTAGAACTGAGATCCGTATGTAAAGCCAGGATATCAAATGGCTACATACTCCAACAATGAGACTGCTAGAAGAAATCTTTTTCACCAGTGTAAGATAAAGAAAAAAGACAATTACTGTCTTCATTTGGGCTTTAGGGAGAAAAATCAAAGCCTCTTTTTAAATTTGAATTTTGAACATTCAAAATCCATGTTTTGCTCTCTGCTAGGTTTTGGTTTCAAAAGGATACTACTGTCTGATCAAGAAAATTTAAGTTGAGAAAAAGGTTTAATTGGTTTCAGGTTGATAGAGAATCAGGGCAGCTAAGAGAAGAAAATGTGATCTCTTTAGCATATTCTCCCATCCAAGTACTAACCAGGCCCAACCCTGCTTAGCTTTCAAGATCAGACGACATCGGGTAAATTCAGGGTGGTATGGCCGTAGACTAGGGTAGCGTATTCTCAACTCAGGCCCACCAGGATGAGCATCACATAGATTTCAGATGAACATGAACATTCTCTAAAACATCATGACACATAGGCCCCTAGGAACAAGAGTTAGTGGAAACATTAGGTAGGAGAATTCAACCTCTAAGGACTTAATGTTTTATAATTGTCATATTTGTGAATATAAAATTAAATGTGATTAAAACTTTTACAAAATTCAAAAAAGGGAGCTTTGAAACATGACCAAAGCAAAAGATGATATAAAAAATGAATATGTTTATTTTAAAAAAGAATGAAACAAAAAATTATGATTAAAATTAAACCTGAATAAATTATTTAATAATAGATTAAGCATAGCTCATGAGAGAACTAAAAGACAAATGAATAAATGAGAGAAGACAAAACTCTAAAAGGCAAAGAGACAGAAATTATTAAAGTTTCTGAATCATTGATAGAGGGGAGAATTATGACAAGATCTATCCTAAATATTAGTTCTAAAAGAGATTAAAATAAGGAAAAGGAAATTTATGATATAAAGGGTAAAGATTTTTTCAGAATTTATTAGAGATATTAATCACCAATTCAGTAAAACACAAGAAAATTCAATAAATGTAGTTTAAAAAAACCTCATCTAGATACATCAAAATGAAACTGTAGAGCATTGATGACACTGGGAAAATTTTAAAAGCATCCAGAGGGAACAAGTTCTAATGGATAAATCTCAATTTAAATGACAGCAAACTTATGAAGAGCAAAAATGAAACAAAAAGCAACAAATTAATATCTTCAACATTCTGATATATGATATATATTAACATAGAATATTATACTATGGTCAACCATTCTTTAAGGACAAGTTCAAAGTGCAATGTTAGGTAAAATAATGAGATTGGTTTCTACTAAAATATCTTCACTTCTTAATTTATTTCAAGAAGAAAAGAATAAGGTGCTAGAAAGACATTTTTTAAACAAATTAATTAATACTTTTATGAATGAGTTAAAGTTGACTGTATAAGTTAGTAATCATGAAAATGATAACTTTGGGAAGTTTAAATTTATATTTATATGTGTATTTATATTTAATGGAGAAAACAATATGGGAAGATGGAGATGATTAGAATGAAAATTCTAAATTCATATACTTCAGATAAAGGAAAATTATATTCCTGTTCACCTCCTGAGTAGATCAGATAATGTTATAGACTGAATTATGCCCCCCTAAATTCATATGTTGAAGCCCTAACCCCAAGTACCTTAGAATGTGACTGTTTTTGTAGATATAGCTTTTAAAGAGGAAATTAAGGTTAAGTGAAACCATAAGAGTGGGCTTCCTAATCCAATATGACTGGTGTCCTTATATGTAGAGGAAGAGACACCAAGGAGGTAGGTATACAGACAAAAGGCCATGTGAAGACACAGCAAGAAGGCAGCCATCTACAAGCTGAGCAGCGAGGCCTCAGAAGAAACCAACCCTGCCCGCACTTGGACTTCCAGCCTCCCAGAACTGTGAGAAAATAACTTTCTGTTGTTTAAGCCACGCAGTTTATGGTATTCTATTATGGCAGCCCTAGAAAACTAATACAGGTATCTTCTAAAATAAAGTATATAAATTCCAAAAAGTTAAAAAAAAATGATAGGGAAAACCTATCAATCCAAAGAAAAGAGAAATAAAGACGGTTATATGCAAAGTCCAAAATAACACGATATAAAGAAGTCAAAGTATATTAGCCATTCCACCTAAAAGAATGAATTTTTAAAGTTAAATGACAGTAAATGACAGTTATATGTCATTTACAGGAAGCACAGATATCACGCAAAGACACCGAAATATTGATAATGAGGTATCAATAACCATTATCATACAGAGAATTTTACCTAATATCAAGCTACAAAATGAGATATTAATGTCAAAAAGATAATTAAAGCTTTCACAAATTTAATAGTTTAAATTGCATTTATAAATAATTCGTTATTCAGAAAATAGCAATGAAAATGTAAAATAATACTTAGATTTTAATGTAAACAAAAATATATATAAAATTATGCTAAGCTAATAAGCTATTCTTAGAGGTGACTTTATCATCTTAAATAATTATATTAGAAAATAAAAAATACCGAAAAAATAATGGTAAATATGTAACTTAAAAAATTAGGAAAGTAGCAATAAATAAAAGCAAAGGATTATTAAAAATAGTAAGACAAAGTCAAGCATTAATAAAAGGGAAATATATCTATATTAGGGACAATCAACAAAGCCTAAAACTGGTCTCTAAATAGAAAAACATAAATTGAATAAAACTAATAAAAAAAGAAAGCCTGACTATACTTATAACAATTAAACAAAATAGATTCACAGTATATATATTTGCCAAAACTATCTGATGATATTGAGGAATTAGTTATTTCTTTTAACATTTATCTAATGTGCTGATGTTGCATTGTACTCGCCTTTAATAGTCATCTGATGCCCTTCAACAAATTTTTGTCTTTTATTAAATACCAAGAAAAGCATACCTCGAATACACAGAAAACAACATTTGAAATGTGAATTCTATGTTTTAAAACTATTAGGAGATTTTGGTAACCTATTTTTTATTGAAAATTGTGTGTGTGTGGGTGTGTGCGTGCATACTTATGTGCATAGGGGTGCATATGTGTGCTTCTTAAACATTGATAACCTAACCAAGTGGAAGAATATCTGCACAATTTTGAGTATCCTGGTGAAATTTGAATATTTATTCATTGAGCAACTTTATTTGTAAGAATTTACTTATTAAATAAAAAGGAAAATAATACCTTATTATTTTAAATGTATTGTTCATTTTGAAATATTAATTTTTGAAACTATTTTTATTTCTTTGTACTATAGTTGAGCTAATGACATCTGATTAATTGCCCTAAGTAAGTTGCTATTTAATTTTGTATTATTCAATTTATGTGATTAACATAAATGAGTTTGTTATATTAGTCTGTGCATAAAGATACACTATGAGTTTACTGATTAGAGGATAGGAAATGGAATCTTTGTTTAATTATATATTTACATAGAAATATTTTAGAGCTTTTTAGAAGACATTATGAAGTGATACACTTTAAGTTATTTCCAATTGGCTAAACTTTGATGTGAATTAGATGTGAATATTTATGTGAAATGCTTAAAACCTGAACACATATCCAAACACTAACCTTAACCATATTTAATCCTGAAGAGTCTCCCATGGGACTAGCCTGACAGATGCAAACATTCATATTCTTGTAAAATGAAAGAAAAAATACAGTATTAATAACAAGTATGTAAGCTGAATAATACTGAAGACTATAGTTTTATAGAACATTTTGATACTAAAATCAACAAACCATTGTACTAATCATCATTGAGCATGAAAAAATTAAGTTTCAATTTTTTATTCATTGGATTTCAAATAACACTCTTTGGATCTTTAATAATATACGACAGTAAAAACAATACATGTGAGAATGGGTGTAGAATAACAGACATAGCATTGAAGAAATGTTTCAAAACTAATCATATTTTTACCACTTCTTATCTATGGATAATAAGGGTAAATCAGCTTCTTAATTATATTGAGTCTACTTACTTAACCTATAAAATTGAATAATAAAATCTATTCTCCTTCTCAGATTTGTGTTTGTTTAAAAAGATAATATATTGGGAACTATTTTTAACTTGCAAAAAAGATTGACATATGTAAATTGTCTTCCTTCCATTTAGTCAATGTTGACTAGTAAGTAAAATGTAAATGTTTTTAAGTCTTAATGAAAAATCACACAGGGGATTTATACTGGTAATTTTCTAACCAAATGATTTGAAAAATAGGATATCAAACACAACAATAGCACTGAGAAATAATCTGGCTTTAGAGATGAGGGGAAATTTTATTACTTTCTTGTATATCATGAAAGGGTAAAAGTTAGTTATGAAAATGGATCACAAAAGCAGCAATCATATGGTCATTTATATTTATTAATAAATTTATTCATTATTTATTTTTATAAACCATTACAGACAGCCTATTGTTACTTAGCAGTGTTCTGTTTAGTGGACATAAAAATCACAAAACAAAATCCTGAGTCCATGAAATTTATATTCTAGCAGAGCAAGATGAGCAATAAACACATGACCGAGAAAATGGTATGTCAGATGGTGGTCTTAATCCATTTTCTGCTACTATAACAGAATATCACATGCTAGGTAATTGATAAAAGTTTGTATTGCTTATGGTTCTGGAGGCTGGGAAGTTCAAGGCACTGGCATCTGGTGAGGCTCATCCCAGGAGGGAAGTGTAGAAGGCAGAAAGGAAAGAGCATACGTGAAAGAGAGCTCACTTTTGTAACAAAGCCACTATGAAGATAACTAACCCACTACTGCGATAACAGCATGAATCCATTCATGAGATGGAAGCCCTCATGAACCAACTGCCTCTCAAAGACCTCATTTCTCAACATTGCCACAAAAGCAACCAAGTTTCCAACACAAGAACTTTTATTTTTTTACACAGATTTTAATTATTCTTATAAATTTTTCTGATTACTATAGTAAAAACATATTTCTTGCTTAGAAAATTTAATGCCAAGAAAAAAGATTATCTGTAATCCCATTGCTCAGAGATAATTATTAACAATTTAACATGTTTCCTGTGTGTTTCTTTTTGCACAGTTAATTAGTTTTATTGATACATAATGATTTTACATATTGAAGAGGTGCATGTGCTGTTTTGATACTTGCATACAATATGTGATGATGAAATCAGGGTAAATGGGATATCCTCATCACCTCAAACATTTATTTTTCTGTGTGTGTTGAGAACATTCCAAATTTTCTCTTTGAGTTATTTTGAAATATATAATAAATTATTGATAACTATAGTAAATCATCCTATTGTACTTTCAAACACTAGAACTTATTCTTTTTATTTGACTGTATTTTTGTACCCATTAAGCAACCTTTTATCATCCCCCTCCTTCACCCTTCTCAGCCTCTGGTAACCATCAGTCTACTCTCTACCTCCATGAGATTAACTTTTTTAGCTCCCACATATGAGTGATAACATACAACATTTGTCTTTCTGTGCTTGGTTTATTTCACTTAACATAATATCCTCCAGTTCCATTCATGCTGCTGCATATGAGAGGATTTCATTTTTTTCTATGGCTGAATAATATTCCATTAGGTATATGTACTATATTTGCTTTATCCATTCATTCATTGATGGGCACTTAGGTTGATTCCATATCTAAGCTATTGTGAATAGTGCTGTGATAAACATGTGAGTATAGATATCTCTTCAGTATACTGATTTCCTTTTTTTGGGATGTATACCTCGCAGTGGGATTGCTGTGTCACATGATAGTTCTACTTTTAGATTTTGAGGAACCTCAATAACTGGTTTTCATAGTGGCTGTACTAATTTACATTCTCACCAAAAGCCAACACATGAGCTTTAGAGAGATACATTCAAACCATAGCAGATGGTGATAGAGCTATAAAGAAAGTACAGCAAAGAAATAAAATAAGGGTTGATGGGACAGATGGAGATTCAAAATTGCAAACCTCACTGTTAAGGTGACATCTAATTAGAGTCCTAAAGTAAGTAAGGGGGCACTAATTTGACAATCTGTGGAAAGAATTTTCAAGACACAGAGAACATCAAAGGAAAAAGCCTTAAGGAGGGACTCCCTTCAAGGAAAATCAAGGTGGCTTCTGTGACTGGAGCTCAATGAGAGAGAGATAAATATGATTATTGAGGATGGTAGTGTCATAATCCTGTTTTATCAATAAAATTGATACAATATGATTACCTTGGTAATCATACTGTGTGATTTGTGTCAATTTGAGTTAATCATGGAGTGCTCATATATTTGGGCAAACATTATTCTGAGTGTGTTTGTGACAGTATTTTTGGATGAGATTAACATTTAGGATGGTAGACTGAGTAAAACATATTGCCTTCCATAATTTGGGTGGCCCTAATCAAATCATTTAAAAGTCTGAATAGAATACAGGCTGACTCTCTCTCTCAAGTAAGAAGAAACTCCTGTCCAGGGGCCTTGAGCTGAGAAATCACTCTTTTCCAGCCTTTAGACTCAATCTGAAACACTGACTCTTGTTGGGTTTCAAGCCTGCTAGCTATCAAACTCAAACTTACATCATCATCTTTCCTGGTTCTCAGGCCTTTGGACTCAGACTAGAACTACACCATCAGCTTCCTTGGGACTCCAGATTGCCACCACAGATCTTGGGACTTCACAGTCTCCATAATTTCATGAACCAATTCCTTATAATAAGCTGAAGAGTAAACATCATTTATGGAACATACCTCTCTTCTTGGAGAAGGGTAAGAGGGCTTACAGTTGTATGCAGAATAGTTGTATTATGGTAGGTGGAATTATGACCTTATTATTGTTTTTACTGGGAGATTGAATATGGTTAAAGTAGATATGTATGGCTGTCAAGTTGATAAGGGTGGACTTGTGATGGTTAATTTTATGTGTCAACTTGAATGGGCTACAGGTACCCAGAAGGATTTGGGTTATTAGTAGGGCTTCCTGAATTGACTTGTTGTAGATTTCCATTGACATTAATCATAGGGCATGTCACCTGGTGACATTCCTCTTTTTGGATCCAAGACATTGAGGGCAGCAAAATATAAGGTGGATAGAACAAGGAACAAAAAATTTGTTAATACATCACTAGAGGTAATTTGAGTATTGCTACTCCAATTTGGACACCTTAATTCCTGAACCTATGAATCCTGGATATGAAATAGTACTATATGTTAAGAAACATTGCTCTGTAGTAATTAATAGAATGAATTGACTCCTTTGTATGTCTTCCTTTGAATCTGTGTGGCAATAGGTGGTTGCTTGAGAATTTGTGAATACAATAAGCAGACCTACTAAAATTACATGGAATCCTAGCTAACAACTATCCTAATATTTGAAAATTATACAGTGAGTAGTGACTAACATAGGACCAAATGACCTTTAAAGAATCCATGACCATCATGATTAGCTACATGATAGAAGAGAAGGCCTTAGATGCAAATGGGGGAGGAAGGGAAACAGAGAATGAGAGAAAGAAAAAGAAAGAGAAAAGAGAATATCTATCACTTTTCCAAAATTATCATTTAATTTTCTTTTATGTTGTGTGTTTTACCTCCACCGCACTTGTGATAATGGTCCTTTCCCATAAAGTACCATTTCTTTTTGTTTTGTTTGCTTTGTTTTTGAATCACAATTCTTCTTTAATGGAGAATTCAAACAGATAAGAGGCCTCTGAGATAATAAATCGTCTGGCAAGCTGAGTAGGGAGGCACAAGCTGGCTAACAATGGCAAGCAGATGTGAGTGTTCTGGTTTGCACAGGTAAAGTGGACATCATTCCCTAATGGCTGATGTAAGCCTGCAGCCTTTTTCACCTTGGCAAGCTCATAAGGAATTCTATATATAACTCATTAGCTTAACATAATAACTTCACAGAATTAATTACTTTAAATACTTATAAAGAAAAGAAGGTGAAAGGGACTGGTCTCAATACAAATGGACATTAATGTTCTAGAACGTAAATGATTCTCTCTCATGTAAGAAACATTAGCTATGTCATCTAGGTGATCTGTACCCAGATATTTGGTCAAAAGTTATTCTGAGTGTATCTGTGAGGGTGTTGGATGAGATTAACAATTAATCTCAAGTGGATGAGACTAACACTTCAATCAGTAGACTGAGTAAAGCCCATTGCCCTCCCTAGTGTGAGTGGGCTTCATACAATCGTTTGAAGGCCTAAATAAAACAAAATGGCTGACGCTTCTGTGAGTACAAGGGAATTCCTCCTGTCTCATTGTATTTAGCTGTGACAGTAGCTTCTTTGTACCTTCAGAAACACAAATATTGACACTGCTTGGTCTTGTATCTGCTGGCATTTTGACTGAAACTTACAGCATCCATATCTCTGATTCTCAGGCTTTGGGATTCAGACTGGAACTACACATCAGCTCTCCTGGTTCTCCAGCTTGCTCTTGGAATTTCTCATTTTCCATTATCATGATATATATATATATATATCTCCTACTGGTTCTGTTTTTTTCTGGAGAGTCTTGACTAACATACATGTTACCACAAGTGTGGATATGTAATCTCCCTTCACTCTAATAGTTCATAATCTAGTAGAAGATCCTACCAAACAAATGTTATAACCAAATGTTATGATGAAAATATAATTAAGACCAGTTTAATGAATATGGAGAATTGAAGGAGCCACAAGCCATTTCAAGATGATTTGGGGTGTCTTCAGAAACTAGTGAACATTTGATGTAAGTTGTATATTCAGTGTGGAATGTCATCAGCTGATGAAATAGAAGAAATGCCATGTATATGCAAATGGTCAAGAAAAGCACGGCAAGTTAGGAACAGTAAACTCCTTAGTTCAGTTAAAAAATTGGAATTTTTTTTTTTATTCAGAGAATAGTGGGAGACAAAAAAAAAGTATATAGACCTGAGATGGCAAAAGGCTTTGTATTCCATAATGAAAAGTCTGAGATTTTCCTACTGGCTTTAATAAGCTATTCTAGATTTTCAGAGAGAAAAATGGGAAGATCAATATCACTTGGTGATACTACAGTTGTATTAGATTAAAAAAAGATAGGCTAGGCAAGAGAGATCCTAAGGCTATTGTATTAATCCAAAGAAAAGTTGAGGGAAAAGTGAACAAAGGAAAAAACAGTGAGAATGAGATCACAACAGTTTTGAGATACACTTTGGAGATGATGAAGGTACACTTTGGAGATGATGAAGGCCATGTAGGGAAATGGCTATTCAGTTATTTTACAAAATACTCTTCCTGAAATCAATCAATTTGGATTGTGATAAAGTAAGAGCTATATATAACTTTAGAAAATGAGTAGAGAAATCAGCATCACAGATCTCTAGAGAGAAGATTATGCCAACACTGTTTTATTTACACTTTGATTACATTAGAAGATGAAAGGTTGAAGAAATTATAATATTGCGTGTTTAACTTCAGTGGAGTATTTTATTAGTAAATCAGAAAATAACCTTTGAATAATTAATTAAAATTGGATTGGCTATGAATACTATACATACAGCATAATTGTGGTAAAGGACAACAAATCCAACATAACTGATACATTTTTATACATCTAGTTCTGAGAGATTATGAGATTCTGGTTAAATGATATGAATTCTGGTTAAATGTGATTTGAAAAGCATGAAATGCGTTATCATAATTAAGTCTTAGAAAATCACAAATTAAGTAGCAATGTTATTTTCCAAATGGTAATAAAAATAATAAAAAGACAAATGCATGGTTTAGAAGAATGATGGTAGAACATGTATTCAATTATTTTTAATCATTGAAACATGCAGATGTATAAATTAAATTTGTAAAATCGTGTTTCTCTTGCATCATATATATCTGCCATACACCAACCCAAAATCCCATTTTTAAAAGTTATTCAATTTTAATGGTTTATTCCAATGTGGATGACATATAAAATTATTAATACGAAAACCTTTTTATATCTCTATATGTTCATATAAATTCAAAAGTTGAGAAGGTTTTTTTAAAATTTTTTTTTCAGCATATTATGGGGATACAAATATTTAGGTTATATATATTGTCTTTGCCCTGCCTGAGTTAGAGCTTCAAGCATGTCCATCCCCTATTAGGTGTGAATATACCTATCCCTTCCACCTGCCTCCCACCCACCCGACAGCCGATGATGTTACTACTGTATGAGCACCGAAGGAGAGCAAATTGTGATCAACTCCTGAGAAGAAAAAATGGCAAGCACAGTGAATCTAGCAAGACCTGAGAAGGAGTCCCAGACTTAGCATCTGAGAGGCTTATGAATGGTTTTCCTATCACTACTTGGAAAAATCGAATAGCATATATACACATTGTTCAGATACTGTGTAATGGTTATCAAATACATATTTACTCAAATGTTCTTACTAAAACATTAATTTCAATGAAAGTCAGCAAGATTGAGTTTCTCCTAAGAAGCTTGACATTGTAATATTTTTACAGTTTCTCCTTACAAATCATTGCACAGTAACATAAGCTAAATTTAAGCCTCTTTGTTACAGATAAAAGTTGCAATACATAATCTTCTTAGTTTCCTTGGAATGCTTTTTAATATAATGATTGTAATAGTAATAAAATTATTTCTATTTATTTGTCAAGAAGCAAAGCATACTAATTAAAATTATTTTGAATAATTAATAATATGACATACTAATTATTGAAGATAAACTAAAGATGTAATTATCAATTAACTTGTTAAAACTTAGGTAAAAAGCAGAAAATTCAATCATATACAGGAAAAACACTGAAACAAACAAAATAAAATACAAACAATATAGTAACTTTCAGTCTATATTGTCATTTCTAAAGAAAATTACACTGTAGCCATAGAAGAAATAATGTGAGAAGGAAAACTGAGATTGTTTCAAGCAAATACCCACAAGTTTGTTTCACTGAATATATTCCTGTGAATTTTTCTTCAAAAAGTGTTGTCCTTAGTTAGGTTGCTTTTGTTAACACTGTATTGCTTGTACCCATTAGAGATCTACCTAACACATTCAGATAGCAAAAGTCATCAGCACATGCACACACAACACACACATATGCACATTCAAACCTGTTGAACTTGTTTTTTAACTTGTTTCTTCCTCAATTTATTTTCCCAAAGAACTTTTTATGGCACTTTTATTAATATACCACAAAAGATATTCCCACATTACCATACTTGTGTGTGAGCAGAGTATATATTGTTTTATCAATTGTAATTTAAAATAGTCTGTACTTAATAACAAAGTATTCAATGATAGTGAAATTTAAGGTCACTATTATTTAGTCATGTCTTAGTATTGGTTAAGTTGATCACATTTAAAAATTTCACACTAAAAAACATGATCCTGATTAAAATGCCTTATGTCTGATAAAGATGTACAAGGGAAAGAAGTGCAGGGAAAAGTTTACAGTTCCCTATGAATACACACGAAGAAAGGAAGGGATTTGTTGAGAAAACAGGAAGCAAAGTAAATAATTCTTAAGTTAGCAAAATGGAATATTTAAATGTTGCAGGACCAGATCAGAAGTAATATGAGAGTATGATGCTATAAAATACATGGCAGTCAACTGGTCTTAGGAGCTGCTGTGTCCCTCCCCAAGCCCAATGGTGTAAAGGATCCCACTTGAAAACTTACATTCAGACATGCGTCCTTTGGAATGAGGAGGTGTTTGGGAACTGCATTTACTCATATTGTCCTTGTTGTTTATCTTTGGAATTGTTCATTTACTGGTTTGATAGACAATCAAATGAAAACAACTTTGAACTGGATAAAGGTCATCTGTCTCATCAATCTTTAAATCGGGATTGCTCTGTGTGGTGTGGCCTGGTTCATGTGGGTGAGTTAGCAGGACCAATATGAATGGGTTTGAGGGGAATTGGGGTCAAGTACAATATCCCACCTCCTATTTTGTAGGGTTGAATGATGGTACCCCATGTCATTTTGTGCATCTGGCCTCTGTTTCCCCGGGGAAGGAGAGGGCACCTATAGGGGTGAGGTAGCCCTATATGAGACTTGGGTTACATAAATGAGGGCTGAAGAGAATTTGTATTGACAGCAGCTGAGATTATTATCCTAGGAATTTCACAAAAGTCCAAGTCTTGAGAATTGGTACCAATTTTATATCTTTGTTGGAGGTTTTCTAGCAGGTAGTAGGCAAGATCCTGAAGGCCTGCACTGTTAGAAACTTGGTGAGACACCTGTCTTTAGGTGGACACATTGCCTTAAAGGAGTCAGTGAAAATGATAGAACACATTTCTAGCTTCAAGGCCTGGTTATATGTAATATGAAAACATATTAAAGTGCCTGTGGTATTAGATTACTCTAATGTAGTAGGCAGAATAATGCCCCCCAGAGATGTCCACATCCTAATTCCTGGAATATGTGAATTTGTTAGGTTGCATGGCAAAGAGAATTAAGGTTGCAGATGGGGCCGGACGTGGTGGCTCACACTTGTAATCCTAGCACTTTGGGAGGCTAAGAGGAGGCTGGATCACTTGGGCTGAGGAGTTCAAGACCAAGCTGAGCAAGAGAAAGACCCTATCTCTACTAAAAATAGAAAAATTAGCTGGGCATCATGATGTGCACCTGTAGGCCAAGCTAGTCAGGAGGCTGAGGCAAGAGTATTACTTGAGCCAAGGAGTTTGAGGCTGCAGCGAGCTACGATGATGCCATTGCATTCTACCCAGGGTGACAGAGTGAGACTCTGTCTCAAGAAAAAAAAAGTTTCAGGTGGAATTAAAGTTGCTAATCAGCTGACTTTAAGAAAGGAAGATTATCCTGCATTATCCAGGTGGGCCCAATGTATTCACAGAATCTGATGTGGAAGAGGGAGGTAGACCGTGAGAGTCAGAAGCATGTGATATGATGATGTGATGATACGATGTGACGTGATGTGCGAATGATGCTACCACAGGCCATTGCTGGCTTTGAAGATAGGAAGGGCCAAGAACCATGGAAGATGTGGGCAACCTTTGAAGCTAGAAATATCAAGAAAACAAATTTTCTCCTAGAGCCACCAGAAAGAAACACACCCCTGCTAGCAACTTGATCTTAGCTTAGTCAGACCCATTTGAATTTTTTAAATGTAAAATGATAAGCAAATAATTTTTTGGCTTTATAAGCCACTAAGTTAGTAGTACTTTGCTATAGCAGCCATGGAAAACTAATACATACCTGCAGTGAAGGCTTGGAAGAGGCCAAACAGATCGTTCATTTCTTATACACATAATAGAAGCCTTTGTGATTAACAGCACCCCCAAATATGAGTCTTAAAGCATTGACAAGAAAATTGGAAATAATAAAAATACCAAATATAGGAAAAAATAGACATCAAACTCTACATAATCTCTAAGTACTTACTTTTTTAATTCTAAAGGCCAATAGTAGAGGACCTGCTAGTTTGTTTTTTCCTGTCCCTAGGAATGACTGACTCTGAGCATACTGCAAGCACCCCTGAAATTCAAATCCCTTATTGTTTTTTGGATGATTTAAATGAATCCTTTTTTTTTTCCAGTCTTGCCAAGGTGGCTACGGGGAAAATAATGTAACTGGGATATGAGGGAGGGACGTGCAGGACCTCTTATCGTCCTCTAAGAAAAGTGGTGATACCTTTGAGTATCTAGGCAATCATTTCTCAGGGGACAACCCTAGTTGATTCAGGTTGCATCCCAGAATATAGGGTCTCTCCATACAGTACCACTTACCACAGACCAAAATACAGCATGAACTGAAATCCGCCAGTAATCATGTTTTCAAAACAAGAGAAAAGACTGAGCGAGCATTTACTGCCCACTACTTCTACCCTCCTCCACAGATTACAACCTCTTTGAGGCTATTGACTAGACTATATCTTCTATTTCTTCGAATGAGTATATACCTATCCAAGACCTGACACACGGAAAGTGTTCAGTAACGATTTAATGATTTGCTGGGCACTTAGTATCCAGCAGAATCACTTAAAAGATAGGTGTTCTGAACTCTAAGTGTTTATTTAAATGTATAATATGGGAGGGCATACTGTCATTCCTTTTAGTGTTTTTCATATCTTCATCCTAAATTTGCGGGTGAGAATTGTTCTACATATAAGGAAAGACTTCTTATACATGGCAACATGATAGATGAGACTAAGATCTGCTGGGATTCAACATTTTGCAGAGACTAATAATAGATGATAGATTAAGAATAATTGACAGTGTCATTGTGAAGTGTTTATAATAACAGAAGAACAGGCTTCTACAGACAGCTGGAGGAGAAGGCAAAGTACTGTCAGAAGGAAGTGCTTTTGTAGGCATTAGGCTTAAAATCTAGCATTAATAAGTTCTCAGTTCTTGAGTTGAATGGAAAATATTCTGTAGTTTTTGTACTAGACTTCCCATTTCTCACATCATAAGCTACATGATATACTTTAATAAAATTCAGGAGAATGGGTAGTTTCTACTTAGAATATGCCTAAAAGAGATCAGTAGTCAATTTATAAGTTATATAGTTAACACAAGCATATAATTTATGCATTTATTAGAGACATGTGTATGCTATATTTAGGCATGGATTGAACTAGAGTCAAATACTTAAAAAAAAACACATGCCTGTACTGTCTCCTTGTTCTATCCATTAGCATAAAACACATTTTTTAACAAATGGCATTATTCTAATTAGCTCCCCTAATAATGATTTGAGAGAAGTGTTAATTAGCTTGATTCCATTGGCTTTAAGCAGAAAGCAATAATGCAAAAATGCACATTAGTACACACTTTAAATTTGAAGGTTGAACATATTATTAATAAAATTATAGTTCATGCCAAGGATAGGTATGACATAAAGAAAAAGAATCAAGGGATCTTACAAGAATTTTTTGAATTAAGTTACATAGATATCTATTATAGAAAGAAAACACTGGATTGTGGGCTCTAATACTGATGATTAGTCCTAGCCTCACTCTTTCCTAGCTATGAGAAACCTAAATTTTTAACACATTAAAACTGCTTCAGTCTTGCTTTAATGATTAAATGAAATAATATGTGTGAAAATATCTTATACATTATAGACACTATATAATTATACTAAAGATGGTCAGATAGCCATAAAGATTCTTCTTACTTCCATAGTATAGAATTTTTTTCCCTAGGCCAGGCATTGTATTGCTTTGTATCTTTTAGATATGGAAGTTATAGTTCTTACAGGTAAAGTGTTGTATAACATTTTCAATTCTTGGAACTTATAAAACAAGTGAGACTTTTCTATGATTTCATTGTCCATCTATGCTGCATACAGAATATTTGGAAGATCTGAAGGGAGTCTGAGTCACTGTGTCATCCACTGGAAAGATATATTCCAGCTATGACTATTTTCATGGACCTTAATGTAAACAAGAAATAAATAATAGTGTTAAATAACTAATTGATACTATCCATTAATAATTAACAGTGTTAAAATAATCAATTTTTGTTGTTATATACTATATTAATAACATTGTTACAGAATCAGACATTCATCCAAGTATTTTTATTTATCCCTTATGTAGCTACATATTAATAAATTCATCATTTTTAAGCATGCATATTCTTTGAAATGCCTTTGTGATAAAAAGATACCAGGATTGCTATATATCACGTAGAGGATTCTTTTGGAAGATTTCTTATATATTTCCATTTTATAAATTGAAATAAAGATGTTTGAAAGTATAAAGGAATATATTTCAAATGACTGAGGCTTTAGAAGCCACTGAGTATAAATATGGTCCCATTAATATGACTCCTTAAGTTTTTCTCTACCTGTTGATGCTTGGTATCAGACATTTGCCACATTTCCCATCTAGTACTGGGGCTACCCAAGGGATAATCCACTTTTGTCTATACTGTGTTGCTGGATTCCCATTTCCCACTCCTGCTGCCCTTTATTTTCCACTACCATGTTTCATGCATGAAATCAGCAGACATCCCTGCTAGCTCAGCTGAGACTCTCCGGCAGCAGTCCTGAGGGTACGAGAGATGTGCTGCTGCAAACTAAGTTGTATTTCAGGCTGCAGACAAGCTGAGCTGCAGATTCCTGATGCCTTGCTTAACAACACCCTTGCAAAGTGAGGAGAATAAGTTCCCTTCCCTCTGTGTTGTATTCTATAAAATAATAAAAAGATGTATTCTATTCTATCTAGTCTATCACAGTTTTGCCTAGAACCTGCAACATCAGTGAAAATTACCTCATTTTGCAAACCAAAACTTTTGTCTTTCTGTTCCTTTCTTTTCTTGCTTCCTTCCTCTTTCCCTTCCTCCCTCCCTTCCCTCCACATGTATTGTATTTCCAGTGGATTCCGAATGTTCCAAGGAGCTGACATATGGTAAACTAGCACATGGTGTTCCCCTTGAGACTCTTGAGCTATGTTGCTATCAATGGCTTTTAAATTTCAGACTCTCTTACTCAAAGACCTCATTGTCCATCCCTGTAAAGCCTTCAATTCCTTCTACCAGATCTTTATATATCTGAAGCCTTTATGTAAAATAGCGTTCACATGTCTTCCCTCCTCCCACCCAACAAGGAGACTTTATGCAAAACTTCCTTCACAGATATACAGTCAGGGAAAGGATGTTGCATATCTTCACTTGACACATGAACCTAATCCTTGTGTCTGGCCCAATCTGTATAATGTGTTACAAAAAATGAACATTGCTATCTCAATTTATTTTCCTGTTCTTTCAGAAAATATTTAAAATTGTATTATTTTTCTGGAAGAAAGCTTAGATTTAAGTTAATTTTCTTTAAAATAGTTCGCCCATCCCTAATTGTAGCTCTAATTTCATGCAGGGTGAGGATGAAATATGCACATCTCATGTGGAAATAATCTTTTTCAGGAGTGAAGCCAAATTAAAAGAAAAAATGTTTAAGTAACTACCCATGAGGGATAATCCTTTAATGCATTAACTAGCTGACAATCACTCATGAAACACTAAAATCTGCAAGTTTAAAAAAAGAGCATTTTCTTATTTCTATGTTCTTCTCTCGCATCCATCTTAAATTTCAATCTGTAGAAATTGATTTTAAAAGGTATAAAGTAACACCTGAAATCTAGAATTAGAAACTCCACATTAGAAATATTATTTTCAAATTATTAAGGACTGTGGTGTTTCAAAATACAGATACAGGAAAAATTATAGAGAAGCAGGAAAAGAAAATGTAAGAAATTCTTAGGAGTATAATCATTTCAAACACATTGACATGCCAAAAAAATTTCTCAGAATGTTTCAAGAAAAACTTTAAGTAGCAGTTCATTGGCAGGCCCATTTAAGTTATTCAATTTCACATTTCCAAAAACTCCTGACATTTATATATTGCCGTAGTGGCAGCACAGTGAATATTTCCAAAGGGGGATAGTGGATTTTGTGATGCACTAAGTGTTATAAAGGACAGTCATTTTGCAATTTTAGATTGAGTTAATACGTATATTACCATGTAAGCAGATTTCATGACAGAAACTCAATAATCAGTTGTTTAATCTGGATTGCACACCATGGAATTATATAAACCTTATAACCCATCTAGTCAGATGAGTTAGTTAGGATACATATCTGATAACCTTTTTTAAAAAATGAGAACTCATTTAAATAATAAATAGCCAGGTCATTTATATATGTACTAGATATGTATTATATGTGTATGCGTATATATCTATCTAGTAACCTTTTTAGGAGAAATAATTCAGATAAGACTTATTCTGATTACCTAATACATGTAAATGGCTACTATATCAATACATAGTTTCTAAATTAGAAGGAGCAGTAGACATTAAGAAACTCAGTAATTCTGTAAATAATAAGCTACAGAGAAATGCTCAAGGAGGAGGAAAAATTTTGCCCTATTGTCCTATCACACATAATTTGAATTCTTAGGAAATAAGTTTCCTATAAAAGATATCCTTATCTTTTATAAATACACATTGGCTAAATACATTTATTATTTCTTTCAGTCCTTATAGAAACCCTACGAAAATGACAAGGCAGTTATTTTAGTATCTACTTTATTGGGGAGACTGTCAGGTGAGTAGAAAGTAGAATACTGCTCCCCAAGATTGTTATTTTCTTCTGAAGGTAGAGGATTCCCCTGACAAGGTATTGTACAGCTTTAATATGTACCCTAAATGTGGTCTAACAGGTGCAAAAAAGAAAGGTAAACTTTCTATCTTATACTAAATTAAATTAAAATGTTCCCTGATTTCCAATAAACATACTAAAAAGAGGGTTTTCAAAAATAATAAATAAAACATTTCAATCTTGATAAATTA
Source organism: Lemur catta (assembly GCF_020740605.2). NCBI lineage: Eukaryota > Metazoa > Chordata > Mammalia > Primates > Lemuridae > Lemur > Lemur catta. The sequence continues at coordinate 89,642,501 of NC_059132.1, read as the reverse complement.
CCCTCTAGACACAACCGAAGTACTTTCACTGGAGCAGTATTATATATTAAAAGTTTTCTCAAAATAAGAAAGAACATGTTGGGAAATATTAAATATATCAATATTTTATACTTTTCTAAAGTAAGCTTATCTATACATTTTAGTTAATCGTATTTTATATAAATTCAAAATACAACAAGAATGAGACTATTTTGACAAAAACAAATATTTGAAATGAAATGTGAATAAATTTTGAAACTTAGTGTTAGTATCAATATCTGGTCTATTTATATATTTTATTTTTATTATTTATGATCAAGAAAATATTGCTCCAAGGATAATATGGAAAATGGTAGCAGTTATTTTTAACAATGCACTTGTAATTTTTGTAAAATTTTAATTACATACTAATCAAAAACCTGAAAGAGAAATGGTAGAACATGTTTACTTCTAGATGACTCACTAGTAATATTTAATAACTACTTCTATTCCTTACATACGCATTAAAGACAACATCCCCCAAATCATAACCAACTGTAAAACTATGTGTGATGTGTTATTGTCATTGTAGAACATGCTCTTTACTAGACAACTAACAATTAATCTGTCATGATAAAGTGGAAAAAAGTTATATATCAACTATATTCATTTGATGGAAATACATTTATGTTGTATTATTTGATTCACTCTTCAAAGCTTGAGTACAAAACAAAATATGAATTAGTACACAAGTATTAAGGTTCAGATCAATGACATTTATGTAAGAATTTAAAATATATGCAGAGAAAAGAAAAAGTCACATTAAAGTTATGCAGAAAATATGGTAATCTAATAGCACAAGTTAATATGTTTATGGTATTCAGTGTAATATATATCCGATGGAATATAGGTCATTCTAGCCTGCATATGTTATTGGTGGTGATGGTGACAGCTTTATATAGTTAAATATATTTAGATATTAAAGTCTTAAAATTAAATAACTTTGTAACAAAGAAATCAGAAAAAAAAATACCCTTTCAATGCTTTAGGAAAACTTAATAACATCCTGGAAATAAAGGGATAGGCATACAGCAAAATGCACTCATTCATTAAGGTTACCACTAAAAAAATATGGTCTGAAAGAATTAAACACATTCCTAATCACATAATTTTTGACTAAAGAATGACTTAAGCACCAGGTGGAATAATGTCCATCATTAATTTTTTATTTCCTTCAAGCAAAGTGTGGATATTTAAATGACTTAAGTGCTGGTAATATAACTTTGGTGTTCTGTGTCCTGCAATAAAAATACAAAAATCAATACCTTTAAGATTGGGAGACCCCCATTTAAAAATTTTATTGCCCATTAACCATTAATGTTTGCTTGTCAGTATACATTAATGTTTTGCCCTTGATCTCCTCTTTCATTTCTACCTATTTCCTTCCCTATACACTCTGCTGCACACACATGCACCTCTCTTGTGACCTCATTGCTTTTTCCTGCTTTTGCTTGCAGCGTTATTGTCCTCCATGACTTTGCTCCCTTGAGAACATTTCTGCACCCAGCATAATAACTCTCTTTTGGGTTAACATGGTTTGCTAGTGATAAATAGGTATAGGTTAATGACTTTCAACTATCTTCTAACATACAGGGAAGATGTGATAAACTATAAGCCCTAAAAACAAACTTTTCTAAACTTCATTATAGTTTGTCATTTCACTACCAAAATCAATTTTTACAGCTATACATCACAGGTTTGTCCTCATGTCAATTACTTTAAATATTGATTGTTTTTGAGTCATTTATCATAAAATTTATTGAGTACAGAATGTTAACCGTTTGTAAATAAAAGCAACCCTGAAAATCACCTACATGTAAAAAAAATGTAAAATAGATCACAGAGTTGGCATAAACCTAAATTTATTTTAGAAATGTGTAGATAACTTTCCCTAACTCTTTAGTTTTTAGATACCTTTTGAAAACAATTTGATTTAGAGTAATTAACCATGTCATTCTTCCGTTTCATAATTATATACTTTACTTTCTAATGAGACTGACCAATGAATACAGTGGAATCTCTATTTCTAAGGTTGAACACTACTCACTATGCTATTTAGAACACACAGAATAACCCTCATGGAATTTTGAAGGATATTCCTTCCTGTTTAGATATTCATTGGACTGAAAATCAGTTTCTATTTCAGTTTCCACTATCATTTACATATATTTTTTAAAGAATATATTCTGCTTGATCTCCTCTTCTATATACCAGTTAGCTATAATTACTCATAAATTAAAATGAAAAGAGAGAAAACAGTACATTTTTGAAAGTGAAAAACATAATAATTTCTAAAGATTGTGACCAATTACTTTGTATTCAATATAAAACTATGTGTAAGAAGAAATTATTGCAGTAAAATTAATGGTGATAGGAGCTGGAAGATCAAAGTTTACTTTTTTCCATAATAAACATGCATTCATTCAATTTTGAAAATTATTAGATACATACTCTATTTTCTCATTAAGATAATTTAAATCACCTTAACTAATGTTATCTGCTGGTTTATATTTTACACAAAATCTTTCTCCTTGTTTAGGAAGATATTCTTAAATAATTCTTATATTTCAGATTACAGTTATATCCACAGATCAATAAACATTATCATTGAAAATACTTCGTGTTGTTACCTAAGCTTCCTTATATTCTCTAAGGCTTTTATAATGAAAACCTACACTGACAAGATAAAGAAATGGAACCTGTTTTCTAGTTAGAACTGCCGTACAGAGCTGCAATCTATTATACACCTGAGAGTCATGAAAGTGCTGAAACAACTTTAGCCTGCCATGCCCAATAATTATGTAATAAAAAGGCCATGTTATTTCAACACATAAAATGGTTTAAAGTGATTAATTTTCTGTAAATTTAAATTGAAAGTACATGAGAATAATTAAGGCCATGCCTGATCTGGGTTTGTGAAAATATATTATCGTGCTTATCTGAAATGTCTATTAAAATGTAGCTCTTTTTGTGTATATTCTTATAAATTAATAAGAAACATATGTATATCTGTAATTTCATTATAAATACATTATCCAACTCATCACCTAAAACATATATTTTTTTCATATTGGTAAATTACCTCCTCTCTCTCAAAACTACTCAAACCACATTAAATATATTATTAGAAAATAGAAAAAATCATTCTTCCACGGTATCATATTAAATCATCATGAGTTACTGAAAACCGCTAACAGCTCGAGAAACTGTCTCAGATATTGTTATACTACATAGCTTTTGTGTTTTGCACTTCTCTTTCTTTTGGTAGATTTGAGTGAGAAGAGTTTATTGGCCCTCAGAAGATTGGTGCTTCCGCCTGTTCCTCAAAGTTAGCAGACTCTCAATTACCAGGCTGAGCACTGATATGAGGCCTTTATTTATAGTTTTACTGAATAGTAATAGAACCTCTTGGGGAGTGGGCTCTGTGGCCAGCCAGTGCACTGGAGCAGGCTTCTGGGGACAGAAATTGAAAAAAGAGGCAGGTGGCAGAGGGCAGATGAGACATGTTCTTCATTGTCTGGGGGTGAGGGATGCAGGGGCATGGGGTGCTTATATATGGCTCAGAACAGTAGTGGCAACATGCCATGGGAAAGTGTGATCACATGGGTTTGCATAGGAGGTAACACCTTGGTTACATAAGTGTGCTGACTCGTGCTTCCCATAGGTCAGCAGAAGACACGCCGGCAATCATTTGGCCTAAGAAACTTATTGCCTATACATATGAATTTCCCTTACACCTCTTGGTCTATATTTTTAATTCCTCCATGGCCGAAAGCATCTCTGAAAAGTATTGCTGTGTGTGACAGATCAATACTGGATATTTGACAGTAAAAGAGTTTAATTAGAACACAGGCAGAAAATAACTTCAAACTGAAAGCTATGTATCATGGTTTCTACAGTCTCAGTGGTCATAACATCACAAAATGGAAGGAAGCTTCTCCTGACATGACTGCCTTCATCCTCCCCGTCACCCTTCCTGCCCACCTCGGCCTCACCTCTTCCTTCTTCTCATATTTTCTCCCATGATAACTACTTCATTTGTAAACCATCACCTCTCAAGCACAAAATCCCTCTTACATTATTTTACAGAGCAATTTAATTCTTATTTATTTAAATATCTTCTGTGAAGGATAATAGCAAAATTGCCTTGCTTTTCAGCACCAAAGAGGCCAATGAAGGCATATTTTTTCCAGCAAAGCTTACTTTTTTTTCCTACGAATAATTCTGCTACCCTCTTGGAGCAATTCATTTAAACTGCAAGCAACTGTTAAAAATAACATTTTTTTTTCTTGCCTTTTTACTAACCTGATCAGTACAGAGCATTCCTTTAAAACTCATTCTTTAATATTAATATTATACTATAATGACAGTGTATACCCTTTTCAAATAGTGAAAAAGAATGGTCTCATACTAAAATTTATGATTATATATTTCTCAAATGATCTCTCACTTTTTTTATTTTTGTAGAGGAACACAGTCAACCTAAATGAAATATTTTCAACAGTTAACTTTTTAAATAAATTCAGTGATATTACTATTTTTATTTGCATTGACATACATGAGTTTCAATATAACTAGGTCTATGAGAAATATTCCTGGATTTATCCATCCATGGACGTTTTGTTAATAATATGAACTAACATTAAAAATTAAAATGTAGGTAACCTTTGTAACATTTGTAATAATATCACAAATTTGTATTAACAGGATGTTTTTAATAATACTTTAATAACATTTATATTCAAAGTTAATTTTTTAAAAGAATCAATTGATGTATCTGCCTTTTTAATATTCATCATCCACATTCATAGGTGAATTTTTACTTATTAATTTGTTATATATTTATTCATATATGTTTGCCAAAATAGGAGGTAATGTTAACAAAGATTCTGAAATCTGTATCATAACACTAATATTTCACGTATAGTTGTTGATTTTTGACAATGTTTGTATTTCTTCTTAGTCTAATATTCACATAAAGTCTGGCATCATCACATGCTAGGCATATCTGAATAAGATAGAAAATAATTAACCATAAAAATATCAGAGACCATTAATTAATTCTGTTTGTAATAACCAACAAGGCAGACAAACAAGCAAATGAACAGAAGACTGCCTCGGTAGAGAAGTGCTAATTGAAGAATCATTTCAGTAATGGCAGCTTTTAAACAACAAAACTGAAAAAAAAGCAAAAAGTGATAGATTTCCTGAAGAGAGTCATTGTAGTTGAAGAGAAGTATTTAAAACATCAGATCCAAGCCAAATAAATAAAAAGGATTAATAAATAGAAATAACTCATTCAAAAACACATTTTTGCTCAGTTGCTACATGCAACTTTCCACATGATAAAAGTGTTTGATTGGAAATACTCCAGAAAACCTTACTCTTTACTCAGTGTTTGGAATTTATATTGACGTCTTAACTCAATATCTACCAGCATAAAGTTTGGCCATCATATAACTAATATTCAAAATGAATAACCTACATTACTTTTTCCTGATTTCTCAGGTAATTAAAATAAACTGAAGCATTGTGCTTATGCGTGAAGAGTTCACTTTCTATTGATCTAAGAAATCTATCATTGTTCAGGTATAGCATCTAAACTTTTATTTTTACAATACAACAAAAGCCAATTTGTAGCATCCTTCTATTGACGTAAATATTAGGTCTAGTTCTTAAACACAATTAAAAGGAAGAGTTGCACGTATGTAGTGTGGCCAATTCCCGTGATGATATTTTAGTCTTTTGGTATTCTTTACGAGAGAAGAGTCAGAGAGCTGTTTTTAAATCTTTGAAAATCATACATGAGCAATAACCATATCTGTGGTAAGAACTGGACATATATTTTAAATTGCAAAAGACAATTATACTATATTCATTGCCCCAGTAAATATGAAATATTGGCATAGGCCAAGTTGCTTTACATGTAAAAGTTTCACTTTTTCAAAAAAAATGAGGGTGGTTAATTAACATTCTACCATGCTGGTTTCATTACCTAACTTTCAATTGTCCATGTCAAGCCTGTCTTTTTGCTAAAGGTCTCTGTCAGCTGAGGGATCCACTTAAAATAATTAGTATTCTGTTGGTGTTAGAACAAGGTGTGTAAAACGGAGAGATAACTAGAGACACATCAGGATGATTGGAACTCCTAAAAGTGAGTGTACCCAGTGTACTCTGTACAATATGTTTTAAACAGATTCCAAGTGAAATAGTTCAAAGAGATTTCAAGTTAAATGTAATCACAGACTATAAAATATTATTCTGTATGTTCTCTATGAATGACTGTCTTGGTCACTTCACACATTTTTTTTTAACAGGCTATAATTTTTATTAAAAGTCCCATAGTTTACATCATTTTTGTTGTCATACATTTTATGGATTCAAACAAATGTATAATGACATGTATCCACCATTGTAGTGTCATACAGAGTAGTGACACTGCCTTAAAAATCCTCTGTGTTCTGTTCATTCATCCCTCCCACATCCCAACCCCTGATTTTTTATTGTCTCCATAGTTTTGTCTTTTCCATCATGTCACATAGTTGGAATCATACAGCATGTAGCCTTTTCAGATTGGCTTCTTGCACTTAACATGCATTTAAGGTTCCTCCATGATATTACCATGGCTGGATAGCTCATTTCCTTTTAGTGTCCAGAGTCCGAATGTACTACAGGTTATTTATCCATTCGCCTACTGAATGACACTTTGGTCACTTCCAAGTGTTGGCAATTATGAATAAAGTTATTACAAAATATCATTGTGCTGGTCTTTGAGTGGATCTAAGTTTTCAACTTATTTGGATAAATATGTAGGAAGGTGATAGCTGTATAGTATGGTAAGAATATGTGCAATTTTCTAACATTTATTATAGAACGTATCTGAGTAACAATGTTTCTAACCTAAAAAGATTGGCTTTTGGCCCTGCCAAGTTTAGATTCCAGATCCTTTATCAATGTGGCAGAATTTTTAATATTTTATTTATTTACTTATTTTTTGAGACAGGGTCTCACTTTGTTGCCTGGGCATGAAGGCAATGGCATGATCATATCTCTCTGCAACCTCAAACTTCTGGGCTCAAGTGATCCTCCTGCCTCAGCTTCTCGAGTAGCTGGGACTGCAGGTGGTGTGCCACCACACTCTGCTAATTTTTGTAATTTTTGTAGAGACAGGGTCTTGCTATTTTGTTCAGGCTGGTATTGAACTTCTGGCCTCAAGTGATTCTCCCATCTCAGCTTCTCAAAGTGCTAGGATTACAGGTGTGAGCCACTGCACACGGCCTCAATATTTACTTAGAATGAGTTTACCCAGATCATGCAGGAAATGCACATTAAAAGCCTAAATCTGTCTGATGACCATTTGTCATTATAAATCTTCAGATAAAATTTTTCCATACAGAGTCTAGCTTGAAACAATAAATTTTAAGAATGGGGCAGATATTTTCTTTTGAGTTTGTGGTCCTCTGGGGTACTTCTATTTAGATTTAGCTATAATCCGCTCACTGCGTTGTGAGGGTGCAAGCCTTATTTTCTGAGCTTGCTTGGCCAATATACCAAGTTTCTCAGTTATAAGCATCTAGAGCATCAATATATCAGCAATGACTCACACTACTCTATTGCAGAGGTGTTGGGGAGAAGTTCAGCTCTTCCCCTCAGTCTCACTGACACTTTCCTGGTGAAAGTGGGGGACTCCAATGCATGTTTTATTGCCTGCAAGTGGGAATATTAGATCAGCTTCCGGTTGGGCCCCCTGCCATCAGGGAGAAGGAAAGCAGAGGGCTAATGCACACTGCATTGCTGCCGCAAAGTGCTGGTAGAAGTTCAGGTCCTCATGTAGCCTCTCTGACACCAGAGAAGGGGAGAAAAGGAATGGAAGTGCCAACTAGCCTTGCCTATATCACTTCTTTCTGCCTCATCGGTTCCTTGTAGAGGTGGAAGCTCAGCTGGGAACTGGTTCTAAATGACATGATGAGAAGGGAACAAGAGTGCAGACTAACCCTGTCTCACACCACATTGTTCAGTCTCCTTGCTGCCCTGTGAGCTTAGACATTCAATTACTCACTGAGCCTTATTGGCACAAGGGGACGGGAAAGTGGAGTGCTTATTAGCCTCCACTTGCACCTCCTTTTTCATGCATTTTTCATTTTCCTTAATACAGAGTGGTGGTGGAGACTCAGCTCACCACTGGATGCCAACTGACACCACCCTGAGGGTGGGGGGTGCGGGGATAAACTGAGCACCACCTGCTTCCAGCAGCATCACCAAGCCAGGGAATCATGTACACCCATGGCTTCAACAGGGCAGGGGGATGGGCACGGAAGATCAACTTCCGGTGTTCTGGTTCTGCTGAGGTCTTGTTGAAACTGTGTGTTAGTGGTTTGGTCCTTTTATTTTTTATTATTTATTTATTTATTATTACCATTATTGTTATTATTATTTGGTGTTTGGCTGGAGCAGAGCTGACCTTGCTATAAAGATTTTCTGGTTTTAAGGCATCCTTTTCCTAAGCATTTGCCTAGGGAGAACATACTTTTCTCAGAGACTTTTTTGACCATGCCTGTCCGCGGTTCCAGGTTGGAGATTTCTGTGACACTTTGCCTACGATCTGCCGAAGTGATACCGAAACAGGGATCTTAGTCACTGTGTCATTCCTCAGGTCTTCAGGTTCCTCTGGAGTTCTTCTTTTCACTATTCAGAGACTTTGTTGTGACATATTGTTTCATTTCCAGGCATCTACAACTAATTGCATTTTAAACTGAAATCTAATTTTTTCCTGAGGTAATCTCTAGTCCTGTGGTGTTATCCATCCCAGTTATTAACACTGCAGTTCTGCCAGGTCCTGGTGGCCATCTTGACTCCTCCTTTTTCTCCCACACAGCATACAATTAATAATAAAAACTCTTCTCTATTTTGTCTCCTCTTTACCACCCACTCCTCACCAACATCTCTCACCTGGATGTCACCACAGTTTCCCAGTTTAGGACTTCCTTAATGCTCTTAATAACCCATTCCCACCTCCCATCCATTTTCATCATAACTAATAAGATCATGCCTTTCTCCTGCTGAAAATCACAATGTGATAAAGAGTAACATACTCTACATGATGTGAGACCTCAGAGGGTAAGGCCTTTCTCTGGGGTCGTTATGAGACTCTGGCTTTATCTTGGTTCCTAGAATGTGACAAGTTCCTTCAGGTTCAGCCCTATCATAGATTCTATTTCTTCTGTCTGTGCTACTTATTTTTATTTCTTTGCCTCATAAACTATTATGTCAGTCTGTTTTTGTGTTGCTACAAAGGAATGTTTGAGGCAGGGTAACTAATAAAAAAAAAAAAGAGGTTTATTTGACTCAAGGTTCCACAGCCTGTATAAGATGCAGGGCACCAGCATCTGCTTCTGGTGAGGGCTTTAGGCTGCTTCCACTTATGGTGAAAGGGGAAAGGGAGCCTGCCTGTGGTGACCACGGGGTGAGAGAGAGGAAAGGAGAGAAGCAAGGAAGTACCTGGCTTTTGCTAACAACCAGCTCTAGCAGGAACTAATAGATTGAGAACTCGCTAACATCCCTCCACCACCCCAGGGAGGGTATTAAGCTATTTATGGGGAATCTGCCCCCATGACCCAAGATCTGAACACTTCCCATTAGGCCCCACCTCCAACATTAGAGATCAAATATGGACGCGAGGTTTGGAAGGTCAAATATCCAAGCTATAGCAACTACATTCATTTTTCTGCCTCTGTGTCACTGTGTCTAGGTAATCATCCTTGTTACACTCTACTTAGCCGTTCCTTGTAATTTTGGTTTGTGTCACAATTGTCATTATACAATCGATACTTATTTGTTTATTATTTGCTTGACCTGAAAGACCATAAAGCTCCATGAAGATATGAACAAATTTGGATAAATCCTGAAACCCCAGGTATTAGCACAATTACATTTCTCTTGAATGAATAAAGACATTTGTAATTGCTTTTAGATTTATAGATTCGTATTATTACCTATGTATTTAAAAAATGGTTCTCAGAGATTCATATATTAAATATTTGGTACAAGTGATGGGAGACTAAACATAGCATAGTTTACATTAATCCTTTAAAAGACCAACCGTCACTAGAATTATTTAAAAAAAATGATTTCAGGCTATTTATCGTAACACACTATATTTACAAATTGGCTGTTTCATGTTCACATAAAGAAATATTAGTCTTCAGCAATTTTCATTCTTTAGTGCTGATCTCTCCTTGACAGTTATTGGTGTTTTGAATTTTTCTTTCTTGGAGGGACACAGGAAGTCCTGTTCACTGTTATTTCTGTCATTGATTTTATTCTTTTTCAATGGTCAAAAAACTTGAGGAAGATAATTGCAAAACTCAAAGAAATCAAATTTAATTTTAAAGTGCTAGTGTAGAGCATTGCTATGATTTTATCACTTATAATAAAAAGATCTGGAATGGGTCCAGTGACTAAGAGCTTTAACTATAGGAAATATGCTAGGAGAAAAAAAATGCTTAAATCAGTTACATTTAAATGAATTTTCTCAAGAATGGTATAAGAATTTCTTCAGTACAATGATCTTCCTTTATTCTATCTCTCATTAGCATTTGACGAATCTTATGTTACAATCTGTTGGCTATATCTATGTCTATACATTTTCATATTATTGGAGATCGATTTTATCATTTTTATTAACTATTTTATTTTTAACTGTAATGACTTATTAATTTGGGTACCACTTTTTTAAAAAAATAAAAATATCAGAAAATTTCCAATATGAGAAATGGGAAATATTTTGATTTTTCAATAATATATTTACTCCAACATTTTCAGGAACATGTTAACAGTATAAAGGAAATACTTAACTCATTGCAAGGCAAATTAAAAATAAGCCAAAATAGCAACAATAATTTAGGCAACAGAATATGGAGTTGAAAATACAGATACACAGACACACATATACATAATTGGAAATATAAGAAATCAAAGAATTTTAACACAGAAATTAGATGTTACATGCATTGTAGAAAAATGGACGAGAAGTGTGATAACATAGAGAAGAATTTTATTGGTGCAAGCTATATGATTGATAAAAGCACTTATACTTTACTGGAAATAGCAGTGTCAACTAAGGAAATGGCTAGAATTATAGTCTCTAACTTAGGATCTGATACTGAAAAGCTAAAATCTTTATCTTTCATGATTTTCATTGTATTTATTAAATTAACTTTTAGGAATAAGTTGTTCCTTTCTTGGTTAACTCCCTAGCAGGAGAAAAAAACCTCATTTTCACCACTTTGCCCATTGTAAAAACCACAGACTACTAAATTCTCCCACTTAGAACTGACATGTTTTCAGGAATTATGTCGACTATTTTATGTGACATTTAAGGAGGATCTGATTCAGTTTTCCACATGAAAATATAAGTGATACAGACAAAATGGACTCTTTTCTTATTTAAATAGTTGGATACTTTACACACAAATGTTTATTTAATTTTCAAATAATTTTTCCATCTGTTTTATAAAGTTTGCCATATTTATATTTATGTATCAGCACAACATATCTTTTAATTCTTTAACTATCCTATTATTAGTTAAAAAGTATAGAAATGCAGAGTTTTGAAAGTATTTTAGGAGTATATATTCTTCAGACTATCTCCTTTGTTAAAATCTACTCTTAAAGATTTTTGAGCACATATTGAAAATACTATTTAGGCCTTTATAAATCTGTCTAAGCAAAATGAAATGAAATTTGGCCAATGAAGAGACATACAAATATGTAGATTTCTAAATTATAATAATTATCATAATACCACCAGCATTTACTACAATTTGCTAAAACTGTATTATCTGTTGTGTTATGATGATGATTCATATGAGTAGCTAAAAAGAAATCATAGGAGAAACCCTCAGAAGTATTTTGGTGCGGATATTAATAGTATCTACTGAGGAAGGTTCTTAAACAGTATCAGAAAGTAGCACTAAGGGGTAAACTCATGCATTAAAATACATTTCTTGGAGCGAATGAAATGTTATTTCAGCATTTCTCAAATTCTGGTTTCTCAACAGGCTGGTTCCTGCAAGTCTCTTTCCTTGTTAAGACCACGGAGTTTCTGCCCATGTGGTCCCATTAAGCATTTGGCTTGTAGTCCCCTGGTTTCACTACAGCTGGGCAAAATATCCTCCAGGCTGCTGATTTCCTTGGAGGAAAAAATAGCATACACCTTTAGTTACCAAGAAAATGACAAAATAAAGTCTCCAAACATTTTGAAGTCTTGGTACTGGCATCAAAAGCTCCCAAAGCAACTAAGCCTTAGCACTGTTTCTAAACTAATAGAAACAGCCTATATCTTATTTGTTGCTTGATAGGGTCAGATAAATTTTAGAAACTAAATTAAAATATTTTGGCTTACTTTCTCTTGTCAATACTATCTAGGGAATAAGGTATGTACCAAGAAAATCTGACATGCTTTTATGTATATACTATGGAATGAAGTATAATAGCATATTGAAGAAAGCCATATTAGTATATTCAAGGTTTTCTAGTTAAAGATCATTATTTTTTGATCTTTGCTTATCTTCATCACATTTTACTTCCGTTAAATTAACTAATACCATTCACCTCTCCTGTCTATAGTCTAACATATATTTTACATTCCTTAAAAGCTACTAGGCAGTTTTAAAGCACCTATATATAGAACGATGTGCTATTCAACCTCATAGGATGTACTCTTAGAATGTAGAAAGTTGATTTATTCCAAATGTGTTTGCTGGTTTACATCTGGGTAGCTTATGGAGAAATTCTATCAATACTATATGTAAAAAAAAAAAGAACATGTATCCAAAATTCTAAAAAAATACTCCAATTTATGAAACACGTTTTAAATTTTAGCATTAATGCTACGTTTTAGATTGACATAACAGCACAGGATTAAGATATTTTGAATTTAAAAAATGTTTTCTCAGATGTCATGAAGAAAAATCTAGATAGAGAAATAGATAAACAGGAGTGAATTATTCAAATTGTCTGAAAAATCAGGCATATGGCCAGGAACGGTGACTCACATTTGCAATCCCAACACTTGGGAGGCTGAAGTAGGAGGATGGCTTGAGCCCAGGAGTTCAAGACAAGCCTGGATAACATGACAAGACCCTGTCTCTACTAAAAATTAATAAAATTAGGTGTGGTTGCTGCAGTCCTAGCTATCCAAGAGGCTGAGGTGGGAGGATTGATTGAGCCCAGGAATTTGAGGCGGCAGTGAGCTATGATTGTGCCATTGCACTCCAGCAGAGTGAGATTCTATCTCAAAAAAAAAAAAAACAAAAGAAAAAATCAGGCATACATAGGTATATTATGTTATATAAGGGAAAGAACATCTAAGTTTGGGTAAAATTCTGCAACTTTTATGATATGTTCTGCAAATAACATAATTAAGGAACTGAAAAATTATAGTCTGTTGCAAGTTTTTAAAAAATTAGAATAGATGACACTTTAATAAGTGAAAGTAAATTTTGAATCACAACTGGAAAATATTTTGGTACCCTTAAAATCACAATTTTAAAGAAGTAAAGCAATTAATAATAATTTTCTTTTTAAATCTCCACCTGCCATAATAACAGCTATTGATAGTATTTTGTTCATTGAATACTTATTTCAACAACTTATTATGGAGCCTCTCTTATACTCCAGGTGATGTTCTGAAGTCTGGGGATAAAACAGTGACTAAAACAATCTTCTTAAGCTCTAGAGTCTACGTTCTAGTGTGTTCTGATATATCAATGATGCTTTAACACATTTATTTATCCATATTTGTAAAAACAGTATGTGTAATTTTCAGATAGTGATATAATTTTGATGCAAAATGAAGCAGATATTATAGAATTGTTCTCTCATTTATATTCACTATAATACTTTGCTTTGTATCTATATATTCACCTCTCATATTAGAAATGTCATCTCAGACACAGAGTTGAGTGAAACATTTTCATTATGACACCACTAGAGCATTTATTTGATGTGCAGAGATTGTCCCTAAAGTCCCATGATTGTAGGACTCAGCTTGAAGATGTGTATTTCTGAGATTTGGCATTGCCATCACCTTTTGACTACCACTGTAGCTCCCCATTGATTGCAGTGCTCTAGCCACGTCACTGTTTTGTAATTTATTCTCTACACAAAATCCAGAGATCCTTTTAAATTACAAATTATCATGTCATTCTATTGTTCAAACTTCTGCACAGATACCCTATTTCACTCAGAGTTGAAAGCCAAAATCCTTAGAAGAGCCTGCAAAGGCCTCCATGATGTATGAGGTTGTGCTATAACCTGTCACATCCCCCTATTATTAATATATCTCTGATCACCTTCACCACTCGCCCTCTTAGACAGCCAAACCGGACTCCTTGTTCTTCCTTGAATGCCACCATACTATCTCCTTAGCATTTTCACTCTACCCATTCCCAGTACCTGAAATGTTTTCCTCAGGTAGAGCTGGTTGAGGTTTTGACTCTAGGATTTTGTTGAAACCCTTCTTCTTCTCTTATTAGTAACAGTATTAATAAAAGTAAGACACTTTAATAAATTATTATAACGTTATTATTAAAACATGTTTAGAACACTCGTATTATAACATTTTTGCTGCCCAAATTCTGGCTACAACAGCCTCGTACTTGATGTAACTAATGAACACTGTATATAGGGTACATGGCAGGTAATATTTCTATATTTTTTAAACTTGCATGCTTTGAAATTTTAAATTTGAATTATATTTACTTCCAGGAAGCAGAATCCATGCTAAATATTTTAACAGAAGATATTTAATTTGGAAGTAGGTTACATGCCTGTTACATGGCTGAAGACCAGAACAAAAACATTGATGTACACCAGAGGTAATTCCAGAAGTAGCTACCAACCCTAATGCTGAGGAAACAAGGGGAAAAGGTCAGATGTATGAGATTTTAGAGGGAAGGAAGAAACATTCTGCAGAGCTGGGCGTAAGCAGCTGCTGGTGCTTTGGGGGAGGTCATTAGGTTGGTTGTAGGAATGCCAAAAGAAGGCCTGAGGCTGGAATCCACAAACTTCTGAAGAGATCTGTTTTGGGAACAACAGCAATTAAGTAGGAAGAAGAGAATCTCTTCTCCTCTCCCTCCACTTTTTAGTCACTCTCTAGATCCCCTGTATTAGCAAAATCAAACAAGCACTCAGTTGTCAAAGTAGAAAAGCAGTTAGCAGGATCTCAGCCTACGCATCACAAAGCAGAACACAGAAAAATGTAATTGTCATTTAGAGGCAATAGCTTTGTATCCTAATTTCATATAGGTTTCTGTTATATTCTTACAATGTATTTCCATCAAATTTTTTTTAAAAAATGTTTCTTAAAGTCTGGCCCTGATAGATGCTTAAATTTTTGACTCCTACCTCAAGTTTAACTGTCTATCCTCATTCCTTGCCAATCACTCTCTTCTTTTCTCTGCCCAACTAAATATTTTACCTGTTCTCCAGGTAGACTAAATTCCAGAACTTGTCATTCTCTTTCTCACATTGGTGCACTTACACATCTTGCTCCTCTGCATGGCATTCTCTTCCCAATTCTTCATGTGGTTAACCTCAGTATTTCCTTCGAGACTCAGCTAAGACATCACTATCCTTGGCTCTGAATAACAGGTGCCACTCCTATTGACTACAATGACACTATCTGCTTACCTATATTTTAGAATGCAATGCACAGTATACAGTCGATACATTTCCTGGCTATCTCTTTAAATAGGCCATACACTGCTTAAGTGATTCTAGAAAATGGAATTTATTTTATGATTTTTTTTTGAACTTTGAACCAGAAAGCTATATGCAAAGTATTGGTATAAGGACTAACATGGTTGATGTGTTTGATCACTGAAGTTGTTCATAAGTTTTCTAGAAGTCCATAGGAAATATGCAATAAGCCAAGTTGAAATTAGACTTTATGTGTACAATGAAAGGTAACAAGGGTAACAATGAATAGAAAGGCTAGAAAAATGTGTTAAATATCAGTGAGCATACACAGACTTATCTGGGTGCAAAAGAAGGCAGAACAAAAACAATATCATAACTAAAATATATTTTCAATGTCTTTTTAAAAAATCTTGTTTTATCTAACATGACTATCAATTGAAAGGCATAAGAATAATAAAAAAATAAAAGAGAATCAACCAAATGAGATAAGAGGAAATTATAAGACAATTTGAAAGGACACTTCTTTTGATGCCTGATCAAATAACAGTTAGATTTGCACTTGGTTAAAAAAATAGTGGAGTGATAAAAGAATGAAAGAACAAAAGAACAAAGAACTTGAGACGGAGAAATATAAGAAAGTACAAAAGAATAAAAATATGAAAAAAGAATGAAATATCAAAAGAAAGAAAAAAAGAGGATGATCGGGAATATTTCTCATAAACCATAACTTGTGGTTCTAACTAAAGGTGTACTAAGGTCCTTTTAGATGACACCTGAGAGGTTCTGGACCCCTAAGCAAATATTATATACATTGTATATCATTTTATAAGAGTTCAAATTTAGCCAGGGTGTCTTTTTAAGCAATATTAACTTAGATCAAAACTATTTCTTAAATTATTTGATTTCCCATTTGCAAATGTCACATAAAATTTAAACTAATATTCTTTTATCTTGATTTACTAGCTTTCTTCCTCATGTAAAATGACAGGCTTTATAACTGAGGAAATATGCCATTTTATAGACATAAGCCAGGTCATAGAAAGAGCTCAATTTTGCTGCTCTACCAAAGAGAAAGAAAAGTAAAATTTTTAATCTGATGAAGACTTTTAAAAGTGAGTATGATAGGCAGGTCCTATTCCTTGGAGATTAAATCAGGATTGTTATAGATGAGAACATTCTGAGGAACCTTGACCCTCTTTTTCTCTCTCTCACCTCTAATCCCAAACTGGCTATTTCACTTTCAAATATCCTGAGGCTAATTATTTTCTGATTGATCTTCCTAAATGAGCTTTCACTGCTTCATCTAATGGATATGTGCCCCTCCCTAAATCTTTTGTCAAACTTGCTTATATAAGATATATCCCCCAAAGGTGACTTTAGCTTTCTCTTTAAATAGGTCAGCCGGAAACAGAATTGAGACCAAATACTCAAAACTTTACAGAATCAAATCCAATGTTATAGCTACGTTACTGTGGTGTAGGTTTGTGAGGATATGAATGAATATGGATATGGACTTCTGTAATAGCAATGCCAAATTACGTTGGAAGTTTGTCTTGACAACAAGTAGGTTATTGAGAAATATCTGCTTTGAAAGTGAGCACATTTGCATTGGGCTTTCCATTCTGGCCATTAAATTAATGCAGTGACCTTCAATAACAGAATGCACATTTGCCTTTCCTGAACTTCAACTATTAAAATTCTATCATTCATACTTCAAGGCTGAGTTCATAGGAAAAGTTTATAAAATTCCCTTTTATGTTGAAATCTATTAAACTTTTGCACAGAGATTTAATTTTACATCCTATAAATATGGAAACTTTATTTCTAAGTGTTGTTTGACTATATATTTTATAGAACATCAGACCAGAGCTATGTGGTTTTAAAGACAAATACTACATGAATCACATAATGGGGATTCAGTTAAAAGCTAAATAAAGTGAAGTATGTGCTCTTAACATAGTGCATATAGGAATCACGCCTGCCTTCATGGGTGTGTGACCTGTACAGTTACACAGGCCCCACATTCAAAAGACCCCATGCTTAAGATGAAATGTTCTTCATTTACTATCTCAAAGCTTTAAATAATTTTATACATGAATTTCTGTTTTTTTATGTGAAGGCCAGTAGAACAATGGAGCTTGCAACAGAGCCTTGGTGACTTGGCTCATACGTGGTCCTGCCTTTCAAGACCTCATTTTGTCTTTTCAGGATGTGTTCTTGACATAATCATTCTCACTTCCTGGTGTCCCAGGACCTGCCGGGCTTCCCCTTCAATGCCTCTGCCTCATGACCTCTGCCACCTTCTACACCAGATGGCTACTTACTTTTGTGAGCACAGAGGATGTCTGTGTTTTGCTTTTGTCTTCTACCTTTTGCAGGAATCTCTGCACAGGTGTGGAAAGGGTTGGGATTGGACATGCACACTCTGTCATGGGAGGTGGCAGCCATCTCTGCCCTGTGCTGACAATGACATCGTATGTTTGGTGAGGACTTGGAAACTCTTGCCTACCATTGATCCAGATGTTGAACATATCGTGGCATGGAGATTAGAATCCCTTGGAGGTCTCCTTTCAACCATGGGTTGAGGTGGTGGTTTGTTGAATGGGGAGGTTGGGAGGCTGACTTCACTGTCCACAAGTGGGGAATTATGCCTCAGTCCAGCGGCTGATAGGAGGGGAACCTGGCAACTGCTAGGTCAAGTGCATGCATGTGCACATGATCAGACTCTATGAGGATCTGCACTCGCTCCATGAGTATTTTTGTGACTGAAAAAGTATGGCATTAAATAACAAAGAAAAAACACTATGATAAATGCTTCAAATGGATACCGAATGTTCTGTTGTTAGTGATCAAACACAATAGAAACCTGAGTGCTATGTAAAAGATATACGTTACAAGCTACAAATATGATATTCATCATTATTATTGTTAGATCCACACCAACTTGTGGAAATTTCAAAATATATGTTCATAACTTTTAGGGTTTGACCAGGAAAGCAGGACTAGCATGAGTGATATGTAATATGAGAATTACGGTGAGGGTTAGGCTTTAAACAGTTGTGGGAGCTGGTAAAGAAGTTCATGAAGGCATGAAGCACTGTTGCTATTGCATCTGTTGGTGAACCTGAAGTAACTGTAGGTTAGCAGGCTGGCAGTTAGGAAGAATTGAATGCAGCAATGGAGAATAAGGACAAATTAGAACCACAAGGACAATATGAAACCCATAAAGACAAGCTGAAACCCTCATCTGTTTCTCACAGACTCTAATATCAATGGCATGGTTGACCTGCTACAAGTGTGTCAATGTATTTGAGTCATAGTGACCCCGACATACTATAACACTATTTAATCACACATAGCATAATGGCTGCTGCTTCACTTCCAACTTTAAGATCTCATGCACATTTGTCTTGTGACCACTCTTCACATGAAATCACAAAAGGAAAGGAATTCTTGTAATTATAATTACAGCTTAGCTATGACACAGTACAAAGTCACTATAGATTCCAATGTTATTCTACATCAAGAATATAAATATTTTGGGATATGAGTAATACAGTAGATTTGATAAGGAAGATTTCCATCAAAAGAATTGTGCTCTGAATCTCATTTTCCTAATGCTCAAGAGGAGGACATGACTAGTACTACCTCATAAGCCCAAGACAAGTGATAAAGGCTACAAATGGACCATTTGCTGAATTTGATATACATTTGTGTATGTGACATGTGGCTGGGTGGATATAGGGGATGGGTATGTGACTTAGGTCTGAGAAAGTGAAAGTACTTGCATCAACAGAGTAGAAGCAGGTGCCAGGGAAATAACTCCATTGCCTTATGACAGCTGGTCAAATACTCATGAACCATTATAGTAGAAATAAAAAGAGATCTTGTTTGAGATAGTATCTTAATTCAGTTTCCTGATAAGCAAAAAATGAGAATCCTTGTTCAAGTGATTTATTATTGGAGAGATTTCAGCAAAAGAGGGGTTGAATTCATATTCTATGCTGTGGAACAAATTACCACAAAGTTAGCAGATTAAAATGACATCCATTTATTATCCCAGTCTCTGTAAATTGGAAGTCTTGGCACAGCTTAGTTAGGTTCTCTGCTCAAAGTCTCATGAGACTAAAATTACATCCTAAAAGATAGTATCCCAACTTTACAAAGTGTTATCTCTAAGCTAGTCCATCAGCTCCACCTTCAAGAGGCTGTTCCTTTGCAACATGTTAAGTAGCTTCTGAAAAAAAGTAATAAATGGTAAGACCAGTTGATGCCGTGCTTTGTAAGCACTTTTGTTTCTCCTTATTTGTAAACTTGTTCCTTAATCCTAGGAGATATTATGTAATTTTTGTCACTCGCCATACGTACTCTTTTCAATTCATGACTTCTTCAGTTCTTTTTTATTTTTTCAAAAGATACAGGATTGAGAAGGTGATAACTCCACCCACATGAGGGTTTTCATTGAAGGTTCAAATTTAAAGATACCCTTTGAGTAAGGCATAAAACAATGGATCAGGTTTTACTCAATGAAGATTGGGCATTTGTGGCTGAACAGATAGGTGAGTAAAGCCACAGGAGCATTACATGGGTTAAGATTTACTGGGGTATTATAAAGAAGATGTTAAAGTCAACTTTTCTGATATTTGGAATAAATTCCAGGCAGTAACGAGGTAAGACTCAAAAGATAGTTAGGACCAGGTTGTAAACGTTTGGATTCAGCAGAATTGGGATATATATATATATATATATATGTATATATATATATATATATATATATATATATACACACACATATATGTATATATATATTCATTTAACTTTGGGTATATAAAATAGATTTGGAGAAAACCAAGAGACACAGGAAAATGGAGAGCAATCTGCAGACTACAATAATACTTTTATATTAACCATCTGTGTAGTGGGTGGAGGGGAAAACTCCACCAAAAGATGAAGAAGATTCCCTGTCAAAATGAAAAGAAAGGAAAAAAAGGTGTAATAAAGAGATCATTTACCATAAGAGGGCACAGTAATACTAAATTATTTGAAATGCAAGTAAAGGTGGCTGACAGATTTTTGCTAGCATCAACTTTTCTCTCTAATAGATGATATAGTGCTTGTAAGTGTGGGAGTGTGTGTATATGTGTTTGTATGGGGCTTACATCTGTGATTTTTAGTTATTTTTGTATGAATTTGTATACACATGAAGATATATTAAATGTTAATTCCTCAGTATTGCTTTTTTATCACTCTTCACATGATTTGATGTTTTTTAAATAAGTTATTCCTTAAAAGTTTTTCATATTTATCTTATTAAAAACAGATGTCAACATACTACATTCTCTCTACATTTTTTGTTTAAGCCCCCATAAGCTACTTTCTGTCAATAGGGATGTGATAGGAAATGGGGGGAAAGAAAGGAGCTCTGTATCCTCCCAGCCACCTTCCCCATCAACCAGAGGAAAACTCACTTTATATATTTATACAATGAGGTTCTCTAAGTTTTCCTTTGTACACAAAAGTGTGTGACTTAAAAATAAAAAGTAGCAAACTAAAACTTTGAAAACTATTGGTAATAGAGTTTATTTCAGGTAAAAATTGGAAATCCTTAAAAATATTGGGTAATAATTACCTAAAAGGATTAGGTAACAATTACTTAACAATTTTAAATAAATCTCATCCACATGCAAGAGAACTGTTCAGGAAAACACAATAGTTTAAATCCAAAGAAACAGAATTTCTGAAAATTACTATTATTGTTGAAAATTCCAGGCAGAATTATGCCAGACTATTCTTTCATCCTGACCCCAAAATATCAGAGTGACCTTCTACGAAGGTTAGTACAAGGATAAGAACCATTCTGAGCCTCCCTGACCACTCAGATGATGGTAGAACTGCCAGTAGAGGTTGTTATCTTTGTGTAACTCAGGCTGGCCCATCCCCAAAGGAGCTATTATATAATGCCCACAGCAGATCATACAACCAAGCTGCTTTGTGTGCATATCACTTCAAATAGTCCACTTGCTCATAATTATTCTAGGGCTCTTGGGTTTATGTCACAATGCAGAGTTGAATCAAAGTAGTTCTGTAGAGTGATTTCTGTACTTACTCCTACTGGGGCCTAATTAAATACTATGACTCTACAAAGGATATACCATAATAAAGAGCAAGGTAGGCTAGTGCTGTGCGTGACAGTGCTAAACAAACTGCTATAGGCATATACATAAACCACAAGGCTAAGGTTTTCTTATTAACCACTCATAGGTCTATACTATTAACACATATAAAGAATTTTCATTTCTTTATATAATCTCCTCAAACATTTGTTTGACACTAAAATTTTTTGTATAAATATACCAATAGTGATTATTTATTGATTTTATTTTCACAGCAAACCTATGACAATTTCTGAATATTTTATCTATACTATTTCACTGATTTGGAGCATGTATATTTAAATCAAGAATGTTGTTAATAGGGCAAACTATAAATATCACAAAACTAAAGAGAAAACACTTGAGAAAAGATTGAGAAATATAGAATATCAATGTAGTTTCATTAATAATGACTAAAGATTGAATATGTTATTTGAGATTGTATTGACTATAAGATACCAAACTGAATAGGTATTTTGAATAAAGCCTTGTTTGGATTTACAGTAATAAACACATGTAAACATTAGGGATTGATGTCCTGTGGACTGGTGCTATGATATTTTTAAATTTTATTTAACTTAGAAGCAACACATACACATAAACATCATTTCTTAAATTTCAACCACTTATACTAAACATATCAGTTTCTATAATTTTCCTGTTCCTCATAATTCATATAATATTTAACACTAAGAGTTTTTTAAATATATTTTCAAGTTTGAAAATACCTCTCTCCTTTCAAATCTATACCAGCAAATATTCTCTTATGAACATCTGTACTACCATCTACTGGAAAGGTAAGTATATATCAGCAATCATATTCTTATCAACTATTCAAAACAGAATACAACTAATTTGAAAAAATGCAAAACATTACTTTTTATAATCAAAATCTGTCAAGTAATAATACTAATACTACACTAATAATAAATGATTGCACATATATATAATACTTAAAACACATACATATAAAATACATATGCTGTGTATCAATTGTATATGTACATTAATCATAAAAATTCTGAATTATATAATTATATAGCACTGATCACTAAATCTTTCATCTTTATCATAATTTTACTATTAGTTTTTAAGTACTTTTTGAATGTAGAGATCAAATGAAGTTTGGATATAGTGAATTAACTTTTCACCTGCCAACATTCATATACTTTTCTTTCCTTAGTGGCGTATTTGAAAAAAAAAAAAAAAAGAAAAAACAATACTCAACTTGTCAATGAGTGTCAATAAAGCATCTAGATGAAATGCAGAAATGCAAAATAGAGAATTATATTTGGAAGTCAAGATAGGCAGATAAATGGCTCATTTTCGTGGACTTCTAAACTTTATGTATTCATGTATGTGTGCACTATGGTGGCTAAGTGTCCAAATCAGGAAGCACAGAACATGCACAAATATTTTATCCTCAGAAATCCAGGCTCATATTCTGACTCCTGCTGAAGGAATTAACCGTTAACTGTTAAAACATGAACAGTTTAATTCACAATTCTTGACACCCAGAAGCATACATATCAGGATTTTTGAGAACATCAGAGATAATTGATGTAATTAGCTATTCTTATAATACAGAATAATTAGCAAAACTTCTGGATGATAGTTAACAAATACTTCACAAATTTCTCTGGATTTCTTTTGCAGTGGTTATGACATTCCTTGATCAATTCAACATATGCTAATAATTGTGATTAAGTTCAAAGAAGTATTTAAGTCAGGAATGAATTGGTTCATTTGTTTGAAATATAAAAGAAAATCAAAGTTAATTATTATTCTTAATATATGCATTCAATGAGATGAAGTATGTGCTGTATGTATACTTCTTTTGGTTCCAACAAGAGATTTTGTGAATATTGCAGTAAAATATAGAAGTCATACACCAAAAATATGAAATGCATTTTATATAGATGGAAATTAGTTTCAATCATTAAAGATTATTCCAATTAAATGGCAGGAAAATGAAATAAAAAATTTTACTATTGTTTTGTTAGTGTTGTTTGTTATTGGTTGTTAAATAAGATTTAGTATAAAAAGATCAACATACATTTGAGTTCAGAATGGATTTGTAAGATACTGCTTCTTTTGGGTAAGTAGAAATGGATATTTACTCAAAGTATAGAAATGTTAAAAAGAAACTACTTAAAGTCAGGCATATTTAAGGATCTCATTAATTTTATTCAAGTACACACTATATATAGTTGGAAATCAACATTTCATTATTTTGGCTAAATTTCACACTAAAGGTATACTCTTAAATTATAGAATCCATATTCTCCTTAATTAGGACTTAAAATAGAGTAATAGAAAAGAAAAATTGTTTTGCTATAAAGTTTAGCTACTGAGGTTGGCAAGTAATAATATCAATATGTTGATTTAGAATTATTTACTAGAACAGTGGCATCCATATATCTATAGTCATTATAATTTTATGAGCTTCTCTGACTGGTATTGAATGCTTTAAAAGTGTTCTAATAAATGGGAAAAAATCGCATTTATGTGTTTTCAGCAAGTATTTTTATTCTGCTTTGTAATAAATAAATCCTGAGAAAACAATTTTTAAAAGGCAATTATATGAAACTTCAAAAATTAATCAAGTTTTAAATTCATGTAAGACTTTAAAGCAGTATGCACTACTTTACAAAAAATAATGCGAAGTCAAAAAATGTAAGGCCTGGGTACAGTGGCTCACGCCTGTAATCCTAGCACTCTAGGAAGCCAAGGCGGGGGGATCACTTAAGGTCTGGAGTTAGAGACCAGCCTGAGCAAGAGAGAGACCCTGTCTCTGCTAAAACTAGAGGAAATTATCTGGGCGTGGTCATAGCTACTCAGGAGGCTGAGGCAGGAGGATTGCTTGAGCCCAGGAGTTTGAGGTTGCTGTGAGATAGGCTGACATCACAGCACTCTAGCCCAGGCAACAGAACAAGATGGTGTCTCAAAAAAAATAATAATAAAATATATATGTATATAAAATCATTTAATTAATGATGATATATTGTTATAATCCTCAAAATCATCTTTTATAAAACCATTATTCATATAAGCAAAAATTAAAAATTTTTTAAACAAAGATACATTACCTCCTGTGGTGTGTGCATTACAATTAGTGTCAAAATGTGTTAAATAAATATACTTTTGTGAGCTTTGCCCATTCAATTTTAACAACAGCACTCATCTAAGAGGTACTGTTTTATAGTTTTATATGCCTTATAGAAACACATTTACCAAATCTTTACTCACATGCAATTTTTGGTTCTTAACTACATACTCAAACTTTCTTCCTTATCACTTATTTTTTTTTCTTGATTCCCAATCATCTCTGATTTCTGTAATTTATCTAATAAAAAAATTTAAAGAAAGGTTATGACCCAAATGTGAATATGTGCATAGGACACACAAATGGCATTTCAATGATTATTTAAATTCTCCAAAGGAACTTCACTTTTCCAAAGTGATAACATGTGAATTTACTTTTATGCACTTTTAAAATTAAATATGAAGTCATATGCAAATAATGTAGCAGAGGTCCTATCTAGTAATAGCTATGATAAGCATCTTAGTTTTACCCTTTCTTGCCTGAGAGGAAATTATCTGGATATTTTGTTAAATGATTCAAACAACTGTTCCCTCTTTATTTATTGTACACCTCCCTCAACCATTCATGGAATATTAAAAAAAAGAATGGGGAATGATCACAACATTTGGGGATCTTTTTGTATCAGAAAATCAGTGAAGAAATATTATAAGCAGTAAGTCATAGTTAGTAGCCATACAATAATTTTAAGATTTTGAAATTTTAAAATCTTAAAATTATTGTTCCAGTTATAAAACCTTTTCATATGAAGGATCTAAATAATATTGGTTTATGTTAAACTAAGTTTATCCTTGGGGATATAAATATATACACACACACAAATATATTTGTATGATATTTATGTATACATATTTCCCCATGTCAATATCAAACTCAAATAAATTGTTTATATATTCATAGTTTTTTTTACTTGAGCATACAAAGAAGCAGACCTCTACATGCATAAATTTAGTTTATCTGATGAATTATTCTAATAGTGACACGATAATAAATCAGAAAAGCACTAAATTTGAGGCTTGACCATGTGTTTAATATGACCACTTATTGGTAGGTGTATGTATTTTTGTTTTCTTTTCATATTTGAATCTTATCTTTGATTATTCTAAGCACAGAAATGGTAGTTTTCTGATCATACACCCTTAATAAAAAGAAATAAAGTCAAAATTTCCACAATTGTCCTCCAGTTCTACCGTGAGCAAATTAGTTTCTGGTGCTCACCCATGGGAAGTAAACATCTTCTTCCAGAACACTGGGGTTCAATTTCTGTTACCTCTTCTGGTACAGTAAATGACACTCAGGTGCCTGATAGAGTTCATTTGCCTCTTAGGTATACCATATTCACTGAAGCATCACACAATAATATTAACTTGGATTGTAAACTCAATGAAGCAGTACATACCATTCCCAGTTCTATGCTATGCATATCACCTAATTCACTATCCAAACCTGTGCTTTCAGTTTGAATATTGTCTAAGAAAAATAATTAGTTTTAAAAGAAGATAGGTGGAAAATAATGAGCAATAACATTCAAAATTAAGGTATACATTACAGTTTTTCTCATCAATTGTATATCTGGTGTATTTCTAATCTGATCTAGCTTATTATCTTTCCTTCTCTGAGCATTTTTGCCCCACCCTGCTTTTTTTTTAACTTGATAGGTTTTTTTTATTTAAAACATTTTTTTATACTGCTGCTCTCAAAATCCCTATAGTTGATTTTGTTTCCAATCATCCTTTAGTTTTCTTCTTAGTCAGCAAAAGAAAACTGAAATAAGAAAATTGCCATTTTAACATCATGATAAAATTAGCTTTTCATCCCATAAACTTCCCTCCTATGCCCTCTTCCTGCCTCAGCTGGAAAAAATCATGGTACTAGGATTTATTTTTGCTTTCCAAAGAAAACAATCTATTTCCAGAAAAATGTATGTCATATTTTAATCCCCATTCCTGTATCTGTACAAAATATGTTAAAGAAAGAAATATGAAAAAAGAAAAGATCAGCAAACCAGGAAGTCTAGATTTTTATTTTATAAAAGAAAAGATACATCTTTAAAATGGTTTCAGTAAAGCTAATGAAATGTACATAATGTGTGTGTGTGTGTGTGTGTGTTTGTGTGTTGAAGACAATGAGTAAGGTAAAAATGTCATCATAAAATTGCCTAAGTTTCTCTTGGGAACTGTTGAGCAGATATTGTATATATTTTTGTCCAGCTTTGCCTACCATGCTAGAATCTTCTTCACATCTCTCAAAAATTATTGCCCAATATTGATAACACATTCATTTTTAAGATCATTCTGAATGTAGAGGAGTTCCATAGTTCATGTATAGATGTACAGCAAGACGACTTGGAAATTAGTATGAAAGTAATAAACAGAAATGGGAAAATTAGTTCTTAGAAGTTGAATGGAGAAGGTAAAAAAGGTTAATAATTAGTACAGAAATGAAAATGAGTATTTAGACAAAAAGGGAAGAGAGGAAGGGAAGAAATGGAGAAGAGGGGACAAAGATGAAAGGATTTGGCACACGGTGGTTACTAATTTCTCTTTGAGGTACAATCTCAGGTTGTATTAACATAAGTGGCTTCTACATCATCATCAACAATAGTTCATTTTATGTTAGAATGCTCTATTAGAAGTTATTGTTTGGCAGGAGGATCACTTGAAGCCAGGAGTTTGAGACCAGACTGGGCAACATAGTAAGACTGTCTCTACCTAAAATAAATAAATAAATACATACATACATAAAAATTAAAAATAACAAAGAAGTTATTTCTTATATTACTTTGAAATTTGCAAATTCTTCTGTTGCAGCTGTGTTTTCCTCCTACATCTTACTACTTAATGTATTGTCCTCAGATCATCAGTGGTGGCATCACCTGGGAGACTGTTGGAGCAGCAGACACTAAAGCTCTACCTGGACTTATTGAATTCAAATTTGCAATTGCCAAGATCCTGAATAATTTGTAACACTTATGCTTGAGAAGCACCCATATACATGTTTTAAAATTTAAAAAGCAAACAAACATATAAAAAATTCTTTTATGAACAAAAGTAAAATGTTAGGTTCTATCAGCTGACTGAATTTACCACCTCTTGGCTCAGGGGACCCCAGAATACTCTAAAGCTGAGTTACTGGCCATGAGAAGGACAGTCAGACATGCCTCATCATGTCCCCTCCCTTCTTGGAGATATTCTTTAACTCATTAACAAGCCTAAGGCTATGCAAGTCAACACTTAAACCACATCTGCAGGTCATCAAAATACTTAACAGACCACTAGAATCTGGGTATATGTCTGGTATATGTTCAGTGGCTTGTATCTGATTAACAGACTTCCTTATCTTAACTGAAACATCCCAGCCCTTTAGACAAAACTTCATTTCTTTAATCAAATACAAATCAAAGAATCTCCAAATCTACTTATAACCTGTAATGCATCTCTTTGAGATGTCCTGTCTTTTTGGGCCAAACCAATGTATGTCTTCTATGTATTGATTTATGACTTTATATGTAACATCTGTCTCCCTGAAATGTGTAAAACCAAACCATAACCCAACCACTGCAAGATCACTTGCTCAAGGCTTCTTCACCTTGGCTCTCTGGACCATGCTTGTACATATTCAGTCAGAATAAACCTCTTTAAATTATTTTACAGAGCTTGGGTTCTTTTCCATTGATGCTTTATATGGAATTTCAAAACAAGATGACTGAGTGTGGATGATAATCTTGAGTGTTTGCATAAATTTTATACTAGGACTTTAAGATTCTAACAGAGTATACTATGGAGAGAAGCAGGAAGATTTAGTAAGCATAGAGAATACAGGAAAGACTATTGGAAACTGACTACAACTTTCTGGTCAAGGTAGGAATAGCAGTGTAACTAACACATGGTTCCATCTGAAAAGCTCTGAAACAAATGATAGTCAAGATTTTACTGGAGGTGTAGAGAATCATTGATTACCCTGCATTTCTTATGTATCATGTGGGAGTACATTGAGCCATAAAAACATCTTAGATTACAGCAAGGTGTCTTTCCTGAGCCCTAATTGGCATAGGAGGGAAACAAATTGAATAGTTAATCCTGTAGGCCTCAATTTGTAAGAGGTGATAAATATATCTTTTGGTTGTGGGGTGTCGTTGTTATTATTGTGTTTTGGGTTTTGTAGGGTAATAGCAGAAGGTTGTGAACAGTGAAGGAGTGTGGCACACCCTCATTACCACCAAGGTGTCTTTCTGAGCTCTCCTGGACAGAATGGGTGAAAAAGAGACTCCCTGCCCCCCACAAAACCATTATGAAATTTAATACCATTGCATACTGGCTTACAAAATGTCACCAAAACAAACTCTTAGTAAAACAATTCTAAGTCTATTGCTTACCACAGTGAGTAAATATATAATTATATTTATATATATTTATTTTTTATTTTATCCTGACAATAAATGCAATGTTTCTGGATTAGAGGAAGACCAATTAAAGACCAATTATTTACTCAAAAAATGTCTTAACACTTATTTGTTCATGCTGCATTTTCCTGCATGGGGCAAAGACGTGAGAGCCAGATGTACCCTGCATGTGTGTACCCTGCATGTGTGTGTGGACACGGATGGGGTAGAAGAACTATACTGTAGGAGAAGAGTCCAAAATTATGAAACTAGAAGCTTCTACAGGTTTTGACACATTCATTCCTCCTCCCCTCTAGAGAGAGAGTGGCCTTATCCTTTTCTCTGTAATGTAAACAAATCTTCTCTTTGGGAGGGAAGGGCAAAGTCTCCTACTTTCTCCCAGCCTTTTGGAATGTAATTAATAGCTCTGGGTTTATTACCCTTTGAAATGTAAACACATAGCTCTAGATCTATCACTTCAGCATATGAAGAGCAAATGGTTTTAGGAAAAAGGAGACATTCTCTTAGAGCATGTCAATTTTCTTTATTAGAAAGCCCTGAATGTGCAGAAAAATGAAAATATGTACATTATTTCTCAAGAAGAGATATCTGCCTCTAGAGTGTCTTCATAATATCTCTGAGGAGCAATGGCAAAGTTGTGATATTTATTAAGATTTTGAAGTCTGATTTATGGTGGGTCTTTCAATGTAGGGGCCCAATTACGATAGAGTAAGAATCAAGATGTAACCATTTAGAATTGATCAAAACACGAAGGCAAGGATTTGAGGCAAGAAATCAAAAGGATCCTAAGGTATAAACTGTTGTTTGATGTTTCCTATTGAAGAGTTGATGTGTGTTTCAGAAAGTTCCTGGAATGAAATTATAATAGTCAGAACTTTTATCTTCCTGGGCAAGAGTTTCCTAATATAATAGCATTATATTTGTCAGGTTTTAGTGTCAAACTGTTGATTCTTGGCACGCTCATTGCCAAAGAATGACCAGACACGCCAAAGTTATGCAAGCATGAAAATGAGGTTTATTGAGGAGAGAAAAATAGGATTATAGGGCAAGAGCAAGATAATAGGTTTACAGAGCATGGTATATATGCCGCAGATGACAACCAGACCCATTGTCGCAGCAGGGCAAGCAAAAGGAAGGGCAAAGAGAGAGGTTGGCTGTGGTCTGTATCTTATTTTACGGTGCCTGGATAGGGCTCTCCCTTGTGGTTAAGAGGTCACCATGGAACCACTTTGATTGGACAGTTGTGAGTCACACGACCTGAGCCTTAACTATGCATGTGGGTACTAGGTCACTTTTTGGACTTTATGGTACCCATGCAGCTTGGCCCATGGGCTAAAGAGTCCTCTGCATTCTTTTGCAGCTGGCATGCCAAGTTCTAATTGGCAAATTGGTGGAGTATTCCCTCCTCCCTCAGGTATAGAGAGTTAGAATGGGGCAGGATCAAGATGGGGGCAACAGCACCCACTTTCATCCCTAGATCCCAGAATCCGTTGGTATCTACCTAACATACTGATGAAGACAATAGTAATTTATGTTAATATAAACTATAAGCTATGTAGATTTTTTGATTGTTGATTCTTAGCACATTTTATGTATCTTTGGTGTAAAGATAGCCAATCATACCTCAGTTCCCACACTCACTTCACACCCCAGCATGTCCAATCCATTGGCTGATGTCTCTTAATGGAATTCTTGCATCTGATGAAATAGCAAATACCTGGGATGAGTAAGACATCAGCATGAGGAGGCTGTAACAGGAAAAAATAGGAGCCTGACTATTTATAAGTCACTACAACACTTGGATAAACTACAAAACACTTAGTATCAGTGTTGTGGGGGGTGAGTGTCAGAGAAGGCTCTGAAGTCCTACATGAGGTATCAGAAGCTAACACCCTTCATAACTTGAATATCAATATAAAATGAGTTTCTGTTCACCTGGAGGCCGGTAAGTTTTAAGGCCTGACATGTTTAGGTTTCATTACTGGTTCCTGAAGAAGTGATTAATTCTGTTGCAGCTAATATATAATTCTCATCTACATTAAATTTCTCTAAGTAATATTTAAGAAAATGTATATAACTTTTTTCTATTAATAAAACCTCAGTGTAATTTTTTGAAAGAATATTTCTATCATATTTCTTAAATTTCCCTAAATGCTAATAAATGGGACTATCTCACCAAATAATATGCTATAAAATTATGCAAAGGAAAATCATTTTTAAAATGTACATGGAAATACTATTGAGGAGAACAAAGAAATAGCATATTCTTGTCAAGTATTTTTAAAGTACAAATAAAAACACAAGCGTATGTGCAACATAATCATTTCACAATCCAAAACCATGATTAATTTGTTGTTTGTAAAACCTATTTGGATTTGTAAATAAAATTGGATTATCAAGCCATGAATCAGATTAGGAAAGTGAAAACAAAGCAGTTAAATAGATGTTTCTGTAAAGTTTTAAGCTTTTAAGCAAGTAGCAAAGATTATTTGTAGATAGCTCAACTTCTGCTTTAGTGAAGGATAGTAGGTTTTGCAAATCCATAATCCTGTAATATGTTCCATGAAAATGGGGATTCAGAAGAAATAACTTTAGGAAGGTATTAGCTATAAAAATTCCTGCAATGAAGAAACCTCTCTAAACCTTGTTTAACTCACTGTTTGCCAAACTTAATTAGCCATTGAATTCTTTACTTTATACATCTTTTAATACAGAAGAGCTAACACAAAAGCTTTACATGGTGTATCAGTTTAATCTTCACTGTGACACACTCTATCATGAATTTGAATAGTAGTTATGCAAAAGGTGGCCCAGCAGCACTGGAATCACTTGGAACATTGTTAGAAATACTAAGTATATTACCCTGACAAACTGAATAAGAATTTAAATTTTATAAGATCCCAAAGAAATTTATAAGCATATTAAAGTGATAGAAGCATGAAGGAGTTTAGGAAATTTCACCCCAAAACATGAATATTTTGAATTGTGAAGGCCCTTAAAGATCAAGGGGCTTTCTCTCTGCATAAACCAGATGGACCCATAAAAAAGAACAATCAACTCCCTTCCCTTCCCTGTTGTCTCACCATATTGCAGGAAAGAAGATCAAGAATGCAACCAGACCTGGCCCAAATCATTTTAAATAAAATACTGATTTCTCGGGTTAATTTAATTTGCAAAGAGAATCATTTGCAAGTCAATCTGTTTCCCCCATCCATTCATCCTCCCTAGCAACCATTTATTTCCCTTAAACAGAATTACCTACATTTCTTATCTCTCCCTTCCCTCTAAAAGGAGGGTATATAAATTTCTGGACCCCATTGGGATATTGAGTAATCGCTCTGTGATTCTTCCCATGTACACAGTAAATAAACCTCTTTCTCTTACTAATCTGCCTTAATTGTGGATGGATCTTTCAGCAAACTTTCTGGGTCAATGGTCAAGTTTCCCGTTGCCCCCACAAGCAATAGTATAGCACACTGATTTTCAACCGTGGCTGAATATTAGAATAATTTGTAAATATTATTCTCATATCAATGTGCTGACACCACAACTACAAAGCTTCTGCTGTGTTTTTAGGAGGACCCCAGGCATTTTCCAGACAGCTCATCAGGTAATTCCAATCTGCAGCTGGATTTGAGAACTGTGGGTGAAGAATAACACAACCTCTAAAAAAGCATCAATAAGGAGTCTTTCCTGTTTCAGTTAATAGCAACTTTATGTTTATATTAGGTTATGCCAAAACCTTGGAGTCATTTTTGACTGTTTACACACCATATTCAGTGCATCATAAATCTTATAGGCAATGAACCTGCTTTCAGTCCACATGGAGTATCAGGAACTAGTTTTAACTTCACATTTGTAAAAAAAAAACCAAACAATTACAATTAAAAAAAGGACACAAATAAGAAATAGCAATTGTCAAAACACCAGACATTGAGGAAGTAAAGACAATGATCCTTAGAATGAGAAACAAATTGGGGTAAAACCTACAAGAATCCAGAATTACTGAGTTGGAAGGTTTTCTAAGCCGTAGCTCAGGAAGTCAAACTTTTGCACTGAGTTTTCTAAAATATCTGTTGCCATTTTCTCAATTTTACACACACCATCCTTTTGCAAAACAGGTTCTATCCATTACTTCAGTAAAACAAAACTCACTTCTATGTAACTAAATCCATTTAGAATTTTTCTTTCTTATACTTGAACCCAGAAGCTTTCCACACTTTTAGTACTTCTCTTTCTTTAAACTGTTTTCCTTTATCTTTATTAACACCCAACACTCCTAATTTGTCTTTTTCCTCATGAAACTTTCTCTTCCCTTTGAAGGTTCATTTTCCTCTTTATATAATTAAAATTTCTGTTACTCCATTTAAACTAGTAATCCTCATTTTAGCAATGATTTCAATTCCATTTATACAGAGATAATTGTCTACTGTGTATCTCTAGCCTCTCTGTTTTTCTTATTTCTTATTTCCTTTTAAATAATTCAAATTGAATGTGCTCACAACTAAAAATGGGGCTCTTTTTCCAACCTCATTCCCTAATGTTTCCATCCTTTTCTTGAATGTGAACCAACCTGCATCCACTTCAGAAAAAAAATAACACAGAAATGATGCTTGACACCTGCCTTTTCTTCAAACCTCATGTTAAATATTTATGACAGCTTTACCTCCTAATTATTTTACAAATTGATCCATATTTCCACATCTGCAACAGCATGTTACTTCTAGCTATTGAAGTTTTTCACTTTGAAGACCGCAGTAGACTGTGAAGTGGCCTCCATAAATCTACTCTTCCTTCACTCAAATCCATTTTCTATACAGTAAAGTTTGTTTCTTTGCTCATTTTTCTTAAGTAATAATCTCAGATGCTATGCCCCAATTAAAACTTCATACTCATTTTCATTGCTCTAAGAATATAAATTCAACTTTGTTGTAATTAAGAAAGCTCTCATGATTTTGCTTCTACTAATCCTTCCAAGGTCATTTGCATCAAGTGCCTCCTCACTCTCTTCACTTGAGCTATAAGCCTACAATGTTATTTCCTCTATTCTTTGCCCAGGTAACTCATCTTCATCGTCATTATTTAACACAAGTAGTGATCACTCCATGAAACTTTCTTTCATCTCTCTGGCCAGGTGACATTTGCCTATTACATTTCCTCAAAGCTCAGTATACCTCTTTCTCATGGTACATCACAGTTGCATGCTTACATTTGTTCAAATGCTGTTCTTGCTTCTACTGTCCTTTTCCTTCCTTCCTTCCTTCCTTCCTTCCTTCCTTCCTTCCTTCCTTCCTTCCTTCCTTCCTTCCTTCCTTCCTTCCTTCCTTCCTTCTTCTTTCCTTCCTTCCTTCCTTCCTTCCTTCCTTCCTTCCTTCCTTCCTTCCTTCCTTCCTTTTTCTTTCCTTCCTTCCTTCCTTTCTTTCCTTTTTTAAAAAAATTAATGTCTGTTTCCTCCACTAGACTTTAAGTGTCCTGAGAAGTAATTCCATGTCTGTTTCTGCTCACCATTTTATCTCCCTGCCTCCTATTGTGCTTGATATAGACACTCAATAGTTGTTCAATGAATCAAAAAATAAATAAATAAATGGATGAACATACAGGCTGAGACAAGAGACAGTAACTTAAACTACACATTTTTCAAGGCTCATATAATCTCTGCTATTTGTTTTGAAGTACTGAAAATGCTCCTTTGTGTATACTACTGGAAAGATGGAGCACTCATATAGATTCTTGTACTATGCCTGCAATTCATCTGTCTTCCCTGATGAAAGCAATGCTAGAAGCTCTGACTGTCTGAGGACAGTTAAAGTTCTATGTTTAGTGTAAGTTCTGGCAAAGAAACATTTTTATAAACTCTTTTTCTCTCTCAGCTAGGTGTCCTCTTTTGAGACCATCATAGAGCCCTAGAATCATAAAGCAGTGAATTCTGGGAAGAGTTTGACCATTAGAAATCTGAATTTATGAAGAGATATTGGACATCAGACCATACAATAGTTCCTGGTTATTCTTTGTCTTATTCCATTTGGGCTGATACAGCAAAATGTCACAGATTGAGTGCTTGTACACAACAGAAATTTATTTCTCACAGTTCTGGAGGCTGGGAGTCTGAGATCAAAGCACTGGCATATTCAGTGTCTGATGAGGACTTGCTTCCTGGTTCACAGAAAACCATCCTTTCATTATGTCCTCACGTGACAGAAGGGGCAAGCGATCTCGCTGGGGCCCTTTTTATAAGGGCACTGATTATATTCATGAGGATAGGACAGTCAGGACCGAATCACCTACCAAAGGTCCCACCTCCTAATGACGTCATCATGGGGGTTAGAATTTCAAAGTGCAAATTTTAGGGGACCCAAACATTCAGAGTATAGTACCCTTCCTCCCATGAAGGGAAAAAAGGACCTAAAAGTGTGAACTGAGATACCCCTGAGCACGGAGGCTAAAAGATAAGGCATATGGTCTTCACAGAGAGGCTTTCTCCATATATGTTAGCAGGGGGATTTTAGTGGGCTTCTCACATTCACTGCTTTAAGATGGACATATGCTTTCACATTCAAATGTTCAGCAGCCTGCTAATACTTATGGCACTCCAACAACCAAGACATCAAAACTGGAATAATAATAACAGAAGATAAGTTAGAATCAACAGAACAAATGATGTGAGGAATGGAGTTCTTATAAGAGAAAAATAAGCAATGCAACAGAGAAGTAAAGAAATAAAATCAATTATAACATAGAAAGGAGTTTTGCAACAAAACGAAACAACCTTATTTTCTACTTTAAATAATTCAATAGATAAATTGAAGGAGCAAACACTGATGAAACCCAAATTAGTGCCCTGGAAGTTCAAAACAAGAAAAATTTTAAAGCACAAAGCAAACAAATAAATGAATAAATAGTCATAAAATGTTGTAGTGAAGAAAAATATAAGTGACATGGTGAATAGATTCAGAAGATGTGAAGCTTTAACACGTGAGTGATTGTACTTTTAGGAGGAGAAAAACAATTGGATGGAGAAGAATGAGTAATTAAATAGAATAAGACTGGTAGAATAGCATATGTCTGAGCGACCCTCAATGTGCAGATGAAAAGTTTTCAAGTACTTTCAGGTAAATCTAGTAATCAAAGACACTTACCTAAACATGTTAATATTCAAAATGAATAACTGGTCATACTAAGTCCTTAACCAATAGGAACAGACGCCAGCTAAAATAAGAAATGGCTTTGTAAGTATTCAGCATTGAATTAAAATTTTCTTATTCAAATTCATGATTTCTTTCAAGAATTTAGACATAAAGAGTTACTTGTAAAAGAAAAATTATTTACTTTATGTCAGATGTCTCATCTATAACAAGGTAGAAGAGACAACTCTACTCAACTGAGAGAAAAGGGCTGTAAATGCCAAAGTGTTTACCAAGTCAAAGTATCATTTATCTGTCTGGGCAAAAACGTTTTAAACAAAGTCAAAAAGGTTTTTTTCTTTTTTTATTACAGAATTTCTGAGACCCTTACTATTCTAATTTGAATAATAAAAATGCAAGAAGCATATATGATATATAGCATGTCACAGGATTATTTGGCTATAGAGAAGGTGTATTTTGAATAATATTCATTGGTTAGTGTTCTGGAAAATGTGTTTTAGGAAATGCTAACAGATTTTCCAATTTTTGTTAAAGGGAAATTAGAATGTTGTCATTAGAATTCCTGGACACATTAAAAGAGTTTCTGAAAAAAAGTTCCATGTTTTTCTTGTTGCTTATTCTGGGTAGGCTAAAACATTTTTAACAATCTCTTTTATGATAAAGATTAATTTTGGAGACTTCAGTTTCCTTCACTTAAACTATGGGGGAAAAAAAGCTAGGGAAAAAAAGAGATGATTTCCACAAGCAAAGAAAAAATCTATTACATAATAAACTATTTATAATAAATTTTGAAATCAAGTTCATTTCATGTCACTATTATATAAAATGATTTGGGGCTGTTCTTTTTTTATCCTGATAGCTTAGTTTATTCATGGTGAATAGATAACAGACAGTATCTTTAAATGAGTCATTGAATCAACAAACAAATAAGTAAATGTAGCATTTGAGATGAGTAACAATAATCCAGATTATAATTTTTTTAAATTTATATGTTAATTTTTCAAACTATCTCTGCTTTAGTGACTCAAAGAAGTTCCTCTTTAAGTATTTATAATGACATGGAAACCAGAAGCAAATGCAGGTTGTAGTCAATATTTTTTTGTATATAAGTGGCTACATATTATCTTTTCAATGAACTTGTAATCTTTGGCACTATCTGAATGTTATAAATTTTACCTCCCTGGGAACTTGGACTAGACGTGTGACCTAAGCCTTGCAATCATATGCATATTCTTGACAATCCGCTTTAGGAGTGACGCATATCAGTAAAGCTATCACATTGCTTTCCCAGGAGGTGGCAGAGACAACTTGTTCTTGGAGGAATCAGTAGTTTAGAAATTTAGCCCTAAATAGTAGTGTCTACCATGATGGCAGAAATAGCTGTTCCAGTCAAATCTTGCCCCTGGGTTTTATTGTTTGGGGCTGTCATCATGATGGAAATAGCACTGCTTGCTGCTGTGACCTTATAGTTAGTCAGTCATTGTTACAACTGTAGTCATGACTCTCCCCAGGCCTCAAAAGTATGTTGTTTATCTCTTATTATTCTTTAATTCATGTGTTTATTTTCTACTTAAACTAGCAAGAACTGATCTGTTGTTTTGCATCTAAAGACAAATTCACACAAGCTGCCAATCTCCAGACTGTCATCCTGATCCTGACATTTCTATATCTTGGCACATCCCATTTCGTA
This sequence comes from Lemur catta, assembly GCF_020740605.2. NCBI lineage: Eukaryota > Metazoa > Chordata > Mammalia > Primates > Lemuridae > Lemur > Lemur catta. The sequence continues at coordinate 89,604,292 of NC_059132.1, read as the reverse complement.
TCTCCTAGGATCTCATGGCTACCCATTCCAGTGGGGTACGTTGGATCTATTGACACTAAAAAGTGGGACTTTCTTCCTTTAACAAATATTTGTGGACACCCAGCTTCACTATTTACTAACTGGGTGACCCTGACAAAATTACTTAATTTTTCTGTACCTTCTTTTTACCATCTGACCTTAAAGAAAGGCAAAAATATATATTTATAGTCTTCAGTGGAACAGGAATTTCTAAAATAAACAACTTTCTAAGATAAAAAATAAGTTAAAAATTTGGTAAACTTCTCTTCAGGAAGAGTAAACTATTTGGTGGAGACAATTGCAATGTCAGAAAAAAAACAACAATGGGATAATATGTACTATATTCATGGCATTTTACAAATATAAAAGAAAGGTGGTTAAAATATTAGATAAAGTATATATAAATGGAATTTACAAGGAAAAATTCAAATAAGCTGCAAACGTGAAGAGAAGCTTAATGTTTTGGTTGAGAATGAAAAGTAAATACAAAGCTATTTTATGCTCACAGATTTGTCAAAATTCTAGAAGCCAAATAAGAGTGAATGATGGTAAAGGTGTGTGGAAGAAATTATCAGCTTTGCTGTGGCTAAAAGAAAGGACTAATATGATCAATTTTACAACATTTATCAGACTTGTGTCTAGCATCTTGATTTTCAATAAGAACACACTGATGTTTTAAATAGTATTCAATTTCAATATGTTTTCTAAAATTTGGCTTTCTTCAAACAGACCAAAACTTCCCACTTTAACAAAATGACATCTAGAATAAACAGAAGTGTTGGGATTTATAAATATTATAGTTCTAAACCAATATAGGTGAACACATACTCAATTAGATTAAGTGCACAACTGCTGATATTTTTAATGAAAAAATGTCACTTGCCAAGAATTGCCAAATCAAGATTAATGAATTTATGTCAATCTCAAGTCTGCAAAAAATATGTAAACTCTGATACTAGCAGATAAAGTCAGTTTCACTACGTAAGTAATCTTTCTGTCATATTCTCTTAGTTAGAAGTACTAGCCAGTTTAACAGTTGTGGTAATTCTTGTGATGTTGATAATAAAAGAAAAACTTAAAGACTAGAAGATTCTCTACTTTTTATTTTAGCTAGTTATAGGTTTATTTCCCTGGCCACTGGTATCTATCTGATAATGCTGCAGCCAGAGTTAACTAAATTACATGACCCTCGGAAGTGCTTTACTTTTGATTATTCTTTCACCTTTAAAAACTGACTTTAAAGAATTTGAATGATAATATGACCTCTCAAGCCTATGGATGTACATATATCCCATGGTGATAACAAGGAGAAAATTGTTTTCTTACAACAGTCTCTTTTTCAAAAGAAAACTTGAGCGTTTGATCTTTTTAGGCCCTGTTGCTGTTTATATTCTGGGACACAATGTCATAGATCTGCAGTGTTATAATTTAGAAATTCCCCTGTGGCTGTAAACCAGGAATAAAAATCCACAGCTAGCCAAAATATTGCATATTTGTTAGACATGAAAGACATAAAACCATCCCTTTATATTGAGTTATTCTCAATATATAGTATACACAATGTAGCTTTGCAGTTGAACATAGACAACTTTAATTTGATTTAAAGAAGAGAATTGCATTCCATACTCATTAAGTCATCTGCAGGTCTTTGAAGAAGTACTAAATTTTGAAGTGCATAACTAGTGGGCCGATTTTAATTTTAAGCAAGCATGGCATGAAATAAACATGCAAATGGCAAACAGAAAGCTGTTAATTTGTGTGAGAAGTTAAAGTCAAGAAAACAAGAGGATAAAAGCAGTTAGTTTGTGCTACTACAGCATGGAATCCACTATTCACATCCTGGGGGAGTGACAAACCAGTCATTTAATGCTATGTCAACACATGTATCTTGTCTTTCATTAGCAAACTCTCCTGCTGGTTTGTACACTGTCAGAAGTAGACCACCTACTGAAATTCATAGAGGTGTGGAAACTAGCATGGTTTAATAATTCTGTTTTGTTTAACTTTCTTCCTTATCATATCTGAAGCCAAATTTTTCCTGCGCTTTTAGAACAAGTGTGTATTAGCTTCATTTATGAAGTAAATGTTCAAAATGTTTATGCTTCAAATGACCTACTTTCCTCTTAATTCCTTAGAGCACTTTGAATACCCTAGCCAATTGAGGGTTACATTTGCCCTTAAATTACCCATGCTTTATCTGTGCACACAGTCTGCCCACATCATCTGTGAATAAACAACCATAAAAAATAAATGAAGAGGAAAGACAACTGCATCTATCTCCCTTCCTTTCTGAAAAGTGTTCTGTTGAGATGTTGGTTAATGACCTAAGCAGGAATATAATAGATCCAAAGGATTTTCCACCCTTCCAGGCCAAATCTTCCCCCGACAAACCTGTTCACTTTAAGTCTTTTCTGTTTTTGAATAACATTGCTTATAGGCAGTGGATGAGTAAATAAATATTTAAATAATTATATACGAAATTTATGCAACACAATTAAGTGATACTCCAGGAGGTGGAAAGAGAACTAGGTATAAAATTTTTACATGTAATATAATTTCTTCAAACATTTTCTAAGCATAGCCAAAAGTCAGATAAAAGGTATCTCAATTTTTTTTGTTTTAACAAACAAGGACAGTTATTTTAGGAAATGTTGCATTACTTATAAAATTAATTAATGGGATTATTTGTCAATAATATAAATCGTGTGACTTTTACACTAAGTGCAAAATATTTAAACATAAAAATTGTGTAGCTGTTTAATATTGTAAATAGTGTTCATGGAATAAAAAATTAAATAACTACTTCAATCACATACATTCTTTCCGTTTAAGTTGATAATCCTTCTTCTAATAAAAAATGCCTTTATTTAAACTATTCTCACTGTTGTCTTCTTGGAACTATATCAAGAACCTATAGTTTTTTAAAAAGAAACATTTAGATTTTTTTGCTTGTTTTTAGAAACAATCAAATAAAGGTGACATGGGAAATCAAGGAAAATCACAGTAATTTTAAATATTTGACTTACAAGCATTATAATCAGAATGCAAGCAAGCAAATTCTAGAAGAGAAATATTAACGCTTAGAGTACTAGTTTGATTATCAAAATATGTATATAACCATCCAAACTGATTGATTTGAAGTACAGTACATATTTTAAGAACATAGCACTCAGTATATGTTTGTTTGAACATAATCTTAAATATACTAGATATAGTTTAACTCATAGTGTTTCAATTTGGGAGGCTTTCTTATTATTTCTTATTTAGTATCAGATCAGTTTTGTGCTTTTAGAGCGCTATGACCAACTCCACCCGAAATTAAAACATACAAACAAATAGATACTAACTGAATATTAAGTTACTAGAAGTAAAATGTGTTAATTACTTCTTGGCTTTAAAATATTGGTAATTATTAAAAACCATAATTCTAAAATATAAAATATTTTCTAAATTATTTTCTTTTTCTAAGACTTACTTTTATTATTTTTTTCTTATTTTGAATAAATATTCATTCTACAAAATGAAACCTTTTCATAAAGATACTTTAATTGATAAAAATGTATAAAATCAAAATTATTTAAAATATTAAAATTTAAAATAAGCCTCAATTTCAGTTGATTGCTGGAAGACAGTTTTTGAAACACATTGAATTACAAACTTTTAAATGGAGAAGCATTTGACTTTGTAACATTTGCACCATTAGCTTGTTCAAAAAAGACTTAAGCTGAGTTGCTTAAGTCAGAATTGCTAATTCTGATTTATTAGAATAGAGTTATAAGATTTGCTTGATAAAAAGTAGTCCAGAATTCTAAACACACTTTGCTTTTAAAAAAATTCATTGAAAAACAAGGAAAAGTGTTTTCTATAGTTTAGGAAATCCATAATTATAAAGACTGAGAAATAATTAACTTTAAATGAAGTTTCAAAAACTTCTAAGATTTTGTCCATTTCTCATATTTTGGAAATCTACTATGGTGCTATATTTAAAAATAACTGTCTTAAGCTACAATGAAATTATAGATATTTTAAATAAATATATATTTCTGAAATGTATTTCATATAATTTCTACCTTAAGAGATACATAATTTTAAACCATGATATTTAATAAATGTGAGAATGGTCACTTCTAAACCACTTCTAATGTGTCATTAGTTCATTAAGTTAACACTGATTCTCTAAAAAATACATTTTAATAATTTTAAAATCACATCCTTCCTTCTTATTCTAATTTTACAGACTTTAAGCATATTCTGTTTGGAGTTTTTATGTTCATTTACTTGTTAGGTTTGTTTTCTTCCTATTTTTACCATGGGAAGTTTGTGGTTTTGTTTGTTCCTTTTGTTGCAATTCTTTAAATTGATTTTAAATTTCCCATGAGAGACATATTATATAAGTTTATGATGATAAAGTTTTAAGGTAATTATGTTTCTTGAACAAGAAGTAAAACAACTGTGTGTGTGTGTGTGTGTGTGTGTGTGTGTGTTTAAGATTACATCCCCTAAAAAATTGGGAAATATCAGATGGTTAAATTCTGATCAGAAGAGGTGTCAAAATCTAGCCAGGAACATTTCTTAGAGAACCACAACTCGATTTTTTCACTTAATATATCTGGTTTTGGTTGACTAGAAGATATCTATACCAGAACATTAACAAACACTGTAATTCGCTGGGGTCAGCCAGGTCTGTAGCTCTGAGATTGAAAGTCGTCTTCAATTATGCTATCAGCTTTGGAAACCTCATTATACTTAACCCATCTAGGCGCCACTGACTTCTCGGAATCACCAATAGAACCCTAATCAGAAAACCACAGAGCAGCCAGTCTTCTGCTATCAAAAACCTCAGTATAATTTTATGTATTAATATTTCAAAAAGTTTGTAGGAATACATACTCCCTGCTGAGCACTACAACCAGTTCAGATACAGTTACAGTCAGTCAATGTAGCCAGGGCTGCTGACTGTTCCCCATCTGTCTCTGGACTTGGCAGCAGGAGAGAGAAAAGAGAGAGAAAAGAAGAAAATGAAATAAACCTTCATTTGATTTGTGATTAATAAATTCCCATAATTGGACAGTCAAGCAACCAGTAAATAGAAGACTGCAAGTTACAGGAAAATGAGAATTTTATCCTGTAATATAGCCACAGAATTTTTAATATATTACCTTGTTTTTCCAGAAGCAATTTTTTAAGCTATAGTTCTTTCTAATGTTTTTCTAAACATTTAATCTAATATTTACCATGGATTGGTAACAATAAAGTCTAAGAGATATCCAACGAAGTGGTATAATTAAAAGGTTTTATAACTTATAGAAAATCATTTAGTACTAAAACATAATGTGACCCATGTGGATTTTTAGTGATTTTAGAAATATATGCAATGTAGAGAAGTATAATTCCTATCATCAGAAATAATGACCAAAGTTCAATGAAATACAGTAATGCTAAATTTTAAAATAAAAATAAAACCATAAATGCAAATTTAAAGGATGCTTGAATAAGCATACATCTATTACATAAATATATACATATTTAAGAATTATGTACATAATTGATCTATTTGTTTATAATGGGGGAATCTCATAATATTTAAATTTATTTACTATACAGTAACACATATTTATTCACAGAGGCCTCTAAAGGGGAAATATTGACAGACATTTCTAACAAATTAGGGTCTCAAGTTTAAATAAAACAAACAGTTTAAAATAAAATCATACCATAACCTATTAAAATGTACTCAATTTTTAATTACAAGTCTTTTTCATTTTGGAGACGAGGTCTCACTATGTTACATAGGCTAGACTAGAACTCCTGGGCTCAAGAAATCCTCCTTCCTCAGCCTCTCCAAAGTTACAATTTTAATACTTTGCATCTTACCTAAAATAAATGACTAGGACACTGAAATGGCAACCAGAGAGAACAAATGACAATAAAAGGCATATTTTCCATAAGTATATGACTTAGAATATGAAATTTTCTTTGATATATGTAATTAGAAATGGAGAGCATTAAAAATTCTATGGCATTATATGAGCCATAATCCTATAATAGTGCTTGAATTATACATTTTTTGGTTGTCTTTATTGAATAGCAGGATCCAGGCCCTATCAGAAGTCAAGGTCTACTCTAGTTCAGCTCAGCCATGAGCTAATTGGTAGCATGGACAAGTCAATAAGCTTCACATCTTTACTGTGAACTCACATCTGAGATCCTTCACAATCCTACTCATATACGACTACATCACAACTTTATGTGTGCATACACAGGTACAGAAATAGAAATACTATTTTCTACTGTCCTCCAAATCTGTCTGAATATAATTTATATAAAGTTTCATGGGCATTTTATTTACAAATGCTATGATTTATATAAAAATATGAGCACACAACCATTCTCTGGCAGCTCTGATTTTAAAGGGTACTTCAAAGTGTTTTCAACACTTTCTCTTGTAGATGCTGCCTTTTACAGAGTTTGAAATGAGAAACGTACCCTGGATACACTTTTCCTTGGTATCTTTTCTTCCATCATGTACTAGTCTAGTTGATAGTGCTGCAACTCAAGTTGGGAGGGAGAATATTTCTCATTGTGTAAAACTGAGAGATAAAATAAAATTATGTATCTGAAGTTTTATTTTAGCTATTTCCTCATAAGCTGTTCAGTTTTATACACTAATGCTTAAATCATTAGAAATAAAGTTATTCTTAACTTACATTTCTTTTTGCATAGACAGGGTACTTCCTAAATCTCCATTTTCCTCTATCACCTTTAAAAAGATTTAAAAATGTTGAGTAAATTAAAAAAATGTATAGCATCTACTTAAATGATAACACATAATAAGTGAACATCTGTGACCTTTCCTAAAATTACATAACCATTAATTAATTTAGTTCTACAAACAATCCACTTCCTCCTATAACTCTTCCTTAAAAATAAACATTATCCTGAATTTTTGTCATTTTTTCTTTTTTTTATTTGTATGTTGTTATAAATATACCATCACTTTTCATGTATGTATTCCTAGAGAAGAATTGCTGGATTGAAAGTACACAAATAAGTGTTATAAGATTGCAAAAAATTACTTCAAAAGGTAATAATTTATACTTTAATCAGCAGTATACAGAGTTTCTGTTGATCACACACACATACTACTGTGTTTTTCTTTTTAATGTTCAAAATGGATTTGAGTATTATAATTCTTATTCAAGTTTTTTTTTTTTTTTTTTGAGACAGAGTCTGACTCTGTCACTCTGGGTAGAGTGCAATGGTGTCATCATAGCTCACAGCAATCTCAAACTCCTGGGCTCAAGTGATCCTCTTGCCTCAGCCTCCTGAGTAGCTGGGACTACAGGTGTGTGGCATGACATCCGGATAATTTTTCTGTTTTTAGTATACATGTGGTCTTGTTCTTGCTCAGGCTGGTCTCAAACTCCTGAGCTCAACCAATCCTCCTGCCTCAGCCTCCCAGAGTGCTAGGATTACAGGTGTGAGCCACCCATCACATCAACAGAATGAAGGACAAAAACCCTACAATCATTTCAATTTATGCTGAAAAAGCATTTGATAAAATTCAACATCCCTTTATGATAAAAACCCTTAAAAAACTGGGTATAGAACGGACATACCTCAACATGGTAAAAGCTTTATATGACATACTCACAGCTAGTATCCTACTGAATGGGGAAAAACTGAAAGCCTATCCTCTACATCTGGAGCAAGATAAGGTGAAACACTATTATTCAACACAATACTGGAAGCTCTAGCTAGAGCAATCAGACAAGAGAAAGAAATAAAGGGCAACCAAATTGGAAAGGAAGAAGTCAAATTGTCTTGGTATGTAGATGAGATGATCTCATATCTAGAGAAACCTAAAGAATACACACACACACAAAAAAAAAAAAAAAAAAAAAAAAAAAAAAACAAGAAAAACCTGTTAGGAGTGATAAATAGATTAACTAAAGTTGCAGGATACAAAATTGACATACAAAAATCAATAACATTTCTACATGCCAATAGCAAACAATCTGAAAAAGGAAACCAAGAAAGTAATTCCATTTATAATAGCTACAAATGATATAAAATACATAGGAAGAAACTTAACTAAGGAAGTGAAAGATCTCTACAATGAAAACTATAAAACATTTATGAAATAAATTGAAGAAGAGACACAAAAATGGAAAGATATTCCATGCTTATTGATTGGAAGAATCAATATTGTTAAAATGTCCACACTACCCAAAGCAATCTACATATTCAATGCAATTCTCTTCAAAACACCAATGATACTCTTCACAGAAATAGAAAAAATAAACCTAATATTTATATGGAATCACAAAAGATGCAGAATAGCCAAAGCCATCCTAAGCAAAAAGAACAAAACTGGAGAAAGCACATTACCTGACTTCAAAGCTGCAGTAACCAAAACATCATGGTACTATCATAAAAACAGAAACATAGACCAATGGAATAGTATAGATAACCTAGAAATAAATCCACACATCTATGCTGATCTAATCTTCAACAAAGGTGCCAAGACCATACAGTTGGGAAAGGGCAGTCTCTTCAATAAATGATGCTGGGAAAACTAGATATCCATATGCAGAAGAATTAAACTAGACCTTTCTCTCTCACCATATACAAAAATTAAATCAAAATGGATTAAAGACTTACATCCAAGACCAGAACCTATAAAACTACTAAAAGAACATTGAGGAAATGCTCAGGATACTGGTCTGGGCAATAATTTCTTTAGAAATACCCACAAAGCACAAGCAACTTTCTGGACAGCGAAGAAAACAATCAACAAAGTGAAGAGACAACCCACAGAATGGCAGAAAATATTTGCAAACTACCTATCTTACAAGGGATTAATAACCAAAATATATAAGGAGCTCAACACCTCAATAGAAAAATATCAAGCAATACAATTAAAATATGGACATTTCTCAAAAGAAGACATACAGATGGCCAATAGGTAAATGAAAAAAATGTTCAACATTGTTCATCATCAAAGAAATACAAATCAAAACTACAGTGAAATATCATCTCACACCAGTCAAAATGGCTTTCATCAAAAAGGCAATAACGAATGGTGGTGAGGATTTGGAGAAAGAAGAATCCTGGCACACTGTTAGTGGTAATGTAAATTAATGCAACCACTATGAAGAACAGTATGGAAGTTTCTCAAACCACTAAAAATAAAACTACCATATGACCCCAAAATCCCACTGCGAGGTGTACATCCGAAAAAAAAAATTATATCAAAAAGATGTCTGCACTCTCATATTTATTGGAGCACTGTTCACAATAGCCAAGATTTGGAATCAAACTAAGTGTCCATCAACAGATGAGTGGATAAAGAAATTGTGGTATATTTATATAATGGAATATTATGCAGCCATAAAAATGAAGTCCTGTCATTTGCAACAATATGGATGGAACTGGAGAACATTATGTTAAGTGAAATAAGTCAAACACAGAAAAACAAGCATGTTCTCACTCATATGTGGGAGCTAAATATTAAAACAATTGATCTCATGGAGACAGGGTAGAATGATGGTTACCAGAGGCTAGGAAGGGTAGCTGGGGGTCAGGGTATAAAGAGGGGATGGTTAATGGGTGCAAAAATGCAGTTAGTTAGATAGAATGAACAATATTTGATAGCATAACAATGTAACTATAGTCAACAATAAGTTATAGTATACTTTAAAATAACAAAAAGAGTGAAATTGGAATATTTCTAATACAAAGAAATGATAAAGGCTTGAAGTCACGGATACTCCAATTGCCCTGATTTGATTAATTCACATTGTATGCATGTATCAAAACATTACATGTATCCCATAAATGTATACAACTATTATGTACCCATAATAATTAAAAATAAAAAATTGTATTAAAAAAATAAAAATTCTATTTTTATCTCTGGCATTTCTAATGCTCCTCCTCTTGTGAAATACTCTGCTTTTTTTTTTAAGGATTTTATTTATTTATTTATTTTTTGTATTTCAGTTATATTTTTTCAGCTCTAATGTGTTTATTTTTTAATTTAATTTTTTTATTTCAGCATATTATGGGGGTACAAATGTTGAGGTTATGTATATTGCCTTTTCCCCACCTGAGTCAGAGCTTCAAAGGAGCCAGTGCGCATCACAGCCACGAGATGTGTATACACCTATCTCCTGCTCCCCCCAACATCTATCTGCCCAACACCCAATGAATGTTATTACTGTATGTGCACTTAAGAGTTGATCAGTTAAAACCAATTTGATGATGAGTACATGTGGTCCTTGTTTTTGCATTCCTGTGATACTTCACTTACTAGAATGGGTTCCAGCTCTATCCAGGATAATACAAGAAGTGCTATATCACCATTGTTTTTTGTGGCTGAGTAGAACTCCGTGGTATACATATACCACATTTATTAATCCACTCGTGTATTGATGGGGACTTAGGTTGTTTCCACATCTTTGCAGTTGTGAATTGTGCTACTATAAACATTTGAGTGCAGATGTCTTCTTTATAGAATGTCTTTTGTTCTTTGGGTAGATGCTCAGTAATGGGATTGCTAGGTCAAATCATAGTTCTACTTGTAGCCCTTTGAGGTATCTCCATATTACTTTCCACAGAGGTAGTACTTGTTTGCAGTCCAGCACTTATCATTACTAAAATATAATTAACTTAGTCATCACATTTATTGTCTTATTCTCCACACTTGGATATATGTTCCATGAAGGAAGACCTTTCTTTTCTATTTTGTCTGTTCACTTACATCCAGTGCTTAGGACACTGTCTAAAAAATAGTAGAGGATAAAAATTCGTCAGATGAAAATAATGATGATTTTCTCTTTTACCTAAATTTAAAACTCACCTAGGTATAAATCTATTCATACCCTGTCAATTCTATATTCCAGCCAATAGTGACTCAAATGAGAAAGTGTAACTTTTCTCTCTGTGTGTGTGTGTGTGTGTGTGTGTGTGTGTGTGTGTGTGTGTGTTTTCAAGTATTCATTGAGTCAGATAATGGATCACTGCAATGTTACACATACTAGCTTATATACGATTACAAGGGCATATGACTTGCTTACAAAGATATAGCTTAACAGTAGTTTATCAAGTCTAATAAGCCATCTTTCTAAGCCAACTAAATATTCAAGAATATTAAAAGAACAAACATTGGACAGTAAAGATCACCCAAGTCCTAGACACAGAATAATTAAAGAGCTCATTCATTTTGTCCTTTACCTTCAAGTTATATGAGATAGTTTTAGCTAGAGAATATATGAAGAACAGTCAGATACACATTTCATGTAGGAATATTAGTCTTCTTACTACTTGGTGGCTTGTTTGATTGGTAATAATTCTAACCAAGGGTTTTTCAAAGACATGTACTGCTGCAAAATGTATGCTCTTTATTGTGATTTTGCCAACACACTAAGATTTTATTAAAATATGCTTACAAAATACTCAAGTTCAGAAGTTGCAACTATGAGCTTTTTGCTTAGCTTCTCACAATTTTCACTTAGCTACACTAAACAGCAATCCATTATTAAGAGTCTGGGTTCTAAATGCAGACATACATGTGCTCATGGGTAACGTTGCTCAGTCTCAGTATGAAGAGGAAAAAATTCCAACATCTGTTCAGTAGAGTTGTTGTAATTATTAGATGAGAAAGCATAAATAAATTGCTTAATGTAGTTTATGTTTTAGATTCTCATTCTTTTTGAGAATAAACCCTCATTCAATTAGAGTTACTTTTTTTTTCTCTTTACTTCTGATTTGCTAGAAATTATGAATGGCATTCCAAATCTTTCATACTTAATATCTGCCACCCTAGTTATGTAACTCATTACTAGTTGCATATATCAAGCAAGAATTGAGAGAAAATTGATATGTGTATATTATTGTGGTCTCAGAGCTAAGTGTTGTCCTAGTTATAGCAGTTGAAAAAAATTCTGTGAGTTTCTAGACATATTCAGTCATTACACAAATACAATTGCTTATCTTGTCTTGTATCCCTCAGTGTATCTGTGATTTAAATTAGAGAATGGATTAGAATACAAAAAGCTTCTAGGGTCAGTAAATTAATCTCCCCATAGGTATAAGGTATTTTGTACCCCATAGACCTGTAATCCTCAACCCCCAGCCACAGACTGGCACCAGTCTGGAGCCAGCCAGGAGCCTGGTCACACAGCAGGAGACCAGCAGTGGGCAAGTGAGTGAAGCCCCACCTGCACCCACAAACGCACCCCATTGCTGGCATCACTGCCAGAGCCCCTATCCCTGTCAGATAACGGGTGGCATCAGACCCTCATAGGAGCACCAACCCTGCTGCAAATTGCACATGCAAGGGATCCAGGTTGCACATTCCCCATGAGAATCCAACACCTGATGATCTGAGATAGAGCCGAGGTGGTGACGTCCCCCAGCCCTTCCATAAAACCGGCCCCTGGTGTCAAAAAGATTGGGGACCGCTGCCACAGACAAGAGATCGTAAGAGCCAAAATGGTGCCCCGGGCTCTTCAAGAACAGTGTGGTTATAATTATCAACATTCCAGCTATTACTTGTCATTAGTCTTCATCTTAGACAAGAGAAAGAAACTTCTGACAATATCCATTTGATCACTTAGATTATGAAAAGAACCTCCAATAAGACCTTTAAAGACATCAAGACCTTGCTTTCTCCCGTGAACTAATGAAAATGTTCTCCTACTCTATTAAGCATTGGCACTTTGATGTACTTCTCTGGTTATATTGAAACTTTACAACATTCTGAATACAACATCTAGCAAATCCCACTTCTAAAGGAATTTTTAAAGATTATCTTTCCTGCAGTGATTACAGATAGACTTGCAAATGTTTATGCCAAGAAATGTTTGAAAATATATCTGAAACCTGGTAGCAATATTGCTACTTGAATTAAGGGCTTTTAATGCCTTCCATAACAAATTATTTTGTAGAAGTGAATGTTGTGATTAGGTATTCTAACAAATCTATGTTTTCAATTTTCCTTCCTGTTTAACTTACTTTGGCTACAATGTTATCAATTGCTTTCAGAGATACTTAATGGTCTGTCATTAGTAAAGTTACATATAATTCCTTACATCAAAATGCTATTCTGTATTCCTCTTTTATACTTGCTTAAAAAGTAGAGTTCTTTACATTTGAATTATTAATAGAAGGTTCACTTATATTTTGAAAGAAAATCCTATGTCATAATGTATAACCCATAACTTTTATAAATTTAAATTCTACTCAATTAGCCAAATAGTCCTAAAAGAAGTGGGATAAAATAAATTACTTCTAATGCTTACTGAATAATCTCCATAATTTCTCCATAAGTATATGCACCAAATATGTTCTTAAGTGGTAATGTACTATGTCTATGAAACTCTGTAAAAATATAGCTATAGGTGTAGACATATTTGAATTAAGGTATATCTATTATTTTTAGCTCTGGGAATTAAGATGACAGAAGACAACACAGAATCTACCTCATCTATAATTGCATCTATAGAATAACTGAGTATGTGGATCCAATTTTGGATACATTGAGAGCATTTCATTGAGTGAATGAGAATGATGTAACATGATTGCTAAGGGAAAAAGATGCTTTCGAAAAGGTGTACATGGAATGCCATATTACAGCTTCTTACTGTTGGATTGTAAGTGAGAAAAGAGAAAAAATTTTCAGAGAAACAAATGTATGAAATCAGCCTTCAAATAATTTTGCAATTTCATGCACCATGTATAGGAGATTTCTTACTTGCCAAAAATGTTTTAAAAGTATTGCCTCAATGTTAGAAATAGCGCTTAAGGCTATGATTCACCAAGATTAAATTAGCATAGGTTTGCCAAATAATGTACCCTGTTTAGGAGGTTTAACAGAGGCCCATGCTATGTATTTTTTTCCAGCTATACTAATGTTTTACTCAATAATGATTGTTCTTTTTTTTTTTTCTATACCCACATGTATGCCACATAATTGCTGAGTTAGAAGAAGGGTTTATAAGTGTGGGGATAAGAGAAAACTTCCCCGTTGCCCCAGAAGGTTCACTGAAAGATCAAATCACAATAAGGCAGATCATTAAGAAAAAGATATTTATTTACCATGCACATGAGGAGAATCACAGAGTGATGACCCCATTTCACAATGGGGTCCAAAAATTTATACACCCTCATTTTAGAGGGGAGGAGGAGATTAGGAATATAGTTAATTCTGTTTAAGGGCAATAAATGGTTACTAGAGAGGATAAATATATATTTGGAAGAATGAATGGATGGGGGAAACAGATTGACATATAAATGACTACCTTTGGAAATTAAATTAACCTGAGACAGGTATTATATTTAAAATCATTTGGGCCAGTTCTGGTTGCATTCTTGATCTTCTTTCATGCGATATATTGAGATAATAAGGAGTGGAAGAAAAGTCAAATGTTCTTTTTGATGGGTCTGTTTTTTAATTTTTTTAAATTTAAAATTGATGGATCTTTAATAGCTGAAAGTGGATAACTGAAAATAAACCAGAAGTCATGAAATCTCCCCAAGGTCTTATTGTTGTTCTTGTTGTTTTCCTTTATTTTTTCTTTTCGTTTTCTTCAGTTTATTTTATCTTTTTTATTTCAGAATATTATGGAGGTACAAACATTTTGGTTATATAAATTGCTTTTTTCCCATTTCAGGCAAAGTTGTAAGCATGCCTCTTTCTGTGAGGAAAAGCTGTACCCTCTTTCCCATTTATTATTTATTTGATTATATATTAATAAGAATTCAGTAATATTTATTTTCCCCAAGGGTTATAATTTATTGTCATTATTATTTATTTTTGCTCAAATAGACCCAGTTCTGGTCATTAGGCTCTCGTACGGATTTGCACCTATGCACTTTTGACATGTCCTTACTGTATTGGGAACATGTTCTTACTTTCTGATACCATACAATTTTCCATGCTCATCTTTGATGATACACTCAGGATGTACATAGCAAAAAATAATTGTCTAATTGTTTAATTTTTTCACATTAATTAATATTGTAGATATTTCTATAACTAGATATCTTAGCAAATTCAAATAGATTATTTGAATAGCTCATCTTTGATGAAACATTCAGGATGTACATGGCAAAAAATAATTGTCTAATTGTTTAATTTTTTCATATTCATTAATATTGTAGATATTTCTATAACTACATATCTTAGCAAATTCAAATAGATTATTCAAATAGACTATTACAAAAATAAAAATTTCCTTTTCATAGTTAATAAATTAACAAATGTATGAAATATATCCTTGAAATCTTAACTATTTTTTAGGATTTTATTATTTCTTTTTATTATATTTTTCTAGAGTGTTGGTTCTGGAACTTCAGTATGCATCAAAGTCACAGATTGCTGAGTTTTACCCAGAGTCTCTGACGTTTAGGTCTGTGAGGGAGCCATATAGCTCTCACGTCTATCATGTTCCCAGTGGATGTCAATGCTACTCTTCCAGGAATACCGCTTTGAGAACCAGAATTCTAGAATGAGAATGGCAGGTCTTTCTATGCTCTTCGTTTAGATTAAGGAAACTAGTAATGCTTATTTATTAAGCAACTATATGAATTTTTTTTGCATGAAAATGTGAATGTGTTTATTGAATTCCTCTCCTCCTTGAAAAAGATAGAAAACATAAGTTCTAAATACTTTCTAGATTTAGAGCTCAAGAAAGAAATTCAGTTTTTTAAAATGATTATAAATATAATGCAAAATTAGGCTTATTTTATAGCACATCACTAAAATCATCACAATTTTAAGAGAATTAAATTTGATTTTATTACTTTTATACATTCTAGATGTAAAGGTTAAATATAATCTAATATTATAATCACAGATAGAGATCCACAATTTCAATCAGTATAATTATTTGTATCAGCATATTTTAACAGAAAGTATCTGAATAAATATTTATTTTCCATTTTTTCATATTGAGATAATTTCATCATAGTTATTAAAAATTATTTTTATATGTATAATTGAACATTCATCACTTGGAAAATGACAAATGAACTCCATTGTGATATTTAATCTCTGAAATAAGGTTTATTTTGACTATTCATTAATTTTGGGTATCATTTATCCTTCCTGATATATAGACTAGGAATTACAGTGTTAACAAAAAGTTGTGACTTAGGTTATGGAACACAATTTAGGAGATTGGGCTCATATCTAGGACAAAGTAAATGTAATAATATGAATGATTAAAAAACTAAAGCATTGGCCAGGCGTGGTGGCTCACGCCTGTAATCCTACCACTCTGGAGGGCCGAGGCAGGTGGATCGATTGAGCTCAGGAGTTTGAGACCAGCCTGAGCAAGAGCGAGACCCCATCTCTACTAAGAATATAGAAAGAAATTAGCTAGACAACTAAAAAAAAAAAATATATATATATATATATATGTATGTATATATATATAAAATTAGCCGGGCATGGTGGCACATGCCTGTAGGCCCAGCTATTTGGGGGAGGCTGAGGCAGAAGGATTGCTTGAGCCCAGGAGTTTGAGGTTGCTGTGGCTAGGCTGACACCACAGCACTGTAGCCTGGGCAACAGAGTGAAGCTCTGTCTCAAAACAAACAAAAATTAAAGCCTCATAGAACTAAGAAAAAGTCAGCTAGAGGATGAAAAATTACTAACAACTCCAGAGACTACACAATAATATTACAGGTTTGTGATTCAACTATTTGAGGTTGAGATGTATGCAGACAGGGTAGGAAGAGAATAAAAGAGCTGTCAAAAGCAAAAAAAAAAAAAATGTGGAGGGTTCATGTGAAATACTCAAAGGTAGAAAAAAATTAGGGTGTCTGAAAAGGGAATTAGGTGTAGATCTAGGAAGGCTGTTAAGATAATATAGGAAACAAGTTCTAAAAGCAAGATATGGAAATTCAATGTTAATGACCAGCATGCAGAAATAGGATATTCAACTCTAAGAAAACTATGACTGGATGTAAGGAAGGACTTCTTTCTCAGGGAAAGTTGGACAAAGGAATAAGGATTTGAGACAGACTGAAGATGAGACAAAACTATGAGTCTAGTTTCTGAAACTGGGGTAGGAAATAAAGTATTGTTTAGAAACAAGAAAAATAAGTGTCAATATTTGAATCAAGTTAAAAAATATGGTACAGAGGCAGCAACATTAAAGAAAACTAGATTTTGAATTTATTTTTAGAAGTTATTCTAGTTATTCATCTTCATTTCTCAAAAGTGAGACACAGAAATGTGAATGAACCTGGAATTTAAAGTTTGTATTGCTCAAGTTTGAAGATATAAAAAGTAACAAGCCATGCGCTAGGAAAGACATTATATGCACCTATACTAATATAACACCATAATTGTTAATTTGCTCTGTTACTTAGGTATATCTACTTATAATATTTAAAGTAAATTATAAACCAAAAGGAATAAAAAGAATACTCTTTTATTTACTCTTACTTAAACACTGAATTGATCTCTATTTCCTGAATTTTTACCCTTTTCCATTTTCACTAAAACTAGATGTCTGTGGAGCTAAACCAAGAAGATGATTTCAGGAATCTATAGGTTTCCTGCTGTTACCTGTAGTCTACTAATAAGATGACTGTAAAGCAACAAAACTCCCTGAAAGTATTCAACTAACAATTTTCTCAATAAAAGCAGCAATCTCTTGGAGTCTTATTTTTCCCTAGAAATATAGAGCAACTTGTATGGTACATTATACAAATTTGATGTGTAAGACCAATATTTCTTTTCATTCTCTGCTGAAACGAGGCAAGATTCTGAAATGTTACAAAGCCAACCCAGCCCTTTTCAGAGATCTTTTTTAAAACTTATTTTTCCTTCTTTTTTATTTTAATATATTTAGAGTGTATAGTGGAGTTTTGTTACATGAATATATTTTACAGCATTGATGTATGAGCTTTTAGTGTACCCATCACCTGAATTGTGTACATTGTACCCAACTGGTAATTTTTCATCCCACAGCCCCCTCTCTTCCTCCCACCTTTGGAGTCTCTAATACCTATTATTTCCCTCTGTATAATAATCTGTACCTATAGTTTAGCTCCTACTTATAAGTGAGAACATTTAGTATTTGATTTTCCCTTACTGAGTTACTTCAGTTCTAAGTTGCTGCAAAAGACATTAATCATTATTTCATTTTTCTTTTGTAGCTAAGTATTATTCCAGGTGTGTGTGTGTGTGTGTGTGTGTGTGTGTGTGTGTGTGTGTGTGTGTGTGTGTGTGTGTGTATCACATTGTCTTTATCCACTCATAAGTTGGTGAAAACTACATAGGTTAATTCTATATCTCTGCAATTGTGCACTGTATTGTGATAAACATGTGAGTATCTTTTTGATACAATGGCTTCTTTTCCTTTGGGTAGATACTTAGTAGTGCGATTGCTGGATTGAATGGTAGATCTACTTTTAGTTCTTTGAGAAATGTCCATACTGTTTTCCATAGAGGTTGTACTACTGTATATTCCCACCAACAGTATAAAAGTATCCCCTTTTCACTATATCTGCAGCAATGTCTATTGTTTTTTGATTTTTTAAATAATGACTTTTCTGACTAGGGTGAGGTGGCATCTCACACGGTTTCAATTTGAATTTTTCTGATGATTAGTGATGTTGAGTTTTGCATATGTTTCTTGGCCATATGTGTATCTTCTTTTGAAAAATGTCTGTTAATGTCATTTGCCCACTTTTTAATGGTTCTTTGGGTTTTATTTCCTTTCTGAATCATTGGAGTTCCTTGTGGATTCTGAATATTAATCTGTTGTTGGATGCATAGTTTGCAAATATTTTCTCCCATTCTGTAAGTTGTCTATTTACTCTGTGGATTATTTCTTTTGCTGTGCTGAAGCTTTTTAGTTTAATTAAGTCCCATTTATATTTGTTTTTGTTGCGTTTTCTTTGGGGGTCTTAGTCATAAATTCTTTGCGTAGGCCAATGTGCAGAAGAGGTTTTCCTAGTTTTTATTCTAGAATGTTTATGGGTTTGGTCTTATATTTAAATTTTAAGGCATCTTGAGTTAATTTCAAAAAGAAATCGAACACATTTTTATCCTCTATACTAACTGATACAATCAATATTATGCTGTGACACTCTACTAAGTGGAAATACCCAGAATTAGTAACACTTTATTGGATAGTATTACAACAGTTTCCTTCAACATTTTCACTCTGATAAGATATATTACTGGTTTAAAGAGACATTTTAAATAATTACCAAGCCATTTTGTTTTGCTTTTTAAATATCTTTTTACTAATTTCATACATTCTCAATTATATTAGTTAATATAGTGATAATTTTGTTGTGGTTTATGAATATAAATATTTTTGCATTGGCTTCAATCCATCCACATAATTTTTTTCATTGCAGTGGTACAAACATAACTGGTAAACAAATGCATTTTTCAAGTTAGTAGGCTCTTAATACAAAATGTTTGGTATGCCATTCCAATATCCAAATGAATTTAAACTCTTTATTTGTGTGATATATATTTTTTAATGGACTTTATATTTGAGAGTGGTTTTACATTTACAGAAAAATTGAAAATATAGTACAGAGGATTCTCATATTCTCTGCACTCAGTTTCCCCTATTATCAGCACCTTGGATAAACATGCTATATTTGCTATAATCAATGAACAAATAATGATACATTATTATTAACTAAAGTTTGTACTTAAACTTAATTTCCTTAATTTTTAACTAATAGCATTTTTTTTGATCCAGGATACCACAATACATATAGTTGCCATATCTTTTTGGACTACTCTTAGCTGTGACAGTTTATTAGACTTTCCTCGTTTTTGATGATCTTGAGAGTTTTGAGAAGTACTGGTAAGGTATTTTATAGGATATCCCTCTATTTTATGTTTATTATGGATTTCTCATGATTAGTTATAGACTTTTAGGGGGAAGACCATAGTGTCATTTTTTGTCACATCATATCACATCAAGGTACATAATATCAAAATGATCAAGCTGATCTTGATCACCTGGCTGAGGTGGTGTTTGCAGATTTCTCCATGATCAATTTATCTCTCTTTACATTTTTCCATACTGATCTCTTTGAGAAAAGGTCACTATGCATAAGCTACACATAAGAAATGGAAGTTACACTTCTCCTTGTAATTCTTCTGCACAGGAGACTTTTCTCTCCCATTTTTTTATTCAATCACTTATTAATATTTATGTAACTATGGGCTTATTGGACATTTATTTTATATTTTGGGTTATAATCCAACACTATTTTGTTTCTCAGTATGTTCCAGTTTTAACCATTGGTAGCTCTTTAAGTTGGTTTCTGTGATGCCTTATCATACCTGGATTAGTGTGCATGGCTGCATTATTTTTATGGTACAATAAGATGCTCCAGGCTCATCTTGTATTTTTCTGCAACTGTCCTTGAATCAACCATCTCCAAGAAGTTTTTGTTACTTTTATAGGATAAGGTTTTTATGAACCAAGATTCAGGTGATAGATATTTTTAGGCCCTCTCAGTTGACAGAGCAAAGTAATATTTGTGTGTATACTAACCTATGTATGTTATGTGATTTTTTTTTTTATTTTTTATTTCAGAATATTATGGGGGCACAAATATTTTGGTTACATGGATTGCTTTTGTACTCCCTGAGTCAAAGTCAGAAGTGTGTTCATCACCCAAATACTGCATATTGTACCCGTTAGGTATGATTTCATCCATCCCCTCCTCCCTTCTTCCACCTGCTTGAATTCTGTTGAATTTTACTACCATATGTGCACAAGAGTGTTGATCAATTAGTTCAAATTTAATAGTGAGTACATGTGGTGTTTGTTTTTCCATTCTTGCAATACTTCCCTAAGGAGAATGGTCTCCAGCTCCATTTAGATTGTTGCAAAAGGTATTAATTCATTTTTTATGGCTGAGTAGTACTCCCTGGTATACATATACCACATTGTATTAAACCACTCATGAATTGATGGGCACTTGGGTTGATTGCACATCTTTGTGATTATGAATTGTACTGCAATAAATATTCAAGAGCAGGTGTCTTTTTGATAAAATGACTTTTTTTCCTTTAGGTAAATATCAAGTAGTGGGATTGCCAGATCAATTCGTAGGTCTACTTTCAGTTCTTTGAGGAATACTATCTGCCATACAGATTGTATAGTACTTTTAATTACTCAGATGACTTGGCAAACTTCACTAAAATGGTTGACTTCAAAATAATTCAGAAGATATACATCTTCAAATACAGGATTATGGCTATTGTTTATACATATTTTAACTTAATGCATATTTATGGAATGAAATTATGATGTATATATTAATTATCATGTCCATGAAGAGCTCTTAAATACCAATAATGCTTATCTGAAGAGCAAAAGTAAGAAAAATATAATCAAGACTAACATACCTTTTTGCTATAAAAAAAAATACTACTTTTCCAGTGCCTTTTAACTTTGGAACATAAAACACCAAACAATACTTAGTAAAAATATTAAACTTATTTTTGTTTTATATAACCATAGTCATTTTCAAAGGCAAAACTATATATTTAAAATTATCATTAACTACAGAAAATAACATCACAACTCTATGCATAAAGGCATGTATGATAACTAAAAATCTGATTTTGGTTCTGGGATATTCACTCATTACATTAACAAACTTGCATTCATCACATAAATATGCAAGATATTAGGAGGGATATTTTACTATAGTTCTTTCCTTAAGCAACCCAAGTATAGTTGGGGAGGGGTAATGGTATATTACCATACATACAAATATTGCACTATAAAAATTAATAGCCATAGATAGGAAAAGACAGAAAGAGTATCCTACTGTATTAGGACAAAATATATTGCTTTATACTCTGTCTTCCCTACTGTGGACTCCTTGTGGGGCTAGCCTTTCTTGCTTGTCCATGCATGGAAAATTTTCTGCACTGAATAAATATTTGTTGAATGGATTCATAAATTTAAAAATGAATTAGTGAATAAGTAAAAGAACGATTACCATTAAGCTTCAATACTCTTCCCTCCTCTCTCTTTCTCCTCTTCTCTACTCCTATCCTGCCCCTGTCAATGTTTATCTGCAAGAATGCCAGTCTTTTTCTTGCCCTTGATCAAAACCTGATCATAAACTTAGAAAATCAGCATAAGACCTGAAACCACAAAAAATACCATTGTTTAAAGTAGGAAAAGTAAATCTTATCAATAGAATTCAGAGCATAAGGGGGGGGTATTTATTGAAATGGGACCTTTTTTTCACTACTGCAAACAGGTCATAAGAAGTTTTTAAGTCATGCCTGTTGCCTGGCGTTTTTATAGAAGGGAAAAAAGAATTGTTTTGATTTACATTATTTGATTGAAGCATTATATTTCATTAAATATGCATGATTTGTTATAGATCCCATTACATGTGTTTGTGATACAAAAATACAATTTCAAATTCCATTGTACTAAATGGTTAGATCATTGTAAGATCCTATAAATACTGACAGATACTCCTCCTTTAAAATAGTAAACAGTAAGAGGTAATTCACATAAATGTGAAGACTAAATTAAAAAATCATAGTGGATGCTCTAAATTACCCCAGAAAATGGTAAAAAAAAAGTGGGGATAAGTTTGCATTTATTATTTCTATGAACCAATATATCCATTTATGTTAGGGCTAATAATTTAAGTGCTAGTTTCTGATCTGATGTAAAAGAGTAGGAACTTTCTAATGCAATTCATTAGTTTGTGAAATTATAATATGATTTATTCAAAATCACATTTCTTATCTGCATTGATATTCATTTTTATAGAGAATATGCTAATACATCATCTGCAATGAATATGTTAGACCTCACTAAATGTGGCTACCTTTGTTTTTGCCTTTTCTCCCTGTTTAATTTCTTGCAAGTTGTAGAACCTAAACAAGAATCTTAGAAAATAACAGTATGTGGTGGGTGTAAGACTAGCAAGTGAGATTTTATGAAATGATTTCTTGTCTTGTAAGATGAAACTTTGACAATTGTTCGAATTATAGCACAAGTAGGATTTCAAGACCGACAGTTTAAAACATAAGAAAAATAGCCTGGATTATTTATATTATTCAAATGCAACAGATAAATTCAAATATTGACTTTCTTTTACTTGTGTGAAGCAATAAAGTAAAATAAACAGTCTATTTTCTATATTTAGCAGTGATTTATGCATTTCAGATGTTGAAACACTATAAAAAATATACAGGTATGCAGTTTTTTAAACTATTGTGCTCATATTTCAAACACAAACTATGTCTCCAAACAGAGCTCTCCTTCCAGAACTAACACTTTCACTTTCTTTACCTGTTTGTCTATACTCTTTCATTCAGTTTTTGACCCTAAGGGATAAGCATGGCACCACTGCAGGAAGACAAGGCCCAACCGATGATACTGAAATTGTCATCAAACAACAGAGGCAGCATGATAAAGGAGCCCTGCATTATATCAGCGACAGTCCCTTTGCCCTTGGCATGCAACTTACCTGCTGCCCTTCCACTGTTTACTGTGTAAGCCTTTGGGGCATAGTCAATTAAAAAAATTCATTGTGAAGTGTGTCTGGAAGTCCTCCTGGATACACACGTGCAGCACAACCCATATTGCTCTGCTTCTCTTCACCTTCACTAACACCTTCTTAGTTCACTACCATGGTCTGAGTGTTTGTGTCTCCCCAAATTTGGTTTTAAAAGGAATCACAAACTCAATTGTCTATATTTCATGTACAGTTCACTTTCAACCTTTCCCTCTCATTAGAACATATATATATGTATATATATATGTATATATAAAATCCAATATATGTACATATGTATATGGATACGGACATATACTATTTTACATTTTATACATGGACATGGCATTATGGATGTTTCTAATTTGACATTTAGACAGCACACCTACACATACAAGGTCTGTCCAGAAAGTATCGAGCCATTGTTAATATAACCAGAACGGTTAGTGCGACATCGATGTAACCTGCAGCCAAGGAAAGTGGACTGGGACGACCTCACTGTACTAGTCAGTGGAGCCACTAGACGCCATTGAGTGAGCATGTGTACTGTGTGGCCATCACACTCAAAATGACTGGGTGAGTACAGTAACACAGCTGCATCAAATTTTGCTTTAAGCTTGAACATTCCTCCATGGAAACTATTTGAATGATTCAGAAGGCTTTCAGGGATGATGCAGTGAGTGCAGCACAAATAAAAGCATGGCACAGATGCTTCAAAGATGGTCGAGAATCTGTTGAAAGTGATCCATGTCCTAGAAGGCCTGCAACAAGCAGACCTCCTAAAAATGTTGAACGCATACAGGTTAGGTTAAGAGACGCTGGAAGAACTGTGTGAGGTCCCAACATGCCTACTTTGAAGAGGACTGAGGTGTCATTGTTCTATGTATAATGTTTCTGGCATCTTATATCTTCTTCAATAAATGTCTCCTTTTCATATTACATGGCTGGATACTTTCCTGAGAGACCTAGTATATGGAGTGATTTTCTATGTAAGTGAACTCTTATTAATCAAAAAATTCCTTATGCAGAAAAGTAAACATTAACACATAAATGAAAACCAGGAAAATATCAAAATGGTTTTCTATGTAGATTACATATATATTAATATATGTAAATATAGATAAGCATAGACTCTTACTGCTGTAATTAATGACAGATGTGAGTAGATGTGACTGATTCAACAAAAACAACTTCCCCCCTGTTCCAGCCATTATGTTGTAGTTTTAGTAGTTCATCTTCTAATTGAAAAGGCAGGTGATTAAATAATTAACTACATTACTATATAATTACTATAGTAAATGCAGTGAACCAAATATAAATATTTGAAACAAGTCTATGGAGGTCCTCACTGAAAAGGAGACATTTGACCATGCAGGTATCTGGGCGTTTTGCTTGGAAAATGTTTTGCTTGGAATATCCAGGTACCTGCATATTCATATGCCAACTGTTTTCACAGAACATCAAGAAAGTCTTAGCTAAAAAAAACAGGGAGAAAAGGGAGAGTAATAGGAGAATAAATACGGGAAGAACATGGAGGGAAGAGCTCATACATGGATGGACTTCTGTGCATCCATAGGACTAGGCATTTACCTCCAGCACAGTGAGGAGTAGTGGACGGTTTTTTCAGGGAAGTGGTGTGGAAGTTCTCTTCTGATTGCTTCTGTGTTCTCTGTGAAATAGAAAGAGATTCATCAGGTAAGAGTGAGGATGAAGGTGTTAAATGTTTAGAGAGAGAAAGGTATAAAGCAATTATCTAAGAATATGACAAGTAAACAAACTAGGGAAATGTAATGGTGTTAATTGTAGGAATAAATGCCTAGTAGAAATGTTGCTTAGTAACTTAAAGTGAGCCCAATCAGCATGAATAAAGTGACAGGGAGTCAGGTACAGAGTAGAAAGTTTAACAGAGATTGCTTTGTGTTCCTTTTTGTCTTTTTCCAGGAAAGTGTGATGAGCCCAGAGAGGAGCAAAGCAATTGAGGGTGGGCAAGTGAATGATCCTATGGATGGGCTGGCATCTAATCTGGTTAGGAAAGAAAATGAAGACTTCGGTGTTCTCTGCCTTGTGTTAAAATGTACTGATAATATTTTCTTCTAAACATAATGACATGGAATAAATATTTCTTAGAATATATCTCACCAAGACTCTGATATTATATGAGTTAAACACTAATTTTGGAGAAATCTAAAAAGTATAGCATAAAATATACTGTGCTTATTATACTTATTTTCAAGAGAACCACATAACCTAATCACAGAGAAGCTGTAAAACCAGCAGTTTGTCAGACTTCAGAAACCTTGTTGGATATATCCAGTTGATATCAATGGAAATTTTATTAATAAATCTCTGAATGAACTGGTATATTCTACGGAGGAATCAAGGACATTTCATCAACATTTTTTGATCTGTGACAATAATTTGATCTGTGACATCTACATCAAAAAAGTTGTTCTATCTGGCTTGACATTTCTTTTTTATTTGTGATATTCTACTGTATATTTTTATTCTTTCCTTGTGTACAGACAACCTATTTCACTAAAGTCTCTACTCAGGTTCTCTCTTTGTTCCTTTCCTTATGGAGCTAAGTTAAGTTTAGAACATCTACTGACATAAAGGCAAACAGCTCTTGCCTAACTTTGAAAGCAGTCCTGAGTCTGAATCAGTAAGTTCTAGAATCAGAGTGAAACATAAAAAGGAGCAGAAAGATAACAATTTTACACCAGGTTTTGAAGCATCATTATGGATAACTCAGTATATACTTCATTATTAAGAGAGTTTAGTAAAGTGCTCCAAAAGATTAGGAACAAGATTGTTCATTATTGTTAGTTCTTAGTATTTCCTTTTGCTACTATAGCAGTTAATGAGACCTTTTTTTTTTTTCCTTTAATTTTGTCCAGGATCCTTCATTCATAGTATGCTTTCAAACTACATTTATACGCAGAAGGTGAAAGAGGTACTTTGATATAGCTCCATAATTTAGGGATTCCAAGTTAACTTGATTATCATAAAGATTTAACTTGGTGCTTTTACATTTACATTTTTTCATATTGCAAATTGATCCATACTAAGTAATCTTCTGTCTTCTTTGCTTGTTTCTATGTGTACTTTTTCAGTTTCGGGTTTAAACTGAATTTTGCCAACACATAAATGAGTAGCTTCTTATTCTATATCTCATGGTTGCAGTTAACATTTTTTATACTTCATTTCCTTAGCATGTTTTTGTTATTATCTTTCTGTTCAAAGAATCTCTATTTAAATAATGTAAAATGCATTGGGGTCAATTATATACTCCTTCTATACTCCACAAATCTTCCTCAAATCATAATACTCTTGGCCCCTCTGTTTCTCAAATATCCTGTTTTTCTCTTTCCACACTTAGCTGAATGACTTTTGCCTGAGCACCATATTACTAACAGTGAGTCAATGGCTAGATTGAAGGGGAGGATCCAAATTTATTAGTCTTTTCTTTTATAAAAAATATTTCAATACATAATAAAGAATCAGAGACAGAAATATTACTTCAGAGCTATGTTTATATTTACTAAAATAAGAATTTCTTATTTTCCTAGGGCAAATTAAAAAATATCAACTAGGAATTAAATATATAATCGTTTTCTATTTTAACTTTGATTAACAAATAGGTATAGGTATATTTGAGTAATTTACTAGGACACAAAGGAAAGTGTTCAGAATTTTAAGACATACTTCATAATTCATAATTCAATTTTTCACTTTACCTTATTTGCTCACATCTAGTATAAATTCCATCATTCTTATTACTTGTCATTAAATTTAAAAGCACAAAAAAGTATAGAAACAGAACATCTCAAACAAATTTTTGATTAAACTTTTAGTCCAACCCATTAATTGATGGAGCAAGATCCTATATCAAAAAAAAAAGTAAACAAACACTGATACTACTGTAGCCTAGATTTTACTCTCTTAACTATTGTAAAAGTCATAATAGTTATTGAGAATATCGGCACCATAGGAAAATTTCAGCTGTAAAAATGGATTAAATAATCTTTGATTATTGACTGTTTAATTGCAATAGGATAATTAGGTAATTGTTTTTTCCTTTGGTGTACCTGCTTTTCACTGCTCAACTATTCAGTTAATGAGACAGTACAATAGAGTTTCAAAGTAAAGCAAACTCTGATTGCTGCCAACAGTTTCTAACTCTGTAGTTTCACTGGTACAGTGTCAAGCACTTGATTGATGTGCTCCCATGTCACTTTCTATTCCCTGTGCCTCCTTCAATCCTCCTATCACGCTTGTCATCACCTAAGAGATGTATTTGTTAGTTCATTTTCAGTGTCACACTAGATTAAAAGGTCCATGAAGAAAGACAATCTGTCTCTTTTGTTCACCACTGTATCCACCGTGCCTGTAGTGACTGGCATATAGTAGGTGCTCAAAAAATTGATAAGTAGTTGCCCACATCCAGGAAGAAATATGGCCAATTTTCAAGTCACAAAAGTTTTAAGAGAGGTTATTAGAGCGACCACAATATTTTAACATTTCTGCAAAAATCCATACCTTTTGTGTCATAAGTGTTTAAAACCACTGCAGAATAAATGCTTCCATTAAAGCATGTCTTTCACATATTCTCTATGCAGTAACGATTTTGTTAACTCAGTAACTTGTATGTCAGTGCCATAATGAATTCACACTTGTAAGCTCTCAAACTCCGTAATCCTGTGTGAATTCTAGTCTGTTGCCAATGTGCTTTGAAAATTCCTTCATGGAGAGCTAAATACTTTCTACTAGAAAACAGTCTAATGTGTTATTCTGTGTTCTTTGAATTTGGGTGATCCCTAACTTTTCCCATAAATTCCCTACCAGTTGGCAATGAATTAAATTCCTATAAAATCATTTGTATGTCACCCTGTACAATTATATTAGTATAAATTGATCCACAGTTGCCATGGAATCTAGTATTGGACTTGAGGCATCAAGGATATAATTATATTAAAATTTAACAAAGCTTATGCACTCCAATTGTCATTTTAAAAAAAATAGCCATTCAGTATGATGCACTTTTGATAGTTAGGCTGGCAAAAATAGCAATGCAGATGACTGTATTTTAATGCAAATGAGATCTGCATATTCAAAGATTAAACTTTCTAAAAGGAAGAATCACATAGAGTATTCTTCACAATGGAAGTGACTTGAAGATTTTAGCTTTTGTGTGTATGTGTGAAGAGAAAATGACAGATTTTATTATAATTAAAATTTCCTTTACTCAAACTTCTGGAAACTTAAGTGGTACATATGGTACATACATATCTTAACATTAAATACTTTGACAACTTAAAACTATCCAGCATTTCCATATACATTTTTTAACTTTTTGCCTCTACATTGATAATGTGAAAAATCAAATTTTTAATGTTATATTTATTCAATACAACTATAACATGCCTCCTTCAACAAAAATTCATAATTAACACTGAAAGCACTTTTAACTCCATCCCACGGAATAGTTTTATAAAATTATTTATAAGGCATGATACAGATTTTGGGTGATATTCCCAGTAGAATTGCAAACATCAAAAATTTACTCAACACCATCAGCAGCTTTTGAACATGTTTTTCTTGGATCTCTTCTCTGCTTTCCAAGCTTCTCCTTAACTCCCATCCCTTTCATTTCAAACTCCATCCACACACACCTCGTGCTATTGATTTACTTCATTACATGTCTTTGAGAAATTAAAATTCCCCATTTTTCTACCATCAAATCTAATTACACACATGTATCTACTTATACATCTCATTCTTCTCTTAGAATGGAGGAAACCACCTTCTCCTTCTGAAAAGCCACTCCCACGTAGGATCATCACTCTGGCTGGCATCTCTCTCTTTACAAAGGACCCTGCAGTTATGGTTTCTCCCACTTCATCAGTCCCCACAATATATGAAATCATTTTTAACAACATTCATATTTAATCAAATTTCTCCCCTTTTAAAAAAACCTTTCTTTGAAGCTCAATTTTTCTTCAAATGCTTTACTATTTCTCTTCTCTTTACAAAATTCTCAAAAAAGTAAAGTGACATGCTGACTATATGTATTCTTTTTTCTTTTTAGTTATTATGAGTACATAATAGTTGCATATCTTTATAGGGTGTATGTGATGTTTTGATACAGGCATACAATATGAATTAATCAAATAAGTGTAATTGGGGTATCAACAATAAGTTAGGGTATATTTTAAAATAACTAAAAGAGTCGAATTGGAATGTTCCTAACACAAAGAAATGATAAATGTCTGTATATTCTGATACCATATATCAGAATCTACTGCAACTTTATTTATGCCTAAAACCCCACTGATGCCCATCTTGCCATATTTGCCAATGACATATCTAGTGCCATATCTAACCAGCACTCTTCTATGCTTACATATGCTGATGGATGACAAGCCAATGAAGTTTGAGGCTGCAGGACATGCATTAGTCAAACTCAATGGCATGTGTACCTCAGCATTTCTCAAGCTTAGTTGAAAGAGTGGCTTACTAGAGGGTTTAGGTCTCCGAATTGCAAACCAATGAAAGTACTGAGACCAATAATAACAAGACCGACAGTCAGCAAAATAGGGTACAGCTGCACTTGGCACATTTTTGGAGTCTTATGTTGATTTTCCCTGGCCTATGTTTATTATTGAGGATGGGTTATCTGGTTTATCATTACTGAATATGGTATTTTTTTTAAATCTCTGATTTTTTATTTAATGAGTAGTCTTTTAATCTTCCTTTTGGTAGTCCAGACTGAAAGTTAGAATTGTTAGGTAGACAGCCAGGGACCTCCAGCCCCTCTTGGGAACAAAGTAGGTGCCCCAAGCAATTACTACATCCGGGGGAGGAGAGAACATCCTACAAATCTGCCAATCAGAACTTAGCACACGAACTGCAACAGAATGCAGAGGATTCTCTAGCCCACAGGCCAAGTAGTGCAAGTACAATGAGGTCTGGAAGGTAACCTAGGACAATCTAAGGCTAATTATCATGTTATTAGCTTAAATGTACATTGTGGTTCATCTCCCCCCACCTCACATGGGAATACAAAGAGGCTCATGGGAGATCCGCATGTGCAGTAAGACTAAGGTCATATAACTCCCAACTGTCCATCAAAAATGGTTCCATGGTGATGTCTGAACTATAAGGAGGGCCCAATCCAGACACTATAAAACAATATCCCCAACCATGACCAAGGCTTTTTTTTTTTTAATGACAACGGATCCGTTCATCATCTACAGCAAATGTATAATATCTTGCTCTTGCTCTGTAAACCTGTATCTTGTTCTTACTGTATAATCCTATTTTTTTCTCCTCAATTAACCTTGTTTTGGGTGTGTCTGGTCATTCTTCCCCCAAGAGCCACACCAAGAACCAGCATTTCAGACTACTGGCCTGACAGAATGACTCAAAAACACCAATTTTAACTTTTTGGAGGAAATCAGAGAAAGAGCATGGATCTACTTCTATTAACCTGAATGTTGAAGAATGTATTCTGGGTTGTAGAAATTTAGGTTCAAAAAGATGCCATCCTACATGGGTAGGTGCCTGAACAATGGGACAATTTATGGTTAATAGATCTCAGGAGAGTATGTGCCCTAGATATGGGCTCCAGCCTTTGTGGGATAGGGATAGAATAAAAAAAAAATCTGTAAAGATGGGGGAGAAATGATTAAAATGCCTCATCTATAATGACTATTTATAGTCATATGGAGTTGAGACATACAAATATACCCCACTTAAAATACAATAAAGGGCAATGGGAGGGTTTTTTTTTCTTTTTTTAAAGTTGATGTAAGGTGTGAGTCAGCCAAGGGCCCTTGAATCAAGGAAGAGAAAGTAAGGTCTATCTTATGGGTAGTCTATTAAAGGTGAATTGTGTCTTTTCAGAGGTGAAGGCAAATTACGATGAAGAGGCTATTGAAAGAAGGACTGAGCAGAACATATTAGCCAAATGTATAATAACAACATATTTAATATTTATCAGTGGTTGACTGTATTGAGTTAGTAATTTTAATAATATTGGGTATTGGGTACAGGGTACTTAATAGATGGTATTACAGCATTAAGATTGTAGTAAACTACCATGAGGCTCCATTTCTTTTTTTATTTTATTTTTAGGTTCAAGAAAACATTGGGCTATCAAGTAGAGAAGCAGTGGGGAGAGTCAACCCACTTATTAATTAGGTCTTAAATAATATATTTTGATTTTTGAAGGCTTTGTTTTAATTTATAGTGGGCAAAATTAACCACTTTACTGAGAGATTTATGATGTCCCATTTCGTCAAGCCCATTTGTAAGTGTCTAAGGCTTAATTTAATTTTATTATTCATTGTGTCACAGCACCTATGCCCACTATGGGATATTTTAGGGCAATGGATACTAGGGGAAATTAAGGCAGGCTATAGTTAAAGTAAGGCTTACCTATATTTATTTTGTATTAGGTTCCTCTCCTAAGATTTTAGGGAGTACAATGTTTAGTTTAGTGTGATACCAAGTATAATGGTAATTAGAGCTCCAGGATTGATTAAGTACCTGAAGCTTTGCCAATTGGTGCATTTTACCCAGTATTAAAGTTAATTTAGGTCTTATAGCACAAAAACCAATCAGCACATTTTTTATCCTTTCATCATATAAATTATTTTACTAAATTTTGGATTTCTAATCGGGCCAAATTATGGACCTTTATTTCAGTTTAATAACAACAGTATATAAATATATATGTTCATTATTTATTTATTTTTATTTCTTCATCTGTATCTAAGTATTTGTAAACTTTTTTTTTTCCTGGTCACTGAATGTATTCAATTGGAGAAGGGGCAGAGGTGCACTTCTCTTCACCCCGATGGTGTTTATATATATTTTTTCAAGGTAGCCTCAAATCTGTACTATCAGGATTAGAGACCTCCCTGCAATGGTTGTTACTTAAAGTCCCCAGGTTTGGGGTTGGATCAGAATTAACTATTTCTCTGTGGCACAAGGTTACTATGAGTATTTTCCTCTATAACCCTGAGTATGATCTATGGGCTTCAGAGTGGCACAGAAGAAGGCCACTGGACTCATAGCCCAGAGGTTGGAGATTGACATCACTTTCTGATACTGCTCCACATTTTCCCACCCTGTGGGCTTTCCCAACACCCCCTCACCCCCAACTTTTGGGCTTCTAGCAGCCTAAAGCCACTATCTTTTATCTCCATTTGATAATGCATGCACTCTGGGAAAAGAGTGTTGAACCTCTGTGGCCTGCCTTTTAAGCAGCTGCCTCCCATCCCAAGGCTTTTCAATCTACCTCTGAAGGGTCAAGTTTGTACTTAGAGAGCTCTAGCAGCCTTTCCTTGAGACAGCTCAGTTAGTCCCCTTGTCTGAAGTATCAGTCCCTTAGTATGTTGATATGCCATAGCACTTACTAAGGCCTGGGCACAGTGGCAGGGGTCTTGCATTATTTACGCAATTGAATAACTTCCATAGATATTGGAGGAAGGGTGTGCACAGGGATGAGATATTCATTCTCTTGTTTCCTTGGGATTAAATACTGGGCTAGTGGTCTTCAAGGGTGCAACCTACAATACCTATAAAGGTCCTATAAAGGTCTGGGGAGCATGGAAGCTCATTGGTGACCTCAGCAAGGTATGTAGCAGCTAGGAACACTAGTTAGGGTGATATCCCAACCTGAGCAACATGGACAAGGAGATGGGTGCCACTGTTCTACTGTTGGGGAGCCAAAAATCCTTCCTTCACTGGAGTCTTTCAAAACATATGGGCAAACCAGGGTTCTGTCCCAAATAATAAAAAGAGAAGCACCCACTCCAAAGAAGTGACATGGCCTCTGGAATAGACCCTATCAAACATAATCGGCGACCGGAAATACACGTGATTACTCATGAGGAAAGTAACCCTTTGCAGCCTATCACTCCTTATTGCCCCCAGGGGGGCTTCTACTTAGCCACTAGAGTATACCCAGTTTTCATTGTTCACTTTGAATATTCTAAGGCCAAAGGATATTTGGTGAAGGAGAAACATGGCAACCAGGGCTGACACAGCAGCAAACAGCAATGCTGGAGAGCAACCTCGCCAACAGGCAGCAATGATGTCCCAAGCTGCCCTCATGGTGGTCTAGAACCAACTGGTAAACCAAGAGCTCTTTCCCCACCAAGCTATGCAAGAGTAGGTGGTCATGGCCAAGCTATTCTATTCCCATTACCAAATATTTTTAAAGATTTAAGGATTCCTTTGATGATACAACAAGCACACAGACACTAGGATAGATGAAAGCTACAACTCTTTGCTATTTACAGTTCCAAAGAAGAGAAAACTGCCACTGTTTACAGAGGGTTGAACCATGGGACAGCTTATGTGTGGCAAGCCCTGTGGGGTCAACTAGTTTTCAAGAGCTCCCTGTGGATCAGCTAATTTGAATAATTATGCTTCCAGGCATAAGGGTTGACTCTAGGTGTCAGGTACCTGGCCCTATGGCGATTAGGGCTGGCGCATAGTGACACAGAGTGTGAGAGCCCTTAAAGGATATTGTTGGAGTATGCACTTAATCAGCTGCTCAAGAAGGGCAATTTACAGGGTTCTAGCCAGAGCCTCAAATCTGGGTTACAACAGCATTAAAAACAAACAAAACAAGACAAAACTATATTACATTTTATAATTATAATAGTGCTAAATACACACAAATACATACATCAACCTATGTTTGGAAATTCTGACAATTTTATATTTAAAATTTCCAATTACCAGAGCAGCCTATATCTTTTATTTATTTAGATATTCTTTTAGATACTTCAATGAGATTTGAGAGTTTTCTTAATGTTGTTTCTCTGATTTTCTTATTGAATTTACTCCCCAATTTTTTACATTTATTATTTTATGTGTCTAAATTGACAGATAAAATTATACATATTTATTATGTACAACATGATGTTTTGAAGTATATATATATATATATATACACATTGTGGAATGACTAAATCTAGCTAATTAACATATGCATTATCTCATAGTTATTATTTTTGTGATGAAAATACTTTACATTCACTTTCTTAACATTTTTGAAGAATATAATGCATTGTTATTGTTAATGAACCCATAAGGAGGGTTCTCTGTTGCTAGCTACACAGAAAGCCAATTACTGAGACACAAGGATTACCAAAGAAGAAAGGATTTATTGCAGGAGATGTGTCTACCGGGAGGGGGGATGTATGGATTGCCTCAAACCTACCTCCTCAATCAACAGGGTCAGTGTTTTTTTCTGGATGTGAAATGAATAATGCATGAGGGAAATGAGCATCATTACATGTTTGGGGTAGAGTGTAGGGCACATAACTACAGTGAGAAATTATGCTAATACATGTATCCTATGATCAAAAAATGGTGGATAAGTCTCTCCCAGGATGGGGATTTTAGTATTACAATGAGGTAGAGGTTAATACTGGTCATTTTTTCAGCCTTGTGCATAGACTCAGCGGGTCCTTGGACACAATCTATGGTGGGGTATTGCATATCTTGTCTTCTTTGGACAAACAGGTGGCATTAAGACGTGGTAGTTAACTTGTGGCTGCAATGAAGTTCCACCTGCAAGGAGGCTCTCCCGTTTCTGGGAGAGAAACTCTGAGGCATGTATTAGTACAGCAAAGTTAAAAGTTTTGCTCATCAAATCTTACCAAGAGCTCTCCACTTTCTGCCTACTTTGAAACTGTAGTTGCTAAGTTACCAGTGTCAAGATAAAACTCACTGTCAAGGCCACTTAGAGCAGCAGTGTTCACAATGTGAACACTGAAAACTCAGTTGACTATGAGGGAGCTAAAAACTCTATTAAAAAATACATTCTTGCTTTTGGAGCCAGTTACATTATTAACTATAGTCACCACATGTCGTACAATTAATTTCTTTAACTTATTTCTCCTATTTAACTGAAATTTCCATCATTTAACCAACATCTTCCCAATCCCTCACCCCTCGTCCTGCGTAACCATCATTCTACTTTCCTAGCTGTTTTATAGATGTTTTAATACTTTTTAATTTAGCTTTTATATCTCAGTACAACTAGCATTTTATGTTCTCCCTATTAATTAAGAATTATTGACTTTTTTATGGTTGATTTTATCAAGAATTTTGGCATGTTTAAATGACTATATGTACATACATGTTTTTACTATAATAGATTATTTTATTGTTTCCAGATGTGAAATCATCTTGGGTTCCTAAGATACTCATTCATAAAGGATTCATAGGATTCATTTATAAAGAATCAGTCTTTATATTCACTGATGGATCATAGATTATATTTTACATAGGATTTTGTGTTGATATTTATTATTGAAATCAAACTATTATTTTTATTTTTTATTGTCTTTTATTGACTTAAACACATTATAGTCATGCTTATTGAAAACATGAATAGAGGAGGCTTCAATTCTTCCCTATGATCAGGAAAAGTTTAAATAACTTTGGGAGTATCTGTTTTTTATACTTAAGTAGAAGTTAGAAAAACAATCCCTTCCTAGTACCAGTTTTAATATAACTCTTTAATCATTTAAGGAAAAAAATCTCTCTGTTATTGTAATTTTTTCAAGTCTTTCTTTTTATTGGGTAGTTTTTGGCAATTTATATTTTACTAGAAGATTACTACATCTAAGTTGTAAAATTAGTAGTACAGTATAATCAACAATTCAGAACATCTGTATTTTCAGCTATGTATTGTTTTCATTCCTAAACTTGTATATATTTCTTCACTTTATTTTTTCCATAAGCAGATTCAAAAGAGATTTACCAATTTTGGTAGACTTCTCAAACAATGTCTGTATAAGTCAAATATTGTTTTGTAACATACTGTTTCAAAATTCAACAGCTTTCTCAGTCTCCCCAATTGAAATCTTGTGTATTTTTTATTTCCTTTAATTTACAATATTACTTTCCTTCTTTACCACAAATAGAATTTTTTTTATAATTAGTCTTTGGTTTACCTGTTCATAGTATGTCTTTTGCATGTATTTTAAGAATAGAAAAGAATAGACCATGTCTGTCTTGTTCATTGTATATATCTAGTTTCTAGCACAGAATCTTATCATAGAAACTAGTCAAACATTTGTTTAATAAATAGTATACATTTATATTTAACACATATTCACTGAGATAACTTCTTCACAAATCTTATATGTGAAAGCGTATGGTCCTTTGCGGTTCATACTTGGTAAGAGAAGTTGAAATTATTTAACAATAAATTCAATTTCTTAAATGACATTGATTATATCACTTAAATATTTACCAACTCATTAATTTAAGTATATTTATGGAATGTTATCTAGCATTTTTTGGCATATTTAGGTAGGCCCTGAGGAAACAAATAGAAATAGGTTTGCTGCCCATAAGAAGCTTATATAAAAATCCTAAAGAATATTGTTGAAGAAGTAATTCACCTTTCTGAATACTTCAGACACAAATTAGGAAACAAATAACAATAATATACATACATTTTAAATATTAGCTTATTGTTGATGAATTATAGGACAAACTTTTTTAGTAAAGTTTAGTTAATACTTATGGTCATGTTTTCCAAAGATATAAAGTAAAAGAATTTTTAAAATAATTAATGGAAGAACACTGAACTATAATCCAGGTTTTTTAAAAGTTCACATATTTAGAAAAATAATTAAGTTCAGTGATACCAACTCCCACAGTCTTTGTTTTTCTATCAAAATATATTTCTTATAAAAGAAATAGATTTTCATTGTAGGAAAATCAGAAAATATAAAAAGATGTAAGTAGAATGTGAAAATACTCTTTGATCCACCCTAACATCTTAGAGATAATCATAGTTAACATTTCATTTTATACTTTTCATCATTGTGAGTTTATATATAGGTAAAAGTATGTATATAATAAACATAGCTAAATGTGTATATGCATGTTTAATGCAATCATAAATATTTTTAAAATTTATATGAAATTTATAAAGTTATTTCCATGGACTAAATAAAATTTCCATAAAATTTTATGAAAAATACTAATGTTCTTTCTGCTTGTATCTGGATATTTCTAGAGAAGAATCTACAGTGATCATTACATTCTTAAAAGATACTCAAGAAAAAGCTAAGAATCATTTTCTACTCTAAATATTTTATCATTAATAATATATCATGAAAACATCTCTATGACGTAATATTATCACCATCAATTTTAATAATTTTCCTTATGTATGATTTTTTACTTATTCTTTTATTATTATTATGACCCTTAAAGTATGAAAACTACTCAGCCTCACTCATGTGAGAAATTTAAATTGAAATATTATTTACCATTTATCAGATTGGCACAAATCCAAAAATTGGGCAGCATACTTTGTACAGGAGTCTGCGGGAGTTAAAATTATACAAATCCTACAGAGATGAATTTGACATTTAACAAGATAATATTTCTCTATATAACCATTTATAATTTGATCCAGCAATCCTACTTCTATTAATCTATCCTGAAGTTACACAACTTCAACTACAAATTTGTTTTATAACAGAAAAATATTTTAAACAACTCAAATGCCCATGAATAAGGAAAAAGTTACTATAAAATATAGTATGTCTACATAAGAGAATACTGAAACTCTAGCATATAAAATGAAATGAATTAAAAGCTAAAAAGTGATAGAAAGTGATTTCAAAGATTATTCAGTAAAATAAAATTAAAGAGACACAACCATGGGTACAGATGTTTGTATTTGTATAAAATATATATTTGTTTATTTTTGCAATAAGAAGCAATAATGAGGATTAATGAGAAACTAATACAAATTGTTACTAATAAGAACTATGTGAGATTAGGATAAAAGGGGAAGAGGTAGACAGAAGAATTCCCAGAGTAAACATTTTTATAGAGATTAAATTTTATAACTCATAGGTGTTTTATATATTTTTAATAAGCAGAAAAATCAAGATGATATCCTACATCTCTATTTAAAGCAAACTGGGGGAAGATAAATTTTCAGCTCAGTAAGATAACTAGAACAAACATAATTATTTCTTTTCCTCCTGTGCCCCCCCAAAAAAAATTACTGGAGGAGCAAAGTGTGAAAAAGTTTCTGAAAGGCCTGATGTCCAGATGGAGCAAATCTCTCAGCACAACTCTAGAGGGTCCATTCTGGGAAAATGCATGTGTTATAGAGAGGATGAGAAACAAAGTGAAGTTGGAAAGGGGGATAAATGGAATAACTGTATCATAGGATGGCTTGTAGCTAGATATTTAACCTCAAATCCCCAAACTAAATAACAACAACAACAACAATAACCAAGGTTCTTGCCTTTAAACATTTACTTAGTTTTTTTAGTAAAATTAAGAGAGCTGTTTTAAAACCTATGGCACATACCACCAGAGTAACGGAAAATGTAACGAAGGGACTGATTACAAAGGCACAGGAAGGATTCATGGAAACTGGTCAAGGATATTGAAGTACCTGTGTCTAGTAACAGCAGAGAACTGTTATCACCTGGTCACCTGGAGGCCTGAAGGAGCAAGGGGAGACATGGATGTACAGGAACTACATTAGCTTTGGCTGAAATAGCAACTTGTAGAGTTTAGAGTAGAACCAAAGAGCAGTCTGAAAAGATCCAGCAGAGATGCCCAAAGAACAAACTTTTGTGTCCTGAAATATACATGTTCCTTACTGTCATTGCTGTCTCCCCATCTGCTCATCTAAAGGCAAAGACAGTTAATCAACAAATACTTATTTACATATCTAAAATTTATAGAGTCTCATTCACAAATATGTCTGGATAATCTAATATCACTAAATACTCGAAGAAAGATTGCAATATGACAGAAAAATTCCCATTTGAAAAAGAAAGAAAGGAAGGAAGGAAGGAAAAATTCTGAGTTTATTGTTATAATTTAGGGCATTGAAAAAAATTTAAAAAATTAACTTTAACAAATAGATCAAAAATAGCTTTCAATCATTGTCCTCAAAAAGTTTTGAGTAAATTTTGGGTTCATAGAACAAGAAAACAAGTGTAGTAAAACTGACCAATTCTAGAAGTAGAAATTGAAGGAAAGTATTACTGCCAACAAGAAGAAATCAACAGAAAGTTTAGAGCTCAAAAATTAAAGATGACCAAAATAAACAGCTAAAAATAAAAGGAAGAAAATATTGGAAAAAAGATAAATGCTGTAGAGAAATTAGATAGGAAAGGCAACAACTAAATATTATATTAGGGGTACAGAAAAATTGAACAGAGACAATGGAGGAGAAGAATTTATAGAACAAGTAATATATTAAAACAACATGTTATTGGAATGGCCACAAGTCTTAAAATTGATATTCCTGAAAAATATTGTTCAGTATTAGAGGGCCAAAAAAATAGCTCAAAACATTGTGAATCTTAAACCTTAAGAATAATAAGAAATTTAAGTCTTCCAGAGGAAAACCTAGTAACCTATGAAGAAATAAAAATAAAACTGCTATGAGAACTTTAGAAGCTAAAAAGAAAGAAGGGATAATACCTTTTCAGATCTTAAGAAAATAGTTTCAACATTGCATTCTCTGTCTAGTCACCTTATCAATAGAGTGTGACTACAGAAAAAAGATATCTCAGATATGCAAAAATTCAAAAATATTGCCTCCAAAGTATTTTTTCCTCCTTAGGATATTTTTTTAGAGATTGGGCCAGTCAAGGAAATAGAAGAGGTTGTAAAAAGGTGGAAAATACACCATGTTCATGGATCAGCAGAATCAACATTGTTAAAATGTCATACTGCCCAAAGTCATCTACAGTTCAATGCAATTCCTATTAAAATACAAATATCATTTTTCACAGATGTAGAAAAAATAATTCTATGCTTTGTACGAAGACCTCGTATAGCCAAAGCAACCTTAAACAAAAAGAACAAATTGGGACGCATCAATTTAGCAGACTTCAAGCTTTACTACAAGGCTACAGTAACCAAAACAGCATGGTACTGGCACAAGAACAGAGACATAGACCTATGGATTATAATAGAGAACCCAGGTATACAAC
Organism: Lemur catta; assembly: GCF_020740605.2. Taxonomy (NCBI): domain Eukaryota; kingdom Metazoa; phylum Chordata; class Mammalia; order Primates; family Lemuridae; genus Lemur; species Lemur catta. The sequence continues at coordinate 89,563,715 of NC_059132.1, read as the reverse complement.
CATGCTCATATTATCATCTGATCTTTGACAAAGGAGACAAAAACATACACTGGGGAAAAGAATCTTTATTCACTAACAGTGCTGGGAAAATTGGAGAGCTACATGTAGAAGACTGAAACAGGATCTGCATATCTCACCACTCACAAAAATCAACTCATGATGGATAATAAACTTAAACTTAAGGCATGAAACTATAAGAATCCTAGAAGATAATGTTGGAAAAACTTTTACAGATATCAGCATAGCCAAATAAAAGAAGACCCCAAAAGCAATCACAGCAACTACAAAAATAGATAAATTGGACCTCATCAAATTAAAACACTTTGCACAGCCAAGGAAACAATTATTAGAGTGAATAGACAACCTACAGATTGGGAGAAAATATATGCATATTTCACATCTTATAAAGAGCTGATAACCAGAATCTATACAGAACTCAGGAAAATCAGCAAGAATAATCCAAACAACCTCGTTAAAAAGTGGGCAAAAGACATGAAGAGAATTGTCCAAAAGAAGATAGACTAATGGCCAAAAAATATATGAAAAAATGCTCATCATTTCTCATAATCAGGGAAATGCAAATCAAAACCACAATGAGATATCACTTAACTCCAGCGAGACTGGCTTTTTACAAAAAGTCCGTAAACAACAAAGGCTGATGTACATGCAGGGGCATAGGAACACTCATACAATGTTTGTGAGACTGTAAACTATTACAACCTTTATGGAATGTGGTATGGAGATACCTCAAAGAACTAAAAGTACACCTACCATTTGATCCAGCAATCCCACTACTGGGTATTTACCCAAAGGAAAAAAAGACATTCTGTAAAAAAGACACTTGCACTCAAATGTTTATAGCAGCACAATTCACAACTATAAAGATGTGGAAACAACCCAAATGCCCATCAATACATGAATGGATTAATAAAATGTGGTATATGTATACCATAGAGTACTACTCAGCTATAAGAAATGATGAACTAATACCTTTTGTATTAACCTGGATGGAATGGAAGATCATTCTTCTAAGTGAAGTATCACCAGAATGGGAAAGCATACACCACATGTACTCACTATTAAATTGGAACTAACTGATCAACACTTATGTGCACATATGGAAATACCATTCATTGGACATCAAGCAGATGGGTAGGGGAGGAGGGGATGGGTAAATTCACAACTAAGAGGTACAATGCACACTATTTGGGTGATGGGCATACTTATGACTTTGACTCAAATGGTACAAAAGCAGTTTATGTAACCAAAATGTATGTATCCCTGTAATATTCTTAAATAAAAAAAAGAAAAATGGCATATAATAGTCAATTTAAACACAATATTTCTTATCATTTCTAATCATATACCAAATTTAAAATTAATTGTATTCAACATAGCCATAATTACCATTATGGACATTTGAACATCCATGCCAATACATATATAATAACCACTTGATGTTTAAAAATAAGTTCTATTTAGTTATCTGCCATTAATATAAAAATGATCAAAATTAGTAACTGTCATTTAAGAAACAAATTGTAAGTTATAGCATGTCAGTTGATATTTTATCATCTTGTCTTACTATTCTGTTTTATTCTCCATTAAATTCTAAGAGTGCTTGGATCTCCACATGCCTTTTCTCCACTTAGTCTTATTCTTCAATAACATAAAAAACAAGTTGCTAGCAGGGTGCATTTTTACTTTGGGAATGTCTAAGTCTTTACTGCCCTTCCATTATTTACGTTTCCTGGGATGCTGGTATACACCAATAAAGGGCATGAGAAGATGACTTCAGCAGAGACATTTATGTTTTCAGCATTGCCTGTGTGTTAAAACTCACAGCACTTAAAAAAAAAAAAGTTGCTCTTTTATAGTATCAGTTCAAAAAAGAAATAATCACTTGGGAAATTTTACTCTGTATCTGCTGCAAAGAAACCCAGCAGAGAAGAAAGGCTTGCAAAACCATAGAAGGCAGTAAATGTCAGGAAAGGTGGGTCATTCTTGCTTGTAACCATAAGGGCATTTCACTTATACTCAAGCTCATTGTTATGCTTAGTCAACTATAACCTTATGTCAAGCTGATCTTTGGTCTGTGGAAGTCTAGAAGTAACTACAGGCAACAAACTTTGAAATAATATACTGCCCTAATTTGGACTAGAAGTTTGCAGGAGTTTAACCCTGTCTAAAATTTAATTGCAGCTAAACTACAACAATAAAAATTACATCTTAGAGTTCCTTGATTTCTAAGTTTCATTAAGGGTGAATTTCTTACATGATATTTTCATTCTTGCCAGTTATTTCACTACATTGTACAAACTCAAGAGATGATATATATTCTGATATGCTAGGCAAATCCAAGTAACTCTCTTAAATCTAATATATTTTGAGTCTGTGTTCTATCAAAGTGTATTTAGCTATTATATAGCATATGGAATAAAATGAAAAATTGTTGACTTCCAACAGCAATATTGGAACTGTTTATTCTGAAATATCTTTTTTATTATTTTTTTCAGGTCCATGAAAAGACCAACATTTGATAAAATCAATAATTTAAGTGAAGTAAAAAAATATATAAAATATATAAACATTTCCATCCTGTTTTAGCAAACCAATAGTCATAAGGCAAATTAAATTTAGTTTAATCCTCCAGGATTCTCACAAAATACAGACTACAGAACCTCTCTAGGTTGTGAAACTAAATCAATTGGATGAAATTTACACCACACTGTCAGGGAAATGTATGTGTGTTTTATACACACACACACACATTTATTTTTTTAGGAAACTTCACTCCAATATTAAGAAGGTGCTTTTGATTTGTTTTGTTTTGCTTTCGAAAGTATTCAGAAATTAACTGTGTAGAGGAAATTTTCTGTTTTAAGTATGACAGCAGATGAAGCAATGATGACACTGTTGAGAAAATTTGGTTATTAAATCTTCATGTTTGTTCTGCCATTCTACAAATGTTCCATATGGGTCAGGGCATAATGTGTGTCACCCTAGAGTTGGTGTGCACTGCTATTTAATCATGCATTTAGTTTACATGTCACTCATTCAATGGTGAGAAGATGCAGTTTAAGAAAATTCAAGACTACATCATAATATTTGATTTTATAATATATTCCATTCTTCATCTCAGGGGAAATCCTTTTAATTAACATAAAACAGATATAGTAGGCTAGTTTAAAAAACAAAATGAAAGCAATTGTAATGAGAACAGAAGTGAGCATGGGATAACATGCTATCACATATGTTTTCTTTCCAAAATAATGTTATCCTGAAGCCAGCTTATTCACTACTTTCATTCATTCATTACATCAAAATATATTTCTTGAGCATGTCTTAGGTATCACAAACTCTTCAAAATGCTGAGGGGACAAAAATGAACAAAAGAGACATAATTCTTCATCTTCATGGGGTTCATATTTTATTTAAAGAAGGCAAAAAGTAATAAAAAGCCTAACTAAAGAAGTAAACTTTAGTGGTCAAGGGTAAGGAGGATGCAGTGAAGAGAGTAAGAAGAAAAAAATATTGAAGTAGGAAGAAAACAACATATGATTACCTAAAACTGTGGTCAACTGTTAGATTTATCATCTGGTGACCTAAAAATCAACTTGTGGAACAATGTGAATCAAATGAGAATTTGTATAAATCCAAGAAAATACTGGAAGTGAGGAAGTGGGAGTAGCTGGATGGAGTATCTGTATACATATCCCTACACAGAAAAATTGCATCCTGTAATTGTGACAAAAAATAGTAAAGCAATTTCTTTGACATAATTCCCATATTTGTAACAGCCTTCGTTTTGGACCAAGTACAATGAAAAAAATTAAAGTGGAGATGTTGAGTAGAAGGAAAGTTTCTTTTTCTAGCATTTAATGAAATTGATATGCGCAACAAAGTTTGTGTAAAAAAATTATGGTATTATTTCTATTTGATTAACTAGCAAAGAATTAATGAATTCAGAAAAGACACAAATTTACTTCCACTAAAACTCAGTTGTGCAGAGGCATTGTAACTCTTTATTTTTTTTTTTCATTTGGTCTTCATATGTTCAGGTTCCTTCACTTTTCTTTATATTCAGAATACCAAATTGATGATATAATATCTGTTGTTACCATGATTATAGCCTTTAGCTATATTTAATACACTTTATTGTATTGCCTTTCTGATGATGTTGATTGGAATTGGGCCGCTTATATTTGTCAAACTGGGCAATTAGAGTATTTTGACTACATAAGCACAGATATTTGTGACATTTTGAATGACCTATATGTACAGATAGGTATGCTGTAGTTAAGCAGACAAGTTTTCTTTTTTTTCCTGCATGTCTATATTATTTCCATTAGAATACTGTCTATATAAAATTTAGGTCCAATTCCTTCTCCTTGATCTCTACCATTCAAACTTAAATACTTCAATTTTACTCAAGGAAAAGCAGAATCATAAATCTGACTTGAGAACTAAATATTTCACATGATTAAATTAGTTTTTATTAGCTGTGCTTTTGATTATTTTTCAGGAACAATAACTCATCTTTCCTGCCTGTTATTTCTCTTCACTTTTCTTTGACTAACTATGTAATAAGTATCTCTTTCCTACATTCAATAATATGAGTGTGCATAAGTGTAATTTACGTCAGCAACTGAATTCATTGTCTAATCTTCATGTTCAACTACCCGTTGTATATTATTTCCATAATAACTTCAGATATTTCAGTCAAGTTTACACTTTTACCAATTATAAGAATTAAGATGTTAATTAATGTGTTACATAAATTGTATATAAATACAAAATTAAGATGTTAAAAATTCCAGACTAAACATTGGACCCACTTACAGTCATGTTGTCATGAGAGGTCCTTGGACAGCAACTGCTTCAATTTCAATTCTGCCTCCTTTGGGCAAAGCAGTGAACTGGTAAGCAGCTCTAGCAGGAAAACTACCATTGAAATACTGTTTTTAGATTTCATTGACAATATTGAAGTCATTTATGTCAGCCAGCAAAACAGTTGTTTTTTCCACATTAGTGAAGTCACAGCCTGCAGCTTTCAGAACTTCACCCATGTTTTTAAGAGCTTGTTTAGCTGCTTCTGCTACCCCTCCTGGCACAAGCTGCCCATTTGGCAGGTCCACATCTATCTACCCTGAAATGTAAATGGTCCTGTTGACTGATGCAGTTTGACTGTTGGGGCCAATGGTCTCTGGAGTTTTTTCAGTGCTGACCACACTCTGATCAAGGACAACATGGCCAACCCTTCTCTCTTGCGGCCCCTCAGGGAGAAGCAGCCCTGACTACAGCCCTGCTCATATCTCAGTGGATTAAGCAGACAAATTTATATTCAAGGTAACAGATTTTTAGGATAATATATTGGGGTTAAAAGAATCATTTATTTCCATATTAATTAATATTCTAACTGCTCATTTGTCACCTTATACTATAAAAATAGAACATATTTACTTGGTTATTATTATATTACTTGAAAATGAACACTTGTCAAATGAAACTTAGTTTAAGTCACTCCAACACTTGGCCCTCAGTTTCATCACTGGAAAAGTATATGTGGTTGAGATCAAAACTTCTATATTTCCTGCCTTATCTAATTCATGATAAAAATAAGGAGATTATTGGCTGGTTAAGATAAACATGCAATGTACCAAATATACTTCTTATTTTATATTAAATATCTTCTATCCCTAGAGATTAAATGTTGATGGATTTATTCAACACATATGAAGATAAAGCTCATGCACTTGTTGGATAGGATTATATAACTCTATTTTTATAAGCAGCATGCCTAAAATAAGTTCTAAAATTCAGAAAAATAGCTAGGTGTGAAATTCAACTTAAGTATATGTCACCAATATTTTATGATTACCTATTACATGGATGGGACACATATTTGTCTGGTTTTCTTTACCATTTTATTCCCTGACAAATTTCTGAGTACCTAGCACATGATATTGATTCTTCTAATAGTTTTTAAATGATGTGAAATGCATGAAATATTTCACATAAATTTTTTATGACAATGGCTGGTGTTATTATTAGCTAAATAGCAGATGAAAAAATTGATGTTCAAGGTTAGGTAAGTTTGACAATTTGCTAAGTTTGTAAGGCATTCAAAACCATACCAGTATGACTTCAAGAACCTGTCTTTTACAGTTCAAGCTGCTATAACAATACCATAGACTGCGTGGCATAAACAACAGAAATGTATTTCTCACAGTTACGGAGGCTGATAAGTTCAAGAGCAAGGCTAAAGCAAATCTAGGGTCTGGTGAGAAATGCTTTCTGTTTCCCCTCGTGGATGTCTTCTTGCTGTGTTCTCACATGGTGAACAGCAAAGAGCAATCATCTCTCTATGTCCCTTCTTAAAAGAACAATTATCCCATTTATAAGGGCCGCACCCTTAAGACCTAATTACCTCCCAAAGGCCCCACCTCCAAATACCATCACATTGAAGACTTAGGCTTCAATATGAATTTAAGGAAACATACACATACAGTCCATAGCATTAACTTTTATCCAAGACATTTATGTAAATAAAATTGTAAATGAGTCTGAAATTGTCTCACCTGCTTCACCACTGTTCCCACTTACCATGAGCACATAAGGCTCCTGTCTGCCAATATCCATTTTGATTTGACCTATATATACAAACGGATAACTTGGATTTTAACATCCCTGTACCTTTTCCAATTATGCCAAATCTACCTCTTTCAAACACGCTCTTCTCCAGCATTCTGTCCACTTTGTGAATTTATATATTGTCCTATTTTTTTTGTTTGATGTGTGTTTATTTAGAGGGTAAATACCTTGGATAGTGTTGAAAATGATAGTAATGACCCTTATTCATCTACACCATGTGTAATTTAGAGAATGGTCAAGGCATATACATATGCTAATTTGCTGAATTTTATCAATCCTAAGAACTATAGTTTCTGCATTATTTGTCTTCTAAAAGGTAAACAAAACCCACTCTTTACCCTGTTTCATAAGGCACACACTGTGTTAGAGTTGTCTAGCTCCAAATGAAAAAGTGCTGAATATCATAAGCATACTTCAGAAATGAATTCATTCCATTTGTCTAAATTTCCAGCAAGTACTCTATGAGTTAGCAGAGCACCTAATCTTTCCCCTCAGCCCATATTCAGGATACGGTTAGTGCCATGGTGAGACGAAACAGAATCTTTATACTAATTTATCAGTTTCACCTGCATTGCTTTGGATTGAGTCCTTCCAATTTATGTTTATCCTGCAGCTGTGAGAAGCAGAGATTGATGAGTACTTAAATTTTCTGACCAGTCTACTACAAATTTCTAACTTGTAAATTTTCAAATACTGGAATTTTATCCTCAGTGCAATCTTTATCTGAGACTAACATATATATATATTTTTTTTTTAGATAGTGAGAAGAACTAAAATTTTAATAGAACCATGCCATCTCCTTTTTCTTCCTTAACATTCAAAACTGTTGGTGAGACACTATGGTAGAAGTATGCTTCAGTGCAATTGAAATGTTACTGATCAAACCCTATGTATTTTTGGACTTAGGTTATTAGGAATTTCCAGGTATATTTGAATAAAAAGAACTACAGATATTATACTCTATCATTTCATCATCAAAAAATTAACTAATATTTTTTCTCTTAAACCATATTTAAAACAGTATGTTTTACTAGAATATTCTCATTGTCTTAAGGGTTACAAAGATTTTGTGAGTAAAATATTTAATCATGAGCACAGCATTCCTAAACAAGTTCCACCTTAAGAAATCAAGGTACAGAGCACCTCTGTTAGAACTCAAAGTTAATTGAACAGATATTTAAATGACAATTTCATGAGTGAAGATAAAAAGACAATCATATTTCAAACTTGATAGTTAAGGCACAAATTCATGTAAAAAATAAAGTACATTTTAGTTTGACAAAACAGATAGAAATAAAATAGGCAGAAACACAGTAAACTCACTTTATCTCTTCTAGAATTTATATATTAAAAACTTCTGGCCGGGCGCGGTGGCTCACGCCTGTAATCCTAGCACTCTGGGAGGCCGAGGCGGGTGGATCGCTCGAGGTCAGGAGTTCGAGACCAGCCTGAACGAGACCCCGTCTCTACTAAAAATAGAAATAAAAATTATCTGGACAACTAAAAACATATATACAAAAAATTAGCCGGGCATGGTGGCGCATGCCTGTAGTCCCAGCTACTTGGGAGGCTGAGGCAGGAGGATCGCTTAAGCCCAGGAGTTTGAGGTTGCTGTGAGTTAGGCTGACGCCACGGCACTCACTCTAGCCTGGACAACAGAGCAAGACTCTGTCTCAAAAAAAAAAAAAAAAAACTTCTAAACATTATATATAAAAATCCAATTTATTTTCCATTTCATTACTTTGCTTTTGCTATAAAATTCCAAATACTTTATATACTTGTTGAAGATATTGAATTTGAAATACTTATAATTTTTTTTTTCGCTTTCTAGGTACTCATTTTTTGAGAAACTGAATTTTAAAAGTAACAATCTGGCAATCTTCTAATTTATTTTATGAACATTACATGCTGAATGAAGTTTCTCCTAATTTATATTTGTATCAACCATTCTATAGCAGATAAAAAACATTTTTACGCATCAGAGGCAATCTATATTTGGCCTCATTTATTATATTCTCCATTTAAAATTCAAAAAGCCTATAGTAATTTTGTATAGTGTGTCTTCGAACAAGTGTTTAACAATTTAAGTTTAATTACAGGATAATCGGTAATTATAATTAAGCACTCAATATCTCTTTCAGCTTTTTTTTCTATATTCCTGAAATTAAAGTATAGAATTATTTTCTCTGTATACATAATTCATACAAAATTACCTTTCTTGAATTAATGCTAAATACCTTAAGCCATAACTCTGATCAGATTACAATTCACTCTGGATCTAGCTTTGCATGACATGGCGATATGTACATTCTTAAGGTTCCCAGAGTGCCACTGGCCAGATTTCTACAAGTGTGTGCCAGGAAAGGGGCTCTGACAATCCGTCTAGAGTGTTTGTAATTTTCATCTCTGCTGCTAGCGGAGAGGCGATTGGAGCCACTGCATCAATTCACAAGGAACACATTGAATTTTTAAATACAGTTTTGATTCCCAAGGATTTATTCTGAGGAAGGCAGTATTATTTTAATTGTATTACATAATCAAAACTTTATTTGAACATTAATAAAAGATAGGAATGTGCTTTTAAAAGGAATCTAAAAATGTGCTTAGATTTCTAATGTTCTATATGGTTAATTCATTTTGAATTAAAAACAAAAGAAAATATGAATTGTTTTCAACTACCAAGAGTGTTTCAGTACAATACTTAAATAAGCTGACAGATGTGTGGATTTTTTTCTGATTGTTTATGAAGAAGACTCCTATTGATGGAGAGATAAACTTTTAAATAACTTATTTTATTTGCTCATAATGTCTTCTTTGTTACTATTTTAAAAATTTACCTTTTCATTTAAAAGACTATAAATCAAGCAGCTAATTTTTACTGCCACAATTCTTATTGCATTCATTTTAGTTTTCAGCATGTTAAATAACTCTAATAACCATTTTGTCAGAAATACACACTGTCTTCAATAGCTTCCCATGACACATAATAGAAATGTTTGTACTACTCAGCAAAATAAATGCATAAAATTTAAATAGTCTCTAGACTAAAATTCACAATGTTGGACACTTTTTGCTATTTTAAGCAGTTATATAGTTAATCACAAAGATGTGGTATTTACTGTTATTCAGTTTGTTTTCTGTGAGTATTGACTCCCTGAAAATCTTTAGAACCTCTCAATATGGAAGACTGTGACTATTGAATTCAGATATTTGTTCCAAGGTAGGGCCAAGTGCACATCTGCTTTATCTTTCAAAGTGCCCATTTTATAAATGGATTCATTCTTTGGTTTCTCTCTGATTGAAACCCTCCCACACAAACATACGCACATACAGATTCATAAATAGATTCTGCTATGCTCTTGGTGATTGTTTGCATTGTTTTAGTGAGCAATAAGACACACTGTCAAATAAAAGAACTATTTGAGAATAAATCTTTCTCACTCTATTTTATGAAAATAACCTGGCATGATTTTCATATTATCACATAATGCTATAATTTCACTTAGAGAATCAAAGTGAAATATATCTCATCATTTCTCAAATAAAACATATTAACGATGTTAGTATGGAACAAAAATAACATCAAACACCAAACACTGATTAGGTACTCTTAATTACAGCTTCTTCTCTTGTTGACTGGAACATAAACAATTACTATCATCTGCACTGTCTCCCACCCCACCTTTATTTGCAAGATAAGTGTTATCTTTTTATGATGCCAATTGTTAATCAACCTACTGTATTACTTATTAAAATTATATCTGAGGCTAAATATGGTTTACAACCTAAGACTAGCAAGACTAAGCAATTTATCTCTTACTTAAAATGGCTCAAAAGCCAAACACCCAAGACAAACTTTTATTATCTTGACATAGACCTTAAAACACAGTTTGGCCTTTTATTCAGAAGTGCTAGGTATAAATTTTGGTGTCACAAAGTACAAGTATTAACCTTGAGCATACTACTTAAAATCTTACATCTCAACTGTATCATCTTTAATATGGCATAATAACTAGTTACCTGATGGGACTTGTGGTAGGAATTTAATTAACATTTTAGAAGTTCTGCTACTGTATTTATAACATATTATTTGCTCATTAAATGGTATTTATTATATTGTTTGATTTTCCAGGAAATTCAGAGGCCAAGCTCAAAGAATCAAGGATGGAAGGCACAGAAATGAATCAGAAATACAAACAGCAGTTTGTAAGATCTACAAAGGCAGAGAGTATTCCAGACTAATTAATGTGTCTCCTGATATCTGCCCAGTTACAGTTCTGTCTTCCTGGATGGTGATGCTGCCTTGATGGCTTACACTGTGTCCCGTGGTTGTAAAGTATAGTTGCCACCTATATTGCTTTCATCACCAAACACTGACAGTTTTTTAACCTTCCCCAGAGGTGTAGGTAGAGCTTAGCCCTGGGATCCACTGGGCCTGTCACACTGGGAGGCCAACAGCTCCCCCAGCCCAAGTCTGACCTACCTAGAAAAACAGAAATTTTGGCTCTGCCTAAAGTCTCTTCAGAAGGTCCTGTTAATGTCATTTTAAAGTGTTAGTGGGTTAATGTCTCCTGGGACAAATTTAGGAGACAGAAGATTGGGAAGAGCCAGGAAAAAAGATTTCTTACTCACCTTTCTTCCACCAGCTTTTCTAAAATATCTTGGTTCCATGTGGCTTTTCAGAGTATGGGTTGTGTCACTGAGCCAGGTTTTTCTCTTGTCAAAAAGTTGGAAGCCCACTGGTGTGCCATCTTATACTTGACTTTCTCTTTCCCCTGCCTCATTTTCCTTTTCTTTTAATTTTTCTTCCCTAGGGTTGTGCTTCTACTCCAGATAATGCAGTACCTCCTAAAATTTGTCATTAGTCTTTAAAAAAAATATTTTTTTGGTATATATTGTTTTAGGTAATCTGGATGAAGATGGAAAAAAATTACAGATCTGGCCGAAATAAACTCAAGTCCTAAGCAAGAGACTCATTGATTTCTTGTTTGTTTCATGCATTTTGCCCTCTAACTGGCTTTGGGTCCACAAAAAAGAATTAAATAAATGATTCTTTCACTTGACACTCATTAATTTATTTATTCATTCTTATATATTTTTTAAATTCCTATTTCTGGCACAGAGTAACCAGAAATCTCTTGAAATCTTGCACAAATCCATTGTTCAAGGACTAGTGAAAATGGCAAAAGTACCTTATTTAACTCTGTATATCAATAACCTCTAAAGTTGTAATTGAATCAGTATTATTCATTATTTAAAACTCTTTGAAAAAGTAGGAAAAGTGGCATATATTTTAGCATAATTTTAACCAGAAGTGATAAATACTTTGACTGACAATTCAAAAATAAAAGGTAATATTAAAAATTGTCACTTAATGAAATGGTTCATTTTTCTGAAAAATTTAATGGTAAGGATTGCACAATCATGATAGGTAATAGATATGCTTTTCTTTTTAACAGACAAATATCAGATTAAAAATCACCATGCTTCACATATGTGTATGTAATTCTAATATATAAACTTCCAAATGCATTATATATATATATCCAATATATATATATATATATCCAAATGCATTATGCATATATAAAAATAATATGCATAATGATTAAGCCACCAGATGTTCCAAAATAAAAACAAAGTCATTTTTATGGGTAATTTTATTTGTGAATTCAATCTGAGATGATAAGAAAATACTTTCATTATAGACTATAATTAGAAGAGCAGAACTTTGCTTTTTCTAATTTTTCCAGTTACCAAGCAGTACACCATAAATTTCTCATGATCTCATAGATCATGGCTGTGGTGGGTAAGGCCAGTGACTTCCAAAGGGACCCGTGCATGATAATCTATGAGATTTGCAAAAAAAAGTAGAATGTTTGTTTTCCTTTTGGAAGTATCTGTTTTGTGTTGAATAATGCATATACTATATAATAATGCATATTAACATATCATGTACATAATCTATACAAATAATATATTATATAAGATATATTGGTGACATCTATAGAACAAAAATATTTTTATAATGTTGTAGAGGCTCAATCTTTTCTGTTTTGTTTTGTTCGTGCATAGCATTTCAGAATTTAGAAAAAAAGAAAAGTAATTTATACCCTCTAGATTAGGAGATCATGGGGCAGTCATATTGCTAACAACTAGAGTATTGGTATCTATGGTTACCATTGGGTTGAGGGCAAAAAAACATACTTGGATTTTAACTTCCTAAGTATGACATAGTTGCCTAAAGCATTTAGCAGCGCCTTTTGTTTGTTTCTTGGTTTCATTTTGATGGAAGGAAGAATTTTGTAGGATTATATAGTAGAAGAATAAATAGAACACATTGAAGACAGGTTATCAGAATATGTGTAGCAAATACCAAGCTTTGGAATTATGGTATAGCATCCCATCCAATATCTGCTCTTTGAATATTTGATGCAGAGAAAGGAAAGAGAAAAAGTAATTATACATTTACCACTATCTTCTCCCTGCAAAGCAAACTGACACAGTTACTGGTACCTAGAACTTCTTCTGAGAACCAGCCCCTCAGGTAATATATGTATATGATTTCTGCAAAGTCTCTATTGCACATACTGTCCTTGATATTTTAATTCTAACAAAAGAAAAGTTCCCTGTCAGTCCACTACAGGTATTGATTGCAGTCACTAGATATATCTTGATAAGCTCTTCCAAATTTAGGCTGACAGGTATTTAAAACTGCTTTGGGACCATTTACTGAAGAACATGTTAGGAGAAAATACCTTATGCAGGCCATATATTTAGTTTATGACTAGTTGCATATTCTGACTCTCTGAGCAAAGTGAATTAAAATATTTAAGCTACTTTGCATTTTCATCTCATCTACCAGGTGTTTAGGCATCCTGCAGGAGCTTGAGGACTCTATTTGTATGTATTATAAAGTTTAAGTATTATACAGCTGTGGATACACTTGTTTTTTCTTACTCATTCAACTAGGTTTCTATTCTCTTCCTAAATTCCGTAATTGCATGAGGCATAAGGGATGTAAGGAAAAAAAACATTAAATGAAGCAGTATTCTGTATATTTGTAAATGTAAAACAGATGTGCTGTAAATATTGTGAGCTTTGAATCAATAGGATACCATATAAATACAAAGAAACGAAAGGAGAGATGTAATTTGTCAGTGATTTTGCTAAATATCTCATTAGTAATGGAGAAACTACAGCTTCTTTACAGGATTTAATGAATAACTTTTCACACATGGTTTCCCTATTACTCCTGAGCAGCAGCTAGTCTGCACACTATAAGTACAAGCAAAATTTAGCAAATAAGAGATATACATATATTCATTTTAAAAATTTCAAAATATTTAAAAGCATTATTAAAAGAGCAAACATATTTTTTATAAAAGACATCTCACAATTTTCAAAATATATTATTACTCACAAACTATTTAAATAGCATAATTTATAATTCAAGTTACCATTAAATTTTACATACTTCAGATTTGGAAACATATTAAGACAAAAACAATTTACCGCATTTCAGACAAAAGATGAAGTTAAGTATTGCACATTTCCCAAAGCTTTGTCTTATCCTTTACTTCTCAAAATGCAATAATGGCATCACCTTTTATTGAATGACTAAGTATCAACATCCTCTTCTCTCTCACACCTTCATTCAGTCACTATGATCTATTGAAGCTATGCCAAACAATTTATGTCAAAAGCTTCTAATTTTCTATTCCCATCAATTGAAATATTTGCAACCAATTGCTTGGCTTATTGTAGTAATGTCTTATAATAATTATTCATCTACATTTGTTTTCTTTCTATACAAACTTATACTAATCAGCATCATCTGATTAATATTCTTGATCACATACTGACCAATGTTCCTTTGCTCAAAAATCTTTAATTTCTATCCATTTCCATATGAGTATTAACTTCTTTGCCCTAAATTAGCATGCATTATCTAATCATACCACAATTGTTTCCAATATTATAAAATAATCTGTAGGACAGGTGCAGTGGCTCACACCTGTAATCCCAGCACTTTGAGAGGCCAAGGTAGGAGGATTGCTTGAGGCCAGGAGTTCTAGACCAGCCTGGTCAACATAGCAAGACCCTGTCTGTACAAAAAATAAGAAAAATTAGCTGGGTATGCTGGCATGCACCTATGGTCCCAGCTACTCAGGAGGCTGAGGCAGGAGGATTGCTTGAGCTCAGAAGTTCAAGAATACAGTGAATTATGTTGACGCCACTGTGCTCTACACTCTAGCCTGGGCTATAGAGTGAGACCCTGTCTCAAAAAAAAGGTAATTTGTAAGTTAGATATTTCCTAAAAGACGAAGTAATTATCATTTCCTAAATTATGGATTTAAAGTATTTCTCTATCAAATTTCTATATAACTCTCCTATTAAATTGTCACTACTTAATTTTCCACTCATCCTTTTTTTCTTATTTTGTCAAATTTTGGTTTTAAATTTATCAGACTAAATTTTACTGTGGGTTTAAAATTAAGTGTGGGATATATGTATTGATTCTTAGTTTGAGAAATACATACACTATCACATATGATATATGCAAAGGATACAGTTAACATTTTAAAAAGAGGAACAGGATGTTATTGTCCTAAGTTGTTCTGATTCACTATATATGGATGTTCACCTCACCTTTGAAAAAACTGTTTCAAAACTTATTGGCTTATAGCAACAAATATTTTATTATATATCACAACTTAACGAGTTAAAATTTAGATCGAGCTTGAGAGGGTGATTCTCCGGTTCCATGAGGCATCAAAAAGGTCAATAGTATTCAGCTGACTTATAGCTCCAAGATGATTCATTCATATATCTTGTCCTTAGACAGGGATGTCTGGATGACTGGGCCCAGTAGGACATACACATGTCCTTTCAAGCATAGTAATCTAAGATTCTGTGATTTATAATACCATGAAGCATGGCTACCAGAGAATGTTTTGGAAGAAATCCTAGTGAAAATTGCAAAGCTTCTTATGACCTAAACTTTGAAGTCCTGCAAAGTTCCTTCTTCCAAATTTTGTTGGTCAAGCAAATTATGAAGTGCAGCCCATACACAACGAGAAGGAAATTAAAATCCACCTCTTGGTAAGACAAGTCTTAAAAATTTGCTTCCATATTTAATCTGCAGTGTAAACTACGGGTTCAAATACCTGCAAACTCTTTACTTACTCTTCAGACGTTCTGTCACTGGATTGGATTTCCAGCAATCAGACTCTGAGATGAAATGAGAAGGATTATTACAGAGTGCTTTTGGAATAAACACTTGTGGAAGGGAAAAGAAGGAAGCAAAAATTAGTGGAAGGATAAGTTGAACTATGATACAGTCTCAATGCATGCCTCAGCCAACCCAATGGGAGCTAGGAAAATGGGTTGACTCTTTTGAGCTGCCGCGAGTTGGGGAATAAAGCCAAGAATTACCTGATGAAGCACTGCCAGGAACTGTGGTAATAAGTTATTTATTGCTGAAATGGGGATTCACAGTTCATCACATGTTCACCATTTGAAACATCTACTATATAATTTCTCTAAAGAGATAAAAGTGCTAATCTATAAAACACTCAGCAAAAATGATTGACTAGGTAATAATAAGCCAGGAAACAAGTATTAAAAGAGCCATATCTTTTTTCAAAATCCATGTAATTCAAAATATAAAGTAAGACTTACATATTCAAAAGGCAAAATATACTCATTAAAACCACGATGATAGCGTTTTGACTTAATGTTTCTCAATCTATCATAAATTGTGATCAGTTACCACAATGTACCTAATCCATTTAAAACTCCTTGATTCATGAACTCTAGTTAAGTGAGGAAGATTCGATTATTTCTCCTTATTTGTTTTACAAAACTGGGTTAAGTATTGCTTTCTTTCATTAATTTATCTTTTTAAAAATATAAGGATAGTGACAAGTATGCAACTAAAAAGCATTCTCAAATAATACATTATTTCTATCTCTTTCCTATTCAATAAATCTAAAGTGCCTAAGTGGAAAGTTGCTAAACAGTGGACAACTAATATTGATTGTAAAAGGTGACACTAGATGAATTGTGATATTAATCAAATTTGCATAGTATCTGAGAGAAAACATACATTTGTTTGTTCAACTTTATATTATCACACCTTAAAATTCCTGAAAAATAATGTTACAATCAAAGAATGACATTATTTTTTGTTCAAAGAAATGGTCAAATATTTTTTGAAGAAAAGTACTAGCACAATTTCACATGTAACTCTAATGCAGCCAAACACTCTCATTACAAATTTGTGTAAGGGATTGAAATAACTTTTGGGCAAGAAAACTCTTCAAAAAATTCAATATGATATGCCAGCTTGCTAGGGAGTAAAAGAAATAATTTGATGAGGAGTAAAAGTTAACTTCATATACACCATCAAATTACAACTTTCTTTTTATAAATCTGTATGTGTGTTTTAAAATTAGATATCAAGGTTATTTTTAAATGCAGGAAATGATGTAACCAATTAACTGGTTTCTCTTTACAATGTCATTTTTTTATGTTTTCTATTTTCAGTTGCAATTAATGTTTTTAATGTCATTATAGGTATTAACTTTCACTATGATAACTGATTTAGTTTTGAAAATACATAAAAGTACGTTGCAATTAAATCCAAAGTATAATGAATCTGAAATATCTGACACACACTTCTGAGAGAGAGAGATTGTGAGAGAGAGAAAAAGAGAAATACAGAAGTAGTACTAGACTTTGTTTTTGAACTCAGAATCATCCTATTGGGCCCCTACTTATCTTTCCATCCTTCCCTCTCTAGGAAGCTTGCTCCATTTCCAGCCAGAGTGGCTCTTTTCCATAACTGTAAAGACCCACCCCCTAATGCCACAATGGTTCTACAGACCATGGAGAACCCTAGCCCAGTGCCCGTTAACAAGGAAGACTACTGTGTGCACCACGGCTGGATGAACACTGTGAGGAAGATTTGGCTTTCCCAAGGCTGCCAAAAAGAGTCAGATCAAGAACCTAGAAATTCAGGGAAGTTAATGCTCCTAGGAGATATCAACTAATGAGGTACTGCATTCAATAAGGAGCCAGAAGTTAAGTTGATCGCCCTTCCTCCCTGCAACCAACTGCTTGGAGATCCAGGGATTCTGTGTAGTCTCACTGAAGATGTCCCACCTGACCTAACAAGAGCAGTGCCTTGCGAAGCTGTGGCCAGCTCATTAACATGCCACCTAGTATTTCAGTTTTTCCTCTCGTGGTTCATTGTCCTCTCAACACTTATCTGTTTTCTTGGGAACTCAGACTAAGAAAGGAGGATAATCAGAATATTTACAAATCCTCCCAGATGACTAATTTGAAATAACATAGTGCCTAGCATTTCCATTTTCTTGACTTTTTCCCTTTAAAAGCACCCATTTTCTTATAGCCATATATATATATATATATATATATATATGTATGTATATATATATATATATATTCATCTGTGTGTGTATCTATATACACACACACATTCTCTCATACATATATAACGATATCAAACTACAATTGCATATTTCAAGAAGCTTTCCCAGTTTTCCAAGAGCACTGGTAATGATAATTTTACAATAATTCTTGTGGGAGGTGGTATAAGAAATTATCTTCACTATAGATAGGAAAGTTTATTCACAAGAGTAATATTGAGGTTTCCTTTATGATCATAACCTACATGTATAGATTGGTAACCTACATGAGATCAGCAAAGCTGTTCATCTTAATTGCTTTTCTTTCTTTAATGCTTAACAATGTGTCTGGCACATAGCAGAGATAATACATTGAATCAATAAATAAAGCAGCTTAAAGATGAGGTGTCATATCGATGACTACAGTTTACATTCACTGATTGTTCCAATTAATCAAAGTTTATTTTGAAAAGTCAAAACAAATGATCTACCAGTATTTCTAATTTTTGTATTTGAGAGTTTGACATTGAAGTTAATAGAAATGTGAACAATACTACATAGGCCAATCGCTACTCTCTAATCACATTCTTAAAAAATATTGATTTTAGAAATCTTAGTATTATTGACTTCCACAAAATTAGTTCTTTCTGTGCTAAGGAATGGCATATCTAGGTCAGTTACTTTCTTATATTTCTGTGCCTAGATTCCAAGGCTTTTACTCAATCCTAAATATATGATAAACTATGTTTTTTGGCAAATTAGATCATTAAACATTTTAGACTCATTAATGACAATGTATAACAATATTTAGCTCATTTCTCAAATTTAAAGTTAATGTAACAGTGTTAAATGCAAGTATGTTTTAGGAAAAAGACATTTTCAATTAACAGTGTAATAATGAATGATATAAAATGACATCCATCTTTATTTCCCTGAATAACACTCTGGCACTCCTATGTTTCAAATCTAAAAATCTTGTCATTTGATACAAAAACTCAATTCCTTTAGTGAATTTATGTCATTTAACTGTAACTTAGAGATCAAAATTTGGAAAAAAGCATAATGCTTATGTTAAAAATTTTCAACATTCATATTACTTCATTCAGAGTTTGAAAAATAGTTCATTTTTAAAGGAATGCTATTGAGCTTCATTCTTTTATTCATGAAATCTTTTATCTCCGCAAATAAATTGAATTGTTATATGAAAATACACACTCAGGTGTCTAAATTAATACATGTCATTAAGTCAATAAACACAGAGTCATTTTTAGATGTAACACATAAAATCTTTCATATAAGCACTAGATCATTTGTAAGGCATATGAACATCTTTCCACAAGCATTCCTATTTAAGTGCAAATCACAATCACTATGCCAAATAAAATAATAAGTGAAAGTCTTCATCTGAATAAATGATTTTCTTGAGATTTATCATGATGCTGTTTTTAATCATTTATAAAAAGTTTAAGAAATAAAGCAAATTGACCACATGTATTTATGACATCCTCTCAATACTACTGAATAAAAGTAAAGGGATTTTTTTAAGATAACAAAGGAGGGTTGGATTAAATCCATAAGAACAAAGATAATGAAAAAGGAAACACAAGCAGATAATAAATGTCAATACATTTGGGGGAAGGTGGAAATTAGCTAGAGGAGTGGTGACTTTCTTAGCAGGTTGTAGAGACCTACAATGGAATGAGTTGAAGAGAAAGTTTTTGAGAAAGGATCATTTGCCCTATTGGATTTCTGAAAGGCACAAACAGAACTTAAAGTAAGCAGTCCAGAGGCATTGTGAAAACTGGTAGTGAGGATGAAATTTGAAGAATTTAGTAAAAGTAATTTTGTAGTATAACTAGAAAAGCTGGTCCCTCTCTAATCTCTGTTTTTCAGGCAGGGAGCAGGGAACTGGCATTTTCTGGAGAAGAAAAGGGCTAGACCCTTCATGTGATGAAAACACATACACTGTGTGGACAAAGCACTGGACTCTTAAAGGAGGGGCTAGAAATGGGCATATTCCTTGGAAGGTTCACCTCTGTTTACTTTATCCTTTCTATTCCCAGACCATTGAAAGCCAAAGGCATTCCTTTTCTTGTAAGAAACATTAAGCAGCACCTGTGGAAAATATATTCAGATACATTTGGGGAGATGGGGCACACAGCATAATTGCCTGAGTACTATCTGATCATTCTTCCATTCAAAAGTCATACACACAATTCTATGGTTATTAGAGATTATTCTACTTGCATATTAATCTTTAAAGTTTTCATTTATACATTGTAATACATATGAAATGACTACCCTCTTCTCCCACAGTTGTTGAACTATCACATTATCTTGCTTTATGCTTTTGATAGTTTGCACAGAAACTTTATGCACTTGGTTGCTAGTTTATTGTCTCTATTCTGACATGATAAAAGCACCACGAGTTAAGGTGCGCTGCCTGCCGTGTTCATTGCCTTAGTGTAAAATAGAGTGCACCCAGGGTGAGAGGAGGGGTGACAACTTATTAAGGATTTTCTAGATGTGTAAAGGATTTCTAGATGGGACTTGAATTAAGAGAGGGGGCTGGACTTGTAAATATATGTGTAACAGAGAGTTCAAGAATATATAAAAAAAAGAAAGTGAAAAAGTCCTGGGGTATAATCCAATGACAAAAGGCTTGTGTGGCTAGAGTAGAGTGAACAAACTGAAAAATAATGCGAGAGGAATAGGAAATCGGTAAAAGCAGAGGCCACCTCATTTGGGTGAAATTTCGCAACACCAGAAGTCTTCAAGATTGCCCTGAGTTTATTTCCTTTGCCCTAAAAAATATTATTACATCACATTATTACATATTACCTTTGTTTGGTACTCTGCACTTGTATACTTTCTTTGTCAGATATCTAAATGATCCAGAAAATCACCTCCTTTTCATTTTAAGAAAGGAAACACAAGTATTTCCCTATAATCTTGGCCTTTTTCCACCAAGGTAGCAATGTATTCTATCCATATTTATGACATCTCCTGGCATAGGATAAATTGGCAGTGACAGCATACAATCATACTTCCATTATCACTTTTAAGGCAGTATTAATAACAGGCATGTCCCTCTCTAATTGTTAGCAGCAAAATCAAATTGCAAGCTGGCACAATTTATGAACAAAACGTATCACTGTGATTTGCCAAGTGTTACATGTTTCATTTGTTGTAACAGTGAAATTTATGTTCTACGGGAAACACACACAGGACATATCTAGACGTGACTTACTTAAGAACATAGGCACTTTTTATTAGCATTTACTTTTCTTAAGGGAGATCATATAATTAAATATACTATGGCTGTCAAGGAGTCTTCAAGGGTATATAAAGGGGAATATTGCCAATGACCAATACTTTGCGATGGTTGGCAGTGTGATGACTAGTGGTGGGTGTCATGCTAAATAACATTTCTTGTTCTGTACTGAACCACAGCTTGTGGATTCTTTTTGCAGTGATAAAAGTGAATCTACAGAGCATGCTGTGAACTTTACTTGAAACTAGAAATTCCAGAAATACCACTCCAGGACAGAACTCCTCTATCTACTGCCCACACCATGGAGTCCTATCATTACTGTGATATATAGCATGTTGATCTCTAAAGCAGAATCTACCCTAGAGGTAATAAGCATAATAGTTTCATTTTGCAGCATCTCTCTGGAGCCAAATTTTAGCCATTCCTAATGTGCAATTTTGCAGACTCAGGTACTGAAAAGGTTGACAAAGTGGTAGGGAATAAAAGAGCTCACATCAAAGCCCGTATCTAATGATATAAGCTTTGCCCTGAGGACTTGCTTGCCTCTAAGGGATAACATCACAGTAATTGGAAGATTTTTGAGGTACAGGATACTATAATGAAAATAAGAGACTGATCTACATCAGTGTAATGCTGGGTTTTCTGCTTGGTGCATCCTTTTTATAACAGTGTGTACTAACATAAAGCATTGTCCTGAGTGCACTTGTTTGCTTGCAAATTTTTGTGCTGGATGAAAATGTACAACTCTGGGAGTTTGACCTGGGAAAGCAGCTTCTGTTATGCAAATTGTGATTTTAAAAACTCAGTCAAGAGAAAAAAAAATGCCTCAAACACTAAGTTGCCAGTTCTAATGATAAAAGCCTTAATCTGTTCATTTCAGAATTTATGATTTTCAGTATTCTTAGCCTAAATAGAACCATTCAAGAGTGTAATACTATGGAGGCAAAGTAGAAGGGCTTCTGTGTTGAAAAGTAAAATTTCCATCAGCTAAAAGTGGAAAATATTTTATGACAATATTCATTTATTAATTTAATAAACATTAAACACATAACATGAGTAAGATGTTGTAAACTCTCAAACACCTGAAGAGAACAGAATAAAGAGTGCTTAAGATTTATTGAAATAATTTTAAAACACAATGGGAAAGAAAGCAGTAAGAGAAATACAAATGTAAATCTATAGTATTCCAATATTTATATTTTTGACCAGGGGAATCTGAGATAGCTTATATAAGACGTAGGCACTGAATTAATCATTTAGGCAAAGAATTAGCCATCCCTAACTCTTAAAGACCTATACATTTAGCAAATATGCCTATGGAGCTCATATAAAGCCAGTACAATTCACATCAAGAGAGTATTTGTTTCCCTATCTCTTCTGAAACTTGCATGGCAGCAAGAGTTACCGCTACTTCTGCAAGTCACTCCCCCTTTTCATCCAGCACTTCCACATCTGTGTCAATTAGTCACCTTCATAAGAGAACAATCCACTCACAGGCTTTTTATGTGTTGGATCATGCCTTGGAACTTTTGTATTTGCTTTCCTATTTATCCTTGAACTCTCTGCTTCTTATGTATTTGCAAAACCAGCTCCTTCCCTTCATTCAGGTCTCAATTTAACTGTCACCTCAACTTAGATACCTTCCTTTACAATCCACCATAAATTATCACACTCCTCTCTACCCTAGTTGCACTCTATACCATTATCTTTTTAAAAATCTTTTGAAACCTATATGAACACTTGAAATTACTTTTCTTATTCATTTGATTACTTGTTTATTGTATCTACCATCATAGAATTAAAATTATATTAGTTCAGGATTCCTATCTGTCCTTATTCATTGGAACAGTATACAATACAGAATAAGTACTCAGTAAATAAGTGTTTAATGGATATCTGCACATCCCACCATTTTTTGTTTTTAAATTCTCCACTTCCCAGTCCTGTGCATGCATAAAAGGTTTCCTACTTTTCAAAATATGTGATTGCCAAGAGTATCTGTTGGAATACAATTTTGGAGGAAAAAAATGTGAGAAGGTAAATGAACCAAATATGAAACTGATTAAGTAATTCTATACCTTTTCCTGAACAAAGTGACGTATTACACAACAGATTAGTGGAGGGTCTTTGCCATCAATCATACTAAGTTTGAATTTCACCTTTATCTGATGTGTGATTTAAAAGAGTTGTCCTCTTTGAAAGTGTTTCTCATCTAAAAAATGAAAAATGAAAAATGAAAAATGTATGCTACTACATTTTTCAGTTGTGAAAATCAAATAAATTGCTTTACGTGAAAGCAAACATCAAAAAGCTTTCTGATACACAGTTGATATTCAATAAATATTTCTTTCTTTCCTCTTTGCCTTATTCCCTCAGGCTAATCAAAATTCCAAACTAAACTAGAGTCAAAATTCTAATTTGCATTAAGCCTATAGGTGATGCCTAATAGGCCTGAAGGTAAACCATTTTGCCTTGGGCTTCCCAGACAAGTATCATTTTAGATGACTGCCTTAGAAATGTTGGAGTTATAAATGCAACTGTGAGAGGGAATGTTCCATTAAATTAATGTCTACATCTTAATTTAAGAAAGCTAAATGAATTCTGAAGGAAAAAACCACTGCTTGAATTTCTTTAGCTTTGGAAGATATGATGCAAGTGCAGACATGTTTAGACCAGAGAGGGAGCCAAGATGGCTGACTAGAGACATGGCTTGTTGGACTGTCCCTGCTGAAGGGTAGAAGGTTGGACTGAGGGGAGCGCAGAACACTTCTGGCTCTGGTGTGGATCACAGGGAGAGACAGCAGAGGCATCTGGGACCCCACTGAGAAGGGCTGGGAAACTGAGAAAGAGGAAGAGAGAAGAGAGGACAGCATTGTGGGCCAGTGAAAGGGTAAGGGGGCTCCCCTCCCCCACGTGGGTGACTCTGGAGAGCAGCAGAACACAAACTCTCACCCCCTGGGAAAATGCCATGAGAGATCAGAAAGCTGGCATTCTTACATCTAGACACCTTCTCCTCAACACTTCCCCTATTCCTGGCACCTCAGAAAGTAATTTTGGCTCAAGCTGGCTTGTAAGCATGGCCCTTCACTCCCACCCCCAGCAACCACAAGCGTGCTCTGTGCTGAGAAGACTTTCTCTTTGGTGGAGGAGCATTACTGGCTGAGCCTGCCACTGAGAGCAAAGCAGCATCAGCAGCATTTTGTAGGATTGCGCATTGGTAGCTTGGACAGACAGGCAGGACCCAGTGCCCCCAGGACACGAGAGAGGTGCAGGGAGGCCATGGCTCTTCTACCCCATAGCAACCTGGAGAGTGTTCCATGCTAAGAAGCCTGTTTCTCTGCAGTGGGGGGCACATTCCCAGCCCAGAGAGCCACTGAGAGCTGAGCTGCAGCAGCAGCATTTCGCGGAATCACCCATTGGTGGCTTGGACAGGTGGTCAGGACTCTGGGCCCCCAGGACAGGAGAGCGGTTCAGGGAGACTGTGGCCCCTCACTCCCCATAGCAACTGCAAGAGTGCTCAGTGCTGAGAGGCATGTTTCACTGCAGAGAAGGCATGTTCTCTACAGAGCCTGCCACTGAGAGCAGAGCCACCACAGCAATGCAACTCAAGAGGTTCACAGTACCTGTTAAAGCACCCCAAAGGCAACTCAGGATCAGCACTCCTCTCCGGGCACAGTCAGGGACCAATCTGGGAGGACTTGCAGACAGGTCCATGAGCCAGCTCTAGCACCCTCAGCTCTCAATTGAGAGGCCAGAATGAGAAGGAAGCAGCCAAAGAACTCCAGAAATATGAAAAAAATCAAAGCGACAGGACCCTCTACCAGAAGAAATCAATAACTCCTTACCAATGGATACCAACCTAAATCAAAAGATTAAAATGACAGATAAAGAATTTCAAATATGGATTGTAAGGAAGCCCAATGAAATACAAGAGAAAACAGAAACTCAACACAAAGAAGTCACAAAAAATTGCAGGAAATGAATGAAAAATTCTCTAAAGAAATTGAATTACTATAGAAAAACCAAAAAGAACTTCTGCAAATGAAAAATTCATTCAAAAAATTACAAAACACGGTGGAAATCTTTAAGAATAGGTTAGATCAGGCAGAAGAAAGAATCTCAGAGCTTGAGGATAACACCTTTGAGCTAAACAAGTCGGTCAAAGAGAAAGAACAGAGAAACAAGAGGAATGAACAAAGTCTACAAGAAATGTGGGATTATGTAAACAGGATATTCAAATTGGGAACAACAGATATAATACTAAGTCCATCTTTGTAACTGCAGAGGATTGTCAGCCACTGTTAAATCAAAGGCAGGGTGCAGATGTATTTGCGGTGGGAAGGTTTGCAAACAATTGCCTTTGTGTGGTTTTAGATTGTGCCTTTCTGCTTTTTATTCTTTACACCCAAGTCACTTTATCAACCATGTTAATATGGGCATATTGACTCTTTTAATGTTGGTAATCTGAGTCCCTTACTTTTTGGGTTTCTTAGCATTCAATCATTTATTTTCTCTTTACTTGGCATCCTATAACGTTACCCTATTTTCTTATTTTCAACTTTAATTATTCCTCTGTTCAGCAGAAAGCATTCTGATGTTCCAATCTCCTTCAAGTCAGTATCGGTAATTGACTTATTCTTTCAGAAATATTTATTGCACTTTTCTGCATCAGTTCCTGTGTTGAGCAGTGAGGATACATATTGAACAAGACTTGCATGATCCATGTTCTTATCGAGTTTATAGTTCTTTGGGAGAAAAATTATGAAGCTAGTAATATTCACAAAGTGTGATAAGTGTTAGGAGGAGGGAAATACAGAGATCTCTGTAATATATGGTGTGTAGAACTCATATTGTTGAGGAGGTAAGTAATGCCTCCTGAAGAAATAACTGTTTAAGGGGAGATATGAAGGATATGTTAGAAAGAAAATGTAGAAAAGTATAATATATGTAGGAAACCAATGAAAACTCCTTTAGATGAGGGTCAGTTTGCAGAGAGAATCAAAGCATAGAGTGATTGTACTTTATTCTAAAACAAATGAGAAGCTGTTAAAATGTCAAGAAGCAAAATTATAGATTGAGATTTGATGTGTATGAAAATGGTTTGGAGTCAGTCTGATAAGAAGAAAATAGTTCCAGCTACTCATGTGACAGCAACATATAACATATTAATATTTCAAATTCTTGCTCATACTATTGCTTGCAGATCATTTCTCTCCCATCTCTTTGTGACTTTGAAAATCTTGTTTTTTTTTTATTTTTTTTGAGGCTTATGCTATGGGCCACACATTATATGGCCCTTGTCATCTGTACTCTCTACTCACTTTCAGCCCCTCACATTCAATGAAGATTTAACACTTGTCACAGTGTTCTTCCCATTTACTACTTCTACCATTATTCTCCTCCTTTTAAAGTTGTGTGAGTTTTACCTGAATAAGAAGACAGGAAGCGTTGCTGGTACATAATAAAACAGGACTTGCAAGCTCTTTTTTTCCCCCTTTTTAAACTTTTTTACTATGGTTAAAAAAAAAAACAAAAACCATAACATGAGATCTACTCTCTTAACAAATTTTTAAGTCTACATGTAGTACATTATTGTTAACTTAAGCAAAATGTTTTACATCTTTAGAATGTTTTCATCTTTGCATGACTAAAACTTTATACACACTGAACAGCAATGTCCCCTTCCCCATCCCCCACCAGCCCTTGGCAACCACCATTCCAGTCTTTGAGTCTATGAATTTGGCTATTTTAGACACCTTATGTAGGTGAGATGATGCAGAATTTGTCTTTCTGTGCCTGGCTTATTTTCCTTAACATAACATCCTCCATGTTGTCACAAATGGCAGCATTTCCTACGTTTTAAAGGCTCAGTAGTGTTCTATTGTATATGTATGCCACATTTTCTTTATTCATTCACCTGTCAATAGACATGTAGGTTGCTTTCATATCTTGGCTATTGTGACTGGTGCTGCAATGGCCATGGGGGTGTGGACAATCTTTGAGATACTGCTTTCAATTATTTTGGATAAATATCCAGAAGTGAGATTACTGGATCACGTGGTGGTTGTATTTTTAATTTTTAAATATCTTATATTTGTCTTGGATCTTGAATCCAACTACTTCTCTTATTCCTCTTATCTTTCTTCTACTCAGGCTCTCATAACTTCTAACATAAAGTATTGATGTCTCTTCATTAGATGTGTTTCTTTTTTGATTTTTTTTAAAAGTCCATTGTGATGGAGTAATCCAATTTAGGTATTAACTGTGATTTCTCCCCCTTTATCTCTCCACTTCCTTTCCTTCACAAACAGATAGGTCACAAGCACTGGCCAGGACCACGGGCATGTGGCAGAGTAAACTGTGTGAGGGATGGTTCTCCCCGACCTCTGCCTACCTAGAATTTCTGAAGCACTCCCCAACCCCTGGCACAGTCTGTGGGACAGAGTTACCTCAAAAAAAACTGGTTAAAGTTTTTTAACAACTTTATCAGACATGAAGCTAGAAAGAGAAATTAAGGTAGTTTTGAAAAGATGTCTATCTTATGCACTTAAATTGGTGGTCTGTGATTCATGGACACTAAATCCATGTATTGCCAATAAATCTTGGAGACACTTAAATTTCATGTTAGAACAGAATGATGTGTTGTTTCTTTCTCTACACCCACCCTCATCCACAGTGGCCAGAGTGGCCTTGCTGAAATGTGCATTGGCGGGGGGCAGGGGGTGCTGCATTATCTCAGAGCGAGGTCTGCTTTTGTGCCAAGAGGAGCAGCATTTTCTAATTCATAATTCTAGTGGGAATTATTTTATTTCAGGTTGTTGTTATATTGGCATTTTCATTACAGGCTTTAATTCCTGTATTAGTTTTCCATTGTTGTGTAACAACCAACCCAAAACTTGGTGCTTTAAAATAATGGTTTATTATTTTTTCATGTTTTTGTGGGTTGAATTGGGCTCAGCTGGGCACTTCTGTAGCTTTTGTTCAGGGTTGGTCCATTATGCAGCTCCAATCACCTGGCAACTCAGCTGGTAAGAAAACATACAATATGGGTTTTGTCTTCCAGAATCTCACATATGTGGACTCTAATCACTTAATGTTTAGCCTGATCTTCCTTATGCAATGAAGGGACTCAAGAGGGAGAAGCAGAATCCTCTAGAGTCTGCGCTACAAACTCCGGAATGTCATTTCCATCACATTCTAATATAAAAACAAATTTTAAGAATAACTCACATTCAAGAGAACAGGAAATAGAATCCATCTTTGATGTGAGCAGCAATTTGCTCACATGGCCACAGAAGGAATTGTGGGTGGTTGTAAGGGAAATTGCGTTTGCATAGGCAACAGGTTTCTTAGGCCAAACTAAGACGACCGCCGCAGTGTTTTTTCCGGCCCGGCCCTGTCAGCTAGCTGGCCTGCCCGGGAGGCGCGAGTCAGCACACTCTCGTAACCAAGGTGTTATCTCCCGTGTGAACCCATGTGACACGCTTTCCCATGTCATGTTGCCACTATTGTTCACAGATATATATATATAAGCACTCACCATATGCTCAGTCATGCTTTTCACCACTCCTGTATCCCCCAACCACAAACAGCATGTCTCACCTGCCACTCGCCTTTTCTTCCAGTTCCCGAAGCCTGCACTGGAGCGCTCACTCGCCACGGAGCGTCCTCCTCACACTTGGCGTAGTCTGGCAAGATCCGGAGAGGTGAGCGTCCCCTCCACCCCAGCAGGGGAGGACATGTGGCCTCCTACGGGCTTGTGGCAGTGGTCCTTATGTCGTGGGCCCTTGCCATGGGGTGGGAGCAGGTAGAATGCAGGCCTGTCACCCTGGAAAAGGCCTTGAAGGCCTTGGAGGAGTCGCTGCGGCCTAGGGAGCGAGCAGGGCTGGTCAGGCGGGCCGGGTCTTCCTCACAGCCCTCCGCGAGCAGCGAAAGGACACCCTGTGGGCAGAAGCCCAGGTTTGGAGTTACAAGAGACAGAGGAAGATTCGGAAGCTCGCCTGCAGGAGTTGGAGAAAGAGTTAACCAGCGGTCCGACCTTGGACGCTGAGGAAACCGCCAGTATGCAGAAGACTGAGGGCAGGGCCTCCTCCGCTGAGAGCCCGGCTGGTCGGAAACCAGAGACTGGAGCGCGCGCGACCCATGAGGCCCCGCGAGGCGCCGCCGGGCGCGGCTGCAGTGACGGAGCGTCTCCTGCTCTGCCCGCGCCCCTCAGAGCTGCCGGGCGGGGACAGGGCAGGCAGCGCCCTGGGGCGACTGTGCCTGCCTGGCTGTTGCCCTTATGGGATGAAGGGACGGACAGCGTCCTGTGCTCCCCAAGGGAGATGGAGCAGTTGGCATCCATAACTACACAGCCTTCCCTGAGGCAGAGGCTACAGACAGGTGGTCGCCATGGCGAGGGCGCCAGACCCTTGCTTGAAAGGCTTATGGCTGCTGCTGCCCGCACAGTCTGGGACGACGCCGGAGAACTACCCAAAACTGTGAGTAAGTGGACTTCATACAGGGACTTAATTCATATTCTTCGAGAGTTGGGAATGCGCCAAGCCATTTTTGCAGTAGATAACTGGCGGGCCTGTGAGGAGCGCTTCACTACACGCATGCGCGACCTAATCTTACCCAGGGCGCCCGCAGTCCGGTTGGCTCGCTGGGCTCTGTGCTCGCTCCCTGTGTGGCAGAGCGGGTACATGAGGTCACCACTGCCATGGTGGCTCTGGGAGATGCCAAAGAGCAGAAAGGGGGGAAGGGACTAGTGTGTGTGCTACAAAGACCCAAGAAGGGCCCACGAGCTCAGGGCCCCCTACAGAAGAAGGCAGTACAAGGGGCCCAGAAGGTGTCTCCAACCCAGATGTGCTAGGCCTCCTACTAGCAGGAGTGGATAAGGGAAGATAGATAAACAGCCTAATGAGGTATTGCTGGCTTTGGGGAATCAGCTGGCTCCCCACGAGCAGTTCATGAAAGCACCCAAGAGGCCGGGAGCTCAGATGCCTGCCAGAGAGACCAGCAATTGTGCCTGCAAGATTTTATGGTGAACCCCCCCACTTTGATATAGATTAGGGGTTAGGCCAGGGCACCTGGTTAGAGGAGACCCCGGAAGACTGGAGGCCACAAATGGAACTTGCTATTCATTGGTCCCCTATGAATGCAGCAGGTTTTGGCTTTGGTGGAAACGGGACCTGACTGCTCCCTAACCTGTGGAAACCCTGAGTGGTTTGCTGGACAGACGGCCTACATAGATGGCCATGGTGGGCAAACTGTCAATGTTAAACAAGTGACTATTCCATTGGGGATAGGGCGTTTGGTCCTCAGGCCTTACACTGTGTATGTGTCCCCCGTGAAGGAATATATTCTGGGTGTTGACATTCTGTGTGGCTTAACCCTAACCACATCTGCAGGTGAGTTCTGCCTCCTAGTTAGGGTTGTGAAGCCAAGTGGTGCGTGGGCACCCCCATCACCCATCGCAGGTACTGCCCACACCTCGTTGTGTGGTATGCACCAGACAATATCCCTTGCCCGGGGGGCACAAAGAAATTTCACAAACCATATTGCAGCTGGAAAAGGCCAGCATTGTGTGCCTGGTTCACAGTCCATTCAACTCTCCTGTTTGGCCAGCTAAGAAATCGTATGGAACTTGGAGAATGACAGTAGACTACCAGGACCAGAATAAAATGACTCCTCCACTGTATGCCACGGTGCCGTCTATACTGGGTCTCATGGATCAACTGACTTGGGTGCTTGGACAGTATCACCATGTAGTGGACATGACCAATGCCTTTTTCTCCATAGACATAGCTATGGACAGTCGAGACCAGTGTGCATTCACGTGAGAAGGACAACACTGGACATTTGTGATGTTACTGCAAGGTTACCTCCGCAGCCCACCCATGTGTCGTATGTCCTAAGCCTGCACCAGAGCGCTCTCTAGCCACAGAGCATCCTCCTCACAGTGGTTATATTTGGAAATTAGTTACCTTCTCTTTTCTCCTCCACACCCTGCCTTAGAGACTTGTGCCAAGTTGCTTAACCTTTTCATATCTCACTATCTTTCTAGATAAAAACATGTTAAGCTACTTATCTCGTAAGTGCTAATAGGTTTAAATGTGATCCATGTATACCACTTAAAACAAGACCTGACATACAGTTTATTAATAATGATTTTTCTGTTATTTAGCAATGTCAACATTATCAGTGATGGAGTTATTTTTTGTGTTCTGCCACAAATAATTAAAACAATTCTTTAATATCTGATATAAACTTTGAAAGTACAGTAAGAACTATTGCCCATCGTCTAACCTTCAAAATCTGCCTGGTGCAGAAGACTAGACTCCTGGTGCTGGGATCGACCTTGGAGACTCACCTCCAACACCCTTCTCAGCAAGACTAGATGTGACACTGCAGGGGAGGATCTGCCATTGATGGTTTCTGAAGGAGGAAAATCCTAACTTGAACTTCCTCTGGAGAGAGTGTAAACCTTTCTAACAGGTCCCACTATCAGGATAGCCATTCTTTGAATGTGTAAATAAAAGTCATACTAAAAAGCAAACAAACAAACAAACAAAAAAAAAATGTAGCCCATGCTAACAAGATTAAGCTATCACCATCTGTAAATATTACATTTAAATCAATCATTTCAAATTCAGTGCTTATTTGCCTTTCTCCATTGCAGAATATACACATAATAAGTTGTCACTGCTACCACAGTACCCAGAAAAAGATAGTGAAAAGAAAATTAAAATATGTTGGCATCTCCCTTTCAAGAAACCTTTAGCATAGATGGAATGGTATCAAGATGAACACCATTTTAAAAAGATAAATCACTTGAAATGTATGTTATGCAAAGTGTGACAATACTAACTTTCACCACCCATAAAACAAACAGCTAAAACAAAATCCAGTGTACTTGTGTTTACAGACTACATTAGAAGATACTTTAATGTAAATCAATAGTTTGCTGCTTTGGTGTCTCTAGTGTGTCCACTTTTTTTGATGAACAATTCTTTGTCATTCACTCTAGGCTCCTTTCCTGACCTCCCATCAGGCCACCAGAAACCTATGTTTTATATATATATGTATATATATAGGTTCCCTTATATATATAAAAAATAAATGTGTTTTTATTTATGTTTATATATAAATATATTTATATGTAAGTATATTTATATATTATATATAAGTTTCTAATTGATTTGATAATATTTTGGGAATGGTTAATAACTAAAAACTGCTAAAATATGGCAGTTACGTATTGAACATTAGAAGCATCATATCTTTTAATTTTTATAAAAAACAAATGTAATAGGTATATTTTTGTCCTGTTTGACACATGAGAAAACTGACTTTAGAATAATTAGTTTTTCTATGTTCAAGTAACCATATCATGACAAAACTTGTATTTTGAGCCCAAGTTGGCTAGTCTCCAGGGCTCAAGCCTTACCACCATGAAGCTCACCAAGAGTGACAGATTATTTGCATTGAAAAATAAATTAAATTCTTATAATAAAGACAAAATATGAAAGGAAACCCTCACATATCTATTGTAAGTCCGTAGAGTTACACTCAGATGGCACTCATTATGATATGGGACAAACTTTCCACCATAATAAGATTGAAACACCTCATGGTAGGAATTAAAAGAAAACACATATAATATTTAATATGGTACCAGCACAACCTGACGGTCAAAACTGAACCAACAATGACTTCTTGAACATATTTTCTAATTTTATTTTTTACTGTAATCAACCACTGTTCTTTATACTCTCTGCAGAAGATAATGTTTTTGACAATTAGAACTGCTGTATCTTCAAACTCTGGCTCTCTCTGCAGCATCTGTCAATCCCTTCCTTTTTGAAACTCTCCTCCTCCTTTTGTATTCATTGATTTGAACTCTCTGATTATACTTTCTCTGGTCCTCTTTTTTAGCAATCTCATATATAGACATTCACAAAATACTATCTTCACATTCACATTTTGTGAATACAGTATTCACAAAATACTGAAGATTTATTTCAGTATATTCTAATTGATCTTAAATTTTTGTGGGAGGTATAATACATCAATATCATTAGGTGGTAAAAATTATGGCTTTACGCACCAGAATAATGAACATATGACTGTTTGCATAAATGCTACCTATTATTTCTGGAGCCCGTGGATAGAATCAAGTCCATATGTAACTTCTTAAGAGGTCAGGCATCCTATATTAAAAACACTAAATTTATATTTACCATGAAATTACTTCGGTTTCACCTACTTTGATCTTCCTATTGGGCACCGCAAGGACAAGGGTGATGTCTGATGCATTTCTCATCATTGACATATCCTACAGCATCAAAGGCGGTCATTAAAGTTGGTCAACGTAAAGAGCAAACTAGTTTTCTGAAAGAATTGTGGATTTTTTTTTCCTCAATTTTCTTCTTTGAGAAAAACTATTTCTATATTGTATTTATATTTCTAGGTGTGGATTGGATTTCGAAATCAATGTGTTCATAACTGAATTAACTAGAGAAGCATAGAATTTTAGAATTTTTTTCTTATCTTTCTCTTCTTCAAGTAATCTAGACCTGACAATTCAAAGCCATCTTTGATCCTTTCTCTTTTATTCTCTCACTGTCCTAGTCCCAGCCCTCCTTATATTTCCTCAGGAACATTTGATCTGTCTAACCTATCTCCCTGATTTGATTCTCACCCTGATAGGATAAAATTTTTAGCCCATTTTTGCATTAACAACTTTAAAGCATGAATCTTAGTACTTTTCTCATATTCAAAAAATCTTAATGAGCTCATAATTGGCTACAGAATAAATACAATTATGTAAAATTCTATTGCAGATACCTTTAATCTAGACATACCTATTCAACACTGTCCAAATAATTAGGCAGCACCTTTCCATGCTCTAAGATTGGAATATTCCCCCATGTTTTGCTTTTGCTTTCCCTACAACTTGGAATTCTCTCCCTATCTCACCTCTGCATGTTTAAATATTGCTTATCTTTCCAGACAGCACTCAAATGCTGCCTTATTTTCAATTCTCAAAGCCAACATATACCAACCTGATAAAAGTAAATTGATAAGAGAAAAGAATAATTACGTGCAGAGCAAGGCAAAGAAATTCTTCAAGAAATCACCAAAAAGCATTACTATAGCCGTTAATAAGTGAAAACAACAAAACCAGAGACTATAATGGAATGTACTTATATTTCCTGCTTTCAATAAATCTGTCCTAAATTATAAGAGTGAAAGAATTACTTCAAGAAATATCTAAGCAACTAATAAAAATTAAATTAAGACCCACAACATTAAAACATTCAGTCTAAATAGATACAAAAATATTAGAAACATACAGCTGTGCTTGTATGTCTTATTTAAAAAATATATTAAATAAGAAAAAAGAATGATCTTAACCTAGCACTTAAAATTGTGAAAGCAAAAATATAATGAAACAAAGGAAAGAAGGAAACCATGTTTAGACTGACAGAAAAACACAATGGGATAAATTCAAGGAAACTTTAAAAAGATGAAGTATCCAAAACAAACCACAAAATCTAACCACAATAATGTTTAATTCATTTTTGTTGGAAAAGCTGAGTCACTGTTGTCAGGTTCTGAAATTTCAGTGGTGCCAGGATGTCTTGAAGTTGATCGTTAGTCCAGTAAACCATTTATTTTGGCCAAGATAAATGGTTTCCTGAATTTCTGCAATAGGCATTAGTAATTCTGGAAAACTATACACACACAATATAAATTTGTATATATAATATGTATACCATATATAGTAATAAATAGTAATTATATTGATATAAATCTACACATATATACACACATATACATATGCACTTATATTTTTTATTAAATAAAATTTTTTATATTTTTTAAAATGTGAATGCATCTTAAATATAACAAAATAGATAGTAAGATAAATTTATGTTTTGTTTTGGTTATAACCATGATAAAGTTAACTTTTTAACACAGCTTTAACTTTTAAAAAAAAAAATCATAATTTTGAAAATAATGGTAATATAATACTTTGAAATACTTTTTAAAGTGTGTTTTCTTAGCCATTGAAGTTTTTATGTTATATTTAATACACAGCAGAGATGTTGGAAGATATTGTAACACACATTTTTTCTATTAGAAAATACTATAAAATAATACAGAAATATTTCTAGAATGTCTTCAGTAGTTAAGTACAGTAAAATAATTCACTGTAATGGGATATATTCTGGAAAAAAATCTGAAGAGCCTTTCAACCTTATAAATTTGTTCTAATGCCTTTTTTTATTTTGGTAAGTGTTAACTAATTTTGAAAGCTATCAGCAGTTTAAAACACTTGAAAAACTTAAACATTAGAATTCACAATGTAATCATGGCTACTTGAAAGCTCATATAATTATGCTGTCAATCATCACAACAAATATTCATTTCAGGAGATTTCAATATCAGTAGCATTGGGGTGAGAATCAGTCCAATTTTCCTCTTTGCAACCAGTTATAAATAATAATCCATACAAATCTAGGAAAGAGAAGAAATCTCAAGTACTTCCTCTTAGATAGTCTCTTGAGGTAGATTTTTCTTGGCAACCATTCAAGGGGAAAAAGAAAAATAAAAGGACTCTGCTTGTAGGCAAAATCCACTATCACCATTTTTACAATAGGTCAGTAGATTTTGGTATGCAAAATTGTTATTGGAAAGTATTTTTAAACAAAGAGATGAAATGATGACATATATGTTGCATTGGAATTTTAATGTGGGATGAAACTTTCCAAAAGTGCCATTTATTTGATTAAACATATTTTTAACATCACTTTTCACAAGTCAGTAGTGTTAATTGTTTAGATATAATTATTATATAAATGACAACATTGATTTCCCACAAATATTTATTGAGCATTTGTTATCAGCCAGCTACTGTGCTATGTGCTGAAAAAATCTGAACAGTTACTTATATATACAGTATATATTACATATTAATATATACACACATATAGAGTATGTGTGTGTATGTGTGTGTTGCATTTATTTATAGGTAAAATATCTAAAACTAATTTTGTAAACAGGCTCTAGAATTCTGGATACTAGTGTAATTTTCAATTCGGTTTGTTGTGATTATAACACATGTGTACACACATACACATACATACACAGATACTTCTCAAATTGGTGATTAAGAATCACACATAATTGCTTATTTTTCAAGTCAAAATGTGATTGCAGTGTTTATTTATGTAAATCTCACACTACTATTAAGTCCTATTCACAACAGACCCTACCAACTAACAATAAAAATGAAATTGTGGAGTGGCCTGATCAGCATCTATCTTCACTTCTAATGTATCATACCCACACTGTCAGCAACGTGCCTGAAAAATACTTTCTTGCTTTTCAACCACTTATTGCTGTGAATCTACATTCTCCTACCTAACCCAAATCAAGACACCCTTAAGGTCACAAATAACAGATACACCCTCTCAAGGATCAACTGAAGCTGTGGACCTCCATGCTGCCACCAAATATTCAAATGCTTTTCAACATAAAGCAGACATAACAAACTCCTTCAAAGGTTAGTTAACTTTCAAATTAACCAACAGTTTTCATTTTGTAAAATTGTTAAGTGCATAGTAGATTTTTATACAATAATATACATTTTTAAGTATATCTAATTGAAGTTCCTGAATGAAGGCTTATTTGATTATAGTTAAATTAACACAGCCTTCCAACATGAAAAGTTTCCCTACATCTGATCTAGGACATTCCTGAATGCCTACTGACATGCAATGTGAAACAAATTTTATTTTATAAAGAATATTTTTCACTAGTCTATCTAAAAGACATTCATCCTTGTATCATCCACATGATTTGGAATTTGATTTCTCCATTCAGCAATAAACTATAAATATTTCCTACATGTCAGCATTAAACATTTGTAATTTGAAATTAAAAACACAATGTCATTTGCAATAGCATCAAAACATAAAATATTCATATATAAATCTAACAAAATATATACTAGATCAATATGTAGAAAACTCCGGAACTCTGATGAAAGAAATCAAAGATGATCTTAATAAATGGAGAGATATTCTGTATGCATAAATTGGAAGGTATATTGTTAAAATGTCATTTCTTCCCAAGTTATTCTATTCATTGAATATCATATTGATCAAAATCCCAGCAAGTTATTTTGTGGATATCAAAATAACTTTTGAATTTTATTAGTTTCAAAAGCTTATAATAAAAGGCAAAAGTCCCAGAATAGCAAACACAATATTGAGGAACAAAGTTGAAGGACTGACAATACTTGTGTAGAAGACTTACTGTAAAGCTACTTTAATTATGATAGACTGGTAGTGGTAAATGAATAGACACATAGATCACTGTAGCAGAATAGAAAACCCAATAATAGGCCCACACAATTATAGTCTACAGATCTTTGAGGAGCAAAGAGGATTAAATGGAGAAAGAGTAGTCTTTCAACAAGCGTTGCTGTCATTATTAGATACTTCTATCCAACTCCATGAGGAAGAATGAACATAGAACAAATTTTACAACTATAGAACATGAAATGAATACATGGAACAGCTATTCAGGGCTTGGAAAAGTAAATTGTAGTCCTTCTATAGGAGGAGAAGAGCAAAATTCAATTAACGTGACACTTGGGATGAATTTACCACCATCACCCTATGCAGCCTAAAATCACTGCACAAGAAACCAGGAAGTCAGCAACAAAGCACATAGCTTGAGAGCTCTGGAAGAATACCTCTCTTCTGAACTGTACTACAGGAAAGGAAATACATAAAGGTCAAGATAGGGTGAAAATAACAACGTACTTTTCTTTTCTTTTTTTCTTTATTTTTTTTCTCATTCCCTATACTCTACTGCTGCAGCATTCCATGGCAGTGGGAATAGAAACTGGCAGTGTAAGCCCTCATAAGCCAAACTTCTGAACCCAAGCTGCTTCCTCTAGTCTCTGTGGAGCTATGGGTCCAAAAGGGAAGGACCAGCCTGTTGTATGTTCTCTGTTTGTCCTCTTTGTCCTCTTGACGCTTGAACTGGGCATAGTTGTGGAATTGTGAAGAATATTGGGATAGGTAATGACTCAGCTTTCTAGAAGAGGGCCAGAAAGAGGAGCCCTGTGGAATTCAAAAGTATGGGATAAATCTTGGAGAAGTTCTCCATAGGATTCTCTGTAGGAATTAGACAAAAGAAAAAGACTCAAACATAATATGCAAAATGTACTGGACACAATCCAGAAATATGAACTGAAACAGAAACAAATAATTAGAAAAGATGGAGCTATTATATGGATTATGAATATCAATTTAAGATGCATCCTGGTAATTTTCTCAGCTCACACACCTAATGATGGCACAACCCTCGTTAAGACAATTTATTTCCCTTACCGTTGTTTACAAAATCTGCAATGTGTGGTCCTTATCTTACTTACTAGATTGTTCCTTTTCCCAGACTTTTTATTTCTCGGTTAGCTACTATTAATTTGTATTTCTTCTGTGTTCTCAGATGTACCACATTATCTTTTATATCTTCATCTTCTAACATAGGGTTTCTAACAGGGACCATTATTTGTGCATCTCCTCCATCTCCTATTAATCCTCCTCCTCCACTCTTGTTTGTCAAACTCCTTTCCTGTACTTCTGCATTTAGTCATCACTTTCACAGCCAGTCTTTCCTGATCCCTTGTAGACCAGGCTGTTACCCTCTTTTATACAATTCCAGTGGCTAATACACTTCCTTTTTGTCATGAAGGTTTTTAAGCATGGTAAAAATAAAGCAGTGAGCATATCTCCCCTCTCACTCTATCTCTGGAGTTGATATAGTACTAGACAGACAATGGCTGGGTAAATTAATAAATGAATGATTAAAGGAAAGAAATACTGATGGCCAACTCTTAAAATTAAACTACTTGGGAAACTTTAGATTTTATAATCTAATACATGGAAATATTACCCATTTAATAATGTATATTTTAGAACATAGAGCCAAGAATAAGTTATTTAGATGTTTTGGGGAGCAGGGAAGAATTATCAGCTCCTCCAAGTAAAACATATTTAAAACCTTCACCGTTTTTATCATTCTATATTAAATACATTTGGCCTGACATTCTAAGGACTTAGAAGTGTCTATTGTCAGTTTTCAATATAAACTATTTGCATTTCTCTTATTTTCAAAAGAAGTTCAAGGTTATAAAAATGTTAAAGAATGCATCACTTTTTCTTGTAAAATGTTACAGGCCAAGATATATTCATATTAAGAAAAGTTATGATAAATGTTAAATTTAAAGAAATGATAAATTTTCACTAGGGGGAAAAATGTCAAAAATCCAAACATCAGTATATAAACTATTGCTCAAGAGTTAGTAATTCACAATATGGCTTATTAAAATCTACCATTTTTTAGAGTGTAAAGATTGAGGAGTGAGATACTAAATCATATTTATGGAAAGCATCCAATGAAAGAAAGTGGAGAACAAATTATGAATACTTATGATGCTAAGAAATTAGTTTTACTTATACCTGTAGACCAATGATTCTTTTTAAATATGTTTTTACATCTGCAGGGGACCATTTTACTTCATTCCTCCTTAATCCAAAAGATATCAATTTACCAGTTCATTCACTTCTTCAGAATTTACTACATTTTTGATGTTATTTGATTCTGCCCTTTTTCTCTGTTATTCTCTTAGACTTAGCCTAGGAAAATCTTGTTCAAATATTTTATCTTTGTCTTTCTGTTAAAATTATAGACTTAGAGTACATGTTCCCATATGTTTCCTTTGGTTTTAATATTCTTTGATTCTGCGATTCTATAATCTGGTGATTTATTTGCATAACCTCACAAAAAATCTGTGCACACATACAACTTAATAATAACAGAAAAATGATGAAATGCTTTTTTTCCCTCACTTTAGTGATTTATTGTTCTTTGTTGGCTTCATAATTTTCCCCATACATAATATTCCTGTGGCTGTAAGGGAGACTCACAGAGCTATGATAAGTCAAAAAATGTCATATTTGACTTAATAGAATCATAATGAAATGAAAAAACAGCCCTTGTAAAAGCTTAATTCAAATAAAGGATTCATAAAATGTATACTGAGTATCTCATAGGCTCAAAAGAACCAGTGAAACAAAAAGTATCAAGAAGGGCAGAAATAACTGGAAACTAGAATTGCTCAGGAATCTCTCTTCTTCATCTCTGTCTTTCCTTTTTTGCTTTATGGGTGGTTTCATTCACTTAGCCAATTTCCTTTTTTTTTTTTTTTTTAGTGGCCTCATGATAACTCACTGCCATCTCAAACTCATGGGCTGAAATCCTCCTGCCTTAGCCTCCCAAGTAGCTGGGACTACAGGTGGGCACTACCACGCCTGGCTAATTTTTTCTATTTTTAGTAGAGGTGGGGCTTTTGCTCAGGCTGGTCTTGAGCCACCAATTTCCTTTTTAAAGTGTGGAGATCTTCAGTGACTCACTTCCCCTCACCCCAAGAAATGGAGGGACACCTCTTTGCCAAAAACAATTTGAAAATTTCAAGAGAAAGATTCTAATGTCTTAGCTTTGATTTTCTTCTCATCCTTTAGTGGCCAAGAAAGTGAGCTTCTAAGAATCTCCGATTTTCATTATGCCTCCAGCTTGAGGTACAGAGTCTGTGACAAACAGAAGGAAATAATTGGTTCTTGGAACACCAAAACAATAAACATTAACTGCTGAGTTTAAATAAAAGAATACTGAATATTGACTCTTCCTCTGGCAATATAGTTAAGATCACAATTTCTCATATTTAGAAAAGTGAGACTTAAAAATGTGTGTGTGTGTGTGTGTGTGTGTGTGTGTATGAACTATTTAGAACATATTCTTTAACGTTCAGTTTAACAATAGCTCCACTGGTATAGTCTGTGTTCTATTCATGAAAACTTTCAAAGTACAAGGTTAGTGCACACTAATGGATGTTACTGTCATTGTTAAGCATTTAGAATACCCTTGTAAAATTTCTGAGATAGAAACGTCATGTAATTCAGTCATCTACAAGTGCCTTAATGAGAATGTTGTCCTAGATGCTCGTTAAAGTGAATACCCCCATGACATACTGACTTTCAACATACCTAGCTATTGATGTTCTAAAATATTTATGATTTCATAACTCTTAGGTAACAAACATGGCTTTCAAGTCCTTACTTCCTCTTTTTAAAATATGTATTTCTAAACTGTTCAAAGTAATACTCATTTTCACTTGTATTTATCTACTTACTGTGCTTGAAATACATTTTTTATTTTTGAATTTTTTAAGGAAGGACATTTCCCTCCTTTTATAATATTACCAAAAATTAATCATCATTTAAGATTTGGTTCAAATGTTATGTTTATAGTTATCAAATCTAACAAACTGATGCTGATATTCTATAGCTTTATACTATTCCCTCATGGAACATATTCTTTCCATTTACCTCATGGTACTATTCATTCTTTCCTTTACATTGAATGTATTGTATTCTTGCCTTAGCTCTCATGGAAGATTTATACAACATATATGCAGAGACACACTATCTATTTATATCTTTGTGTCCAGAATAAGGCCCTCCAAAAAAGTAGGAAATCAATCAACATATAAAAAATATTTGCTTTGCATTCATTTTTTTAAAGAGTCACAATGATGGAATCATTTATATTAATAGCAGATTTTAGTGAATATCAAAATAAAAGAACTGGAGTAAGAGTCCAAAGCCATGAATTCTTATGCTCAGTATATCATCTTGGACAAAGTTCTAACATTTAAATTAAATTTGAGTAAATAGAACTCTAAATTTCCTTCATTTACAAAATGTTTGATAATACTGATTTCCAGCTTTCAGGGTTAACATACTCTGTCTTCAAATGAATTAATATTTTAACAGATAAAAAGCAAATCATCCCTAGTGGGGCAGGATCAGAGGGCTGTAAGCCTTCCTGCTTAGTTCATATTCATTTGCTCAATATGGTAACTCACTGAGTTCTGGTCAGCTGTTTGGACACCTCATGATTAAACAGATGGCTCATTTCAGATTTTTCAAAATAATTACTACTTGCATGTGCATTGCAGTCTTTATGGATGGATATGGATAACAAAGTAAAATCAATTTAGCTGTTTTCTGTAATTATATCTGAAGCCTCTCTAGTCCTTTAATTAATGAATCATCATTATTATAAAAAATTACATACAGAATAATATATGTTAACCTAGTGTTTATTAATAAAAAATAATAATATGCCTATAGTATACTAATGTAACTTTTCTGATGTAGTACTTTTTGTTATGAAGAACTTGTAATTTTCAGTCTGGACTTTAGCTGAACAATTTATGAGACAAAACTATGTAGCACACTAGAATTTAGTATGACAGGAGTTTCCTAAGAGGATAGAAGTTTAAAAATGCTGTGTAGGAATTAAAGCATAACAAGTATGATGCTAGTGATTTATGGCAGCTACTTTTATTGAATTATTTTGGTCTTTATGCCAATTTTTAAGGTTAATTTTTAAAAGCATATATTATTCAATACAAATTATTGTATTGTCTATATCATAAAATAATCCTATTTATCTTCATTATAGATGTTATTTTTTATATTTAAACATAGCACATTATACATCTAAGCCTTTCATGATTCTGTTCTGGTTCTTGAAATGGTAATGTTCTCTACAAGAGACAACAAGATTATAAAATTTCATTTTAGATATATTTTTAAAAGATTCTTTCAGCCCAGATGAATCATATATCAAGAAAAGAATTATTTTGTAAAATTATACCAGGGTTTCTTAAACTTGGAACTATAGAAACTTGGGCCAGACAATTATTTGTTATAAGAAGTTGTCCTGTGCATTGTAGACTATGTAGCAGCATGCTTGGCCTTCACTTACTTAATGTTAATGGCATCCACCCAACTCCCCACGCCCTACCTCTTCAAGGGGTAAAATCATCCCTGACTATTACCACTAAACAATATTGATAGAAAATTCATGAACCTTAGAAAAATTATCTACACTAGTCATATGGCTTTTGCATTCATAAATTCGAATGCTTAACAGTTTCTTTATACTAATCTATGTAATATTTCTATACTTTACGTTAAAACTTATGACCCTTAACCAGTATGTGATTTTAGTGTAAAATGAAAGTTTTGGAATAGTCCAGTGTTTTTCTTGTTTGTTTGTTTGATCTAAATAATTCATAGCAAAATTAAGATTGGCTTCTCTGGGACAATGCTTTGGAAGCTACTTCTTTTCTAACCTGCATACTCTTGACTAAAAATATAAATTTGGTTTATAATTCATACCTATAGTTTTCCAAACATTTGCCTTTCAATAATACACTCTGTAGTTGTAGTATTATTGCCAATCTCTCTCATTGAGGACTAGGTAAAACAAACTCGTATGGTGAAAATAAAGGAAATGTTACAATCCTGGTCCTTTCCAGACTTTCCTTTTATTTTCTAGGTACAGTACTACTTTATCACTGGATTTATGGTATTCCACTTCCTGTATTTTTCTTTTCTTAATGGTTGGGTCCTTATATCAGAGACCCAGTGACATATAATGGTTATGATGACCAGAAAGACATAGTTTCAAATTCTGTCTGTTCCATCTAGTAGCTGGGTGGTGCTCAGTATTCATTTACCCTCTTTAAACTTCAGACTCCTCTTTTGTGAAAAATGAAATAATATTAGTTTGGTTTAAAAAGTATGTAATAAAAATGAATGTGTGTGTGTATATATACATGGTGCTTAGGACAGTTCTTGAACAAAGCAACTATT
The DNA here is from genome assembly GCF_020740605.2 of Lemur catta. Classification (NCBI taxonomy): domain Eukaryota; kingdom Metazoa; phylum Chordata; class Mammalia; order Primates; family Lemuridae; genus Lemur; species Lemur catta. The sequence goes on along the minus strand of NC_059132.1, from coordinate 89,519,559 downwards.
CTATAATTGTTATGTAGGTATCATTATTATCAAACTTTTACACAAACAGAGATTTTCAGTTTTACTTTAAGTTCAGTTGTTGAAAATAGCTATAGTTCTAGCTATTCTTGTCTTATTTTTAGTATAGGTGTTTGCAATTGTCAACAAATTCGCTGAAAAAGATTTTCTTTTTTTCTTTTTTGAGACAGAGTCTCACTCTATTGCCTGGGCTATTGGCATCAGCCTAGCTCACAGCAACTTCAGACTCCTGGACTTAAGCAATCCTTCTGCCTCAGCCTCCCAAGTAGCTGGGACTACAGGCATGCACCACCATGCCCGGCTAATTTTTTCCACATATATTTTTTTCAGTTGTCCAGCTAATTTCTTTCTATATTTTAGTAGAGATGAGGTCTTGCTCTTACTCAAGCTGATCTCAAACTCCTGAGCTCAAATTATCCTCCTGCCTTGGCATCCCACAGTGCTAGGATTTCAGGTGTGAGCCACCATGCCCAGCCCGCTGAAAAAGATTTTCTTTTTAAAAAAAGGAAAGAGAGAAGGAGGCTGGGCAAGATGGCTGAAGAGAAACCTCCAGCGATTGTCGCTCTGCATGAACACCAAATTCAACAGCTATCCACACAGGCAAGCTCCTTCAACAGGAAGCAAAAATCAGGTGGATGATCATACTACCTGGTATTAACACTATAGCAAGAAAAGAGGATGCAACAGGGCAGAAAAGACAGTCTTGCTTTGCCTATGCCACTCCTCCCCCATCCCTGGCAGCGCCACATCAGCACACCCAGTGGAGAGAGAATCTGTACTGGGGGAGGGAGAGTGAAGTGATCTTGGGACTTTGCACTGAAACTCAGGGCTGTCCTGTCACAGGGTAGCAGGGCAGAATTGTGCCGGTGCCCTCATGGAGGGAAATTTTAGATTAGTCTGGCCAGAGAGAAATCCTCCGCCCAAAACCCGAGTTTGGGCTAGCTCCACCACTGGCTAACAAAAAGCAGCCTAGGGCCTGGACTAAATTCAGAAGGTATTCGGGCCACAAAGGCTGCAGTCCTTGTGCGATTCCTACAGCTATGCTGGCTCAGAGTGGACATGGGGTGCATGTGACCCAGTGAGACACCAGTCGCGGCAGCCAAGCCAGTGCCTGTGTCACGCACTTCCCCCAACTACAGGTGGTGCAGCTCAGGAAGTCTTCTTCCACTTGGGGAAAGGAAAGAGAAAAGTTCAGAGGACTTTGTTTTCCAACTTGGGTACCAGGTCAGCCACAGTAAAATAAAGTACTAAGCAGACTCCTAAATGGACTGAGTCCAGGCCTTAGTTTCTGGATGGCATTTCTGGACCCACCCTGGGCCAGAAGGAAACATGCTGCCCTGAAGGGAAGGACTAAGTCCTGGCAAGATTAACAACTTGCTGACTAAAGAGTCCTTGGGGTTCGAACAAGGGCCAAAGGTAGACAGGCAACAGTCACTACAAGCTTTGGGTGAGAGTGAGCTGGCTTCAGGTGTGACCTGGCTCCGGTGGCCATGAGTGAGTGTCCATGTCACTCCTCCTCCATCTCTGGCAGCCCAGCATAGAGAGTGAGAGGAGAGAGTGAGAGACTTTGCCTGGTAATCCAGGAAATTCTCCCCTATCTTACTCAAGTCCACCAAGGCAGTACTACCAGGAGTGTGCAAGAGTCACATTACTGGGCTTGGGGCAGCCTAGTGCTGATACGGCTGTAGTGACCAAAGACATAGATCACAACACTCAATTCCCTTTGAATACCTGGAAAATATTCTCAAGAAGGATGGGTTCCAATAAGCTCAGACTGCAAAGATGAGAAAAAACACCTAACCCTTCAATGCCCAACCATTGACAAATATCCACAAGCATCAAGAGCACCCAGGAAAACATAACCAAATGAACTAAATAAGGTATCAGTGATCAATCTTGGAGCAATGGAGATATGTGACCTTTCAGCTTTGAGAATGAATTAGAACAGGTGTTAGTAAACTTTTCTGTAAAGTGTAAGACAGTAAATATTTTAGGCTTTGAGCACCACATATGTTCTTTGTCATATGTACTTGTTTTTAAGAAAATAAAACATAACTTTAAAAATAAAAAAAAATAAATTAGCTCATGAGCTATAAAACAAAACAGGTTGCAGGTCAGATTTGGTCCATCAGCCACAGACGGTTTGCTGAACAATGAGCTAGAGATACAAAAATAAACATCATGGGTTTCACAAATATACATCTGGAAGAAGAAAAAAGCAAGCAAGTGGTGGCAGAACAAATACTGTATTATATTTATAGTTCAAAAATATTAAACATTAAACCATAGATTGGCTAGAACTTCAAACATAGAGAGAGAGTATAACTTTTAAGAAGGCATATGGATGATAAAAATAAAATTTAAAACACAGCTTAACTTTGGAGAGGAGAAAGTGATTATACTTAGAAGTGGCACCCAGAAGATGCCAACAGCATTGTTTTCAGTACCTGTGTGTACATTTTATTTATATATTTAAATCATGTATAGGCATTTTATAAATATTTTGTATGCATTTTATATGCTGCTGACCTTTCTTCCTTCTCATCATACATTCATATTAATGGAAGTTAATGATTTCAATTAATTGAAATATACTCAGATCCCTACATTCAAGAAACACAATTCCAGGAGAAACATTCAACTGACAGCTTCCAGTTGTTCATCATTCAGAATGGTGATCACAAAACCTAAGTATTGTCAGATATTTAATAGCACTAAAGAGAAACAGCAATACTAAAAAAAGGACCCCTGACAAGTGTGGAAACATTCCATTATTACACTCAGAGTTTGCAGAGATTTCAGTTCTAAATACAGAACTGACTTGTTATGAAAATGAGATAATCAGAAAGGTAAATATTTATATTTGAAACTTAAAATATATTAATAATTAGAATTGCCTACAGACAAGATTTTTTATGGGAAGTAAAATTTATTAATTTTTTTGGATAGAGCTGCAAAATAAGTGCGATATGAATTATTTGAGAAAAGTTGGGTTTAATTTAAGGAGGTTCTGATTTTTATTATATAGCAGTGCTAGAAAGAGAGGAAAAATACAAAGTGAGAAGTAATTATCACAGACACGATTGTGAATAATTTCATCATCCAATTCATATTCATTTGGCTATAGTAACCTGATTTTTCTTTGCAATAATCTAATGTGATTGTTAATCACTGTGAGATGCTCCCCCACCCTAGGTTAGGGTTAGGTATGTGAATCAAGGAAAGCTAATTAAATATTTTTCCTATTTTTAAGTTTTTAAACCTTCCTTTTTATTCTCTAATTTGCTAACGGTGCCCTATTTCTGGTTTGTCTTTGTCTTTGTTTTGTGCATAAGTGAACTACTTAACCTTATTTAAGAAGATTTTTAGAGAATTTTCCCCAAAAAATAATTATTTGAAATGGAGCAATATGTATTCTAAAAAAGACCAAAAAACCTCATTTTCATGGGAACACTGGTTTTCACACTATTCTCTGAGTATGTTTTAAGGTGAACTTCTTTTATGTGCAAAGAAATGGTAACTCAGAGGATTTAATCTTTCTATTAATGTAAAATGTGACTCAGTTACCCAGATTCATTCTGATTCTCCTCCAGCTTCCCTAGCTAATTCCTCTCAAGCTGATTATTGTCACCTCCCTGGTCTCCTAGTTTTCATATGTCCTTGAGGAGTCCTTGGATCTCTTTTCAAAATGTCTAGTTCTACTCACTTTCCAAGTGAGCTCATGCAGTCACATGTTTTAAATAGCATCTATGCATTGATGAAAACTTAATTATATCCCTAGCCTAAACCTCTTCCTTGGACTTCAGACACACTCTCAAATGTTAGCTTGACACTCCACTTTCATAATGTATAAGCATAAGCATCCCACACTAACATGTCTAAAACCAAACTGAAGATTTCTTTTCTTTCAAACCTAAGGTCAGTGTTCTATTTCTCAGTGGCTCAGCCCAAAAATCTTGGAATCATTCTTGATTTCAGTCTTTCTCCTCCATCTCTGCACCTAATGCATACCACATCCTGCAAACACAGCCCTAATCCACCTATTTCACAGCCCAAGTCACCACCACGTCTTGCATGGAATTTTGCAAGTGCTAACTGCACTTCCTGCCACTGCTCCTGCCATACCAACCCTCAGTCTATTTACAATATAGCAGACAAAGTGACACTTTAAGAAGATCTTGTCAGTTAACAGCTTAAAACTCACCACCAGCTTCACATCTTTTTCACAATAAAAACCACTGTTTCTACAAAAGCAATCAAACCCGACAGCATTTGTCCACTACTGCTTCTGTGACTTCCACCTCTATCTTGATTGTCCTTGCTCATGCTGCTCCGGATGCACTAGCTACATTGCTCTTTTACTGCTTTTGGCCTAGGACTTTGAACCTGCTTTTATCTTCTTGTAATGTTCTTAACCTGGCTACATTCATGGATATCTCTCTCACTTCTTGTGGTTCTCTCCTCAAATATCCTGCTTTTGGTGATCGTTCAAAACAAAGTAAAAACTCCTACCACCTCTTCTAGGCAGTCTCCAAACCCTTTATCGCCAAGGTTTTTGTCACCATTTACACAATGTATAATTATTTTCTTTCTTTTTTAGTGTTTCCTCATTCTAGGATATAAATTCTGTTAGGATGAATTTTTGTCTGTTCCATTTATCTCTGTAGCCCATACATCTAAGACAACCTTTTCATTGTTGAATGAATGATGACTGATACATACATTGATGAATAAATCTATCAATTATTTCTTTAGTACCTGAATTTTAAACTATCAGAAATGATAAATAAAGTAAAAATTTATAATGCTATAACTTTTTAAGGAAGAAGTAGAAATTATGTCACTACAGTAATCAAATGGACATTTTATTGGTCAAATGTTTTCAAATATTTGTGAATTACTCAGAGAAATAATGATTATACATGCAAACTATGATAAAGTGTTAGGGAAATTTTCTATAAATAAAAAAATACATGGAAATTCAATACGATCTTACAACAAAGTTCTTTGAGTGTTGTGATTTTCATCTAAGTTGCTGGACCTTTGTCAGTGCTATTTAATGGTAAAGATTGTCTGATTAAAAATTAATTCATATGCTTACCTTGCTAATGACTTCCTGAGAGATCTCAATCATCGTGTATAATCTTATCATTCATTAAATTTACCATGAACAAAGGCAGTTGATTTTTCTACCAAAAAGTAGTGATAATATTATAAGTTTATGGGCACTTTGAATTTTTCTTAGGAAGACTATAAATAAACTTGAAGGAGAATTTTTAGGGGTACAAGATGGGTGAGCATATGGTCTAGCAAAAAGCCATGCTTGCCATAACTTCCTACGTGAGGACAAGCTCTTGACACTACCAAAGCAATACCAATTCCAACACTTTTTTTTTTATCTCTTTCTATTGTCACTGTATTAAGATCTTTAAATAAGTATCTGCAGTTGGGAATTAAGACAGGAAATGCACATATTCTTGTGTCTTCTATCATCCCCACAAACTGTTGCCTAGAATTCAACCAACCATCTGTCTCCTCATGCAATTCCCAATACCAATATAAGAAGATAGGGATTCAGGCTACTTCAAAACAGAGTGATGAGTAAAGAAACAAATTTAACTGCTGAATCTTGTTATTCAAGCACTTAAAATTTGGAAAATAATGATACTGAATCCAATTCAATAATGATATTGAATATAATAATAATAATTTTTATTATTAGAGAATAAATATTTACTTTAACTCCTTTTAAAAAGAAACACATTTATATGATTTTTTTGTCCTTCATTCAGTTAATATGGTGTATCACATTTATTGATTTACATATGTTAAATCATCCTAGCATTCCTGGACAAATCCCATTTGGGCTTTGATAGGAGACTTTTTATTACTGATTTAATCTTTTTATTTGTTTTTGGTTTGTTCAGATGTTCTATTTTTTCCTAATTCAGTCTTGGTAGGTTGCATGTTTCTAGACATTCATTCCTTTTTTTCTAGGTGAACTAATTTGTTGGTATATAGTTGCCCACAGTGGTCTGTTATGATTTTTGTGTTTCTGTGGTATTGTAAAGTCTCCAGTTTCATATCTGATTTTATTTGAGTCTTCCTTCTTTATTTTTTTGTTAGTCTATACAAAGGTTTGTTGATTTTGTTTATCTTTTCGAAAAGCAACTGTTAGTTGTGTTGAGCCTTTCTATTGTTTTTCTGTTTCTATTTTGTTTATTTTTCTCTGATTTTACATCTCAATAGATGCAGAAAGCATTTGACAAAATGCAACAATTGTTCATGATAAAAAGTCTCAAAAAATAGGTGTAGAAGGACTCTACTTCAATCAAAGAAAGGCTACATATGACAGGTTCACAGCTAACATCATACTCAGTAGTGAAAAGTTGAAAGCTTTTCTTCTAAGATCAGGAACAAGACAAGGGTCCTCACTCTCATCACTTCTGTCAATGTATTACTGGAAGTATTAGCCAGAGAAATTAGAAGAAAAAATGAAAGAAAGAAAAAGCATCCATGCAAGAAAGGAAGAAGTGAAATTGGCTATTTGCTGATGACATGATCTTTTATATAGAAAACCCTAAAAACTCCATCAGAAAACTGTTAGAACTAATAAAAAAATTCAATGAAGTTGCAGGTTATAAAATCAACCTATAAAAATCAGTGGCATTTCTGTACACTAACAATAAACTGTCCAAAAAAGAGATTAAGAAAAAAATCTCATTTACAAAAGCATAAAATAAAATAAAATACTTAGGAGTAAATTTAACCAAGAAGATAAAAGATCTGTATATTGTATACTATAAAACGCTGACAAGAGAAATTGAAGAAGACACAAATAAATGGAAAGATACCCCATGTTCATGGATTGGAAGAATTAATTTTGTGAAAATGTCCACATTACCCAAAGTGATGTTCATATGGAGCCAGAAAGACCCCAAATGGCCAAAGCAATCTTGAACAAAAAGAACAAAGCTGGAAGCACCACACTCTCTGATTTCAAAATGTATTATAAAGCTATTCTAATCAAAACAGCATGGTACTGGCACATAGACATATTTAGCAATGGATCAGAATAGAAACCTCAAAAATAAACCCATGTATTTACAATCAATTGATTTCTGACAAAGTTGCCAACAACACTCAATGGGGAACATTTCAATAAATTGTATTGGATATCCACAAGCAAAATAATGATATTAAACTCTTATCTCAAACCATCTACAAAAATTGACTAAAAATGGATAAATAGCTTAAAGATAAGACCTAAAATTATAAAACCTCTAAAAGAAAACATTGACTAAAACCTCCACAGCATTGGTCTGGGTAATGATTTTTTGGAAAGGACTTTAAAATCATAGGCAACAAAGCAAAAATGGACAAATGGGATTCTATAAAACCAAAAAGCTTTACACAGTACAGGAAACAACACAGTGAAGAGACAACTGACAGATTTGGACATATTTACAAACCATACATATGATAATGGACTAATAGCCAAAATACATAATCAACTCAATAGCAAGAAAACAAAATGAGCAAAGAACTTGACCAGACGTTTCTCAAAGAGATATGAATGTCCAAGAGACATATGAAAAGATGCTCAATAACACTAATTATTGGAAAAATACTAATTAAAGCCACAGTGAGATATTACCTCATACTTGTTGGCATGGCTATTATCACAAAGACAAAAGCTAAGAAGTATTGGTGACGATGTGGAGAAAAGGGAACCCTTGTAAATTGTTGGTAGGATTGAAAACTAGTACAGCTATTTTGACTGGTATGGACGTTCTGCAAAAAACTAAAAAGCAGAATTACCACATGATCCAGCAATCCTACTTCTAAGTATGTATCCAAAGAAATTGAAATCTATATGTCAAGGAGATACCTGCACTGTGTTTATTTCAGCATTACTCACAACAGCTAAGTTATGGAAACAACCTAAATGTCCATCCACAGATGAATGGATAAAGAAAATGTGGTATGTACATATACGCAATGTAATACCGTACAGCATTGAAAAAAGGGAAATTCTATCATTTGCAACAACATGGATGGAACTGAAGTACACTAACTAAAATAAGCCAGGCCCAGAAAAACAGATACTATATGATCTCACGTATATGTACACTCTATACAAGTTGATCTCATAGAAAAAGAGAGAAAAGTGGTTACCAGAAGTATGGTGGGGGCAGGGATAGGGAAAGAAGCTATTGATCAAAGGGCTCAAAGTTTCAGTTAGACTGGAGGAATAAGTTTTAGTGATCTATTGTATAGCATGATGACTACAGTTAATAATAATGTACTGTTACTTCAAAATTGCTACAAGAATAGATTTTTAACATTCTCATCATAAAAAAAATAAATTGATGTGATGATGAATATGTTAATTAGCTTGACTGAATCTTTCTACAATGTATACATAGATTAAAACATCACATTGTACCACATAAATATGTACAATTAATATTTGTCAAATATTTTTTAAAAAGTGAAAAGTGGATATTTATAACAGTAATATTAATAAAAATAAAATAATAGAAATAATTTTTAAATACTACAGTAACAATTTAAAATGGTCACAAGTTCATTAAAAACTAATGTTAGCAGTAGCCTTCACAGTCATAACATTTCTTAAATCAGATAACTGATAATATTAATATTTTGCACAAAATAGTGAAAAATCCTAAAGAGATATGTCTTCACATATAAAAAGTTAAATTAAAAATGCAGACGATCTCTGGAATATTTCTAATATATTTTTAAATCTACATGTTCTTTGTTGTTGAGTCTTTTACTATAATGGACCACATAACTAAAGCACATTTAAGCTTATTTTATATGAAACACGTATTCTTTGATTAAACATATAAGTTATAGCCTATCCATACATTGAGACCAGAAATGTTTTGATTATCTGGCTAAAGCTATAAAAGTTCAAGATTACAAAAATGTCACTAAGTAGAGAAATAAGGAAAATACTTTCATCTACATTTTCTTCAACTATTCATGAGTTTCTTCAAGTGTATTCTGGAGAAAAGACTCATAATTTTACTTCAGGACACGAAGCCTTCATCAGTATATTATACTTCTAGTTCAAAGCATGGAAGAAAACCAAACCAGCAAAGCAAAGTTATTTGATGTTGCTTTGTGTTAGAATCCAGAGAAAATAAATACTTTGATCAATTTGCTGCCTTGAAAATGTCCTCTAGTAGAACTGCTCAAAAACGATCTTTGATACAGATGCATAGCATATGTGTCAATCCTTGCTTGAATTTGGTGCATAGGTATTGGGAAAGATCAAGTTACCCAACGTGTATATACTTTATTAATTTCTATCTTGATTAAATAAGGAAAGTTGCTTGCACCCTTTAGTCTCCTGACCTCAAATTAGAAATGATTGCAATGTATTTACCCAGATTGCAGACAAGAGATAATATGTTAAAATGAATATAAGCATTTAAAAATGAAACTCTCATTTCAACATATTAAAAAAAAGGTCTGATGTTAAATGCCTTCAGTATATCTGACACTTTTAGAAATAAATGTTTATGTCAAATGAAAGTATGAAATAATTATCCAAGAGCTTTTTCACAATTGAGATGAAATACCTATTTTATAATCATTGAGGAACAATTAGATGTTTTCAAAAGAAAACTTTTGGGCTATCACATACATAATTGCTTCTTTCTGCATTTAACTATTGAGATACTTTTTTAAAGGGCAGGAAACATATTTTACATGGAAGAATAAAAATTATTATATGTTAAGGATGTCATTTATTATATACCCATTCTATTCCAGATAAATACTTTTCAATAATTTTAAAAAAATTGATTAGATATTATTATTACAATTTTACAAATCAGAAAAAATGATTTTCAGAGTCTCAAGATCATAGTCACAAAGCTTGCAAGGCACTTTGCTAAAATTTGAACCTTGATCTGTCTAGTACAAATGACATCCCATAAAAATATAAGACATTAAAACACATGGGCACCCCTTCCCTCACACACACACACACACACACACACAAAACTCAAATAGATTTAAGGGTATGAAAAATTGTATGATGATTGGAGGTAACACCAGCAACTCCATTTTATTTAAACTATGAGTTTTGTATGATGAAATTATCCAAAGTCATCACGTGCAATTTCAGAGACACATCTATAATAGTAAGTGTAGAAGTAAAGGAATATTTTTGTTGGATTTTTTGTTACAGAAACACAAAACATTGTGAAACTAAACTAGTTTCCCATAATTTGCAGAATGTATGATACATAAATGTGGATGTCCAAATGCATAGAATTTTTGTCTATTTTTTAATTTTGCTCTTATGAATATTATCCAACATCCAGATAAGTATATATTTTTGAAAAAATAGAAAGTCAAATGGTTTATACATGATGCGCAACTATTTTTCATAAACAAAAATAATGTTTTCAAGCAATTCACTGATTATCTTGAGAAAAAATGAATTCTTTACTGTTTGTATAAGATTGTGCTTTTAGTTTAGAAGCAAAATGCAATCTCAAACTTTCTGATATTACTAAAATCCAAATCAATTATCTCTATGCCTTCTTATAATATCTTTTCATGGCATACTAATACAATTCAATTAGTATATTTGAAAGGAGAAATTGTATTTGAAAAGTAAAAATTGCAAACATCTTCATTTCAGAAAATGTTCAAAATGAAACAAGGAGTTTCAGTTTGTATCCATTAAATGCAATTTTACATCTCTCTTTTTAATATGGACTATTGACTACTTTTTTCTATGTAAGAAATTTCTGTAATATATTTAAAGAAAAACTCAAAATGTAGAAAAGATACCAGGCATATTTTTCTGCAATTTCCCATAATGGAAGTTGCAGAACATTCTACTGAATAATAAGCATAACATAGTTATTGATGGAGTTTTTTGAAAATTGGTGCATTAGTTAATATCCTTAAATAAATTCTGAGGTCAATAATAGCAGCAGTAGTATATAAACTCTATAAAAATATCAACTAGATGAACAAATTTTTTGAATAAACCTTAGAAAGCTGTGGAACAGTATTATTTGTATGCTTAGTTACTATTTATGAAAATAAATTAATAGACAACGCTTCAGAAAGTTTATCCAATGTTTTGTTATTTAAAATATACATTTTCCAACCCAATGTTCAATTGTGTACATCTAAATATATTAAATTGATATTGTCCCAAAATATAAATAATAACCCTTTTTTTGTTATTTTAGTTCATCTCTTGTCCTATAATGAAAGAATGCGAGAAACAAGTGAAAACAGTTGCAAAAAAACCCATAAGTGAGTGCCCATAATTTTAAATAGACAGTAGATTTTCCTAGTGGAAAATGTCAGGAAAATTTTGATGAAAAGAAAATTAGAAGGCTCAAAGTTATCTGATTCAGTGTTGCAATTAATCTGAAAATATTGTAGAATCCAAAAAAGTCAGGTATTTATTGATATTTTCCTCATTATATAATCAGTGTATTATTAATAAAAAAGTTCATTTTTAGACTTAATCCACTCCCAAAATACATATTTATCTATTTTATTGACTTTTAAAAATACTAGATTACTCCAAAATCTTGATAGGAAGTGTACAACATTTAACAGAAGATTACTGAATATATGAAATCTAGTGAATTCTATTTGGTAGTCTAAAAAAGAGAATTTTAAGAGATCATACTGATTAAACAAAGGGACATTTTCTGCATATATGCTTTGAGTTAATTTTTAGGATTATTGAAAAATTACCATGTGTAAAATTCAGTTGAGTTAATTATTTCAATAAAGTACAATTCTTACATTTTTAGCAAGATGAAACTCTATCCAATAAATACTAAAATTAGGGATTCAGGAACTCTAATTTCTAAATCATTGTCTAGTTCTCTAAAGTAGGCACAAAGTAATTTAACTTTTCTACATCTCAACTTACACATATTAAAAATCAAAGAATTAGAGTAAAATTTTCAGTGTGAAAATATTTCTGAAACTGCCAGAACCCCTCAAATACCTTCTTGTTTCATTTATGATCCTCTAATATCTCATCTCCCTCCTTGATTATATATATTTTTATAAAGCAAATTTTATGAATGTAAGATAAACTTCAAGATTCCCGTCATGTCTAGCCATTTTAATACATTTGCTGGTAAACCTCTGCATGTATACACTAACACTTATACAGCATTTGCACCAATCCTGGTTTCAGTTATTTTAAGAGGAGTACAGCCTCCAGCCAAAATTTCATTTGTGATCCTTCAGGCCCAACCATAGGCAATTACAAGGCTTTGCCTGGTCGACCTCATGGGGAAAGCTGCCTACCCCACGTGGGACGCTGTGCAGTCAGTGCATTACAGTTTCCTGGAGGCTCTGTCAGTCAAGGATTCAAGCCCTTGGGCCAGCATGCACGTGCGCATAATAGCTGTAGTTCTAGCTCAGGTGCCTCCACTCAGATGACTCTTTTTCAGGGGCTTAGCCAAGAAATTTTTTCTGGATTTGACTCTAGACTTTTTACTCTTAACTTTCCCCCCTTGTACTTCCTCTTGACCATAAAAAGAAAGGAACCTTTTGTTTGGGATTCCTTGGCAGTGAGAAAGTTGTCGCCATCTGTGCTGCATGTCTTGTAACTCTGACTTGGTGCCGTCATACAGGGAGCTGGGGAGCTGGTGCCCTTTATTTTTGTCTCTTGCAGACCACAGCAAGTGAGTAAAGGCTTAATTGTTATTTCAGTTTGGCTCAGTGTCCTAATTAGCCACCTCGACACCTGGAAGCTCAGCACGTGTGTATGAGTGTGTGTGTGTGTGTGTGTGTGTGTGTGTGTGTGTATAGGCAATTGCATTTCACTCCTAACCAGCTTTATAAAAAAGACATTATTACTATTGTCATTTTGTAATATATATAAATAAATCATATCAGAGAGAATATGGTTTGCTTAGATTCACATATTGTTTTACTGGAGAAGTTAAATTTTCATTTGTTGTCTTTCTCTAGGCAGCCTTTTTTGTTTTCATAATACGCAAATTATTTACTTTTAAGTTTAAGGTTCTGTTGATATCATTAATGTAGTTTCTATGAGCCTTTTAATTCCTAAACCTACTCCTTACAGGTAGTTATGACTAATACTATCTTTAACAGTACTTATTAATGCTATATTCTCTTTCTTTCTAGGAATATATATACACACATATGCACACAGACATATATATACATATAAAATCCTTTTGCACCTTATGTCTTTTTATGTAAGAAAATATTTTGACATATTTTATATCTACATTTTTCTATTTATATATACATTTACCACAGTCTTTTTAATGAATTTATAGCAAGCCTTTGCATGCGTATGTCATACTATATTTAACCATTTATGTTTATGCCTGTGTACGTTTACTTTGATTTTTTTGTGTTTACAAATTTTTGCCTTACAAAAGATGGTATATTAAAACTATGTAGTCATATAATATATTGATACATAGTTATGAGTTAAATTGTATCTCCTTAATATGAATACGTTGAAGTCGTAACTCTCAGTATCTCAGAATGTGACTTTGTTTGGTGATAAGGTCTTTACAGAGGTAATCAAGTGAAAATGAGGTCATTAATGTGAGACCCAATCCAATATGATTGGAATTCTTATAAGATGGGGAAACTTGAACCCAGAGACAGGCATAGAGGGAAGACAATTTAAAGAATGGGAAGTGACATAGGGAGAAGACAGCCATATATAAGCTAAATAGAGAGGCTTCGAATGGATCCTTCCCTCACAGCCCACAGAAGGAACCAAACTTGCAACACCTTAATTTCACACTTCTACTTCCAGAATTGTAAGTAATGAATTTCTGTTGTTTAAGCCATCCTGTCTGTGGTATTTTGTTTAATAGCCCTAGCAAACTATACATACGTTCTTTCAAGTAATTTTGTTGAGTCAAATCATAGATACAGATTTCTTACAAATTTTTGTTACATAATGCCAAATTACTCTCTGAAAAGTTTATGTCAATTTATAGTATCTATAACAATTTTAATATGGGAAATGTTCTAAAAAGTCACTCTATCATAATTTTCATAATTTCTGCATATGAAAAGTGCTAAGTAATTTTTTTTTTTTTTTTTTTGCCAGAGGAAAACTAGAGGTGATAATTTGCCTCCGGAAAATTTTGCTAATGTTCAATTAATGACTAGTGAAGGGACACATTTTGTCTAAATGGCTACTTAAACAGTACAATTTAAAGTAGGTATGGAGGGATTTGAATAAGCATATGGAATCTGGTTGATTTTAATGCAACCTGATGCCTAGATTATGGAAAAAAAATTGAGACATTTTCCTGAGTGCTGACTTATATAATCAATGTTTGGCACAAAATTGGCACGAGAATATTGGGTGGATGAATGGATGAATGGTGGTTGAATGAATTGTTTTTGTATTTAAAGACACTAAGAAAACTAACTCTGAGTTCTCATAGCTCACAAAGTCATAAACTTGATTCAGAGACATCAAAACATTCTGACCTTGAAACCGCAGGGAATAAAAGAGCAAACTTGATTTTTTTTTCCCATGGATTTATAAGGTTTTAGATTCCCTCTTGACAGATGCATTGAAATCTTTCTCCATTGATAAAGGGCCCTGGAATCAGTGAACTCACATGTTTGAGAGGATTGTAAAGCTTTCGAGTAAAAGTAAAGTTATTTTTCAGAAGATTTCCATAGTATTTTTAATTGGGTCATGTTTGATGTTTTGTGACTTTCTTTTAAGTCAAACTTAGGATGCCTATGAGTTATTCAGTTTCTGCCCTTTTGGTGAAGCTCATTTTAAGGAGGAATAGAGGAAGCCGAAAATGATTTATACCCATAACATCTCACTCTTTTTATGTAATTTTAAAGTAAATTCATGAGAATTCTAGAGCTTTTCCTAAGTTTGAAGTTATATTTGCCAATAGCCAAACAGTTATTAAGTTTACTGAGTTTTCACATTTTTTTATGTCTTCTAGAATGAAAATCTGTGAATAGGTGCTTGTAAAATCTCTTTTATTTAGGCTATGCACTTAGCTCCTGCAAAGGGACCTGACATGTACCTGACATGCTCAGGAATTATTAGTTGGATAAATTAAGAAGTGAAATTATCTGACAGTGATAATCAATGGTGCAACTCTGGATTTCAAGACGTAATGTTTTGCTGCACAAATGCATCCCATAACTAAAAACATGTTTCAGTTTATTATATCTCTGAATTAACATTTTAAATATTCAGCTTGTCAACAAATCCTTCCCTTTGGACTCTCCACATGTATGTAGATTCCTGCCCCTTCTCATCACCTTCATTGTTACCATAAACAAAGCTACTGACATTTCTTACCTAGACAATTACTGCAGCCTCTTAACTCCTCTTCCCAATTTGGCCTTTGCTTTCCTTCAGTCTGTTCTCAGCCAGCAGCCTGAACAATTCTTTTAAACTTAGGTGAGCATATCATCCCTTTGCTTAACACTCTCCAGTGAATTCGCATCTTATTGAAGTCCTAACAACAACTAACAGGGCTCAGATGGTGGATCTCTTGTTAGTTGTCTGCCTTGTTTCTTTGCTGTTCTCACCCTCCTCACTGTGCTTTAGCCTCATCGACCTCCTGGCTGGCCATTTAATTCTTCAGGCAAACTTTTACCATAGAGCATTTCCAATTGATGTTACTTATACCTGCAAGGTACCCCTCCACCTCCACCCCCTCGGCACTCCTTTTCCATAGGGTTCTGTGCCTGCTGCCTCACATCCTTCACAATTCCATTCATATCACTGTCTCTGGGCCATCCTTTCTAAAATTTCAATACTGCCCACTCCCAGGACTTCCTGTCCTCTTGATCTGCTTTATTGTTTTCTTTACAAGTATCAGCATTTAATATGTTAGATATTTATGACCTTGTTTATTTCTCTTGCCAGTAGAAGATAAGCTGCATAAGGCAGGAACTTTTATTTATTTTGCCCATTGCTCTGTCTGCTCTGCCCAGAACAGTGTTGGCACATCAGTGCACATGCACACACACACACACACACACACACACACACACACACACACACACGATGTCCAGGAATCATTTGCAGAATGAAGAAGTAAATGCATGAATTTTCACAGTACTTAATTTTCTTCCCTGAGAATTCACATTTCTTGTACCTTCTGAATGTTTAAACACTCAGTGAAATATCACCATCAAATTGATATTAACTGACTTAACTGACTAACACTTAAGTGCACGTAGAGTAGTAACATTCTTCAGGTGTCGGGCAGGTAGGAGTGGGGGGGGAGGGAATGGGTATATTCACACTTAATGGGTGTGGTGTGCACCATCTTACTGTTAAGATGGACACACTTGAAGCTCTGACTCAGGTGGGGAAAGGCAATATATGTAACCTAAACATTTGTACCCCCGTAATATGCTAAAATAAAAAAAATTAAGAATAAAAACACTGTTAGATGTGTCTACCAGAATTTACTTTAAAATTGGATGTCATTTATTCTTAATCTGCAATCTCACATTATAACAAGGGCTTTATTAAATTTTAAATTTTATTGTAGTTTTAATTCTCAGCTTACTGATGAATTATATTACAATCCATTTATATTTTGAATAATTAATATTTGATTATTTAATATCTGAAAGATAAAGAATATGAGCATGATTTTCTCACATGTAAAGATATTAATTTGTATATGCAAATAACAATGAGATAAGATGGTAAAAGGTGTGTCATAGGAAAGTTCTATAGTATTTAAAGGACTCTAGATATATATATATTCAGGAATCCTATAAACAGTCCTAAACTATGAAGTTGAGAGTAAGGGATATTTATAGTGGTCTACAGTCTAGCATCCTTTCCTCTCATGAGTTCATCTCATTATCACCAGCAATTCAGGTTTCTCTCTAGCTCTTAATCCCAAATTAAGGTCCTGGGACACATTTGCATGAGCAAAAATTCTCCATGTGTTTAAGCAAACAAAATAGATTAAATTTTTAGTACAGCAATGTGTCGCTTAATACTGTTTTTAGCAATGTTCATCTTTCTTTGAAAGTATAATCATTGATGATTTAAATACTATTTAAATTGTATTTCTTATTCTACCTTTATGATGTCGATGTCCTGGTTTAGTTAGTTTAGAAAGTAGGAAGTTATTATACTAAAGTAATGTTCTGTAAATACATAAAAGACAAATCAAATATGAATTTTACCTCTCTATATTTCAACCAAGTACATTAGAATTGTATTCCTTTTAAAATTTTAAAATTTGTTTCTGATTAATATGAAAGTATTTGACATTGACAGAATTGTAAAGTTGAGTCAGTAGCTATAATGTCAAATAAAATAAACACTAAAAATATATCATTGTCCCAAAGATTTTACAGATTTAGGTATGTTTTTTAAAAAACCCTCAGATAATATATCAAGTATTTTAAATAAAAAACTGGAAAATAGTCAATGGAAAGTTTTATTATTCCCTTGAAATGTGTATTTCTTTACTTTAATTTGTCTATAACATACTTATTGAACTTAAAAAGAATAAAAAAGTTTCCTTATTCTGTTTTTAATCAAGTTACTTGAATTTACATAGTAGTTTTTTTTTTTTCTTTCACTTGCCTCTGTATCTGAGTGTATTGAAGCATGAGTCAGGTTTAATAAGAGAGAGAGTAGCGTTTTCCCTTAGCATCTCATTAAAATATTTTTTCCAAGTAAAAATACTGCAATGCTAATGAGTATAATGTACCTTTAGTTACCATTAAAGTTTAAAATGGTTGTCAGATATTTCTTTCCATGGAAATTATTATTTTAAATTTTACTAAAAAATAGAAAACTTAGAAATGTCAGTATAATATAAAAGTCATGCATAAAGATTTTAATGTAATTTGGCCTTTATATGATAACCTTAATTTCAAATAATCTTACTATACTACCATATTGATAAAATAGGAAAACGAAAAGGAAAGAAATCCTTGTATATAATTCTCAACATGTTCTTCACAAATATAGAGTAAAAAGACTTATTCTGGCTTATATCTAGCATTGGAAATAAGAAAAAAATGTCAAAGAATTGTATACACAAATGTGCACAAAAATGTAGAAATCTGTAGGATTTAAATGTTTGGAGAAGAATGGTAAAGTCATTCCAGGTGGAAAATTGGGAAACATGACTACAACTAGAATGGCCAAATTCCTAGTTGTTCCAAATGCCTATATAGTGAAGCCACCACAAGTAGGTACAACATACACATATGTTTGTTAGTGGTAGGGACTCCACAACTCGTGACTTTTCCTGGGATTAAAAGGGAAGCTAGTACTCAGGTCCAGCCAATTGTTCACTGTGGGAGATGCATAACTGATGTAGCAGAGTCTCTGATTTTCCAAGAAAATATAGATAGTGTAATTAAGCCTAATGCCCAAATTATTAAATGTTATTTTATTAGCATCAAGTAAAAAAATGGACACAGTGTGAAGCCATTTAAATACTTCTGCACAGGAATGCCTTTTGAAAGAGAATAAGGAAAGCATCTGTTGATCTGTCTTTATTAATGCTTTGAAATGGGGTAGCTAAGGAAATCAATTTGGATAAGTACAAGAGTTTATAGGAGTTGGAACTAAATTCTTCCCACTTGTAAGAAATAATCTCATCCCATTTCCACATATACAAACTCAACTCTTTCTTCAAGGCCTTTCAATTGCAGAAAGTCAGGACTTGACAACTGGAATTTGATAGCTTGGAGGTAATAGTAAAATGTCATGAGGGTGAAAAAGGCGGCATACGGAGTAAGGAGCTTAGAAAAGTTATAGAAACTTAATAGCATGCTTTGTTTGAAACAAGTCTAAAAACTCTGTAGTTGCATTGGAAATTTACTATAATTATTACAAGATTAATTTTAATTACAATATTTTTCTCATACATTTAAAAAAATTTTGTGTTTTCAAAACATGGACCACATTACTAAATCTGAATTTATTGTTGTAGGCCTATATTAACTTCCTAACCAAACACATATTTTATTAAAAAATAAAGACAGTTTTTATTTAAATACTCTACAAAAGATTATTTGAATAGGTGAATAATTATATAATTATTTCTTCAGAATCTTATTTTTCAAGTGAAGGTTTTAAGTGAAATCGTTAAGGTTTCATACAAATGTTTCAAGGGGCAGTAATGGAGACAAGGAGAGGTCTGAGTAGACTCCCAGGCCCTTACCCCCATTCTACCCTGCCCAGTTGGAAAGTCACTAGTTTTCAATTATTTGGTGTTTATCTCTAATTTTCTGATTTCTAAATGTCTTATTTTAATACTAATCTGCCTATCATTTCTCCATATCTTGAACATGACTGTTTTTAAAGGAGTATTCAGAGAAAAGAAGCAACTTTTCAAGGAAAAAATATAATAGATATTTACTAAAAGCTGTTAGAAGAATTGGAAAATATTATTTTTTGCTCCACAGAAAGTAGCAAAGTAAATACATTTGTGGTATTACAAAAGAGAGTCCCTTGTTGGAAGTCAATAAATAATACCTACAACTACAAAACTAAAAATGGAAAAATATGAGATGTCATTTAATTATTATTTAGCTAAAGGGGAATGAGCAACAAACAAATTGGATAAAAAATTTGTAATGATTTCTTCTGAGAAGGCAGAAATAGGCCAGGTAGTACTCTTTGTGTGTGTGTGTGTGTGTGTGTATTTAAGAATCCATGTAGAATTATTTAACATAAAAACATTCTTAACTAGACTCCTAGAAATAAACAAACACAAAAAATGCAAACAAAGGTAAATCTAGAACTATCAATATCAAAATGATATTCATCATACACTTCATAGCTTTATAATATTTTTTGAGCATTTATGATATATGCCAGACACTATTCTGGGTTTTGTAGAGATAAAGAAGCAAACAAACAAACAAACAACAACTTGCAAACTAGCAAACAAACAACAGACTTGCTATTATGGAACTTATATCCTAGGGAAAGAAGACAAACAATACATACCTAAGTAAAATACAGTGCATTGTAGTAAAGACAGACACCAAAGCAGAGGTGAAGGATAAGTTGTTAGCTAAGACTATAGTCAATAAGTTTGTGATTTTCCACAGTAGTTTCTAACATTAACAGAACTTCCCTTTCCTACATGTAGCTTATCTCTGTCTGGATACTTTTTTTCTGGCTAGTAATGCCACCATCATCTGCTGTGCGTTTCCCTTATGTAATTGCTTCTGCTTCTTTAAATCTGGTGTAGTCAATGCTTTGACTATGTAGTCAACATGCTATTTTTTTCTACTTCATGGCATTTAAGGCATAATTTTTGCTGCTTAATATGTCCTATTACCCACATCCAGATTTTTAAGAGTATGATTCAAAATGTCCCTGCGGGTCGTTGTCTGGTAAAGCTGTTTGAACCAGGCCTTTCCAAACTGCCTAAAAAGGGGCGTGCGTGGCAGCATGATATTCAAATAGAGTCTCAGAAGAAAATGTGTTGAAAGCAGAAAATCTTATGTGTGAAAAATAACTCAGGCCTTGATAAAAGGATCCATTTGCATCTATATCAGATTCTGGGTTCTGATATTTGGTTATAAAAGGTAAAATCAAATCATTTGTGAACATAATATCTGGAGATTTTGGTTGAAGGATATTCCTAGAGTTTATTCTATATTAATTGTTAAATCTGTATTTCCACTTATAAATTATTTAAATTGAAATTGATTTTCCCTTTTTCTTTGCTCTTTTCCTATTTTTCTTCCTATTTCTCTCTCTCCCGCTGATTCTCTCCCTCTCATCTCTCAAACTGGCTATTATCTCTTTTTTTGTTTCTTGATTGCTTTTATTTTTTAAATTTTATACCAGAAAAGGCAACTTTACAAAATGACTTGTCAGAAGACTGAATCAACATTGCTCAAAATGCTTAGTACTTTAAAAAATGTTATGTGAGACACTATTGTTACCTTTTAAATGAATATTCTACAGTCTGGATAGATTGAAGAGGGTTAAATGAAAGCAGCTTATTCTAATTACTCACATTGCTGATAAATCTTAATATTTCATCCTATTTTTGTAGCAATAACAATCTTTTTCTTCAAAACAGGGTTCAATAACTATCAAATCTTAAGAGTATGGACTTGGCCCTGCTAGGATAAATCATGGTGAATTCATCAGAAATGCTACCCGTTTTCCCCTCAAATAATTTTCCCAGAAAGTATTTCAACTACTTTAAATGTATTTTATAAAAACATATTTTTATAGCTACATTGTGTTAGAAATGAACCAATTTTATGTAAATGAACATTCTGCATTCTGCAGATAAAACATGCTAATTTTAACAATTTCAGACATCTGTGACAGAATTTCTAAACTAACCGACTGGATTAAGCTGACAAATGTGAAAAAGTAATACATGGTTAGTCACCTTTTAATTCTTACATTTACATTAAACTACCACTTCAAAGGGCAAGGGTAATTTCACACTTTTAAAGTTTTAAATAGCTTTTATTTCAACTTAAACAAAATACACCAATATTGAAACACAGTTATAATGATTGTTTTTTCTTTTTTATGACTTCTATTTTAAAATATATTTGGATAATATAACTTTCTCCTCCCAAATAACTAACACTCATACAGTTCTGAAAATATTATTATCTTGTAACTATTTACTTCCAATATTTTCTGTGTTAAAAAATGTGTACATTTAGGAGATTTTCAATACTATGCATATAAGTAATAAAAATTGTTATTACTGAACAATGCCTGTTTGCATAAAATTTACATTTTCGAATGGCTAATTTTATTGTATGCTCAAAACATAGAATAAGAATATTCACATGTTTATACCACCTGACATGTGCAAGGCTTTTTTCTAAACATTTTGCATATAAGAAATTTAATCTTCACTGCTACTCTATAAGATAGATTTTATTAATTTAAAATTCATTTTACAAAATAGGAAACTGAGGTACAGAATTTATGTAACTTTACCAAGATCACCCAGTTAGTACATGTGCCAAGGTAGACAGTCTACCTTCAAAGTCTTACAATATTGATACTATAGGAACACTAAAAGAAGGCAGATGGGGGTGGGGGAGGGGACTTTACATTTCAGCTCCAGCTCAGATCTTGCAGTTTCTGGTGTATTTAAACAATAAAATTATAAATGCTTCAGGTAATGTTAACGTTTTCTTTTACACGTGACATCTCAGGTATCACATACGTGCCTTAGTAGAAAATTATTTCCCTTTAAGAACAGCTCTCAAGTAGTCAAGGTAGTATTAGCAGTAAGTAGTGAAAGTCAATGCCAAAATAGATTTTAAATATTTGCCTTCCCTATCACACGTGATGATTTGTGGCATTTGGTGTGCTGAGGCTTAAAAGGAAAATGAGTTCTATCTGCAGAAGTTATATTCCATTAAGTGCAAATTCTTTTCTTTAAGTAATTGTCAATATATATTTTAAGCCAATGACTGATTTTCATTTTGCAAACTCCTAATCACATGGCTCCTTGAATAACAACTAAATTCAGGCTTTCTAGTTAGTGTTGAATGAGTGAGCAGTTGAGGAATGCTGTTTTCTTGCCTCCAGAGTGACTCTAGAGGAATTGTAGAATTGGCAGAGTTGCATGGATTTTTAGGAATCAAAAAAAGTAGTCTGTGAGGTCGTGATGGCTAAAGGCTGTAGTATCTCGTAGCTGTTCATACCAGCCAGCGATAGTTGATTTTTGGAATTCCAGGGATTTTAAGAGCCAAATAAATCTCTGATATCTTTAGATTATCCATGGTGGAAGTAATTACACCATGGAAATTAGCAAACATTACAAGTCAGAACTTTTTGTTTGTTTGTTTTGAAAGCCCATTGTTAAACATATTCTAGCACGTTACTGACTAGAGAATTGTACTTGATGCTTCCTGATGAAGATAGGGGGGTGTCTGATGCCTCCTAGTCAACTCACCAAGAGCACACCTGTAGTTGTACAATTTGGACAACCTCAGCAAGGAGCAAGGGGTTACACACACTATGGGGGACCAAGGGCATCTTAGTACAAGAATATCAGAAAGTAGTTACTATAAGATATGAATTTGTTAGATTTAGGCGAGAGTGTTAGGAAGAGGGGCTTTGCTCCAGGTTGGAGGTTGTAAGGGAGTGGAGGTTACTATATGGTGGGGTATCTTAAATAAATCATATCTAGAAGGAGAGAAAACTTGATTGAGGCTAAAACTGAATTTGGTAAAGAAGCAGCAGTCTGGGATGTGTCTGGGAGAGAGGGATGGATGTTCATTTCAGTATTTTGTGGCTTGGACAATATTTGTGTTTTGTATGTGTTCAAACATAATTATGGAGTAGTCATGTTTGTGTCTTGATCAACCATGGTCAATAGTGGCCTTATCTGATGTTAAATGTTCCATGAAATTATTTCTATCAACTGGAGAAGAGCAAGGTCTAGCAGATAGCACCAGGCTGGCTCCGGGATGACAGGGGCTGCTTTTCTCTTTCACACAGCAGTAAAATGTCTAAGTCCTGTTCAGGCCTTTTTCCTGTCCCTTGGGAAAATGATGATCAGCCCTCTCACCACAAAAATTCAGTAGCAGCAGTATTTCTTCCAAAAGTGGAAATCATATTAGGGCAGCACAAAAGTCCTCCTGCACTGAGCAGGGACAGTCTATGAGCTATCACTCTCCCAGCTCCACTGACTGATCACAACCTACAGAGGCTGCCTCTTGAAAAGCAGCTGCTACTTCTTAAGAGTTTAAAAGCAAAGCTCTGATTAGAAAAATTGCCTGCTTGAGAGCCAGGCAGAGTGGGAATGATGAACAATATTTCTTTCCTCCCCACCCACTGAGTTAATCTGAGGAGACAGTGATTCCAATCATGGACACGACAGGCACCCCATGGGAACAGGTTCACATCCAAATTAACCCTACTCCAGAGGAATACTACTACTGCAAAAGAAAGATGACAAACTAAGTGATTAATTCATTCATTCAACAAGTACTCATTTAGTATGTGCTACATGCCAGAAACTCTTCTAGGCACCAAGGCATACATGAGTTAAATACATCAGCTTTAAAAAAGGAGAAAATGTCCACCCTTCTAAAGTATACATTCTAGTAGGGTGAGGAAGATAAAAATATACATTTATTTTAGAAAATGATAAGTGCTCTGGAAAAATAAAACAGGGTAAGAGATGTTAGGAGGATAGAGTTGCAATTTTAGATGGAGTGGTCATTGTGTGCCACACTCTGTGGGAGACTTTTGAGTAAAGATTTGAATGAGGAGGATGTGTAAGCAGTACAATTATACGGATAAAAATGGTTTGAGGCTTGAAAGAAAGCCAGTGCAAGTGCTGAGGGTAAAGCATGTCTACCTCAGTTGGGAGCGTATTAGTTTCCCAGGGCTGCTCTGACAAATTATCACAAACTGGGAGGATTAAAACAACAGGGATTTATTCTTTCACAGTTCTGGAGAGCAGAAGTCCAAAACCGAGGTGACAGCAGGGCCAAACTCCCTGCAAAGGCTCTAAAGGGATAATTTGTTCTTGCCTCTTACAGATTGTGGCAACTCTAGGAATTCCTTTGCTTGTGGCTGTGTCACTCGAGTCTCTGCCTTTATCTTCATGTGGTTCCTCTTTTATCTTTAATAAGAACATTTGTCATGTGAACCAAAAATAAAATCTTAAGACTTCTGCTGACTGAGTGGACCCCTGTCACCCAGGTGGGCCCCAGAAACACCTTAAAATTGAGTTCCCAGCCATGACAGAATGGGAGAGGTAAACCACAATTTACATTTGTGTGATTTTTCCTCATAAATATCCATGACTCCTCCTATAGCTTGTTAAATATGCGTATTTGACCAGTCTGCTTAATATAAAATCATGTTATAATACCTCTTGTCTCTTCTTTGAAGCACATGGGCCTGGCTTCCCGCCAGTAGTGCCCGGCTTACCAGCCTGCTGAAGTGGCTGCCCAGCAGGTTGCTACCCTTTATGAGAAATAAAACTCTCCTTTTTCCAAAGTATTAATATAAACCTCGTTAATTAGGGTTGTTTTTAGTTAACTATCATTTGATTTCGAGTTCATCTAGATAATCTAAGATGATCTCATTTTGAGACCCTTAGCTACATTTACAAAGATGCTTTTCTATATATGATCGTTTTCATAGATTCCAGGACCTGGATACAGCTTATCGAGGGGCCACCGTTCAACCCACCGTGGGGAGCAATGTGTGGGCCAGTATGGATGGACCTGTGTGAGCAATGTGAAGGACTGTAGATGATGAATTCAGAGAAATATAGAGAGATTTGTAAGGACTTATAGGCAATTGTGAGAACTTGGGGATTTTCACTGAGAGAAATAGGGAATCCCTTAATTTGAAAACTAAAATAACCTCATTTATATATTTCATAGCTTCCCTTAGGCTGTTATGTTGGGAACAAACTGTTGGAGGATATATGGTAGAAATACTGACAAGTTAGGGGGCTATTACAATAATCTTGAGGAGAGATGACAATGTTTGATTTAGAAAAGGCAACAGAATAATAGAAAATGGTTAGATTCTGAATTTATTTTAAAGACTCAATTGAATTTTTTGGAAAAAAATACATGTAGATTATTAGAATACAAGAGGAGTAAAGGATGACTATAATGTTATTGTTATAAGGAAATAGACGGCTGTTATTGGCATGATTAGAAATGGCAAAATGATTGAGGAAAATTCTTTTGTGGTAGGAAGTTATTAGGTTAATGCAAAAATAATTGTGGTTCTGGGCCGTGAATTTTAAATCATTGTAACTAGGCTCAAAGCCATCTTCATTAATCAAAATAGGAATAGTTACAATAAATACATTTTTGCCCATAAAGAATAAGTTTGTCTATTTCTGGAGTGTAAAAATCTGTGCTTCGGGAATTGAACTCTTGGAAAGCATTTTCTGCATCCTGCTGGGTGTGGAAGCCTTTCCCCTGCAAAAAGTTGTCCAGATGTTTAAAGGAAGTGGCAGTCGGTTGGTGAGAAGTCAGGTGAATATGGTGGATGAGGCAAAACTTAACAGGCCAATTCGTTCAACTTTTGAAGTGTTGATTGTGTGACGTGCGATAGAGCGTTGTTGTGGAGAAGAATTGGGCCCTTTCTACTGACCAATGCCGGCTGCAGGCATTGCAGTTTTTGGTGTATCTCATTGATTTGTGGAGTATACTTCTCAGATGTAATAGTTTCACCAGGATTCAGAAAGCTGTAATGGATCAGATTGGCAGCAGACCACCAAACAGTGACTATGACCTTTTTGTGATGCAATTTTTGCTTTGGGAAGTGCTTTGGAGCTGCTTCTTAGTCCAGCCAGTGAGTTGGTCATTACTGGTTGTCCTATACAATCGACTTTTCCTCGCATGTCACAATCTGATTGAGAAACAGTTCCTTGTTGTTGCATACAATAAGAAGACGACACTTCAAAACAATGATTTTTTTGATTTTTGGTCAGCTCATGAGGCACGGACTTAATTGAGCTTTTTCACCTTTCCAATTTGCTACAAATGCCAATGACCTTAGAATGGTCGACGTTGAGTTCTTTGGCAACTTTTGTAGTTGTAACAGGATCAGCTTTCATGATTGCTCTCAATTGGTCATTGTCAACTTCCTATGTCTGGCCACTGCACTCTTCATCTTCTAGGCTTGTGTCTCCTTTGCAAAACTTCTTGAACCACCACTGCACTGTACTTTCTTTAGCAGTTCCTGGACCAAATGTATTGTTAATGTTGCAAGTTGTCTCAGCTGCTTTACGACTCATTTTGAACTCAAGAAAAATCACTCAAATTTGCTTTTTGTCTAACATCATTTCCATAGTCTAAAATAAATATAAAATAAACAGCAAGTAATAAGTCATTAGCAAAAAATATAAAGTGAGAAATGCGCATTATAATGATGTATAACATGACCACATTTATTTAAGAATGTATTCCAATATCAAATGGCAAATTTCAATAATGCTAAAGCCACAATTACTTTTGCATCAGCCTAATAGAATTGGATGAGCTAAGAATTTAAAATTAACAAAATAGATTTAATTAGAGAAATAAATTAGGTATTGATAATTTGAAGGAAAGCACAAAATCATTAAAAAAGTGAAAAGAAAATATTTGGTATGCAAAATATAATATTTGAAATAAATAATGGGGGAAATGGATGGAATAAATCATTATATAGGTACAGCTGAAGAAGGAATTACTGAATGGAAGACATGATTAAGTAACTCACCAAAATATCCAAAGAAAAGAAAAGAGAAATAGCAAATATTATTAAAAGTTTAGAGATGTAAAAACTAGAATCAAATAATAAACCTCTGGATAACATGATTCCATAGAAAGTATGAAAAATGATTTAAAGAAAAGATAATAGATAAAAAATAAAAACATCAATTTGAAAGACCTCAGTGGGAGACAGAAGCAAAACCCTACAAGACCCATTACACCGAAATCAAACAACAACAAAGACAAGGAGTGTACTTCTTAAAACAAATTTTGAAAAGGCAAAACTAAACTCTCTAGGACCAAAAGTATATCATTTGCAAAGGTTTAAGATTAAAACTGACATTAGATTGCTTTACAGTATCATGAGATAAATGTAAGAATACAATTTTAATTTATTTATGTAGATTGAAAGGAAATTTTGAAAAAGGAAAAAAAGATAACTAAGTGTCTAAATGGAATACTATGCATTCTGTAGAGGAATCCTTCCAGATTAACTGATTGTAGGTTTTGATTGCCCTTAAGCTAATTTACAACTCTACAAACTGTGAAAGCTAAGCAAAATAAGTCTTGTCTATGAGCTTGCAAATGAATTCTGTCCCTCAGAGAGTCAATGGACTTTCTTCTCTTCTCTTCCCTACTACCCTTTTCAAATAGCTTGTTTTGAATACATTTGCAAATTCATTTCAACATTTTTTTATCCAAAATAAATTTGTATTTGTTTTAATTCTTTTTTGAACTGGTTGTAACATCTCCCTTTTTCTTTCACTAATCCTGAGTTAAATAAAATCTTTAATAAGAGTTCACCTTATATTTATGTGATACTCATGATTTTACTGTTTTGAAAATTATTCTTTTACCAATTTTGGAAACTTTCCACTGTGATTCCCACGTGATTGATTCAGCTGAGGGAGCAAGATAAACGTTGCCAGAGAAGTGCAACTCACAGGGGCTGCTGAAGCCCAGGGATATATTTTCTTATCTCTCTGGAGGTCAATCCAAAGAGCAACAGAATTTTACTCTCTCTTTCCAATTTTGGTTTTCTTTTCTCTGTATTTTGTTTTTGGCTAACAAGTGGTAGCAATGATTAGGAATTTGGATTTATGGCCAGGCCATTTTAGGATCTCTGTAAATGGACTAATGGTTTATAGAGATCTATTATCAACGTAATGAGACATGTTGGAGAATCTGGCTCAGTGGCCTTTATATGTTCATCTATTTGTCTGCTTTGAGCTTAAATCTATTAGAAATTTTTGACCATTGATAAGGAAAACATTTCCTTCTTAATCAGTGAGCTTTTGTGTTTCTGTCCTTACTATTGACTCAAGCCTCAAATTATAAAATTGAAGCTACAAGTTATCTTTCTGACAGTATGCATATCTGTAATTCACAAAGGTGATGTATGAATATGACATATTTTCCAACCTCTGGAAGGTGGTAAGAAATTAGCTGCTAAGCACTGTGGCTTATGCCTGTAATCCCAGTGATTCAAGAAGCTGAGGTGGGAAGATCCCTGAGGCCAGAAGTTCAAGATCAGCCTGGACAACATAACAAGACCCTGTCTCAAAAAAAAAAAAAAAAAAAAGAAAGAAAAAAAGAAAAAACTTAACCAGGGGTGGTGGCACAGGCTTGCAGTCTCAGCTACTAGGGAGGCTGAGGCAGGAGTATCACTTGCACCCAGAAGTCCAAGGATACAGTGAGCTGTGATTGTGCCACTGCACTCCAGCTTGGGCAACAGAGCAAGATCCTACCTCCAAAAACAAAAATTAGAAAGAAGAAAAAGGAATTAGCTTATATAGCCTCTTAAGGTAAATGAGAACTGTTATAATTGACTTATAGAGGAAAATAAGCACTTACATAAACATTCAATTCCTAAAATTCACAGGTAGTAAGGAAAATGAACTTCTAATAATTTCAATATGCTGTAATTAAAAGATGAAAGTATTATATAAACTAACTCAAAAACTTTAAAGAATCCAAACTCCCATAAATTTGATATAACTTTGTCCAGAAAGCATGCACTAATTATGGTTTAATAAAAATAGTTCTGCTTTCATTTATTTATTAGTTTAAGTAGAACAGTAACATGGCTTTTTAATCTGTGTATGATTTTTTTCTAAATTTATATAGGTTTACTGATTAAATAAGTAACATTACTCCTACATGATATTTAAGATTGTGAAAAATATAAATGTGTATTTAATGAAATAGATCCTGATAAACTTAACAGTAATTAGATTTTATAGTATGTCAATTTGAAAACAATTTTCAAGATCTTTACATAACTTAAAACTTTTGAATGATTTAATCAAGTTAAGTAATGGATAGTCAGTGTCTATCCAGATAATTTCAAACTAAGATACAACAGAGAAATATTGATTATTAGTCATAATTTCAAGTTTACCTAATTTGAGTCTTACTTTTATATGCTCCAAAAAGGCTATGCCTTTGACCCATGTTAATGAGAAAAATGATTTCTTACCACTCCAAAAAGTTTTACAAAGGATGTTTTTGTCTTTAGAAAGTTATGTGTATTTTGGACTCCTGTTTATCTGCTAAGATGCTGGTGCATGATAGATACTTCTCAATTATTTGTCATACTTCCCTCAGTTTTCTCTGTTAAATAAACAAAAATTACTTATTTTTACTAAGATTAATAATTAATATAAGTGGTTGATACTATAGTAAGAGTAATAGTGACAGAGAGAGAAATATACAAGAGGTGCTAGAAATAGGTTTGATTTGACATGTTATAATTTATGAGTAGCGTGAACATCATTGTCAAATTAGAAGAGATGCTCAATCTTCCCCAGGTTAAATTTTATACCATTTTTATACAATATTTTATTAGTAAAATATTACTAATATAAATATTTCATAAATTATCTGTTTTATGGGAATGCAGGTAAATAAACCCTCCCTCTATTTCTCAGTGCTTCTGCAAATTCCCTAGCCTCCTGAAACATGGAAATGTATATTATACAAAGCTATAGAATGTTTGCTTTCACTTCTCCCAGAAGTATTTTAATTTTCATATCCCATGAGAGATTAGGTGTGTAGACATTTATCTAGTTAATTGTTTCAATCTGAAAGGATAATAAACTTCCATTATCTCCCCTAGAGAACCAAGTGATGATGGCTTGGGCTAGATCTCTAGGTTAAGCTCCAAGTGGCCAGGAGGACTGGGGAACTCTTTCTCTAAGAATTTACATGTCAAACAGGATAAAGCCCAGAATTGGGAGGGTTCTAGCCTGTTGGATTCACCTGGCTCCTAGAAAAATTTATTTAATCTAAAAAGATTAGGATGAAATTCCTTTCCTTCTAGCCTCAAAACATTAAAAGTTATTTTTATTTTTTTTTATCATTTGAGAGTAAAGAGAGATAACTATCTTTCTCATATAAAATTGGAGAAAATCTTTTGTTCTTTGTTGCTCATGATAAGGGTGTAACCCTCTCATCATAGCATCTTCAAGGCCAAGGACTGTGTTGCAATATTACTCTGGCCTTTGATCCGGTTGTATGAATAAAGAACTCCTTTTCCTGATCATAATTGTGCAAGTGGAGTAACATCTCATACTCTTCATCATTCTTGATAAAACAGGAAATTTCCTAGAAATTTACCAGGGTTCATAATCTTTCTGTTTAGCTAAGTCTTGGTGGTTGTTTGCAGGATATTGGACAATAAGAGTTAATAGTTACTAGATATAACATATAACATTACTTATTTAAAATGTTTACTTGACCTCAATTTTACTTCTTTAATTAAACTTTTGCAGCTTCTAAGTAAGCCTGTTTTTATTTTGATTGGGAGATACTTATCTAAATTATCTATAAAGTGTTATAAAAATACAGATGTTCAGGTTCTACTTCAGACTTACTGAATCACTTTATTTGATATTCTTCATATATTCTTGATATTTTTTTGGCATATTCTTGGTATTTTCTTGATGTGTTTTTAGGATATTATATATGTAGTATCCCAGAATTATTTTCTTATATATCAAAAGGTTTTTTATCCATAAAAATTACATTAATAAATTTTTATATATCAGTTGTAACATGGACTGACTGATTTGAAAATAGGCTTAATCATTGTCCTCAGTGAAATCTGTTCTAAATTTTTGAGAAATGGCTATTTAATCTTACTTGTATGCTACAGAAATACCCATTTCCTTGTCAGTTGCATAATTCCTGTTATGAACTCTCATCAGACCTTTCACATTTTAAAATTATCAGTAATAAATTAACCATGACTGCATTAAGTATCTGTCATTTACATACAGATTTTGTTTTACACTGATGCTTTCCAAAAGGCCTTGCAGTCAGCTACAGGCCAGAATTTCTTTCTTAATCAAAGAAAGACCGTCTTAGAGCCCTGTTAGTAGGACTCCAGCAGGACCCTTAAACCACTGACACATCAAGAATAGATTTTTGGGTATAGGGTTCTGATGTCATTGCTTAGACAACATTCAGACCATATCATTGGGCTGTCAGGATATCCAGAAATCTTTCTAGAGTTAATTTTAATCCAGGATCCAGGAGAACAAGAATTAATTTCATCGAACCTAATGAAATGACGAAGAAAATTTGAATATACAGTTTGTTAGGAATGATGTTGACATTGTTTTAATGTTCTACTTTATGAATACATAATAAAGCTTTTTTCCTGTTTTCTTAAGCCATCTCTAGCAGGTAAGACATATATTTAGTAGTCTGCTTTTAAAAAACAAAATGAAACATTTTAAAATTAGGTCTAATTCTCAGACTACCATCCACAATTCAGAAAATTCTTTTTGAGATTCCTTACTTTCTTATGGCAATGGTTACTCAATAACAATAGTTTTTCAATAGTGATCTCTCCTCCTTTTTACTAGGATAAATTGGAAAGATAAGACAATTAAGACCCTGGCCAGAAAATCATATTTGAAAATAATTATTATTTCACAGAGATGATAAACCATTTCTTAAAAAAAAGACTAAGGTTGACTTTATGAAATCAAAGCTTTAAGAGCCTTACCAAGAAAAGTGGCCTGCTACCTGGCATAAAGTGTTCTCAGCCTACAGAGGATAAGAAATATCACTTTCTGGAAGGTCAAATATCCTCAGGACATTTTAGAGAGCTAAGAAGAGACGGATTTGCACAGATCATGAACACTGCAGTTGAAATCTAGAGAAGAATTTACTGAACTTGGATTCTTATGCTTATGGTAGCAAATAATAGAGCTTTTTAAAAGTCCAATTTGAGATTCCTTATGAAAACTTTCAGCGTAGAAAGCATAAGAAAGGCCCATAGATAAATTAGTGGTCTTGCTACACCAATTTAAATAATCAGTCTGCTAAGGTCTGAATGCTCCTGTCTTCTCCAAATTCCTGTGTTAAAATCCTAAACTCCAGGGAGATGGGGACTTTTAGGAGATGATTAGGTCATGAAGGAAGAGCCCTCATGATTGGGATTAGTGCCTTTATAAAAGAGGCCCCACAGAGCTGCCTTGCCCCTTCTGCCATGTGAGGACACAATGAGAAACACCATCTATGAAACAAGAAATGGTCCTCACCAGTTGCAGAATCTGCCAGCACTCTGACCTTGGACTTCCCAGCCTCCAAAACTGTGAGAAATACATTTCTGTCGTTTTTAAGCTACACTGTTTATATTATTTGTTATAGTAGCCTGAACAGACTAAAACAGGCCATGCATAATGAAACCCTCCTTATTTCACAATCAGAAATAATATGTCTTTGAAAGTAGTTTGAAAAAAAAGGAGGAAATATTATAAGGAAAATTGGAATAAACAAAACACAATTATAGAGTATCTCTAATGAAAACTATATAATAGTATAACTCAGCCTTCTGGGGCTATCTGGTTATTGAGTTACCTTTGAGGTATTTTAAAACTCTAATGAGTTGTAGGTGACTGATAGCAATAGACAATAATTCTTATGTATGCACATGCAAATGAATTTTGTCCCATCAAGCTTCAATTGACACTCCTCCCCACAGGAAGAAAACTAGTTTTGCATCTATATGTGAATTTATTTCGACATTCCTTTACTACTACATATAAAATTGTGCTTCTTTGATTTTTCCTTTGATCCTGTTATAAAATCTGCCTGGTTCCCTCATTAATAATGAGTTGAATTACATTTTTAACTCTACTATGAGAAAATTCTTACTAAAAGCAGTCTTGGAAGATGTATCTCTTGAAGAGAAACAAATATAGGAGGATGCTGAAGTCATATAAGAATTAAGGCTTAACAAATATATCAACAACATTCATTATTATCAAAAACAGGCAAATAAAAACCTCCCTCTGCCCTAAAAATCTAAATATAAAGAAAGGAAAATAAGTATATTTCCTTTTACTATTTTATTAGTTGCCTTAATTATATATTAGAATTAAGGAAATATTCTTTATATATGTCAATAAAAATAAGTAATAGTAGGCCTCTCTATTGCTCATCTTTAAAATAATTTTCTTGAGCAAATTAATTCTGTTAAATAACTTATAATTTAAAATTTAAAATCCAATTTATTTGTAACTTGGGTTTAAAACTTTATAAAGAAATTAAATTTAATCTAAGATACTAATCACAAAACACATGAGAAAATATGTTCTAATTTTAGTGTAAAATATATAGGTTAAAATCTGGATTTATTTATTTCTTACAATGTAAAGTTAAAGGTTTTATGAATAAAATTTTTCAAAAAGTAGACTTAAAACAATTCATGTGTTCTTGAGAATACTTTTACTCTGTTTTTAATTTTTAACCTTGTGATGGTTAAATAGTCAATTCATAAAAAGCATTTGCCTTTTTAAAAAATCTTTAAAACCATATCTAAATTTTTGCCTGTTAGCTTGCAATGTGGCACCCAGTTATTTACCTCTCCCTGTATCCAAGCCTTTTGTCATGTAATTTTACAGTTTGTTTCACTAAAGAGGCAGAATCAGAATTCTATGCCCCTCCACTTGATTCTAAGTTCTATGATATGACTAGCCTTAGCTAAGGAGATGTTAGCAGATATGATGCACTTAGAGGCTTGAAAAAGCTCTTCTGGATTTTACACACTCTCTTGCTAGAATGCCTTTGCTGAAAAGTGATTCACTGGCCAAACAACATTTTTCAACACTAATTTAAGTCACACGTGGGGTGAGTGAGTGGAAGTGAAAAAAACTTCATATAACTAAAACTTCATATCTTTCATGTGGAAGCATTAGAACTAGTAAAAACCAAAAGGGATAGAAGTTTTCTTCTTTCCTTGTTTAATTTTTTTTTTTTTTGCAAATATATCCAAAAGTTATCATCAGCCCATTGACATTTTATTTTCAAGGCACCAGTATATATAACAATATCTTTCATGATTATTATTAATTATGTGAGTTAACTTTAGGTGAAATTTACTTTAATTAACTTCTCAAGTAAATTGGACCAGGCCAGTGATGGTGGTTACAAGGTGAAAAGCGAAACATGTATTAACTAGATCTGTAAGGTCAAGCACTCATAATTACTGACAGCATAAACATTCATATTACAACAAAATGCACTTTGCTGTGTATATCAGTTATTTTATATCTTTCTGAATATCTCTTTAGGATTCAAATGTCAAATAGTGAAGTAATTTATGTCATTCATTTGTCTTTAAAAACATTTATATAATGCCTGTTTGAGCCAAGATTTTGTTCACAGCTGAGTATATAAAGTAATATAAATTATTAAGCTAGAATTTATTACCTTAATTTTTTTTCTTAGTTGTCATTCTTCCCAAATGTAGTCCACTCACTAGTCGTGTCAGTATTTTCTAGAAAAAAATTCTAGGTTACAGTAACGAGACATAGCACATAAAACACTGATTTAAAAAAACAATATAGTTGGTTAGCAATAACAAAAATGGAGACCTAATATTCATAGGGATCTCACAGTTATCATCTTTGTTCAGTATATTAAGATGCCTACCTTTAAGGATATTTAAAATGTACTACTTTTCATCATATGTCTCAATATCCTGTTTACCTCTTTTTTACTGTGCCAGTCTATTCAAGGTTTTTTTCCTAAGCTAAGTTCTCACTTTATTGGGGTTGCTTACTTTTTATCTTTTATTCGCTGCTTTTTCACTACATATAAGTGGCATTTGATCTTCTTTGCCATCAAATTTTGACAGGTGATTTATTTTTGAGAACCAGGAATATTCTTCAGCTTCTTTTGAAAATTGACTTTGTTCGTTATGCTTGCTAATCAGCTCAACCTTAGATTTGATGTCCTCAACTATTACAGTTATCTCCAAAGATGTAGTGCTTAAAATTAAAATTAATATTAAAAAAAAGGAAGGAAAAAAAGAGCTAACCCCCCCTACCTTTATGATCTCATTATATGCTCTTCCTAGGCAAGATGGCTGTCAATCTTGCCAATTATACTACTTTTCTTTTCTTTTTTTTTCTTTCCTCTGCATTATGATCACAAGCAGTATAAAAAGCATTCCCAATTTACTTTGTCGGCTAATAGCTGCAGAGCCTTTCCTGAGGTATTTCATTTTGGTTTCAGCTCTAGTTTTCTTAGTCAGCAGGTAGTATTTCTTTTCATTGTTAACAAATCTACTCTCTATCCTTGATAGATTAAATGCTCTATTTGTGTCATAGTCTACAGCTAATGTGAGCTTCACCTCCGTAGTTCCTCATGCTGTTTTAACCTTTATATCTGTAAACGCTTTTTGTAGCACAACCTTTTGCAACTCTTTGAAGTCTTCTCATTTTGTGGTTCACTATCTCAGGTCATGAAGCTGCCCTGGTGGGGTGGGGGGAGGGTTTTTGACTGCAGTTTGGACCTTTCTTTGAGAATACACTTTTTATCATTTTTGTAGACGTGTTAATTGGAGATCTGAAGAGGAACACAGAAAAAGAGTGTTGCTGTCTAACTTAATGATCTACTAAATATACTGAAATTATTTTTATTTACCTAACACATATTTGATGCCTGAAATTATCTTGCTGATGAATGATTATGTTTTAAAGATTTTATTGACAGTAACTAAAAGATAAGATAATTTAGAATTAGAGAAAACTTCATGCTTTATGTGGTTATTTAGCCTTTTGGAGGATTGATACTTTACATGAAATTAGTGAGAGATTCAATGAAATACTACATCTATCTGCCCTCTCTAGGATATTAATGTATCAAACTATCAACAGAAATCATAAAAATTAAATAAAATTAAAATTTTCTTAGTCTACTTATTATATACAAATATATAAATGCTTACTGATAGTAATATTTCTATAAATTCAGTTGAACTCTATGCTTGTATAGAAAAATTTGAATATTGGGAAGATAACTAAAGATGACACTATTTTAAAATTTTCATTTTTATGTACAACCTTATAATAGTATAGTACCACTTCCTCAAAATGTTATTCTATATTTTATATGCAGACATATAGACAAGTTAAATATATGCATATATTCTTTTAAGTAATTTCCAGCTATTCCAATTACTGATTTTCTTCTTAATTTTGAAAGGATGAAATGCAAACCTCCAACTTTATGACCTTCCACCATCTCCCCCACCCTCATACAGTAAAAGATATTTTGTAACACTCTCCTCTTCACTGAACTCTAGACTCATATACTTAACTGTATATTTGACATCCTTATCTTGACACTGAAAAGATTTTTTAAGCTTAGCAGGTTAAAAGAAACTTTGATTGTTTTTTTTTCCCTAACAAGATTTCCCCCATTAGTTGTCTGTGTGTGAGTGATTGTCATCACCATATATCATCCTAAATTGCTCAGAACAATATTCTATATCTTCTGACTCCAAATCATGAGCTATCCTTGTTGGTTCTATTTCTGAGTATATTTCAAATATGTCTATTGTCTATTTCCACTACCATCCTACTTGCCCAAATTATCTACATAATTTACATGGACTCTTATAACATCAGTCTAACTAGTCTCGTGTTCACTTCCTCTCCTCCTCCCCATAATCCACTTTTCTTAAAGTAGCCAGAGGATATTTTAAAATATAAATTATGCATGCAGTATTCCACTTAAAACCCACCAATGATTTTCCATTGCAAGTAGAAAAATATAATCCTAATGTGGTCTGAACGATCCTAAATAGTTCAGAATCAGCCCAACTCTATAACTTTATTTTCCTCCACTCTCTTGAGTTTTCTATATTGTATTGATAGTGGCTTTCTGTGTGCTTGGAACATGCCAAGTTTTTTTTCCCCACTTCAGGGCTCTAAATTTGAGCCAAAATACAGGTTCTATGCACTATCAATTACACTAATCTTTTGAAGGAGCAAGTCTCGGAAAATACATGATCAGAAACTTCCTTAACATCAGATACTTGGTTGTATTATTCTATAATAGTTGAATTATCTAGCTTGTAAAATATAATAATAATTATTAAACTCTATGTCATGAATATAAAGTTCTGTAACTTGTTAATGTATATCTCAATTTATAAGAGAAAGACTATGTTGGCTAGGGAGAAAAGGCAGATATGAATAAACATCTGTTTAGAAACTACTATGCACCAGACACACGGTTAGATGATTTACTTCAACTCAATTAATATGCAGAATACTCTCATGTTAGATCTATCTGAAGTGCATCTTTGGATACTTTTAGTTTTGGACTTTGAGGGGATTGTTTTACAGTCTGTGTGCCGTAATTAAGAATACATGGATCCATAGTACCATAGGAAGTATACTAGTATTAGTGAGTAAGATTTGATATTTCTACCATAGAAAAAGGGATCTTAATTATTTTGGGTTGCACACCTTGTTGAGTATCGGATAATGACTAAGGAAATTAACTTTTCAATAGTGTACCTATTCATTTTTTTTCTCCTCACAATTTCAGAGTATTGTGAATAGCCTGAAGTCTGTCCCATGAGTTAAAGGACAAAAACAAACAAACAAACTCTGCTGCAGATATTGATGCTTTGTTGAATCACTTCTTAATGATCTTCTTTTATCCTCAACACTTATGTTAATAAAAGCCTACAAGTTCTACCATTAAAATTTCTATTCTCTTAGAAACACTCTACTGGGAAGTCGTTGCTTAAGTAACACCAGAAATGTTTGCCTTTAAAATTATTTTCTAAATTTCTACTCTTGGGAAAGTTTTCTGCTCAATTCTCTGGGTGTTTGGCAAGGTTTTCTCCACTCAATGACTTTAACACACTGACACTTTGGAAATCTCTGTTCACTTCACAGCTCCCAGAAACTGTTCTTTGAGACTCAAAAAAGGCAAAAACAATCAAAAGCCCTTAGAGTCTAGCCATATGGATGCACAATTTAGTATTTGCCCAATGACCTATGGAGACTCCTAAGCAGTATTCTAGGTCTTCTTGTCTGATTAGTTCCCCCATTTCTGGCACCCTGGCCTGAAAATTTCAAACACCCCAGCAGCCCCAACCTTCAATTTCTGTTTCTTCTGTCCAGAAAGACCGTTGTTCTTTGTTTGCGCAGTACTTACCCTTGTATAGTTTGGGTTTTGTTCCAGGTAGAAAGCTTGTGTGGAAGTGAAGTTCACCTGTTTTTCTTTTCTCTCAAGGACCTTATACATGTACAGCAAGATTTCCAATTCCTGAAATTATTTGTTTTATATATTGTCCAGTTTTATAATTATTTTCAGCAAGAGAGTAAGTCAGTGTCTTGGGAGTATATTATCAGAACAAAAAGTTTATTTTGAGAATGAAAATTGAAATGAGTAATTATTAAATGTTAAACACTTTAAGTAGAATATCTTCTTTAAGTATTACAAAAAATTTATGAGATAAGACTATGCTCATTTTACATGGATGGAATGTGAGGTTCAGAAAAGTTAAGGAAAACTCCAAGAATCGTATGTTTAGAAATGGTAGAATCAAAATTAGAAACTAGATGTAACCAGGTCCAAAGCCCATGTGCTTGTTATTACTGCTCCTCATAACAACCTCTCTGGGATGCTTTCCCTTCTAAACACTGCCACAGAATCATAAAATAAGCTTGCTTAAATTTTAAAAAATATTTGGAAAATACTTACTTTTCAGTGATTATTTCCATCACCCTAACCAATGAGCAATAATAGTAACTAAGTATAAAAGCTAACATTTACCAGGATTTACTATATTCCAGGCATAGTACTAATTCCAATACTATAATTTTTGAAACAACCTTATGTTGTTATTACATTTTACAAATGAAAGAATTGAGGTGTAGAAAGTTAAGTAATTTTTCTAACATTACGTAATTAATAAGTTAGTTCAAAGACAGACTTAATATCATTCAGAGTTTGGAGTTTAGTTAAATATATGCACACACATTGAGAAAGACAAAAGGAATAGAATATAGGATAGACAAAAATTATCAAACATTTTTAAACTGGAAAGAGTAGTACAAAGAATCTTAGTAATATATTTATTTGTATTTGTACACTGGTGATAAATATGTTTGTTTAATTATAAAATGATAATTAAGATAATGATTTCATATTATAAAACAATCTCTTCCATTAACAGATGTGGGAACTGATTTCTCAGGTAATGAATCACTCAATTGAAATAATTAAGTTAGTAGCAAGATGGGTACTAAAATTAATAGTCACAGTTATTTTCTACTAAACCATGTTCCATTTTAATACATATATATTTGTAGATATTTTCTTGATGATTTTACCTTTTTTGTCTAGACGTTATATACTGATTATTATACAAAATGGTCAATATTTTCATTTTATCCCCACAGAAGTCCTGGAGCAAATATTATTATGCCATTTATTCAGCTAGAGAAACTGAAGCACAATGAAGTTCAATAACCCACCCAAGGCCTGTAGAATTAAAATCCTGGTGCCCTTGGTTTTAGTGATGATGCTCTACTGCCTCTTATTGAATAAAATTATTTCATTGACAAAATAGTTCCAAGTAGGTCATTTTAACATCTATCTTCAATTAATTTCCATTGGCTTCTGAGTTAATACCAAAAATTTTATTAGTTTACAAATGGCCTGGCTCTCATCTCCCTTTGCAAGTCTCTTCTCTTCTTTATCTTCTCCTGTCCTCTTCCTTTTTTCCCTCCTTTTTTCTCTTCTTTTTCCTTCTCCTCTTTCCCCTCCTTTTTTTATTTCCTCTTCTTCCTCTCTTCTCTCTTTCTTATCTGCCACCTCCTACTTTCTCTTTTTCTGCGGTTTCTCTCTCAAGATTGGAATTTAATCTGTCTCCTAGAATCAGTGGTGTCAGCAGTTTCTGTGTAATGCATTTTCTAAACATCATTTATGTGTGGAAATATTGAGAACTTTCAAAGCATACTACAGAATGCAGCTGCGTCATTTATTGGAAGTAGAAAAATTAACACTTTGACTCTTTTATCTCAAAGATGGAACAAAATGACAGCATAGTTTCTCTAGTAAATAAATGTATTTTCTTCCAGATATACCCTCAGAGAAGTTCCCTTAATTGGCTTCCACCATGGAACTGAGATATTTCCAAATTATGTATAGTTTTCAATATGTATGGTAGAAAATATACAATTAATTTTCCAAGAAAAATTATCTTGACTTCAATCTGACTCAGAAACATTATTGTAAAGATACTACATACAAAAGGACTGTCTAAGGTGGAACAAATGACGTTAATGTTATTTGATCTTAAACATTGTATAGTATTGGAACCAGATTTAACTTTAAAGTGGTCTTTATTTTCTTATTAACAAAATGTCTGAGTTTAAGCTGAGCATTCAGCTTTGAAATTGGATATTGCTATGTCTTCCCTCTCATCATCTTGCTAAACTTTGATTATTTTTCTCAAAATGACACTGAGATTCTTTTATCCTCAATATTGGTTGATAAATACTACTTATATATTAGATTTGTAATAAAAATTAGTTAAGGGAGGATGAAGAAGAAAACAGATATTTGTTCAAAACCAAATAAGAAATACAGACTCCGTGTCTTTCTGATTATATATGTAGCTATGTTATGTATTTATAAAATGTGTATCTATCTATAAAATTTAGCCATTTTCAACGTATGCAATGTGTAAATCTGTTACACATTTATAAAAACACTTTTATTATTTAATGGAATTTTCATATTAGTTTACATTTCAATATACTGATATTGAAATACAGATTTTTAGAGATTTTAAACACTAAACAATGCATAGAAATATATGAATAAATCAGTAGCCATAATCCATGATAATACTGGTTTATAAAGGAAGGTCCATGTGGAAACTTGTCATGTATGGCATTAGAGCAGCATAACACACTATGTCAGGCAAAGAAATTGATTTGAAAGGAAAAATAAAAATGTTAGAAATTTGTCTGAATTTTTGGCACCTACTTGTGTCCTGGTGGGCTCCAAATGGAACCCCTTATTGTTTTTCTCTAATACATCTTGGAGCTGACAGAGGTGCAAGTTGCAAGTCGCAGCTTGAATGTCATGCCTTAGGATGACAAAGCTCAATAAAAACAATTATTCCAAAGCCCATATCTCATCCATTATTAAACCTATGAAAAGAGTTTTAATTTCCTGTGCAATTACATAGTGAAATGTCATACTCTGGATGAAAAAAGATTAATTGCTTTTGATAAAATAGTGTGTATTTTTATTTGACTTTTTGGACATCTATTTAATGTAGTAATATCATTTCAATCTGATGTGCTTTATATCATGGAGAATTATTGTAATTTTGCATAGGAAATATTGTTTAATTATTTTCTTTTTTCATAAAGGAGTAAGAATAAAATATTAATTCCTCTTGGCTCAGAAGCACTAGCAGCCACACTTTATTTTTCAAATCTAGCTGGAGACTCTTTTACAAATGAGAAATAGCAAAATATGACTAATATATTTTGCAAGAGATTCATAAGATTACCTCAAGTAACATTTATATGTCATGTGTAGATACAAATTATAATTTCTATCATTTGTGTTTGTTTTCTACTTACCAATGATTATGAAGTAATCCATAACAATGACCAGTCACTTTCTTCCTGTCACAAATGTGGCATCGATTTATTCTGTCCTAAAGGCTAAACTAAAGGCAAGGAATCTTCAGGAAAACAATTTATCCAAATACTATGAGCTTTATACTGCATAGTGACAGAAGCAGGAAGCGCTTTGGAGAGTGAGACCAGCATTTGAAAAATAGTGGACTAGAGAGAAGCTATGACATTTCCATCTATTTCATTCAGCCCACTAAGTGCTTGGGTGTGATAGAATGTAATTACTCTCTTGTATTTCTGAAAACAGCTGGAATAGGCATTCGATAGAAAATGCATATATTAGCAATTTCACCCTCATACAAAGAAAATACAATTTTATGTTTGGTAGTATTCAGTCTTCAAGTGCCTATTGTAGTTACTGATGTTAAAAAGCAAGGAATGAAATCTGAAATAATATGTATATAACTTTCTGAATAATTATAAGACAAGGAAGAGACAACATTCTTTATTTGCAGCAGTGTAATATGATTGGTGGTCTGGGTCCTGGCAAATGTGTTTTAGGTCAGGAATGAGTTTGATTGGCACATATGATTTGGAAAGCTTACACAGTTCCTCATCCATCAAAAACTAATATGGGAAATTGTAAGCCTTAAAATCAGTACATTTATTTGTTTGCCAGAATTACAAATCAACTAGAGTCATTTTGTATCCAACATGTTCTTCCCTTTTGCTGATTTATAAAGAAGAAGGCTGAAAAGAGATAAACAGTAGAAGATTGCCTTTTCAGAGGTGACAAAGAAGAGTGTTTCAGGGAAAGCATATTAAGTGTCAGAAATAAAATTTCCATATTCATTTATAATTTTGAAATACCTATTTAAGTAAAATGTGAAAAGAAAATTGTACTTTGCATATATCAGTCATTATTTGTCAGTAATAAAGTACTGGTCATTTCCCTGTTTCTATAATTTAAGGAAATGTTGATAAATCTATATTAATCCTGAAAATGTGAATTGAGAAATTGAATAGTTACTCAGCTTGGTGTTTATGTAAATGTAATCTTTTAATTAACAGTATAAATGGGAAAAAAGTAAACTTGTATAACTTTTAAATATCACATTTATATTTCCATGTAATATGTAGAATTCTATAATATGCATATATTAGTTGATGAACTGCAGTACAATAGCTGAGCTCATTTTAATAGAAAAACTTAAAAACTTTTAATCTGATATGTATATTTTAAGGATGACATTTGATCTCTGACTATAAAAAGTAAAACATAAGTATTTTAGTTTCTTGTGCATTTCTAGGACATTCATACAATAGACACCTGGCTGTGATTATCCAATTTTATTTAAGACATTTCCATTAATTGGTAATTTTTTAATTTTAAGAATAAATATAATAAATAGATGAAGCTCTATCACACAATTACTATTTAATTTTATATTTTATGACCAGCACTTTTTTTGACCCAGAGTAAACGTCTCTATAATTATTAATATGTGAAAAAATGAAAGTATAGAGATTACACATGAAAAGAAATATAGTACACATAAAGTCATGATTTTCCATTATAATTCAGAATTCTTGAAGTCCTAAAATCATTGGATCAATTCTGACTATTTAAATGTTAAACTTTCAACTATATGATTAAAATTGCTTTTTTCAAGGTGAATGATAACCTCCATCTCACTAAATCCAGTTTTAAATCCTATTTCCTCAACATAATTCATATATAAGCTTGATTCTCAATATTCATGTATTTTCTAACTATACTCTTTCTGTAGGTAATCTAATTATTTAAAGATGATTTTTTATACTGATCACTCCAAATTTTATATCATAGTTTTTTTTTTTCCCTTTCTTCTGAGCTCTTACTCATTTGTCTATCTACTCAGCATCACTGCTTGGATATATAAAAGATCTCAAAGTCAACATGTCAAAAACAGAAATTATAATCGTGGATGTACCAAATTTTCTCCTATCATGATGTTCCTCATCTCAATAAATCATAACCTCACAATTGCTCACAGAAAACATATTGAAGACATCTTTGATTCCTCTGACATACTGTATCCAATTCATCAACAAATTTTTGGCTCTGTTTTCAAAGTGTATGCCAATGGGAACTTGTCCCATCAGCTTCAACATTATCACATCTATTCAAGTCACCAACATCTCTTGCCTGTACTGTGATAGTGAACTCTTAATTGGCCCTTCCACATCCATGCTTGCTTATTTATATTGTTTTGTTCACACAAGGGTTAATGCTGTATTTAAAAACAAAAGTTCGAACACAATACCACCCCTCCTTGAGACATTCCAATGGATGACCTTTATATTTAAAATAAAATCTAGATTCTCTCTAACAGCCCATAAGGCATTACATGATCAAGTGCTGCCATCTTTCCACTTTATTACCTACAAAATTGTTTCTCTCCCCCACTAACTCTCTA
This sequence comes from Lemur catta, assembly GCF_020740605.2. Classification (NCBI taxonomy): domain Eukaryota; kingdom Metazoa; phylum Chordata; class Mammalia; order Primates; family Lemuridae; genus Lemur; species Lemur catta. The sequence continues at coordinate 89,474,909 of NC_059132.1, read as the reverse complement.
AAAATCACACTAAGTTTTTTGGTGTTATTTCTTAATTCCAGACTTGTCTTGACTTAGAAGTTCTATATTAGCCATTTTTTCTGCCTTTAAATTCTTTTCTTGAATGTGTGCATGGTTCATGCTTTCTCAACATTAGATCATTCCTTCATAACATTCAGGTCTGGGCTCAAATGCTACATCCACAGAAAATGCTTTTCAAAAACAGGTTCTCTTTCTAGTCTCTTTCTTTCCTAATGTAACCCTTACTCTCATCTAAAATTATGTTAGTTTTTGTTTTATTCTCTTCTAGTCACAGTAGCATGTAACTCTATCAGTATAAACACTTTTCATCACTATTATTTCCTGATAACATACTTGGCCTAATATATTAGCCAAAAAATATTTTTTGAATTGATGAATGAATGAATAGATTTTCCTTACAAGGCCCAATTGAGTCATATATTTAGTAATTTTGTGTGTCCTACTGAGAAACTGCCAGCCATGTTAGCTACAACTTTTCTCCCAATAAGGTATCTTATGACAGTTTGGACTCAAGAAACCTCCAATCAACATCCACTTGTTCCAGGAAATGGCTTGCCACAGAAAACCCTCCACTCCTGACACTGAATAATCACTCCTTTTTTGAAATTTCCCCAAACTTGCTCACTTGTCCTTTTGCAGTGAACCAGAGACTTCCAGATGTATCTGAAGACAAATTAGAAATTCTCATCTACTTCCAAAACTTCAACACAATAGGAAAGTTTGCCCATCAAAGACTGTGTCCATATTTTCTCTTTTTACTCTCTAAATGTACTCTGTTATCTAACATTTGGAACCCCTGCAGAAACTTAAGTGATGGGAGATGGGTTTCCTTGCCTGATGTTTACAAACAAATGGGTTTGTTAATTTTATCTCAGACTTGGTTCTGTCTTTGGCACAACTTTGGCACAACAGAGAAATTTAAGAGAACCTGCTGGCCTTCTAAAGACATCATCATAGACATATTTGATAGTTATCCCTTACCCTCCACTCTGCTACCAACATTGTATTTCTCAGCCTGAGAAATGGACAGGTGCTACAGTGTGCATTAAATAAATTGAATTCATTGATTCTTCGATTTGCAAAGGTTGGAAATTCTGAAAAATTTATAAAGTATGTATGAATATAACTTAATCTAGATATAGCTAGCACTGTTCATATGTTGATTCCACAAGAATTGTCCTCTCAAAAAGCTCATTATTATTAAATACAATTCATATATGTTTTAGAATCCTATTAGAGCCTGCACAGCATTTAAAAATATGATGTCTCCTGCTTTACCTGAACATGTCTTATCTTAGATTTTCTAATCTTATAAACTCTCCTGGGTTTCTTACCAAATTTTTGGAAATCTTTGAGATTATATGTGTAGGCTTCTCTAAAGTCAGAAAGGTATTCCCAGGCTACAAGGGTCTATAGGTAAAAATGAAATAATAGAAATAGTGCTACATTAGTATTCCTGGAATAAAAACTCTATTAATTAATTAAAGACTCCAGTTTAGTGTATGCAAAAAGAAAAGAAATAAATTGGATTACATGAATGAAAAGTGTGATGATACACTGGAAACAGATTCAGGTGGATCCAGTTATTCAAATTCCATTACAATATTATATTTGGAATCTATTCCTATTCATCCTGTAGATTTTTTTTCCTGTGCATTATCTACATTTTTTGTATGTTCTTACTGTTGGGAAAGATAGACATTAGTAGTTTCAAGAACCAAGTTCTTATAATTTTTCAGCATTCATATAAATTCTTTTAAAAAGGTATTTAGTCCTGCTGCTTAGAACATGTACTCACCTATTCTTTGATCAATCATTAAATTCAGGAGTAGATAGATGTTCAGCAATGTTCTTGATTGATCATTTTACCCATTCCTAGTTCTTTGGAAAGTAAATGGTAGTTGAGAGGAGACAGACAGAGAGAGAGGAAGGGTGGTGGGGAGAGAGAGAGAGACAGAGAAAGAGAGAAACTCCATACATAGGAAGTAAGGGAGAAGGAATGGAATTCCTGCCAGTCAAAAGAATATTTCTATAATGCATTCAACCTCTTGGCTGCTCAGCATTCATCCACAGCTTTATGTAATTGTCTTTGGAATTCTACCTAGTAAACTGTCACTATCCCAGATGAAATATACCCAAATATGGGCTCTTATGTTTTTACTTTCCTATGAGGAACAACCCAAAGACTTATCCAGTCATGGCACAAAGCTCCAAGTACAGGATTTGTGAATGTTTTTTCTGTTACTCAGGCTTGTATATAGCTCCTTTTTATTCTGCTATTTATGCTAAGTGGTAAATTATACACCAAAACCACTCTATATGTAATGGTATGAAGAATATAATTACTTGAAAAATATCACATCTATTTTCATAGATGAAAAAATAAAATCAATATAAACGCTTTTGCCAAAAAAAAAAAAAAAAAAAAAAAAAAAATCAGAGGATTCCAGCTATGTTAGTGCAGTGAGTTAATTGGCAAGCCAATTTATCTGCTCTCAGCTTTTTCCCGAGAGGTTATTTTTCTTTAAGTCCAATTGTGCAATGGCTCTTGATGGGGATTTTTCTTTAGCCTATGAATTGTCTCAGGTACTTGCGAAGGTGAATTCATCAATTTAGGTGTCTGACGATGGACTGCCTTTAAGCTGAAGTCTACTAGAATTTCTTTGAAGTAGGAATCTTAAACATTTATTTTAATATCATGGCTCTTGCAGTTAGACTTTGTCCTTGAAGATTCTAGGTCTGGCCAGCCTTCAGGCCTCAGCCTCCAGTTAGTTTCTGCCTGGGGGAAGAATGGTATAGGCTATGAGGGGGTGTCAGAGCTTCCCTGAGCTGCATCACCGGGGGGTGATTGTCAATTGTGTCAGGAAGGTGGACTTTGTGGTTTGGTTCTTTAGCTAGGCTTTTTGCACCCTGCCTGTGCTTATGCTAAACCTTATGTTTAAGCAAAGAATGTGGCTTTTACAAACTTTTGAAGCACACAATTATCTGATGACTCCTTAATATACTGTTTCCTACCAGTAAAGGTCTAACCTGGCAAGGCTAAACTTTTCTGGACTGAGACTTACATCATGTTTATAGGATGGCCACAAACAGTAGCCAACAAAATTCAACATCCTTATATTTTATATCCACTCACTTTTAATTCCAATGTCAACATGTTAGTTGCCTGAGCCCTTAAATAGAGAAGTATCGAGTTTAACAGGTGGCTTTGCCAGCTTAAATACAGGTTGCCAGCCTCTGAGCTAAGGGTTGGGTTATAATCTCAACACTGAGATCTGACTGTGACTCAGTTCATCCTACAGTTTAAAACCTTCATGTACAATACCTCCAAGGCTGCATAAGTTTTCTACTGATCATAATTCTTCCAGGTGCAAGTGACTAAAATTCATAAGTAACTTTAGCGAACGAATTGTATTTACTTCTTTAATTCTACAGAATTAAGTTGCATGAATTTTGCTATTCCCAGGCATTTCCGGAAGTGCCTCTTTTTCTGTCTCTTATAGCTCAGTTTTCTCACATGTTGGCTTTGTTTTGGGCTAGGATGAAAAAATTTTCTATTCCAGATACTGTTTCAGGATGCAAATAATGAGCGAATGTTGATCCTGGGGCTGTGAAAAGTGACAGTGCTCTGAATAGGCACTAAGGATCCAGCAGAATCAGAAAGACAAAAGTCCACAACCAAAAGGAGCTTAGATTCTAGAGAGGTAGGACAAACAATAGGAATGATTGATTAGAATATGTGGTATATCAGATGGCGATAAATTCAGTAGAAAAAATTCTCTGTAGAGCATAGGCTGTTCCTAGGGAGTGCTAGGAGTAACTTACTCTAGAGAAGAACTTAAATTCTAGTAAGGGAAGACAAACAAACAATAAATGGGTGACATATATACTATTTCAGTTGATGGCAGGTTCTGTAGAAAAGGACATTTAAATGTTTTTTTTTTTTTTTTAGAGAAGGGAAAGCTCTTAGGGTGTGTCAGGAGTAACTCTAGAAGGAAAGAGATGGTCTGTCTCAGGATATATATCAATTCCTATCCTCTGCCCTGTATCAATAGCTGTTCCTTGAGAAGAGGTTATTCTTCTTTCTTAGTCACTATTTCTGATATGGGAAAGGTAGGGTTCATTCAAGGAAAGAAGAAGGTAAGGGAGTAGGCTGCTCCTATTATAGAAGGAAAAGATGGGTTTTGTTTCTAGGCACCATGGTTTAGGGTGCTGGCCAGAAAAGACAGTAGAAGTTCCATACAGACTACTCTCTTAAAGAGTAGATTTAAGGATAATACTTCCTCAGAAGTATTTCTGTTGATATCATTATATCATTATTATCTCATAATAATAATCATTATTATTACACTATGCCTATGCTGTATTAGTTTTAGTATTCTCCTAAAACTGCAAACCTTTATGAAGTTAAAATAATTGTGCAATCTTATTTGAACTTAAGCTACTCTTTACTTAATGGAAAAATTTGAAAATCCCTTATTTTCTGTAGTCTATGTTGTACTTGTTCTCTTGGAACTTGAAGGAGAGCTTGTCTTACCAAGTTGTCAGAGAATAGACAACCCTCATGTCTTAAAAACATACATTCAGGAGAACGGAATTGATATGAATAAACTCAATCAGAAATTAGCTATATAGGTTTTGTTTACACAAGTGATACAGAATCAACTTTAGGGTGTTCTGGAACATCACTGCCTCCCCATCTAGAACTTCTTCTTGTCTCTCTCAGCATAGTACTTCTAGATGATTTCAGGAACTTTTATGAACTCAGTGAAGAAATGATTTTCTGATTCTAAAAATGTTTATTTTCATGCCTTTAAAGGCCACAGTTTTCTTGAATGTCACTCTTGCCTTTCATTTCTATTTGCAAAACAGCCAATTTTTGTCTAAACTTATCTCTTTCCTATAATACCATATTTGATATGGCTAATGATGAGCAATTCTCACTATTTTCTAACTCTTTTCAATGCCCTAGAAGTTATTATGGAGCACTTTTGCCAAATATTTTACTTTGAAATACAAGGACCTTTGAGTATCTGCTTCTTTGTATGTACTATTAAACTAAGCCAAAAACCTCTCCTTCCATCCTTCCTTCCATTTTTTTTTTTGCATGGCATAGCCTCATTTAAAATATAATCCTCATTAATATATTATTTAGAATAGCATTAGTCCTGAAAGAAAGTATTTCAAAATTTTAAGTAGCATAGCAAAATAGAAAATGTATTCTTTATTCATCATATCAAAGTACAACGTGAGTCAGTTGGTTGGGAGAGTTCTGCTAAATGCAATCGTGTCGAGTTCAGGCATCTTCTATCTCATTTCTCCTCAAGTCCTCTCTACTAAGCTAATGGATAGAGAAGTAGAGTAATTTACATTTTTATGATCCAGGCTTGGAAGTGTGGAACTTAGCCAAAAAGTATATAGCTAACTACAGGAGAGGTGTTCTTGTTCTATATCACTTGTAAAAATCTACCCCTTATTTAGAATTCAGTATGATAGGTCAAGAAAAAAATTGTTAATGTTGCTTTTGGGAGGAAATAGAATAGTTTCTATTTCCAAAATGAAAACTGCATTCAGAGTGATTTTCCTAAAACTCAAATCTCATCATGTTGAAACCCTGTATCAAAACCTCTAGTGGCTCCTTATCACTAAGATAAAATGCAAACTGCATAATGTGATCTACAATATCTTTCTATTTTTTTTTGAAAGGGATTTTTTTTTTATTGTGGTGAAATGCACATAACATAAAAGTTACCATTGTGGCATTTAAGTACATTTGCATTGCTTTACAACCATCATCACCATCTATCTCCAGAACATTTTCATCTTGCAAAACTGAAACTATGTATACATTAAACAATAACTCCCCATCCCTTCTCTCCCCAGCCCCCAGCCCTGGCAGCAACCATTCTACTTTCTGTCTCCATGAGTTTGACAACTCAAGGATCTCATATAAGTGGAATCGTACAGTATTTGTCTTTCTGTGACTGGCTTATTTCCCTTAGCATAATGTCTTTCCAAGTGCATCCATGTTGTAGCATGTGTCATTTTTAAGGTTGAATAATACTCCATTGTATGTATATACCACCTTTTTTGCCCATCTCCACAATAGTGTTCATTATACCCAATAGGAGAGTTTTTATTCCACACCTCCCTACCCACACTTTTTCATTCTTCGTTCCCAATGACCTTTATATCTCTCTGTGCCCATGTGTTCCCATCATTTATCTCCCACTTATTAGTGAAAACATATGGTGTTTGATTTTCTATTTCTGAGATATTTCACTTAGGATAATGGTCTCTAGTTCCAGCCAAGTTGTTGCAAACTACATTATTTCACTCCTTTTTATGGCTGAGTAGTACTCCATGAGATATACATACATACAGACACACATACATGATATATACACACACACACATTTTACATGTGTGTGTGTGCATGTGTGTATATATATACACATACGTGCATGTGTACACACACACACACACACACACGCCACATATTCTCTATCCATTCGTGAATTGATGGGCATTTAGGTTGGTTCCACATCTTTGTGATTGTTGAGTATTTTTGCATCTAGGTTCATAAGGGATACTTGTCTGTAGTTTTCTTTTTTGTTGTGTTTTTTTCTGGCTTTGTTATCAAGGTGATATTGGCTTCATAGAATGAGTTAGGGAGGATTCCCTTCTTCTCAATTTTATGGAATAATTTCTGTAGGATAAGTACTAGTTCTTTGTAGGTCTGATAGTATTCACCTCTGAATTTGGTTATGAATCCATCTGGTCTGGGGCTTTTGTTTGTAAGGAAATTTTTTAAAATAATTGCTTCAATCTCACTGCTTGTTATTGGTTTGTTCAGGATTTCTATTTCTTCCTGATTCAGCCTTGAAAGGTTTCATGTTTCCAGGAATTTATTCATTTCCTCTAGGTCTCCAAGTTTGTTTGGATAGAGGTTTCTGTAGTATTCACTGATGATATTTTATATTTTCATAGTATCAGTTGTAGTATCTCCTTTTTCATCTCTGCTTGAGGCTGTTTAAGTCCTTTCTCTTTTATTTATGATTAATGTGGCTAGTGGTCTATTGCTTTTGTTTATCTTTACAAAGAACCAACTATTGTTTGTGTTTCATTTCACTTAGTTCTACTCTAAGCTTTCTTATTTCTTTTCTTCTTGTGGCTTTGGTTTGGTTTGTTCTTGTTTTTATAGTTTCTTAAGATGTGACATTAGGTTGTTCATTTGTGATCTTTCTGTCATTTTGATGTAGGCATTTAAGGCTATGAATTTTCTCCTTAGTACTGCTTTTGCTGTATCCCATAGATTTTGAAAGTTTGTGGCCCCTGTGTCATTCAGCTAAAGGAATCTTTTGATTTCTGTCTTAATTTCATCATTGACTCTAGGATCATTCAGCAGCGGCTTGTTTAATTTCCATGACTTTGTGTGGAATTGAGTGTTTCTCTTGGAATTGATTTCTAGTTTTATTCCACTATAGTCTGAGAAGATACTTGTTATGATTTTGATTTTTTTGATTTTGCAGAGACTTGTTTTGTGGCCTAAGATAGGATCAGTCTGAGAAAATGCCCCATATGCTGATGAGAAAAGTATATATTCAATATTTTGGGGGTACAGTGTTCTGTAAATGTATGTTAGTTCTCATTGTTCTAGAGTGTCATTTAAATCCAATGTTCTTTATTCATATGGTGCTTTGCTGATCTGTCCAGTTCTGTCAGTGGAGTGTTGAAGTCCTAGAAATTATGATGCTACTGTTTATTTCTCTGCTTAGCTCTAGTAGAATTTTCTTTATGAATATGGGAGCTCCATGTTAGGTGCATATATATTTAGAATTGTTATGTATTCTTGTTGAATCGCTCTCTTTACTATTATGTAATGACCATCTTTGTCTTTTTTTTTTACCATTGTTAATTTGAAGTATATTTTATCTGATACGGAAATAGCTACATCTGCTAACTTTTGCTTTTTTATTTGTGTGGAATATTTTTTTCCACACCTGAACCTTGAGTCTGTATGCATCACTGTGGATTAGTTGTGTTTCTGGGAGACAGAAAATATTTGAGTTGTGTTTTTTCATCCAGTCATCCTTCTATGTCTTTTAAGTGAGGCATTCAGAATGTTCACATTAAATTTTAGTATTGACATGTCAGATGTTGTTCTGTTCATCATGTTGGATGATATTTTATTGTTTTGTTTTCCCTCATATGCTATTGTTTTATAAGAGCTGTAAGCTTTAATTTTTGAATGTTGTTACACTGGTTGGTATCTCTTGTGCTGTTCCATGTATAATGCACTTTTGAGCATTTACCATAGGACAGGTCTAGTAGTGACATATTCCTGTGGTATTTGCTTGTCTGGAAAGGTCTTAATTTCTCCATCATTTATGAAATTTAGTTTTGCAGAATACAAAATTCTTGGCTGGTGGTCTTTCTGTTTAAGAAGACTAAAAATGGGACCTCAATCCCTTGTGGCTTATAAGGTCTCCACTAAGAAGTCTGCTGTTAACCTGATGGGTTTTCCTTTGTAGGTTAGTTGTTGCTTTCATCTTGAGGCTTGTAGAATTTTCTCCTTCATTTTGGCTTTGGCCAGGTTGATGACTGCCTTAGAGATACCCTATTTGCTCTAAATCTTCCTAGTGTTTGATAGCCATCTTGTATCTAGATATGCAAATTTCTGGCAATACCATAGAAGTTTTCAGAGTTCTCCTCAACAATTCCCTCAGGTAGTATTTTCATGCTTTTTGCTTTTTATTCTTCTTCCTCTGGGATACCTGTAATTTGTATATCATCTAATTTTACATAGTTCCATATTTCTCTTAGTTATCATTCATTCTTCTTTGTTCTTTCTTCTGCATCTTTGATTATGTTATTTTGAAAGCATTGTCTTCAAATTCTGAGATTCTTCTGCTTAGTCTAGTCTTTTGTTAAAACTATCTGCTGTATTTTGTAACTTCATAAATGACTCATTTATTTAAATTCTGTGTATCCTTTCTTATGTTTTCTACCTCTTTGGTGAGTTTTCATATTTTTCATTCATGTCCTGAAATATTCTTTTGCTTTCTTTGTTTTGCTTTTAAAATTTCTCTTTAATTCCATTCATTTTGCTTGTCATACATATTCTGAATTTTATTTCTGACATTTTGACAATTTCCCTTTGGTTCAGGTCTGTTGCTATGGATCTGTTAAACTTCTTTGCAGGTGTTGAAGTAACTTGATTTTTATGTTTCCAGAATTGTTTTGCTAATTTCTTCTAATCTGAAGCCTCTTCTCTCAGCTCAGGCTGATAAGTTTGCAGGGCACCTGTTCTCCTTTGCTGGGAACCCTCCTACTTGGTGAGAAGGAGAAATTCCTAGAGAGCCCTTTTGTGTCCAACTCCAGAGGATTGACCCAGGGGCAAAGGGGTGAATGCAGTGAGAGCCCATATTACAGCTGTTCTCCAGCATAGTCCTATTCCCCTGTGGTTGTCATACTTCAAGCTGGTACTAAGGGATATTTGTTCAGATTGCTAGGTTGGTTTCCAGGCGGCTGTTGAAAGCTTGGGTATGGGGCCAGCAAGTCCTTCTCCACAGAAGTAGGTGGTGTGACCTTGACTGGTGCCTAGGCAAGTTACAGTACCTTGGTAGGTGCTTAGATGTGTGAAGGGACTGTAGCCAGTGGCGGGGCATGTCATGGAAATTTGCCTGTATCTGTGCAGGTCATGGGACCTTGGCAGGTGCCTGCATGCATCACGGGACCACATGCAGTGGCAGGGTGGTTCAAAGGAACTTTGCAGGTGCCTGGGCATGTCATGGGACTGCAGCCAGTGGTAGGTTATACAAGATCTTTCTTGATTTCCATTTGCAATCCTCCCAGTCCCTTTTACACTCTGAACTTTCTCCACAGGTTATGTCAATTAAATGCTGTCATTTTTATCATTGCTGTCCTTTGCTCATTTTTCTCCTTTTGCCTGGTATATTTTCCGGTACTTCCTATAATTTAGTCCTTCTTGTTCAAATTTAATCTTAGCTATTATTTCTTCCTCTTGAAACTTTATTTCCTCTCAAAAGCAACATTTAAATTTTTATTTCCTGGTCTAACATACTGAATTTTAAGTGCCTAAATAATTGTTTCTAAATGTCAAGTTGAACCTGCATGTGAGCAGGAAGCACATCTTGCTTACTACTGTATCCTTAGGTCTTATACATACTGATGAACACATATAGAGAGCTTAATAGATATTTTTAAATATATGAATGAGTTATAGAATATAATTTTCAATTTAAAGCCATATTTACCTGGCGTTAAGTCAATGGTTATTAATTTCGAGATTTTAGGGCTGTTGTAAGATACTTTAGTTGGAAATGAATCCTAATGCATAGGAAAGTTTCAAAATTATAAATGTTATAGAATCAGGCATGTATTTGTTAAAATTTTGAGAGGTTGAGGGTCACTTACATAAGTAAATTCATTTTGAAGTCTGGTGCTTAGGGATATTATTTACAGGACTTATTTCCTTGCTTGTTGCTTCAGACATATCTGGTGAATTTTCAAATACTGTAGTAAGAAAATATATTTACTAGGTCCTAATTATAATGTCTGTGGCTTAATCATAAAATGAAATGTGGTTGCTTGGATGGAAGATTGTTTTTAACTGTAATAGTAATTTTTAGCCAGCACTCCATATATACTGCATTATTCTTGAATTCTTTCTTAGAACTCCATTACTTTTTTTTTTTTTTTTTTTAACACCTTTGCGGCTTTTATTCCTTGATTGTTTCCAAATCCCAAGTCAGGAGATAGTCTTTTCACTTTCTAATTTTTTAAATGATTCTGTAACTTTGAAATTATAGTATTCCATGAGTTTTACTGATTGCCACTTGTCTACAGTTAAATGTATGATATAAATGGAGTTATATAAAAATTAACGAAAGAGCAAGTACATTATATTTTATTTTCTTCTTTATTCTTCCATGGAGGAATTTTAAATTAATATTATTAGAATGAATAAATACTTGAATAAATGATGGCTAGAAGACTGAAGCAGGTTCAGTTTTCAAAGGATAATTCAGAAATCTGGGAATTATATCTAGCATAGTAAAAATATTCAAGATATGCATTTTCTTTATTTCTTTCTTCCTTCCTTCCTTCCTTTCTTTCTTTTTTTTTTTTTTTTTTTTTTTTTGAGGAGATGAGGTTTCTCTCTGTTGCTCAGGCTGGAGCACAGTGGCACTATCATTGCTCACTGTAGCCTCAAACTCCTGGGCTCAAGTGATCCTCCTTCCTTAGCTTTCCAAGTAGCTGGGGTGGCTAATTTTAATTCTTCTTCTTCTTTTTTTTTTTTTTAGAAACAGAATCTCCCTATATTGCTCAGGCTGGTCTCAATCTCCTGGCCTCAAGCCATCCTTCCACTTTAGCCTCCTGAGTTGCTGGGATTATAGGTGTGAGCACAATGCCCCATTCCATTTTTTTTCTTTAAAGTGAAATTCACCTCCATGGATTAATATATTGATTTATGTAACACAAATGATCCCCTTCTTATGTTATATAAGTTGCTTCACTTTTGAAAGCCAACAGATAATTTTTTTCTGTGTTATTTTAAGCTAGGAAGTTTGATATTCTGACATATTCTTGTCAATGTTATTTAGAGTGATTTATAACATTCCCATTTTACAAAATCTTTGACCAAAAATGTATCATTTTTAGAATAATGTTATGTACATTTTAAATATAAAATCTCTGGTTGTATCTTACTTAAAAGTAAAGATGTATGATAGGAAAGTTCAAGGAAAGCCTCTGCTTTTCAATGTCATATATGATTAGCTTTTTTCTGCCTTCCATTTTAATAAAAGGGCAGACAATTTAACACATTTTCAAACAGCCAACTTTATGTATCTTGTTAGATTATGAATAATCATGAAAATCAAACATTTGACATTTAAAAAAGTAGAGACTTTAATTTAACCCACAAATTAGTCTCTATTCTTGTTTTATTTTCATAAGAGAGTGTATACATTTTCCCCCAAATTTTGTTCTTACAGTTGAAAAGAGTAAAAGGCCAATGTTTGAGTACTTGATTAGAGGGAAAAAATATTTCACATAGCCTGGGAATTATGCCTATTTAACATGCTTATTGAGACTAGAAAATGTGATCATTTGGACACATGACATTTTAGTTTCAAAACCAGCTGAAAAGAGTTTGTTTTCATTTGTTTATTTGTGGTTTGACACAATCTGAGCCATGTCCACAGAGAACACAAAGACTAGTCTCAGACCAGACTTTACAGTAATTCATGTGCTTATGAGGTAGCCTAAATCTTTTATCTCATGTGGATAAGGAGTAAGAAGTATGAACTATGAATAGACTCAAGTCTCACTATGATATTATATCAGTTGTTCAAGATCTATAAATTGTTTGGAGTATTTGAATCCATTCTATGTTTATGGCTAGTTCTCTCAGAGTTTTCTTTATTTTCTGTTCTTGGAACATTATCCAGACATCTCAAATCTTATTATCAAATAAGGTAACTGATACAATTTTGAGTAGCATCTGTCTAAGGACCTGGAAGAGGGTAACAGTAACTTTCTCTGCTTGGAATGTCAGTCTCATAATTCAAAGGTCTTTCTCTAATCCTTTCATTTAGCTCTAATATACATAAATACACACACATACACATACATATGTACATATTGTATTGGTCTCAAAATACATACAAAGAGTGATAAACAGGCAATTACATCTCCTGTTGAACTTCTTGACATCAGTTTACTGCAAATGTGTACACATGCTGTAGTCTTTAATCTAAATCTATATAAGTTAGCAGCCAAATTATCAATTTCCAACTAATATCAAAAATATACAAGAAAAAATACAAGATTGTATCATTTCCACATCTTCACTTTGATATATTACACCGTTAAAATAGGAAATCTTTCAGTTAGATAATAGACGTTCATGGATGCGGTATCTATGTCTTCATTGCAGCTCTCATTTGTTAGTATTTTTTTGTCTTTCTTTTATAAAAAAACCACTTGTGATTAATAAAAATGTTTACTATGTTATAAAACATTTATTGTATGAATATTTTAAAAAGCAGTTAGCAGCTCTCTCAAATTAATACTAAATATAATATTAGAAAGTTGAATATGTAAAGGCTTTGGATAAAGTGAAAAGTATAAAATATTTAGTTTTAAAACATTTGTTGCTCCTATTAATCTCAAAAACCATGAAATGCCACTTAAACTTTAAATTATTTTCTAAATATATAGAATTCAGTTATATCGTTCTCTTTGATTGTTTTCCTACTTTCATGCCATGCATGATATGTTAGATATATTTAGGTAAGAATTCTAAGGCATGGCTCCCCAGTTCTGATGTCTCATTTGCTCCATACAATTTCTTTCTCCAGATTAGGCAGAAATTTAGATAATATCACAGTCTTATATATAAAATAACAGACCCTTTAGTAGCTTCTCATTGCACTGTAAGATTAAATGTACATTCTTTATTATGGCCTTATTTTTTTTTTCACTTCTAGATACCCCCAAGCTCAGAGCTTTTGCAGATATGGTTTACCATATCTGTAACTTCTTTTTCCTTTGTCTTTCCATGGACAACAAATTTCCATCATTCAGATCTAAATTTAAAAAGCATTTCTTCAGAGAGTCCTTCTCAGCTACTATGTCCCCTACCATGTCTCTGGACTTCATATTATTGCCTGACACATAGTAAACATGCATTACATACTTTTGAATAATTACACTGAGGTGCAAGCACTCATCCACCAAGGGTGGAGAAATGGGAGGCATCTCTCAGATGTAGGCAAGAATTGGGTATGGAATCTGAAGAAAACTTAAAAACAATAATAAAACCAATGAAATTTCTGTCTTCTTTTCCTTATCACATCGTACCAGCAATGCTTTGGTAGTAGAATCCTCCTTCATAGGAAATTTTTCTAATGACCTAAGGTGTAATTGTTGTGGTTACTGCTGAGTTTTAATAAAGTACATTTAACCTTCAAATTAGTAATGCTTACTCATTTAAAAATTTTGAGTACATATTATATGTCCAAACTCTACAGTGCTTTGATAGACTTGAAATAAACACAGGGATTCTGGGTATGAAGTAACAATGTAAGATGCTTCAATTCTTTTATTCTATGTGGCTACTTGGAATTTTATTAACTTTTTAAATTATAATTTTATTAATGTTTAAAATTTTAAATGGTGAAATGTGCAAAGTAAGGTATATTTTCCTTTATTTAAGAAAATTCACTAATGTACTTAAAAGTATTGATTACTTTTCCTCTCTGTATTTTAAAATTTATTTCTTATTTCTACTTAAAATCACTGACTCTATTACACACACAAAGTTCAAGAAAGGAAAATTAGCTCTCCTGTATTTCTTTTTGAGACATTATTAATATTATACATTTAATTTTATTACAACAAAAATAATTTTTCTATAGAAGAGTTGGGTGTTAAAAAATGGTCTGCTCTGAGTTTAGCTATTATACCTTGGGAATGGTATCTAACTTTTCTCATCCTCATATTATCATTAAAGTAAAGAATTTAGAGGCCGGGCACAGTGGTGGCTCACGCCTGTAATCCTAGCACTCTGTGAGGCTGAGGCGGGAGGATGGCTTGAGGTAAGGAGCTCGAGACCAGCTGAGCAAGAGCGAGACCCCGTTTCTACTAAAAATAGAAAGAAATTAGCTATCTGGACAACTAAAAATATATAGAAAAAATTAGCCGGGCATGGTGGTGCATGCCTGTAGTCCCAGCTACTTGGGAGGCTGAGGCAAAAGGATCGCTTGAGCCCGGGAGTTGGAGGTTGCTATGAGCTAAGCTGATGATGCCATGACACCCTAGCCTGGGCAACAGAGTGAGACTCTGTGTCAAAAAAAAAAAAAAAAAAAAGAATTTAGAAAACTAAATAAATGGTACACCATTAAATGAGTTTGATAGAATTTGGAGTTCTTAGCAATTCCCCATCAATTAGTATATCTCCATTCTTAAATTGTGTGCGGCTCCCTCATGATAATGGATGAGATCACATAATCTGTTGATTGTAACAAGTAAATCTTAAACAATTTATTTATAGAAGATTATATTATTTAATAAGCAAAATATGGATACAGAATATCCTGTTGTTTAAGGTAAGTGCTGTCTCGCCAGATAAACCAGGGTTCAGTTCACCTTTTGCCTTTTCATCAACTAGTTTTGTAACAGGGAGATTTTATGTAAATACTTTTTGTCTCATTTTCTTCCTTCTTTTCATATCTATCTAATGTGGTTGTTTTGATCATTAAATAAGCTCAGACATATAAAATACTGACATAAAATTACCATTTATAAATAGTTCCTATGATTACTTTTCCAACAACTCTGTTATTATTGACATAATTAACAAAATGAAATTCTTAAGTTGTTATATTACAAAGAAACATTGATACCAAAACAATATATCAATGCAAAAAAAAGTAAATTAGTCTAAATTATATTTATGATTCTTAGGCTATAATAATTGTGTCTCAACTTGAAAGAAACTTGAAGAAAAGAAAAAGCAACACCAATTCACAAATTCATTCTACTCCAGTATTATCATTAGACAACTGTGAATTCATAAGATCTTATTTGTACTTTAAGTGTTTGGCTATTAACAGGAATTATACATACATATGAGTACACTTATAGGCATAAAAAGCATATTTAAATTGGAATGTATATTTTAGCAGTTGTTTTTCAATAATTAATAACATAAAATTCTTTTATTTTATGAGTAACCAAGATGAACTGAGATGCAATATACAAGTCTGTAACCTTTATTCTTCAGAATAAGGGAGAAATCTATAGTTTATTCAGAGATTACATTACATTAATTTTTAGCTTAGCTTAGTCTTATAAAATGTAAAACAAACAGAGTGGTTCCTAAAAGATGGATCTGTAAAATTACTTTTGGGCTTCATGTAAATTTTGGAAGTATGTACAGAGAACGAAAAAGGTTGTGCTCAACTCCTGAACTTAAATAGATAAGCTCTCTGGAAATCAGTGTTTGATTTTATAAAATAGAAATAATCACCTCTTCTAATTCCCTTGAGAGGGCTGTAAGCAAATAAAAAATATTTTTAACACATTTAGTAAGGTTAGAAGTGCAACAAAATTTTAGTTTTACTATTACCAGGCAATACAAAGAGGAAATTTGAACATCTCTACATGTATAAACAAGCATAACTCTTTTCTGAATTTCCTGCTGAGATTATTATATAGATTAATAATACATAACATTCTGCAGATTTTAAAGAGCAAAACTAGCCTTCACCTGTCATGTTTCTTTGTAAGTGAGTAGGTGTCCTAAAGATGCATATTGCTCTAACAACAGGATAAGTTATAAAACTTTGATGTATTTCATGCATTTGTTGATAATGGATTAATTTATCCCACCTGGCTCTTGATCCACTCCCTCCAATAAAATGATCTACAATGCTTTGCAGTATAGACAACCACATGAAGACACTATAGAATATCACAGCAGCATCTGCTATTATGAGGCAAAGAGGAGAGATAAAAGCTTCAGAAGCAAGCTTAATAGAAACCAGAGTTTTGTATTTAGCAATAATAGATGATAATGAAAGAAAAGAAGTAAAAATTGTGTTTTATATCATTATTGGCTGTTACTCATAGACTCTCAGTCAGGGGTGTGGGTCATGGAATTATAGGTTCTTTTGCTGTGCTTGGCAAGTGAATTATTTTTACATCTGAATACTTAAAGCTCCTCTAGATGCACAGAAATGTCTAAAAGAGGAAGGAAATATTTTTAGGTTAATGCATTTGTGATCATATATAGATTATAAACAGAAATGAAAAGCTTTACTTTCCTAAACATTCTGTGAAATGTATGCTAGGCCAGCTAAAATGTTTCATTATATGCATTAGTAATACTGGACAATTAAACACTTTTACTAAAATAATAGCATGTATTTGAGAAGAAAAATCAATTAAATGGTAAGATAAAACTTAATAGAATGAATTATTTTGAAGTATAATTTAGTAATACTATTTAGATACATAGACCCTAATATTTAGCAACCATACATGTTTGTATCTGAATGTCTAGTTAATAATTTTTTAAAAGTGTCAAGATGATAGTTATGAAAATGCCTCTTCATCACTCCAGCCTTACATAATCCCTATATGTCATTTTCTAAGACATATCTCCCATGACCGATGGACTCAAAGCAGTGATATCCACCTGACTGGGTTGGTCTTATCCACAGTCGTAGGCGACTAAAAGTTCGTATTTGTAATTGATGAGGCCTACAAAGCTCTACATTTCAGTCTTCTAGGAAACTCCATTTCTGTTTTCTCATGATTAGTATTTCTGTAAATGTACTATTTATTTTGTACAAAATTATAGAAAACTTTTAGTCCTATCAATCAAGCTTAGCATACCATATACAATGTGCGCTAGGTATTAAAGATTACATTTATGTTGAATCAGAAACTGATATGTTTGTCCTTGTATTCTTGAACATCATTTCAATTCCAAATTGATTCAGTTCAATTATAACTGTAAAAGTGTAAGGATTGGGTTAGGAGAGGTAAGGTAATTTCTATGTTTAATTCCATCTATAAATCTCTCTAATTTAATGAAAACTTCCCTGAAAATTAATTTTAGTAATAGAGGTAGCCAAAAAAGCATGAAGGTACCCACAATGTGGTAGGTAACTCAGCTTAAAAAATCTAAAAACAAATTTTGTCCTTTTGAGTTATGTCTTATCAGACTCCACACTGTCAGTGTTTCCTTTATGCTATCCAAAAAGGGGAAGAGAGTACACTTGTCCTTGATGAGATGATGTCTTTATTTTTCTGTCTCCAGCAGCCAGTCTGATGAAATTGATTTTTATTTGGCAAATAGCAAAGAAAAGTTAATTTTGTTATACATCATTCAGACCAAATGACATGTCTGAATTTTTTTATTAGGAGCCGGTGTAATATATTAAGAATAAGGTTTTACATATTTGAATATATGTTCCCAAGGAGAATATCAGATAATTTTAATTTTTAAACCACTAAAACCTGGATACCACTTTTTTTTTTTCTCTGTGACTGAAAGGGAGGTGCTATAAAATGAGAATGAAACTGCATGCTTCGGAAACTTGGATTTAACAAGGAGTGCTAAAATTCAACCTTGCATTAGTCATTATAATTTTTTGACACTGTCTTAATGTGTGAAGGAAGAATTGAACTCTGGAGCTAGAAAGGGCATTGTTAAAAGACAAGATTGCCTTTCTGTATGACAGATATTAATATTAGATCATTTGCTTGGCTAGGAGCAGAGCTTATGAGGTGTATGGAGGCCACACAAATTTGGTTGAGATGGAAAATCTTTCTTGCTGTGTTTCTTCCTCCTTCCTCTATACTTTACTGATAAGTTAAAAGAAATATGACTAAGTATTAATTGGTTTTGCTGCTCTATTCCACATTTGTTACAGAAAAGGTATTCCATTGAAATGCTTGATTCAAAGAAATGCATTCTGCCCTATCCTCAAGGCTTTGAAGATGAAACTGTTTGTTTATATTATTCAGAAAATCCAACGTGAATAGAACCTGAGAAATTTCCTTATTTGCAGTGTCTCCCTTCCACACATCTATGTGCCAGGGAAACATAACTCAAAACAGCCAGCTATTTTCCCTTAAGATAAAAGAAGATAGTTTCTTATTTTATATATTATTGTCACCATCAAAACACAAATTCAATTAAATCAAAAGTTGAAATGAAACTGGTTCAGAATATACACATATTTTCTTCTCCAAATACAGTTAAGAAAAATAGAGGGGAAAGGAAGGGGATGATTCTTAGCAGATGTTGATTCACTAGATTGCCCTAGGATCTGCTACATAGACAGAGGAAGATTACAGTTAAGACCAGTGAACCTGGAGTCCAACTGCCTAGGTTCAAAACCTTGCTCCACTATTTATTAGATATGTGGCCTGGTACAAATTACCTACCCTCTCTAGGCTTCAGTTTTCTCTTGTGTCAGATAGGTAGAATTATAATAGTACTTCCTTCCTACAGTTATTTTGAAAATTAAAAGGACTAATATTTCCAGAGCACACAGTACTACATAATTTTTTAAATATAAATAACTCTTCTGTGTTGTGCCACACACAGGTTGATTTCTTTTCTTTACAACTTTACTAGCTTCTGAAGGAAAGTAAGTTCTGATTTAAGTGCTGACTTGGAATGGTATTGACCTTGATGTTAAATACAGAACCATTCTGATACTGCTGATTCCCGTTGGAAGATAATTTTTCATGACTCTCTGCCATTTCAGCATATCTTGCCAGCAGAAAGAGACTGACTGCCTTTTATTTTCATATGTCCCTGCAAGGATGTTTGTGTAGTGAGTAGCATTTGAGACAAGAAGAAAACACAGGCATGCTTTCTATCCTCTAGGAGAGAGTTGGGTTCCTAAGCCCTGGTCCTTCCTGTTGCATCATCTTTTTAGTAGATTTTAGTGTTTGCTTCCATTTCACTCTATGTTAGGCACTATGAGAAGTGCTTTAAGTATACTTTATTCAAATTTGGCTGCTCTTGTAAGTTAAATATTATTCCTATCTATTTTGTGAGCAAATGAGGGTTAAAGGAACTAAACAGTGTGTTCAAGTCATAAATCCTGGAGTGCAAGTTGGACAATATTGTTTGAAGCAGGACAGAGATTTAAAACCAGGAAAGTCTGCTGTCAAATATAGAACCAGCACTTTGTAAGAGGCACTGACCTCAGTTATTTATCTAAGAGGAAAATATCAAAGAATATGCAAATGTTTGATTTTATCTGCATACTCAATGTTATGAAGCAAAAATATGCCATTGATTTTTGTCTATTCCTGGCCAAGCATTCACTTCTCACCTAGAATGGTGGACATAAATCAGCGGATTCTAAATGGAGTTGTCTACCTTTAAGATTATGTGATCCTATCTTCAAAAACTAATTCTTCAAATGTTAAAATGATTTTAACTTTTAATTGTCATATAGTGGGAGCTCAATAAATAACTTTTGTCTACATTTCTGAATGATCTATACCTAAGACTTTAGTTCCTATTGTTTAGTTTCTTACAATGATTCACTTTTATTTTTTATGTTGGGGAGGAGGGCTTGAGTTTTTCAGCAAAGAGGTATATGTTAAAATTATCCATAAATGAGAAAGCTTTTTTGATGCCAATTGTCAAAGTTTGGCTGTAAAGGCAATTTAGTAGACACTAAAAACTCAGAAAGGAAAATACCAGGCTGCTGTAGAGTGGGTGGGCCAGCCAGGTGCTCTACTAAATGCTTCTCATGTTTTGTGTGTTGGTAAATTACTTATGCTTTCTAGTGTCTAGTTCCTCATCTTTGAAATGGTAATAATGCTGTCTAATGCATATAACTGTTCAGTGGATTATACAAAATCATATACATGAGGGCTATTCGGGAAGTATCCAGCTATTGTTAATATAATGAGAACATATTACATGGCTGGATACTTTCTAGACAGCCAGTGTGTGTTTGTGTGTGTGTGTATCTATCTATCTATGTATATGGCATTTGAGTAGTGGCTGACTCCAAAGTTTGCATATAATAAATTTAATGAGAATTGCTATTATTTTTATTGTGAAGTGCTCATAATATATAAATAAAGGTGATATTATTTTCTTCAGTTTGCAAAGAACAAAATTTAGACTTAGAAAGATTAAGTAACTTGCCTAAAGCAGAACAGCTGGTACGTGGTAGAGCTGAGATTCAAAGCAAGGCAGCTCACAGAGATTGCATAATGTAACCCTCCTAGAAAGCTTGCAAATGCCGTGGAGTGTGAGGCTGTGATGCTTTCCAACAATGTATTGCTTGGTAATTACTCTGGCACTCAAATTATATTCCACATACTTTAAACTACCTTCAACATATTGTTTATTTCATTGTTATATAAGCAATATATGTTAAATCAGTTTTGATATTTTCCCTTGATATTTTTGGAAAATGTAAAAAGCAATTTATGAGAAGAGATCATTTTTCTCCATGTTTACTACTGCTGTGGTATGTTCGTTATATCTTTTCTTAACAACTGTAGAGACTACATAATTAATATTAATTTGAATTTCCTTGTGAATATAATTCAATGATTATGACAAACTACAGCTCCACAGTGTAAATTTGCTCTCAAGTCAAAATTTTGCAGAGGAAATTACAGCTGATCAGTCATAATTTTCTTTAAAATCAATTGTAATGGCTATTTATTTAGGTTCTGGATTACAAATGCCAGACTATAAGGATACATTGTACATATCTAAGTCATACAAATTAAGTATGAAAATACATAAATGCAGATGCTATAACCTCTAAAGTCTAATTTTGAATCAATGGCCTCCAGACACACTGTTATGTATGCCTAAAGGCACATCATTTAAATACATTCTATCATTTCCTTTCTCCTAACCATTGAGCTTGCTGTTCTTCCTAATTTATAAACCAACTCTCTCACACTTAACTCCTCAAACCAAGTCCCAAATCAAATCCCACTTATTCTGTGCACAAAGGTGGCTTTCTTATATCACAGGCAATCAGGTAAAAACAAAACAAAACAAAAACATTGAAAATAAGGGAATAATGTGTCTTTATTCTCCTAATTACAAATACATTTTAAATTTCATAGTCAATAATATGTAGTCAGTATATATAATATGGATATGCAAATATCATATCAAATACCCACTAACTAGTCCACTAATCAAGATTTCCATCTGATATAGTATACACACACACACACACACACACACACACACACACACACTAAAAAGGATGCAAGGATTTTGTAGATAATTGAAAATTAAAAATAATTCCAAATTAACTGAGATTTCATTATGTAATGCCTTGGAGAATTTCAGCGTCTCTAATTACTTTTCCTGTTGGCCATGGTCTTTACTAGTCTCAGGAACGAAGAAACTGATTACTTGTGGATCAGTTTTCCATTTGTGCTTGTCTGAATGGAAAATTGTTTGCCAGATTTACTTACATACTTTACTAATGATTTTTCTGCTTCAGTTATATCAAATCAATTTTGAATTTCCGAATGCAGTGAAAGGCAGGGAGAGGCAAACTAGTGAAATTGACTTGAACACATAACATACATGAATGTCTCATTTCATTAATTTAATAAACAGTTGCTAGTACTTAGTAGGCTAAATGATACATGATAGGTGCTTTGTAATGATTATGGGAAAATGATCTTTTCACAATTATTATTTCATATTCTCTAGTATTTTATTTTTCTCAAAATTATAATATATTTTGATTGGTGCCAGTCTTGAAAACTATTACTAAAAATAATCATAATATATCTATAATTTACTACATGCTTACTATTTCAGACACTAAGCTAATCACCTTACAATATTATTTTATTAAATTAAATCATTGCATTATATGCTTGAATGATCCTGATTCGAGAGATGAAGAAACAAAGACAAATGGAAGTTAAATTGCTTTCCAAAGTCACATAACTAGTAAATGTGAAGCTGCCATTAAAAACCAAACACTGCTACCCCAATACTATGATCTGGGAACTCCACTGTTATTCACCAGGCTACACAGATTCTATTCTGTAAAGCAAATAGGAGTTCTACTAAGTGAATGTTTCACTGAATTCCTGAGAAATAGCTGTGATGTAAAGAAAAGAGCATTGAGTGACTTTTGCCTCTTGCCAGCCATGCAACTTTTTGCAATTTATGAGTATTTGGAATTCTCAGTACTTAAGTAAAATGAAGATATTGTCTAACAGAGTTGCGAAAGTTTAACAGTAAAGATTTATTATTTCCTCAATAATTCCCTCAATTTTAGCTTAATTACCTGTAGTTCATCATTAGCCAAATTGTTAGCAAAGTACACTGAATCATACAAAAAGGATGAGAGTCTCTGGTAAGATTCATAATCATCAAACTTTCACGGTTCTTTAATATTGCCTGACAATCCAAATACATTTCTCAGTCCAACTCACTCCCTTAATCTTCATGATGATTTTGAGTCCTTTCCCTTCTCCTAAAATGTCCAAACCCTTTTCCTCTCCCTCACACATAGCTGACAATTTTGCCTCCTGCTTAGGAGAAAAAATTGAAGCCATCTAAAACAAATGTCTTCTAGGATCAAAGATAGAAATCTACTTATATCTCCATCGATCTTTACTCACTTCCTTATTGATATGCCACAAAGATGCTCTGTCTCTTTCCTTTCTAAATCCAGTCCACCCAGATCTTCCCACATTCTCTGAAATGTTGAAAATTGACAAATTTTTCTTGGATATCCAGCCTCTCAATTGGTTCTTTCGTATTGTTTTTAAATGCTGTGGTTGAGTGTTATGTTAGCACCGCCCAATGAGCCATGTCTCCAGATAGCCACACCCTTCTCTAGTCCTCTCTCTTGTTGACTTTGGGCTTGGTAAGGTGATTTGGTTTGGTCAGTGGTACATTAGCAAGTATGAGACAAGCAGAGGCTTGATAACCACTTGCACATTTGGGCTGTTTCTTTTCAAAAACTCTGTCTTGGAATCCAGCTGCTAAGCTATAAGAAAACCCAAGTTAAATCCTATGGTGAGATAAAGGTCAGAAAGAGGAATATTGAATCCCCAGACACATGAGATGAAGCCTTCTGGGACCTTTCGGCTAGGCCCAGCCACCAACTGAATATAGCTGTGACTGATCCCATTGACTTATCATGTGGAGCTCGTAAAGTACTCAGCCAAATCTCGCTCAATTTATAGACTCATAGAAATATGAAAAAAACCCAAATAATTGCTGTTTTAATCCAGAAATTCTTTTTTATTTTACTCCTTCAATGTTTTTAAACCATCCATTTCATCCATAATCACATGCTAAAGTGATAATATATAAATATATATATAAATTATGTATCATATAATCATGTTTCATGAACGTTTAGTATACTACTGGTGCTTACTTGTGCCAAATTTGCTTGATCTATTAAACTTAAATGTAAGTTTAGACATTGAAACAATTTATAATTATGTCATATAATCTCTTTATAATTATAGAGAGTAAAGGAGAAGAGACAAGTTATGAAGTATATGCTTCTGATATTGGATGAGACGTTTGACTCCCCAGAGAAGATAAAGGTAAGATTATACTTCTAACAAATGTTTTACAATGCAGTGTGTATTTTAGCATGTCAAGTGATGTATTATCTATTTTGAACATCACCTTTTAAACTTTTCCTTCTTGCATATCACATGAAAAAGTTGCTAAAAATAGAATTGAGGTCCAGTTTTCTGAAGTAATAGAAACGATTTACTCAAAAATGAAAATTCCAGAGAAAGGAAAAAAATTGTCCTTCCCTTTTTATATGAACCTGTATTATTAACAACCTATCTGCATACAAAGTGAAAAGTTAGACTTCCCAAATAATTGATACTTTTCTCTCATGGTCACAATATGAGTTTACATAATCACAACCCTATTCCATTCCTTGTCTGTCATGTTTCCCCACAACTGTGTGTATTTCTAGCTTTGGGATAACTTTTACACTACCTGATTGCCCGACAATTCATTGTTGATAGATAGTTATTTGGCCTTCTATTTTTGCAAGTAGTCAGAGATACCAATTCCAAACTATGGTTTTAAAATTGCCCTTTTCCTAAGCTTGGCAGCTATGTGAATTCTCATTAAATTTGTTTGTAATATTTATGACAGAATGCATGCATGAAAAAACCTTTTGTTAACATTATGGATATATTGAAGTCTACAAGAAAACCTGTAATTTTGGATATAAATATAGCCAAGAATACTAAGAAACAGTCCTGTGACAGTAAATCTATGCTAAGGCTGCAGAACTGCGCTATAAATTATATAGAAACTGACATGTTTATTCTTGACATACTCATCAGACCATGATTAATACATATTTCACTTTTCTTCATGTAAGGAAAAGATGGGATTATGGTTGAGCCCCAATTTCTGTTTTGTATGTTAGTTGCAAAATAGAAATAAAGATAGAAAAGCTCAGGATTCTTATTAATGTGTATTCTTCAAGATGAACCATAATTTATTCATACTTAATAGAAATCACTAAAACTAAAAGTTAACTGCTAAAAAGTATGTATTTTATTTTTTCATGAATTAATCATCAACAGAACAAATTCCCTAATTTTTTCTAGAGAAAGACTCCTACTAGAGTTCTATTAGAGTTCTATTGGAATACAGATGGCACTTAAAGGATTTAGCAGGTCTTTGGAGAGTGTGAGATTCTATATATGATTCAATAAAAAGAAGATCCAACTAACACTAGAAATAACCTTATTTGTGATTTTTGTTGTTCCAGACAGCAAACTTTTAAAACATTTTGAAAGTGTTTATTAGTAGCAGTGATAATAGTATTAAAGACTTCTACCTTTATTTTCCTATTGTTTCTTATTGAAAAGTAGGTTTTATAAGACTTTAATATTTTTTTCATGGTTCTCAAAATAAATATCTTAATGCATAATATTGGTGCATATATACACATATACTTTTATGAGTATGTATATATTATATTTCCCCATTTGATAAATTTTTTAATGCTTATTAAAAATAGTTATCTTGCCAAATTTTGGGCAAATTGACTAAAGGAAAAGATGTAGCTAAAACTAGCAACGATATGGAAAATTTCCAAAACTTAGAGACATTTGACAAAGTATGGTGAACATTTTAGGTGGTGTACACCCATAGTTATGCACACTTACTCGTACCTAGGCACACACACTAACACATATTGCAAAATTTGAGTCTCACCATGCAGGTCAATGGTCTGTTTCTTAGGAACTTTGAGAGGGTAGGATTCAGTTGCTAAATTCATCAATAGTATAAATGTCTTCAGGTGAAGAGTATGCTTAGTCTACCCACTGATGCTGAATCATTCTTTTTGGAATAGAGACACATTGTGCTCATGCATATAGATATAAATGCCACTTTATTAATTTTCTGTCTGGACTATAATATTTAAAGATAAATTCTCTGGAAAGTGAATGATTTCTCTAAAGGTAAATTATAAAAAGTAGAAATCAAATTATTCTCATCAATTTATAAACATGTACTTAAGACATGGGAGTTTTATCTTTGCCACAATTTACTGTGGCTTGAAACCAAAGTCAATTTTTAGAAGATTTTGGCGGCTTTTAATCAGATCTATTCTGACCATAATTTTCATAGATTAATTCTCAGAAGATAAATCATTTCTAACGTCATGGTGGCAGGAAGGGACCTCAATGAAATTCTAGCACTCCCAGCTCCTCAGTATCTATACCTAACACATAACTGGTATATATTATACTATAGTTTTTATTAAATGATTGAAAAATAAATGAGTGAATAGAAAGTGTTCTTATCTAAATATCTATTTCTCATAAAATATCCTTAGTGTGAAAGGATATTTGTCTAATTATTAAAATGTACCTGTCCAAATCTTGCTGCCCTAACTTCAACTTTGATCCATATGTTCATTTACGAGCTTTGCCCCTTATATTTTATAAAAAGCATACATATCTATATAAGTGTAAAATCATCAATCATTCTAATGCAATGGAAGCATTCAGTTCTCTGAACAGCAAACACCTAGAAGGCCAAACTGGGTATTTCGCACAATTGGGCATTACAATTAATTGAATTTAGCTTGCTTTGCAAATATATAAGCAATAATAAAAAGGAGAAGTAATTTAATCAGAAATTTCCAGTACTCAAATAAAGACTTCCTTCTATTCAAAATTAAGGTATAAAAATTCTTTTTGCAGTATGACTATATGAGCTAATTTTTATTAAGGTTTCATTGTGTAAAGTAATCATCTTAAAACTCTGTGAGGTAAGTTTTATCTTTACTGTAATTTTTGAGATGTAAAAAATTATCAAGTGATTTGATCTCTCTCACTCTCTTCCTCTGTTACCCAGATTCTCTCTTTCTCACTCTGTTTCCTAATTTTTAATTTATTGAAGAACAACCTGAATGATTGCCATTATAAATATCTGGAAAGGGCAGATCATTCATAGGTAATATTTTGGTGCATGTGACACAATGCTACAACAAAATTACATATTATATTATGGCTCACTTCAGGTTTAGTATTCTACGTACCACACAAATAGGCCATTTGCATCCTTATGTATTAAATTAGTGACTTAGCAGAAGGTAAATTTGAAGAAAAGTTTACTTACCTACACAGTTTATTTTACTTAGTTTTCTCTCTCCATCTTAATAAATGGACATAACTTCTGTATAGAAAGTAGTAAAAATTGTAATATCTTTAATCATTCACACAAATGGATGCTGTGTTGTAAAAACATACCTAAAAATGGTAGTTATTAATACTTTGCCATAAACTGCACAATGAGCAGATTGTAGAAAGTGCTGAAAATCTTATTCTAGATCAGTACTTAGATATGTCATAAATGTACTATAAAAATACTCTTCTGTAATTGTTTCCATCTCATTTGCCTCTCTCAGACCACTGATGAATTTTTAGTGTAAATGGGTTTCCTTACAATTTCAGAGGGCTCATTTTTTGTTCATTGTCATACTGAAAAGAAGAAACAAAAGTTTTAATACATAAAAGCTCTTCATTTTACCGTTCAGTTTTTCAGTTAATTTAATGTCCCAAGAATTCACACAGGAGTGTTGGCAGTGGTTGTGGCATTAAACTGCATTTTAAGTGCCTGCATAAGATGCAACAACATCATTACCTTGAATTAAAGTGCAAGAAGAACACTCTACTGGGAGCATTATAGTATCCTACATGAAGAAAATAATTCATGAGTACTCTTCATAAAATTAGCTTTATTTCTCCATCCTAGAATAAATGATAGGACATTCTAAAGAATATGTCCTAAATCAGTAGCAAACTGCCCCTCCTAAATCTCAATAACTGTCTAGGGTAATCTTCGACAGCTGGGTGCAGTTAGGATTTGTTCTAATGGTGACAATGTGGAATACGCTAACACAGGGCTTATTGCCACTTATCCAGCAGGGGCATGAAATGAGGTGACATGGTAATGAGTTGATACAAATGACTTTTGTAACTTTCACACTGCTACCAGGCTGAGGCAGGCAATCAGAGGGAAACTATTGTCTGCCTTTCGTGATGGTTTTAATGTGTTCCATTTGATTTAATACTGCTGGTAGGCAAAATGTGAAAGGAAAGTAGGTCACTGCCTCTTTGCTTTGCTCAGATAACAGGGCACTACTTACCTGGTTTATCCTAAGAGTTATATTTACTTTCACTGATGATAAAGAGATATATTGTGAACTAGGAATTATGTCATTCATTGTAAATATAGTTATCAAATACAGCTCAGAGTAATTATTAAGAGATGATAAGAAAAAAAATCTTATTTAGAAGGGATTAAATTTATTAATTAACAAATGAATTTAACTACTTACTCATTTAGAATGAAGAGCTATCACATAGATAATAAGCAATACAATTTAGGAATTTCTTAAGTTTTAAGAGTGATATCAGTAGCTGTCAGTCTTTTATGAGTACACCATTATCACAGGTAAACTTCTATTTGCTAAAATTTTAACTACAGAAAGTAAAAGAGTATATTTTTGGAAAATCTTCTGTGTTTTAAAATTGTTCTTTTAATAAAAACTTACCTTAAAATAATTAAACTGCAAAATGTATAAAATGCTGACCTCACTGGTAAAATACGTCACATTTATTGGCCTAATTCTCTCTCTGCTTGCAGCTTTTATTGACTTGTATTTTAAATGTCATTCTATATAAAACTAAGCAAAAACTTAAAAATCAATGCATTTGTTTAGATTTTTATATAGGCAAATAATTATTAATAAAAGGGAAACACATTTTGCAATGATTTTGCATGTGTGTTTTTCCAGAATTGTAGCAACTTGATACATTTTAGGAAAATAGCTTTAGATTATAACTTTCATAACACTGGTAATTTTCAATGTATACAATCATAATTAATATAACATGATTTAAATGATTTGTGTAACTTTTTTTTCTTCCTATCTAGTACAGAAAATGCAGGTCTGCGTGAAACTAATTAGATAAATGTTGAAAGATACATGCTTGTTTGTGGAGGACAAACCAATTCCTGCTGTATGCATTAGACATCAGGGGCACACTCCAAAGTAGCGCCTGTATCTGAACCCTCCACGGGGGGACAGAGAGGCAACTCAGGCACTGTCTGGGACAAATTGGGGGCAGGGCTGCTGCTGCTGCCCTGCAATTTCTCTGTCCTCTTGCTCTCCTGTGGAGAAATTACATTTTCTTTAAAAAGAGCTTTAGCATTTACCCTCCCTAGTAGGCAGCTTCTCACTCACAGACAGCTAGGCTTTATGCATTCATCATAATGAGAAAGATTTTTGTTTGATAAAACAGCCTGGCTGGAGATGGGAGGGATGGGACAGAGGTAGGGGTGTTCAATTCCTTTCACTTTTGTGTGAAGAACAATTGTAGCATCTTTTTTTTTTTTTTAAGTATGGAAAAAGGTAATTTCCTATGTAGGAAAATTTCAGAAAGCATATATACTGAAAAGAGCTTAGAATGCATGTTATGCAGCATAAAGTTCTGAAGTCAAGGCTACAGAAGTTAAGAGAAAACCTTGTTCTGAAAAAAATGTTATCAATGATTTAAATTTCACCTCATGCTTTTTGGTGAGTTTGAGCACTATATAAAATGGCTGGAGAGGTTTTACTCAAAATTTGAGGGTATGTTAAAGATGATTTGATTTAGACTACAGGCTATGTATTAATAGTATACCAAAATTTCACTTTGCCAGGGGTGGAGGGTGGGATGGTTGAATGATATCCCAGATATAGGATGTCATCCTTCAGAACAAAGTTTTACCAAATGCCAGATGCATCATGTTTCCATCAGAAAAAACAACTTCAAAACTCAAATGAGATAAACAAGAAAAGAGCATTAAAGAATACTAGATAAAACAGGACTGGTATAATAAAAAAGAAAAAAAAATCAAAGTTCATCACAGGTAGCAGAGTTAATTTTATTGCCTGAATTTTGCTTCAGCTACGTTTATGTGTTTTTGTCTGAGTGGAGTTATCATAGTTCTAAAATGTATTCTTTTTCCCTGTGGGTTGTGGTAAACAAGAAAAGGTTTTAAAATCTTTGCTCCAGAGTAGCAGAAAGTTGGATACAAATGCCATGTTTGACTGTTGATAACCAGGGTCCATGCTTAAGTGTTGTAATGCCACAGGTGGGGAAAACAAATCCTAGTTTAAATTTCTGCCCCAAACTGAAAGTTGCACAGGAGGTGTTGTGTACAGGTAGGATTGACCTGCAATTCAGCTGCTGCTTCAATAGGAATCCACTCAGCATGCTGCTAAGTGAGTGTCTGTAGAGATTCACTTATTTTACCATGGATAATTATTCCCCTGGGCAAAGCACTGAAAACCAGCTAGGATGAAATATACTTTTCCTTTCTTCCTCAATACAATGTATATTTATGGAATACCACTCTAGGCTCAGGGCTTATGGTGTAGGCAGTAAAAAAGTAAATATTATATATTAATCATTTGTCAGTTTCTTAAAAATGTGCAATATAAAAAGTGGATATTTATTGAACAAAGGAATTTTAAAGCTATATAGTAAGATAGGGCCCACAACTTCAAAGAGGTCATGATTCAAAGGCAAATATAAATCAGATAATAAATAGGTAAACTATAAAACTATGTGCTAAATATAAATATAGCATGTTTAAAAGCAGGTAGAAGAAACTGAAAGGAGGAATAAATCAGAGAAGCATGATAGATAAAGTCCCATTTGAAATAAATACTATGAAATTATTGGAATTCGAATGGTAAAATAAAATAAGAGAGGAAAATTGTGAAAAGTGGATATGGTAAACACTAAGGTATGAATGTATTTGGGGAAGTTTAGTAAATTGTCTAAGTCAACTAATTGTATATGTGGATCTATGAAGATTATATAGAGAGGGTATATATATATATATATATATATATATGTTACATAGTATTGATTAGTTTATATTATGTACTATAAAATATTACAGTTACATACCAACAAAATTTTTCCATAATGATGATGATTTGCAATTTATTTGGCCATTTCTTATCATGTGTCAGGTATTGTCCATAATACTTTACAAATGATAATCCTCAACAATAGTTTTACCATTTTATAGATGAGAAAACTGGGGCCCAGAGCATGTAAGTAACTTTCTCAAGATCACCCAGGTAGTAAGCTTAAAGTTTAGCCCTGAGTATGTAATCTTAATAAATTTGCTATTTTGTTTGTATTAATGATCTGGCACAGTTATTTTTATCACATATTTTCTTTTTTATTTTAATGTTTGGGGGAGAAAAGCATACATAAACTGAAAAATACAGGAAAAAGTTTCTACTACTTCAAAAGTGCTCCGTTCTACTCTTTTTTTTGTCCTTTTTTGTTTCAGAATAGCATGGGGGTACAAATGATTTGATTGCATGAATTGCTTTTTTACTGCTTGAGTCAAACTTCTAAGTGTGTCCATCACCCAGATAATATACATTGTACCCATTAGCTATGGTTTTGTCCATCCCCCTCCACATACCTGCTTGATTTCCACTGAGTTTTACTTCCATCTGTGCACATGAGTTCTGATCGGTTACTTCCAATTTCATAGTGAGAACATGTGGTGTTTCTTTTTCCATTTTTGAGATGCTTCACTTAGGAGAATGGTCTCCAGTCCCATCCAGAATGTTGTGGAAGGTACTAATTCATTTTTTATGGCTGAGTAGTACTCCATGGTGTACATATACCACATTTTATTAATCTACTCATGTATTAATGGGTACTTGGGTTGATTCCACATCTTTGTGATTATGAATTGTGCTACAATAAACATTCTAGTGTAAGTGTCTTTTTGATAAAATGACTTTTCTTCCTTTGGGTAGATACCTAGTAGTGGGATTGCTGGATCAAATGGTAGATCTACTTTTAGTTCTTTCAGGAATCTCCATACTATTTTCCATAGAGGTTGTACTAGTTTGCAGTCCCACCAACAATGTATAAGTTTTCCTTTCTCTCTGCATTCATTCCAGCATCTCTCATTTTGGGACTTTTTTAAAAAAGCCATTTTCAATGCAGTTAGGTGATATCTCATTGTAGTTTTGATTTGCATTTTGCTGAGGATTAGTGATGGTCAGCATTTTTTCATATGTTTATTAGCCATTAGTCTATCTTCTTTTGAAAACCTTCTCCTCATGTCTTTTGCTCCCTTTTTAATGGGGTTGTTTGATTTTTATGGCTTACTTGCTTGAGTTCTTTGTAGATTCTGGTTATTAGTCCTTTACCAGATGTATAGCATGTGAGTATTTTCTTCCATTCTGTAGGTTGTCTCTTTGCTCTATTGATTGTTTCCTTGGCCGTGCAGTAGCTTTTTTAATTTAATCCAGTCTCATTTATTTATTTTTGTTGTTGCTGTGATTGCCCTTAGGGCTTAGGGTCTTCTTCATAAATTCTTTGCCCGGGCTGATATCTAGAAGAGTTTTTCCAATGATTTCTTCTAGAATTCTTATGGTTTCATGTCTTAGATTTAAGTCTGTTATCCATCTTGAATTAATTTTTGTGAGTGGTGAGAGATATGGATCCTGTTTCAATTTTCTGCATGTGGCTATCCAATTTTCCCAGCACCATTTATTGAATAGGGATTCTTTTCCCCAGTGTATATTGCTGTCTACTTTGTCAAAAATCAGATAGCAATATGTGGATGGTCTTACATCTGGGTTCTCTGTTCTGTTCCATTGTTCTATGTCTCTACTTTTGTGCCAGAACCGTGCTGTTTTGGTTACTGTAGCCTTGTAGTATAGCTAGAAATCTGGTAATGTGATACCTCCAGATTTGTTCCTCTTGCTTAAGGTTGCTTTGGCTATGCAGGGTCTTTTCTGGTTCTAAAAGAAGTGTAGAATTATTATTTCTAGATACCAATATGATGTTGGTATTTTGGTGGGGATTGCATTGAATCTGTAATTATTTTGCTTAGTATGGACATTTTAACAATGTTGATTCTGCCAATCCATGAGCATAATATCTTTAGATTGGATGTGGGTCTGAGGGAAGTGTGCCAAAACCTTCAGGGGACTCCATGGGAAGAAATTGCAGAGCAGAACAGGAAGGAGCAAGATATCAGCAGAGATCAACCCTCAAGAGGTTTGGAGTCCAGTGAGAAGAGTATGTAGAGTGGTTTCTTTCTTCCTCCCTCACATCTCTCTATCATATATTTTCTATTGTTTAATTTGTGCATAACTACACTTGCAGTTAGTTATGTACATACAGATACTAGTAACATATATTTCCATAATCTTCAAAAATAGGTTTATGTCCAAGGGAGCAATTCAGATGCATGAAATTCTGAATAAACCTGCTTTTGAAAGGCTTTATTTTCCATAATGGAACACTGGATGCAGACTAAATTTGATTGTGCATCAGACAAGCAGATACAGCATTTTGAAGACTATGAAACAGTTTAATAACCAATACGTATACTGAACTTTCCAAAAGGTAGACTTGTAATTTAATTTTATTCATAGCTGTCAAGTACCAAAGACTACAAATAGGATAATAAATTCAAAAGAATATTAAAAATTAGATACCTTAAATAGAGTACCAGACAGATGCTTGCATAATACATTATTAAATTTCTATGGAACAGCACAATACAGAAACAATAGTTCTAAATATAATAGTAGTTTGCTTGTTATTAACTTATGAACCATTTTGTGGGCATTTTGATAAAAGTAACAGCTCACAATCTTTTATCTAATACTTCTGATATATTCTTTTTTTGTTCAAAATTTAAATTTTTCCAACTTCCCTTTTTTCTTTTGTACATTGCTAAATATTTTTCCCCTTTTTCTTTCTCTTTCTTCCCTTGATTCTTAACATGAACGCATTCACCACTTTTTTTTCCAAGGTAAAAATTGAGTATAACCAAGTTCATACACTCTGAAAACATATTCATATTATGCTGCCTGCACCATGTTTCAAGTCTTAATTTTTCCCAGTTACTACCTTCCTTTGCACACAGTGAGGACAGAACATCTTCCCTTGTGCTTATGTTCTCCTGTCCATCACCCTGAAATCAAAATGGCTGCAGGAGGAACCGTATCCCCTTTTAATTGAGTATCCACATTTTCTTGTAAAATCAGTTCCTGAGATGACAAGACCTTTCCAACCATTTCCGTAGATGCTTTCCAAGTCTTTCCAGAAATAATATATTTTGTCTATCAATGGCATAGATTTCTGTCATGGTAAGTGCAACAAAAATGCTATGAGAAAATTTTTTGTGGATCAGAAGACAGAAAGTATGGCAGCAAAATCTAAAAATACCTAAAATATTCCCAGAGAGCACTATATATTTTGGAAGATTGTGTCACAACTTTAGGACTCTTTAATTTACAAGATTTAAGCATGAAGTCTTGAACTTTTTGTAATAAGTTCTGTCATTGTGCCAAGAAAGGGATAAGAATAGATGGGATACAGTTAAAGGTTAATATTTGCATGCCACCCAGGTCATAGATAAATGATTTATTTATTTAAGAATACCAACTTTCATTGTTATAAATAATTAATTGCAAGAGCTAGATGATTGTTATTAAAGGTCATAATGGAAATAGATTTTTAAGCATTCCTGTTAGAATAGTACAAATAACTTAGGGTAAAAAAAAAACAATAACAAAAACCAAAATCAAACTACCCAAATATCAGTTCTACACCAACAATTAAACTGAAGAGTATTGAGCAAAGGAAGCTTTTTTTTTTTTTTTTTTTTTATTTCAACCCTTCATGGGGGTACAAAAGCTCAGGTTATATACATTGTCCGTGTCCCACCCATCCCCCTGAATCAGAGCCTCAAGCGTGTCCATTCTCCAGACAGTGCGCCTGGCATTCACCATGTAGTCATACCTCCATCCCCTCCCCCCACCCCCCAAGTCAGCACCCTCAAGCATGACCATTCCCCAGATGGTGCGCAACATGCTCATCATGTAGGCATACACCCATCCCCTCCCCCCACCCCCCGTCTCAGTCTGATATCCAATTGGTATCCTTCCCTGATGTGCATTTAGGTGATGATCAGGGAAACCAGTTTTCTGGTGAGTACATGTGATGCTTGTTTTTCCATTCTTTGGATACTTCGCTTAATATAATGGGTTCCAACTCTCTCCAGGAGAACCAAAGAGATGTCGTATCACCGTTATTTCTTATAGCTGAGTAATACTCCATGGTAGAAGCTTTTTGTTCATTGTTTGTTGGCACACCAGGAGTCCACAAAACACTTCATAAGGAGTTTGGCTATTTACTTATTTATTTATTTATTTATTTATTTATTTATTTATTATTTAATGTTCATGGCTTCTATGTGTAAAATTATTCAAAAGACTTTACATTGCATGTTCATATTCATGTTCAAGTTCATGTTCTGTCCCTCACTTTTGAAGTGCCATTCCCACACTCATGCCTCTTCTGTCTCCTTCCTTTTGCAACGGCTTAACATCAAAATCTCTCCTAGGGTACTTAGAGGACTTATTGCCCCTTTGTTTACTCAAACTCTACCCCACTTCCAGCAAAGAAAAAAAACCTAGTTAACTAAATATTAAAATATTCACAGTAAGGAAGGATTAGAAGAAATATATTGCTTTTGTTGTTTGCTTGCTCTTCACAATTCAAATATAGATATGTATGTTGTAGTTGCTTTATGAAATAAAATCCTTTGTTTTATTTTCCAAATCCAGAAGCGTTATATGAATTTGAAATTTGAGACAAAGTAGTCACAAGACTAATTATGAAAACTAAAACCGTTTATTTAGGGAACTGTCTAGCCTAGGGGAGATAAGATGGCATCATATAACTGTGATATTTTGCAAATATCAACTTGTATCTATGATTGATAATTATTTCTAATTTTTAAATTTCAATCCACTGTTCACTTTTCTGTTTTGGTACCACATCATTTTATTCTAGCTCCTATAGATTTACAACTAAGAGCATGCTATTTAGAAAAGTTTAAATCTGTGTGGGCCCTGTGCATTTTTCTAGAATGTAAGCTGCCATAAATCCACAAACTTATAATTTTCTATCGAATCAAAAGCATCTCTAGTTAGAGAAAAAAGTAGTGGTCCTACATTTTAAAAATTTAGTTTGTGCAAAGTTGCCTACCTTCTGTCAAGTTGATAGCATGTCTCTAAATTAAACATTTGAGTTAGAACTTTTGGGCTCAGGTCTAGAGATAAATGCCTTCTGAGGAACAGGAGGCACCTTTGGACGTCAGTTGAGAACTAATTTATAAGAAAGCTAGCTCACCTTTAGAACTAGTAGATCAGTTTGCTCAGTTCTTAGCAAAATGGTTTTTATTTACTTTATTTCCTTCATGAAGCCAAGAAATGAATTTATGTATTTGACAAATAAATTTTTATTTATTAAATAATCTACATTCCCCAAGTTTATTCATTAGACATATACAGGAATACCTAACAGTGAGTAAGGTTTTTACTGAAAATAATAGAAAATCATTGGTGGCTTAACAATTAAATTGCTTGTAAAATAAACTCCTAGATGTAGGCAGTGTAGAGATGATATGGTGGCTCACTGACATCTTAATATCTTTGGTTATAGTTAGTTCAATTGCATGTTTCTTTTAAATGATTATTGTTGAAGAACAGAGTGAAAATTGAAGAACACTTTTCAGAATCAATGAAGATACATTCCACTAACACTGTATCTTATGTAGTAACTTACTTATTCCTTATCATTACTATTTTCTACATTTTCATTGTTGCTCCCCAAAGCCATGGGATGCCTATTCTAAGACCAGAAAATAGTTAAATATCCATCATTAGAATGACTTACCTGACTTTTTCCAGGCTTACCTAGCCTTGTATTTTTCAAGAGGATTTTGTATGGCTTTTCCAGTTTAAGTTATCTCTTCAGTAACTGAAGTCTGCCAATGTATCTAGCAGTTCAATAATTCTCAAATTTTAAATATATCCACAAGTATATGTTGTTTGTATTTATGTCTTTGTAACACAAATAAGAACAGAGATGTACACAAAAATCTATAACTTGTATGTTTCATGCTTTTAGAATTATTCAAAGTCGTCTTAAGAATGAGTGCCAAGTATTAGTATGGTTGGTTCTCTTCTCACTCTCAGTGAGAAGATAGTACGTCCTAGCCCCTGGAAGTAAGGTGTGACCATATGACTAATTAAAGACAGGGAATTTCAAGAAAAAAGTAACATGCACTCCTTCTGGCTGTAGAGACTTAATTGTTTGTGTCTGCTCCTCCGGACAGAGATCCTGGACACACCTGGTGACAAAGAGTATTAGTTTAAGTTCCCTAGCACAGTGAACAAAGTCCTTGCCTATTCACAGTCTTCCCCCAACCAAAGGTACAGGCCACCAAGCTGTATCAGCCTCTGTGTGATGTACCTTGCGTCTTTGGGGATAGCAGCAAGCTGCCTAGCACATTTTGATTTTCAGGGATCCCCAGGGATCAAGAATGTCAAGGGTCCCGTCAGGGATCTGAGACAGGTGAGATAGAAACCAGTCCCTCTGTACCTGGTCATATCATATTCAAACAATAAATTTTTAAAATAGTCTTTATATTATTTCTGTATGTGTTTGATAAACTAGCAGAGGCTGACGGAATATCAGGGTTTTCTGAAACACGATGTACAATTTAAATTATACATTGACATTTGTTTTTATTTTGAGAATATTTTATTATGTATTTTTTGTTTGTTTCCTTTTCCACATGTCAATTCTTCAACTGGCGGGACACAAATTACTGCTTTCTGGCTACTTATCCTTTGCTAGGTAATTTATTTTGTTTTTTTCCCTTAGTTAACCCCTGTGCTAATTTCTCAAGTCTTTATATAACCATTTCCACCAACATCAATTTTAATTTATACTGAAACTAAGCTGTTTTTATTTATCAGATTATTTCATAGTATTTCCGACCTAAATGTTCTTTTGCCAGATCTTATCTTTTTCTGCTATCTTATTTTTTATTGATTTTTTTTAATTTCCTAAGCTCTTTTCAAAGAACCCATTAAATATAGCTGGATATTTTCAAGCCAATTTTAATTCTTAGCATTTTAATATCTTAATCTATTTACATGTATTAAGATTACTGATATATTTTTTCTTAATTCTATTATTGTTTTGTTTTCTGTTTTCTATCACAGCATGCAGAAAAATGGTCTCTGCCTCCCTTCTGCATTCAAAAGATATGGGAAATTGTATTGAATTAACAAAAGCTACTTCCTATCAGAATCCTAGATGCAATTGGCTAGTGGAATTTTTGAGGAAGGGAACTTATTCAACTATCACACATACATGTATTTATATTTTTCTAAGAAAATTTAAAGTTAATGATGAACTCTGTCCTCCTTCTGATTAAGGCAGTTGACTTCAAACAATACAATTGACCTCCAAATGTCTCCTATTCTGACATGTATAACATAGCTATCTATAATTTTATTTCTATTATGTTTAAGAATGTTAGTCAATATTTATTGTTTAATCAGCATATTATAGTGATCATTTTTCTCATAATTTGCCGTTGGTGGCTTCTCTGCACTTTCTTTAAACTCGGTTTCATTCTGAAGTATATATAATTTTCTTTCACTCATGATGTAGAGGTAGTAAACTCACTTAGATTTTACTATTTGAAAACACCTTTATTTTACAGTCACTCGTCAAAGGTAATTAAGCTCATGTACTTGCCTAGTGTGGGAGATATATTTTGTAATGAGCTAAAGATATTATGCCACTTGCTATTGCATCTGTTATTCCTGATATGAATTCTTCTTTTTATTGACATTTTGTTCAAAAGAACCCATTCTTCATTCTTGTTATGCTCAATTTTTGTCTCTGAATTTTTTGCATGTACGATTACTATGTGTTAAAAGTGCTATGTCTATATGTAGTTATATGGTATATACATTTTGCTAGGGATTTAGTGTCCTTGTTAAGTCTTAGAATCCATACTTTCCTTCAATCCTGGGAAATTCTTACTCATTTTTCCTTTAAATATTGACTCTCTTAGTTTCTCTATTTTTTCTTTCTGATACCCTGAAACGTCATAAGTTAGATGTTCTCAAGCTAACCTGCATGCTTCCTCATTTCTTTTTCATATATTCCATCTAGCTGTCTCTCTGTACGCTATTATAAATGATTCCCTTCAATTTTTTTCCAACTCAACAATATTCTCCTTTATTGTCTTTACTATTGTGTAACCTATTTATTATTAATTTCGATGACCACTATTTCTTGTTTTCAGAATTTGCATTTAATTCTTTTATATATTCTCTGTTTTCTTTTAGAACATCTTGTTTTTTCCTTGCTTCTGTTCGTTTCTTCTTCTCTGTGAACACTGTAAACATAAGTATTTTAAAGATATTTGAATACTGTGCTATAGTCATAGGTTGCAATATGGCCCTTTATCAAACTGCTCATATTTGGTAGCAGTTTATTTCCCCATATAATGAATAAATTTTAGTGATCTTATCTTTAGTTTCAGTTATTTTTCTTTGGAAATCCAAAGAATGGGAACCCAACGCAGGATGCTATGAGTTGTAGAAGCTGCCATATAACAAACGTAGTTTCTGGATTCTACAGGTTTTGTTGATTCAAGGCTTGTTTTTATGTTGCTTTCTACTTGGGTTGTAAACATCTAGATCTGCACTCTCAAATGATACAGGTTTGGGTTTTTCATTTCTCACCTACTGATAATTCCAGGCAGGTAGCCAACATAGTTGCCAAATCTCTAGGTTGATAGACCTAATAATTTGAGTTCTATTTCTAGGAGAGGAGAATCTTTCATTTTTTTCAGGCTTGTATAGAAAGGTAGTTCTAATACTGCTCCACACAAGGAAGAACACTCAATTATTTTTCCTAGGAAGGCCTTAAAATGCTAACTTGTATTTGTATAGCCAATTCTGATCCTCCCACCCCCAGGAAATATATTTCCCTTGGATGAATAGTAGAATTACCTAGGGAAATCACATTTTAAAAATATTTATTGAAGTTAACATGATTACAGAAAAGTATACCTATGAAAAATGAGCAGGTTGGTGATTTTCAAAAATTAAACATGCCCTTTAAACAGCATTCAGATAACTGTAGGAGTTTTGCTTTACTGATAATCATGGTACTGTGTGTGTGTGTGTGTGTGTGTGTGTGTGTGTGTATGTGTGTATTTTCTAATGGTTGAGAATTTGAATTTTTCCGTTTCTTGTTCATAAGCTTTTTTAAAACATTTCAATATTATAATTTAGCATTTGGTGTGTACGTGCACATGTGTGTATGTCCATGTATATGTGTGTATAGTGACAAGGGTGTTTCTATCTGTTTTGTTCACTATGTTGGTCAAATATTCCCTGCCCCAACATACTTGTTTACTTGTTGCTTGTACCTTACTAATTGAGTAAACAGGATCCCATTTCCAATTATAAATGCCTGTGTATAGCCCTAAATTTTTGCAAAGGTTTTTATCTCATCACATTTTGGTTTCTGAGGAACACTCAGAGATTCCTGCTCTCCTGCTTTAGGAATTCCCTATAACTTTGGGTGAGAAACTCAAGCAACATCATCTCTTCTGAAACATCTGTCACCTTTGGGGAAGGATGTGATTGTGAACTTTTATCTGGTGCACTTTTGTCTTTCCCCAAATGAGACACTGGGTGATTTCTCTTAAACCAAATAATATTGATACATTTGGCACATAATGTTGATTTGCAGAGTATGATGAGATTCTCATATGGTGTCTAGTCTACATGCAAGTATCGTCACCGCATTATCACTGATTCTCTTTTATTTTCTTTTAACTTTCAAAGATAATTTGGAGATTGAACTTTGAAGCCATTATATTTTGAAACAATTTTAAGTTTTAATTTTTATTTTTTTTCTTTTAAGTTCCATATCTTCTCATTAACTGAAAATGGAACTACTGTTAAGATAAGGCATAAGTTCTTTTTATACACCTGATACATTGATATAAAGTTAAAATCATGCTTTGATTTATCATTAAAACTAATAAGTTGTGTTTGTATTTTATTATGTATTTTCCATTTCTCCCTTAAGTAATAATTTTCTTTAAAGGTTACTTGGGTGAATTTTAGAAACATTAATTTGATAATATGCTTCTGGCTTGATATAATTAAGACACTATTGAAAATGATTACCTGAATTTCATTATCAAATTTTAATTTTTTGTTTAAGAATTTTTGAAGCTTGGAAATATTAAATTGTATTTTTATGATTATAAAAATTTATCAGGTCAAGTGGTTCACATCTGAAGATTCATTTTAACTACTTCAACAGTCTTCTAAGCACACCAATGCCAGGGCTACAGAATTTCTTAGAGTGAGGTCTAGACACCAGTATTTTTTAAACCCTCAGGGAATTCCAATGGTAACCAAGGTTGAAAAACTTTCATTGACTCTGTGTATTATATTGTGGCATGTAAGCTATAATGAATCAGAAATTCCTGAAAATATAAGATAAATATGTCGATGTTTTGGATATAGAGTACTATAAAATAGCAGAAAAATGGAGCTAATGAAGAAAAGCAATAAAAGATGACTATTCATCAGGAATTCTATGGCATTCTACTTTGATTCTAAAAGGCAGCAGAACATATAAAACAGGAGAAGTCATTTTCAGAGAAAATTAATATCAGTTTAACAATTTCCACAAAGGCTAATTATTCCCAGTTTTAGAAAGACATATACATTTCCAATGAGTTTATTTTGGGAATGGTGGCTATGGTCAGGTGTTATTGATGACACTCAGACAATAATTGTCCAGTAAGTTTAACATCAAGAATT
Organism: Lemur catta; assembly: GCF_020740605.2. Classification (NCBI taxonomy): domain Eukaryota; kingdom Metazoa; phylum Chordata; class Mammalia; order Primates; family Lemuridae; genus Lemur; species Lemur catta. The sequence continues at coordinate 89,433,027 of NC_059132.1, read as the reverse complement.
TCCAGCAAGTATAGGGTGTTTCTTTGTTTTATTTTTATTATTTACTTAACCCTTGTGCTGATAAATGTTTACTTTCAATATGATTAATATTGCTGAGTTAAATATTTACATACATAAAGCCTAGACTCCCTTTCTAATAATTTATTTAGGTTAGACCATGAGATACAGACTAATGGGTTTTATGAGAAAGAAACATTCTTAAGACTCAAATATTCTGACCAAATTGATTCCCAGAAATGTTGTATCATTGTTTTAAATTATACATAAGTTTTATCATTTCTTTAATTTTTTGTTTGTTTGAAATTCATTGACTGTGGGAGTAGTACAGAAGTACCTTTGTAGTTTTGGAATTGAAGCAAAACAGAAAATTGTATCCTCTTGATGCCAACAATTTGCATTTAAGTCCTGACATTTCTACTACCTGTGTGACCTTACACCAAGTTCCTGAATTTTCTAAGCCTCCATACCTGAATTTACAAACTTGGTGGGTAATAATGTATCTCATTAAATTTTTGTGATCATTAATTTTCAGAGTTTCTTTTATATAAGCAATCATATCATTTTCAAATAATTATACTTGTATCTTTGTTACATTATTCATATCATTCAAACTATTAGAAATTTCTCTCTCTGTCTTCAAAGTCTACCTTCCATTTGACTACCTCTCACCTGCATATCAGCTACCATCCTCCCTACCTACTGCTCTGTGTTGCCTGAGATACCACAGTGGTCTCTATTATGAGTGTCTATTCTTCACACAGAGACCAGAAGTTTTATTTTATTTCAAAATATTAGGGGGGTACAAAAGTTTTTGTTAAATGGATATACCCTATAATGCTGAAATCAGGGCTTTAAGTGTGCCCACCACCAGGACGGTGTTCAGAGTTTTGGTTTTTAAATATGTCATTTTATTTCAGTTGCTTTCTCAAAACCTTCTAATGCTTCCCATTAAACTTAGAATACATACAAAGTTACATGCTCATTTTGATGTAGATCATCCATTAAGATAATCAGCAAAGTCCTACATTATCTTACCAAGATTTATTCTTTGACCACTCATTCTCATTCACTCTGTTCTAGCCACTCTGATATCCTTAATCATTCTTAAATATTTTCTTCCCTCTGCCTATAATGTTTTATTCCAGATATTAAAATGACTTGCTTCCTCCTTTTTCCCTGTCTTCTCTGAAATGTCACAGCCCACGTCTTGAGAGATGACTTCTTTGAACACATGATCTAAAGCAGCATCACTCTGTCACTCTCTTTCTCTACTTACTCATCTTTATTTTTTTGCTGATAGCACTTACAAGTGCTGATCATTATATGTTTTCTGTGCCTGCTTTTAAAATACAACTTCAATAGGGACAGAGGGGTTTTTTTGTTGTTTTTTTTTTTATGCTCACTTCTGTACCCCCTGGAATGCCTAAAACTGTACCTGGCATATGATAGGTATGCAATAGATATTTGTTGATTGAATAAGCTATACATGAAAGAATTGGTGAAAACTTCCTGAATAACATTAAATGATACTAGTGATAGCTTGTGTTTCAGTTATCCATTGCTGCATAACTAAATACACCAAAACCTAGTGGCTCTAAACAACACTACAAGTCTAGAATTTGGGCAGAACCCAGCAATGTCATTTCTGCTCCACCTAGCTTCCGCTGAGGCAGCTTGCAGCAGGGACTGGAAAAATCTAAAGGCTTACCCTTGTATCTCTGGCTGTGGGTGTTGGCTGTCAGCTTGGACATCAGCTGGGTTTGGGGGAAGAACACCTACTTATCGCCATTCTACAGGGCTGCTTGGCTTCCTTACAGTGTGATGGCAAGGTTCCCAGTTAAGGTAATCATGATAGAGAGAAGAAAGAGACAGACAAAAGGTGTACTGCATTTTATCATGTGTCTCAGAAGTCGTGCAATGTCACTTCTGTCCCATTCTATTCATCAAAACATGTGATTAAGCCTGGTCTGTATTCAAGAGGGGAAGAGATATTAGACTCTAGTTTTTAATCCAAGGACTGTCAAATAATTTGCTGACATATTTTAAAAGCTTTATAGATTGCAGTGTTATTTTAGTCCTCATTTTAATGGAATTGCCTCTAGGGTTTTCCTATTATATATATATTTCTGCTCAACAACAGTAAAGACAAGATTGATAGACCAGCTTATTACAAGCGAATTAATGAATATGACAATTTTGTATATATAAAGACTTATTTTTATGCCTCATCAAAGAAAAATTGCACCTAAAGAGCTATCAATGCACAATAAATTAGTTTAGAAAAACTAGTAAAATACTTTAAATATTTTGAAATATAATGATCCAAGCAACTTGTTAAATATGATGTTTTAGTTGCAATTAGTACTTCCTGGCCCACTATAATGCATTCCCCTCTTGCCCACACTGGCTTTTCTTTGGTCTCTCTCTGCCGATTTTACTGCCAACTTGATAGCACGTATGAATTTATTGAATATTATCAGACTGGGAATGTTGTCAGTGTAATGGGAAAATACTTATCTAGAAAAAAAACATTTTCTTGCCTCAAAAAAAGATTTAGCTTACTGCTAATTTGATGATTACCTATTCATGAGGCTGAGGGTTCTTTTACTTACTATTCTTTTTCAAAAAGTCAACCCCTTTCATTTAGCAAAGTAAATCTTAACAAAATGAAAGTTATTAGTATTATAGCAGTAAAATGGAATAAAGTTTTCTGCTTCTATAACTGAACATTGGGGTAGTTTATTCACATAAGATATTTAGATACAATATTAATTTTCATGCAAATTATCTTTTTTCCTCATCAAGTAGTGACTTCCTTCTGACATTAGCTACTGTCTTATTTTGCTTAGTTCTGACATGCTGATATAGTTAGGTTTTTATATAGAGGGGCACCCTATGTGATCATACATATACTACATAAATGAAAGCTTAGAAAGCAGTTGGAAATGTTGCTTCTCTTTAGGCATAAGTGGATTCGTTATATAAGAAATATGATTATATTTGATGATATATGTCCTCATTAAAAAAGAAAATCACTCATTAAAAATGAAAATGTGATTACAAAATTAAACCCAGTAAACAATTAAAGTGCAATCAGCAATCTTACTACAAATGTGAGACCAGCATTATTTCAGACTATAGAGGGAATATTAATATGAATAATTTAAATATATTTGTTTTTATAGTTTATACAATAACAGAAAAGAAAGAATTACAAGAACTTTTCATTACATTTCCTTATTGGATTCTCATAAAACGAAGGGAAAATTTAAAATATTGAAAGACAGATTTGATTCTCATAAGAGAGATTCAGTAACACTTGTCTGTCTTTTGGATAGTGAGAAATAAACTTCTATTAAAAAAGAGAGATTTTTACATTAAATTTTTAACAGACAAAGGATGTGTACAGCTTCATAAAGCTGACATGATTTTACCTTCAAATTCTTTTTCCTCCTCAAATATTAAAGGTATTTGCAGATCCTTAGACCTGTTTGTCTACTTAGCCAAGTTAAATTAAAATGCAAGATGATAATCTATTGTTAGATTATTTTTCCAATATTGACAATCACTTCCCTTCTATAATGAACTTTTCCCTGCACTAGCTACTCCAAATCTTTTTATCCTGTACCCATAGGATTGAACATGATTATTGAAAGATAAACCTTAGTAATAAAATATGAAAAGAGGTTATGACATTCTTATTAAACAGAAAAGGCAACTTCTTTTGATTCTAATCTTACAGTTACTAGCATTATTAGAAAATTATTAGAAATACAGGAAATAGGCATATTTATTCTTAAGTTCTACTGTCATAAATTATACTTTTGAAAGAGTAGAACTTTTATAAAATTAATGCATTATGACTCTTGTTTTTTGTTTTATGAACTGCATAATGGAAATTGTACTTCTTTCTACAGAGGAAATGTTTAGAATATGGATGTTTGATCAGAAATAAACTAAGATATTGATGGAAAATAACTAATATATTTCAAGGGGGTAAAGTAATGGGAGAGAAGAAAATTAATATTTCTTGAGTTTGTACATTCCAGACAATTTATATATTGTTTCATTTTATCTTTCCAAGAACCCAAAGAAGAGGTTAAGGTAGTTATTTGTAGGTAACAGAAGACAAACTAGATAGTTTAAGTAGGAAGGGATTTATTAAGTGGTAGAGATAGCTCACTAGATTAGTGGGAGGAGGAAGAGACTCTAGACTCAGATTCCAGGATTACAGAAATGAGCCAGGGTAGAACCACTGTCAAGAGCTTACAGAATCAGGAAGCTGGTAATAAAGTTGCAAACTCCAAAATGACTTCCTTTCTGTGACAAACTAAAAACTGCTAAAATGGGAAAGCCTTCTAAAAATATTAAGAAGTTATGACTATAGTCACCAGTTTAGAATCAAACTGATTGTATTACTCAATTTTTAAATAAGCCCATCATTAGTGTGTCTAATTAGAGAAAATGAAAAAAAAAATATCACAGGTGGTGTCTCAGCTGCAAGGTAATATAGGAAATGTGACTAGGGTCCCAACTCCACATACTTAAAGGAGGTTGGAGTGGGTATTGGAAAGGGTGTCATGTGTATCTGCCAAGCTCCCCACCTAACCCGTCCCGAGCCCCTTAAAGATCCTGTTCTAGTTACTGTGGTAGAAAAAGAATTTATCCTGAAGCTTAGCAGCTTCACATGGCTATTTTCTTTTTCTCATAGTTATCACTTGGGTCTCTATGAAGTTGCAGTCAGATATTGGCTAGGGCTGTGGTTGTCTTAAAACTCATCAGGGATGGATTTTCCTGATGGCCCACTCATGTGACTGGCATTTGAAACATCTCTTGTAGTCTAAGACCTCTATGATGGCTAGTTCATATGGCTTAGGCTTCCTCATAGTGTGACAGCTCAGGGTTCAAGCCATGAGTGTTCTTGTGTGCAAGGAAGAGTCTCCATTGCTTTTTATGGAATAGTGTCAGAAATCGCATATCATCACCTCTGACATATTCTGTTAGTCTCAATAGTCCCTTAAACCTAAATTCAAGTTAAGGTCATGTAATTTCTACATCTCAATGAAAGAAGCTTCACAATTTGTAAAAACATAACAAATCCTTTTCCCGCGCTTAAATTTCTGAACAAAAAATCTATAATAAGGCTAGGCGTTGTGGCTCATGCCTATAATCCTAGCGCTCTGTCTCTACCAAAAATAGAAAAAATTAGCCAGATGTGGTGGTACATGCCTGTAGTCCCAGCTACACGATAGGCTGAGGGCAGGAGGATTGCTTGAGCCCAGGAGTTTGAGGTTGCGGTGAGCTATGATGATACCACTGCACTCTAGCTGGGGTAACAGAGCAAGACTCTATCTCAAAAAAAATAATAACAATAATAAAATTTTCCCTCTTGGTTAATGCTGCTATATCTATCTCTCTATCTCTCTGTCTCTCTCTATCTATCTGTCTATCTACCTATATATTTTCATCTTCTCCCCCAAAGAAGAAACTCATTATTTCTCAGTCACTACATGCTTCTTTGAGAGATGAAAAGGAGAGAAGGAAACTTTATACTTGAAATATCTATCTATCTATCTAAATAAGTTATAAAAGATAAAATTACAGATGACTGCATACATACTCATTCTTTAAAGAGTTCTCAAGACTTCATTGATTTTTATAACATTCATTCTTCATCACCCATCCTTTTACCATTTATTAGCACCTCGTGTTGTCCATGTTTTGTATTTGGAGGTGGAGGCAGTTACTGAAATTTTTCTTCCTGATAGTTGAGAGCTCTTCGTTGTTCTGCCAGTTTGGATATTTCTGGTCTACTAATGCACATGGCAGGAATGAAATGTACTATGATACTACTGAGTTGATAAATATTAGTCCCTTTTCTGATTCTGTTGTAGCAAACATATTAAACCTTGGTTTAAAGGACCGGGCATTAAACTAACAGAATAACACCATCTTTGGTTACTGATCTGGTGGCCTGAGGGTCACAATATTGTCTTGTGGGAGTTTTAGTTTTCAGTTTAGAGATCTCATTCTTAAGTCCCTGGAGAAGCATGACATCCTCAAGTATCAAATTATCAAAATATGACACCAAAGTTGAAGGGATGAGAAGCATAATTTTTTATTTAACTGTTTATTATTTTATAAGATTTAAAAATTTATATGATTTTCAGAGGAACCACTATTTATTAAATCTCTTAGCATCAGAATGCATAGACTCTGGCAATAGTGAGTAATACCCCACAGAACAAAACCCCAAATTTACAAGGTTTTCTTTTTTCCTAACATGTTTGAGACTAGTTGATTTTTTCACTAGTCTGTTCTCTCATTTTCTAAGAGCAGATGTTTCTGATAAATTAATGAATCTTGTGTCAGTTAGTTGCCTAATTTATTTTATGGTAGAAGTGAATTTCTTGATCACAATAAATGTGTGTGAAAACCTGATGGTGAATAAAGTACTTAGTATATCAGTTGAAGGTGTGTTTATTGCAATTGGGTGGACAGAAAAGGCACAATTATTTCTAAACAAATGTTTATTAGTCAGGAAAAATTAATGAACTCTCCTTGAAAAGGGAATTTCCAGTGTAATTCTCCTACTAGGTGGCTGACTGACTTCCCCAAGATATGGCACCATATTGATAGTTCTTTGCAATTTGCTGATTGGGTAATTAACATTGCCAGTATTCGATATACCTTAATGTGAGAAAGTCCTTGCTATTGATCCCATGCATAATCTGTCCCTGACATCATGGCCACACTGTGTTAAACCCGTTAAGCAAGAGCTGGGATAGGAAGAAGCTGATTGATATCCTTAAGATGGGGTAGCTTGTCCATCCAATTATTGAGAGCCTCCCTTGTGGAATGTTCAAATCAGACACAAATATTCTCACTCGCTAAGCCCATCCAGTGAGGTCCATCTGCATTTCTCTTCTACAAACTGCCTTGTAATCAATACTCCAACCTTGTTCTTTCCAAATTCCTCATTATTTGCATAAACCATGAGCTACTGCCCATGAATCACCACATATTTGTAATTCCAGTAATCCCTAATTCCAGACCAAATGGAAAACAATATGTAACACTTAATGTTTTACTTATTGCCAGCATTTCCTTTTACCACACTCTCCCCAGCTATCCTGTTCAACTGTAGCATTCCACTTCTGATGAACATTTTTTTCTTTAGGGAATCCTAATAAGATTATGAATGTGAGTTCAATAAGAAGTGACAGGAGTAAACACATAGGGAAATTAAAACCTGTTCAAACTGAGTCTTGAATATACCACACCCTGTTGCAAAAGGGTGCTTCTAGATGTGACTGGCTTTATAAGTTTTGAATAAAGTAACACCAAGTTTATGATAAGAAGTTCAGGACTGATGGTCACTTGTTCCATCATCAGGCGTTCAATATCTACCATGGCAAAATAACAATCTAAGAATCATTTCTGGTCACTTGAAACAAAGCCTAACATTGCTTTAAAATCTAAGCAGTCTCTGCTCTGATTTGCCTACTAAGCTTAGGACAGGCTTCATGATTCATCCTGATCAGACAGGCATTTTAAGCATCATCACATTCAGCAGCTAATAAGGGCTGGGTGGAAACAGTCTTTCAGGAGATCAAGTCTCAGCCAGCTGGAAAGCGTTTTCTTGCTCTCAGTCCAACTCAAAACTGGCAGTCTGATGAGCCACTTAGTAAATGTGTAAGAGCAATACAATTAAATATGATACCTGTTCTCTCCAGAACCCAAAGAGGTCTGCCAACCATTATGTTATACCTCTTTTTCAGTATAAGAGAAAGTAAATTGAAGCAACTTGTCCTTTCTGGAGGAGGTATCCTGACATGTCTAGAACTACAGATGCCGGAAACTATTAGATATCTGTACTATTGTAGAGTATCACTACCGTATTCTGACATCCAGACTACTACTTCCCAATCAACAGGTACATTCAGCAATAGGACATCATGGCATAAACATGTGATGTCCTATGGTGTGATGAGGTGCTTAAGGTTTCTACAGACTAAATTATGGCCAAAAAGCAGAGTGTTTGCATAGACCTAAGTATACCAGTGAAGAATTATTGTAGTTCCTCAGGGAGAGCAGAATGCTTCTTCAGTTCTCCTGATTATTGGGATATAGAAAAAAACATAACACCTAGCAGATCAATAGGTGCATCATAAGTATTAGAAACCATTTTAATTTATTGCAATAAGAATGAAAATGAATGTGAATGGTCACCACCTAATTATGCTTGGAATAACGTTTTATTATTTTCTGAGAATCATTTTTCTTCTCTACAGATCAAAATGTAAGATAAATAAGGGTACGGCAAAGTTCATTTCTTCTCCCTCTTTATTGCTTTTGACAATAACCTTAAGTTCTGTAAAGCCTCCAGGAATTCAATATTGCTTTTATTTACTATTTTAGTAAAGATAGGGGAGCTCCAAAGCCTTCCAATTAGCTTGCCAATCCATAGCCCCTCATTCGTCAGGGAAGTGCTGTCGGGATGTTGCCAGTGTCTTAGCATTTATATTCTAACCACAAACTCATGAATTGTGGAAATAACTATAGTGAGGTCACATAAACAGAATAAACTATTTATCACCTGACCCTCATAAGCCCTCGCTCTGATCAGTGAAGCACTATGACATTCTAGATCCAAGAGAACAGAATTAGTTTAGAGCCAGTGTTCAATTACTCTGGAGAAGTTTATATAATTTTCTTTTTCCAGTGCAAGTTGCTTGAGTAAATCAAAATAGATCTCTTAGGAGAAGACTGGGAAAAAGATATATTGTGTACTTCAGATGTCCGTATAGAGTTTTTTAACCTGGTGTGTGGTTTTCCCATCATTCAAAAGAATCTGTTTTTAAGAGAAATTTCATGTAGAGGAATTTGGTGAGGTACAATAAAGCTCTGTCTGATAATTCTATTCATGACTCTTTCTTCATGAGACATAGAGGAGGTTTTGGTTAAGTAAATAAAGTACCATATTAATGGGCTAATGTATTTCCTTAAGGATGATTACTAGCTACTAACAAAATCTCTATTGGTCAGATTGCTCAGATTATATCACATTTACTTTGCTGTGTGGTTCAATAACCACTGCCTCTATGGATAATTGTTGTTCAGTGTTGTATTTTTGCCTTTGCAAAAGTGAGAATCCCATCATTATTATTGAAATCAGGGAATGTATGTCAACAGAAGCATCTCACTTTTATACTCTGCTCATAGAAGACAGACATTAATAACACATCTCTAAGGTGCAGTTGCTCCCTTTGCCAATGACATTTTCAGTGGCTTTGTAAAGAATTTAGCCTCACAGCCTACTTACTGGATATCTTAGTCTGCTTTCTGTTGCTTATGACAGAATACTTAAAATTGAGTAATTTATAAAGAAAAGAAATTTATTTCTTGCTGTTATGGAGGCTGAGAACTGCAAGGTTGAGGCCACATCTAGTGAGAGTCTTCTTGCTGAGGGGAACTCTGCAGAGGTCTGAGGCCCTGCAGGGCATCACATGGCAAGGGCCCTGAGCAGTTCAGGAATCTCTTCCTCTTCTTATAAAGCCACCAGAACTACTCCTGTGATAATCTATTATTCCACTAGTCCATGAATCCATGAATGGATTAATAATTCAGGAGGACAGAACCATCATGGCTCAATTACCTCTTAAAGACCCCACCTCTCAATAGTGCCACATTGGGGATTAAGTTTCAGCATGAGTTTTGGAGGTACAAACACACAAACCTTAGCAGTGGACATACTTGGAGTGTAGATAAATGGTTATCATATTATAATCTTCAATACACTGATTTCCGAGATCTTGCCAATCATCAAGTATGTATTAGTACTCTACAATGATCTATGCAATTCTCTGACTCATTTCCAAATCAGAGACCTGTAAATTCATTTGTTTGGTATAGCCTAACTCTCAGTTTCAAAGTAATCTACTATAGTTTTATTTCCCAATGTCTCTCTATCCTAAAAGGGATTGAGAGAACCAATCTACAGTGTTCACCAAAGGTAGTTATAGGGTTTTTTTTTTTATTTTTCAAGCTTGAAAACTGAGATTTGAAAAAAAAAATATATGAGTGCAATTTTCTTGAAGAATAGAATAAACAGTAACAGAGATGCTATTTAAATTCATGTCCAATAACCTGTTCCAATACACCATTCTATTTACCAATTTCTCTTCAATAAATGGTGCCAGGATATATGCAGTTGATTAGACCAACAATCTCAGTGCCATTTTTGTCACCAGATTAAAACCATTCCTAAAACCAGTGATTTGATTTTATAACCAAGTACTTTTAAATTTGCTTTAAATCTTTGCAGTTCTCTAGAAGTCCACTATGATACTAAAAGACACACAGGTAAGAATGTGGTTCCATGTAGGTGACAGGACTGAGAAGTAGAATTAGCACAATATAGTAATAGTACCACCTGGTCCAACATAGCCAATTTCATCATTATGTCTTTCTGGAAATTGTACAATTGCTTCCTGATTGAATGTATTTCCTATTTCTACAGATATTTCATTATATTTAATATTGTCAACATGAAACAAACTTACCTGTAAGAGCACATGGTTCTTGTAGTTGTATCTTCCATCCCAAGCAGAATTAACATGGTATTGGAATGTATGTGATTTCTTAAACAATTCTCTCTGATTAAAACATGTAATCATAATAATTAAAAATAAAGAAGAAAAAAATTTAAAAAAACAGAACAACAAAACACCGGCTGGTATCTTTAGTTTTTATTTATTTATTTATTTTTATTTCAGAATTTTACAGAGGCACACACATTTTGGTTACATAATTTGTTTTTGTACAGTCTGAGTCAAAGTTGTAAGTGTGCCCTTCACCCAGTTAGTGTACATTGTACCCGATAGGTGTGAATTTACCCATTTCCTCCTCCCCCCTCCCACCTACTTGATTTCCCTTGAGTTTTACTTCCATATATGCACATAAGTGTTGAGTGATTGGTTTCAATTTAGTATTGATTACACATGGTGTTTGTTCTTCCATTCTTGTGATACTTCCCTAAGAAGAATGGTCTCCAGATCCATCCAAGTTGTTATAAAAGATGCTAGATCATGATATTTTTTATGGCTGAGTAGTCCTCCATGGTGTACATATACCACATTTTATTAAGCCACTCATATATTGATGGGCACTTGGGTTGTTTCCACATCTCTGTAACTGCGAATTGTGGTGCTATAAACATTCGAGTGCTAGTGTTTTTGTTTTGTTTTGTTTTTTGTTTGTTTGTTTGTTTTTAATAGGATGCCTTTTTTTTCCTTTGGGTAAATACCCAGTAGTGGGATTGCTGGATCAAATGGTAGGTTTACTTTTAGTTCTTTGAGGTATTTCCATACTGCTTACCATAGAAGTTGTACTAGTTTGCAGTTTTACCAACAGTGTATAAATGTTCTTATCTCTCTGCACCCTTGCCAGCATCTGTTGTTTTGGGATTTTTTGATAAAAGCCATTCTCACTGGCATTAGGTTATATCCCATTGTCGGTTTGATTTGCATTTCTCTGATGATTAGAGACATTGAGCATTTTCTCATGTCAAACAGAAACTATTCAAAATGAAGATAGACTAATGCCCAGCTAGTATCTTAATAATGCAAATCCTTCTATCTTTAAGATTCTCAGTTGAGTTTTAGGTTAAAATATTGGCCTCTTTCCTCTTTCCTTTTGAAGTCTCTTATTTCTTTAACCATTTTGCTCTTGTACTGTAGGAGCCTCCTTTCTTGTTTTTTCCTCACTTTTGTTTCTTGTTTTTCATTCATTAATTTTCAACAGTGTCCACTCTGGTTGGCCAGGGGTATAGAATAGATCTAGAATGCATTTTTTTGGGTCAAACAATCAGACACTATCTAGTTGTTCCTCTTATACATCTCTGAACGTTATTTTGCCAATAAAGTCACTAGAATTCTGCCTTATCTTCTTTTTTGAGTTTTGTTGTCTAGCTATCATTACATTCTATCACTGTTTGTACCATGCCAGACAAGGAAGGATTATATAATAAAATATTTTTTTCCACATATTAGCTAGATAGGGTAAAATATATAGAACAAATATATAGATAGAAAATATTTCTATTTTTGAACTATTATACTAAATTTCTATCAAGGCCAAGGTGACTCAAAATGATCTAACCTATTTAACAATTCCTGCAAATTTATTGTTAGTGTGCTTTAAGATAATCCTGATGTTTGTATTATCTTTTCACATATTGCTATCTAAGTAATAAGTTATAAACTTTGTAAAGGAAAATATATCTATTATCTTATTACCTATCACAATAGCATTTGCAAGCTTAATTATACATTTTTAAACTTTTCTCTGTACAAGAAAGTTAAAAAAATGCTAAACAATCAACAAATAGTATGTTTATTTTAAGCTTGATTCCCAAACACAACTTAAAAATGTAATATGTACAATGTAAATACTTCAACCTATCCATTTATATGGGGCTACTTTTTCAGAATTGATGACACATCAGTAATGTTAAATAAATTTTATTATTTAAACATTAATATTGGAATAATGTGATTTCAACTGCCTGACAAAACTTTTTGTATGTGATATAAGATGTTAGAGTTGCTAGGTTATCATGAATTGTGGTGCCATGTAATTCTCCTGTTTCTTCCCTCCGTGGAACTCAATTGCTCAAGTATTCTCACAGTAGTCACAAGAGGATCTGTAAATGACCCTATCTCTGGGAAATAATTTTATCTATAATAAGAAAAGATGTCACAACTGAGATAAAAAAAGAAATTTGTTTAAAAAATATTGCCTTGTGTTTTCCATTAGTAAAAAGCACATTAAGCTTATTCACAAAAAGGCCAATACAATTAAAGAAAATGCTAAATAATTATCACCATTTTATGGTTGGTTTTGAAGGTAGGGATTCCTATACTGAATGAAGATGGCAAATAAGATAGCCAGTTGCTGCAGGATGATGTCATGTTTTCCTTAATTAGGTATTTTCAGTCATTTACTTCATGGAGAAAATTGTTTGGATGCAACTTAGCTCTTAAACTTTCCTTAATCTTTAAATTTGCCACATGAACATTAAAATCTTAATTATCATGAAATCCAGAGACAGATGGCTATTGAAAAACAAATGAAAAAGAAATGTGACTGAAGAGGAAAACAAGGTATCTATTAATATGACCTGTGCTTTCACCATGAATTTTTTGACAGCTATTGTGTCTATTCTTAGAAATTCTACATAAATGTGAAGGTTCAGCACAATGCTTTCTGCTCCACAGAAAGTTCCCTATTACTTCCTCTAAATTTTAACCACTCCCACCACTTGCTCCCCATCCATTATTACACACACAAACACATACATAACTTACTCATTTTGCTTACTCATCTTTATGATGCTTTGTATTTTGTAAGTGTGAGGTGATAAGAAGCATCAGGCCCTATCACCTTCCTAACCTCCTATCCTGCTTACATATTATAGATGTTTTAACCTATTTTTAATTGTTTTAATTATTCTTGTATTAGATTTTATTTTAGCAATATATAAATAAGTTCTACATATATATGTTTAATTCTATAATGGTAAAAGCATCTACTGCACAGGAATTTCCTTCAATATTTGTCTAGGCTCTACTCTAGGCTAATTGAACACTGATTTATGCCTGAATTTTAGAATGAGGAAGGTGCCTGATCCCTATTGCCAAATGAACACTATGTCATTTCCTCTACTGGATGTTGTTTAGATAGTAGAGGGAAATAACTTTTTATTTAAAGAAAAAAGTTCTTATATATTAAATGCAAGCAAGATACCAGAGGACATACACAGATGTTTTGGCTTCAGACAATTATGTGGATTTCTTTTTACTTTTTTTTTCTTTTTCATTTTTTTTTTTACTTGATCTGTTATTTTTCACTTCTATCTGAAATCTGCCTAGAAAAACATTGGAAGGTAGCTACATATGCCAAAGTAGTTGTCATCAAAGTTATGCCTTCTGTTTTTTTTTACATCTCTATGCTGTTTATCCTTATCCATAATTCATTCTCTAAAAAAATAAGAAAAAGAAACAAAGCAAATAATAAATGGTGACACAGTGTTAAAGATCCCTTGGGTGTATGACATTTGAACACAGTTCATTATGCATCATATGATTATCTTTTCTTGTAAACACACATTCTCAGTGCTTCCTTATTCATTTTTAAAAATCTAAAGCATTAGATTACTTTTTTTAGTAGGTAAGACTGAAACATTATTTTCACTCATCCTCAAAGGGAAAAAAAAGATCTAAAACTCTTATAATTTTTATGCATGATTTATAAAAAGCTATTTTGTTCTGTTTTGAATAATGCATGTTAAATTATATAAAGCTAATCAAAAAACACAGATTTTCAAGCATGCTGCTGTAGGTGAGAAAGCTATATCAGGAAGACAGAATACTTAGCTACAGGTTCTTTGTCTTACAAGAATCCGGCACTCCTAGTTTAGAGCCAGACAAATGCCTACTAAATGTGGAACTATGTAAGAAAAAATTTGTTAGTTTTCAAAAAATAACTTATAAAGTGATGGCACACTGTGAGAGTGAGGAGACAGCTGACAGCAGAACATATCAACATTCCTTTTCCATCCAAACAAGTCTCCTTGTTTTGGGCCAGGGTGAGAAATGGTTTAAAGGTTTAAACCTTTCTCTATTTCATGGACACATTTTCAAACATCCTCAGACATACTAATATTCCTAGTTTACACATAAAGAGAACACTTTTGTAAATTTTCAAAAGCCATGAAACGGCATAGTGACAGAACCTCATCCACTGTGAAGGCCTTTAGGATAAAAACTTGGAGTCTGGAGAATAGCTGTTTAGTTTTTATTCCAAATATTCAGTTTACCTAATATGTAATAAAAGTTACTTAACTTCTCTGTGCCTCGGTTTCCTATTCAAAATGGGGATGATTATCATATCTACATACTTGTTAGGGTCATTATAATTAAATCAGTATGAAGTATTTATAATGTTGCCAGACATGTATTAAATACTCATACTATAAATCTTGGTGTTCCTTCACTATCATTCTTACCTAATTAATGTCTGATTATCCATAAAACTTAACAAATTTAAGGTTATTGGCACCGTACCAAACACTAAACTGAAAGACAAATAAGAAAGGAAAAACAGATAAACTTACAATACATTTAAAATATTTTGTAAGAAAGATAATGAAAGGACATCAGCGACTCCTGGGGGTTTATGCAAAAAAAAATCTTATTTATGATTCTGGTTTTGACGTTATCTCATTTTTCTTTATGTGAAGTCTTTATTAGCGTGCCAACATAGTCTTTAAGTCCTCACATTCTGTTTTGGCAAGCAAAAGAAACTACCATTATTTCAACATTGTAGTCCCCAATGCTAACTATATAAATAGTAAAAGAGAACAAAGATTGTTTATTCCTGAAAAGAATAAATACAATAAGCTATGTCTAATTTAGTGAAGTGAAAAGAAAAAAGTGATCATCTAAATAGATTAGAAAAGAAAGTGATTTTACAAAACTGTTACAAGCTATAATAATTTAAGCGACTTGAGATTTTACTTCCTTTAAATATATGTGTAATTATTTAAATTTTACAATGCTATTTGTTAAAGTGGCAATATTCAAGGTGGATTTATGTTTTTATTTGTTTAGATGTCTTCTTAAATCAGCTTTAAACCTTTATCATAAGCCTTTAATGTAAAGCCTAAAGGAAAGCAGTTGAATCAGAGATGTTGTAATCCATTTTAAATCTTGAATTAGTGTGGAAAGTCTTGTAAAACAGGTACAGAAACACCAATGTTAAGTAGGCCTCTAGGGAATTAGACTAAATAACTCCTGCAGATTCAATCTAATCTAGTCACTCATAAATTTAGTTTAACTATTCAAAGTTAAATTACTACGGGAAAGAGAGATCCCTTTTCAATAGGTAAAAATTGAATAATTCAGTATACTTTGAATTCAAAGAAAACGAAACTGAATAATTGTTTAGTAAATTGAAATTAATGATTAAAAATTAAATAGGTAAATTTCTTATGTTGATTTAATATTTTTTCACTTCGTTGAGGAGAAAACAAATGAATGTTTATACATGCAATGCAAAATTTGTGGAATGTTTTGTATGACTGACCACCTGATAATAAATTAGATACACATGTGGGGATGAATAGTTGAAATTTTATTTTAGTGGCTATTAAGCACATGAAAAATTCTTATTGAAATTTTAGGAACTAGTGAAAAGCTGGAGTCTAATATGTTTGAAAATATATGAAATTCATTCTATTATGTCAAAAGAAATTCCAATTTAATAGTAACTAAAATTCATTCTATGAATAACTTTTTTCATACATTCAGATAGACACAAAAAGGTGAGAATTTTAATTTTTCTTCTACTCCATCTTAACAGATCAATGAATAAGTAATATTTTATTAAATTATTTTAAAAAGAAAGACTATTATGATTCAATTTTTCAAAATGACAAAGTACTAGAATTTCAGCTTTTATTTTAGCTGTCAAATTTGTTCTTTTTAAATTTTTATGATAACAATATAAAACATAATTACTTAGATATAATAATATTTTATTCATTATATTTAAAAAATAAGAACAAGTAAAGTTTTAAAAAATTGTCATAGAAAATCTCATCCATGATATTTGAAAATAGTACCCTAAATTAAACAGCAAAGTAATATGGAGAAATCTGAAAAGGTAAAATTAATTTCAAAATTGAATCTAAAATCATGCATTTCAATTTACTGCATATTAAAATATAATATTTAAGAAAATTATCAGCTAAAATCCCTAAATTCTTTAGCATGCTTAGACTAAGACAAAGCAACTCATCCACTAATATTTTTCTAATCCTTTGGTAAACAATAAGTGATTTAATAAATTTAATTAGAGCAAACCTTCCATTATTAATAAGAATCTTACTCATTTCTTTTTCTAAAATGGTATAGTTGTGTAAGCATAAAGACTTAAAGTGAGATACTTTAAGACACTAATAATTTCTTAAATTTTTAATTATGTTTATCTGTGAGAGAAAGACTAAATATCACTGTCATCTTAAGGAATGGAAAAACAGAAAAAAGGGAGGAACTGAAGACGCACATGACTTTGGAAAAGTTGATCTCTCAGCAAGTTTTTAATTAGTTATGAGACTCATTTACATATTCATGCACATACTAGGCTTACTAAAATATAAAATCTATATGTACCCTTATATCTATATGTATGTCCTCTATATCTTCAATTTCTTAATTATACAAAAATAAATACACATTAACATAGGAATGAGATGAATGGAATGTTATACCTATTTTAATAGTTTTATCACTTCATTGAATGGATAAGAAATAAGTTCAAATTACTTCCTTAACTCCTAAATATTCTATGACATGTATGTCACATTTATGATTTTAAATTAATATTTATATGAAATCATTAAAACTTAGGATACAACACCAAATCCTACATACCACTAGCTAGTTGTGTAATCTTGAGCAAGTTACTTAAACTGTGAGACTCAGATTACTCATTTGCAGAATGGTAAGAATAATAGCTAGGGTATAAGGTTGTGGTGGTATGAATGTCATAATATATAAATCACCTAGCACAGTATTTGTTACATATAGGATAATCAATATTTGACTTTCTTCAGCTACTTTATCAAGGACTGTTTTCTCAGGTGTCATCAACACTTTAACTACCAATTCTCTTTTACTGCAACTACCACGAAATCTTTCTCTACCAACGTAAAGTCAATTTAGAAATGACTTTCTAACATCACCCTTATACCTAAATATAGTGCAGTACATCACCTAAACATAGTTTCCTAAAACTGTTGATATTGCTAAGTTTTTCTAACAATAAGTCTGACATCATTACAGTTGAACTTATATCAAAATGCACATTTCTATTTTTTCATACCTTAAATTTTTCTAGAATTTCTTCAGTGTGTTCATACATATGGAATGCCAATTATGAAATAGAAGTCTGTTACATTTAGATGTTATGTCATTTCTGTTTTTGCTTTTTAATGCTAACTACTAATTTAATTTTCTCCCATTATCTCAAAGTGAGTTCAAAACCTCTTCCATCTTTTCAAACCTAATGAAATACTGGATAAAATACAATAAAAATATTTTACAGCATACATACAAGTTCACAAGTAAGAAAGAAAAATCCCCAGGTGCCAGAAATGAAGAAAAAACTCAAATGTAGAGTATTTAACAGTTATGAAATTCAAACAGTGCACATAGGTATTAGAGTCATTCCTAAAGACTGAGAATCTTACACCAATATTGTGCTAGTGAGAAGGTGAAAAGGAACTCCCTGCAAAAACTCAGGAGTCCCAAAGGGCTGAGGGATTTAGAACTGGAGCAGGTAGACCTCCTTGGGCCAAAGAGAGGAAAAGAGACACTTGGAATACTTTAGAAACATAGAATTGGGCTTTGTACAATGAGTGATCTGAATTTACACCACTCAACATTGTGTAGGAACTGGTAGCTGGAAAAGTAACAAAAATTTCAGATATCCCTAGAACTCAAGTAAATGTGAAATTTCTCCAGGGAGAGGCTCCATAAACACGTGCAGATAGGATTGTCATACATTAAAAAAGAAATCTTTCTCACCATATGCTCACAGTTTAATTTTTTTTTTTTTTTTTAAGAGACAGAGTTTTGCTTTGTCGCCCAGGCTCAAGTGTAGTGGCCAGTCAGTTCATAGCTCACTGTAACCTCGAATTCCTGGCCTCAAGCAATCTTCTTGCCTCAGCCTCCCAAATAGCTGGGACTACAGGTTTGCACCAACAAATTTGTTTAATTTTTTGTAATTTTTGTAGAGACAGGGTCTTGCCATGTTGCTCAGGTTGGTCTCCAACTTCTGGCTTCAAGTGATTCTCCTGCCTTGGCCTCCCAAAGTGGTGGTATTACAAGTGAGAGCCATCATCCCTGGCCCTACAGTTTTAGTCTTGAAACATGTGAAAAAGGAAACAGCCATAGAGACACAACTAAGGTATAGGACATTGTAAATTTGAAAACCAAATTACAGGAAATTATATCTGAGACAAAACTAACTAAAATAAAACTAGTGTAATATTATTTCTATTAGACAAAATAGTTTTTAGACAGAAAATACTATTAATTAAAGAGGGTTTTTACTTTATTGAAAAGGAGAAAATCCAAAGAAAATAAAACAATTCTGAATATCTGTATATTTAACAATATATTCTCAAAATCCATAAAAAGTCCATAAACAGAATTAGAACATTTCCAGTCTTGGTTCAACTTTTATAGAGCTTTTGTGGAAACTGATAAAGCATACACAATAAAACAAGCAATATTTGAGCCATACAGTTCAAAAAATTATATAGTGGCAATTTATGCAATATTAGAAATTTGTATAGCTGTAGACTGACATTTTCATTCTTGACTCATGTAACAAGAGAAGCCCTTGAGCATGTGTTAACGGAAGCACGTGAAACTTGTTCGTTAAATCATTGTTTAAAATTACCAAGAAAGTATCCTTAAATAACGAAATGGTATATAAATTATAGTGCACTGATACACTAGAAAATACAGAACTTCAAATGAATAAATTAGTTCTACTTTTGCCAACATGGCTGATTCTCAAAAACATAACAAGAGTTAAGATAAGCTTTTAAAAATATACATCTACTTTAATTCCATTTAAAACACAAGCTCAATTTAGAAGGGATATTGTTTATAGCTACAGGCATATATAGTATACTCCCAAAAGCATGAATAGAGTGGGAACTCCTCAACTTGAACATATTACCTCTGCAGAGAGGAAAGGAGGAGAATGGGATGCAGCAGGACTGAAAGGGTATAACAGCAGCAGTAGTAGTGATACTAGTATTTTTAATCTTAATCACATAGGTCAAAATGTTAACATTTGTTGAATCTGGATAGTAAGTAGATGTCTGTATTATTCTTTATACTTGTCTCTAAGTTTGAAATATTTCAAAATTTTTCAAAAGAAAAAGTTGAAATGAATAAGGGAATTCAAGGCACGTCTGCCACATGCCCTTTTCTGCTTTGCTTAATGTATTAAACTATCAAGTGATTAGTTTGCAATCATTCATCTGCTTATTCATTGCTTTATTCAGTGAGCACTTACTCTGGTGCCAAGCACTGTACTAAATGCTGGTTTATAGAGCAATAAATAAATGACGAAGTGAGTCCCTCTCTCCATAAATTTCTCTAACAGAGAAAACAGATAGGTAATTGAAAAAGTACAGTGAACTGAGATGACTGTTATGAGAGAAATGCAGTGTAGAATGAGAGTGCATAGCAAGCAGCCAAACCTCCCTGGGGAGAATTTTTAGCTGGCACTTAAAGAATGAGAGAGATTTTGAAAGAAAATGTTTAGAAGCTAGGTTGTCTGGGAAGCAAGGAAGGATAATAGTTCTAGCCGCATGGATAAGGGTCCTAAGACAAGAGAAACTAGCACAGTGAGGACCTGAAAGTAGTTTCGCACTACTAAAGCATACCTGAGTTTGAAGAGAACAATGAGATCAGGTCAGATCAAATCAGCAGTTTTAGACATCTTGGAGAGCCTTATGTGAGTGATAGGAATCCATGGTGGAGGTTTCAAAGAAGGGAGATATATTATTAAAGTTTTTTTTAAAGAGTATAATGTGGATAATTAATATGGGAGAAGAATCTATTTTTGAGACAGGTAGATTGGCTATTGTCCAGGAAACACATGTTGATAGTCCATAACAGGAAACAAATCCGAAAGGAGAGAGTACTTATTCCATAAATACATAAGAGATACAACTGAGAGGACTTGATAATTGAATAATGATGTGGTTATGAAGAGCGAGGTATTACCAATGATGCCTAAATGTATGAATTAGGAAATTGGGTGGTCAGTGGTGCCTTTTTATCAAGAGAGGGAACACTGCAAAGGAACAGTTTGATGAGAAAGAGAAAGACTCAGTAAGGAACATTTTAAGGTTTAGTTGTATGTGAATTCTTGAGATGGAGTTATCTAGTGGGGAGTCATAAAGATGAATCTAGCACTGAGAAGATAATCCTTGCCTGCTGGCCTATTAGATTATGGGAGTCTTTACTGATATGGGTATAGGCTGGTAATAAATAGGGACATAGTCATGAATACTGAGTAATACCAATATTTAAGAAGTCTTGGCAAAATCAGTTTTTATGGAATTCTGGTAGGGAAGCCAAACTATATTGGGATAAAGAAAGGAGGAGATATAGCAGAGTAGGCTAAAATTATTTTAGAAATTTATGATAGTATGGAGAAAATCGGCTAGTAATTGGAGTGTGCATGAAAGAAAATAAGTTTTAGCAATTTGTATAGGTTTAAATGCTGATGCAAATAAAACCGCTCATGAACTTCTTCCTTTGCATCAAATGCTTGCCAAAGGGCCTCTGCAAGAACTGGGCCCTCTGTACAAAATTTTTTTCTACCAGTTGTCCTGAGAGTGGGGCTCTTCCCTATTTTAATCTTAGCTTAAACATTACCTCCCTAGAAAGGCTTTTCCTAAATTTCAAACTTAATGTTCTGTCATCTCCCACTGAAACTCTGTTCATCCTCACATCTTATTACATCATTATATTTCATTTTAATCAAGTTTATTTTTCACTACCTATAACCTTGTTTAGTTATTTGATTGTCTACTTTCTTCAAGTAGTTATAAATTAAATAAATTGATTTTTAAATGCCATTTCATCTTTGCCTTCCTGCAATAAATTCAAAATTACATTATTATAATATATTTATAGATACTGCTTAATTCAATTTGCTAATATTTTGTTGATTTAAATTTAGATTCTTGAGAAAAGTCTCCTTCCCATTTAATTTAAAAAATCCTTTTCATGTTTTGATACAAAGATTTATGTAGATTTTATAAAATGTCAGAAAGTATTTGTATTATCTGGAAGAATTTGCATGGGATTAATGGTATTTATTCCTTAAATGTTTGGATGTTATCACTAGTGAAACCATCTGGTGTTTTCTTTGTAGAATAATCATAAGTATTTAACAAATGTCTTTAATATAATAGGACATAGATTTTCCAGTTATTCTTGTGTCAGTTTTGATGAACTGTGTGTATCTAGAAATTTGTCCTTAATATAAATCTTAAATTTTATTGTTTGGATTTTCCTAAAACTTTTATTAACTTTTTGATACCTGTATCATAGAGACATTGCCGTTTTTTTCTTTTTTGATATTGATTGCTCTACCTTCTTTCTTGTGCTCTTTCTTAGTGTTTACAGATGTTTTCAAATGTATTAGTCTTCTCAAATTTCAGATTTGCTTTTTAAAATCTACTCTGTCATACTATTTTTCTATATCACTTGTTGCTGTTCTTATCTTTATTATTCCTGAGTTTAATTTGCCAATTTTTAAAAATTTCTGTAAAAATCAGTTCTTATTTATATCCTCTTTTCGTATGCAGTTAGGGTAAATATTTCACTTTGAGAAAATCTTTACATCCCACATCTTTTTGCATGTCCTGTTTTCATTACTTTTCAGTTCAAAATATATTCTAATTTCCATTGCAAATTTATGAATTAATAAGATATGCAGAGTTTAATGTTCAAATATTTGTGTATTTTCAGTTATTTTTATTATTAAATTCTAGTTTAGTTCTTCACATATTCAGAGAACATACTCCATATGATTTTCATCCCTTAATATTTGTTGATTTTTTAAATTTATTTTTTATATTTATTGATTTTTAATGGTCACATTTTGCCATTGAATAAGAGAAAAATGCTGCAAAATCTGTTCTCTCATAAGAGTTGTGTTTCCACCTACAGCACAAAACACTGAAGTATGAACAAAGTAACAAGGTTTATTTTATTTACATAATAAAATTACATCACCAGCCCAGGGACTAATAGTTTAGGCATAATAAATTGGCTAAGTGTGTAGATAACATAGCAAAGAACTCTGAGTCTCTATATAATTGTTTCTTCTCAGTGGTCCACCTGTGAGGATGACCACTCCTGGCAGCATTAAGTCCCAAATGTACCCATCTTCTTGGCTGCACTATGTCTGGGGCTAATTTCAACAAGACCCACATATTATGTGCTGTTATTTCCAAACTTCTTTCTACTTGTTTTTCTAGTTTATTGAGAGAAGAATTCCTACAGCTTGCATTAGTGAAGAGAATTAAGGTGGGGTTGGGGACAAATATCCAATTTTAGCTAACTCATTCATTGTCCAGTTGTATTGAACATTCTTGACATTGGGCTTTAAAAAAAATAGGAATCTGCATTTGAATGCAGGAGTGAACAAGTAAGAAAAACCACCAATATCCATCTTCCTAAACTTGGTTCCAATGAGAAATATGCTTAATTTCCTTGTGTTTTCCCCACGGTAGATGTAGCTGGTGACAGATACAAGGAAGTGACCCCTCTGGAGTTGGAACTTGGCTGCTACTGACATTGATCCTTCACTTCACTTTTAAAGTAGGAAGCTCAAGAATTGAGCTTCTTGGGAAGCTCACAGCCAATGACTGTGGGCAATCTTTATTCTGGAAAATTGGTCTACTGAGGCTTTGTTGTATCTACATTGTAGTCTGTATCACTCTCTGCCCAATTCTGTTCCTCCACGGTTATGGATTAAATTGTGTCCCTCCAAATTCATATGTGGAAGCCTTCAGAACGCAACTATATTTGGAAAAGGGTCTTTAAAAAGGTAATTAAGTTAAAATTAAGCCTTTAGAGTAGTGTCTAACCCAATATGGCTGGTGTCCTTATAAAAAAAGAAGACACCAGAGATACATGCTCACAAAGAAAAGACCACGTGAGAACACACTGAGAAGGCAGCCATCTGCAAACTAAGGAGTGAGGTCTCAGAGTAAACCAACCCTGCTGGCACCTTGATCTTTGAGTCCAAACTTCTAACTTCCAGAACTGTGAGAAAATAGTTTTTTGTTATTTAAGAAGTACTTTTTTTTTTTTTTCCCATTTGCTAGAGGCTGTCTACATTGCTTTCTTTATGGCCTCTTCCTCCAACTCCAAAACCAGCAGCACAGCATCTTAAAGTTTCCTTCTAACTCTAACCCTCCTACTACTCTGCTTCCCCTATAGGGATCTCAACATGCCTAAAGGTCACATCTGCAAAGTCCCTTTAGCCGTATGAGGTAGTGTATTGAAAGGTTCCGAAGATTGGGATTAGTGCATGGCCATCTTTGGAGGGATATTATTTTGTCTACCACATAGGCATTCTCTCTCCACTCCCTAGATAAAGCATTTGCACTCCACACTCTTTTTCTGTAGGAAGAGCTAAACATATTTTTAAAAAACTATCTTTTATTTAAATGAAAAAAATTATGTTTTATAGAATAATATGTAAATATACCTTCAGCAGTTATATACTTTAAACACAAGTTTCTAGATTAAAATCTTACTAAAATAGTAGGACCTTTTGAAATAGATACTTAAGCATCTTCAAACATTTATGTGGTCAATAATATCACTGGAGTCTCCATGGTAGATAGATAAATGTCATTAAAAATTATATGCAAATTTCATATTGAAATCAACTTTCCTAAGAAACAGAAATTCAGTAATTAAGCATGTACTTTCCTTTTTTTTTCAACGTATCACTGCTCATAGTGTTTATTATAAAATAAAATAGTGTTTGCAAGCAATAAGATAAATGAAAAATATTGATTTAGCCACAGAACAAGTGATAAAAAAATTATGGACATATGAGATCTAGACTTTCTGCCATTTCACTGACTCTGTTTCCTGCACATATTTGACATTCACCCTAGAGTGTTATTTCTCACATTCTAACTGATTTTCTTTCACTAGATTACCCAGAGGCTTTGGACATCTCACAAGCCACAGTACAGGCCACAGAAAAATGGCTGCTACATCAAGGGGCTGGCAGGACAAGAGTGTTAAGTAGTCTGGCCGCCATACCCAACTAGAAGGAGTTTGCTCTCCTTAGCAGCCTATATACAGAGAAATTTATTTTATTTTATCAATGATCATCTTGAATTCTATTAGTTATATCACATCTAGAAAGCTAATAATTTTTTTCAAATAACTTCATATCAGTTAGTTTGCTACATATACTTACCAGGTATTACTAGTCATGATCTTGGGGTGATTGACAGTGTACTATATTCATACCAGCTTATTTTATTGTAACTGCTAATAAAATCTTACAAAAGATAAAAAATCTGGGAGAAATTTAAAATTGGACAAGAGGCCAGGTCAGGAGGAACCTAACCCTTCCCCCCTGCTACCCTTCTGCTCCCAAGTCTTCTCTTGGCATGTTGCTGCTCTCCTGCCTCTTCTACAAACTACAGCCCCCTCCACAGTATAAAATATGTTGTAGCAAGTCCACAGAGATTCTATCTCTTTTTGAATAACTGACATCTCAATCAGGATCAAGAGATAATAAGTGGGCCATTTATGCTTCCTTTAAATGAGTATCTTCTGTTAAATAGATAAAACAAAGTCTTTCATTTTTCCAGCCTATGGATGGTTTTCCTTTCAGTGACCAGTTTGATCTTACAAGTGTATCTGCAGTGTAGGAAAGAATTAGATGGCCATGTTTCCCTTGTCAAGTCTCTTAAATTGAAAATTATTAATTTCTACTCAATTTGTCATTATTGAATGATTTATCATTGTGCATGTCAATGTATGAAAAAAGTACATTCTAGTCATACATGATTTTTCCTTTAGAAATATGTCCAAATTCCTTATCATAAAAATAGTGTGCAAAAAGTTTTACCTGTTATATAAATAACATCTGGCTGAAATTTTGCGTATTGTTCAACAATTTTAATAATTCACCTTGCTTCTGTGAATATATCCAGGACATTCATATATCACCTTGTCATAAATAATGTTTTCATATATTTGGATATTATGTAATGATATAAGGTATTGAGTCTTAGATATTGAAAGTGGCTAAGGTAAGACCCAATTTCACAGAGTAGTTCTCTCTTTGTAAAAATTTCAGTCCAAGATGTTAAAAATATAGCAAATTATCAAGGAACTCTACACTCTAATTCCTCTTCATACTAATTTCATAAAGGGAAATAAATACATATTATGGATTTCTTTACATAACTCATTACATATTTTATTTTAGTATTTTACAGAGTCTGTGTATAAATATAGGTATACTTATTTTAGATATAAGCAAATTGGGATTCAGAGACCTTACTAAATTCCCTTTGACCAGTATCTCTATGTGAAAGACTAGGAACAAATTTGGGATTACAGAGCTCACATCCTTGTGATCTCTTCTGTGCCACAGTAAGGAGATAACTACAGTATGTCATTAAGCTACATATAAGTATAATGGGATGATAATCTCTAAATGTTTGTTAAGAAATACCAGTGAAAGAAAACAGTATTGAATACCATTCTTATCTTTGACAAGGTATTGATATCACAAGCTTAGAGGGGCAGAAATTAATGGCTTATTTAACGGTTAAGAAGCTTCCTTATCTTTTTGGTTCTTCTTAGAACATCCAGAGGTAAAGGACAAAAACAGCAGCAAAAGCAACAACAAGAACAATAACAAGAAGAATAAAACCACTACTTTATTATGAATCATGGCATCATCTCCTAAAACTTATCTGGAAATTAGGTGACAGTTTGTTAGAAACAGGTCAGCATTTTAACAGACAGAAACCTCATGAAGCTAATCTGGGAATGTCTTGCTTTTCTGAAATGTTTTACTAAGAAATGACAGAAAGCATGCCAAAATTTATCAAACCTATCAACCCCTACCCCCTTCTGACCAGTGCAGGAACAAGTGATATTACTAAAATAAATCTGTGTTTTATCTAGTAAATTGAATTTATTTATAGGGGACACAGATGGTGTTTTTATCTCATTTTCCCATTGAATAGTATGACATTGAATGTGAAAAGAGTATATGAAAAATGAAGTATTGGCTAGGTGGTTAGTGTTGAAGAAGTGAATTTGGTTTGGGAGACTTGGCAGGATTTGGACACTTCTCACATGGCCCAGGACGAATGGATCTGGCAGGAGTTGGTGATCTGATTAAAAGCATTTTCAGCTAAAATGCGGAGAGAAGGGAGAAAGTATAACACTTGAAATGAAGGTATTTCATGGTTAAGAATCAGAACTGCGTAAGAATTTCCTGTTCAACAGTCAAAAATTATTCAAAAAAGGTTGTGAAAAATTATAACTGTTTCAGAAACTTGTGAAAATTAAAATAATCACAAATAATAATATGAAATTTTCTTAATTGGTTAAGACTAATTTAGTTAACATATGCACCAGAGTTTTACAGGTTTACACACACACTTGTCCATTACTTCTTTGAGGGTGGCAATGGTACAATACCCCTCCCTTGTGGAGGGAGCAAAAACATTAACATATTAAGTAAATATATATGTTGAACTATACACATAAATTTTTAAAGTTCCAATATTGCAAAACGTGCCATTTAAAAATCAAAGAAAGTTTTCTTGATAAAGTCACCATTTACTAAACTTAATAATATTAATATCATTAATGTTAATTTTACAGCATTTTATATTCCTGGTCTCAATCTCATTTTCCTACATATTCTGTGCAGGGTATTTGAACTTCACCTGTGCTATTTACCCTTTATGCAAATATAGATATATTTCTTACCTTCTCAGAGAAGAAGGATTATATCCAAATTTTAGCTCCAACCTTACTGAAAGACCTTGAAAAATTTTTTCGCTTTATAAGGCTCAGCATCTTTATCTGTCAAATAGGAATGGATACTCTACTTCAACACTATTGTCATGAGAATTAAACAAATAATTTATGTAACAAAGCACTTAGCCTGACTTCTGGGATATAGAAAGCACTCATTCCCTACAACTGCTCCATTTTCTCACCCTAGATCAGTCCTGTCTAGAAGTCTGGGAGCTATTCTTGCCTATGCCTTCTTACTCGTCAAGTATCTTTATTCACTGATCTGAAAATTAAATATCTATGCCCTAAACCACCTCTTTATCTTCAGTTTCAGCATCTGAGCTCAGGTCCATAGTATCTATTACTTCAAAATTTACACTAGCTTTTAGTCTAGTTTACTTTAAATCCAGTCATAAAGCACATGCAAGACCCATGACTTTCCCTGACTTCAGCAACTCCTGGGTTTGGTTTTGTTTTTATTTGTCGGTTGGTTGGTTTTATAAACAATCAATCATACATTTAAATTTCTGATGAAACATTCAGTTGTCCTTGGAGAATTACTCATCTTCCTTCTCTCCATTCAAGTTGTTTAGTTGAGCAGTCCTGCAGAACTAGGTGTGAAAATCTGATTCAAGCTTGGAAAATCAATTCATTTCATCCCACCTCCCTCGTAGATTGAGTCAAGAATATGCAAGGGACCCAAGTTTATGTAATTAGAAATAATTGCTGGTCTTTTCAGAAGTGACCAGGAAACAGATAATCCTTTCTTTCTGAATTTGAGATATATATGCCTGGATTGTTTTTATTACTGTTTTGCATACCTCCAGGAGGAAGCCTGTCTGAGAATGAAGCCACTGGGAGAAAAGCTGAACTCAGAGATGGATGGTCTGGACCAAGGTCCTTGGTCTTTCCAGATATATATCTAAGACCTCTTTATGCTTGTGGATTCCCAAGAGATACTCTGTCATTATTCATCCACCTGTATTTCTCTATACTATTTCTTTTGTCTCAGATACTAGATCTCTCACTTAACATACACACATGTATGCATGCCCACATGCACACACACACACACACACACACACACACACACAACCTTTTCAGTGGCTGTTCCCTGCTCTGCTTCATTTTCCTTCTGTACCTGTTCCTTTATTAGCATAGTGTATAACGATGTGCTGCTGTTTCAGGTTCCCACACTGGTCCATTACTACTTTGAGGGGAGGGATGGTACAATATTTGTCTTGTGCCCTTAGAGCTTGACTTTATTTTATGACACAAGGTTGGCATTCATTAAATTCTTTTGAACTTCTATAAATCATGTATTCACGGAAGGAAAATTTTATGAATATGTTTCTCAAGTGTATTTTTACACAATGATAGAATTTTTAATGTAGTGTGATTATGTTTTATTCTTTGATTTAATTTCAAAAAACTGTAAAAAAGAAGGCATGTAATTACTCTCTTGCAAAATAGTTCACATGAAGGAAAGCAACAGCTAATATTTATGGAGCATTTACTGTGTAATGGATCCTATGTTACCAGCCTTTCATTTAATTCTTTAAATAAACTTATGATTATAGATATAATATTAAATATTTGTTGCAGAACAAAGACATTGGCTTTTGGAAAAGGAAATTAAATAGAGATCACATAGTTAATTAGAAGCAGAGGTAAAATTGGAACTCAGGCACCCTAACTCTAACATTTATGTATTGAACAATTATACTATGCTGCATGAATTGTGCAAATACTATTGAGCTTTAAGTAGTATATTCTTGAGACAGATTTTTTATTTATGAATAAATTTAATATGATTGCTAGAGTTTTAATTAAACCCCATTCTACCAAACTTTCCAATTGCACTGTATGTCAAATCAGTTACCACATCTCTCTGTGCCTAGAAGGCACTGTAACCAATAGTAGTGCCTGCTGAAGCCCCCTACAACCAAAAGTGTTTTGATCCTCCATTTAGATTGTTTTTCTAGATAAAGAAGTGTGTCTAATATATTCTCTATGTGTCCATTTTTTCATCTGTTATGATGGGTATTCACCACAAATATCTTTGGAGGAGTCAATTAAATTAGAATACGCATATGTACTAAGTAAAATTAAAGGCATTTAGTAAAGTTTATTTTTTTCTAAACAATGACAATAACACAGACAATGAAATACTAAAATTTGGGGAAAAAATTAATGCATCTATCTTGAAAGCATGGGAAATTAGTAATACTCAGACAATTATTGCATTTAGGATTTCACCTTCATACTTACACTTCAAGGTGGTTTATTGCCTCTTACTTGTGTCAAGTATCCTAAGAATAAATCTTATGAATCTACCCTTAACTATAAGCCTATTGGTAACCAACAAATTACAATAAATTTTAACCAGGTACTTATCTATTAGTTTTCTCTTTCACAAAGTTTGAATGTAAAAAATATGCATATTTAGAGCATTAAAACAAAAAAAGCTATTAGTTATTTCAGGCAAGAGGGAGATCAAGAATCACACTGATATGAGAATTAAAGGAAATAGTATACAAAACTGAAATATAAGATTATAGAAATTTGGAAATATGTAGGAAATAATAAACTGAGCATGATATAAACAATAAAATCATTCAAAGGATATCAAATGCATCAAAAGTTTTTAAGAGAAGTAGATATTGAGGTCAAATGTGCTAAAAGTTCTTTCAACTGGATTTAAGGACCCTCTTTGATAGACCTTAAGAGCATTGATCATTTCTTATTCACCTTTGAATCCCCAGCATTTTACCAGCTTCTTGCACATAATTGACCTTCATATTTGATGACTGAACAAAAGAGTGAGCCCAGTCATTGTGTAGAAAAGCCACAGAATCAAAGGATAAACAATGTCTCTATTAGTCATTTAGATACCTTTATAAGAATAATCATAGTTTTAGGATAAATTCAGTTGATGATTTTAGAGTTTCTGTTAAAATTGAGCCTGCCATATGCAAGATTTGGCAACCGTTAAAAGTTTTACTGTTGATGTTAAGCGGAGGAAAAAAAAACACAAACAATAATAATTAAAAATTGCAGCAAAAATATTAAACTGTTTCTTTCACTTCCTTATTATTGTTAGCAGCCTGAAATCAAAAAGCTATTTTCTCTATGCTTTAAACATGTTGAAGTACATTCATTTATTTGTGCACTTATATTTATTCAGGAGTCTTTTATTTCTTTTACTGTATAATATTTGACTGCTAAAGTGATTATAAATACAAACAGATATTAGAGTATTTTTTCCTTTGTAATTCAAGCAGCTGAATAGTTTACTTAATTAATTATTCATTTCAATGAAATTGAGCATGAATGTGAAACTAAAAAGAAATATGAATAAAACTGTATTGTTAACTAACTCATGAGCGAAAGGTTCAGGCCCTGCCAAATCATACTCTGTACAGTAAATTAACTCTCAGTCAGTAAAACTTCTTCAAATGGAAAGGGAAATGATAGATTGTTTTAAGTATGTACATGAGTGCAGGGACTTCTTGTAAAATATCCTGACCCCGTTAACATTCAAAAACCTGCTGATCTCAACTGAGCAGAAAGATAGCCAAATTTAAAATTCATTCAGAAGATGATTGAGTCTCATTTCTGTAGTAGACTCATGATAGAAGAAGTCTACTAGCTTTCATGCATATTAGAGGAACCACTTATGAGCAAGTGCAATAAATCGAAAGGCATCAGAAATACTTAAATGCAGTTAATTATAGAGCATTATTAACTTAGAAGAGAGACTTGCTTTCCGAACCTATATGACCCCATAATAAATTGGAAGTAATAAATTACTTTCTGGATACATAAAATGAAAAAAACAAACTATGACAATATAGAATCTAGAAAACCTTATATAATTAAGAACTAATTTAAAATTACATTTGAATATTAGACTTAAACATTTTATTTATATCAAATAGGAACTGAAGGAATGAAATAAATTATTTTTGAGTTTCACAGACTCTAAATAACATCAAGCAAACATTAACATTTGAGGTGATTTTGAAGAGGGGCTAGTCTTTTACAAACCACATAGCACTAACCAGGAAAGCTATAACTTTCAACACTAATAGTTTTTCAATTAACCATGGAAAAGGAAGATGAAACTATATGAATGTGCTTTTACTCAATTTTCTCAATCTTTTGTGTCTTTTTATGACTCACTTAATAATATATTGTCTAAAGTCCTACTTGTCATGTGAATTTATGCTATTTCCATGTCTAAATAGACTCATAGCAATTAGGTTTAATTGACCAAATAGATAATTAGGTAACTCTCCAAGTTAGATTATTTGAAATATCTCTCAAGAGCTAGTAATCAAAGTAACTCAAGTTGAAGTGTAAACATGGCAGGCTCTTTGTTTTCTTCAGCTTCTTAAATGACTCTTTTTTTTAAGAGATAAAATATGCAGACCTCTATATTCTATGTTCCGGTGCCTGTGGAGATGGTGCCAAGCTACCACAAGCTGCTGGTTTCTTCCCTCAAAATCAATACTGAAGAGAATCTACAAGCAAGAGGGGAAAAACCCTGAATTCCAGGAACTCAGGCAGCATCCAAAAACTTGACAAATCTCTGGGGAGATTAAAGACTGCTTTGAATTAATATATATGTGGAAATTGAGTTGCCACAGCCCAGATGAGAGAGATATCAGAGGCACATATGACAGAATGGATTTGAGGAAAACTTTTAAAAATGTTTCTCTTGCCTCTCCCCCATGTTCTCGCTGACCAGTATTGCTGGTTTCCTCCAGGTAGTATCAGTGTAGCACAAAATCTGTGCTTCGATGACAAGTTGAAGACAGCACTTAATGACCAGCTGCCCTCAGGCATTCCCTGTCATCACTACTTGTGTAGGACTGCAGGACTGTTGGAATGTATATTTTGGGTGCAGCCTGCTTTCCTTGCCGCTGCGTCTCAGTGTTTACGTGTTAAACCAAGCCTAGGATGTTGTCTTCACCCACATAGTCCTTGATGGCTTCCCTCCTTATAACTGTCCCAAACAGAAAGAGGAGAAAGGCTCATCTTTTCCCTCGAAAGCACATTAGAGATATGACACCCCACAGAAATTACCTCCCATCCCATTGGACAAAATTCAGTCCTATTGTTTTGCACATGTGCACATGGCCACACATGGTTGCAGGAGAGGCAAAGGCGTCTGGTGTGGGTACACATACAAGCACACACGTATACACACATATGTATTTTTCTGGGTGAACATATGCCCTATAAAAAATTAAGGATTTAATTACCAGAGAAAAATAGAACATGTTTACTGAATCCTAACAAAAGATTCTTCCATAGTTCAACCCATTTCCTTTCCAAATATTCCTGACCACCCATCTAATCTTTTTAAAGAATACAAACTCTTTCACTCCTTATATGAAACAATTCAGAACCAATCTACTTCATTTGCTGCATCCACCTTAAAGTTCAGAATCTTTGGGTCATGTGTGAACTTCTTCAGGTTATTTCCTTGCAGTGCATCACATATACATTGTGTATTAGTTACCACAGTAAAGCTTCTTTTAGAAATTGGAAGAATAAAACATGTCATAGCCACTGGTCCATAGCAAATTCCAGATCTCGTGGAAGAGCAGAGACTTTCTTGCCAAGAAAATAATCAGTTCATTGATGTGGCCAATAAGGGTCAACCTCTCATTCGTAGAATAGGGAGGGTGCAGAAGAAAGGAGAGAATGACATGCATAACATAACATTTTCTGTCCTGATATTTTGTCTGTCATAAAACATTCTTATCATAGTTAACAGTAATCTGTTGTACATTTCAAAATAGCTAAAAGAGAATAATTTGAATGTCACTAGTATAAAGAAAAGATAAATATTCAAGGCAATGGATATCCCAATTACCCTGAATTGATCTTTACACATTGTATGAATGTATCAAAATAATCATGTAGCCCAAAATGTGTACATATATTATGTATATAAATAAAGAAAATATTCTTGTTCTTTGGGTGTAGATTTTTGTATCCTCAACACAGAATACACAGCATCTCATTAGCTACCACATCCAGTGGGATATTGGCAATCCCACTGGATCTCATTTTTAACTGAAATCTAAAATATTCACTATTGGTATTCTTCTTATAAAATGGTAAATAA
Source organism: Lemur catta (assembly GCF_020740605.2). Taxonomy (NCBI): domain Eukaryota; kingdom Metazoa; phylum Chordata; class Mammalia; order Primates; family Lemuridae; genus Lemur; species Lemur catta. The sequence continues at coordinate 89,399,196 of NC_059132.1, read as the reverse complement.
AAAAGAGGAGAAATAAATAAAGTAACATAATACATGCCTATGGTAGATGACTATAAGGCTTAAATTGATATTCATAGCGTCTTTTCTACCACACGGTCTATAGTTCCTTTACCCTCTGCCAATACCTAGGAAAAACCTAATCCTTTATCTGGCTAAATGACTGAAATTGCTGTAATTTCTGAGTCCTTGTTAGCATTATCTTTATATAGTTTCAGTATTTTTCCATTAATCAAGAATACTGGGCAAGAGACTGTAAGATGTGCCCTAGTCAATCTCTGGGTTCCAGGCATAGTCATCTTACTACCAATGTGTAGCAGAGTAGTTAATTTTCTGCTTAAAATTTGGGACTAACTAGCTACCTACCTAATTTAATGTGCCTCTTAATGTGCCTTCATTAAACATGTGCCTTAATTAAACATGTGCCTCTTAATGTGCCTTCATTAAACATGAAGAATGTTTAATGGTCAGAGAGCTATCTTGGCTTCCAAATGAATGGTTTCACTGCCATATTCCATGGCAGAAGCATTTCTCCATTACACAATAGAACGTTCAAACCCATGGAACCTAGTGGATTCTCTGATACAGCAATAAGAAAATTTATGTCTACCTTAAATCTCTTGGTTTGTTGACCTATATTTCTGGCTATGGAAGAGACAGCATCATATATTGGCTACTGGCTATGTTATAAACTGAGTTATTTAGGAAAGCACTCCAATCTTGTAGGAAGTTGTTTGCCAGCTGGCAATGAAATTGAGCATTCCATGGGTCATAACATAATTCTGTCAGACCAGCTGCTTTTAGATTATGGAGCACATGGTAAAATGATGCTGTGGGTGTGATCCCTTGTCTGTACTCGCTTTGTCAAACAATCTGTCCCTTTATCAGAAATGATGTTTAAGTGGGAAGTCACAGCAATGGATAAGACCTTCTGGCAAAAGCCCTATGAGCAGGGATTGAAATATCTTTGCATGAAATGTCTTTCCCCAAGGGGGAAAAATTCTCTGCCTTCTCCATGACAGAAAGTGTCTTATATAACAGTGATAGCTATTTATTCTTTCTCTGTTGAACAGACTCCCAGGTAAATGGGCACATATTGGTCTAGCAAAGATATAATATATACGATTATGACCACTTTGTGCCACTTTTTGCCTCTAAAAATTGTCTCAAATATATAGCATAGAGGGGAGTGCAGTATGCAAGGTAAGCTGGGTTTCCACATTAAATGTTGTACCCTAGTGAGCACAGAAAGAATTGAGAGTGTAACTATTGCTTATTACTATGCAAGCAAGCCAAACTGGTATCTGAATGCAGGCAGATTTTCTGAGTGGAAATAAATAGTTACCTACAGGCTAAAAAGTCTCTAAAGAGACAGAATAAACTGGCTGCACTAAGAAAGATAGCTCCAATATTTGTTTTCGCTTGTGAGCTGTTTTCTGTTGACAATTCTAGTATTACTTCATTGAATGTATTTTCTTGACTTTGGAGGTAAAGTCAATTTTTATAAGATTAAGAGTTGAGGTTAATAATGAAAGAACAATCTATGCATCACAAGGAACCTGTGGAAGAAAATACAGTATACCTTCTGAGTGGTGAAAGGAATAGCTATTAAATTTATGTCATTAGAATTACATGGAAGATGAAAAATTGGGGCATTAATTAGATTTAAAGCAGAAACTATAGGAGAAAAAAAAAACAGGAAAGTTTTGCCTTTCCTTAGGTGACAGAAGAGGGTGATATAAGATGAAAAATAATATGGTGAAAATATGTGGAAAAACCAAACAAACCTGATAGGACAAGTGACCACAAAGAGATAACAAAATATATAATAATTATAGCAAACACTAAATTAAAGGGAAATAGAGAAGATGACTTATTAGAAGGTTAATTCTGTTTTATTCTTTTGGGTGGAAACTGTCTTCTTTGTTCTCTCATCCTCTTGAATTTGCCATTGAGTCATTGCTTATGTTCTGAGTTTTGTCTGCTTCTAGAGGATTTATGCAAATTCTCAACCTAAAGTGTTCCAAAGGCAGAGAAGCAAAACGTCCAGACAAAATGGTGATTTTTTAAAAAATAGGGATACATAAATCTAAGGATTAGCATGTTGAAGTTTTACAGTTATGCTAATTGTTAACAGTACAGTTGTAAGACCATGTCCAGAGAAACTTAAGGGAGGTTTTTCTCTTGATGCCTCTTTCAAGAGTTACATGTTCCAGGACACGCAGAGACTTCTTAGCGGATAATTTGGAAAGGCCAGTAGTACCTGTTGGTAATGGGATCGAGTGTCTTTTACAGTACTTAGTCACATTATCTTGCAATTGTGAAAGGATGTGTATCCGAGTTGAAATTCCAAATGCATGGTGTGCACTGTTAGTAACTAAAAGTTGGATAGTTTGGGTGGCCAGAGGGAGTGAACCAGCCATTCTAAACAATGTCCGTGATAAAATATTTTTCTCAGAATAAGAAAAAAGCAAAACAAACTCCTTTTGGCTTTAAACTCTAAATAATTGTTGTTTTTTTGCAGGAAGTATGTACAATCTTCCCTCTCTATCTGTGAGGGATTGATTCTAGGATCTCCTGTGGATACCAAATTCAGTGGATGCTCAAGTCCCTATTATAAAATGGCATAGTATTTTTATATAACCTATGCCCTACCCCAAATAGTTTAAATGATCTCTACATTACTTAGGTTATCCGCTATAATATAAATGCTATGAAAATAGTTGCTATACTATGTTTTTATTTATATTTTTATTGTATTGTTATTTTTTAATATGTATTTTTGATTCATGATTGTTTGAATCCATAAATGTGGAATCCATGGACATTGGAGGCCTGCTATATGTATGTTTTTTTTTTTTCCTAGAGTGAAAGTTCAGGAACAGAAAATTTTATTGGATTATATGAAGAGGATATGACCTCAGAAAAAAATAATTTTTTTTCTGACAGAATTTCAATTTCTCCTTGAGTCTTTCTGCCCTTTCTGAGGGAAGGTATCTAACAAAAAGTGTCAGCTATAGAACTTTGATTTTTTTGTGAGTGGAAATAGGACAATTATATATTTCATTAAAGAAGAGTAATAAGAAAATGTTAAATTATTAGGTATTGATTGCAAATTTAACAGAATAAAATGGGGCTTCAGTAAACCCTTGGGGCATATCAGTCCAGGGCTATTGTTGACTTTCCCATGAAAAAGACAAACAAATAGTGATTGTGTGGATCTAAGTGCAAAATAAGGAACGTAGAACAAAAGTCTACTAGTTGACCAAAAATGGGTGGCCCTGGGAACAGAAATTGCCTTTGAGTTATTATTCATGGTGAGTAAAACATCACAAACCTCTTCCATCGCTCATAAACCCAAGGAACTTCTTTAACAGTCCACAGCATGTGAGTTAAAGTTCTAACAGAAAGAATTATAAGTCCCTGTTTATGAAATCTTCCACCATACATTTCAATCCTTTTTTGTTTGGGTGCAGTTGATGTTCTAAAGATTCATGAATTGAAGCGTTTTCACGTATGTCTAGAAAAAGAACGTGAGAAGAGCTTTTGACTTTACCACCAAATTTCCACAGTTTTCTCCCTATCAAGATTTTTGGAGTGGTTTCACAGAGAAATAACATATATTGGCTAGCAAGAGGGCCAAGTGTTAGTTTCACTTTTTTTAAAGGGAGAGTTTGTGAGGCACTTTAAATCTCTACCACCTGAAGTAGTCTTATGACTCAGAGTAAGTGGTACAAAGAATGATACGATTATAGTTCTAATTTATGTCCAGTGGAAAGTCATTTATGCTTGCTTTAAGAGAATCATTGAACAATGAGCACTATAATCCTGCTTGGAATGCATTCATATTCCCTAAGGAAAAAGGCTTCTATTGGTTTTTTTAGGATGTGACAATTAATTTTACACTGGCCATTTTATCCATAATTTAAGTGACTGTTCCTGTAGAAACAATTTCATGTTGTTGTTTCCACTTAAGGCAGGGGCAGATCCATTAAACTGCTTTATTTGGAAGACAATAATTTTATCTTAAGCTTTATTTTCTTAAAAATATTTTTCTTTTTAATGTCTCTTGGTATTGTGCAGCCAAATGCTGAAATTCATATAGCGAAGCATCTGCCAGCCTATCTCTTATTTACATAACAGAACTGCAATTTCTGGTTTTAAGCCACCAATAAAGTAGTGAAAAGGGCCATGAAAACAATCAACATCACAGGCTATCCCTAAAGACAGTCTCAAGATTATTATTAATTCTAGGACTTGCCCTTTTGCCATTTGAAAGACTGGATTAATGTCCAATCTATTTTTAGCAGGAAAAACAAGCAGTTTTTTTAAAAAAATGTTCTATCTAATGTGCTCTGAGATATACTAATTCAGTAAAATTTTCTTCATTATGTTCAATATTGTATCAATGTATTACCCCCAACGTTCATATGTTGCAAACTTAATCCCTTAGTCCTGATGTGAGGACTAACAGGAGATGATGAGGTCATGAAAGCTCTGCCCTCATTAATGGATTAATGGTGTTTTTCTGGGAGTCAATTTGTTATCGTGAAAGTAGGTTTGTTATAAGAGTGAGTTCAGTGCCCTCTTATCCTCTTGATCTCTCTTGCCCTTTCGCCTTCCACCAGGTGATACCACAGCAAGAAGGCCCTCTCCAGATGCTAACACCTTAATATTTCACTTCCTAGTCTCCAAAACTGTGAGAAAATAAATTTCTGTTCTTCATAAATTACCCAATTTGTGGTATTCTGTTATAGCAGCACAAACACAGATAATTGATATCAGTTGTGCACTATCACCAGGTTGAGGGGCTTTGTGGTCTGTGTTAAGTATCCCAGGTGAATCTTGTTGGCAGCTCTTCATTGGAAAGCCTTGGCACCAAAGACGATCAAAAACACATCTGTAATTAAACAAAGTAGACTTATTACCTTACTGCAGCAAAGAACAATGTATCAGACGAAATGTGGGGCATCTTAGTAAGGATGAGTTGGAGAGGAACAATTGATAGCCTAGTTATGCTTATAATATATGGCTAGGAAGTGGGAGGAACCAAAACAGAATAAGTATTTTAATTGGGGGGGGGGAAGGAGTAGTCAATCATGTTAGTCAAAAGAGGGGAATGTTTGGTTACTTTGCGGTTGTGTACTGTACTTGCAATTATTCATGTTCAGATATGATTTTGGCATGATCTTGTTTTTGTATTGCTTTATCATGGTCACGGATTGATTTTGTCTGATTAGTATTGATATTTGTAAAATTGCTCATGTTGAATAAGGAATGTAAGTGTTCCAATCTCACCACAAAACCCTACAGGTCAATCCACTTTGCTTACAATTCTGTATCACTGAGGTTATTGTCCCGTCTTTCTCTCTGATGGTTAATAATTACCACCAGTCCTCTGCCACTTTGACTTGTGTTATTCTAACCGAGATCATGGAACTGACTTCCATTTTACTACCCCCACAGTAATATCTTTCCTAAACTGTAAGCCTCTTCCATAGCTTTTCCAAACACAAATGCCCACGCATTCATTCAATAATTAAATTTTTAATGACTCAATAAAGGGTGTGTTTTTTTCTGCCCTCCAAAAGGGTATAGTTAGGAGTGCTTGATCAAACTGAATGTAATAAGCTTCTTCAAACATTCCTATATTCCTGAGCCTTTGAAGTTCTTTCTATAGCTTAAGCCAGGACATCTCATTGATTCTAGACCACTATTGAGTTCAGGTTTTAATTAGCCAACCTAGCCAATTATTTACCACTCTCTTGTGCAGCAGAGAATCCCATGTCAATACACGTAGCACAAATCAAGGTTCTATTCTATTCTTCTTTTTCTAATACTCTTAGGATTTATTCTGACACAGGCTTGCCTGTTGATACATACTGATGAATTCCATAATTTTTTTATATAGAGGCTATCTATTTCCAGACTTGGACTTGTACCTCTCTGTTTTATGTTGGGATCTTCTGCCATATGTTGGGATTTTGTTATGAGGCTAGAAATAATGGCAATGGTAGGGTTGGATTTTTGTGAGTATCTGAAATTCCCTTGAGAGGGAACTGTATTTGGCAAAACAATAGAAAAGCATTTTTATGTTTGGGAAGGCTGACTTGTTCAGATAAGGTAGAAGGATGGGCTTCCTTAACTGGCAAGAAAAGTTAAAAGAAGTTCAAGTTTCTTATTCTAATATATGGTAATCCACATACCCCCATACCAATTCTCTGTCATCACTAGGGCATTCACCTTAATATGAAAACCTCCAAGTATTCACAGTTTAACTTCACAGCAATTGTAGCCAAGCCCTGGATTGGATCCTGGGACCATAGGAGGCAAGACATTCTTTTAAAAATGTCATAGAATCCTTCTCATTTAATTTCTCTTTTGTTGATGTTCATGCGCAGGTACAGTCAAAAGAAGTCATCTGGCACTACTATCTTTATAATTTCTGTTTTCCTCATAACAACTAGCTGTCACAGGTCCTTGACTACCAAAGGCTTTTTCCTGCATCTGTAGTTTATTCCATACCACCACTGTTGCTAATTTGAGTAACTATAATGGCTATTTGATACAGCAGATTATTGATGTCCTATTTTCTTCTGGGCAAGGGAAATACTCTGGTATTCTTCGAACATATAAACTGAAATAAATAACAGTTTCTATTTTGAGAAGATACCCAGCATAGTAAGCAAAAATAAAGTAAGCAAGTAATAAAAGTAACTACAGAAAAATAAAAAGTAGTGAAAAAACAAATTAAAATGAAAGTAGTAAATTCTTGTTTATCAATTACTCCACCAACTATGTAGGCAGCCATGCTTCCCATCCAGTCCTCTCTGAAAAGACTAACATCTTCAGATCAATGAAAATGCAAACCAAGCTCTGTTATGTTTATAGAAGAAAGATGAAAAAATAAAGATTGAAAGGGAGGGTATTTAAGAAAAACATGCCAGAAAATTTAAATAAAAATAAAGTTGGAGTCACAAAAACACAGTAAAGACTTCATGGACAAAGCACCAAATAAAAACAGGCAGGAAATGACGTGGAGGTTAAAAAAACTAAAGTAAATAAAGATCAAAATAAGGAAGAAGATGTAACAGACATACGATCTATGCACAAAGCAAAATGGCACCTAAAGTGTAAAGCAACGATCCTAGAAGCAGAGGACTTAATTGTTTTAAACCTTGAACACCATGAAAACACTCAATTTTAATTAAAAAAAAGCCTATATACCTTCCAGACTGCCTAATAAGGTAGACTAAAAATAGATAAGAAATGTAGAGACATGTAATATGCATAAACTTTCACCCTCCAGAGAATAAATTCCCCTATTAGCAATTTTACAGATAATATTTTGTGATTATGATACAATTATACTAGAAGTCAATATACTTTTTAAAAAACCAGAAAAACTATTTGTATGAAAAAATGGAAATATTTTCTTAAATAACCATCTCATCAAAGAACAGAAACAAATTGTAAAGTATGTTATGGAAATTAGGAAATATTACCAACGAGAAAATCAGAACTAAAATGTCAAATTATCTAGAAAATAATGAAATAGAAAACTTATCATGGGAAAATATTAATATAAGGGACAGTACTAAGTTTGTTTCTGGAGAGAAAACAAATACTTAAATGCCTTTGATAATTTTAATAAATAATGAGAATAAATGAACTGTCATTAGTAAGCAATAACAACCACAAATTAAGCCTTTTTGCTGAAATTTAAATTAATGACCCAGGAAATAGTTAACAAGAATGAATCTGTTCATTCATTAAGCAAGTGTTCCTAGGGTACCTACTATGTTCCAGGTACTCTTTCAGGTCTTGGGAAATAACTTTGAATAAGAAAAAGAAAAACTCTGGCCTCATGATGCTTTACATTCTAGTGAGGAGGAGCAAACTATTATGGAATTACATTGAAAAAAGAATTTGGGAGTGTAGAGCTGTAATTTTTTTAAAAGAAATCATGGTCAGTGAATATGTCGAGAATATCTCCAGAAGTAAAATGCACTGGAGTAAAAGCTATTTGGAAAAAGCCATGCAGCTATATGGAGAATGTGCGTTCCACTAATGAGCACTGTTCTAAAAATAAAAAATAGCAAGCTAATTAATTAAAAAGACTTACAATTTTCAAGTAATTTCAAAAACCGTTAAGTTTAAAGTTCAAAAAACAATATTCAGAAAACACAAATGCATCAGCAATGGGGAAAAGAAAGATAATATAATCATTCATAATGAAGATACTAAAATAATTGTAAAATTACATAAAATTATGTGCATACTTATAGCAATAAATTCAAAATAGATGGATGATTTCCAATAAAAGTACAAATAATCCACACTAATACAATACAAATAGAAAACAAGTAGAACAATAAACAGAAGACACCATAAAATTTTCCCAAGTATTTTAAAAAGGCAAAAAGATGAGAGGTTTTAACACTTGTTTTTCTGACCTTGAAAGTAAAAATTTACATAAAAATATATTTTTAGAAGTTACTTAAACATTGGTTTGTTTTAATATCAATAAAAATCAATATTCTACAAAGCTAGAGTAATATAAAGGTGTGAAACTAACATGGGAAAATGAAAAGATCACTTGGGCAAATGAAGACACTATAAAGAAGAGGTGATGTTCTCAATGTTTTTTGACTGGTAGCTATCACCACTTTAAATGTTCATCTTCCATTGCACCTCTAGGAATTTATTCCATTTGTGTCTTTCTCCAGAGATGTAAGTTCAAAGTTCATTGCAGCATCCCAAAAGTGATGAAGATATATTCATCTGTTACAAAGACTTGTGAAAAGTCCATCCATATGAACATCCATGAATAATAAGCAATTTAAGCATAGAAATATTTCCAAAACCTATTCTCAAGTGAGTACAGATTATGCAAAAATAATTATAGACACTAACTGAAATAGGAAAAACTATTTGTACTTATAAATTAATTATTAATATGCATTGAAATTCGAGAAGATTGTACAAAATTCACAGCACATCTTAGTGGAGGTAGAGGAAAACAAATACTTTAAAGCTAAATCTTTAAATTTTTCTACTGATATTTTTAAATGAGAATTAATTATATAACTGAAAAAAGACAGTAATTAAAAAGAAAATCAAAAAGCTATACACTAATGCAAATAATTTAAATGATAAAAATGATTCAAACCAGTTGACTCTATGCAATCTAGTAAAAAATCTTCTCATGCAAGCCCTGTGCTTTTAAATATTCTTTTGATAAAGGAAATTGATGCTTATAAAAAATACAAGCACGAACATTCCAGTTTAAGTTAAATTTGGTAAGAAACCTCATGACTGTCCAAATGAGCAACATGAGGAATTAAATGCTGGACATGGCTCAGGAATAACTGCTTAGCATATGCTATCATTGCATAATGAAAATCATTTGTGCAGTAACAAATGAAAGTGTTACTGAGCCATTATGATAATATGTGAGTTTTAGAGATTATTGAAATATCTGATCTTTCTTGTTTGTCTTTTGAATTTACAAATGATTTTATTTTTATTTGAAGTGAAATATTATTATTAATGCAACAGTGGCTTTTTATAGGAAATTTTAAAAGCCTATGCAATAGTGAGCATATTAAGAGTGATCATTATCAAATAAAACACCACCACACTTCACTAGCAGCAGTTTATTTTTTTCAACTGTTTTTTTTCCTATGGACATCAATATAGAAAATGAGATCAAGATATCAAAAGTATCATAAAATGCCATTGGAAAATGGGAAAGTAACATTATTACTATATATTACTAGTACTCACTTGTTAAGGTAATAGGAAATGCCAGACTCCCAACTTGTTTTAAATAATTTTCACAAAACAATCTATGGTTCCTACCGAATAACTGTGTAATTTAAAACAAAATACAATGGGCATAATAATAAATGACTCACTTTTCATACTAAATTGAACTACTTAAACCTTTTTATTTAAATAACTTTTGATTCTAGCCAAAAATACAGTTTATCATTTGTTGCTATTTAAGATTAAGTCCATTTGCTATAGCAAAAAAATTACAAACAAAAAATTATGAAAGATAGAAATTTTATTTTCTTTTCTCTCTTGTACAACATGGACAAGAATAAGGGCTCCATGGTGGTAAGGGGATATTCATGACATATCTAGATTTTTAACTTGGAGGCCTACCTTTCCTAAAATTTTTCCCAGATTCACATAGTCAATCTGGTCTTTGACCAAAGGTAAAGGGAAAATATCGAGGAAGAGGAGTGCATGCTCTTTTCTAATGAAGGCATAAAGGAAATTGTATGCAACTTTTTTTTTTCTCACATTCCATTTGCAGAATGTGTTCACAGAGATTAGCCAGAACATAGCTGAATGAGAGGCTGATAAATGTAGTCTCTAGCTGGGATTTCAGGTAATCAGCTACTTTTCAGGATTTTTATTATGGGAAAATGGTGCAAAGGATTTTGAGGATAACTTGTTGTCTTCTAAAGCTCTTTGTAAAAAAAAAGTTTCACATCATGCAAGAATAATAATCATGGTACCACTGGGATTGTAACCAGCATACTAAATTAACAGAAGTTTAAGAAAATAAAATTAGAGTAGCTTTCAAAGCAGATCTCAATAATGTGGATAAAACTAACTCCTTTTTGCTTCTTTCTCCCTGGTTATTCCTTTGCCCTTCCTATTTCCCAATTATTTAATCTAAAGCGTCTGGGTTAGTGTTCTGCTGAGATAAATAGGTAGACTATTATAGGAAAGACGGATTTATTTTGTTAGTTTACCAAAGGAAAAAAGCCTAGACTTTTTGTTTTTCCTTTCTTTTATTATTATCAAAAAAGATAACTTAACTCTATAGATGAATACTTCACTTTAGAAAGTAACTTTTCTTTCCAAGTTATTTGTTCTGAAAAGAGTTCCGTACGGCTATTTTATTCTATGCATCCATTTCTGTGCTTAATGTTCAGATCAATGTCCCAAGTAATGACTGTAGGAAAGATGTTTCTGAGTCTACAAATGACAAACATCATCTTCCAGTAAACATTATCTTCTGTTCCATTGGGATACCACTGTTCTACAGTTCCAGGAAAACTAAAGTCTACTGATTATCATCAAAGAAGTAGTTGTGATAAGCAGGGAAAAGTGAATTTTACTGTTGTTGGATATAAGATTCCACAAATTAAGATTAGGTCAAATCAAATGATAAATTTGTTCAAGATTTATATTTCTTTATTGATTTCCATTTCATTATTCAATAAATTACTGAGAGTGGAGTGTTAAAACCATCAATCATAATATTGAATTTGTCTATTTCTCTTTTTAGTTCTGTATATTTTTGTTTCATGGGCTTTGGATCTTTGTTATCAGGTGCATACACACTTAAGATTGTCACATCATCTTAAAAATTGCCATCTTTTTTTATTATTATATGCCCCTCTTTGCATCTATTAATTCGGTAAAGCCTTATTATTTGTGTGTTCCATATTTGCAAATTTCTGTGCTCACTAAAATATATTTGTAAACCCCAAATCAACACTTGGGCACCTTCTCAGTCATTGGGACACATATGCAGAGCCACAAAAGAATTGAGTTGCCCAAGACTTAGGTTCCCAGCTGAAATTAAACAAGGTGATGCTCTGCCTCCTTGTTTCAGCTTTCACACAAAGATGGCCAGAAAATGGAGATGGTAGAGAACAGGGCAGTGTGGAGCAAGGAGCTCTGGATCTGACGTCAGTTGGAAGGAGTGTAAATTCCAACTCTGGCAGATGTCACCAGAGTGGCCCCAGGCTAGACATTTAATAATTCTGAACCTACCTTCCTCTTTTTAAAAATTAAGAAAAGAAAATCTACCAGTATAAATTGACTTTTAGGATTTAAGATTATAATTTATATAAACTGTGTGTGTGTGTATACTTACCCTTAGTAGCAGTGGTTCAGTATTCACTCATTCAGTGTTTGTGGTGACTCTGTAGAACACAGCCACTGCAAATAATAATGGTATTTCTTTTACTAGTGTCTACTTATGATATTAATATATCTATTCCAGCATTCCTTTGACTAGCATTTCCATAGTTCATATTTTTACATCTTTTTAATTTAAACATATTTACATAATCATATTAAAAATAGACTTCTGGTTGGCAGTTTATGGCTTGGTACCCCCCCATCTTTCTTATTAAATTCATCCTGGCAATCTTTGACATTTAACTGTATTTAAACCTTTTATATTTAATGCAATTGTTGATATGGTTGGCTTTAGTCCACTATTTTGCCATTTACTTTCTCTTTGTTCCACTTTGTTTTGCTCCTATTTTTTTTTCATTCTTATCTTCATATCTCCTTTAAAAGGGTTTTTATTTAAGACCATGCATTATCCACTCTTGGCTTATTACCTATATTGCAATGTTCTTTTTTTTATTTTTTTACTGATTATTCTAAGGTTTACAATATTTATTTGGACTTATTACAGTACACCTTCCAATAATATTGTGCCATTTCCTACATCAGCACCTTATACAAGTATTCTTCAGTTCCTCTCTTTCGTCTTTTGTGCTGTTGTCTTAATAATTTTACTTCTGAGTATGATTTAGATAACACAATACATCATTATTATTTTTGTTTTAAATAATTATCTTTTAAAGAATCTTTAAAAGGAAAAAAGGTCATGTTTTCCCCTATATTTATTAATTCTATTACTATGCATTTTAGTGTGAAGTTCTGAGTTTCCACCTAGTGTCATTTTATTTCATTTTGAAAAACAGCTCAATATCTATTTTTTGTTCTTTTTTTAAATCAAAATATTGAGGGGTACAAATGTTTTGTTACATGGATACCTTTTATAATGCTTATGTTGGGGCTTTTAGTGTAAGTTGTTTGGTAATGAATTCTTTGTGTGTTTGATTTGAAATGGTCTCTATTTTTCTTAATTGCATGAAAAATATTTTTTTCTAGCTGTACAATTTTAAATTGAAGAGTTGTCCCCTTCTCCAGCACTCTAAAGATACACACACACACACACACACACACACACACACACACACACACACACACACACACACACACGGGTGGCTGTCCAGACAGTATCCAGCCATGTAATATGAAAAATTATATTAACAATGGCTGGATGCTTTCCGGACAGCCCTCGTATATTTTATTTTGCGCCTCGCATTCTTTTCAAAACTAGATTTTGATAACATTCATCTTTTATTTCTAGTATATAATGTGCCTTTTTTCCTTTTTAACTTAAGATTGTTATCTTTCACCAGTCTCTACAGTGATTTGATTAGGGTGTAACTTGATTTGATTTTCTTCTTATATTACCTGAGATTTGTTGGTTATTTTAGGAAACTCATGTTTTCATCAAATTTATAAACAATTAGTCCATCATTTCTTAAATGTATAAAAATATGTGTTTATATGTTCTTTATGTTTCCATATTTTGTCCTTCAAAGGCTCCAATTACATTTATGTTAGAAATTGTACGTTAACTATCAAATTGTGGAGACTCTATTTTTAGTGTATTTTTCCTGTTTGTGTTTCATTTTGAATACTTTGTTTTGCTTTACCTTAAAGTTCACTGATCTACTGATCTGATGTTAATCCCATTCAATAAATATTTTATTTCTAACATAATTTTTAGCTCTAAATATCTATTTGGTTTTTTGTTTGCCTTCCAGTTTTCTCATCATTATGTCCATACCTTCCTTTATATCCTTGAGCATATTTACAATAGCTGTTTTAAATACCTTGTCTGTCATTTTCTTGTTTCTTTGCATATTTAATAATATATAATTAGATATTGACATTATAAATGCTATGTTTGGATGTCTGGTTTCATTTTTATCTTTCTTTAAAGAGTACCAAAGTTTATTTTTGCAGGCAGTTGAATAACTTACAATTAAGCTTGAGCCCTTTGAAACTTGTTCTAAGTTTAGTTATTGTATAACTTAAGTAGACTTTTCAGTAAGGCTGATTTAGTCTGATTTCTAAGGCATACATCTTCTAGGGTCTCTGTTGAATACCTTTATCACTCAATGAGATCTCTCTAGTCTGAATGGTCAAAACATGAATGTTTTCCAGTTCTATGTAAACTCTGGAAAATTGTAAGCTTATCGCTTCCTGGCAGCTTTTTTCTCAGTCTATCAGAGTATTAGGTTATTATGAATGTTAAGATTAATGTTCGGTAATATTCTTTGAGAGCTCTTCTTCGTGTAGTATATTCCCTGTTATACTGTGTACTACAAATGCTGGATTCCTAGGCTTCCTAAATTTTAGCTTGTGTGTTCTTAACTCAGAAAGACTCCTGTACATTCTCCCTAGATTCCTCCTCCCTGTACTACAATTTAGAAAGTGACTAAAGGTAAAGAGAAGAGTACTGTAGGGATCACATCACTTAATTATAAAATCAGTTATTTCATTTTTTTTTTTATTTTTTAGGAAAAAGGCCTCTAGAACTTAGAAATGTAGAAAACAAGTCCAGGATTATATCATTTTTTAAAATGCACACTTTATCTTCTGATTTCTAAATAATTCAATGTTCTAAATAAATAGTGAAGAGACTCTTAGTTCATAGTAAATAAAAGTAGAAGAAAGTATTATGGAAATATGTTAGGTAGATAATCCATATTAACACTATGTTGTTTTCCAGATTTTATGATGCTTACAGAATTATTAAGCTTTTAAATGTCTAAAATGTGTCATCATTTATATTCTTATATTAATTATTTATTTTGGTTATAATTTTATATTCATAATTTCATATTACTTTACTTAAAAGAATGCTATTACATTACATTATATAAGGTACAAGTTCCATAAAACCCAAACTTACTCTGGAGTTGGTCATACATTCTTAGCTGAGTGAGAAGCACCAGGGAGTAACCCTGCTTGCAATGAAGGCCAGGTAAAGAAGGTAGCACATGCTTTCAACTTGATAATACAACATATCACAATGTTATATTTCAAGTAAACATGTTTATGAAAATCTGATTGAAATGTCCCTCCTGTTTTAGCGGAATAAATTTTAGTTACACTTACTTTCTAGATATTAATCACATTTCTCATAATGCTTAATATTTCTGTGTTTAAGTAAATTTCATATTTACTGCACAATTTTTTTGCACATTTTGCAAAGTTATTATAGTCCACATTTCTATGCAAATATACAAAAGTTCTCTACTGCCCACTTTTTTTGTAAACTTGTGACTCAATTTATGTTTTTATCTTTGGCACATTTATTTATCTTTGAACAAATATATGAATAAAATATATTTGTTTTGTTTTTGTACTCTACCTCGAGGGATATAGTAAAGCAAGTGAGACACTATATGTAACATGACAGTGATCTCCAGTGTCAGCAAGATTAGTGGAGAGTGGTAAGGACTGTCACGAGCTGAGCAGCAAAGCCCCACATCTGGATAGATAGAGCCAATTGTCACCATAAGAGAATGAGCGTCAGCTTTTCAAACCTTCTTCTCTCTCAATAGAAGCCCCAAATCTTGATTTTTATGTCACATGTCCTAAGTTTTAAATGTTCTTTTATTGAATATTTGCTATATAAAACATTTTCTTCACTGAATTTGTTCTAAAAGCCCAGATTGTGACTTTGCTATAGGTTTTCTGAAATTGATATTGCTTAATTTAAAAAGGAACATAATTGGAGAGGGAGATTAGGTTGCTACATGATAAATATCTGTGCTACATAGTTCCAGAAATTTGCAAACTTTCATCTCCTCATTAATTATTCAACCAGTGCTATTATGATTGCTATTTCAGTAGCTGCTAAGATTTAAGTAGCATCACATAATTGTCAAATTCTAATGAACTCAGTTACTATGTTGACAAATCTAAGTGATATATATTGTCTCAAATTGGAAAATAACTTTCTTTTGACCGTTTCCTAATCTCAGCATGTTGTTATTACTACTAGCAGCCAAGATAACCCATCAAGACATAAAAGGAAAGTTCTATTAATTATGCAACAACAGTGTTGTGATATGTCAATGACCTTTTCGAAATTCTTTTTTTTTTTGTCAGTGTTTCATAAACCATTTCTGCAAAGACATAAAAATAAACAACAAAAGGTCATTGTTTTAGGCTATTTTTTATGAATGATTAAGGAAAAAAACTTCTTAGTTCTGCATTTTTGCAATATTTTGCAAATGATATTTTTCAGTTAAAATTTTTTGGCCATTTTGTATTATGTGTAAAGCTAATTAAGTATACAGAATAACAATGGCTTAGTTCTAAAGCCTTTTGAATCAGCCACCAGGATAACATAAACCTTTGAGAATTTATATGTTAAAAGAAATCTGTCCTTTCTTTCTGATGTGAGGATATAGATTTTTCAGAACAAATTTTTGCCCTTTTCATTAATGGTTTAGCAAAATTTAGATATGTAATTTTCATAGAAATTTAAAAGAAAGCCAAATATTTTTTGTTAATTTTACAGATTATAAGCTAATTATAAAATATATATTTCATCTCCATATACATTCCTACATGAAATCCTTTATTCAATAAATATTTATTGAATGTTTGTTAGTTAACAGTCAGACTGTTCTTGGCACTTGAGATTTTGTAATGAGGGAATGACAGAATTATAGCATAATGAGAATCTATTCTAATTTTGAAGATAAAAAGTTTATATATAAATATAAATGTATTCTTTATTATAGTATTTATTTTAATTATATATTTATCACATAATTTTTCTCAGTTCCTCTGGGGTTTAATATTTTAAAATTTATATATATTATATGTTTTTGTAATTGTTATTAATGTTTAATATTTTAAATATATAATAAAATATATTAATTTACAATATGTAAAAACCCAAAGGAACTGAAAAAAGAGATTTCAGACAAGAGTAAACGGCATGCACAAATGCTCTTAGGTGAAGGGGAGCTTACCTGGAGGAACAGCAGGGAGGGCAGAGCCGTGGGTGAGTTGTACAGCAGTTGACCTCAAAGGAGTAATAGGAACCAGATTATACAGGGCCTTGTAATTCATAGAAAGAACTTTTGACTTTTATTCTGATACAATCTGATTTATATTTTAACAGCATCCCTCAAATAGCTATGTTGAAAATACTTGAAAGGCAGTCAGGAGCAGAAAGAGTGTGGTACTAACGATTTGCAATAGCAAAAGAGTGATGAAAATGTGCCCTCGTCCCAAAACAACACATGTTGGCGTGGATGCGGAGAGACAGGAACACTCATACACTGCTGGTGGGAATGCAAACTAGTGCAACCCCTATGGAAAGCAATATGGAGATACCGTAAACAGATTCAAGTAGACCTACCATTTGATCCAGCAATCCCATTATTGGGCATATACCCAAAAGAACAAAAGTCATTCTTTAACAAAGACACTTGTACCCGAATGTTTATGGCAGCACAATTCACAATTGCAAAGATGTGGAAACAACCCAAGTGCCCATCAATCCACGAATGGATTAGTAAACTGTGGTATATGTATACCATGGAGTACTACTCAGCTATAAGAAATAACGATGATACGACATCTCTTTGGTTCTCCTGGAGAGAGCTGGAACCCATTATATTAAGTGAAGTATCCAAAGAATGGAAAAACAAGCATCACATGTACTCACCAGAAAACTGGTTTCCCTGATCATCACCTAAATGTACATTGGGGAAGGATACCAATTGGATATCAGACTGGGATGGGGGGTGGGGGGAGGGGGGAGGGGATGGGTGTATGCCTACATGATGAGTGTGTTGCACACCCTCTGGGGAATGGTCATGCTTGAAGGTGCAGACCCGGGGAGGTGGGGGGGGGAGGGGATGGAGGTATGACTACATGATGAGTGCC
This sequence comes from Lemur catta, assembly GCF_020740605.2. NCBI lineage: Eukaryota > Metazoa > Chordata > Mammalia > Primates > Lemuridae > Lemur > Lemur catta. The sequence continues at coordinate 89,381,379 of NC_059132.1, read as the reverse complement.
AGGCGCACTGTCTGGAGAATGGATGCGCTTGGGACTCTGACTCGGGGGGATGGGCGGGACATGGACAATGTATATGACCTGAACTTATGTACCCCCATGATGAGCTGAAAAAAAAAAAAAAAAAAAATTAAAAAAAAAAAAAAAAGAAAGAAAATGTGCCCTCGGCCAGGATAATGACAGAGGGTCAAATTCTACATGTTTGTATAACGAAAAGCCTATAGAATTTAAAGAAAGATATGAGCAAAGTGAAGTATCTTGCCACGTAGATATCTAGGAAAAAGGTATCCTAAGCAGAGGGGTTTTCAGTTGTGAATGCCTTGAGGTGGAGATGTGCCTGGAGTGTAGGCACAACAAGGGAGTCAGTGTGGCAGGAGCAGAGTGAATGTCTGAATAATGGAGAGTTTAGGAGGAGATGAGGTCAGAGGAATATCAGGGCCCAGGCTAAACAGGACAGGGTTTGGTGTGGAAGAGAAAGAAAGTTGAGGGCTGGGAATCTCACCAAGGTTTGGGAACCTGAGTACCAAGAAGAACTGAGCTGGTACAAAGTGAAATGTGTAAGGCTGGAGGTGGTGTTGATTTGGGGAAGAATATCAGTATGATTTGTGTATAATAAGTCTGAAATTTGAAGTTGTCAAGTAGGCTGTTAGATTTTCTGGACTAGATTTTTTATAAAGGAGAACTGGTCTGTCAGTATAGATATATGAGTTACCAGCATTTAAATGAGACCACATAGAGACCAGCATAGAAAGATAAGTGGTCCCTGGACTGAGTCCTGAGCTTTCCATTATCCAGAGATCAAGAAAATGAAGAGGAGCCAGAAAAATAAAAATAAAAATAAACAATGGTTAAAACCTGATCTATTATGTGAAGTCAGTAATACCAGATTATTCTCTAGTTCTAATGCTTTGATTTATCTTTAAGTGACAGCTTAGACATATTATGTATGTTGATGTGCAGTGTTCTATACTATTTCACCAAGTGTTCATAGGTCAGTTAAAGCTATTTAAGTAATATTTTAAGAATAAATTTCTTATTGTGTTTTCTGAAAGAATAAATGAGAAAATAATAAAAAGACATTACCTATAGGTTTGGAAAGTGGAAGGGGGATGGGAAATGGTGCAGGAATTCTAAATGAATACCTTTTTATACTTTTATGTTGTTTCTGAACTTGAAAAAATATAAATATATTATCCATTAAAAAATAAAAAAAAATAGAACCATAATTATAGCCTTAATGTTAACAATAGCTGATATTTCAAGACTTGTTTTCCTATTAGGTTAAACCTAAAAATGAAGTTTACCAATTTAAGAGAAAGCCTGCATAGCATAAGGTAGTACTGACTACAAGTTGATTTGAAGTTTAAATAATTTCTCACATTTATCTACTATATATTCAACATTTAAAGATATGTACATTTGAAGATGTTTTAGCAAACTGTTTTCATTCTCTACAAAGAAAGATCCATTTATCTTTTCCAGTCATGTATTTTTTATTAGTTTTGACTTCTTTAAAGGGTAGTAGCAATACATTTTAAATGCTTGACCTTTTCTGCGTGAGGTGATTTTAAAGTTAACAGACTTACGGTTTCTGTTTTGCATGCTTTCCACATTTATAAGCTTACTGCTAACTATTTTGTTGTTTAAATGAAAGACTGTGCTGACAATTAAATGGAGGTTCATGCATGCTTCACTGCCGTATCTTATTACCATCAACGTGAGAAGCAGCAGAATGCTGAAATTACTGGTTTTAGCGTACATCTGCATGGCCTTATTATACCTACCAAGGTGAAAATGTCAACTCTGAGGAATGTAATTATATAACTTAAACTGCAGTGGTGGCAAGGTTAAATTCTTGCTTTACTGATCTTAAAAGGAACTATAGCTTCTAGGTCTGGAAGTGCCTTTTTTTTATGAATTTGACCTACCACTTTTATTCCCTTTGCTAAGTTTTCTTAGATAAGGTTTTCAACACAGTGTTAATTCAATATAGATTTTTGGACTTATTCTATTTCATTCCCCCTAAATAAATACTATTTCTAACAACCAGAAGTCATGCAGCATGTGTATTCTTATATTTGCTCCTATTTGAAGAGATCAAGTATAAATGCACTTTAAGATGCTTTGTGTTAAAGCAGCCCAAGTTATTTGTCAATAATTTTAACTTGCAAATGTAAGTTAACAATTTAATAAATATATTCTAAGAATGATAGCTAAAAACTAAATGCCTTTAATTAACATTTAATTATCTATTGAAAACTAAATTACCTCAACTATTTCTTTCACTTGAGATATTTTTTAGCAATTTGAAAACTGAGAATTTAATTTCCAAAACCTATTTGATTTCGTTTTTTGTTTATGTAGAGTTAGAAATAATAATTTGCAGTTAAATATAAATTTAAAATATTATTTGAAATAATTAATATTATTCCTACTAATATGTAGTGGGAAAATGACATGAGTTTCAAGTATGTATTTTAATAAGCACATAATTCTATAATATAAATATATTTAGTTTGTACTCTGTGGAAAATATGAAGTTGCTTACTCCATTTAGATGTTGTTCCTAAAATAATGGAAACAGCATTTAAATTTATCACAAAGCATGTGGATGAAGACTCATATAAATAATATAAAGCATAGTAAAGAATTAAAGGAAAGAAGAGGGAACTTCTATCCAGAACAATCCATGAGTGCTTACTAGTGTAATTGACAGTTAAGGTTGAGAGTCATGCTGGATAGGTTTTATGGATGTAGGAAGTCAGAGGAATAAAGATATAAGGTGGGAAAAGATATTAAAGAGGAATTTTTTATACCTCTAGTCTGAGCCTGGGAAAGCATTTGCAAAAACAAATTTAACCAGAATGCACTTTAAAAACAAAATGTGTAGATAGTATACCCTCAGGATATAGAAGTCGAAGTGAAAATGGATTTATATAAACAGCCAAATTATAGTCTGATAGTTGCATATATTCCTTCTTATAACAAACAAGGAATGTTTAAAGATGAATAATTTATCTATATATTTTCCCTTTATGTTGCAGTAGGCAAACTCATTTTAAAAGCTATTTTAAAGGGAAAAAGAATAAACTATTAAAAAATAAAATGCAACATCTTTAATTTTAAAATGTATTTTTAAATGACATAATATATATATACCAAAAAAGTAAAATATATTTATATACTAATATAATTTTTGCATAATTTTATATGGTATCCATATTCAATTGGAAATACCATCTGCCTCAGGGAGAATTAGAATGAAGAGAGAGAAGCAATGGGTATTAAGTTTTTTATTTCAAAAACAGAAATTTGAAGCATAACCATTTCTGAGCCAGTAGTTTAGGTCAGGTTTTGTTACAGGAAAATTAAGGGATTTTTCTGAGTATATTTATATTTATATTATGTTCATGTTTATACTTATATTATTTCTATACACCTATCTACACCTCTATCTCTATTTCTATCATAGGTATCATTTACACCCCAAGATATGATGTATAATGTAATATCCATCAACTTAGAAAAGGTCAGAACATTCCTTTCAGCTGGTAAATGGAGAAAAGAACTTGCAGGTAGAAAAATGATGACAGAGGCTGTCTGATCCCCGAAAAATGTGGCACCTCTACATTTATAGACTTAGACCTGAGTTTGTGCGTGGGTTGCTGGAGGGAGTGGAGGCGGGTCAGGAAAAAGAGAGAAATCCCAAACCCCATTAATTATAAGCACCAACAAAACAGAAAGGGCTTTTTTTTTGTTTCCTATTAAGCAGTGTGCTCATCATTTGCATACTTGCTCTCAGATCCACCTCCCATTTGTTATAGCTTTCAGTTATTAAAATTAAATGTGTACCCACCTCCCCTTCACCATGAATCTCACCTGCACCAGTATCAACAACATAGAAAAACAAGTTTTAGAAAATGAAGTTCATTTGTACTTCTAATTGAAATATACACATGATGTGATAGCAATTCTATCTCTAAGAATCATATAACCTCTTAATATTTAGAAACATTGTTGTAACAGATAGTCATTTCAATAGCAGCATTAAGTCATTGCCTGTTTAATCTTCTCTCATGGGAAATTCTAAAATTCAATATAATAAATAGTCTTTGTGAGCACATTGGAGCCACAAACATCTCCCTCTTCTCTAGAAGAACCTAACATGTAAAGAAGGGCCATATCTCTTCCATGTGAAATGCCTCTTTCACCATGGTGGATGTATCTGACTCAAGCTGGGATTCTCTCCCCTGTAAATTCAAAGTGTGTAATTTAACAAGACAGAGATGGGAGTTGATGGAGCTGACACATATTGATGGCAGCTAGAAGAAAAGGACATCCATTTATTTAATAAATATTTATTACTATACCATGTACCATTCAATGAGATGAGTAGTAGGGTTGTGTTGTTGAAAAAAATAGATATATGCTCTCCACTTTTGTGGTTTACAATATAATAGGAGTCAGGAAATATAATTAGGAACACACATAAGAATGTAACTTCAGGTTGTCATGAACACAGTGAAGGAAATGATTAAAGAACTGATAGACTGAAAAGAAAAGAGGCTCAAATATTTACACATTGTTAGGTAAAATTTACTGAGGTAATTGAAATATAGAGTAACTCCAAAGTTTGAAGAGGATCTTCCATGTAACATCCGTGTTAGGGACAGTGAGCCAGCTGTGTAAGGTCTTGAGACAGAAAAGATCTTGGTGTGGTAGAGAAAACAAACAGAAGGATTTTAGTACATTTGGTTTGAAGGGGTAAGAAAAAAAATGGAATGAAATGAAGCTGGAAATTTAATTGAGACTAGATCTCACCTTACCTTATTGGCCAAAATAATGAGTAATTACTTGAAAATATTGAAATAATTGGTCATTTTTATAAATAGTTTCAATGGAGTAATGATGCCCCAGGGCAGACTAAATTTAATTGTACAGTTACTAAATTTTGAAAGTGCAGACAACCTGCACTGACAAATATTTTATGTAGCTTAACAATGAAGAAGGCTAAAGCAATAGTTCAGTAACTAGAAAGGCACATGGGGTAACAGAAAGGTTCTTTGGAATGTGAGACACTAGAGAAAAATGGTAGATTGTGGCCACTAAAATCCCCACAATCCCTCTTATTTCTTCCATTTCTGAGTTTTGTTTCTTTTGATTTGATGCCATATAAATAGAAGACAATTTTGATGATCTGCACAGCATCTCTTTGGAAAATACACATAGACTAAAACAGTCTAATTCAACTCTACCTGAAATATTACAAGCATAAAATGAGTTAGTCTGTCATTCTGATAGTGCTGATTCCTTTTAGCATTTCCAAGGCTAAACATGTAATTGTAGTGGTTAAGTCAGGGGTAGGCAAGAGAACAGGTAATGCCATTAAGAATCTATCTTTCTTTTTTTTTTTCTCTTTGTCTCTTCCCTTTCTTTCTTTCCATCTTTCTTTTCTTTCAAGAACATATGTAATAAAAAAATTGAAAAAACTTGAACTACCAAAAAAAAAAAACAACAACAACAACTTGTTGAAGCTGGATGATGGTTCATTGGGGCATATTATACTTCTCATTTCCACGTATGTTTGCAATTTTCCTTAATTGAAAGATTTTTTCTAATTCTGGAAATAAAAACTTTCTAAGATTTTATGAAAGCATGGTAGCAAAAAGAAGAATCAAAGCAACCTAAACATTTTTTTTAAATATTCCTGTTCTTGATTGCAGTGCTTCCAAAAATCCTTAACGTTTTCATCTTGAATAGCATAGTTCCTCTTTTGTTTATAAATCGAAACCTGTGATTTTTCACCTTTATAGGCGTAACTTATTCTTGTTCTCTGTATTCATTTCTAGGGTTGTTGCAACAAAGACATTTATTGTCTCACAGTTCTGAAGGCTAGGAGTCTGAAACCAAGAGTTGGGTGGGCCGTGCAACCTCTGAAGGTGCTTAGGAAGGCTTCTTTCTTGCTCTTCTAGCTTCTGGAAGCTCCAAGATATTCCTTGGCTTGTGGCAACAAAACTCCCATCTTCATATGACATTCCCCCTGTCTCTTTACATAGTCTTCAATCTCTGCATGTCTGCCTCTGTGCCCGTACTTCCCTTTTGTAAGGATACCAGTCATTGGATTAGGTGCAATCTAGTGGCCTCATTTTAACTTACTTATTTAAAAACCCTATTTCCAAGTAAGGTTACATGCTGAAGTACTGAGGATTAGGACATCAGCATATCATTTTGGGGGTTAACAATTCATCTCATAACATCCTTTTAGTCACATGTGCAAGGATGTACCTCATATAAATACTGGCCTTATGCCCATACTTAGTCATTTTCCCCAAAAAAGGAGGAATGAGATATCCAGTAGGTAGACCACATGCTTGGGCCCATGTTTCTTTTTTAGATCTCATCTACTTAAAAGGCATACATTTGTATGTTCAGTCATCCCTTGGTCTCCCTTCTTAGCCTTGGACTAGTGGTAAGAAACTGCAATTTCCAACTTTCCGGTGAATAAGATCTTCCAAAATGGCCCAGGGAAGGAGTAACAGACAGCATATATTAATTAGCCCCTCCTAAACCATTCTTCAAATGCATTCCTGTGCCCCATAACCACCTTTTGGTCGACAGACCACATATAGGACAGTAGTCCCATAGATTATAATATTTTCTTTTATTGTACCTTTTCTTGTTTAGATATGCAATACTTCCACTGTGTTACAATTGCCTGTAGCATTCAGTACTAACATGCTGTACAAGTGTTTAGCCTAGGATCAATAGCCTATAACATACCATCTAGATTTGTGTGAGTACACTCTACACTCTGAGGTTTATGCATTTCTCAGATCATATCCTTGTTGTTAAGCAACACATGACTATATTTTCATGGTTACATTTTGTTTTGCTATGATTGATTTGTGTGTCTGTCAATCAATCAGGACTGCAATTCCACAGAGAAAAACATTGATATTGATCAGGCCCTTTAAAATCCAAAACTTTCAGTTTAATTTATTCTGACATTTCCTTTGAAAATGAGGTTTAAGGTCCAAGTGTTTCACTCATTGGAAACAACTAGGCAGAGTGACCCATACTTGATTATTAAAATAAAAGTTTTCTTCTGGAAGAGAAAACACTACTCTGCTCATAATTTTCTTTATAAAATAGCTATTCCTGGCTGGGCGCGGTGGCTCACGCCTGTAATCCTAGCACTCTGGGAGGCTGAGGCGGGTGGATCGCTCGAGGTCAAGAGTTCGAGACCAGCCTGAGCAAGAGCGAGACCTCGTCTCTACTAAAAATAGAAAGAAATTATCTGGCCAACTAAAAATACATATAGAAAAAATTAGCCGGGCATGGTGGCGCATGCCTGTAGTCCCAGCTACTCGGGAGGCTGAGGCAGTAAGATCACTTAAGCCCAGGAGTTTGAGGTTCCTGTGAGCGAGGCTGACGCCACGGCACTCACTTTAACCGGGCAACAGAGCGAGACTCTGTCTCAAAAAAAAAAAAAAAAAATAGCTATTCCTTTCTGGTATACTCTTATGTATTGTGCTACGCATGTGTTCAATATAATACATCTTATTTAGGTATTTGTGTTTTGAAGTAATGAAGAACCCTGTTTGAATCTGACTTGTGCCATTTACTACCTCTTTGACCTCTGGAAATTACTTAATTTTACTGAAACTGGATTTCCTCATCTATAAAATAAAACTACTATTTCCCTATCTAAGTGATCTGTAATATTTGAATGATGTGGTTATTTTAAATTTCTTAGAAAATGGTCTGCTGCAAATAAATAATAATAGGTTTTTAAAAAATAGTTTGCACACAGTTATATTTTAAAATTGAAATATTGAATAGATGCATATTGTTGCTAAAATTACGATTCATATTTTCTATTTCTCTACTTCGATGTATTATTTTACAGTAGTGTAGCAAAGTACATTTTGGTGTGTGGTAGAAATTATTTGGGAATAAAAATCTTTGAAAGGAGTGTCTTGTTTCAGTTCTAGGTTTGACCCACTTTGACAGGTAAATCAGGTACCTCTTTATTCTTCCAAGGTCATCCCTTTCCAATTGTGCTTTCTACTTGATATTCAGGCTTGCAAACTATGCTTTGAAGTTGTAAACGTGTCTTACTCTTCATAGTTCTTAAGCTTCTTTTAAATTAAAGCGAAGTTTGAGTAACAGCTCTAATCACCAAAGAATTCTTTCCAAACAGTGTGATTTTCTCTCTTGCATTTCACAGGCTTTATGTTATCTTATAAAGGAAGAATAGAAGACTTTTGGAATGTATTACTGATGTGAAACTTCACTTAAATTTATAGACATCTGATTATGCTAGTTGTTCTTAAATAATTTGGGGGGAGGGGGAAATGGAACCATAGTTTTTATGACATATATATTCATAGTTTTCAACAATAGAAAAGCAATTGCTTATATTTATTTGTTTGATATGTACAAAGAATGATTTTGGGTATCATTAAAGTAAACTGATTTTTCTTATAGTTGTTGTACTCTCCTAGGAATTTTGAGGAGAAAATCCTGTCTTTACTTTTTCTGAGTTCCATGCTCCATCTACAGTAGCCAAAAAACTCTTCAAAATAGGTAAAGCTTTAGAGCACAAGTAGTTTTTAAATTATTTTGTATTTCAACCACTTTAATTTATGGAAGAGAAAACCAGAAATTTACCAAAGGCTATATTAGAACTATATGGTAGAGCTAGGATTTGAACCAAGTTTAGGTGTGTGTGTGTGTTACTTTTTTCTATCACAAAATGCAGCACAAAAATACATAATATTACATGTTGCTTTTGTACTTAACCAAATATAATATACGTCCTAGAAATCACTGCATATAGTTCACAAAGACCTTAATTTTTATGTTTATAATATACATCCTTTTAAATGTGCTTTTATTTTTATTTATTTATATGTATGTAAAATTCATATTTATTCAAGTCATCAATAGATGAGTATTTAGACAGTCTCTAAGGGTTTGCTATTACAGATAATGTCACCAGAAATGATCAGCAAATATGTTATTTCTGCAAATATGTTACTGTGATTCTTCAGATACATTCCTAGAACTGAATAGTTTTGTTAGCTTTTGTCTAATTCCTCTCTGGAAAACTGTACTTTTTTGAACTCTAAATGGCAGCATCCGAGAGGGAATGGTTTTCCAAAGCCTCACCAACAGAGGGTGTTTTCAAGCATGCATTTTTGCCAAGATTAAAGGTGAGAGATGGTGAACGGTGTAGTTTTCTTTTGTTGAACCAGCTTTATTGAGATATGATGCACATATTATAAAATTTGCCCAAAGTACACAAATTGATAGTTTTTAATACATTCATATAGTTGTGCAACCATCACTACTGTCTAATTTTAGAATATTTTCATCATCTCACAAAGAAATCTCATACCCATTGGCAGTTACTCCCCATTCCCCTTAACCCTACCCCCTGGCTATTATTAATTTACTTTCTGTCTCTATGGACAGATAAAATGGAACTTGCCTATTGTAGACATTTCATATAAATGGAATGATAAAATATGTAGTCTTATCTGTCTGGCATCTTTCACTTAGCATAACATTTCAAAGTTCATCCATGTTGGAGCATTTTTAAGTACTTTATTCCTTTTTATGGATTAATCATACTCTGTAAATATTTTCTTTATCCATTAATTATTTAATGGATGTTTAGTTTGTTTTTACTTTTTGGCTGTTATGCAAAATGTTGCTTTGAACATTTGTGTTCATGTTTTTATGTGGCCATGTTTTTGTATGGACTTAGAAACGGTATTGCAGGCCAATATGGTAACTCTGTTTAACCTTTTGAAGAACCGCCAAACTCCTTTCCAAAGTAGCTGCACCATTTTCAATCCCATCAGCAATTCATAAGGATTCCATTCTCCACATACTTGTTAACACTTGTTATTTTATGTCTTCTTTAGTTTTAGCCATTGTAGTGGGTATTAAGTGCTATCTTGTGGCTTTGAATTGCCTTTTTTCTGTTTAGTAATGATATTGAACATTTTTCTCATGTTCTTACTACCTTTTCATATATCTTCTTTATAGAAATGTCTATTCACATCCTTTCCCCGTTTAAAAAGAAAGTTATTTGTCTTTTATTGTTGAACTGTAAAACTGCTCTATATATTCTCTATACAAGACAGTTATCAGATATATGATTTGTAACTATTTGCTCCCATTATATTTGTTGTCATTTCACTTTCTTGATGATGTCATTTGAAGCACAAAATATGTTTTTTTTTTATTTAAAAAAAGTCCAATTTGTCTACTTTTGTTTTTGTGGCTTGTGCTTTTGGTGTTGTATCTCAGAAACCATTGCCTACTCTAAGGTCATGAAGATATACTCCTATGTTTTGTTATAAGAGTTTGCCTGTTTTACCTCTTGCATTTAAATCTATCATTTATTTTGAATTTAATTTACGTAGTTGGTGTATTCATTCTTTTGCATGTGGATATCCACTTGTCCCAGCACCATTAGTTAAAAAAGACCATTGTTTTTTCATTGAATTAGCTTGGCACTCTTGTTGAAATCAATTGCCCATAAGTGTAAATATTTTTTCTGGACTGACCCAGTGTAAGATAAATTTCATTTTCTTATTATGAGTGGAATTAAGTATTTTTTCATAGTTTTAAGAGCTTTTTATATTACCATTTTTTGTGAGCTGTCACGTGTCTTGCTCTTTTTTTTTTTCTATCAGGAATTTGGACATTTTCTAAACTTTTAAAGATCTCTATAAATTAGTAAGAACAAACTTAGGAACAATTAAAAATAATTTAATATTAATGTCATCTACAAATCAAATTATTTCTGATCCATTGCCTTTTAAAAAGTTTACTCAACAATCAAAAGTAGATGTTTGTCAGTTAGTCATAGACTTGTATATATTACAGGGAAAGTAGTCCAGTCTACACTATTTATAGTAAATACATATTTTTTATGTGTATTTACCAAAGCAACAGTATATTTCACTGTTTCCTACCTTTCTAAGAGATTTGCTTTTAACTATAATACCTTAATTTCTCTGAGCACCTAGTAATTACATCCAGGTAGATCTGTATACTGTTCTTTATCCCAGTGAGGGTGATTTATTTTGCTCCTCTGATAGAAGAGTCTTGACCAGGAAAAAGAAAATGCCGGGGAAAAATCTATTTTAGCCTGTCAAAGCACCACCTACACCCTCTACTAACAAAACTCGGTTGGCACATAGAAAACCCTTCCTTTGAGAATAGGTTCCTTGTCTACTTAAATTACTTCATATTGACTAAAGTCAGAACTAAAATCATCTAAGCAGATTTGTTGAATCTAACACCCTTATCATTTATTTATAAACAGTAAAGCCACATAGGCAGACAAGTTATTATTAACCTGGCCATTAAAAAATAAGCAAAAGTGAAAATTCAATATATTCTGATGACAACAAAAGTGTTTGCTTATTGACAAACTGGTGATGAAGCATGTGTGTTTATATAAACAAGGATTCCTGTATGGTTCAATAAAAACTAAATCTATCAACAATAAACATAATCCTCTTAAGTTGCTTGATAATGGCTTCTGACATTGACATTCATGGTTTCATAACCTCTCATCTTGAAGATTCCAACAAGCTGGGTAATATTTTTCAAGCATGCTCTGAAAGACAAACCAAACAAAGGGATTACTGCAACACACTCAGAAATAAAAAATGCTCAACACTACACAAATGTACATGACAGAAAATAAAGAAGCATGCAATATCCAATTGAAAGTACATTAAAAATTTAGGTGAACAAGATTACCCAGCTTGGAACACAGCCAGGGGAAGGATAAAGAGTTTAGAGTTATTATAAAGGGAAAAGATGGAAATGCTAACTGATATCCACAATCATCGACCTCTATAATTAGAATAACTTTCTGACAATGAAGGTTAGTAGTTTATATATATGTGTTTATACTTAACATGTATATATGTTGCAATTATTATGACACCTGAGATATTGTGAAGGATTTTTAAATTACAGCTATAGTCACAATTAATAAAATTTACATTTTAAAAGTTACTATTTAAAGTTCTTTAACCTGAGTTGTATTTTTTCTTCCAATTTAACTAATTTCATTTCTTTAGTCATTAGTTTATAATTGAATGACAAAACTTTTTTATAAAAATAACCAAATCTAGCATACAGTAAGGTAACTTTTTAAATAGACTTTATCTTTTTAAAGCAGTTTTAGGTTCACAGTAATTTGCAACTTTATTGTGGCTTAATTTCATACCCAAGTAGAGTAAAAATTGGACCATGAAAGGTTGCTATATCTGTATTAAGAGATTATGTTTGAAAGGAGGTTTCAGGAGGACTTTATGTATGAAGAATTTCTCAGAGGGAGACACTGAAAATCATGCAGGTCAGTCAGAGTGCTGATAGGTTTTCTTTGGTGCTATGTCAGAAAGCCAGACTATTGTCCTTACAGCACTTAAATTTTAAACTCTTCCTTGTCAAAATTCTATTTAAGTTCACATTGACTGATACAATATCACATAAAGAAATTGTATAATAATCATGACATTCAATTGGATAAAATTCTCAGGTTAATCTCAACATTTTCCAGCTACAGAAAGAATAATGACTGGAAATATTAGGAGTTTGAGATTAGTAGAAATTTGTCAATTCACAGAGGATTTGTAAAATTCTTTTAATGTGAATTTTGTTTGGAAAAGGATATATTCTCTATTATTTTTCTATACCACTTTTAGTGTTTTACTCAATGCAGGAAGTACACTAATACATTGTAGTAAAAAAGAATGGTTGCTGAACTCCTGCTGTTGAAAAGACCCCAGTAATAATTAGGACAATGCCTCAGTTCAGATAGAAATATTTTACATCTGTATCACATATAATAAACACTTGTCTAATTACTTTTCCTCTTTTAGTTGTATCCACAAAATCTAAACATATTGAAATTATAAGTAAAACCATACAGAAACAAGAGAAATGAAAGAACTAAGAAATCCAAATTCTTTAAAAACCTCAAGATCATAATAACATAAACATTTTAAAAATACTTTTCATATTACACACTGAACATGTCCCATGTGTTAGGGGGCCTTATAATTAGAAAAAAATAAGATGAAGGTGCAAAACTCTTCAAATAATAACCAGAACCTCAATTCCCACTTTCTGTGTAACAAAAATGAATGTACATCTTTAGAATGTATTCTTCTCTGTCTTCTAGAGGAATGATATAAATGTTCCTAGGACCCCCTCATTACTTACCGTGTGAAAGAACAGGTTGAAAGGAAAACATTGAATTGCTAAAATATCTGCCAGATTTTCTGGGCTGTTAATTGTAGCTGAATATGTAAATATAGGCAGAGGCAATTGAAAAAGTGGAAAGAGAAATTTCTCTGAACAATAAAATAAGAGGACAAGAGTTTCCATGAAGAAACCTAAGGTATATAGTGTGATCAAAGGGCAATAGAGTGTGTTGGTAGAGAGAGAGATTGCCAAACATCATGGTAAAGTAGCCAAAATCTTTTCAGAAAATATATTCAAAATTCATTCTCCAAGAATTTACCTTTACTCATCAAATTCCTTTTAGCTCTGAAAACTTTGAGCCCACTCCTATAAATTAGTAAAAGTAAACTTTGTTTTTTTCCCTCCATTTTTTATTTAAGTAGATTTAGGGAGTACAAGGGTTTTCTTTGTTATTGTTAATGAATTGCATAGTTTGTTTTTTAATAGAAACCAAAGCAAAGAGAATAAATTTCATCTAGATTGATATAGAAAAAGAGGCAAATAAACATGGGGTGACATTTAAGTTCATTAAGGCAGAAAAAGAAGATCTAGATGACAGCAGGAGAGATGAGTCCTTGAGAATATTTTGAGAAAGGAGTTAGATTTCCCCTATAAGTAATAACAGGAGACACTATTTAGGACAGTGGTCAGGACACTTGCTTTTGATAGTACCTCCAGAGATATTAGGCCGTGGTTAAGATTTTAAGCAGAAGGATGTGATTATACTTCTTCTTGATCTAGAAATCTTCTCAAACTTAGATTAACAAAAACACATAAAAACTCTGCCAAGTTTCCACCCACATTTGCATGTTTGTGATCTTAAAAGGCACACTGTAGAAACAATGCTACTTTTCAGAAAGTAAAACACTATAAAATGACAATAAACTTGAAGAAATAAAGTTTACAAACTATCAAATAAAAAGAAATTCTTTTATCCACCCTGGATTCTATTTAGCATTAGTTGAAATGAGTCACAAAATTCCAGTACTTAAGGATTATTTTTCATAGATAATTGAGTATAAATTATGCAAGAATACTGACTTGTCACTTTAGAAAGTGACAGAGCATGTTATCGATGAGTCATTAAGTTTCAAACCAAATAAAGGCCACAGGTAGTGAACTTCAGTAGGAACTCTGGGCTCTTAACCATTTCCACACACTTTCTAAAGGGAAAAAAATACTCAGAAATTTTGTTGACCACTGAAAAATACCCTAGAACTAAACTCCAAAGAAGAGAAAGGTTTTGAGCAAATGTTTTGTACCAATCATTTCATAACAAAAGCCACACCATCTAGTCGCTGGAATTATTCATCCGAGTACTGATGATTTTAGTGGAAAAGGCAATCCATCTTACTTTTCTTTCTTCAATCAAGCCTACACATAAAGATATTTGTGAATTTAGAAATGCCATCCTCAAAAACTAAAAACCTCCATGAATATTAAATGTAAAAAAACTAATTCATAAAGCAAATTAGAGGGGGAAAGGCAAACATTTATAAAACAGCTAAACAGCATTGCAATTCAATGTTGATTAATTAGTATAACATTTACATAGTATTGTGTAGTTAAAAGGTTTGTTCATATTATCTCAAATTTGTGGTTGTTTTCAAAAGATAAAGAAGACATACTCTGTTCAAGATGGCTGACTGGAGGCACCTGACACTTGCCTCTTCCAAAAAGGGCTAAAACAGTGAATAAATAATCCCATCTAAGAGAGATGCTTGGAGCCAGAAGAAGTTCTCCACTGTGCGCAAAAGTTAAGTAAGAGATTCTCAGCTGTCCACATTTCCACCATAGACTTCTGAAATCCCAGCCATGAAAGAGCCCCTCATCCCGCATAGTCCCTGAGACAAGTACAGGGAGCTGATGGAGTTCATATGACAGCATTGCTCCAGAGAGGGTGTTCATGCTTGGTCCCTTCTCTACCCAACATTCAAACGGTGGCAGCATTGAATCATTTTGAGAGCCCAGCCCCTACCAGACTACATCCTGCCCTGGAGCCCAAGAGCCCCTACATCTCTACATCCCTGGATCCCCATTGACTCCCCCTGACCAAAGTCTACACAGAGAGCTGAGCATTGCAACACTTGCTAGACTAAGTGGTACAGCCAGGTTCCCAGCACTCTAGCCTATGCAGCCCCCTATCCCCTGAGTTACAGCGGTACAATGCACCAGGGAGAGTGCTTCCAGGGACAAAAGGAGTCAAAGTGTGTGTGTCCCAGAGCTTGAGAGTTGCCTATCTGGTTTGCCTGGGGCTGCTACCACTAACAGCAACCCACCTACTCCAGCAGCACGCTAGAAAACAGTATGAAGGTTTTTCAAAAAACTATAACTAGAACTACCACATGATCTAGCAATCCCACTACTGCATATTTATTCAAAGAAAAGGAAATAAGTGTGTCAAAGAGACAGTAGCACCCCCATGTTTATTATAGCACTGGTCACAATAGCCAAGACTTGGAATCAAAATTTTCATCAATGCACATATGTATAAAAAAATGTGATGTGTATACAAAATGGAATACTCTGCGACCATCAAAAAGAATGAAATCCTGTCATTTGCAGCAACACGGATGGAACCAGAGGTCATTGTGTCAAGTGGAATAAGTCAAGCACAGAAATATTGCATGTTCTTTGCCATATATCAAGCTGAAAAAAGCTGATATCATGGAGGTAGAGAGTACAATGATAAATACCAGAGACTGGGAAGGATGTGCAGGTAGGAAGGAGAGGAAGAAAAGTTGGTTAATGGATACAAACATGCAATTAGATTAGAAGGAATAAGTTCTAATGTTCAATAGCATAGTAGGGTGACTATAGTTAATAATTTATTATATACTTCAAAATTTCATGATAGCTAGAAGATTTGAAATGTTCCCAACATACACAGAAAATGATAAATGTTGAGGTGATCAATATCTTAAATACTCTGATTTGATCATTATACATTCTGTGCTTGTATCCAAAACCATTTATTTACTTTATAAAAATGTACAATTAATTGTTATCAATTGAAAAACTTTTTAAAAAGGCAAGGAGGTCAGAAGAACCACAAAGACCAAGACAGCCAGTTTTTTGTTGTTCATAAAACTCAGATTCCTAAGGCTGAGAGTTGCAGGGAACAGGTGGAGAATAGATTTAGGATAGATTGTGGTCCACAGATTTAACTAATAAATTCCAACTGTGATAATTTTTTGTAGCAATTATAATCCATCTGTGAAATGACATTAGGCCACCTATTTTACTAGAGAGAAGCATTATATCATGAGAACTCCTATGGGCTTTCTAACAATGCATTATAATTCAAAAAGACATTCATGGCCCAATAAATCCTAGAAATGTTGTTGTAAAACAGTAAACATAATGAACACATTTAGAAGAGAATAATATATACCTTTTTCAACACAGAAGCAATCCAGTCTTACATTCACAAAACTCTTCTCTTGGTGCACAGTATATTTTGGATCTTACTCTCTTGTTCACTTTTTGTTTTTAATAATGTTCTTGGAAGGCCTATGCCATCTTCAGACATGTTCAATGTCAAATCCAGTGTGCAACACAGAATAGGAGTTCTTTACTGGCTCCCATGTTGTGAAGAGATTAAGAGTAGATTATCAACAAAAATATACCTTATTTTAGGGGCTATCTCAAAGTATATCTTTTTTATTAATGTTGATTATATGAAATTCCTACAAAGACTCAAGCATTCTTTATTATATAGTAGGGTCAATAAAAATTTTTTGACACAATGAGAAAATGGTGTGTTTATTGATCCTGTATTCTAAACCTATGTAATTTATGGCTCAGTTGAAAAAATGGTACTTCTCATAATTTTTAAAATTCTCTTAATTTTTTAAATTAACCATTTCTTCCATAGAAAATGGTTAATTTAAAAAAGATATGATTCTTAAAAAGAATTAGAATACTAAATGTAATCATCAAGAACATAGGACTTTTTAAAAACACATTTGTCATCAAAGCAATAATTATTGCTACTGTTTCTTAATTGACAAAATTTTAATCAGGTCATGGCACAATTTCTGCTCTATGAAAGACAGAAATCTATGTTATCCAAGCAGCCTGCCATGGAAAAGTTGGTGAGACAGGGAAATTAGAATCCACATTTTCAACGTAAATATTTTGATCAGGAAAAAATATATAACATCTATATGATAATTCATGACTTGTGAGGAAATATAAAGGTATGTAGTTACTTTCTGATTCTTTCTTCTTATTGAATTATATAACTTAGAAATATTTTTACTTTGTTAATTTTCAATATTTCTTGCACACTGGTATTTAACTTTTGATCATTAAATCATCAGTTTTTCTATGTTGATCTCATTCTTTCTACAATTCGATCTTTTTTTAATAGCACACTTGATGAACATACTTGGAAATCTAACTGAAATTTTTATATTGTTTCTTTTATCTCACTGAACATATCTAGAGTAAACATACATTAAAATTGAACCATAGAGACAATTTATACACGGTGGTTCATATTCACTTATTTGTGATGTCTATTTCACAAATAATCATAAGTGGCATTGAATTAATTAATTTTGAGTTTCTATATCACTCCATTTAAGTGGAAAAAAATTTCAATATGCAATGATAAAAGACAAACTTATAAAATTTATAGAAAAAGATAAATATCAAACACAATGTCTGGGGCTAAAAATCTGAAACGGTATCTACAGTTCACCATGTTGGGAAAGGACGAGCTAGTGCCCAATATGTGCCAAGTAGTGCTAGGTATTTACTATTAATATATGGTTTACATGATGTTGTGGGCCCCTTTATATTCCACCAACTTCAGGACTTGCTTTGTAGGATGTAATATAAATTGAAACTCTGATATATCAAATGCTTCTATTCCATAGTTCCTAATAATAAATGCAGTATTGTTCCTTGGATGTTCAAAATATAACCTAGGAGTTCATGGTCATCATCAACATTACAACAAAAGCCATAACACATCATGTTTATTAATACACGTTGGTTATGTAGACATTAACACTGATTCTTAAGAGCAACATTATCTAGCTAAAATGTTTCAGGAATGAGACCAGGGTTGTTTGTAGAGAAAGGAATTTTCAATCTAGTCTATGGGATTGTTTTCATATATTAATAGATTCATGCCAGGTGCTGCAAAGGGGAAGGATTGACATAGC
The DNA here is from genome assembly GCF_020740605.2 of Lemur catta. NCBI lineage: Eukaryota > Metazoa > Chordata > Mammalia > Primates > Lemuridae > Lemur > Lemur catta. The sequence continues at coordinate 89,362,921 of NC_059132.1, read as the reverse complement.
TTTCTACTGTGGTGTTGATAAATGCAATATCCAGTTTCAGCATCTAATCTTTGTTCTCTAAAGTGAATTAAAAGAAGTTGGCAATAAAGGATAAGAAATATATATCTTGGAGGTAGAATGGTGATGGAGTTGGGAAAATATTAGAGCAACCTATAGAACTTATCACTGAAATTTATGAATCTTAATGATTTACTCATCTTTTAAGGATCTATTTCTCCATGCCTACACATTTTTCTATTTGTCTTTCAAATTATTTATGCTCAGACTATTTGTTCACAATGCAAAATTACTAAATTATTGATGTAGAGCTATTAAGCTATCCTCATATTAAGAGGATAAAATAATTTGAGAAGTAAGAAAAATAACTCTCCCAAATTATGTAGTTGTTCTTTTATTTATTTTCATTATATGATATACAGATATGAAGAGAAAAAAGAATGTTTTCGTAAAAGTATTATTAAATACTTGTCCTCATTTTTACATATAATCTAGGAATCAAAACTATTGACTACTTCTTAGTAGTTGCAAAATATCTGTGCATTTGATTATTCCATTTCAATTTAAATAACTTTGCCAAATAGCCTATTCTTTTGAAACCTACGTTCACTCATCATTCCCATTTTTTTAAAAAAAGTAGAAAAAAGATATATTTCTAGTGGTGATTGTATAAGAAAGAAACTTGAGTTTATGTCAGTTTTAAGCTATTTTATCATGTTATTTTGTATTTTATAGATAGAATTAACTCTTTAAAATATCAGAATCTTATTTAATATACAGAAGGTCTCTGGTTTATGGATGAGATACGTACACGAGAATATTGTTAATTCAGATTTATATGTAACTCAGATATCTGATGAACAGCACATATATGGTAATAAAATAATAATGATAACAATACTACAATGGCTCAAATGTGGTAATAATACAGCATAATACTGTAATAATAAGTTGCAGAAACTGTTGTGCTTTTTCTTTTAATTCAAGCAAACAGAGCATAAAAATAAACTCGCATAAAAACAACCTCACATAATAAAAAGTTTATGTAGGAGGTAGGAGAAATTTCAAAAGAGAATATTAAAGATTAACTCTCAACCAATGTTGCATCAATGCCAGGCTAATAGGGATATTACACTTATTTTGATTTTCTAACCAAATCAATAATAACCTTTCCATTTCAATAATTAATCCACTATGCCACTTAGTAATAATTGATGCTTTCATTGGGGCACTGCCTTTCACGTGTTTCATTATTCCCTGTTTATCCTTTATAAAGAGTAATTATAATTGTTCTGAGAGTGGAGTGACTGAAGCCTAATGCTTTCCCGGTGAATAATGGAGCCTGGCCTTTCTCCGAACACTTAATTATTTCTATTGCTTTTCCACCGTAATAACCTTTCTCTTCACTGCAGGCTCACCTGGACTTGCGGTGGACTTTTGCTTTGGAGGCATTGTCATAAGGATAAACACAGACTCACAAAATTAAATTTAAAAAAAAGGAGATTGATGCTGTTAAATGACCATATAAACAATGAGACTAGCCGCTAGCATAAAGATGCTGTTCCAGTGAGCCATTTATGCCATGCAAGTTTGTTTACATGTGTGGAAGAAACTAATTCCAGAATTATTAATTTAACTATTTAATTATAATTTATCCTTGTGGAAGGCCTTGGGAGCCTGCTTATAAGTATGGAACCCATAAGGTGGATCATCCATCACCAGGGGACTCTGTAGTTGACTAAGTGGTTTGGATTTCTTTGCATTTATTTTAAAACATTTAGAGATTTAAAAGTAGTCAAGATTCTTGTTTAGCAAATGCTTAAAAGTAAGATGAGAATGTTTTGGGTAGCTCTCATTTACACTGTAAATATATACCTCAGGATTTTTACATAACATCATCTTATATTGGCAGAAAAATGGTTAAACGTAATATGTGAACCATGATAGTGTTCTGATCATCTGTAAAGTCTGCCTGGAACCGATGATTTGATGATTTTATGAGAGTATCTCTACCTCTAACATCCATAAATAATCTCATATCTATCTAAATTTTTAGTAACTAGGTAAACTGGGGGTCACCCATTCTTTCTGTCTGTTAACAAAGACAAGTGTTAAACTCAGCAATGAGGTAATTGTTAGTTGACAATAAAATGAAATAATTGTAACAAGCCCAAATAATATCAGCTTGATTTTCTCTCCTTACCTAAAATGTCATTATGCTGTAATCAAATTATTATATTTGAAGAGAGTAGACCACCTTCTCTTCTGAATGATTAACAATACATTTTTCTGTAAACAAATTGATGAAATAAGGTATTTGGAAACTGTTCCAACATGTTCAAAATCCTAAGAAATCATGTCATTAATGGCATTTTAAATCTTACCTAATTGGTTGGGAACAAAGTTTACATAATTGCAATACACCATACACAATTGTCTTTAACTTAATATAAATGGAGACCTTAACACACATTTGCACTTTGAAGTAGAGACAGAAGTACTTGAATCAGTGTTACTTTAGTCTCCTAGTGTGAATCATTAATATTAAAATATAATTAATAAATGAATAGTAAAACCTAGGTTTTTACTTCACAGAGTTGTACAATAAACTAAAAAAAAAAAAAATGCCAGAGAGACTTAAAATATATAAAGTGTAAATTATGCTTATTTTAAAAAGTTCTGTCTGAAATTTGCACTTTTCTCTTTTGCTATTTCCCCCTCTTCTCTAGCCTCCCTGCAGTGTTTCAGAGCAGTTGAACTTTAAATTCTGTGCTCCAACAGATCTTAAATTGTCTTCTGTTGCACAAGTACTAATGTATAATGCAGAAGACTTACAAAACCTCAAAGAATTTCAAAACCACTGCAGCTGCGGTTGAGTGGGTTGTAAAGTATACCAGTTGCCTTTAGCCACTAATAAGAAAATCATCTTTACTTGGTTTAAATAGGCACTCTTTTTCAAGGGCAATTCATCAGGCTTACAAATGATCAGAGCAGCCTGCCAGTCTAGAGAAACCCTGGCGGAAATACGTGCTCCCCTCCTGTTCCCAGCTCAATCTCCTTACTCTGTGTTCTCCACAGCCTCCTCCTCATGTTTCAGGTCAGTTCACTACTTACCCATTGCTAACAAAGGAAAGTAAAAGCAAAAATATAGGGACAGGGAAGAATGTGAAAGATCAACTCCCAGTTTTCTTTCAATTCAACACCAAATTTTAACCTATAAACCAACTTATGATTATTACTAAAGAAAATGTGTATGTCAATGACCTGGAAAGCATATTTATGCATAAGCAAGCTAATCAAATTAAATATACCATAGAAAGAATATATTAGCATAGTTCTGAAAGCTTAAGAGAGAAATAGTAACATAAAGAGTTAAGAAGAATATAGGTTGCAAAAAAGAAGCTCAAGAAGGGGCTCAAAGATCCCATGTGCTCTTCAGGGATGCCATCGTCCCAGCACCTCAATGTGTTCACCAACCTAGAAATTCTCTGAGCCTTATCATTTAGAGTTTTTATGGAAGTTACATCACAAATTTAATATGATTGATTAAATCATTGGCCGTTTGTGGTTGATTCAACTTCCAGCTCCTTTCTCCTCTCTGGTGGTTAGGGATAGGGTGACATGAATGTTTCCTCTGGTAGCCGTCTCCCATACTGAAGCTACCTAGGGGCCCACAAACAGTCACCTCCTTAACATAAACTCAGATATGATTGAAAGGAGCTTATTATGAATAACAAAAGGTACTCATATTACCCATATCACTCAGAAAGTTCCAAGGGTATTAAAACCTCTGCCAGGAAATAGGGACAAATACCAAATACATATTTTTATTATATCATAATATTACACCAATCCATAGGTCATTTCCTCCAGGACAATTAATAAATGAATAACAAAGGCAGAAGCAGAACATAAGTTATTAATTGGATGCATATTCTTCTTGTATGCTTATCAATAAGTTTCTGACATAAATTCTGGAAGTCATTCACATGGAACAGAGCTACTTTGAATATTTGCCTTTTTTAGATCTTTTCTAATAAATGTTTATAATTTTATCAAAATACATTCTTACTGTAACTAATAAAAAATGTACACTTATATAAGATAATGGTTTTTAATGCATGCTGCCAAACTGCCATCTTAATATTTCACTTCAAAACTAAACACTATTAATAGACCAATGAGCATCTTTCAACATCTTTTTCCATGTTTATGCAAACTAAGCATTGCATGAATTATAATTCATTCTTTTTAATATCTTCTCAACATTCCACAGTTTACATAATATAATTTGTTCAAGTATTCTCCCAGTGATGGGCATTAATATCATTTAGTGGTTATATTCTCTAAAGAAAAATTTCTGGCCGGGCGCGGTGGCTCACGCCTGTAATCCTAGCACTCTGGGAGGCCGAGGCGGGCGGATTGCTCGAGGTCAGGAGTTCAAGACCAGCCTCAGCAAGAGCGAGACCCCGTCTCTGCTAAAAATAGAAAGAAATTATCTGGTCAACTAAAATATATATATATAGAAAAAATTAGCCGGGCATGGTGGCGCATGCCTGTAGTCCCAGCTACTGGGGAGGCTGAGGCAGTAGGATCGCTTAAGCCAGGAGTTTGAGGTTGCTGTGAGCTAGGCTGATGCCACAGCACTCACTCTAGCCTGGGCAACATAGCGAGACTCTGTCTCAAAAAAAAAAAAAAAAGAAAAGAAAAATTTCTGAGAAATATTATGTGTACTTAATTTTAATAGATATTACTGAAATTTTTCTATAGGATGTTTAGTAAGTCAAAAGTTCTATATAATATTTTAAAAGCAATGAATGTTGGAATCTTCTTATATTTTGCCAATTGGTTAAGTACAAGAATGATATTTTGTGCTGATTTCATTTGTTTTTCTCTGCAAGTGAGATTGAAAATCTCTTCACATAGATTGCCTTTTCTTTGAACCATTTATTCATAACTTACCCATTTTTTTAATTTTTGCTTTTTATTTTTTTCTTAGAAATTTTAGATATTTGTTAATTAGTATGGATAGAAATTTTATCTATCATATATACTGAAAATATATTTCCCAATGTATCTATATTCTTTTACTTTATATTGTCTTATGCTATATATTTAAAATGCATGTAAAGTCAAAAATCCCTATCTTTAAATTTTCTGTATTTTACTTTACATGAAATATTTCCTAATCCAAAATTGTGATAATATTGCCCTAGATTTCTATCTAATATTTTAGATAAATATTCTAATCCATGTGGAATATATGATGTGGTATGAGGCAGGAAAATATTTTGATTTCTTCCTAACAGATGCCTGATAATCTTAGTTTCATTAAATACCAAAAACTCCTTTGATAATGACATGAAATATCACATTTCCATTGCAAAAAAATGCTAGTGATCAATATTAAATATCACTATAAGAATAATCTTTTCATATTTTTCATATGGATATGAAAGACTTTAAGTCCGGTCATATGGAAAACTTAAGAGTATGAATGCCTGTCAAACCTTACAAATATTTCAGGATATTTTAAATTTTCCTAATTATATTAAATATTTTGTTTTTAGCATATTTCAACCTTTCTCTTTCACATATGTATTTTATCTTTTAAAATAGAAGGTACATTTAAATGGACATCAAAATATAAATAAAAAATAATACCAAAACTAAGTTTTCTGTCGAAATTCAAATGTTAACAAAACATTCACTGAGGTAAAAAGGAAACAAAGCATAGCCATATGCATAAAACAAAGTAATTTAATAGATATTTGCACAATCAAAACCTATATAGACAAATGAGAGTCAATAAAGAAACACAATCATCAAAATACTTCTTCAAAAATTTCAGACAAATGGCCAAGATTCATACATCAGAGCCAAGAGTAAAATCCTTTAATTTTACAAAAATTTAAAATTGATCCCTTATCTTTAAGGAAGATTGAGGCTTCCAGGGAAATATACTTTTTACACCATTATATACCCCAGTTAAGGTTTGATTTCTTCTGAGTTTATCCATAGAGAATTTCTTGAAAGTCATGGCCTATACGCTGCTCTTCTACAATTGCAGAATAAATTTCTCAAGCTCAAGTCTTGGATCAGGTTAACGATATGGTATAGAGCCATTATCCTCTAAGAGTCTCATGAAATTCCTGGTTTCATTGAGACGGTATAGGGGTTGCTAAATGTATTCTGGGTAAAATTCAGTGGATGAGATCCAGTACACAACCTGCCTCAATCAGGAAAAGCCATATTTTATCTTTATAATATGTTATAGGTATAATATTCATATTTCACCTAAGATTTTTGTTAAAAGTTCTTCCTTTTGATTAAAACAAATTTAAGAAAATGTGAACTAATCTAGACTTTTGTGTACAATAACAAAATAAAAACTGAAAATAGAACTTGTATATTCTTTCAATAGAAAATAGGAAACACTACATTTAAATATAAAATACTAGTTGCAAACCTCAATCCCTAAAAAATGTATTTTTCAAAACTAAAATGTAAGTAGTAACTAATTACATATTGTTAAAAAAAAAGACCACAGAAACAAAACTCTTTCAATGTAAACAGAATATAAGTAATCACTACATTCTCTACAGAAAAGTATATTTTTTAGAATTATTTTAGATGGAAATGACAAAGATTCCATTTCATTAAGTTTAATAAAAGGAGGAATATTTACTCTTTGATGATATCAAGCTACTGAAATGTCAGGAGACACATTGGGCTTGAAATAACTGCATAAAATAACTCAAATATTCTCTCTCTTTCTTTCTCTTGATAATTTCTCTTGTTCTAATTCTCCACCTCTGTATTTCACGTAGGCATATAGATGGAAGCTATAGTCTCTGTTGACACTAAGATTTCTATATTTAGGACCACAAGCAGTTCTGTGATTAAATCCTTACTCTTTCATATAATAAATAAATCCTTACTCGACCAGCCTCAGTGGAGAGGTGAAGTAATATAGTAAAGGAATCTGATTGAACTGGCTTGTTCACCTTGGGTTACAAATTTTGCAGTATAGGATACTACAATTAGTTCAGCTTATGTTATAACCCACCTTTGTGTCTGGAGGTGAGAAATGAGATTTGCTCTTCCCAAAAGGAGTCATAAGTAGCAGAGACAAAAACATTTTGGCAATTGTTGGGTGTTGGGGCACTACCAAGTTGTGATGATTAAAATAGGCAGATCCAAACCTAATTGTATTGTGTTTTAATGATCAAGTGTTTCAGAATTTTATTTACTTAAAGGAGCAGAAAACTGTATTCTTTTAATATGTTCCTATATTAACAGGAAGAGTGCAAATTGGGATATTTTTGAGAAGACTGTTGACAAAAAAAAACCTTAGATCTGTTAATTCCCTTTGGCATATCATTCTACTTTTAGAAATTTATCTTAAATGAATAATTTTAGGTAAATACAGATTACTTGCCTCTTTTAAGCATCAAAAATCACTCTTGATACAGGGGTAGCTAATGGATTTGTATAATGTTAGAGAGGATATGTGTATACAGATTGGACCCATTCCAAAAGTTTATTACAAGGCTGGATCAGTATAAATAGCCAATAAAATTTTTCTTGCCTAATTAGATATTTTAATGCTAGGTAACATCAATTTTCCCTCAGGCCCTTATTCTAATCCTTATCATCCCCTTCTTTCTTTATTCCCTGCCTTTCAATGTCTATTATATAATATTTAGTTAGCTACTTTTTTTCTTTAAATGGTAGGAGAAATCTTCTTTCACAGTAAAAAAGGACCAATCTGTCACCTTCTTACAGATTGGGGTCAGTATGAGAAAGTTATTCCAATTAGACTTCTAAAAACATCACTTTAAAAATCAGGGTTTTTTTTTAAAAAAAAAGTTATTTTCCTTTTACAAAGTTCAATGTAGGAGTAGTACCTTCTTCTGATTGCTAGGTTAACAGTTTTACTCACCTTATATCCATTATCCTCTTAAGGACTAGATTTTTTAACAACTTTACTAGTATACCTGCTGTGTAAAGAAGCCTTTTTCTTCTTTTGAATTTGATTGTGAAGGCATATCTTGAGTTTCAACACTGAACAATGGACCCTTGATGGTGGGAGCAGATAATAGTGTCCTGGATGGATTTTAAGGACTTTACCTTGTCTTTCAGAGTAGCCTTTAACCTAGTGCCAGACAAGTAAGTTTCAGAGAGGAAAACAGAGAAATAAAATATGGAAGGGAATTGAAATACTGAGTCACACATACATGCAGGAAATGAGTAAAATAAATGAGAATAAACTCACTATTCCCATAGTTTCCCAAATTTATAATTTTTAAAGCATTATTCTACATATACTTTGTTTACCTTAGCATATACATGAGCTGTTCAGATAAGACATGATTGGTAAATGCTAGAATTATTGTCAAATTCTTTATAATCAGGGTCTCACATACAGTCTCTTAGTTATGATTTTGTTCAAGTTTTACAAATTTGAGCTATTATTCTTTTAGTTATATTGAAACTATTTATGGCACATCCAAAATTTCATTATAGGAGTTTGGATAATAAAGGAGTTTTTACAGTAAGTGACTTGGATGCTTGTTTTTCTCAGCCATACTTTTCACTGTCACATTTAATGTCATTGTGAGCTTTTTTTTTTTTTTATCTTTTTGGCTAAGCTAAAAAAACAATCAATGTTTGTTTGTTTAATGTTTCAAAGGAATTGAAAGTGTGCCATCATTAAAGGGGGCAGGAGAAACACATACAGAATATAAACATTAAGAAAAAATTTAGAGTAATAATTATTTAATTGGTGCTACATAATTCTCTTGAGAAAAGTTGCCTCCTTTAAGGCCAAGTTTACTGGTGGAATCTTTCACTTTCTCCGACAAGGCCCAGGATACACACCTAGGAATATGTCTGATAGAGAGCATTATAATCCTACTGCTTTCAAGTTATTGCAGAAAGGTTGTTGATTAATGACTACCGAAAGCCATATCTTTCCAATCTCATTTATGAATAAACCAGGAGGTTGTAGCCCAGAACCATTGATTCAGGATAGGAAAATGTCCAAAAGACTTCTGATCTGCCACATTGCTCTTCTCACTTAAAGGCAATAAATCATTCAATAAAACCTTACACTGATAAAATGGCAAACTGCCAAACGATTCAACTAAATTAAAACAATAACAACAACAACACTGTTCCCATCTCTTCAGAATATGCTGGATTCCCTCACCCATCACCATCCTTTCTGTGGTCATAGTGGAATTTAGTAAACTCATTTGCTTTTCTCACCATAGTTTCTCAAATCCCTGGTTTAATCAAATGGAGCTCTGAGAACTCTGTTAATTCACAAAGGACAAAATACAAATGTAGGAATTCTCCTGGCCCTCTTAACACAAAGTAAAAGGTTTTTAAAAACAGTATTGGCTGGAAATTTAGACTGCACCATGAAAATTGTGATAAATAGCTAAATTAAGAATCACTTTAATATGCAGAAAAAATTCTACTGGTTGTATCATGAACAATCTATTCCTTTGTGTGTACTTACTAATATGAAAGATTTTTTTCCTGAGGAATTGATGCATGAGAATCCCAATTATAATTAATTAGCTTTTCTCTTGCATTTTAATAATATATGTATTTAATAATATAATATATACAAGATGACAACTGAAGTTTACAAAACAAAATACATCGTTTTCTTTTTTCTTTTTTTTCTCTTTTTTTTTTTTTTTTTTGTTCCTTCTCCCTGTCTTAATTTTCAAGAACAAAGCTGAAAAATTTCAAGAATAGCTGGCTATAGGCCGGGCGTGGTGGCTCACGCCTGTAATCCTAGCTCTGGGAGGCCGAGGCGGGTGGATCGCTCGAGGTCAGGAGTTCGAGACCAGCCTCAGCAAGAGTGAGACCCCGTCTCTACTAAAAATAGAAAGAAATTATCTGGCCAACTAAAAATATATATACAAAAAAAATTAGCTGGGCATGGTGGCTCATGCCTGTAGTCCCAGCTACTCGGGAGGCTGAGGCAGTAGGATCGCTTAAGCCCAGGAGTCTGAGGTTGCTGTGAGCTAGGCTGATGCCACGGCACTCACTCTAGCCCGGGCAACAAAGTGAGACTCTGTCTCAAAAAAAAAAAAAAAAAAAAAAAGAATAGCTGGCTATTCCTATTTCCATCAATTTCCCAGTTTCATATGATTTTACCATGATAAATATCTATCACTTTTTAATTTCTGATTGATTTGACCTCATGAAAAGATAGAAAGTATAATGCCTTTATATTTCCTAACAAGTATATGTTTTCATTTTCTAGCTTCAGTCTGATGATTTTTCTTTATATTGTCATAAAATGAATAGACTTAAGTCATCTGGAGTAAGACTTGGAGGATATTGTAGATTAAAATCCTTATTTTCTATCAGACAGTTCTGATACTGCAAATAGATTTCCTCTAACATGGCAACTCTGATAAATTGATAGTGGGTGGCTTGTGTAACCTTATTGAATGACATTCTATAACTATATTAAATTAAATGTGTTTGATTAGTAAGGTCTGCCTCTGATGTGTCAGAAGATAGAGCTGATACCATGAATATACTTCTATAAATTCTGACCAGATATAATTTTAAACAGGGATCTATGGCAAATTTTATTTTCAAATTGAATTAATATTGCTAACAATTGAACATTAAATCTGATTATCCTTTGGAAAACTTCATCAGTTTCTGGGGAGGAGATCAGTGAGTATGTTCTGTTTTTTCTGGTATCTTCATAGGAACCATTTTTTTTCCTCTATTAAAACATAATTTATTTAGTTTCATATTGTTTAAGTGAGGAATAATTGGGGTAAACTCACTCCCACCCCAAGTCATAACCATTAAGATTATCTACTTTCCAGACATGTCTTATTTAGTTAAAGATAGTTGATCTAAACCACAGAGATAAGAAGTCTTTTTTGGATATTTTTTTCCAGAACATTTTTCTCATATAATCACTAAGTTTGCAGCCTCACAAATGTGGAACTTCTACAAAATATCTACATCCTTGGCTCATGGTGAAGCCATCAGAGAGCTCTAAAAGGAGAGGAAGGGATATGAAATATAATGTGAAAGCAAATTATGGAATAATAATTTAAAATCAAAGGGAAATCGAACCTTTTCTTTTGAATTACTTGAATTTATAAATTCTTCTTTTTGTCTTTTGATTTACTTAGTTTTAAGGTGAATTTTGGTCACTTACTAACAAAAGTTGACTAATAAAATTCCCAGCAAACACTTCAGCCCCACTCTCAAAATTTTTGGAACGGACGAGGAATGCTATTTTACTTTCCAGAAAGTGTATTTCTTTACTTCTCCCAAACTATACAATTTCTTTGGGAGATATTCATAATATCCTCAAATACATAGGGATTAGTGTAACATATTGTATCATAATTATCTCCAACTATTTTTTAATATCAGGTTATGTATATGGAGTCATATGAAACCACCATGATCAGTAATAATTTTATTTCATTGAATCATATGATCCCACAAATTAAAAGGCAAAATTAAAGTTTGAAGAAAATAGAATTAAAATGAAATGTTCTTGAGTTTTGTGAGCCATTTCCCGCTATCTGAATAATGCTTGATGCATTGCTTTAAATATTTCCCAAGAAATGCATAATTCTTCAATGCCTCTAAAGTGAGTGTAACAGGCTGAAAATTTTACCTATATTTTACAAATAGAGGCCTCATTATCCCACCACATTTACAAAATCGATGATTGATATCTTGAGAAAATTGATCATGCATATTATCTTGGTAAAAATGTATTATAAAATGGTACAGATACTTTGGAAAAGAATATGGAAGTTTCATACAAAACTAAACGTGTGCTCACCCTACAACCCATCAATTGCACTATTAGGTGTCAATTCTAGAGAAATAAAAACTTATGTTCACACAAAACCTGCAAATGAATATTCATAGCAGCTTTTTGTCTTTATAGCCAAAAGCTGTAAAAAAAAAAAAAAGTCCTTTGATAGGTGAATGGTTAAATAAACTGTGGTAAATTCACACCATGGAATACTATTCATCAATAAAAAGGAACAAACTATTGACACATACACAACTTGGACAGATCTCAAGGAAATTATGCTAAGGGAAAGAATCCAATCTCAAAAGTTATAGACTATATGATTCCATTTATAATATTCTAAATTTACAAGATTATAAAGAAACAATTAGTAGTTGCTGGAGATCATTAGAGGTGAGTAGAAATTGGCTGTGGCTATAAAAGCATAGCACAAGGGTTTCTGGCATGAAACACTTCTGTATCTGATGTGTGGTTTTCCTATTAATCTGCAAATAAAATTGCATAGAATTATACACACATGCAGACACACAGCATGAGTGCATGTAAAACTGAATAAAGTTGGCAAATAGCATCAAAGTCAGTTTCCTATTTGGAATATTATACTGTAGTTCTGCAAGATCCATTTAGGAAAAGTAGGTGAAGTTATATGAAATCTCTCTGTATCATTTCTTATAACTACATATTAATCTAAAATTATCTCAGAACAAAATGTTTAAGTAATAAGACTTTTAGAAAGCAAAAAATAGTTCTTTGAAGGTTTATTTATGACTCATAAAAAATGTCGCACACTATATAGCTGACCATAAACTTTTTAGCTTATTGCAGTAACAGCAACTGTAAGAACAGTACAATACATGGTGTGAAATGTATGATAATTTGGAGCAGTCTATTAGCTGAGCTATTAGATTTTGTGGTAGATTAGATCACTGTTACACATTTATTTTCTCCTTCACCCCCACCTCCAAGAACTTTGGCCTTGTGACTTCCTTTGGCAAATGGGTTGATAAAAGAAACGTGAGGAGAGGTTTGAAATGTATCTGTGTGGTTGGGTTGCCCTGTTTGCTTCTACCTTTGCCAGGAAAAGAACATGCCCAAGAAATCTATTTGTCCCACAAGAATGAGCAATACAAGGAACAGATGTGAACCATATCCATTGTAAAGAATTGATAGCAGCCTTAAATCAGCTGAGCTCCAGCCAAACCCACACAAAAATGAGAAATCAAAGTTTGATTTGCAAGCCACTGCTTTTAGCGTGGTTTGTTATATAGTCTCATCGTGGCAATAATTGACTAATACAGAACAAATAATTAATGAGAATAGATTTCATGGTACCCTAACTGAGATTATGACTTCGGTAAAACATACTATGTTATAGAAGCATATATCACAACTCACAATTACCCAGACATCTGCCTCTCAGAGTTGAACTTGACATAGTTTAAGTACAAATCTTGTACTTTATTTTCCTGTCATGTCTCTTAATGTGTTTTCCCCCCATCTCCAACTTCACAGTTAAAAAAAAAAAATCTTAATGGAACTATGCCTACACTTTGAAAGTGATTTTTCATTGAAAGGGGAAGAGCGCCAAGTAAATTAGCAAAATTTCCACCCAACAATTTGATCTCGATTTGTCCAATGATGTACGTGCCATGAAAAGAATAACTTTGTCACTTTTGTTTATGGCAGTTTCACCAGTACTTAATCATTTAATACTGCGGTCCCCAACCCCTGGGCCTAGGACCAATGCCACAAAGCAGGAGGCAAGTGGTGGGCCAAAAAGCGAAGCCCCACCTGCACCCACAGCCGTTCCCCATGGCTCACATCACCGCCCGAGCCCCGCCCCCGTCAGATCAGCAAGGGCATCAGATCCTCATAGGAGCATGAATCCCACTGCAAACTGTGCACGTGAGGGAACCAGGTTGCGCGCTCCCCATGAGAATCCAATGCACCAGGATCTGAGGTGAAGCCAAAGTGGCGATGCACCAACCATCCCTAATCCCCTCCGTGGAAAAACTATCTTCCACGAAATAGGTCCCTGGTGTCAAAAAGGTTGGGGACCTGTGATTTAATACATATAAATATGTATTGAATGAATACTTAACCTCCTTAGTTTCCTACTCCCTTAGAAATATGTTTACTAGAAATTTTTGGTTTTGGAATTTCACTCCAAGCATCTATATTAGTGGCATGAGAACTATCTGCGTTTTCTGGAAAACTTTGTTAGACATTTTGCTTATTGTGCTACATTGTGCAATCACCTACAGGACAATTTCTCTCAGTTTTTCCTTGAAAGCAAACATTTCTTCTAATGAACTAGCATGCTTTTATCCACCAGTAATAGAAATAAAAACCATAACATTTCTCTATTTTTTCATGACTTCCGAAAATATGAGTCCAATTTAATGCTCAATAATTGAAACTCTGTATTATTACCAAATGTATAAAGAGCATAATTTCTATTACATTATTTCTTTTAAATAAATGCAGTAAAATATTTTTCTACTCAATATAAATAATTATTAATAAATGAACCCACGTGTTGAATCATTAAACTTTCTGAAATAAATATTATTTCATCAATGTAATGTTCTTAGACGTCTAAGAACCCATTTGAAGACCTGCATTGTATTTCAGGCACTGTGCTAGGCTCTAAATGAATGCAACAATGTCAGGGAACTTTTCTTTGGAGTAAACGAAAAAAATATCTGATTTACAGATAAGGTATTATGTGATTTTTAAAAAGAATGAAATCCTTTTAAGATAGCCTGCTAGGGAACGTGGCTGTTTGGAATGTGGATGAGTATTGGGATTGGCTGACTTGGATCAGCTATGACATGTCAAGACAGGATCAAGGGAAAAGAAGACCTCATAGAAAGGGTTACAGCCTCCTGAGCAGAAATAGCAGATTATAGGAAGGTGCAAAGATAAGAAAGAACACTGGGCTCTAAGAACTATAAAAGGAGACCTGGACACTTGCATACTAAGCAAATGACAATACTGTTTGAGGTAAGGTTAGAAAAGTAAACAGGGATTGAGTCATTTGAGCTCTGCTAAGGGTTTGGGTTTAATTCTATGTACAATGCAAATACATTGAACAAATTTAGGTGAAGAAATTATATGATCCTATTTATGGTTTCCTAAAATGACCCTCTGTCTGCCCCAGGGAAAATGGATTAGAGTACACTGTAGCTGCAATCACCCAGCTGAGAGGTGATGATCTCAACAAGGTTGATGGCAGAAGAAAATTTTAGTTCATAAAATTTAACCTTGACTAAGTGATAGTATAAATAATACTAAACTCTTTATTTGCATATTTATATTATTCCAGGAGGTTAAAGTTTTGAAAATAGTTTATGGCAGTTAATTTGAATATACATTTAAAAACAAATTCTAGCAGAGCCCCCCAAATTATGATGATAATGCAAAAACATATTTCAACTAAGTCCAAACCAATTATCAGAAAATTTTAATTAGTAGACCTCAAGTTAATAATTATGGCATTTAAGACACATTTATGATTGATATTGAAAGTAGTAATCAGCTTAATAATGCTGGTATAACATAAAGCTATGAATTTTATCTACGTTAGGCAACTCCAAATGAAATTTCAATTTATTCAAGAATTTTTGGCAAAAAAATGCTGTTGACAGATATAGTAACATCTACGTTGAAAAATGAAATTTAAATTAAAAGAAAAGTACTGGTATTTTTTTTAAGCTTTCTTGAATTTATCTAAAAGGAAGGAATAAAGAGTAAAATTTAACACCATTTAAGAAAGCATTTATAATTCAGATCTTAGGGAATATTTTTGCCTCTGGATTTGGTAATAAAGAGATAAATACTGGTTGATAGATAGTAAGTGGCTGGATTTAAGTCAAATGTCCTAAGCTATAGCTTCCATTTAGTGAACAGAACATTATGGTAAATAGACCTTATGGTTTACTCTGGTAGACTGATTTAATTAGTTTCAAATTAGAAAGTAAGTGTTGAGAGCATCAATTAAGATGCTCTAATAGAGGGGTCTCAAATAGAATTTCTACATGATTTATGTTTAAAATTCAGTATAGTTCCTATAGGGAAAAAATGATTTAACTTGGACTGAAACCTAAACCTCAGGGCTTTTCTCTACTAAAGGGGAATAGCTGCAGGATTTTACATTTATCATATCCTCAAGATGGAAAGAAATTGCTTAAAAATACATTCCCCCTGCAACCACATTTAAGCGCTCCAACTGTCACCCTGAAAAGTCAAACTCATAATGCAGGAAATAAGTGAGATATCATAACCAGCTAAATTTGTTTAGAATGTATCTATTACCCATTTTGACAACTGGATGAATACAGATTTGCTGTTTTCAACATGATCGTGTCTAATTTGAAGTTTACAGTTATTTCTTGAAAGTGTACATACTTTTTATCTTTAAAATACATTTGCTATTTGGAAAAATATAATTTATTGTGTGACCTTTCTGTAAATATGGAAAAACTCAAGATGAGTCTTAATAGTAAGTAGTAGTGTCTTTATTTATAAATAATCTCCCCTCTGTAACTGAATAAAAGATTTTACTTCTAAGTCATAAAATAATAATAATATGAAATATTGACTATAATTCTTTTTGAGAATTATCAGGCTTATATTGCCATATGGATGAAATAAAGAAATAGACAAATGAGTGAGAAATATCTGGAATAAATTAAAAAGGCCTCTAGGGAGGTATTCACAAAGATATGTTACTTAAACAAAAAGGCAGTGGACTTCAAATTCAAATTCTATTGTGTCAAATTATGCCCCAACTACAGACAAAATTGAGTCCATGTGGCTCACTGAGATGTTTACATTAAAGTAGAACCAGGCAGCCATAGCGGGATGAGGGGACAATCATGCATTCTGTGTCCTTGAAAGTGTTGGGAGAGTGTCACAAGACTTTCCTTTCTTTAATCAAGGGAAACCAGTTCCTGTTATGGATGTCAAAATAGATCACAGCGGGAAATGCTGCAACTGACCACCTAGAGTCAGCCAACAAAGATAGACTTGTGGTTTTAGGCTTAAAGATCATCCAATCAAGACTCTGTTTCTCACACCCCTGATCCCCCTCCCCCGCCTTGCTGGTTTTGCCTTTACAATTTCTAACTTTCCAACCCCTCCTCGGAATGCATTTTCATTTATGCCTAAGACTGTGTCTCCCCAGTCTGCAGATTGCTTTCAGAAAACGAAGTTCTTTTGCCTCCACAGATCTCAGATCTCACAGTGTTAACACTTGGAATCAGGAACTAAAGTAAAACTTAATGTTAAAAATGGATAAAAGTGGATAAATTAAAAGTTGTTTAGTGGGAGTCTAGAATTCAAACTTTTGGCTTTTCTTTTTTTTTTTTTTTTTGCTAGTTCAGGCTGTTCCTAATTCCTCATACTTTGTTGATTCCTGGTACTTCTTGGTAATTTCAAAACAAGACACTACAGATAAAGCAAAATCATTTTTTTCCCTTTTATGGATTTCTTCATATGAGTTTATTGTGTGGATGACATATATCCACAGCAAACAATATGTGAAAAATGAACTATTCCATATTCCAGAAATACTTTTTTATTTTTTCCCACTCTATACAAATATCTTTCCTTTAAAATTTCATAAACTATATTGTAATATTTTCCAACATCTTCAACTTATTTTACATAGTTCATAATTTAAAGATGAACTCAAAACAATAAATTCTTTACAATATTTGCTGCATTTAATTGCACCTAAAATACGTGCAAGTCTTAAAAGATACCTTCAAAGTGGAGTACAGTTAACCTGACCAATATATCAACATAAAAATTAGTGAAAACAGTCATTTTGGTATTTTTATGTGCACACTATTCAACATTACCTATTTCATTTTATCCTTTTTATGACATTTGGGCAAAGATCAATGCCCTTTTTTATGTATATCAGTGCTGTCTTGAGATTTAAACATAAACCTTAAGGAGAATATGTTGAGTCACAATGATGTTTATTATCACAGGGTATTTAAAATTCATTCCATAGTCGTTACACATAAAACTTTTGTTATTATTTTATTAATAATATGTACATTTGTTAGATCCTAATTTTCAACTCTGAATAATCAACAGCAAATTAGCAGTAGCCTAAAATGGTACATATTCCCTAGCACTGCTGTTGAAATCACCATTTTATCATATGTCACCTTAGATTGATCTTTTTTGTTATGTGGACATTCACACTTATTTGAATGCATAAATTAATAACTGAATATGTGGTCTCGGTTTTCTTAGTGACTGATTCATAAAGTAACTTGGGAACCTCTGGGATATCACACTGAACTAATGAATTTTTCATTAGAGATCCTTTTATAAAGTTTTTATCTCTTGAGTAAATACTTAAGTTTAAATCTAACATTCACTAAGTAGCTCACTGTTCCTTGTTATGTTAATGAAGAAGCTAATTGCAAATTTCCCTAGGTAATCTCAGTGTCAATTATTCATGAATCACTGACAACAGATATGACATTTCAGAATGACATCTTTCAATCCTTTTGTTTACAGGTTTAAATAAGTGCAGGGTGATTTAAAAAACTTTAAACACTGAGGTTGCCAAAAAGTAAGTTCAAAAGGAAAAAAAAACTTTCTGAAATTATAACACCTGACATGTTGGTTTTGAATGTATTTATGGCTAACATAGTTTGAAGTATGAAACACTTTAAGGGGAAACAAAAGAAAACACTATTTCAAACTTCTCATTAATTACCTTATTGGATTGGTGTTCTTGAATGAAAAATATGCCATTCCAAAATGACTCCATCTAATTGATATAAATAATTATGGTTTCTTTTTTTCTGAATAACAAGTAAGATTCAATTGCAATGCAAATTAATACAAGAACACTAAATGAAATTTGGTTTTATAATGTTTTCAAGTCTTTTCTCCAGTAGTGTTTTTTCTATAGTTAGTGAGTTGTAAATGCTTCTATTTGTTGCATCTGCTCACTCTCATATCTATATCTTTAAATCATGGTCTACCCTTAAGAAAGATGAATTTATCTTTAGTTGTAGTTGTTTTCCATGGCAGTTCCAGCTGCTTACATTCCTTTGGGGCAACTTTATGTTTGCCACTCACTGTCCATGAGGTTTCCTGGGTTTCCACCATATACTTGATAATTTTATGGTTTAGAGTCTTGCTGATATTGAGTTTAAAATTTGTATTCTACACTTTTGCACTTCATTCTATAAAATAGAATGAGTATTCCATTGACTTAAGCAAATGTTCTTTTTCCTTTCTCAGAACTTTATTAGACAAAGAGGTAGAGTTTTTCTGGTCCCCATTTAAAGTATTCAGTCTATCCTAAGAATGTGAGTCAATTAACTTGAACTTCTACCTCAGGATATTTTCTAAATATTATATTTAATCAACATTTCAAAGATATTGTGTGTGTGTGTGTGTGTGTGTGTATGTGTGTTTAAAGGGTTCTCCCACAATTTTTCTGCTGTATTCATTAGAAATCCAAATAATATTTAAAAGCTAATTCAGTGTTCTTTGTGAGGACAACTAAATCAGAAGATAATATTACAACAAATTTAAAGATCTCAGTTGGCTTTATTTGGAATTCTAGAATTGGGCACCACTTCATTCTATAAAATAGAATAACTGTTCCATTGAGTTAAGCAAAGGTGACTGGCTTTATAGACAGAAAAAGGGCTAAGGTAAACAGAAACAAAGAGCAGAAAGCAGATTGGTCATTTCGAAGTTACTTTCCTCGTAAGGTAGAGACAGGGAGACATAACAGGAACAGACAGATAACTGATTGGTTAACACCAGATTACTTCAGGTTAAAGATTAAAACCCAGGGAACCTCATCATCATGCAAGCTGAAACTGGCCTGTTTAAAAAATTAGGCTGTTATCTCTCTCTCCTGATTTCTAAGAGGCTCAGTTTCAGTTTAATGTTATAGAACTTCAACATAAGTAACTCTGTTTTGATTTGTAGTCTGCTCTATTGGGGCTTAGTTGCAGAAGTTTAGTCCAAAACAATATTTTTCAGGGTATAAAAATATAACTTTATTTTTCTATAAAACAATCAAAAATAGTTTTGGTAACTGTCAAATAAAATATTAAAAATCTACTTTTTCAGTCTGAGAAATATTCAAATTGTGAATTTTATATAAGGGTCAATGGATTATGATTTCAGCATGCCAAGCTTTGATGAAGTTCAAACTATTCTCATGTCCAGTTGACAGTGGTCAAATAATTAACTTATCTCCTTTAAACTCGCATTTAGCCATATTTCCATTAAGTACTTTAACCTTATGTTTTTCTAATTTTTAATTCCTATTTTCATACTATTTATGGTCCTAAAACTTTTCCTATTATAACTTATTAGTCAAGCATTTTTTCAGACCTCCAATATTATGCTTTTAAAGTCATTGTTATTTTTTTTATATATAAAATATATGGATATTAACATCTTAGGAATTTTATTTAATCCTTTTTTGCAGAGACAGGTATAGTTTTTAACTTACCATTCAAAGAGAATATCAAAAAGAATATACCTAAATACGTACCATATTCAACATTAAGATCATTCTATATTTGAGAGAATCCTTAATATCCTTTGAGGGTTAGTTATAACTGTGTCCATTTAATGAGATAATGACACTTAGGGAGTTTAAGGCACTTTCCCAAAGTCCCATAGCTAATAAGTAAATGAGCCTGTATTCAAATCGTGATCACTTTAAAAACAATGACTATTCAAAGACTCTCTCTCTCTCTCTCACCATTGGAAAGACATATCTCATTACTCTGAATAAAGTGGATAAAACTATCTTAAACAGTGACACATACCTAAAATGCGTGCCTGCTTTTCAATAACTGCTTAACAAACTAATAAAATCCACTAATTAATTAGCTAATTTAATTAACCTGATCCATCATTTCAACATAATGCTTTTTACTCCAACTGTATCAAACTACTTGTAATTTCTCATTCATATCATGAAGCTTCACATTTCTGAGCTTTTGCGTAAAAGCCTCATGCAAAAAGACCGTTTGTCCTTCTTATATCTAATACAATTTACCTTAAACTTCTGGAATGCCACCAGCAACAAACCCAGCCTCCTATAAGATGTCCATACATTTCCATAATCTATCTGAAGCAGATTGCCAGTGTCCTGGAGTTGATTCCTTTTCCTGACTGGTGCTGTCTTAGAAAAGCCTGTCTTGATTTTTTTTAATTTATTTTATTTTTACTTTTTTTAAAATTTTCAGCATATTATGGGAGTACAAATGTTTAGGTTGCATATATTGCCTTTGCCCCACCTGAGTCAGAGCACCCCTGCATGGTGCTTCATACACAATAGCCTTCAGTAAGTTTGTGTTGAACTAATATATGAATTGTGCTGCCATTCTTCACCACTCATTTCTATTTGTATTCATGTTTTCAGGTTCTTATAGTCATTGTCACTTTTCTTGTTACCCCACCCACCTAACAGTGCCTTGCATTTATCAACCACGTGATAAATCCCCTGGCTATACTAATGCTGCAGCATTAATCTGACGTCATCCTGGTTCTTTTTGCCTCTTGTCTCAATGCTGCACTTTCACTTTGGCCAACTGCTCATTAATGATTCTCAGGGCTTTGGGGAATTTAACCTTTGGCATGAAACCACAGCTTTAATTACCTCACTCTTCACATTAATGGTCTTCCAGGGAGTGCTCAATGACCACAGAGATACAAGGTCACACACTGTTCGGTTTGTGTACTCTATTAGGATTTATGAAACACCTTGGCCACCCAGACCAAAAATCAAAATGGCCACCTTGATTCTACAGTTTCTATTATGACAAAATATTAAAACAAAAGAAATTAAGGTGATAACTGAAAGACAGTTTCCTATCCTATTTTCTTTCATTCTCTTTAGAAAGTAGGGCATATACATATTTATACTCATAAGCACATTCTCTTACCTGTATTACATTTTGAATAAAGAAGTACTGCAAGTGATGTGTGTTTGTGTATGTGTGTGCATGTCTGTGCATTTGTTGTTGTCATAGTTGTTGTTTAAGAAGAAAAGGACATGTGTGCTGAAGAAAAGTAATGGACTACTGATTGCCACACCTGTCTTATCTCTCTGAAATTTAATTCCCATTATTTCACTCTTCTCTGTTGTTTGATTATAAAACAATCAATATTTGTTACCCTAGTATTAAAAGGGTTTTAGCTCTTTCTTTTCACAATGGATCTGTGTTGCAGAGCATTATTACTTTAAAATAAAGTTGGGTGGAGATTAATGTATTTAAGTGGTTAAGTGTGTGGCTAGGGGTCAGACAGAATTTAATTCAAGTGTAGCCTCTAGAGCGCAGATGCTGTGTGTCCTTGGGAAATCTTCTTAAATTCTACCTCTGTTTTCTCATGTGATGAATTATAATAAGGATTTTTACATTGGGTAACCCCAGGGAAACATGAAGACAATCCAAGGAAAACCCAGCCAAGAATTGTTGCAAAGAAAGCCATTTCCACATGTTGACCTCCATCCCCCAATACTCCTTCCTAAAATTACTCTGATAGAGAAAATGCCAGTGATTGAGGCCTCCTTGGGCATTCCTTTCTCATCTCCCATTTCACAATTTCCTTTCTTACATCTTAGAAGAGAAATTCACATTCCTCACCCACATGGAGTCTTACCAAGTTACAGTGCTTAGGTGCAAAGACTGCAGGTCATTAAAAGAGACAGTGGGAAATATTGATTAAAGTATCATATTTTCCCTATTTATTTTCATTAAGGGATACATTTATAACAAAATTTTACTTTTCCTGTTTAATATTCATTTATCCAAAATAGTAATATGATTGTCGAAAACCACAAGGGGGTTTCAGGCTAGGTCTAGTTGCTTGTCACACAAAGATCCAAATATTGAGACCAGTAGGATTTCCAAGGAAGAAGTGAATTGTTAATATGACAAAGAACTTGTTGGGAGAACAGGAGAAGCTACCTCAAATCAGTCTCTTGGCTACTGGAGAGCATGAGTTTTTAAAGGAGGGGCCACATGCCTCGAGACAGGTTATGGTATAATTAAAAAAGGACTACTTGCTTTGGGGGCACTGTGGATGTTGGTGAATCTTGGTTGGAAAATCTGCCCAGGGGCCTTCAGAATCTCTGCTCCTTTGTCTTGCAGAAAATCTACCATTTCTGGGAAACAATTCAAAAAATCAAGTAGTTAGTTATGGGAGAGGATTATATATGGGCCATTGAAATTTGTTCAATATGGGGCCAGTTACAATACATGTTTTAATAATTACATCCTAACAGTTATTATAAAGTTAAATGTGTTAGAAAAAAATGTGTTTCACTGAAAAGTATAAATTAATTGTAATTTAGGTGCATATTTGTGTTGTAGCATAGTATTATATAGTGTTTGATATGACTTTCAACCATAAATATAGTTAGTTTTTGAGAATAAATTTCTGTGGGAAAAAAGTGTTAATATGATTTAAAGGGAAAATTAAGGCCTACAATTGTCAATTGTTAATGAAGACCTTTTGTTTATTTTTTAAGTGGTGATTGGCATCAAATTGCTATGGTGTTTATATTTCATTGGATACATTAAGAATATCATTTCAATACCTAAGTTGTTCATAGAAGATGTAATATACATAAAGTAAATAGCATAGAACCTTAGAACTACTGAGTTATCAAATAATGTTAGCAATTTTTTAAAAAGTAGACTAAACTTCTGTTCTTCTGGGTATATGCCCAATAATGGGATTGCTGGATCGAATGGTAGGTCTACTTGAATCTGTTTAAGGTATCTCCATAATGCTTTCCACAGGGGTTGCACTAGTTTGCAGTCCCACCAGCAGTGTATGAGTGTTCCTGTCTCTCCGCATCCATGCCAACATGTGTTGTTTGGGGATTTTTTGATAAAGGCCATTCTCACTGAAGTTAAGTGGTATCTCATTGTGGTTTTGATTTGCATTTCCCTGATGATTAGGGATGTTGAGCATTTTTTCATATGTTTTTTAGCCATTCTTATATCTTCTTTTGAAAAATTTCTATTCATGTCATTTGCCCACTTTTTGATAGGATTGTTTGATTTTTTCTTGCCGATTTTCCTGAGTTCTAAATAGATTCTTGTTATCAGTCTTTTATCTGATGTGTGGTATGCGAAAATTTTTTCCCATTCTGTAGGCTGTCTGTTTATTTTCGTGACTGTTTCTTTGGCTGTGCAGAAGCTTTTTAATTTAATCAAGTCCCATTCATTTATTTTTGTTGTTGCTGTGATTGCCTTAGGGATTTTCTTCATAAATTCTTTGCCTAGACCAATGTCTGTAAGAGTCTTTCCTACATTTTCTTCTAGAATTCTAATCGTTTCCCATTTAAGGTTTAAATCTGTCATCCACCATGATTTCGTTTTTGTGAGAGGTGAAATCTGTGGGTCCTGTTTCAGTCTTCTACATGTGGCTATCCAGTTTTCCCAGCACCATTTATTGAATAGGGATTCTTGTCCCCAGAGTATGTTTTTGTCTATTTTGTCAAAGATTAGATGGCTATATGAGAATAGTTTTATATTTGGGTTTTCTGTTCTGTTCCACTGGTCTGTGTCCCTGCCCTTGTGCCAATAACAGGCAGTTTTAAGAACCATGGCTTTGTAGTATAGTTTGAAGTCTGGCAAATCAATACCTCCCATTTTGTTTTTATTGCTTAAAATTGCTTTTGCTATACGGGGTCTTCTCTGATTCCATACAAAGTGTATAATTATTTTTTCTAAATCTGTGAAAAATGATGTTGGTAATTTAATAGGAATTGCATTGAATCTATAGATTACTTACAATTCACAATCGCAAAGATGTGGAAACAACCCAAGTGCCCATCAATCCACGAATGGATTAGTAAACTGTGGTATATGTATACCATGGAGTACTGCTCAGCTATAAGAATAACGATGATACGACATCTCTTTGGTTCTCCTGGAGAGAGTTGGAACCCATTATATTAAGTGACGTATCCAAAGAATGGAAAAACAAGCATCACATGTACTCACCAGAAAACTGGTTTCCCTGATCATCACCTAAATGCACATTGGGGAAGAATACCAATTGGATATCAGACTGAGATGGGGGTGGGGGTGGGGGGAGGGGATGGATGTATGCCTACATGATGAGTGCGTTGTGCACCATCTGGGGAATGGTCATGCTTGAAGGTGCTGACTCAGGGAGGTGGGGGGGGAGGGGATGGAGGTATGACTACATGGTGGCGCACTGTCTGGAGAATGGATGCGCTTGGGACTCTGACTCAGGGGGATGGGCGGGACATGGACAATGTATATAACCTGAGCTTTTGTACCCCCATGAAGAGCTGAAATAAAAAATTTAAAAAAAAAAGTAGACTAAACTATATACAATGAATTTTAGAAAAAAAGTGACATTGAGAAAAGATATATTTAAGTATCCTCTAATAATATCACAAAATACACAGTAGTTTCTTCTCTAAGTTATCTGAACATGTTTTAGAAATCATGCAGACTACAAATATTATTGATAATCATCTTCAAATTATGACATTAATTATTTCTATTTAATAACTTGTGATCATAAAGTTATAGGTGAGTACTAAATACAAATGTTTTCATCATCTCAATACCACTTATCTCTTACTTTTAAAATAAAGCCTCCTCTTTCCTTCAACAACTTGTCCTCTCCAACTGCTCTTCCAGATGTTCCAGGAGGAGCTGCCATTACTGTGTCCTAATCACAGGGGGGAGTTATGTCTCCTGCTTTACTATTAAAAGTCTCTGTAATATTTTCAGTCCAAGGATATACAAATAACTCAAGCTAGATTAATCTGATCCCTCCTTGGGATTTTTTAAGTGGGGCCAGTGAGAAAAAGTCTTTTCCTTATTGGTACTGCAGCTGATTAAAGAACCAGTTTCAGAGGGATTTCTAATATACAGCAGGAGAGAGTCAAAAGCAAAATTGGATGATGTAATTAAGAAATGATTCAGGCACAAAGTAAGATAGTGAGTGAGGGGGACAGGCAGAAATCAGAGTGGTCTTGGTAAAATTAAGCAATTTTGTTACTGAATATTCAGTACTTGCCCCTAAGGCCAAATCAATGAAAATGAAGAATGAGGACAAGTGGTTTGAGGAAAAGGAAAGAGAAGTTTATTAATTTACCAGCAAATGAGGAGGGCAGTGGACTAGTGTCTCAAAGACTGCCATCCTGGCTTTAAGAAGAAATACAGGGTTTTTTTTAAAGGGGGCCTTTCAGCAGTTGGACTTGGGGTCCAAGTGACCAGTATCATATGTCCTGGCTTCAAGTTATTGTTGTTTAACTGTAATTGGTGGTTTCAGTGGACCTTATCTCTGGTGAAGATGATCTTGTGACCTTTCGACAATTCTGTTCAGCCATCTTCTGTGGTTTAAGATAGTAGAAAACAAACAGCAAAGAACGTTTTTCTACCCCTTTGATCACAGGCGTTGGGCAGGAATGCAGGTTTTAATTCCCCCAAATGGTGGGGGGTTTAAAGAGATAACTCATAAAACATTTCCTTGCCATTTTCAGACCTTTCCTCTGTTACAATTTCATATAAAAAACTTACAATGATGAACATAATAAAAAGGTTAGAGACTGTTTACTGGCATTTTAAGATCTTACTTGGTGTCAATGCTATTATGTGTTTTGTACAGGGAGTCAGAGAGGGGTTGGTTCTAACCACTAGTCAAAATTGACCTGACTTCAAGTATAGGGAACCATGCACCCCAAAATGGAAATGTAGCAGTGACACAATAGTGAAATCAGTATTAGATATTGTGACTATTTTGCTCTCTAAAATACCATGCCTTATAATTTATTCACATTTGAAAAGTAAACAAATCATTGAAGAATACTGTTAAATAGGGTGATTCGGTAATTAACAATTTGCTCCTTGGTATTCAAATACTTAACTAATTATTCTCTTCTATTTAAATTAGTTTCTAAGAACACTGTATTTTACCTGAATAGCTAGGAACTATCAACAAACTATAGATAAACACTATTATTTGTAAGTGATCAGGATAAATTTTTTTTAATATTTTAAGTTATAATACAAAGATAGACATATTCCACAAATAAAAAAATATGATAAATGTGGAAATCATTATGGTAACAACCATAAATTATAGTCAGTGCTAATTTGAAAATCCTACTCATAAAAAGAAAGTACATGATATTTCTACATCTTGATGTGAAATTCCACAATATATGGGTATTTTTGTCCATGTAGAAATAAAGAATAAACTAATTTAGTCAGAATTTTTAAATTCCAATAGAATAGAATTGTGAGTAGATTCTATTTTTACTGCAGTGGTTGATTGATATTTTTAGCCTCCACCAGTACAGCATAAATTAGGACCTGAGCCAGTGGCTAAAGATGTTTAAATATATGTAGTGTATGTAAGTGGAATAGTGACTAAAAGTATTGTTTACTTATCCATCAATGCCACTTAACAAGAACAAGCCCATGATGTTTGAATTATACTATATCTGTATCTGTCAACTTCAGAGTTGGATAATTGGATTAGCAACTAAGGGAGTCTAAAAGAGATACAAAATGTACCAACAACCCAGCATAACTAGATTTTTTTATTATATCATGCATTTTTACTACAAACTAATATAGTGTATCTGTTGAATTTACTCATTCAAGGTTGTAACTGAAAATATTGGCCTTTTAAACAGTCTCAGTATTATGACTTATATTATTCCCTTTTAAATTTCTTTTGTATTCTGGCTGAAATATAAAGGTTTCCTAATTTTTAAAAAGTTCTTGTAACATTTTTTTACTTTTTTTAAAGAAAAGATATCTTACTGTATTACCCAGGCTGGCCTCAAACTCCTGGGCTCAAGGGATCCTTCCACCTAAGCCTAGTTGACTAAAATGGAAGTTATCCTGATTGTATTACATTTATAAACCTCTGCCTTATCTGGAATTCAGATGGAAATCCTTATCTAGGTTGTCAAGAGAAAACAATAGCAAACATGTCTTTGTTACAATTAAATGCGGCAATATATTTCATAATTTGGATGTCAAACAATGACTTCAATATTACTGTTAATATGTTTTTCAAACTTCTACAAATGCCTGGATATTCTCTGAGAAAACTTGACCAATAAAAAGACTTGTTGCAAAATATTTATCCAAAACTGAAGAAACACCTGTGAGTGATAGAAATATAATTTAGCCAAATTTTCATTTGCAAATGAAATTATCAGTTAATTAAACATAACTAGGCAAAAAGAATTCTTTGCCCAATTGCAAGGGTAAACTTAAAGAGTGACTCTTGACTAGAAGCATTGTGAATATTTAGAATGGCAGATTATTATGGCTATTTCCAAGGAGAGAGTAAAGAAAAAAAATGAAAAATAAATACAGGCTAGAATCTATTTGATTCTAATACATATGTACATCCTGTTCAGGGGACAAATAATTTAACAGCCAACTTCTAAAGTACCTAATAAAGTGTTTATGGTTCAAGATAGAGTATTTAAAAGTGTGTTGACCTATGTAACACTTTTTCTCATTTTACCACCATTGCAAATCCAGATGAATGAAATTCTCTTTCTGAACAGAATCAATTTCAACAAAAGACATACCACTTACTATATAGATGAGAACTAACAAAACTGCCAATCAAGAACACTTATAGCCACAATCCCTATGCTATGAAGACAGAAATGTGAAAAAAATGTATTGTTTTATTTATTAAGCAGAAGCAATGAATAAAAATGTTTTACTTTCTTTATTCTTCTATGAGAAGTTTTTCAAAAACCTGTGGAAATCATGGAATTTGCTGAAGAACATTATCACAAACTCCACACATTGTAGTCTGATATTTTAATTAATAATATGAGAGAATGTTTCTTAATAAGAATGACTTGACATACATAATTATATTTAACCTGAAGCAAATGTTTAGACAATGTATTTGTGCTGAGAATAATATGAAGTATTTAGGACCTGAATTACATTTTAAAATATTGGCTACTAGTAACTAAACATTGACTATTCTTTATCTTATTTCTTATAATACAGTTCAAGTACTCTTCATATTTTATTATGTTTGGCAATATTCCATATCATTTTGCTTCAGAAATATAATATCCTGAATATATATCAGGAACAACAGTAATGTTCTTATAAGATATAGAAAAAAAATTTTAATAAAAGAAACAATAGATAAGAAATTCAACATTGCCAAAGAAACTTTTATTTTATTTTATTTATTTTTATTTATTTATTTTTTTTTTGAGACTGAGTCTCACTCTGTTGCCTGGGCTAGAGTGCCGTGGCGTCAGCCTTGCTCACAGCAACCTCAAACTCCTGGGCTCAGGAGTTTGAGCGATCCTCCTGCCTCAGCCTCCCGAGTAGCTGGGGCTACAGGCATGCACCACCATGCCCAGGTAATTTTTTCTGTGTATATTTTTAGTTGTCTGTATAATTTCTTTCTATTTCTAGTAGAGACGGGGTCTCGCTCTTGCTCAGGTTGGTCTTGAACTCCTGAGCTCAAATGATGCACCTGTCTCGGCCTCCAAGAGTGCTAGGATTACAGGCATGAACCACCGCACCTGGCCGAAACTTTTAATTTTTAAAACTTGATCTGGCTGATAATCCCTCATTATATGGAAGAACTGATTATCATGAGAGCATAAGAACTAATTCAAGATAATCCTATGTTAAAATTCTAGTAATAGCCTTGTAGAGGTGGAGAATCTTGGAATTACAGCTATAAAGTCCTTGTGAATTTGCAGTCTTGGTTATTAGGTTAAAAGGAAAAATACATCTGTGTAAGTTTGCTAGGTTTGCTATACAAAGTACCAAAGACTGAGTGGTTTAATCACAGATATTTATTTCTCAGAGTTCTAGAGGCTTAAAAGCCCAAGAGCAAAGTGTCCCTAGGTTTGGTTCTCCTTAGACCTCTCTCCTTGGCTTGCTGACGGCCACCTTCTTGCTGTGTCTTCACATGGTCTTTCCTCTTTGCCAGGGGTCTCTGGTGTCCTAATTTCTTCCTGTGAGAAGTCAGATTGGATTAGGACCCACCCTTATGACTTTATTTAAATTTAAAGGTGTGGTGTGTGCTATTATCTTCTTTATTCGATAATTCCTGTTTCTTGAAAGCAATGTTAAGTGCCTATGGGGAAATCTAAAATGCAAAATTTGAAGTGGTTTTTTTTTTTTTTTTGCAAAGTCCTTTGATTCTTCTGTGTAAAAAGGAAACAATGAGTTACAAAATTTCTTCACATACTTGTATTTAAAAATTTAGGATTCAGGGCTTTGAATTAACATTAAGATTGACCTTCTTTAATTGAGAATTTAAAATTATGTGTGTGTGTGTGTGTGTGTGTGTGTGTGTGTGTGTGTGTGTGTATTTTACTTAGGTTTTCTTCAAATAGTAGATGGCAACTGTTTAGTACTTTATAGAATTCAGTGGTTGAATGAAAATGATATAAAATGCAATGAAAATGTCATGTAATAATTGGAAATCTCCAACATAATGGTACAAATTAATGGCATTATAATCACTATCGTATTTCTGCAAAATATTTTTATCGTTCAAAATATACAAACTAAGACATGAGAAGGGTGTTGTGTGTATAACAAAGCAAAAAGATAAAAATAAAGATCAATTTCATACATAAAAATAGGTAGGCAATTTAAAATAAAGGATTATATTAATAGGCTATTACCCATACAAAATATATTTAATTAATATTAATATATACATTTAATATATTTATTGCAGCAGCTTTTACTTTATTTTCACAAATTGAAACTTTATAATCACACTTCTGAGAGGACATATTAGTAGATATAAAATGGTTTAACATGTTGTAAAAATACTCCCTAATGTCAGATAGAAATGCTTTATGCTTAATGTTTAAGAGCAAATGTAGAAACTATATTCACTATTATCAAGCAGTAGCTATTATAGCTAATATATGGGATACTTAAGAAAACCTCCACAATCAATAGAATGCCTTTTGTCATATTAAATCTTGCTCATTTCAGAACAGAGTAAAAACTTGTTTCTTATTTATTTATAGCATTATAAAATGAAAGAAATCTAAAGCTTTCTTACATGTGTATATGTAGACTTTCTTATAAAACTGAATATCACTTCATTTCTTTTTAAATGTCCCTAAATAAATTGCTTAAAGATCAACAAAAGCTAAGTTGTAGAAAAAACTGCTATTTAACTTTTGCATTCATTTCCTGTGTATGTGTGTGAGAAAATAGTAGATAAAGAGACAGGCAGCCAGATATCTAGGTAGATTTCAGACTGATGTATTTAATGGTCTATATTAAAAAATATGCCTTAGGAAGAAAAAATGTCTCTTTAAAAGCAGTGAGTTAGTGTCTATTTATTCCATATATGATTTCAGAGGTTTAAGGCAGTTTGATTTTAAAACTTCAATGCAAAATCTGATATTATGTTATACATATCAGATATTAACTACCACAATAAAGCTGCATGATAAAGGAGTACACAGTCTCAGCTACTAGGGAGATAATTTATTAATATTAACTCATGAGTCTGATCTGGTCTGGGCTTAGCTGATCCACCTGGGCTCACTAATGTATCTGTGGTCAGCCCCTGGTCATCTAGGCAGCTTTGGAAACAGAAAAATAACAGTAAGCAAACCCAATCAGAGATGTGCTTTTTGAATCTCTGCTTTCATCGCATTCACTAATATCTTATTAAATAAAGAAAGTCACACAGAAAAATTCAAAATTCTTTTTGAATTCATAATTAAGGTGCAAGAAAATACCCCCGTTCCGGGGGATGGGGTAAAATAACAGCATCACCATATGACCAAGGGTATGGATACAGCATGGGACAGAAAATAAGAGTCAGTAATGTAATCAACCTACCACACTGTATCAATCTGACAATTTTGGCTGTTTTCAAAAGCCAAAAAGCATTAAAATAATCCCTAATACCTTCCACACAGTCAACTCACTAGATTCCTCAAAAGGATGAAAAATTTTCATATGAGGGTAAAAATATTATTTACACTTATTTAAACTATAAATTCAGTTATCTAATTTTCAAAGATTATATAATGTACTTTTAGGTTCATATGTCTTTTTTCATTTTTTAAAGAAGTGTAATTTTGTGAATGGCAAACAGCTTATTATGAATAGTATAAGCAAACCACAAAAATGATTTAAAAATTTGCCTTCAGTTCAGCCATCTTAAAATGATGATGATATTTAACATTTCATAATAAAATTGTGAATTTTTTTTCTATACCTACCTACAGTTGTAAATTAGGTAGGTGAATGGTGAATTTAAATGAATTTAAAGGTGAATTTAAAGTTTTATACTATGGAAAAAGTCAGACATATAAAAGACACATATACCCATCAGCCATCTATAGTAATCATTATCATTTCCCATTCTTTTGTCCCCTATATCTTCACTTTCTTCCCTACCACCCACCACACAATTATTTTATAGGTGTTTTTGCATATATACATATATATATATCTGTATAATGAAATGCACAAATATTCTAACTATTGAATTATACAAATAGATATACTTGTATAAACCTATTCCTATCAAGACATAGATCTTTGTAACAACTCAGAATACTCCCTCTATAAAGTGAATCTAATCATCACTTCCTAGCATTTCCCTACCCTGATCCCTGACTGTGATGATTTTTTTTTTTTTGGAAATATGCAATATGAATCCTTTTGGGTCCAACTACTTTCCCTCCACATGCTTGTGAGAGCTATCCACCTTCTGCATGTACTAGTGGTTTATTCTTTTTTGTTATTGTTGCATATTACGCCATTATATATTAATTTAGCACAAAGCATTTATCCATTCATTTTTTGATGGACATATGCTATTTTTGAACTTTTGCTCATATGAAGAAAGCTATTATGAATATTTTATACAGATCATTTTATATAAATATATTTCCATTTCTCTTCACCATATATCTAGTAGTTGAATTGCTAGGTTAAAAATATAAGTGCATATTTTTTAATGAGAAACTGACACATACTTTTTTTCTAAAATGATTTTGCAATTTTTTTTATTTCCACCAGCATTGTATTAGATTTCTGCTGTTGTAAATCCTCATGAACATTTTGTGTTATCAGTTTTTATTTTAGTAGGTCTAATTTCTATATAGTTTTATTGCATTGTAATTTTAGTTTTCATTTCTCTGAAGACCTATATGCTTTCATGATCTCATTAGCCCTTCATCAAGTCTTTTGTATTATTTTGATTGGTTTGCCTTTTTGTAATTGATTTGCAGGAGCTATTTATATGTTTTATATAAAAGTCCTTAATAAGGTATAGGTGTTATAAATACATTCTCCCAGTCTATAAATTGTGTATTTATTTTCTGTACTTTTAATTTTGATGAACACAGGTTTTCAATTTTTTTACTCTGCTGAAATTTAATTTATAGATTTTTATCCTGCTTATTGTTGTCTCTGTAAGAAATCTTTGCTCATATTCAGGTTATAGAAATATTCTTCTATATTTTTATCTAGAAGGTTTATAACTTTAACTTTTATGTTTAGATCAAATATCCATCTGGAGTTATTTTTTGAGTATGACATGTGTTAAGGGTTGAGGTTTATTTTTAACCATGGTAATATCCAACTTTTAAATCACTATTTGCTGAGATACTCACTTAGATTTAGTGCCATTTTAAAATGTATTCCTTACTATTTTCAGATTCTTCTATATTGAGGGTTTTCTTTCTGATTAAATTGGCATGTGTTTAGTGTCAAGTCTGAAGTGGTTTTCTCAGAATGTACTGTATACCTGAATATGCCCTTCTTTTGTCTTTACAGATGAATGACACCTTAGATAGCTACAGGAATCTTTTAATGCCAACCTTTACTCTTAATAATATGCCTATGATGTCTCACTGCTCTTTTAAATGTTAGTGGGGACTGGAAATGACTCAGAACTTCTTTTTAGTAATGATTCCCAAATAAAATAATACCTGTGGACATAGCAAAGCTGGAGACTGTAGCTATTGATGGTATCTGCCATATCAGAATGAGTCCCCCAAAATTCATGTGTTGGAAACTTAAACCCAAATGCAAAAGAGTTGGGAGATAGACTCTTTGTGCAAGTGTAAGTCATGTCCTCATGAATGGATTAATACCATTATAAAAAGGTTTGATAGAGAGAGTTTTGCCTTTTGTCATCCTTTCTATTGATTCAACTATGTGAGGACACAACATTCTTCCCCTCCAGAGGGGGCAGCAAGAAGATGCCATCTTGGAAGCTGAGACTGAAATGTCACCAGACACCAAAACTGCTGGTGACTTGATCTTGAATTTCCAGGCTCCAGAACTGTGAGAAATAAATTTGTGTTCTTTGTATATTATCCAGTATGTGGAATTTTGTTATAGCAGCACAAATGGGCTAAGATAGTATCAGATTCAATCACTGATTTGCTTGGATTACTAAAGCAATAATTTTGAATCAACGAAGGGAAAGATGAGCTAATAGTGTGAACAAAATCAAAATGTTTGCATAAACTCTTAACTGATATTATATAAAGACTATGGCAAGTAATATTCCTCATCTTTAAAGTGGTGGTGTTAATAATTCTCACAAAGAATTGTTATATAAAAGGCTAGCCTTAGGAATAGCTCTTATCTTACAGTTTTAAGTTAAGTGTTCCACAGTTTATGATAGAAATTGACAAAGTAGATTTAATTTAGAAGATGAGTTGCCTGGAAATTATGCCTTGTTAAAAAAAAAAAAAAGGTAATGGATTTAGGGATGCATTAACAAGACAAGAAACTAAATTTGCCTTCAAGTGTGAATGCTTGTTAAGTTTAAAAAGGAGTATATTTACATCATGTCACTCCATAATGGAATATATCTTCAAATCATAGATGTTTGACACAGAAAAGTTTAGTTCAACATTACTTCTCATACTTAGTTATGCTTCAAATTGAGCAATATTAATTTTTAAATTTATTTTTAGTGGATGACATATAGAAAATGTATATGATTTTTCTCAAAGACATTGTAGGGGGACTTGTTTCGTTAAAGTGACGTAGGCTAACATAGATAGTTTTTCCCAAATTCAGCTTTTCTTTAGTCCTAGAGGTTTAGTAACTAAACTACTATGATAAGAATAGGGGTTGATGGGTTTCCAAGTTGTACATCCCTATTTCAAACAAAGGCTCTCTTCTTATCATTGTTATTGATTTGACTACCACAACCATTTTCAGTGAGAAAAGTGGATAAAACAAAGTTTAAATATCATGAAAACAGATTATTTTAAAGGTTTTTTGTTGTTGTTGTTGTTGTTCATCATTTTTTGTTTGTTTGTTTGTTTTTTAACACCACTCATCCATGATCTATGACTATATTGTTCAGTCTGTTTGTGGAGACCAAACTCAACTCTGTCTTACCAGATAAAACATACCTATGTTTAGGAGTAAGTAGCCTGCTGAAATGTTCAAAATAGAATAAAAAAACAAATATGCTTAAAATCAAATAACATTCAATTTAAATTTACAACCAAATAATAAAATCAAATTTGCATAGAATTAACAAAGATATATTTAAAAGTTTCCTTCTGGAGGAGGAGCCAAGATGGTAGACTAAAAGCAGCCTGCACTCCCCACTCTCAAGGAAAGGACTGAAAGTTGCATGTAGGTGTTCACCTATGGATGGATCATCTTGGAGAGAGCATTATGAATCATCAGAGAAGTAACTGGAGACAACCAAGTTGAAGGGGAGGGAGGCAAGGTGATCCATTTGGCAAGATCAGAAGGTGCCTGGGAAAAGCTCCCACACATGGAGAATCGTCAGAGGAGAGAACCCTGGGACTCTATACTCCTCCTGTGGACACTACAACCCAAACTGCCAGGTGAG
The DNA here is from genome assembly GCF_020740605.2 of Lemur catta. Classification (NCBI taxonomy): domain Eukaryota; kingdom Metazoa; phylum Chordata; class Mammalia; order Primates; family Lemuridae; genus Lemur; species Lemur catta. The sequence goes on along the minus strand of NC_059132.1, from coordinate 89,327,190 downwards.
CCCCCAACCACAGCAGGCCACCCAGGGAGCTGCTTGGAGACTGTGCTGCAGCATTGCACTGGAGAATGGACACAGTGGGGACGCAGATCCTGGGTCACTGCAATTGATGAAATTCTGAGATCACAGCCCCAGAACACCTGCTCTGCACAGGGGTCAGTTCAACTGCAGCTGCCTCCTCATTTCCCAGGCCAGGCCCAGAAGGGAGCAGGGAGGGCAAGTACTCTCACAGTGATGTGTACACATGGTCAATAGTGGTGTATGTAACACTGGAAACTAAGAAGGGGTCACGAATTGTGCGGTGAGGAATACAAACATTACCTATCAGATATTGTACACATTAGTGTGGTGAGAGGTACATTAAAAGCCTTGACTTTAGCATTATACAGTTCATCCATGTAACAAAAATACTTGTACACTATTAATATTTTGAAATACAAATTTGCTTGTTATAATCAATTGAAGTTATCACAAATTATCTATTATTTTTTAAAACCTAAGTTCCATGAATGAAGGAATAAATAGGGTTTCTATGAAGCCACCTACCTAGGTCACTGTGTGATGCATGGTAGATTCTCGATACACATTTGATGAATAAATGTTTGAACCCATAAAAATGGGACTTATTATGTTAGGAATATTACTTAAGCTTTAAATTAATTTTTTCTCTGAGGTTTGGAAAAGTCCTGTTTGATAGCTTGCATTTTTCTCTGTGAGTTTTGATATCACCAATAGTAATTATTTAGCTATAAATAAAACAAGAAATTAAATTATTTAGAATCATATGTGAATAAATTATGTATATTAGCCATATACTATATCCTTTTTACTATCCTCCAAATTCTTGGGTCATATGTATTTTTGTGTGTGTAAAAGCTGTGGCATTAGTAGATGTAGATCCAAGACCCAGTCTACTTATATTTACAATTTGTATAACTGGATTTAACTCATGGAACCTAGATCCTCTATTTCTTTAATAGGACAGGAAAAAAATAGTTTTGTCACTTATTTTACATTATCTCTGTAAAAATTACTTTAGAAAATATTGCTGAAAGCATATTTAAACCCATAGAATGGAATGCATATTAAAGCTATTTTTATAGTAATTCTGATAAATTAGAATGGAGGAGAAATTCAGCAAAAATAATTTACCAATTTATTTTATTAAAACACTCAGTAGTAACTGAACCTAATGCTTAAAATTAATTTAATTAATATACATTTCTTCTAGTTTTGCATATGTTTTATTTTATGTTTTATTAATCTTTGTACAGATTAGTCATTTTTAGTTATGATATTAGAATATCTATAAGTATAATGGATATATTTTGATTATTTTGAAAACTTGTAAACATGAATATCTGTATGTTGCTTACTCTAATTCACTGGCACATTATCTATAACATATGACTTAGACTTTCATAGTTGTCCAAACAACAAAATTGCCTAGCCATTAGAGTAGTAGAGATGCCTTAGAGTAAATCTTTTCTTAACATTGTCGGTAAATTCTTGGAAACTGTGACTGCACCCCAAACTTTGTACAATGAAACTAATTTTCCCATAATCTGATATATATAATTATTTAGTTTCTATGGCATATATCTGGTCACAAAACATCATTAAACTTCTAAATAAAGATCCAAACGCTTCTGTTATTAAACATTGAAATAAATGTTAACTATACATACATTTCAGAAAGATTAATAAAAACAAGTAAGATAATAATTTACCCAATTTTTGGTCAATCAGAGAGTCACAGCAGTCATAGTGGTGGTGGGTGAAATCAAAGAATAATTCCTTGCAAAACAAAAATTGTAAGGAGCACCTCTTACCACTATACAATTTAAAAACAAACAAGAACAAATGATGGGCTCACTGAGCACTTGCCTACTGCATCATTTATTGTTGTGCATTTATGTGATTATGGTATACTTTATGAATTTTTATTCTACAATTATTTGCATTCATCCATTTATTTGTTTTGCAACCCGCTTATTCCATTTCAGGGTCTCATTGGCTGGAGCCCATCCTGGCAGCTCAGGGTGCAAGGTGAAAACCAACCCTGGACAGAATGCCATGCCATCACAGAGTATATTCACACACATGCCCATACTCATTCCTACTAGGACAATGTAGATGTGCCAATTAGCCTTATGTGCACATCGTCAGGATGTAGGAGGATACTGGAGTACCCAGACAAAACCCACACAACCATGGGGAGAATGTTCAGATTCCACACAGAGGCCCTGGCGAGGAGTCAATTTTTTTTTTTTAATCAATGTTATAATGAAAAGACGATGAACAAAACAGTGTCCTTCGAGGACCTTACATACACAAATATATCGATATTGCAGGGAAATAACATAGGTGACCACTTTAAAGTTTATTTCATTTGGAAATAGAAAATACATTGTTCATATTGGAAAAAATAATATTGGCATGTTGTGTAGAGGAAAGAATTTGGAAGTTAAGGGTATCTTTTCTATATATAGATTTTCTGGTGCCTTAGAATGACATTTGCTCCTACATACTGGGTAGGAAATGCCACATAGGAGATATATTTTCCCCAAAGTGGTTAGAATAAAGGAATTGGATTTCTTTAAAATAGTTACATTAGTTAAACTCTCATTTTCTTTTCTCAAAAATTGTATTATTGGAATTGGGGAAAGATAAAGTATTTTTCTACTCAACAAAATCTTTTTGTAGCATATAATAATTAACATAGAAATTTAACCTAACAACATTTGAAATAATAAATAAAATGCTAGTAAAGACTTTCTTTAGTCATTTATGGAGCTTCCCATTTTTAAAAGGTATTAGACCAAGAAACTTCATTTAAGGTGGTTAAAACTAAATTATTATAAACAAAGAGATCAGAAATAGTGAAAGAAGCAGAGATATAACACGGTGTTATACAGTCTCAAAAGGAATAATGGGAAAAATAACTACAGGAGTACTGAGTGAAATACTCTACAGTTTCCTCAGTGGTCTAGGTCAAAAACTCAAGAAATCTGTGTGAGGAAATCACAGATATCTAATTTCACAGCTAAATTTTTATGTAAAAGTAGGAGTTTGCCAGAGATTTCAGAATTGCATGCATGCGTAGGCATATATATGTATGTGTTTAAGAAGGTGGATGACCTGATCCTTCTTAGAAAAATAGGAAATTAAATTTTGGATGATAAAATAGACCAGGATATAATTACTGATAGTGTGAATAATCTAGAGGCTTGATCATTGGGAACTGGGTCCAAAATAGTTTGATAAAATTTACTCACAATTAACCATAGTAATGATGACTGATGCCAAGCCAGAGAGGCAGTGGCTGAGGAGGGCTCATTATAAATTTAATGGCCAGATATCCTTGATCCTAGGGTTTGGGGTAAAGATTTGGCAGAGGGTAGCTTATTGATGAAGTTAAGTTTATTACTCTGAAGAACACAGTGAAATAGAAGGAAAGTTTCAAGCAGATTCACATTTAAAATTTATATGTAAAAAATGTATTTGCATTGAGTAAATATCAGATATTCTTTGATCTTATTCAGCATATTGGGAAAGTGTTGTTAGAAGATGCAACATTTAAACATTAATATAAATTGATAAACATGGCACATGAAAAGAATTTTCTTTTGAAGAACAGACCTTAAACATGCCAAGAATAAAGTTATGGTTCATGACATGTCTGCTTCGCAATAATAATTTCTATAGAGCTGAAAGCCTATTAGAAATAGCTAAAGATTAACAATTGACTAGAGCTTATCATATGCCAGATATTGAGCTAAGCACTTTATGCATTATCTTAATTCACTTACAGAGTAACTTGAAGAGACTATGTACATTTAGTATCTACAGTGTTGCAGATATGGAAATTAAATTAGGATGGGTTTTAACTCACCAATATCACACAGTTGTTTTGACAGCAATGGGAATCTCTTCTAGAGGATCCAATCTTCAGATATAAAAACAAAGAAAAAGTGCAAATATGGTATTGATATCATAATATTATAGTTTATGGCAGTACATTAAATGCAGTCACAATTTCTTTGGCAGATCTCCCACCAAGAGATGGAATCTGTTTCCTTGTCCCTTGAAATTGGCTTGCCATTGTGCTTGCTTTGGCCAATAATTATTGAGAGTGATGTTGGATGAGTTCTAAACCCTAGGTCTCAAAAAATTTTGCAACTTTGCATTATGCCCACTTACAACACTGCTGTAAGTCCCCTATGCCATGAAGAAGCACAGGATAAAAGACCCGAGAGAGAGAGAGAGAGAGAGAGAGAGAGAGAGAGAGAGAGAGAGAGAGAGAGAGAGACCGCCACCCCATCTGGTCTAAGATTTGTTCTCAGCCTAACCATCAGCTGTATGCAGCCAACTAAAGACCTCCAGGCAAGAACAGTAGAGAAATGATCCAGCCAACTTTTAGAACCATGAGAAATGATACATCATTATAGAGCCCAAAATTTGTAGTGGTTTGTTAGTAGCTATTGATAACTGAAACAATAACTTAAAAGTTAACTAAAATAGCAATTAAAGCTATACATGTATTCAAAAGAGACAATCTGAGTTACATTTGGTAATTCTCCTTTCTCTTCCATATTTTTTTCATTTATTAGAAGTAACTATTTGGTTTTTAAGTATGAAATGTCCAATTTCCTGAAGTACCAAGTTTGACAGTTAATATCTCTGACATTTCACCCTGAAACTTCTTGTTTTATTTTTATTGTGAAGGTGCATCCTCAGTCTTTGAATAGTATGTTTTGGCTTGTGATTATCTTTCAAATTTTTTTAGAGCAATTTTTGTGAAATCATGAGCTGAAGGCTGTAGTGGAAGCAAATCTATCTCAACCTACGTGAATTAACAGCAAGGTTTGATGTTACTATTCCAACAATGTTGGACCATTTGAAATGCATTGACAAGGTAAACAAGCTGGGTACATGGGTTCTGCATGAATTAAACTAGCGTCAGAAGAGAAATTATCTTGAAGCTTGCCTTTCTTTGCTGTCACGGCATAAAGGTGAATGATTTCCACATCATATTGTTCCCTGTGATGAAAAATGGACTCTTTTTGACAATCACAAGTATTTGGCACAGTGGTTTCATGAAGATGAAGTGCTGAAACACAGTCCAAAACTGAATATTTATTCAAAAATGCTAATGGTGTCTGTTCAGTGGTCCAGTGCTGGTATTAATATTATCCAGTACAGCATCATGAAACCTGATCAGTTGATTATAGCAGGTATCTACTGCAACCAATTGAATGAAATGATGAGGATGCTTGTGATTAAGCAGCCAAGATTGGTCAATAGAGACAGGTCAATCCTCTTTCAAGATAACATTTGACTATATTGCACAAACAACGCTGCTCTTAACAAACAACTCTGCTCAAACTACAGAAGCTGGACTTGGAAACTCTCTGTCGTCAACCATATTCACCATATCTTGCACCAACTGACTACCACTTCTTCTAGACTTTGGACCACTTCTTGCAAGGAAAAATATTCAATTATTAACAAGATGTGGAAAATGCCTTTTGTGATTTCATTGCCACTTGTTCTCCAGGGTTCTTTGCTGCTGGGATAAACACACTATCAGTAAGATGGCAAAATGGTGTTGATAGTTTAGGCACATAGTTTGATTAATTGTACTGCCTCTTGTTTAAGATATAATAAACTACACTTTTGATTCAAAATCAGACATTTCATATTTAATGACTTAATATTTAGGGTGATTGAGGGAGTTAATGAAACAAATGAGATATTGCATCCCACCTTCAATTCCATTGCAACTCAGTATATGGAATTATTAAACATTAAATATCAACAATTTATAATTTTGATTCTAACAGATTAGTATGTGGAAGTTTGAAAATGATAGACTACAGTACATATATACATATATGTATACAGGTAAATATATGCCATTTGAAGAAAAAATTGAAACTTTGCAACAAACTATTATAATTTAAGGAAAATTGTAGAGGAATATTCTATACATAAAAATTTTAAAATGTTTTGAGTACTTCAGTCTTCTAATGTGTTAAAATTATAAATGATAAACTAATTTTATGAAGAATTTTAAAGAATTAACATTTAAGATTATGCTAGATTCTGAATCACTTTATCTTGCATTACATAAAAATAATAATTTACTCATGATGTTTGAAAAGTAAAAAAAATACAATAAAGAAATAACTAATTTATATGAATGAAATAAAGGGAATATTGGGAAATCAGAAATCATCATTCATTGAATCATTACAGACTGCATTATGTTTTAGTCACTATTTACTCATTTGGCATGTCTTAGAAAAACGTTAAATAATTAAAATCAAGAAAATGGGTTAAAATGCATTTCATAACTCAAAGTAATTATTTAGAGTACTTACAAAAATGTAATATTTGCTAACAGCTTGAAATATCACATGTGTGTTTTTAGATATCAAATGTGATTAGCACATATTTTAAATAATTGCTTGCCGGATCTCCTAAAATAAAGCTGTTTCAGAAGTGTTGAAATTTGTATTTCTTCAGTAAGTTTACTGAAATGTAGAACAATCTTTTAATTACTCAGATTGTTAAAATAATGTCTATCATTGTGTTTGGAAATTAATACACAAGAAATACTTCTTAGTAATGACAAACAATTAAAATATATAATATTTAGTTAATTAAGTCAAACTAATGGGCTAACATCTAATGCATTTGCTGTAATCTTACTAAGCAATAGATCTGTTTAAACTAATCTCTTTAAAAAGGAGCTATTTATTTCCCTTTAGAAAAAATAAAAACAAAAGGAAATTTTATGACTTTTAACATGGTAAATTATTGGCTTCATATTTATATTTCTGTTAATTTATATATATACATACATAAATCACTTATATTATAAAAATACATAAATCACTTCCTCTATACAGTATATATATGTGCATATGTGGGTGTGAGTGTATGTATATAAATTGCCTTTTTGAGGATTAGGAGATGATGCCTTAAAAATTACATATTAAAAGTACATATTGATAAAGAGGTATTTGGGTAAGTTGTATAAGATTAACTAATTGTATATGAAATTCAAGCTATACTTTGTTAAGTATTTTTCAGGTTACATTGTTGGTATGTTACCTAATATTTTTGTATTAGTTTATTTATTTTACTAATGCCCCTATAAATATAAGTTTGATTGGTTTGATTTCAGGAATAAACCAGAACAACTTTCTCTGGCATATGAAACCAATTCTTCTAGATATTAGTACTCTCAAATATTGAAACACACATCTATGTAAATACTCAAGCAAAATACATCTAAAGTAGTACTAACATATAGTAAGTACAAGAAAACTGAACTTAACCCTGGAATGTGCCAATTTTTTGGTTCTTAACATGAAATGGGAGGAAGATTCCAAGTAGAAGGAAAAGAAGCATTTACGAATCAGAAAAGGAGTAGGGGGATTAAAGTTTGCTGTATGAAGGTGGATTGAATGTCAAATCTGTTAATATTTGTAAGGCATGTGGAACATGCATGATACACATGAAGTGACATATACATATTTGTTAAAAAATTAAGTCTAGGACAATGAGTAGAATTATTGTGAATTGAAACAATCAAGAGTGCTATTCCTGCTGTTGTGTGTAGTGTAGATTAAACCGAAAAAAAAAAAAAATGTAAAACCAGAGACTACTGTATAATCCATTCATGAGTTAATATAGAATATATTTAATCAAATAACCCTTTAAAAAAAATTTACCTCAAAGATCAACTGGTATTGTTTAGAACTCACTAAAGTAGTGAATTCCTTTTAAATTGTTTGAAATAATTCTATGTAAATGTTGATTTGAGTAAAAAATGAATTATGAAAAGAAAATTTGATGATAAGATAAAGAATATGAAGTCATAGATAAGCCATTAAAATTAAGATACTGTTACATATAATTTATATGGTGTCTACGGTGTTAATAACTGTGAAACCAGAAAACAGGACAACCTGCTTATGGGAGGTAAACCAAATTACAATGCATAGGCTGAAAAAACTAATGCAGACTATTACTATTGTACTGTTACTTGAAACCTTTGTTCTGTGATTTTGAATCACATAACATGATGCACAGGTGGAGGCAATCATAACATGCAAAAATTTCTACTTGAAATAGATTAAGTTCAGTAATCATATTGGACTTCTAACGTATACAAGCACACTCTCTATAACCAGGAGAAGCAGCCTGCTTGCCTTTTAGTGATAAATGCTCTGATTTTGTGTGTCATTACATCTCATTTCAAATGTTGACAGGATGTAATAATTTGATAACAAATGAAAACATCTTTAAGCACATAGTTGGATGAAAACAGCAATTGTAATCTTCCATATTTACTTCATTTAATTCCATTTATGGCTGCCCTTATAATCAAGAGGAGAGTAAATTAATGATTCTTGGACAGACATACCAACATAACCTCAGAAATATTGGGAGAATCTAATCAAATTAAAATTTTGCTTAAATGTTAATGTTTCAAAAAATTATATTTAAAACATTTTTTGTTAGTAAATTAGAGCAGATCCATTGAAAATGTTAAGTCAAAAGTGAATTTAACCAAAACATTAATCTGACGCAAATGGCATTATGTATGACTTTCAGCTTAACTACTCTTTGAAATATGCTTCTAGCTGCATATAACAAATTCGGTAATATAGTGGATAGCATTCATTCAACATTTCTCTAAGATAAAAACTTATTATGGAAATAGAATGTCATAAAATAAGGCTCTCAAGTCAGTATAAATTATGAATCCTAAATATTAACCTAAATTGCAGTTCTTATGTTTTGTTAGAGGCTATGTTCTGTCTTCCTGAAATGTATTGCTTCTACTGCTCTTGTACATGGATGCAATTTGAATAAAAACACATTGTGCTTAACTGAGCAGCTAATTATATGAAAATGGCTGCCAGTCAAACAACAGTAACTGGCTATTTTCAAAATAAACAATGGTTTAGAGAATTTGACTTTTTTTCTCTACAATTTGTGTATAGACAATTCCATAATTGCTATTCTTGATATAAGTTCAAAATGTAATGACTATATGCTATGAATGTTAAAATAAGAGCTCACTTTACTTTTTTACTGAATTACAGTCAATGAATAGTAAAATGCTTTACACATAAAGTATTTGGCTTAAAATAGATATTTTTAAAAGAGATATCCATATTGTGCCAAATACTTGATATTGTCAATCTTGATTTTCTAATATTTTGCTTCTGTACAGAGTTACAGATCCATTAAAATTCTAAGGCATGTCTATTTTACCTCAAAACAAAAAAAAATAATAACAGTATTTTAAAATATTTCTTTCTATAATTCTTGGACCTAGAAAAATATTTATTGTTGATAGAAAGTAAGGATGCATATCTGAGCATTTCAAATACGGTATTTCCTCTTTCCCATACAACACATATTTCAAGGGATTCTTCTTATTCTGAGCTGAAAAAAAAGAAGTTTTTTCTATTGCTATACATGGCATTAAAGGCACTCATGTGATTCTAAAATTTGAGTACTTTAAACTCTTTGCAGCATAGCACATGAGGATCTTCAATTACCTGCTACTTTTCAGCAACATGTCCCATCACACTTTTCTGTCCACTAATGTAGTGATTTAATGCTCAAGTAGAAAAATACTTTTACTTCCTTAAATACATCATAATATCTCTTGCCTTAATATTTTGGATATGCATGCCCTCAGTTTAAAATGCCTCCCTCTGACACAGCTATTGAGACAGGACTCCTAAATTATGTGGTAATGGTGAGACCTAGAGCAATGGCGGCAGTAGTGTAGCAAATAACCACAAAGCACAGAGGAGCACGGCTACCCTAATGGATAAGCAGCCTGAGGAAATAATAAGAATCGTTTGAAACTAATAGATCTTTGGTAGTGGCCAATTGGTCCTGAAAGTGAAATAAATCAGCAGCCTTCTGAAGTTTTACTTGATTTGTATGTGGAAAAAATTCTCGGTGTACTGTGATCAGAAGTCTGACATAACAAAACATAATTTTTTATGTATGCTAGAGTGAACACAAAAGTTATCAAATAAAATTAGCATGGACAAGTATTGATAAGTTTATGAAGGCAAAGATAACGTTCATGAGCAAATGTCTCATAATTTCATAGCCAACTCCAGCTACAATTGTCCCTCTCCTAAACCCATCTTTATAACATTAAGTTGCCTAAAACTCATTGATGAAGGAAGAAAAAGTGCAGGGCTAGCTTACAGATAGATTCAAATAGTTTGCTGGCATGACTTGAATGTGGATGGTGTGGCATTACAGTATTGCTCAGGATGGTTCTGAAATACTTCAGGAAAAAGAAATCTAACCAGTGGATAGGTCTCTATGAAATTCACTTAGTAATTCTCTTTTCCTGAAAGGAAAGATGGCTGGAGGCATAGATCTATGGCTGACTTGAGAGAAATACTCAAAGGCTTTAAAGGAAATTCAGGGAAAAAAACAAAATTGTGTAATTGATGATGAGAGCTGGGAATGATATGTGTATAGATATCAGAAAATGATATACAAGACTGTGGATATTTGTGAATATGTGAATAGTCATGGTTGCACCAAGGACAGCCACTGAGAAGGAGGCTGCCATTAATGAAGTGGACAAGACAACTCATTCTGTATATTTCAGCAAGCCCTTTTGCTATCAAACTCTAGCCCTTTGCAACAAGTCTCAGAAGCAGCGGTAGTAGTAGCTAGGTGTGGTGGTGCAAACCTTTAGTCTTAACTACTTGAGAACCGGAGGTGGGAGGATGGCTAGAGCCCAGGAGTTTGAGACCAGCCGGGGCAACAGAGTGAAACTTTGTCTTAAAAGAAGTGGTGGGAGCAGGGGGTGGGGGGGGAAGAAGCAATGGGAGTGGAATGAAGTCAATTCATGCACACCCAAAGGCCTTTGCTTACCTACCAGTAGCAAAGGTTAACACTAACTAGCTGATATGGCTGCTTTCTTTGGGAACAAGCTAGCCACTTGGTGGTAGATTGATTATATTGTATCTTTTCCATCATGGAAGTGGGGAGCAGTTGGCCCTGATGGGAATAATTACTTAATTTTTATCTGGATTCACATTTCTTGCCCAAAATGCTTCTGCCAGCAATATCATCTGTGGTTCAAGGGGGCACCTTATTTACTTTCTAGAATATTACATGGAATTAATTCTAACCACATAGTTTATTTTACAGAGAAAAAGCATGTCATGTTGCTACATGCTCATGAAATTCACTGATCTCACTATGCCTCTATAACCCTGAAGCAACTGGCTCCATATGACATTGGAACAGCCCATAGAGGACTTAACTAGAGCACCATGTATAGTTTGTGTGCTCTTTCACAAGATACATTGTATGTTCTGATCTCTCTCTCTCTCTCTCAGTATATAGAGAGAGAGATCTATACCAGTCATCCTATCATCTATATCATTTAGGCACAGGTCTAGAAATTAAAGGGTAAAAGAAGAAGTGGTTCTCATTATTACCCCTAATTATCCACTAGAAAAATCGATTTAGAGATCTTAGTTCTCAAAGGAAAAATTATTTCACTTGAGGACAAAACATGGTTTTAATTGAGCTAGAAACAAAAACTGCCTCTTGGCCACTTTGGGATGGATACACATGTCACTGACCTCTAAAGAATGGGATTGCTCTATTATCTTGATGATTGACCCTAATTATCACATGGGAATTGGGTTGCTACTGCATAACAGAGGCAAGAGTTGTTAAGGATGAAATTCAGAGGGATTCTCTGAGTTGCTCCTTAGCACTAGCATGGCCAGAAGTTAAAGACATTGAAAAGCTGCAAGAATTTAACACAGTCAAAACCACTAATAGCATAGGTAATTCGGAAATAAAAATAGTTTTTATCTGTAAGTTAAATAATTGTAAGCAGATTAGGGACTAGATGAAGTCAAAGAGAAACTAGAAGTAGGGATACAAGACAAAAAGAAATAATGCTGACTCCCCATAAGGGCCTGGACAAGTATAGATGGGGACTGCTGAGGTTATGCATATTATCATACTAGCTTTGATATGTGTATGTTTGTTGATACGTTAATAGTGTATGTACACATTTGCATATAATAGTGATATACTTTATTATATATTAAATATGCATACACATGTAAACTATACATATTTTGTTAGTGTATATATAGATATATAAAGTACAGATTCCTATTATCATACTATATTATATACATATATTATCATTAGTAATATATATAAATTATTTATAAATTTCTATGAACATTTATACCTCCCAAGGCTGTTATAAAAGACTATAATAGCTAATTGGTGGGGAATATTCACAAGAGGCAGGGAATATTCTCTTGTTCTGAATAATAGATAAAATAAATAACTACATTAAACATCAAATTTACACATTGCAATTTAAGTACCCACAAACTACTCTGCTTAATATGTGAACAAGTAGCCAGATAAAATCACAATTTATATAGGGATGTTATCTTTGTGTTTTTTAAAAAAAATTAAAATAAATGTAAACATTTCATTTTCCCTTTAATATTGTTGTATGCATTAGTAATGATGAAATAGGAATAAACAGAGAGTTATTGCCTCCTGTTTGGTACTTCCATCTGTAAGATATAGTGAAGCATTTCAAATATCGGAAGCTGAGCATTATGAAATATTTAAAAAGAAAGTAAAAGTTATATTCTTAAATCTGGTAATAGGAATGACAGACAATTTTTAGATGCATGAAATCGATCAAACCAAAATAAATCTACTGGGAAATGGGACTTACTATGACTATGACGATTCTATCTCATTTTTAAAAATTGTATCAATCTTGCTTTTTACATTTTTTCTTCTTTTGTATTATCTAGTCAAAAATCATGTTTGGGTTTTTTTACTTTGTGCTAAATGAATATACTTGTACTATTTCTACTAAAATCTTGGACCTGGGATTTTACTTAAATATCAGTGTCAATATTATCTTAAAAATATATTTCATGATTTAATATAGATTTAAACATAAATGTTTATTAAAGCACTAATTTGAAACTAGATATTTTTGGAATGAAAAAAAAGTCATTGACTGGAAACTAGCAATTAGCTGAGAAATAATAGTTTGAATAGTGTTGATTAGATTTCTTACTTTTTAAAATTGATATGAATTTCACTCACTCATGCCTTTTAAATTCATTTCTTAACATAGTCACTGTTGTTCTGTGCCTTAAAAAATTTGCTTGACTGTTATTTATGTTATCAGTAGTACCTGTATTCTATTGCCAAAGTGATTGAACAAGTGACCTGCCTCGATACCTTTAATGTATTTCCATCCAATTTCAGAAGATGAGCTCAGCATACATTTCTTTAGTACTTTATATGTAATTGGGACTGTGCCAGATATTGTACTGATGGGTGTGTGCCCAAAGATGAAAATATAATTTTTTCCCTATAGGACATACTTGCAATAATGATGACATTACCTAAGGAAAAGAATGTAGATTAAGGGAGCAGGTCTAGAGAAAAATTCAGTGGGAAACAGAATTAATGAGTTAACCATATGAAATTATTGACATTTTAGTCAGTAATAGTGAACAAATCAGTGTTCCTTCTATCAGAATATGCTAAGAAAAAAGAATCACCAGTATCTGAATTGGCATTCTAAAGATAGTTTCTCTTGAAGAAAAACTTCTTTCCTTAAAAATGAAAGGGTGTGCTGAGTGTCAATCAATGTTAATGACAAGCAAAATCCTATATTAGAATTACTGAAGAATTTGCTGAACACCAACATTTAAAAGAAAACACTACACATAGATACCCACACTTGGAAGAGAAATAAAATATGTAAGAACTTTTGTCTAGAATGAAGATAGAATCAGAATTCCATCATAATCTCCTTCTACAACACTGATTGCTGATAGATAAAAACACAAATTCAGATATCCAAGGAAAAAGAATTGTGGCCCCAAATATATACAACTAGCTGAAGATATATTATCTCTTTGTTATCTATTTATTATGTTAATAAATAATTCCATAATGTTTCAGTAAACACTTTTTAAGATAAGTATGTTTTAAAAAAATATCTCAGACTTCAGTTATGACATAATATCTTATATTAGACGGGGCCTCTCAAATCTACAAAAACTCGCAAAGCAAAGAATTGATTTAGTTCTTTTTTATTCTAGAAAATAACTGTTTTATGCACCTGATAGTATAATATTTAATCTTCATGAAAAAGTTCTTCTTTAATATTAAAGAAACTGAGACTTAGAGCAGCTTACAAACTACACTTGCTTTTTCCAATATGGACAACTAATGTATATTCTTTTCAAGTGCTTGGAAAACATTTTCAAAAATAGGCTATTTGCTGAGCCAAGAAAACAAGTTTCAACAGATATCAAATAATTGAAATGATAAGGAATGTTATCTCTAACTGCAATAAAATTTAGTTAGAAAACAATATTGAAAATACTAGAAAATATCCAAGTATTGCGAAATTCCCATGACAATGTTAAAATAAGCCAGGACTCCAGAATAAATCTTAATGGAAATTAAAATATTTATAATTAAATAACAGTATGATAATAATGTGGCATATTAAATACATAGTATGACATATGCAGAATGCATATACTTCAGAGCTTACAGAACAATATAAAATTTTAAAAGCATAAATTAAAAATTGAACACCTAATCCAAAGGGCAATATGATTGTCTTCTTATCTCCTACATGTAGTTATACCATTTGCCATTCTCAGAGGAATAATTTAATTGGTCTACTTTTGAAAAATAAAAAGAATAAATTTAACCTTGTGCTTGATATAAATAAGAAATATCTATAGAGTTCTGCCACTTTATTCAATGCAAGCCTTGAATTTATTCTTCACAATAGTTGACTCTATTGAAAGCATTTATTTTTAACCCCTTTTAAATATACTTACTTTACTTTCTCTTTATTTATGCTTCAAAAATAAATGGATAAATAATTCTGTTTATGTCTTCAGTACTCTGTTCTTACTTTCTTTTTTTTCAACCACACTTTGTATCTGCACCAGCTTCCAATCTACAGAACTGAGCTACCCTGTCATTTTTTCCTTCCAAACTTGTTTTCATTTGAGTATGTCTATTTTTTCATAATTTCAGGACATTTTAAATTTGAATCCAGTTTCCAGCACATCATCCAGTTGTCATTGTGAAATTTATAGGTTATATTCTATTACATTAGCCAAGATACTTGAACTCTTACAAAGTAGCTGTGAACATTTACAATATATATAACTAAGATAAATAAATATAGTTCTTGCAGTAACTTGAGTACTTTTATCAACTTCGTAAAATAACAGAAAAAGTAGAAGTCATATATTAAACACCTGAAGTTAACTCAGGATAGATCTTTACTTTCACATTGTTGCAGAAATTTCTCCCAGAAGAAATATCAAAAGGAGAAATGTTGATTTTTTTCAGAGTAAAATATTTTTTCTTGTAGCCTCTAAAATATAGAATTATCAATAGTTAATTGAAATTTCTTATATTTTTAATTATTCCACAATTCCTGGCTCTTCATCCATTTGTTTTAAACAACCTACTTTAAGCAACTCAACTTTCTTAAATTTTACATATCAGACAAAAGCACCTAGAATTTTACATATTGGAGAAAGGAAACTGGCTTCCTGAGACTCTTTGGTTTTAATGATTTTGCTCATCACTTTTCCACAGCAACAGGCACAATATCTGTAGAATACAAAATCATCAAATGCTGTTAATAGAATACATTTATGAGTGACGAAAATGCAGAATACATTAGCAGTATTTCAAAGCAATTAACTTCGAAAACAACCAAAGCAAGTCCATTATGTAATTGCCTCCCCATTCAGAGCTGATCTATATTGAGAAATGACATCAGAACCCTGGTAAGGAAATGAAGATAGAGAAAGAGGTATGGATTGATAAAGTGTCATCATATTACAGTGCAATTTTGTTTAATAATGGAGTCCTTCACTAACCCTCATTAAAAATTTAAATTATTGGGTAAGTGTTGAATAGTCTTGCCTACATCAATGACAGGGGCCCATAGAGGAAATTATCAGTTAGTTGATCTTATAATTGAGAAAGGAAAAATTTTCTGAATGTCATTCAGGATGCCATGCACAGTGAGGCTGGTAGAAAATATCCTCTGAATATGAAAAATGCAACTAAATTATACCAAGTCTTCAGTAAATCAAGGAAGTTCCTGATGTGGGATAAAAACAGTCACTGAAGAGAAACAGCCAAAAAAAACCCGGTGAACATCAAGAACTTAGAACACATGTGTTGACATTGGCTACATATCCCTCCTCATCACAATCTGGTTTTCTTATTCATTCTAATTCACTACCCTAAAATTGTCTTTTTCTTGAAATTATAAATTAAAAATAATTGGAAAAATTTTTAAAAAGTTGGAAAAATGTCATGAACTTACATTAAACACTAATTTTGTCCAAAAAGCAAACTGGAAGAATTTCATTAATACCAAAGTTTTCACTGGTATTTATTGATTCAGTGTCAAACCATCCCAGTTTGCTTCTGAAACCATTGCCCTACATTCCCCAGCTTACAGTGACCTTCCATATGTCTTTCTTATTATCAGCTCAATAGATATGGCTGAAAATCAGCCACCCTTGGGGCATGATTACTCATACATTGACTCTATTGTCAATGATGCATTTGTGAATATTGTTCAGATTCTAGTCATAGATTTTCTTCTATTCGCAAACTATTCCCTTCTGTGTTGTTTAAAGTTGATGGCTAAAAAGACTTATGTAACAGCACATCAGATCCGTCTGGGTTATTATCCAAGAATTATAAACTAGTAATAGAAACTAAAACATGAAGAAAAAAATAGTTCAGAAAGACCTAATATTTCCTTCTTAAACATTCATTACCATTAACTATTCCTCTTTGCATTAAAAATAATTCAATAGAATGCCAATATGATGTTTTCAATATTTTATTACTCTTTCCTTTTCTCTGATTTTTTCTCCCTTTGAAGATAAAAGAGGTATTTTAATTAGGATGCAATGGGAATAAATTCAGAATTAGCATATGTTGCTGTTCAATAAATGCAGTTTTAATTATAACCTTTTCCTGTTTGTTTCAAAGATTCAGGAAAAAAGGAACACATCAGAGATAAAACAAATATTTCTTAACATGTTGTATTTTAATAATATATTTCCTGGAACTTTATTTTGATGTGGATACCTACATTGTTTTAATTTTAAAAGCCTGATTATCATTCTTGATGGGGAGAAAAACAAGGAATATATAGAAGTCACTTTATTGCTTTGCAGAGAATAAGGAGAACATTTCCATACCTAAGAATTATCAGAACTACTCTAGAAAATATCCTGTTTCATGAAGAGGCCCTAGAATCTGTCAGTGAATGTCCTGGGACACTCTATGGTAGAGAAAACCGGAACCAGCAAGGTGATCTGTAGCTATCATAAACTAATTATAGTCGACTCTATTTAATGACTTAGAGTTTTCTTTGCGAGTTGTCTGAACATCAAGATGTAGAATATCTTTTTCTCAGGCAACATGCAGAGAAATAAAGTGAGTTCAAGCCCTTCAAGAAATTTTAGAAAAACGTATGGAAGAATTTTCTTCACAATTTTGAAAGGAAGAATCAAGCTTAACATTTGTAGAAAAATATCTGTCTTTTTAGAGCACATACTTCCTTTTACATCAAATTAGAATTTCACATGAATTATCTGTGGATATTTGTATATACAGAACTGTGCAACATTGGATACACAGTCTTAATTTTAAAATATATGCAAACATCTAGGATTTTCTGTTTCATTTCCTACTTAATTTTCACTATTTTACATTGATCTTGAAATAACTTTATGGTGGTCATCTCAGATTTTGTTGATGATGAGGGAAATTACAAACCACTTAAGGTACTATCAGGACACTGTTTTAATAAGCCCTAACAAAATTAATTTGAGCAAAGTTTTGGCCTCGACCAATTACATTATATCTAATACTATAGGACCATTTCTCTACCTGTAGACATACTGGAGAAAATAAATTAAGTTTAAATGTATAAATTCATGAAGAAATCAACATCTTACGATATGATTGAACTAATTTACCAATAATTTATATTTCTAACTGTGTTAGTGAATTGGGTGATTGGGTCTTAGGATATATTTTGACATAGAAACAACATTAGATATGTTTTCTAGGTTTCCCAGTTTAGCAACTGGTCAACAAAGTTGCTAAAATTGCATATATGTGCAAATAAAATGAGAAGAAAAGGAAACAAGTGCATTACTATATAAATTAAAAAAGAAAGTTTACTATATATAAATAAGCAATTAAATTCAGTTTTGTCTAAGGTTCATAAGAAGACTTTATGTGCTAAGAGCTTCAGAAATTGATGATACCTTGTATAAGATTTAGGTGAATGTCAAAATTTCTAGTTTTTATGTAGCTAAAATGAGGGTCTATCTCTAGAACTATCCCAAACTTTGTTTATCATGATCATTGTATTTAAAAAAATACATAAATTTTTATAATAGAAAGTAGAAGAGTATACAGAGACTATATCTTTACATATAAGCTATTAGGTTGCCTGGGAGAGAGATGAATGCTTTCAGTTTTGTAAAAATGGAAGCTTACAGGATTGTGGAGGATATTTACCTTTCTAAACCAGCTTTCTGTTTACTATGCGGTATTACCAGAAAAGGACAATATGATTTTTATTACACAGAAAAACAAAAGTAGAAGAGATTGTGAGTCTGACTGAAATCTTAAAAACCCAGTTGTACCCAACTCCTTGAACACATATAAAGGCAATTTCTTAAACTTCCATTAACAAGTCCCATATAACTACCAAAAAAAAGAATAATTCTTCTATAATTTGATGATATATTCTTGATAGATTAAGAGTAATTGATAATTTTGTTTTAGAAGGAACCATGGTCAGTAGAAAACAGACTTGCTATAAACATATTTATTCATTAAATTCAGTGCAAATCGACTGTTTCTTTTGTGTGGTGTCCAAATGAAGATGAGGGTCATTTCAATGATAATTATTGGTTCAGTATCAAACATGGAGGATAAATCACGATATATTCTAAGAAGAGAGTCCTGGAGTAGTGTTCTAAACAGTTAAATCGGCGAATTCCACAATAGAATATGATGTAGTTTAAATAAGTTTATAAATGACAATGACCTGGAAGGAATGGTTAACATCTTGAAGGAAATAATTACAATCAAAACAGCCTTGATAATTTGAAAAAACAGGTAACTCACTTCCAAATGTTGACAGAGAGTGAGGTAGAGAGGGGTCCTTTATTTTCTTTTATCAATTTGAATGTTTTATGACTCAGAAAGAATTAACTGAATCAATAAGAATCAACGAACTGATGGAAAGAAACTTTAATTCAGGGAGTTATCCAGTAGCACCAAATTCACAATTATTATCCTTTTATTAGCAGTAGATTTTATATAGATAATTAGATTATATATACAAGATCCATAGCTCAATTATTTTTGACCTCTTAATAGTTTATAACTAAGGGTATGTATAGCACATTATTATAGGATTTATCACATTGCATTCTGATCATTTCTTTATGCCATTTGTCAGCAGATTTCAGAAGTTTACATAGTGCTCAGGGAAAGGCTTGGCTCTACATATTAAATCACAGGATAGAAGCTTTCATTGTAGAAAAGTTTTGAAGAAATGGGATGAGAATAAGCTTTTTGTCATTTTGGTGTTACTAAGTTTGGGGTCATCTTTCTGTGCCTTTCTGATACCATAAAATCCCTGAAACATGACAGAAAGTGACAACTGGTGACTGTGACAACCAGGCACCATACAGGAACCATAATGCAGAATATAAGGAGGATTGGAGAGTGGTAGTAATCTTTGTTTTTTACACAGCACCTTCCCCTTCGAGGGAGTTAGATACCATTGTTATAATGTAACATTAAGACTTTGATTATTTGTAACATTAAGACTTTGATTATTATAAATAGGGGAGGTAAAATGAAAATATGATAATTTTTATTTTGAAACCTTAGAAAGTACTTCTTTATATTATAATCATGTGTGAATTATGCTTTGTGCCCCTTAGAAGGCAGAAAAAGAAAAAAAATATTAGCATGTTGTTGACTTTGTCCTCCCACAAAACCATGTAAAATTTGCTGTAATGTCTGACTGCATTTTATGCTGTCCTTTTGTGGATGGTTATATTGTGATGGTATTTTTGATATTCATAATTAATAAAATATATTAAATTTGGGGAAAGATTCATTACTAGTAAAGACAATAATTTTAAATGCTTTTCATGAAAGACACTCTACATTTTGCCACTGGTAAATATCCAAATCATTTTAATTAATATTCTTTTTTTAGTAAATGAGGTCAGCATGTCACTTTTTTTATAGAGGAAAAATAAATATTTACAATATTGAAAAAAATCATGCCATTTCTTCAAGTTTACTAGGATAGATTTCTAACAGTTGTTGTTGCCATTCCAAGACAGTATACTTTCTAGCCAAGTCAATCTTGCCTTTCTAAAAGTTATCTCAATTTCAATTGGTTGCCAATTCATTGATTTTCTAACATCAGGTATTATCCACTCCCCTCTCCCTTTCGCAGACTTTTTCAGAAAACTTGAATTGCCTGAATATAAATGGATTAAGAATAAAATATTTTTTAATGTCAACATTTATAACTATGACAAAATCCTAAGAAAGTTTGTTAGCCTGCTTACTTCTTGAGCTAATCAGGATAACCTAGACTATGTGACATAACACATAAATGCTGAAGTAAGTAACAAAGGTTCAACATCCTAAGAACTTATTTGTCAATCAGATTAGTTTGGTTTGGCTCTTCTCGGCTGCTTTCCTCTAACCTTAGACCAAGATTGTCTCCACGTCTCCATCTTGTTGTTATACCACTTGCTCTATGTGGCTTTCACAGCCTCAAGAAGAAGGGAAATTGACTGAAGTGTTTTGCAGGATATTTACACGTCAAGGCTTGGAAGTCACTGGCACAATTTTCTTCACCTTCCATTGGCTAGAGATCAACAAAATGGCCTCTAACCTAATTGTAAGGGGAAAATTGGAAATAAAATCTTTCAGTGTGTGAGCACAGGAACTGGAAATACTGTATTAGAGATGGAATATTGCTGTGTATCTATGAAGAAGCAAACTTACTTGAAGAGTCGAAAGCGACTAACTCCTCTATGTCTGTATAGGCAGCATGATGATTTTTAGAATAATCTCAGAAAATCATAAATAGAATTGAGGCAAAAAATGCCCAAGGTACATCATTTTTTCTGGCCATTTGAATCTTATTCATTCAAAAACTAAACAACAACAACAACAAAATCATGCACCAAAAGGAAGTATATTGATATCAGTTGATTACACGTTGAGCTAAAAAAAATTTACTATAACTTTTGCCCCAGCTAGTTTTAAGACAATAAGCACATATATTTCTGTTATTTATGTTATGACTTGTCATAATACAAATCAAATACAAACTATAAATTCATAGGTTTGGAGTACATAATATTTAATTTACCTTTTCATTTACAAAGTTTTATAGTTCTGCTGTAGTATAATGGATGCTTTTCCTTCATATCTTCCAAAATGCAAAAAATTAGGATCTTTATAACATACAAGTAGCCTGGAAAATAATACACTTAATAGTCCTAGATGCTATGTAGTCCTTACACAATAGTCCAAGATGGTACAAATAATTGCGTAAGGAGTATACTAAATATTCTTTTCATGGTCTAATACATATAAAAATCTGTATAAATTTTTTACCAAGAGTAGAAAAAAGTTATAAAAATATTCTGCATTCTGTGTTATCTTCAGTTTCTAACTTTTAAATACTGTTATGCAAAATTTTTATGTATTGTTTACTCTACATAATTTTGCAGGAAAAATGCTAGCATTTACTTTAATGAAACAATAGGAATATATTTTAGCAAATCTCAATCTGAGAACATGTTAGAATGATGTAAACCATTTAATAATTTTTGAATTTTGTATAAGTATCCCAAACTAATATCATTTTCTGGTAAATGATTTTAAGGAAAGTTTTTAGAGGGTAGGAAATAATATTTTGAATAGGACCCATATTAGGTATTCTCATTAACATATTTTTAATGGGTAAGTAATAAAGTAAACTGCAGATTTTACTGTATGTGCCTCCATAAACATCTGAGTGATTTAGAAAAAAAAGTAAGGAGATATGATGTGTAAATTTTAACAGTTCTTTACAAAAAATGTTAGCATCAGGTAACTATTGTTAATAATAAAACAATACAGTTAGGAGACATAAAAATAAAGCTGGTAGACATAAAGCATATTTATTGTTTTGAATGGCTTGATAGCACCCACCACCACTTCCTTCCCATGCTGATTTGTTGGTTGACAGAATCCATTTTTGTGCATGGTTCTAGCTTAGATTTTGCCAATGAGAGGAATGTGTATCAGATTTAGAATATAAAATCAAATATAGATCATTATTCTTTGGAAATAGATTCAGCCAGCAGGACTGGCAAATAAGAGATTCAAAGAGTATTCCAAACAGTCTCTTAGGAACCACCTTCTTCATCACTGTAGAATGAAGTAGTTGCTGGAAGATTCTCAAAGAATTTTGAAAATTCTAGCAACTTCCAGGCAAGTTTTGGCAATCACCTTTTTTCAGTATGTCATACTGAGATCTTCAGAGTCAACAATTTTAATCTTGGTGGCATCTTCTCTGACTTTTAATGGCAGTTTACTTGTCCTCCAATCTACTTATTTTCCAACAGCAGTTTAAGCTTAATATAAATTTAAGCAATAAGTTTCCATAGCCAGACTACTTAGAATGGAAATGACATTTACAAAAATGGCCCACCCAATTTCTGAAAGTACAAGTAAGTTATGAGAGCAATGGTTCAGAATTCTGCTAGTTTTTGTTGCCTCTTCCTCAGTATGTACTAAACAAAAGCATAACATACCAAAACATGTATGATATAGCAAAAGTAGTATAAGAGGCATCTAATGTGATCAAACTAATGGAAGCAGGAAAATCGTGGTTTGCAAGGGGCTGGGGTGAGGGGAAAATGAGAGCAGTTGTTAAATGCGTATAAAGTTTCAGTCATGCAAAATGAAAAAGTTTTAGAAATCTGCTGTACAATCTATATTTTGCTTATAAGTAACAATATTGTTATTCACACTATAAATTTTAATAGGGTGGATCTCATGTGTTTTTCACCAAAATGATTTTTAAAAAGAATATATTTAAATATTCAGTTTTTTTCATTGTCTCTTTGTTATTAAATAAATACAGTATTTTATTCATGCTGGGATTCTAGAAAATTATATTAAAGTCAGGATCATTATTTTATTCTATGACAAATATTTCCTTGCTATTAATAACAAAGATTGCTCTTTATATCTGAGAAGATTTCTTTTTCCTCATAGAATTTATTTCCTGTGCCTCATAAGTTATGCTAAATTTGTAATGATCACTTTTTTCTCAATTGAATATTTTAATATTGTATAGTTGGGATCTTGAGTGATTATTTCATTTAGTTTCATGATTTTCTTATTCATGAACAATGTCCAGAAATTGGGCATAACACAAGATAAAGTTGGAAGTATGAAATTAAATATTCAAGAAAATCGTAGTATCATTTTGCTCCGTGTCTCTTGACAATCCTAAGAAATATGTACCCTCTCCATACAGGATCTAATATCAATATAAAAATATAAATATGCCATGAACTGTGTGTACAGTAGACAGGTGGTTCATTCTATGATTATAATTTCAACAAATTTTACTATTTTTAAAAAATTCTAATAAATTTACTTTAAATTCAAAGTTATATCAATACTTAAACTTATCTATTTATTACCTTGTACTTATTGACAACCAATTATTTTCAAGAATATTTTTGTTGCAATTTTCACTATGATGAATGAGTTCAACTGGGTGTCTTACTTCTTAGTTTGTTGTGACCAGTGAGGTAGAGTAGGGTTAAATTCTAATTCAAAGGCAATTATAAAACAGAACTATGGCAGGGAAGTAAAGAAGAGGAAGTGAATTATTTAGAAAGTAGCTTTATGGTATACAAAGCTGAGATTCTGCAAGGCATTTCAAGATCTACTAAAGAGAATTATTTAATTTGTAGGTCATAAGGATCTAGCATTAAAAAACATTTGAAAGACTTGAGCTACATAAATAATTGTTACAAAGATTATCTCTAAGTACATTGAGGAAGTATGTGTGCTGTAGTGAAGTCAGGAGACCAATAAGGGAGCCTTTTTGTAATTAGGCAATTAAAGAATAAAATGACTCAAATTGTGGTGGATGAAGGGAGAATTTAGAGATAGGCAAAATGTAGAAATAAGTAGAAAATAAATTTGACTGAATCAATAAATGATTGCATTGCGGGACAAGGAAAATGAAAGACTGTAGGGTAGTACCTGGATTTATGTCTAGAATATTTTGGTAGAAGTTTATGCTATTGAATAAGAGAGGAAGAAGAAGAGGTTCTGTTTTGGACCAAAGAAAGTTTGGAAAGGGTCCTTTGTAGTAATTTTGCTTCAGTAGATGGATGGTGCCACGGGTTCAAAACTTTATTTATGTTCAATCCATGAGCTTAGTAAAGTTATCAAGAGATTAGTGTATACAAAATAGTAAAAGTTAAATTATAATTTAGATAAAATCATGGAAGAAAGTAAAATTACGAGATTATTTTTGAATCTTTACATGTTTATATTATGCCATAATATTTGTCAGACTTACTGTTTTGGACTACATCTGTTAAATAATACAGACATCTCCATTAGTATCTTAATGAGAATGGAAAAGTTATAATTTCATGACACCATTTTAATTATCTTAAGTATAAAAGAGGAGATGGGTTACCTCAAAGTTAGAACCATTGACTTAATTGTGTCCATATTGCTGATTATGCATGAGTCTTTAGGTGTATTCCTTCGATATTGGGGTAGAGGAATCTCTTCAGAATTACTGCAAACTTTGTACCTGTTAAGGAAGAGTGACATCATCACAAGTGTTCTGAGTAACCAATGAAAGTTACATATGATTTTCCTTATTCTTAGTTGGAGTGGAAAATAGAGGAACTTTGTTGAAAATTATTTCTGGTAGTTATCTATCTCTGAGTTTTGATTAGTCTGGTTTATTTCAATAAATTATTTATGAGGTTAGCAAGGAAACATCATAATAATTTGTTGAAATAATTAATAATCCTGAAATTTGCCCAAAAACTTACCTACCATAATAAGTAACATTTACAAGACAGTATTTTACAGATAGTTGGTTCAGATGCTTAGAAATAATATCAGACTATGATTTAGATAATGGAAAATAAATAACTAAACATGGGAGAAGACAATACTTCACAAAGAGAGTATGCTGAATGAGAAGAAAGAGTAATATAAGAGAAAATCTTGAACACAATGACAGAACACTTGTGTGAAAGAGTACCATAAATTAGTGACTCAGATATTCTGACCAAAATGGGGTCTTAAAAAAATAGTGAAGAAATAAAGGAAAGGACTTAGTGGTCAACAATACCAAATGCTGCTGAGAGAATACCTGTCAACTGAGCACTGGATTAAACAAACAAAGAAGAGTTATAGCAGAGGGATTGGGGCATGAATGGAATATGTCAAAGTAGACATAAAAAGAGTGGAAAACTCTTAAGTTAGCTGTAAGAAAGAGCTCATAGCTAAAGGAGGTATTTTGGAGCCTTTATTGTTTTTTGTTTACTTTTTGAAAAAAGTTTAAATTATTTTAGAAAGAACATAGTAGAGAAGGTTAAGTGCCAGGGAGAAAGAACAGGGGAAAATTCAATTTATCAAGGCCTTAAAGAAAAATGGAAAATGCAAAAGTTCCAAAGTACAGCTAATGTGCTGCCTTCAGATGTAACAGAAAGGAAAGAAGAAATGATTTTTTCTGAAGGATAAAATTTTGCAGATCTATGACAAAGAAATGAGGGCGCTTCCCTTATTTAACTGATGTTTTAATTGTGAAATAAATGCAAGATTATCTGTGAAAGTAAAAGGTTGATATATCTGAAGATATATGGAGAAGTTTCACAAAGGGATAGTAAAATACACTATAACTACATTTGATTTTTTCTTTCTTTAAGTTAAAAGATAGAAAATATGGTTATTGTCTCTTCTAATAAGGAAATTGAATCATGTGAAGATTAAGTAACTCTTCCAAAGTGACTCAGACAGCAAGGGGTGGGAGTCTGTATTCTTTACCATTATTTCATAGGAATAAACAGACATTTTTTTTAATTTATGAGTTTTAGGAAGGTGATATAAATTAGTGGAGAGAAAACTGGAAGGTGAACTAAATAACTCATGTTCTAGTGATGACAATTTATTAAGCAGTTTTGTGATGTTATAAGACCCAACTGTTTAACTGAGTTAATTTATTTGGATATAATTTTCTTTAATTACAAAATAAAGCATTTAGCTTAGATTATCTCTAAGGTCACTTCTGATTTTATGATTTTTGTGAGACTATGATATAGGGATCAAAGGGTACCTTTATTTTTTTTTAAACACTGTCTTCTAGTGTAACAGAATTACAGTAAGAAGACTGTCAGGTACATCTATCCTTACACAATTTCTTCTGAGAATTGCTTTTATTGTTAACAAGATGATCTTATAGTAATAAAGTGCCTCTCTTTCCTAAGTATTGTTCAAAGTTATAATAACTTAAATGAATTAAACAGCTTTGGAAAGGTCACTTTTGCAATAAATGGCAAATAAAAAAAAGGTTAACAAAATGATTCAGAGGCATTTATTGTTACTTACAAGGGTCATTCTGTCTGACACCTACATGTGCATAATTATAGCCAAAGCTCTAAAATTGTATAAAAAGCTTTTTGCCTGCTTTTTTTCCCAGTCAGCAGAGCAAAGATTATATCTAACTGCTGCATATGCTTTCATATATTTGAAAGCAATCTCTCTCTTCATAAATGTGCAACTGTTCTGGTTAGAAACAGCTGCAGCTGCTGCTAGATGTTTTCTGCCTAGAGCAGTTTGACAGTACAGAGAGTGAAAAATCTAGAGTGATTTTCACATTGAGAAGGAGGGTCTAACCTGGGGTTGGGGGTGGGGTGCTGAAAATATGAACTCATCATAATAGATAAAAAGAAAGAACAAACAGCAGCATGATTCATATCAGGCTGATCCACAGATACAAAATTTAGGATCCAATTTAAAGAACCCAGAGGGTAATGTTACCTCTTTCTTTCTGCTTACTACTACCTGGGTGTTTGCTTTAGGGGCTTAGTAACAGGAAAAACATCTCTAGATGGATTTCCATTAAAATCCCTAGGGATGCTTTGGAGCTAAATTTGAGGAGACTTCTCAGTTTAATTCTTACTATATTCAGGGAAAAAAGTACTATTGGATCTGATCTTCAAAGAAATTGTATTTATTTAAGACTCAGATATTTTTGTAAACCCCAATATTGGTGTAAAAATTCAGTCTAGAGCCTTTCTGCAAGGGAATCTTGTTAGATGGAAAATCTTTATCTTTGGGAAACAAAAATTTAAGGTACATGATTTGGATCCAAGGAAAGGCCTCAGAAACAACAGAGTGGGGGATAAGGAGATAGATAGAGACAGACAGACAGACAAGAGACAGACCAAATTTTAATTATATAGTAGGCACCAATACCAAAGACAGGACCAACCCTAAATGTTCACAGTGAATACTGTGTAAGATTGATTGATAAATAAATAGAAAATCTGTAGTTGGTTTTACTGTGGAAGCAAGAGACCACACTACCCAGACTGAATGAAATCTGATGCAACATTAGCATGACTTCTAAAAGATGTAGGGAACTATTCAGCTAAAATGTGGAGAAGTATTTCTGGATTAAAATAGTGACTTCAAACTTCCTGCTGGATTTTCTTTACCTTTCTCTAATGGCTAATTTATAGTACCTACACAAGAAAGTGGAGATGATTCCAGCTTTATAAGTGAAGACACAGAAGATAGTATAGTTGAGAATAGAGGAAGAGCTCCTAGTTTATTCTCTACATCAGAATCAATACAATACTCAGAATTCTTACTCATACACAAAATATTAGTAAATATGAAATCTAAGTAGTTATCTGTAATTTTTTTTTCTGTTTACATTGTAGTAGTTGAAAAAGCTCTAAGGAGTAATAAGTGAAACAGGAAAACAGAGAATGTGGACAATGGAGATGATTCCAGTGTTACAGAATGAAATGAGAAAATAATTTTAAGCCTACTCACCAAATGATTAGAGTGAATACTGGTATGAAAGCCCTAACAGAATCTCAGAAGAAAGCAAAGCACAAAGGAATAGAGTACACTATTTCCTCCAAGTTTTCTTTCAATTTATGTTATTCCTTCAGGTAACAGAAAATCAGTAAAATAGTAATACTACAACTTGGGGGTGGACATGGGAACAGTCTCAGATACCACGAGAAGAGTTAAATCTGAGCAAGATGAAAATAAATGCTATGCATGCATTCTATGGAAGGAAAGTAACATACTCTCCAAGCAATAAATAAAGAGGGGAACTTAGCTCAATGTATGGAAGATAATTCTACAATCATTGCATGATACAAAGAGCTATTTAATTAGAACATTAACTTAATATAAAGAACAATTAGAGGCCATAATAAAACAACAGAAAGAGATAAGAAAGGAGATTACAAAAAGAACAAGAGGCCAAAACAGCATGATTATGCAATTATTGAATAAATTGAAAACACCACTACAGCTGAATCACATAGAAAAAGATTAAGATAATAAATAGCATACACATGAAAAAGACAAAAATGTTAAAGCACTTAGAGATACCATCCAACATAAACATAATTTTTGCCTATGTTAGAAAATCAGCAAACGAAACAGATCTATTGAAAGATACAATGCCGGAGAATTTCCATGTTATAATGAAAAAAATAAATAAAAGAAGAATTTGCAGACATAAGAACACTCTGAGTGCCAAAGTAAATAGAGATATACACACTAGTTAACTTACACAATTTTAAGGATAAAAGAATAATTCCCCAAATATATGGACTAAAAAAAGAAAAATAATAGAATGCATGTGTACATAATGGGAGTGGTATGGTAGAAGGATTTTGGCTTGAGTTAAAATTTCTTAAGAAGAACTAGAGGGTAGGGGATGTTGTGACAGACCCGAATCTCACCTATACAATGGCTGGTGTTACAACTTCCATCTGCGCTTCTTGGGAGGAGAGGAAGGGAGAAATGCAATTTTTCAGTGTCACTAGGCACATTTCAAGTGCTCAAAAGTCATATATGACCAGTGGCCGCTACACTGGAAACAGAGATATAGAGTGGCCTCCACTTAATGTTAACAGTGATAACTCATATTAAAATGTGTGATGTTATTTAATATTTTACTTTTGTGTTTGTATTTTCTATGTAAGGGGTGATTATGAACGTTATTAAAGGACCACTGAGGAGAGATTGGAAATGGGGTTGGGGAGTGTATTTTGAAAAATGTCTGGAAGTCCTATAAGAATTCATGATGAGAAAGATAAAGCAGTGATTTCTGAACTTATATTTTGATCATAAATTTTACCTCTGGAGTTTTTCAATCTGAAACATGACAAGATATATCAAATCAAATAAACCTTAGTTTTTGTTTTTGTTTTATCTTGTGGTGAAATGGGGAATATCAGTTCTTTATTAAAACTGATAAACTATAAAAGGACCACAGTCCTTTCCAAAGTATAATAGGATTTGTATTCTCTTGACTTTCAACTCTATTATCCCAAGCCTGCTTGATTCAGTCTTCCTCAGTGGATTTCAAACCCTCTTGGACTACAGTAAGGAAAGAAGCAGCCATTCATATTTGATGTGATTTACATATTTCCCATCTCTGCTTACCCCCCAAGACAGTGATCTCCAAATTTCCAGTTCATAGTTCCTTCCAAGAAGTTCAATACCTCTTCTTTCTTGGTAGTCTCATCACTGAGCTTCTCTGTATACAGTGGATTCCCTCTATGAAAGCTTCCCCTGTGTTGTTCAGTATTGTGTACTCAGCCATTTTCTCTGTTGATATTGATTTTATTATATTTATTATTTATTTTTTCGCTGTTAATGTACAGTATTCTTGGAAAGAATAATAGTTCACACATAAGAATTTTGTCCCTAATTGTACTCCTGTGAGCACATATGCTAACATTGTCAGCAGTATTATTTTTAAATCCAAAATATTAAATATGACCTATATTGCTCTGAGTGAGTTTGCAGTTGTGTTTCTTACTCTGCTAGATTAAAATCATTGGCCATTATGTGTACACTTATATCAAGCACATTATTTTAGTACATGAGTAATAATGCTAATAATGATAATACAATGATAATGACAATACAATAGATACTACAGGCAAGACAGCTTTAAAGACAGAAAAGGAAGTGCAATGTGGGGACTCTTAAATTTCCCCTTACTAGCAATTAAAAATCATTTGGGAAAGAGAAAGAAATCAAATAAAGTTAGTTTTAGACTATTGAAATAGAGTCTGGTTTTTAAAAAAAATAGTATTGATTTACAATATCAGCAATATGAAATGCTTTTTTGATTTCCAATAGGCCTGCACTCTCATTTTTCTGTAATTGGCACATGAAAAATACAACTTTTATATTTGTGTTGCATTTTAACACAAATATGAGGCAGGAATTCTAGGCTTGGATACCTCTGAAAACTTAATGATCTAGTGTTACAAAATGTTTAAAGATATTTTGGATGAATATTGATACTTAGAAGTCAGCCAATCTCTGGAAAGAGTACCGTTGTTAAGAAACAGTGAACTGAAGAATACATATATCTCTTTAACCTAAAATCTAGTCATAGAGTATTAAATAAAAGAGTATTGAAGAATGACTTGAAATTAAATGTTTAAGATTTCATTTATTTTAGAGTTTCTTTATTATTCACAATATAAGTCAACCTGCCCATTACTCAAAATAAAATGCAAGCAAGGGAAACCATAAAGGTTTGTAACTGGGAAATATAGATATTCTTTGTATCTAGTGGAAAATAACAAATCTTCCATATTTGTTAGAATATACTACCTTTAGCCTCAGTTCTCTGCCTTATTTGAAAATAAATATGCTGAATGTTGCCAAGTGCAATCTTACATGTGGCGATATTGTTAATTATGAAGAGCAATTAATAAGACAAGCTAAAGAATTACTATAGCTGTGCACTTGCTATCCTACTCCTACACTAGACAGGGTAATAAGCAAAATATGAGTTCATTCATAAAGACAGATAGATCTGAGTTCAAATCCTGCCTTTGCTGCTACATTACTGTGTAATCTTAGATGAAATCCTTGATCTTTTTTACATTTGTTCCTTCTTTCTGTTAAAGAAAATAGAAAATTTTGAAAACATTTATTTAAATTCTTATCCAATTGCCCCTAATTCAAATAAAAATATTTTATTAAATGTCTAAGATTCAATTAAGTAACAGATGAGATTTATACATTACTTGGAATTTTCTCATTCTTCTTTATAACTTAGAAGACAGACCCCATCACTGCATCAACTCTGCCCCAGTGATAGTTATTGCCAAGATAACTCAATTGATAAAGATTGTGAGGACACATTTCTTTTAGGTTCAGCGGAAGAGAATATGGTGATTAATTAATGATGTCCTAGGGTCCAGCAGGGCTATGCATTTGCTAGACTTGTAAACCATCAATCATGGCTTTAGCATGTTTTCATGGTTAACATTTGATTTCTGATTAATATCACCACATTTGGCATGATATTAACACAATAAGAGAAAGTAATAAATCAGAAATCAAAAGGCTTAGATCCATGGGACAATTTGCTCTTACTAGTTTTTTGATTTTGGACATTTTTTTAGTAATTTTTAAAATTGTTGTAAAATATACATAGAAATTTACCATTTTAACCATTTTTAAGTGTACAGTTCAGTGACATTAAATGCACTTACAATGTTGTGTAACCACCACCACTATCCAGCTGCAGAACTTTTTCATCATAAATTACTGAAGTTCTGTTCCCATTGAACAATAACTCATCATTCCTCTCTCTCCAACCCCTGGTAACCTCTATTCTATTTCCTATCTATGAATTTGCCTAGTGTAGCTAACTTGTGTAAATGGAATCATATAATATTTGGCCTTTTGGACATATTTTTATTCTTATTTCATTTTCTTTATCGCAAATTATATCAAAAATATCAACTTATAATACTGTTGTAAGATATTAATACAATAATTTTTGTGAAAGCACTATGTCAATTATAACATTTTACCCTGTTACATATTATTATTTTATATACATCATATTTAGACAATGCATTTAAATTTAGTATGAGATAAATTTGTGCTGGATTTTTCCAGTTCATAAATGTAGGCTTTTTCAGTTGGTTGCATATTCTTTTCTTTAGTTCTTTAAAATCACTTCTTTCTAAAATTGCCTTGGTATTTTAATAAAAATTACTTTTCATTAAAACAAATATAAAACCATTTTTCTTCATCAGAATTGTGATGATAACAGGCATAATTACTATTAAATGGATACATCAGATATTTACATTCACAATTGAACTCCATTTATAATGAAATTAATGTTTTTTTTCTTTTTTTTTTTTTTGAGCATCAAAGGCATTTCATTTCCTTTTATTTTTAGACAATTGATTTTCAAGCTCTTTAACTTCAGGAACAAGGAAATCAAATATGTTCTTAATGTGAAAATCTGTGTCCAATGTCTCCAAGATCATATAGGAAGAATACATTTTAATACTCTTGTTTAAAAATATGGGTAAAATGACACCAATGCTTATACTTTAAAAAGGTTGACAAAACCTAGAGTTTCCTCTCTCATAGTATTTTTTTTCCCCTCTGCAGAACTGAGAATCCCTCTTTCTTGCCCTCTAAATACAACTCATTAGCCAATAACAACTTTTGCCTCCTAAATATCTCTTCAATCCATTCATTTATTTCCATATGTAGTACCAGTGATTTAATCTCCAAGTTATTAGCATTTCTTTCTGGGACTATTGCAGTAAGTATCTAACTAGGTTACCCTCTGGCCTCTTTCCTAATCCATTTTTCACAGTGAAGTGAGATTAATCATTCAGA
Source organism: Lemur catta (assembly GCF_020740605.2). NCBI lineage: Eukaryota > Metazoa > Chordata > Mammalia > Primates > Lemuridae > Lemur > Lemur catta. The sequence goes on along the minus strand of NC_059132.1, from coordinate 89,294,010 downwards.
TAGATCTGATCTTGGCTCACTTCCCTGATGACAATGGCATTTTTTGATCCCTACTCATATCTCTAGAGTCATCAGTCCTACAACTCCTTTGTTCTCTTTCCTCCATACAATAATATAAGTTTTCATTCAGTTCCTCATTCTTCTCTCCCCCATTATAGTAACTGTCTCATGGTGTTTCCTCTATCTGGAATGTTTTCCCTTTCCCCTTCACCAAATTACATTCTCAGCTGTCATATTTTCCTCAGGGAAGCATTTTTGGAGCTAAGTTAATTGCCCTCAGGCCCAATATAAGTTCCCATAGAACAATGTTCTCTTTTAGGACTTTTCAACATTGGCATTTTGCATTAGTATGCACAAATATTTTATTAATATCTAGCCTTACTTTAAGACAGACAGTTCATAAAGTCTGGATATTTTCAGTATTTTTACATCACTGGATCTTCATACCCTAAAACAATCTAACCCCAAAACAGTAATAAATATGTCACAGGTGCTTGTTCTGTACCATGCATGTGTTATTTTATTTACTCCAAAAAATAGACATATAAACTGAATACTAGTATTATTATTATTTTAAAACTGAAGAATTATAGGCAAAAAGAACAAATAAATTGCAGAGGTCACTCAGCTGCTTCATGGAAGAATTGGGTTTTGTTCTTTTTTTTTGTTTGTTTGTTTGTTTGTTTTGTTTTGTTTGAGACAGAGTCTCGCTCTGTTGCCTGGCTAGAGTGAGTGCCATGGCGTCAGCCCAGCTCACAGCAACCTCAAACTCCTGGGCTTATGAGATCCTACTGCCTCAGCCTCCCGAGTAGCTGGGACTACAGGCATGCACCACCATGCCCGGCTAATTTTTTCTCTATATATTTTTAGTTGGCCGGATAATTTCTTTCTATTTTTAGTAGAGAGGGGGTCTCGCTCTTGCTCAGGCTGGTCTCGAACTCCTGACCTCAAGCAATCCACCCGCCTCGGCTTCCCAGAGTGCTAGGATTACAGGCGTGAGCCACCGCGCCCGGCCAAGAATTGGGTTTTGAACTAAAAACTCTGGAAGACTCTGGCTGCAGAAGCCTGCTAAGAACCTCTGTGGCTCACAGAGTAGACAGTTACTGAACATGGGTTGAATAAATAGCTGCCCTATTTCTCAGGACAATCATAAATCATCATGAAACAAATGTGTGTTCCTACTCATGTATTCAAAAATTGAATTTTGTATAATTTATTCAATATATAGTTTAAGTTGAATGATACCAAATACAGTCTCCAATTTGGTGAAAATCCACTTGGTGGTTTTTGTATGATATAGTGCAGACAGAGAGAATGTAATTCTGTTTACATAAGTTATGTCAAAAGTAATGCAGGTTCTGTATGGAGGCTAAAAACTGCAAGCAAATATTTGAAAGTTTCCTTACATAATGAATAATATTCAAATGTTTAATAAAGGATTTTGATGGTATTTTCTGAACATCACGTTCAGACAAAATTTTAACTTGATAATTCAATTGTTGATAAATGAGCAGTAGACCAGGTTTCATTCTGTTTAACCCTTTATTTTAAATCATGACTTCTTTCTACATACAGACAAGCCCTGGTCTAGGCATTATGGACTTTAATACAAATAAAGCAAAAAAAGAATACATGATTTGTTTCATTTCTTATGCTAGGATTATGACGTTTTCCTAATGTACTATAATATTAATATATAAGCCTATATTTTTGTATGGATCACAAAGTCTTTTGTGCCATGACCCCAGATAGTTTTCCTAGCCACCTCTGGCACTTTATTGCCATACTTTTAGTTCACATCATTTTGGGCCTTTACTCTGGCATCCAGTATAGTTGCATATGCTTTCCACAGTGTGTCTCCCATTCCTGGCATACAAATATCTGTCTTATCCATCTGGGGAATGTCTATGCATCCTACAAGACTCAGCTTACAGTAATTTTCTTTCGTATGCCTTTGAAACAGAAACTTGTGTGCGTTTTTACTTTCTATTGTCATCTTTTATTTAACCTCTCCTTCTCTGATATAAACTGTGAACTTGAAGGCATGGGCCATAGGGGAAGGCAGTATAAGAAGGTGGTTAAGGGCATAGCCTCTAGATTTGTAATGACTGGATTCCATTTTTGACCCCAGTGTATATTAAGTGGCAACTTTGGACAAGTTGCTTAACATCTTCAGATCTCAAATTCATCATTCCTAGAATAGAGAAATTAATAGTACTTACATCATAGGCCTATAATATTTCTTAATTTTTTTCTAGATAAATGAGAAAATTTTTCATTATACAGGGTGATTACTATGATAGTAGTGATATTTTGTCATTTTCATTATTATTCTTATTAATATCTTTTAATTGTTAGTATCTAATATATAAATAGAATCTACTACTAATTATAGTTTATATTAATTGCTAATGGTGAGCCTGCTGTTGTTCTAAGTGCTTTGTAATATTAACAGATTTAATACTCACAACAAATTTATGAGTTCTGGTTTATTATCATTCCCATTTTACAGGTCTTGAACCTGAGGCATAGGCATACTAAGTCATAGAGTATTTAAACCCATGTAATCTAACTTTGGTGCTCTTGTAAATAGTCAATACAGTTTAGTGCCTCAATAGGGAATAACATGTTTGATTATGAATGAATTTATCAAATGAGGTTTGAAGAAGATCAAATTTTAATATGCCTAAACCTATCACTTATAATGCAACTACTAAGAATTTCTCATTAGCAATACAAAATTAAGGATATTGACTCTATATAGAGCCTACAACTACAATAAGTATATGTTACATAAGTGACTAATAATCATATTAAATACTTAAATTTCAAATACAAATTTAGGGTAAACAAGAAAACAGATAATTTACAACCACTTAAATGAAGTGGGTAGTGTGAAGACTTAGTGATTACAGACCTAAGGTAACTGGATATTTTGTGAGCAAAGGGGTACTTTCTAAAACAGATGAATCAACAAATGTGAGAAATTTTGCAGTTTCAGAAAATAATTTCTTTCAAAAAATTAAATAAAAAGTTTTAGAAATGATAAAGTTTTGCCAATTTAAAATTAAAAATGTTTTAATCAACATATAGTTTTATTCTTTCATGTTCATTACATTAAGATTTATTTTCATGATTTTCAGTCAGAGAGTATTCTTTTTGATTGATCTGTTGAGGCCTAGGATTTGTAAAATAAATTCTTCATTATCATGACTGAATTTTAAGCAGATTTGTAACATGATCTGCAAACCATATTCTTACTTGTAAATGTTATCCATTATCTCTCAGGTTATACATTTGAAAAAGTACATTATTTTAACAGTTATAAATATAGAGGTTAGGAAGGAACAGAGAAAAAATCCATGTAACCCAGTCATCACTAATTTTCAAAGGCCTTTTACCTCTTAAACAGCATGCATGAAAATCTCTACAAATTTAGAATTCTTAAAAGCCAATTAGTTATTCCTCAATCAACTCTATCTTAGATATGAACGTGTAAAATAAGCAACAGAATTATGTATTAATATTTATATTCCTGACATACACATACATATGTGTCATATTTAATTATTTTACCAATTTTATCATACTTATTCTTCACAGGAACTCTCTTAGATAGTTCATATTTGCATTCCCATTTTAGAGATGAAGAATTTGAGGCTTAGAATGATTTATTAGTACCAAAACAGTACCCTTTGAATTAATTGGCAGAGCTGGGATATGAACCCAGATACTTTGACTCAAGAGCAATAAAGGTTGCATTGAACCCTCTTATTCTTGGAGCAATACCATTTCATTTTTTACTAAATAAATACCATCTGATTTATGTTAACTAAATTATTAAAATAAAAAATGTAATTCATATGTATGTCTGTTTTCTGGTAAAGGGGGTAAGAATGCTTGTTTATGTAATCTTAGATAATAAAATAATAATTTCACAGAACACCTATAAGAGTGTCTGTCCACCTGTTAAGAATTGGCACGTTTGTGGAACTGGAACATTGCTTAGTTGTGATGAAGAAAGATGCTTTTCTTTCCAATACTTGCTGGATTTTTGTTTTTAAATTCATCTATTTATTCAAGTGTTTGTGCACTTACTCCACATATATACTTGAGTATATACTACATGCCAGACACTCTGCTTAGAGTATTCAATGCCAAAAAAAGAATAGTATAATTTCTACTCTCATGATACTTGATTCTAGCCGATCTTTATTTCAGATCTTCATAGAAAGCTAGAAAGCAAGCAGGTTATTTTAGAATGTCAGGAATGTCATTTTTGAAATACTTAACTAAATGTTGAAGTGTTGTTGTGGGGAATATCAATATTTAGGTTCTGCCCAAGTTGTTTTCTTTTGTCATCCTGACTCTTGGTCTTTTCCTTATTTTCTCCTCTGTTGCATTTTTCCCCACTTTTGATGGTTGCCCTCTTGCCACTGAGCTGTTATGCAAAATGAAAGAATTGTTGTTCTCTATCTGAAATGCTCAAGGTTTATATTTTAGGCCCAACAATATATTTTCAAGATGTTTGCCTTGCTCTCTGCTCAATTTCAGTTTCATCTGTTTCCTGGGATGATTCTGTCTAATCTGGATAGTCTGTACCGTATTTTTCGCTGATGAAGCAGTGTTTAAAAAACATTCTGATGCCTGGTATAAAGAAAAGGGCTTCTAAATAAAATGTTTAAGAAAAGTCCTCTTACTCTAAAGACTTTGTAAAAATTTCTCTCCCTTCTTCCATAGCAGTTAGGGTTTTTAACAATCTTATTCTCATTGCATGTACGCTATAGTAGAACAAGAATTTTTAAAAAGGATGTGCAATATAAAGGTTTACAGATGAAAATAATATTGCTATTATACCATGGATATCAAGACCCTTAATGCTTATTTTCGTATCATAGGGAAATATTACTATTTTAACCAAATGTTAAAGAAAAAATGAAAAATAATTATAATCAGACATGCAAAATTTTCTTTACCAACTTACAATTAAATTTCCTATATCACACTTGAAAGTAAGCAAAAAGTAAAGAAAAAAAATCTGTAGGTATATTTAGATAGTAGACAAACCAAAGAAAAATTTCTCAATTAATTACTCATTGGAATTCTGTAAATAAAAATGAATCTAGCACAATTTTTTAAAGTGTAAGATGTTATAATTTGCACCAAAAAGATAATTAATCAATATGTAAACAATGTAAGTATGTAGCATTTATTCTGCTTGTATCATATAGAACTACAATTTTTAGTGGGATTTTTTTGTGTGTATTGTAACACAATACAGTGTAAATTGAACATGTATTGATAAATACCCTTAGATATAGAAACACTGTGTTTCTAAGTTGCTAACATAAAAAAATGTTAAATGTGCTAGGCTATATTTAAGAATTTTTGAAGGTAACTGATGATTAAAAAAGTCACTACTTCAATTTATCATTCTTGCTCAGCTATTAATTATTTCCATTACATTTAACTGCAAATAAGAAATAATTTGGCTTTGTTAGCTCCTTGAATATTGTTGCTCAAACTGCTTTATTTCTTATATTGTTTTAAAAATCACCAGGAGAATTAAAGAAAAAAAAATAACTAAAATAATAGGTTCTTGTGTTGTTTACTGAACAAAGAATGTAATAACTGAAAAACTCGTATGGTTTAGAGCAGTTTTCTTTATTATTTATTGCTTATAATGTTTTTTTACCTCTTTGGCTATAGAAGAACTTTGAAAGCTCCCCTTTCTGCCTCCTAATGTAGCTCCTGCTCCTGGTCCTCCTCAGCTCCAAATACTCTTCCCCCTAAAGTAGATTTGAGAAAAAACAGAAAGTGTCCAATCACCCCAAAGTTCTGCACCAGGCACCCACTGCTTTATGCACAAGCACCTGATCATCTTGGCCACCTGTGAGTTCAAACACTGACAGCTGTTGTGAGGGACTCGTAGCATGTTCTTCCTCAGCAAGTAATGAGCCCTAAAGTGAAGGCCTCAGTCCCTCACTGTCCTGTATAACACTTTCTCATTCATTCGCTCAATATTTACTGCTATAGTGAGTACCCATTAAGTCTCGGGCACTGTTCTAGATCACAGGGACAAAATAATGAACAGCACAACATCTTTTTCCTCATGAAATTAATATTTTTGTGCATGAAGACAGAAAATATGTAAATGTTGAAGACCAGTTCAGATAGCAACAAGCACAATCATGAACATTAAAGGAATTAAGAGAAACTGGTAGAGAGTCTCTGCAAAGATTATATAGAAAGTGATAATTAAATGATAAGTAGAAGGAAACACATGAAGATGACAGAAAAGACTTTTTCAGGTGTTACAGTTTCTCTGTGGATGAGAAAAAGAACTGAATTGTCCAAGAGACAGAAGGTAAACCAGTGTTGCTGAAATGGAATAAATGAGAGTGAAGAGTTGAAAGTAAAGTTAGAAAGGTAAATGTAGCCACAACCTTTAGGCACCTAAAAGCAATGATAGGGTTGACTGCAATTTCCTGGATGAAGTTAAGAATTACTTTTAAAAAGACCTCAATTAAGGCCAGCTGCTGGTAATTCCACCATTTTAGGAGGCTGAGGCAGAAGGATTGCTTGAGGCCAGGAGGTCAAGACCGGCCTACACAACACAGGGAGAGCCCCAAGTCCCTATTTAAAAAAAAAAAAGAAAAGAAAGAAAGAAAAGAAAAGAAAAATTTAAAATTAGGTGGGCCTGATGGTGTGTGCTTGTAGTCTCAGCTACTCCCAGCTATGCCCAGCCCAGGAGTTTGAGGCTGCAGTGAGCTATGATCACTCCAGCCTGGGTAACAGAACAAGACTCTTTCTGAAAAATAAAATAAAGTTAAATTAAAATTAAACAAGAAAAACTCAATTAAGTCCTCAGGGGAAGACCAACTTTTCTACAGTGTATATTAAGATGAAGGAAATGATTTCATTTTTTTCAGTTATATACTATATACCTCAACACATGTGCACCTATACTTGCATATTTGGTGTGGCTCAACATTTATATATAACACGCATATTGAGAGTGTGCTGTACATATTGGACTACCCACAAAAGAGTGTTCTCCTGAAAACTCCATGGAAACCAGTTGTGACTGCATGGCTATTGCCACATCCAATCACAAACAGAGCTACGTATGTGATAGAGCACAAGCCAGTTTTTCCACAATGTACTGCTGGTATATCTGGCTCTAGATCCCGAGAGCTAGGTCAGTGCTCCTCTTTCCCTGCAGTTAAAGCTCCCCAAGCAAACTCCTAGGATAGTTCCTCTTCTGAAATCTGATTAGCCTGACTTTGCTAGACTTTTGTGTGTTGTGCTAGGATGCCATGGGCAAGGGGACACCTCCACACTCGATACAACTTATGTCTCTCAGTGTTTCCCTCAATGACCACCACTCCAACAGGCCTTGTGTAGGACCCACTTGGTCATTGTCCTTATTTGTTTTCCTAATTCATATCCATTCATGCAATGGCTACTAAAACACAATAGTGTTGGGACATGGATGGAATGCCAGCTTTTGTTAGCAAAGTCTACCTGGAGAAGATCATTTTTTTGAGCAATAATATGACTATTGCAGGCTAAATATACACAACAGAGATAAAAGAATATTGAAAGAAAAAGAGAAATCCTGCCAAATTCTGGAAATAGGATGGCTTATTATAAAGAAAACCAAATTGGATGTTATAAAATAAATGTTAGGCCCTAAGTAATTTCAAACAATTATTAAATTTTGTAACAGTTGGTAACTTTAGAAAAATTATATATATATATATATATAAACACACACATATACATATATATTATCAATACATTGGCTTACATAGTTATGGCTAGAATTGAACATGTTAAGTGCTTTGCAAACATTACAAAGAATAAAGTTAGGAAAAGACAGCTCTCCTAATACCCAGGTTTTTAAAAATCTCCAGTAATCATTTTTAGTTTTCTTTCCTGTATCACACCCTTACAACTATAGCTAGAAGTGTAAATGCTTATGATATTTTCAGCTATATGAACACTGAATCAACTTTTTAAGGAAATGCAATCTTTGCTTACAAAATTCTTTACATATTCTATTATGTAGGTGAGTGTCAAAAAGTAATATAGGCAAAATGCAATGTTCAATTATTGATTTCATTGTACTTCTGCTCAAGTCGTCTGGAAATATTTCTGTTTGGTGGGAGAACTAATGAGATTTCCATGAAAATATCCACGCTGTCCTAAGTGAAGTATTTTCTACTTTGCACTGTAATGCGTAATCTGCATTGCTAATTTGTTCACATATGATTTTCAAAAGATAACTTTCCAAATCACTACTTTTTTCAAGTAAATTTTTGTGGAGATATATATATATTTTTTAAATTATATTTTAGTTTCTGTTACTGGAAAAATGACATCGTCACTATATTAATTATTTCTATGAGATTTCCAAATTTGTGATTTGTTTGTAACATCCATTTTATTTAAAATATGTTTGCAATATTAAAATCTTCCTTCTTTAATTTCTACTATAAGTGCCTCTCTACAAAGATCTTTCCCATCCAAAAACAACTTCATATTTTGCAGACATTTTCTCCTAAAAATTTCTTGGAATTTTTTTTTTTTTTTTGTATTTAAAATTATAGTGAAGTGATGTTAAGGTAAACACCTCAATGTACCTACCCTCAGGAGATGACATTATTAACTAATTATTTTCTTATTTAAATATTCCATCTTTAATGTTTAAAATGACATGTTTATTATATATTGGCTTCTTCCATAATATTGTTTTTATTTCTGGACTTTCCTTCCTTTTACAATTAATTATCTGTCTATTCTTACTGTTTAGCACATTATTTTAAGCGTTTACTGCCCTCATTATATCTTCTATTCATCTCAAACTCAGCATGCCCCAAACCTCATTCAATTCACTTCCTGCTTTTTCCCAGCACTCAGCAGAGTTTTTTACCCTGTCAGGTAAATGGTGGCTTGTAGCATAGATCCATACTGGTTGACATAGCTCTCTGTGCTGCCAGAAAAAGAAAAAGATAAAGAAAAAGAAAAGGTTCCCAGAGGCTCTGTTCCTCACTTTGAGGGACATCTTTTTGATGTGGAGTTTCCATCTGGCCATTCCCAAATTTTTGCACATGCTTTTCCAATAGCACCCTCACACTAATCTTCCATAGTCAAGCTCTAAGTCATAGATGACTAGGCAACTACCAAGGAAAATATATGATTACATGCTTAATGGGCAGCAACTTGAAAGTACCTCTTGTATTGTGTTTTGATCTTAAGTACAAATTGGAGAATTTCAGAATATTTTTATTGTTTTTAGACAATGGAGATCTGGAGACATTATGCAGTCTCTTAGTCTCTTACCTTACAGAGAAGTTGCTGTTATAGTTCTATTTCAGAGTTAATTACAAAGTTGTCACTGAAACAAAAATTTTCTCTTTACCTGCAGGTGGAGAGGTGGATGAGTAGCAAAATAAGGAAATAGATAAATAAAAACTGGTAAAAACTGACTTTGTGATCTTCTTTCCTAAATTACATCCTCTTATAATTTATTTTTTTCTTTCCTTTTATGTTTTTCTCCTATCTCAGTGGAAGGTATCATCCAATCATATGAGTCAGAAACAGGCCTCTCTCCTTCACTTCTCAAACCCAATCCAATACTAATTAATCTAAAAGTAGCTTTAATTTTTCTCCATTTTTCTCCATACCCATAGTGAAGTCAAATGTAATCATTCACTGGCCCACTATAATGGCATTCTACCTGGCTACAGCTATCAGGAGGGACCCCCTCCAGATTATCTTTTACTCAGTGATTTTTTTGAAAATGCAAAATTGAGTTTCACTCTCCCTTCTTTTTTTTCTTTTGAGACTGGGTCTTACCATGTTGCCCAAGCTCATCTTGAACTCCTGGGCTCAAGCAATCTTCCTGTCTCAACTTCCTGTAATTCATCCTTCTTAAAGTTCTTCAGTGCTCTTAGGATAAAGGCAAAACTAACTTAATAAGGACTGTGAGGACTCATATGCTCTGGCCCTTGCTGACATTGCAGTCCTTACCTGACACCACACACAACTCCAGCTTTCTATCAGCTCCTCAGATATACCACAGTGTTTGTTCCGGGCTTGGAGGCTTCTACCTGCAAGATTTTTCTTTCTGCCTATAGAGATTCCTCATCTTTCTGCTTAAGTTACTACTTATCTTTCAAGCATAAATAGACGTACTTGTGTGAGACCCTATTTGTATTCTAAGTCAAGTTCTTTTGTTATTTATTCTCATTGAACTAGCTTCTATTCTTCTATGGCTCTTATATCAATTTGAAATTGTACATGCAATTTATCATTTATTTCATTAATGTTCATCTCCCCAGGTAGATAATATGCTCTATGAAAAGATACTTGTGAAAATTAGTTCTTTGGATTGTGCCCTTTGTGAACTCAGTGTTGGGTACCCATTGGTTATTGACTCTTTCTCCTCCAAAGACAGCTTTTGCTTTACTGTTTGTCTCATTTTGTGTCCTGAGAGGCTGGCTTGGCTTTCTACCTGCTGAAAGCATGCAGATTGTCAGGCTTGCATCGGTAAGGAGCTAACTGTCATATTGGGGGCCCCAAGAATATGGCCAGACAGAAACATGGTTTGCATCCTGCCTTAGTGCATTCAGGCTACTCTAACAAAACACCATGAACTAGGTACCTTATATACAACAGAACTTTATTTCTCACAGTTCTGGAGGGAGAAAATCCAAAATCAAGTCTCTGGCATAATCGGTGTCTGGTTGAGGCCTGCTTTCTGCTTCATAGATGGTGCTTTTTAGCCGGGGAGGTGGAGCTCCTTTATAATCCCATTCATGAAGGCTACTTTCTCATGACCTAATCAATCCCAAAGCACCCACCTCACCTTGGAGGATAAGATTTCAGCATATGAATTTTGAGGAGGCACAGACATTTAAACCATAGCACATCTCATTTGAAGCTAATGTCCTACTAACCATTGCCAGGTCTGGGAGGGGTGGGGGTTGGGGGAAAGGCAGTACTGGTGTTTGTCTAAGTCTTTGTTTTGGTTATCTGTGGGACTGGTTCAGCATCTGTCTTTGGGGATGTCTCTTGTATCCATGGTTAAGTCATAAAAGGATTATTTGTTTTAGGTTTGAGTCACTTGTAATAAATAGATATATTTTGGTTTAAGAAAGAAAAGGGGAGTTAAATATTGCCAGCAGTAGTTGCCATTTGTCCTAGCTGAAACCTGATAATAAGATATTTTAAAGGATTTTTTAAAAAAGATATCTATGGTCAGAAGTTGACCTAATTGGAAGCTGATACTCAGAACTTAATAGGAACTTTTACTTTTTAAAATCCTGTCCGTTCTTCCTATTTGATCCTGCTCTTCCCATGGGAACTTCTCAGTTGACTCAAATGCCATTCTCAAACTCCTGATGATTATATACTCCATGCTGTCCCTTTCCCTCTTGTTGGCATGATTTTACTGCAGAAATTTATTAGCTACTTTGGGAAACTTAAGATCTCCCCAGACTGGCTCCTCTAAGCCCTTTTTCTTCCTATTGTTCTGCTTTTTCCTCTTTTTTTTTTTTTTTAGCTATCTTCCCTCTTGAATCCTTTGATATGCTCCCCTTCAAGCCCCTACCTCCTCCATTTTCCATCATTTATTTTTCTTCACTACATAATCCCTTCAAAATTTAGAAACCCTTACTATTATGTTCATGATAGTAATTTGCACAAGTTAAATAAGAATCTGTTCTCTTTATAAAAGGATATAATTGGGAAAAAATTTGTTTTTATTACCATGGCCTTGACTGAATATCATATTTTAAAATGATGCATAAAGTCAGATATGACCAGATAGATTTAAGAAACAAAAGTTGAGCCAATACTTAAAAGCTCTCTTAGAAAAACCTGCCCTGGTACCTGGTTTACAGGGTTCCCAGCATTACATGGGAGTAAGGAAAGTAACTTCTTGAAAAGCTGAGGAACTTAAAGATCTCTTGGGGACCTCTAGAAGGGGAGAATTCACCAAAATCTATAAGTACTGAAGGCAAAGTCTAGTGGTGAGTTCCAGGCTTGGCTTCTTAACCTCAAGGGTATTTTTAAAGTTTAATCTTCGATTTCTCATTTAAATCTGCCAGCAAAGCAGACTTAAAAATAGACTTTATGGTTAATCACTATTCTTGCTGCACTTATATAAATAATCAGGACAAAATAATGGCTGTGGAAGATGCTTTTAGTAGAGTTCCAAAAGAGGTCGTTCTCTCTGTTTACTTTGAGACTGCTGGTTTTTCAGAGCTAGCACGCCACTGAACTGGGCAGAAAAGGGGGAAGAAAATTGACCCAAATTTAGTCATTACAAACTCTGCTGCCTTACAGAAGTATAGTCATTTCTGTAGGAGAGACAATTTTCCATTTTCAGTTTCTTCTATGGCTTAGTTAATTTCAGAGTTTCTGAAATGTTTAGTTTTATTTATTTTGACATTATTTTAAATACTTTTGTGGAGACTGGTTTAGTAAAGTCCTCACTTCATTCTGGAAGTAGTTTTGTTTTCCAAAGAAAATATTTTTAAAATTTGAGATATATGTTGTTTTAGAATTATGTTAATATAGTTTACAAATGTATAATACATCCTTTTAATTATTTCAATTACATAATAATAAATAAATAAATAACATATTCCCAGAAAAGTAGAAGTCAGAAGTATAAAACATAGAGAGTATATATTAACAAAATAATATGAATTCCAGTTATATAATTTTATTGAAAATGCTTTCAGTTTTACTTACAAATTATTTGCAAAAGAAAACTGCTGCAGTGTTATTATAAAATGAACAATATTTTGAACAGGTTCCCTACAGTTTTCTCTTAAAGCTTTAGGATTTTTTAAAGGTCAGCAACCAACTGATTTGTCATTTGATACATAGGTGACTTGAAATAAATCAAAACAGGAATGAAAAAAAAAATTTTAAATGAGAATTGTATAGTGAATATCCAACAGAGAAGCCTTTCTATACTTTAGATCGCTGAAAATATAAGGGGAGGTAAATGTTTTGAAAATCATCTGTAGGTTGTTCAAAGATAATAAAGTACAAAAATATAATTTGTAAAATATTGCACAAAAGATTTATGTGTATTCATAATGCAGATCTTTATCTTATGAGCAATTATCCAATGCCTAGGGCATTGCTCAAAAGAGAATAAGTCCATATAATGGGACCTCCTATTGTGTTGTCTGAGAAGAGAACTCTGCTAGGGTCAGGCAATGAAAGAACAAAGCTATTTTCACTTGGAACCTTGAAAAAACTAACTTCCTAGATTAGTTTAAACTTTTTTCTTGGATCTGCAGCCATGCGTATGAAAATTTGAAAGGACCTTAGTTCACTGCTTTAAGAATACATAACCTCATCAATATTAAGGGTCAAAATTATGCCTAGAATGCAGGTCATTCATTCTTTCAATTAAAGAAAATAAAGAAAAACTGTATTGAAGTCATCATATTGTACTAGATGCTGAGGTGACAGAGTTGAATTTTTCATTTATACCATAGAGGTTACTTTACTGAGAGAACACTCAATTATATATTTTGTAAAAGATTATTTTTTAAAATATAAACATTGAAAGTACAATATTATAATATCATTCTAAAATATAAACAATAATTCAAGCCCCAATAGAAATAAGACATTAAATGTCTGGATATATGTGAATTTAGGAATATTATTACTTTAATTAAACTTCATTATTAAAGCCTTAATATTGAGTTGATTTTTACAAAATAGATATTACATAATTATCATTATGTAACAAGAATGAATACTGACATTCTTTCTGTGTCTAATGTTTTCTATGTCTAATATATCTATCAATCATCTATCTACCTATCTACATGATTATTAAAATTTTTATTTTCAGTAGTATCAGGGGACTTGAAATATCATCTGTAGCTTACCACAGATGAATAAATAAACCAATCTAAGCACAGAGTGTTAGAGCCGGTTCCCCTCGGCCCCAGGAACAGAAAGACAGAGTCACTGAGGCTGCAAAAAGGCAAAGGAGTTTTACTGACTAGCTTGAGCTAGGGTCCAAGCCCCGAGCACCAACGCAGTGGTCTCTTTCCATGGGCCGGGACCCCGCACAGCGGGGGCGCATGTCTTTTATACTTTTCAGCAGATTACATGCACGGGGCATGCCATCCCCCCTCCCTCCCTTAATTCATTTGCTCCTTCAAAAGTGGCTGATTGTCTTGTCTCCTGATTGGTTGGTTTTCAAGCCGCAGGACTGGCTTCTGATTGGTTCATTTTCAAGCCGCAGGACAGGCTTCTGATTATGCCTTGCCCTTCTTACCTGGTTAATTGGTTGGAGGGCCCTGGGACTCTCCAGCCCTTTATCAGGAAGTAACTTGCGGTTATCTCCCCGGGGCCTGTCACACCTGTCACGGCTCCACTTAAGCTAAGTCAGCAAGCCATATTTACAGAAGCAGCTAGCATCAGTTAGAATCAAAGAGAGCACACATTTTTTTTTTTTTTAAAAAACAATTCCCGTTCTTCAAGAGGATCCACAGAGGTGGCCTACTGACTCTTGAACTAAATTAATGCTTATTGCATTAGGCCACTGAGTTTGAGGTGGTATTTTTTGCAAAGTTCTCGTGAGGATAGATATTGTAAAAATTGTCTGATATGGAATCTTTATCCTTTTTTAACATTATTAAGATAAATTTAATATATATAATTCACCCATTTTAAAAGAACAATTCAATGCATTGTAATATATTAATAGAGTTGTACAGTCATTACTTTAATGTAAATTTGTAGAATTTCTATCACCCTAAATAAAAAAAATGTGTCTATGTTCATTCATAGCCCCAGGCAACTACTACACTCTTTTCTATCTCTATATATTTGCCTATTTTTCACATTTCATATAAATGAATCATACATTATGTGTTTTTTGTGTCTTCTTTCACTTAGTATAATGTTTTCTTAGGTTCATCCATGTTGTAAACATATCAATACTTCCTGCCTTTTCGTTGCTGAATATCATTCTTTTATATGTGTGTTCTAAACTTTATCAATTGATAAATATTTGGTTTGTTTTACTTTTTGATTTTTGTGAATAATGTTGCTACAAGCATTCATGTGTAAGTCTTCATGTGGACATGTTTTTATTTCTCTTGGCTATATATTTAATGAGTGAAATTGCTGGATCCTATGGTAAATAAACATTTAACATTTTGAGAAACTGAAAAACTATTTTCCTAAGTGGCTGCATCATTTTATATTCCCACTAACAGTGTACGAAGGTGTTGATTGCTCTGCATCCTTGCCACAACTTGTTATTATTTGTCTTTTTGATTGTAGCCATCATGGGAAGTTGCATCTCATTGTGGCTTTGATTTGCATTTCCCTAATGACTAACAATATTGAGCATCTTTTTAATGTGTTTCTTGGCCATATGTGTATCTTCTTTAGAAAAGTATCTCTTCAGATCCTTTGCTCAGGATCTACTGTTGAATTATAAGAGTTTCTTTTTAAATTATGATTATGGATATAATTCTATTGTGAAATATATATTGTGCAAATATTTTCTCCCCAAACTGTAGGTCATCTTTTCACTTTCCTGAGGGTATTTTTCTTTCTTGGAAAAAGCAAGCATATTTCATTTTGAAGAAGTCTACTTTAGTATTTTAAATTATCACTGGTGCTATTGTTGTCATATCTAAGAAAACATTGCCTAACACCAGTTCATAAATATTTACTTCTAATAGTTTTATAGTCGTAGCTTTTACATTTAGGTCTGCCATCACTTTAGCTTTTTTTCCATGGTGTGAGGTATAGCTCCAACTTTGTTTTCTGCATGTAGATAACCAATTGTCTCAGCATAATTTGTCGAAAAGATGATTTCTTTCCTGCTGAATTTTCTTGGCATCTTTGCTGAAAATCAGCTGGCTATAAATTAAGCGCGTATTTGTGGCTCTCAGTTCTACACCACTGATTCATATGTCTGTCCTTATGCCAGTACCTTACCATGTTCATTACTGCAGCTTTGTAGTAAGTAATGAAACCCATTTTTTTTAAATTCAAAATTGATTTGACCACTATGAGTACCTTTTATTTCCATATGAATTCCAGGTAGGCTAGTCTGGGCCAAACACTATAACACACAATGATTGACACAGGCTGAGAAGCATAATACCTACAAAGCTAATCAGGCTCCATCTCTGGAATTTTATGTATTAAATCTTCTAAAGAGAAGTTTTCTTTACTTTGGGTCTCTGATCTGGCTTGATAAAAATCCAGACCTTTGTGTTGTCATTGCTACACATGTAGAGTAGGACTGGATTGTCTATCTTTACCAGGACAGAAAGGTGATTAAATACATAGAACAACAGACATAAGAAATGAAAGAGAAATCCTGCAACTATTCAAATCCCTCAACTGATTGAACCTGCCTCCATATCTGTCTCTGCCTTTTCATGGTTTAGTTTTGTTGAGCCACTCACTTCTCCTTTGTGTTGCTTAATTTAGTTCAAGATTAATTTTTGCCAATTAAAATGGAAAGGTTTCTAATGAATACAAATGATTTTTTTATGATTCACCTTATGTGTGTATCCCATTACTTATTTCAAATGACATCTGGGCAGTGTGAAGAGGCACATCTTTGTTTTAATACTACATAATAATGAGGTTGAAAGCACTTCAAATTTAATTGTCATACAATAGTTATATCAATATTAAATGCTTCATTTTTCACAGTTACTTGATATGTTAATAAACCTATAGTTATTATTTGGCTTTTCTTTTAAGGCAGTTTTTTGAACTGTGCTACTTAAGCAAGTATTATTAATATAAGTAATATGAGTTCCAGTTATTCTCAGTCTTGTAAAGGAACTACTTGAGGACATAAATATTCTGTACAAAGAAAGATAATGTTTCTAAGCAGTATTGTTTCTCTTCATGAAACTTGGCACAATCAAAACAACTGAGTAAGGGAAAATTCTGGAAAGAATTTGTCATAAACAAATACCATTATAAATCACCAGATGGCATTTTTACCTGTCAAGATGATTCATTAGTTATTATTTTATTTTTAGTTCTGAGCCATTGACATATAATTAAGAACCAGGCCAAGAAACTGGATGGTTTGTAAAGCTATGAATCCACAAATATCCCAGTCTGGCCATTGAAGAGAAAGTTTTAGAAAGACAATACATTCTTGCAAATAAGTGTCTTTTAAAACTGAGGGATGGAAAGTTCAATTAAAAAAAATATTTAATAAACTGGGAGTGCCGTTTCCTGCTATTTTCTTTGCCACCATGTTCCTGAAGTTTACCTTCACTCTTACAGAAACTCATCGATGTGCAAAGCCCTGTTATCATCAGCTTGTTACAGTTTATTAACAACTGCCCTACTTATTTCTTTAATACTATTCATGTTAAGGTAGGATTAATCTGATCTGGTTCTACCTTTGATTTCTACTGCATGGGAGTAGGCTAACCTTTTATTTGAATATTCTTCATATATCATAGCCACTATGATATATAAAGAATACATACCCAATAATAGATATGATATATGAAGAATATCATACCAATATGATATGATATGATATATGAAATAAATTATATATGAAGATATATTCAAAAATTGAAATTTCTGAATTTTAAGCTAGCTGCCATTTAAAATTGAATAGTCCTATTCCTGCTTTCACTATAACAGATTATCCTTTGGCTTATATTTCCACTGAATGCTTGGAATTTTAATCATATCCACTTTTTATATTCCCACCAACACTTTATGAGAGTTTTTATTTCTCCATATGCTCTCTAACATTTGTTATTATCTACCTATTTTAATTATTTTTTCTATATCACAAGATATCAAGTAAATTATCTATCTTTTTGATGATAGCCATTCTAGTGCGTGTGAAGTGGTATCTCATTGTGGTTTTGACTTGCATTTCCCTGAAGCCACTGATGTTGAGCATCTTTTCATATGCCTGTTGGCCATTTGTATATCTTCTTTATAGAATCATCACTTAAGATATGTTATCCATTTATTAAATTGTTTATGTTTTTATTGTTGAGTTGTAAGATTTTTTTGTATATTCTCCATGTATGTCTCTTATCAGATATATCATTTGCAAATATTTTCTCTAAATATGTTAGCTGTCTTTTTACTTGCTTGAAGGTGTTTTTGAAGCACAATACTTTTCAATTTGATGAAGTTTAATCGATCTAATTTTTGTGTCCTTCAGTACTTTTGAAATATTTTAATGAATGTGCAGAATCTTAGATTTAATAAAGTTTACTGATGATTTTATGTCTTAATTTTTTTTTCCATTTCATTATTCTATAGATTTCTCTATGATGAAACCCTTTTGATGGAATGCCTTCTTTTTCTATAAAGTACAGACACAAATTAAATTTCATGTTTGCTTTGCAAAGAATTTCTTGAACAATGCTTTTGCTTTCTGTAAACATAGAAAGATTAATCAGTAGCTGTGCTTGAGGAATGATGGAAAAATCCCCTTTACCCCTCTTGGTTGATAAACCTGTCCTTTTAACAAAAGTCTAGTAGTAGTATTGTATTAGTATCTGAATTTTACTCTAAACTTTGTAAATCATCACCACTGACTAGATTAATTAATAGATGTTCTCTCTTTTTAGACTTGGTGAGCATAATATATTACAGGAAAGGAAAACACAAAAACGTTATACATTTGGAAGAATAAATCATCATCATCAAGTGTTAAATAATTCTAGCAAGTATTTCAAAATATTCATAGCATTTGCATAACATCTCATAGAATTCTTTGTCAGTTTGATAGGCATAATAATAATCACAAACATTGATTTGAACTAACTGAACTCATCAGTAGTTATAATAAGAAAGCTGCATTTCAAAGAGATAGATAGTAATAGACATATTGTATTTTGTTTTAGCACTTTACGGTTTACAAAGCAATTTAACTTTCTGTCTTGATCCTGTCATTGATTTTGTGAGTGCTTGTGGAATGTGTCAATGTTTAGGTAAACTAAGAGTTACATGTTAGCAAAAAATTACATAAGCATCTAAATAAATATAGGTAAAACAAATTTAGCTATTTTAATTTTGTCATATATAAAATAAACCAGAGAGAAATAAAGGTGAAAATAAGGCAACTTCCAGAATACCAGATCACCAAAAAGGAACTTTTATCCTGATAGAAAATCATGCCCATAAATGTTTCAAATGCCTACTTACTTGAGTAATAAAAAGATTTACCATTCATTAAATACAAAAAAATCTCCTTACTTTCCTAAATCCACTTAAAAAAATGGATTTTCAAATGGATGTGGACAGTTTGATGCTTCTGTTCCCCTGACTTGGTCCTTGGCCCTGCTGACTGAGGAATTCAAGTACCTGTGCCACCTGAGTATTTCCTGTCATTTGTCCACCCAGACTTTGCATTTAATTGTTGCTGGCTTAACAATTTACTCTCCTATCGTATTTCCACATTGTATGATTCACTTGGTCTTAATATCTCACCTCCTGAGTGATCCATCTAAAAATATGCTATTTTATATTCTCCTATTTTCAGCTCTGATATATTCTAAAGACCCATTTTCCTCCCTCTTTCCCGCTTGGCTATAGTGGGCAATTACAAAAGTTATTTTTCTTTAACTAATGTATTAACAGGCTAGTATCTTGCCCTAAAAAAGTCATATTTTGATGGGCCTCCTTGCTTATAAAGAAACTAAAAATGACTGTTGTGCATGAGCCAATTTTCATTGCTATTGTACCCTTGTATCAACAATGTACACCCAAAAAAGATTTGATACTATTGAGGTGCCAAAAATGCAAAATAATAGAATTTTAATACAAGTAAAAGTTTACATCTCTTCTATCTTAATCAAGTGCAGAGGTAGACAAGGAAAGTGTGGTATATTGTGGTATACTGGCATGGCTCCACAGACACTGTAGGGACCCAGGCTACTTCTATATCTCCAATCCACAGTCTTCAAAATATGGCCCTGACTCTTATAGGTCCAGGATGACTGCTGAAGTTCCAGCCATCACATCTGTCTTACACTTTAAGATAGGAAGTAGAGGCAAAGATTACAGCCTCTCCTTTGAAGACTTTCAGGAGATTGCAAAAAGCACTTTCACTTACCTGGGAACCATTGTTAACCTTAAACATGGACTAAACACAGCTGCAGGAGAACCTAGAGAGAGTGTTATACTTGGGCAGAAATTTGTCAACCTAAAAATTGAAGTTGTTATTACTGAGGAAGGGCAGGAGAATGGACATTTTAAAGAAGTGACACCTCTGCCACAGTATTATTATACTGATTTATTCAGCAAAGGAAACCAAGGCTCATAGATGTTAAACTATTTATGCAATATTACACAACTGAATAGCATCATTTCATTTTCAATTTAAGGTTTTCTGACTATACACCCTTGTTCTTATTTCTGCAGCATGTAATCTCCTATTTTAGGTGAAATTCTGAATAAATTATGACTATAGCCTACATTTCATTTCATACATGCTTTTCCTTTCAGTGAGCTATATTTTTAATCACAGAGAATCTATGGTCATTCATTAAAACACACACATATTTTTACACTTTGTTTATTTTTTCTATAAATGGTAGATGTGATGCTTTTCCTTTTCAAGGTATTTTATTTATCCATCTTCAGGAATTCTGTTTTTTAGATCCACCAAGAAAAATATACTTCCCCCCTTCTATGCTTCACCTTAAAGAGCATTTATAAATTTTTATAGTCATTATTACATTATAAGTCTATTTCCACTATCATTCTCTTTCCAATTCTATTTGATAGGACACAGAAAAGTGTTTGCTCCACAGAAGTTGTTATGAGCAAAATTGTGTCCCGGCATTATTGGTAAGTTAAAACCCTAACCCCCAGTACCTCTGAATGTTGACTGTGTTTGGAGATAGGGCCTTTAAAGAGGTCATTAAGTTCAGTTATTGAGGCCATTAGGGCAGGCCCTAATTCAATTGGGCTTGTGTCCTTATAAGAGGAACTTTGAATACAGAGGGTAAGACACCAGGAGTGCTCTGGCACAGAGGAAAGAGCATGTGATGGTACAACTAAGAAGGTGGTCATTTGCAAGCCAAAGAGAGAGGTCTCAGGAGAAACCAAGCTAGCTAACACTTTGACCTTGGATTTCCAGCCTCCAAAACTGTGATAAATAAATTTATATATTTTAAGCCCCCCAGTCTATGGTATTTTGTTATAGCAGCCCTAGGAAACTAATATAGAAGTCATTTAATAAATATTTAGTTAATAAAATGTTATGTTATGCATCTCTTTGTATTTTTTTCTAGTTGGTTTGTTTTCTTGCTAGAAAAATGCTTACTTCAGAAAAAATGATTATCTATATTAAAAAGTTAAAGTAAGCTTTTTACCATAAACATGTGCAATAGGAAAAAAAAAACTTCAGAATTCTTATGCAAACACTTCATTCCTCTTTATTAGAATGAAATCCAAGAACCTAGAATATATGATTGTTTAGAAATTAATGTCAGATTATAATGCAAACATTAATTAACTTCCATTTTAGCTAAAGCACAATATTGAATGCAGTAATTTCTTCTTATCCCAGCCTTTGACTTTATTTCCTGATCATTACATTTTAAGACTTGAAAGTATCAAAGCCAAGCAGGTCTAGCTACAAAATTTTGGGGGTCCATTGTAAAATAAAAACGCAAGTCCCCATATTCAGAAAGTATTAACAATTTCAAGATGGCACCAGTGGAGCCTTCGACCATGCACAAGCCCTGCTGAGTGGGGAGCCCTGTGAGACAGCACACCTTGCACACCTGTGAAGCTGGACTTTAGGTTTCACGGCTATGGACAGTGACAGAAATTGTCTGTGTTTTATCATCAGTGAATGGCACATCCTTTCTTCTGGAAGTTTCCTAGCTTGCTGATGACTGGTGTTAATTACCATCAAAGTACCCCTTTCCAGAATATTGTCCTTGCAACCCACTTCTAAATAAACCAAAAGAAATTTCCTTTCACAAAGGACTGTATCTTCAAGGATATCCAAATTGCTCATATTACAGTCCTCCACAGGAAATGCGTGTAAGTGTGTGCATAAACACTAACACACAAACTTCACCAACCATCATGTATTAGACAAATATAAAATGAATTAGGTGGCATATAGAAAGCCACCATTTAGGTGAATTCTGTGCTTTTTACAAAGCAAACTATGTTCTACATTTTATCTGTTCTTTGAATATTCAACAACTTGTTACATTAATTTGAAGTCAGAAAAATATTATGCTAATTTGCATTTTTAATGCAGGAAAATTTTTTGAAGTATAGCATCTATCTCTGCCAAGCGGAATGCTGCATATTCTCAAAGTTGTAGGGCTCTGCACAAATCATTGCCAATCACTTATAAGCTGCTGTAAAATTGAAAATCCTCACAAAGAGTTCCACCAACAAAATCCTTAATGCTGTGATTATGAAATAGGAACACCTTTAAAGTGTTTACCTCACAAAAGAACAAAAAGAAAGAAAGAAGTAGTGACTTCGCACACTATTTTCAGAAATAAATTATCTGGCAATGCTGCTCAGCTTCTCTGAAAGCTGCTTTCTCAGAGCTATTAGATTTTATGCATCCAAGTACAATAGAAACAGCAGACTCTCAGGCGGTAAAGTGGTATTTTGTGGACATAGGTTTTGTTGTTATTTTTAAATTATAATATGTAACAATAAACCTAAAAGTAACATTTTAAGATGTATTCTATTGCACATATACAGCAATTTTTATTACTATAGTTAGAATACATATGGTCCTTCTATTACATTCTAATTTAAGAAAGCAGTCAAACTTGAATCAAATTGGCTTTAAAAATAAGGGGATTGATTATTTCACTACAAATGTGTCTGGAGATAAGGCAGACCTCAAGCCTAGCAAATTAGAGCTCTGAATCTGGTTTTCTATGAATCTGTAGCTTTGTCTTCCTCCATGATTGTTATGAAATGGCTATAGCAGCTGCAGGTGCGATTACCAAGAACATCAAAAGAACCACAGAGGCCACTTCCTTCATCTTCAGTGTCTCCTAAGTGTAGCAAGGACACTTTTCCCAGAATGCTTCCAGCAGAGTTCCTGAATGGAATCAGATGTGGATTCCTAAATAAATCACTGGAAAGATAAAGCTAGTTATTTGGATTGAGGTATCTATCAATTTACTTATTCTACGTTATGTTGCAGTTTGAGTTCCAGATCTTACTGGGGCACCAATAAAAAATATTCTCTTTCTATACTGAATGGCCATCCTGGCTCAGTTTTAGCTTTGCCTCACAGAGGCTGGGGCTAAAACTTTAGGAGCAGCTTATACTTGGGAAACGGCAGAGTGGAAAGAGAACAAGTGGAGAACCACACATTGACTCTTAAATCAGAAGTCCACACTTTGCTTCTCTTTACACTCTATTGTTTAAGCATGTCACATGCCTAGGCCTGACATCAATAGAACAGAGAATAATTCTTCCTCCAAGAAAGATTCCATAAAAGGCCTCTATGTGAAAGGACAATTAATATTTTGACAGTGGGCAATATACCACAGGTAATCGATACCAAGCCCATTACAGGCATACCTTGAGAGATTGTGGGTCCAGTTCCAGACAACTGCAATAACATGAATACTGCAATAAGGCAAGTCATATAATTTTCTTGATTTCCCAGTACATATAAAAGTTGTGTTTACATCATGCTTTAGATTAAGTGTGCAATGGCATTATATCTAAAAATACAATATACATACAATAATTAAAAATACTTTATTGCTAAAAAATCAATCATCTGAGCCTTCAACAAGTTGCAGTCTTTTTGCTGGTGGACAGTCTTGCCTTGATGTTGTTGACTGTTGACTGATTGGTTGCTGAAGTTTGGGGTAGCTGTGGCAATTTCTTAAAATGAGACAACAATGAAGTTTTTCACACTGATTGACTCTTCTTTTCATGAGAGATTTCTCTGTAGGATGAGATGCTGTTTGAAAGTATTTTATCCACAGTAGAACTTCTTTTAAAATTGGAGTCAATCTTCTCAAACCTTGCCACTGCTTCATCAACTATGTTTACATACTATTCTAAACCCATTGTTGTCATTTCAAAAAATGCTCTCAGTGTCTTCCCCAGGAGTGGTTTCCATTTCAAGAAACCACTTTCCTTACTTATCTATAAGTAGCAACTCCTCATCCACTCAAGTTTCATTATGAGACTGTAGCAATTCAGTTGCATCTGCAGGTTCCACTTCTTATTTTAGTTCTCTTAATATTTCTATCACATCTGCAGTTACTTCCTTCACTGAAGTCTTGAACCCCTCAAAGTCATCCATGAGAGTTAAAAATACTTCTAAACTCTTTTGGCTTCTTGACTTCTTTCCATGAATCACAAATGTTCTTAAAGGCTTCTAGAATGGTAAATCCTTTCCAAAATGTTATCAATGTACTTTGACCATATCCATCAGAAAAATCACTCTCTATGGAAGCTATAGCCTTATAAAGTATGTTTCTTAAATAATAAGACTCTAAATTTGAAATTACTTCTTGATTTAGGGCTTGCAGAATGGAAGTTGTGTTAGCAGGCAGGAAAACAACATTAATCTTGCACATCTCCTTCAGAGTGCTTGGTTGACCAGGTGAATTGTCAATGAGCAATAACATTTTGAAAGAATTCTCTTCTTTCAGATCAGTAGGTCTCAATAACGGGCTTAAAATATTCAGTAAACCATACTATAAACCGATGTGCTATATCATCCAGGCTTTGTTGTTCCATTTATCAAGTATGATCAGAGTAGATTTAGCATAATTCCTAAGGGTTTTAGGATTCTCAGAATGGTAAGTGAGCATTGGCTTCCACTGAAAGTCACCAGCTGCATTAGCCCATAACAAGAGAGTCAGCCTGTCCTTTGAAACTTTGACTTATCTTCTCCAGCCATCAAAGTAGATGGCATCTTTTTTCAATGTAAGGTTGTTATGGTTACATTGAAAATCCATTGTTTAGTGTAGCCACCTTAATCAATGATCTTAGCTAGATCTTCTGGATAACTTGCTGTGGCTCTACATCAGCACTTGCTGCTTTACCTTGCACTTTTATATTATGGAGATGGATTTTTCCTTAAACAACATGAACCAGCCTCTGCTAGCTTCTAAATGTTCTTCTGCAGCTTTCTTACTTCTCTTAGCTTTTAAAGAATTGAATAGAGTTAGAGCCTTAATGTGGATTAGACTTCATTTTAGGGGAATGTTGTAGCTGGTTTGATCTTCTGTCCAGACCACTAATACTTTCTCCATATCAGCTATAAGGCTATTGTGCTTTCATATCATTCATGTGTGCACTGGAATAGCACTTTTATCTTCCTTCAAGAACTTTTCTTTGGCATCCACAACTTGGTTAACTGTTTAGCTGAGAGGTCTAGCTTTTAACCTGCCCTCCCTCAGTTTAATCATGTCTAGTTTTTGATATGAAGTAAGAGATACGTAACTTTTTCTTTCACCTGAACACTTAGTGGTCAATGTAGGGATATTAATTTGCCTAATTTCAGTATTGCTGTGTCTCATGGAATAGGGAGGCACAGGAGAGGGAGAGAGACGGGGGAATGGCTGGTTAGTGAAGCAGAAAAATCGCACATAATATTTATGGATTATGTTCACTGTCCTGTGTGGGCATGATTTTTGGTGCCCCAAAACAATTACAATAGTAACATCAAAGATAATTCATCATGATCACTATAACCAATATAATAATGAAAACCTTTGCAATATGGTGAGAATTACCAAAATGTGACACAGATACAAAGTGAGCACGTGCTATTGGATAAATGGTGCCAATAGACTTTCTCCACACAGAGTTGCCACAAACCTTCAATTTGTAAAAGACACAGTATCTGCAAAGAGCAATAAAGTGGTGCACAATAAAATCAAGTGTGCTTGTACTCTTCACCTTTGATGAATCTTTATGATTCTTTGTCACTTTTCAGTGTAACTGAAACATGCAGCACCATAAAAAGCGATAACTTAAAGTCTGTTTAGAAACTAATAGAATAATGTAGCAATTCAACTCTTTTCGTGGAAATTTAGAGAAAAAGGATGTCTTCACCTCAGACCCAAGTATGGGAAATTGATCTACTTATACCTACTTATTTCTTAATTTCCTTAACTCTTACAGGTATTTTCTCTAAGTTTACCAGCTTTGAATGGAATAATTATTTCCTTAATTTTTTTGTTTGCTTAAAGTAGCAAGAGACACCATGATATCTACGAATTTTTCTTGTAGAGATCAGTAACATAGCACGTTTTTAAACATAATGAAAAGTATTTGAATAGCAAAAATTAGCTTATATTGTCTACCAAAATGTGTATGTTTGCTTTTTCATAAAAATGCCACATTTTTATATAAATGTAAAACATCTATATTTATTTCTACTAAAAGGTATCCTTTTTAGATATTAAACCTTTTTAATTAGCTCCTCTTCTATAATTGTTAATATTTTCATCTTTGTAAATATGTGTACCGTGAAGATTAGGAAAGAAATAAAGTCCTTATGTTTTTAATAACATGATAATCATCTAGAAAATCATAAAGCATATACAAAATCAAAATCATGAAAATGAGTGCAAAGAATCAATACATTTAGCAAGGTTTTTATAGGAGAAGGAAAAGGAGATTGTGTGCCCTAGCAGTTTTAGCTTAGGCACTGGTTTTTCACTTAGAGCAAAACTTATGGTTTAGGATCATTCCTGTTTTCATGCCACACTTGCTTATGGTCCCAATAAGCATCAGAATAATGTTTTGAGAACTGCTTCAGCAAGTTTTATAATTTGTCAGCTAGTCACAATACACTGAGCAAAAGAGATACACAGCAAAAAAGAAAGAAAAAGAGGAGACAAATGAAGGGCAGATTTTTTTTTTTTTTTTACCAACTTTTGACCCTCTATCATGTCTGTTTTAGTCACTTCACAGTCTCTAGGAATGACATGAGTATGGAATGTCTCACCATTGATTTAAACAACTTACCCACTTTTTCAGGGGGAAGGTATCTCTCAGGACTACGGTGTAGGAATAAACTCTAAGAAGGATTGTCTATATTAAATATTTTCCCCAAAATGTTGTTATTCAATAACACTTATCTATCATTTTTCAATTTTAAACTAATTAAGCATTAAGATTATATAGGTTAGTAAATTGTGTTCTGAAGAAACTCCTTCTTGCTGGGGAGATTTATAGTAATTAAGAAATTTTTTTCCTAAATAAAGGAAGAAATTACAACTAGGTCTCATAAAAACTTTGTGCTGAGACTTGGGAACTTGGGGAAAGAAGATTTGTTTGCTTGTTCTTACTCTCCCTGCAAGTTTGTTTTCTTTATTTCTCTCTGAATATCTTATTTCTTGGCAAACATACTTGCCTATTTAGATCTTCTCACATATGCCCCAAAATGGTAGTTTTAGACCCTTACTCTATGTAGTTTTTTCAGTCTAGAACCTACAGCATCCAAATACATTTTCTTTATCCACAGTTAGAAAAATTTTAAGGCAGGAAACAGACCTAAGATCTAAAAAATAAAAGAGAGAGTTAAAAAAATTACATCTTTTAAGGGATAACTACCTGATGTACATTTTCATTTATATCACATTCTAAGCTTCATTTCTATATTTAAATGCCTCCTAAACATATTCACATGGATCTGTTACCATCCTCTTAAAAGCTAATCTTGTGATAGTTCCCCCCAAAATAGCTGTGCCTTCTGTCCCTTTATACAGACTCAACAATAATGGTGCATTCAAAATAGTGATTTGTGTTCATGCTTATTTTAAACATCTTCTTCTCCCAATTTGATTAGTATCAACACAGATATATTAAACTGAGTACTCCTTATTTTATGTCCAGTGGTGGACATTACAGTTACATGTAATAGACTATCTTATTTAGTGAATAAACTCTTGAGTGCTTCTTACTTAAGCAAACTTTTGGTGAGTAGGCAGATGTTTATCATGGAATCATAGGGACAAAAAAGTCTTTGATACATTTGGAATTCTGGGTAATCAACAGAAAATTTATGCCATACAATAATAGTTTCACAAAAAGACTGTGGAACATTTATTTCTCAGGGTCTTAATTCAAAATGTTTGCAAATCCTCATTGCCTAATTAAAATCCTTAGTACTAGAACATTCTGATATTAAAAACGTTGCATGTGCAATTGGATTACTTTTGTACAGGGATGTAAAAAGTTAACAACTTATTTTAGAGACACAGGTAGACTGTGATGAGACCTAGTTCTAAATGATCCCATAAGATATTGTAAAATTCATTATCAGAAATATAGTGGCCAACCTAAGATTTAATATGGAGAAATACATAAAATACAACCATATTGGCATATGAATGAAATGTCATACTTAAGAAAAACACGTAAATGAAAGGTAATTTTAAAGAACCCTGCCTCAGCTTCCATTTTTAAATGAAAAAAATGGAGTTATGAATTTGGCTTTTGCAAGTCTAAAAGCGTGAGAGTAGCCAGCTACCTAACATGTTGAGAAAGACTATTGAAACAATGAGTATCAGAAATTGAAAGCATTTTATGGTGTTTTAGGTAAAAGATATTTACATTTTCCCTAGGCTTCTTAACAGAAATGATGTGAGTAGCAGATACCAGAAAGTCAGTATACATGGCTGATCTGAATCTTAAATTCATATACAAGTAGAAAAGAACTAGAATAGCCAAGGCAATACTAGAGGAAAAAAAAGTAAGATCTACATCACCGAATATCAAGATTTATTAATATTATAAAGTTACAATAATTTACATAGTGTGTATTATTGAAAGGTTAGATAAACTGAACAACAGAATAGAATAGAGAGCCCGGAAATAGACCTACACGTTTATTTACCTAATTTAAAACAAAATCCTACTGAATTTCAATATGACAGTATTTTCAGTAGATAATGTTGGGTCTATTATCTATCCATAATGGAAATAAAAATAAGAATTGAAATGTTATAACATGACAAATTTATTCAAGATGTTTATAGAGCTAAATATGGAAGCTAAACCAATCAAGCTTCTAGAAAAAGCATAGTATTAATATAATATTTTCATGATCTAAAGACAGAATGCAAAAAGCATTAACCATCAAAGTAAAGGTTGATAAGTCAAACTTCATTAAAATTGATACTTGAAAAGATATTTTTTATGCATATACATAACAAAGTAATTATATCCAGAAAACATGATAAACTCTTGAAAATCAGTAAGAAAATCACAAAGACAACCCAATTAAACAATTGCCAAAGCCAACATAAACATTTTCAACAAAGAAATACAAATTAAACCACAGCAGAATATTAAGAGATACACATCAGAATGGTTATATGTGAAAAAGAAAGACCATACAAATGTTGGGGAGAATGTGAACCAGCTGGAACTATCTTGTATTTTGGGTGAGAACACACATTAAAACAATGACTTTGGAAAATGCTTAGCAGAATGAAGCATTTCTTAGAGGAGTGAGTTTGGGAAGTTCAGAGTTAGGCAAGGTTATATAAGTTTTCATTGCCTTTAATGTGCTCATAGATTTTGTGAATTCTCAGTGGGGCATATTGTGCATAGCATTTCTAACTATATTTAACCAGTCTTTGTTATGTTATGTTATATACTTTGGGATCCTCCTGAGAAGCCCAGAGAACTTACAAGGAAAACTGAAGCCTGTGAAGGATTCATCCATTTTTATCTTTTAAAACAGTTAGAAATAGCATACAGCTGATTAGCAAAATCCTTAACTGTTATGAATATCATTATAGCTTTGGTAATTCCAATTTGGGAAGATATCTCATCTGATTATGTACCTCTTCCTTTACCACCATTTAATAATGCATTTGCAAAGCTCATCTAATAATTTAATATCCCTTATATACTAATATGATGTAATAGGATTTTTCATTGACAAGAAAATTCACTCAACAAAATAATCTGTCTACAAAATTTTAATTTATATAGAATCATAAGATTTATTGTTAAACTCCTCTAGAATTTATTCTAGCTGGGGCTGGACAGAATAGAATGTCTTGATTATTTAAATGTTCAACTGTTAGCCTGCCATCCTGGAAGAGATGAACATTAGACCTCTGTCTTTTCAGCTTTCATAACAAAAATGACTTTAATGCCATATTCTTTTCTGTAAAAAGGTAAAAGTTGCACCATCTTAATATGTATCTTCCCTTTTTATGCAGTTACTTTGTTTGGCAGGAAATGAGCTCACATTTCCCTCTGCTGAAGAAAGCAATTTGTGAATCATATACAGTTTGAGAAAAGCGTCACCTTATTCAAAAGATAAATCATAAGATATTGTTATGCTGAATGAATAAGAAAGCATAGATTGAGAATAGATTGGATGATTGCATTATAAAGACATCAAAGTAAACTGATCTGAAGGGTGTACTATGAATGGACTGAAATTTAAAGATATTTTATTGCTACCTAAGTCTATGGGAACCTAATGAACAAATGCTGATTTTCTCTTACACACTTTCTTGAAGCCAGAGAATTAATGAGCCCTATTTTAGAAAGTCTATAATATTTATCATTTTCATTATATATAGAATAAAGTGTTCAGCTAAATCTTTACTAGTAACATTTGTTTTAAAAACTTTATACTTTATTCATTAAGGGACTAAATACATATTTTTCATTTTTAAATGTTAAGTATTGTATGTATATTACTTTCTTACTGTGACAAAGTAACACAAACTGGGTGGATTAGGACAAAAGAAATTTATTCTCTCACAGTTTTAGAGACAAGAGGGCTGATATCAAGGCATTGGTGGGTCCATGCTCGCTCTGAACATGCTAGGAAAAGATCTGTTCCAGGCTTCTCCTGGCTTCTGGTAGTTCCTTTGTTTGTGGCAACATATTAAAATAACTCTAATCTTAAGATTGTGTTCTCCTTCTGTGCTTGTCTCTGTCTATGTTCCAATTTTCCCTCTTTTAAAAGGACACCAACCATATTACATTAGGACCCACTCTATTGACCCCATTTTCACTTTATTATCTTTGTAAAGACCCTATCTCCAAATAAGGTAACATTCTGGGGTGCTGGAGCACTCTCCAAGATACTGTTTTGGAAGGAACAAAATTCAACCCTAACCTGTATTGTTTTTTTCTTTCTAGTTATCACATAATAATTGGCTCTGAATTTCACCACAATCATAGTTATGTTTGTTCTATTTCTTTCTTTCTTTCTTTTTTTTTTTTTTTAGTTTAAATTTTAATGAAGTTACCAAACACCCTAACCAATTCTCTCTGAACACGCTGGCACCCTTAGTATGTTGCCTTTTGCTTTTCACATTTTTTTTTTTTTTGCATGGTTATTCTATGGCTTCTGCAACTATAGTAAATGACTAAGAAAATAAAAACGTAGAAAGAACAGTAATTTATTTTGCTAGGAAAGTAAAATCCTTCCCAGTTCCCCCCAGCATCATTTCTCATAAGTCCAATGGCCAGGATCTAGCAAAGGAGCCAAATACAATTCACAGTGATTAGAAATCATGAGTCATTTCCTGCTTTTGAGCACATAGACCCCTTTAAAAAGTCAAATTTCTGTTAGCAAGAAAAAAAGCAGATGTCTCTGTTGGGTCAGCAACTCAGAGTATCAACTTTACCCACTGTGAAATAGTTATAAAAATGAGAATTTATTTGATGTAGTCTGGTGAAATTGGTCACATGTTCTTTTGTTTCCATATGCCTCCAAATTGATCACAAATTGGGTATAAGAAATAAACACAAAAAGCAGTCACTGAGAACCTGAGAGTGTCACCTTGATTTTTGAAAAGTTATTTTTTATAGTAACCTATCTCATCAATTACATATTTTAAATTATATTGAGCTTTACAAAGTATTAACATGCGTGGAAGTATGTGAGACTGCTGCTAACTACAAAACAGCACACTGTTTTTCTCTAAGTATTTGGTTATAATAAAGTGAAACATGTTTTCTCCCAAGGATGCATTTTAACATGGCTCATTTCTTCTAATGTATAGGAAATGTAATTGTTTAAATATTATACAGGGAAACAAAATGTCCTAAGCAAAAATAATTTCAATTTATTATTTAATAGAGCTCTTGAAAATTTCCCTCCATCTAGTTCACTACTCTTAGTTATGAATAAACAGAGCAAAATTTGTTTTGTATATTGAGAAGTTTGTCCTAATAATTTCATATGAAAGTAAACTGTTACACTGGCATTTCTGTATACCAAACAGTTTTTTATTCAGTGTATTTGTGTAAAAATTTTTGGGTGATAAAATATATTTATTTATTTTTCAGGATAGAACTAAAAGAAAAAAAAATGTTCTGTAAAGGTAAAGCAAAAAAAACTGTCAGATGACTATATGTCAGATACCAAGTAGAACTGATTCCCTTCAGAGCAGACAGAAGTAAAAATAAATGGAATTAAAGTTAAACACTATTGTGGGAAAGAGAACTTAATGAAAACAGTGAATCAAAAATAAGATGTCTTGAGGGTAGTAAAATGTCTAAGATAACTTAATGCTTGTAACTTTGGCTTATATTATTCCATATATATCACATAAATAGTACTGCCTGTTCTTGGGAAAACAGTAAGTAATACTTAACAAAAAAATATTTCTCAACAAAGACAATGTCTAGATACAATCAAACATAATATATCTAGATGGTTCAACTGTTCAATAAAATTGACTGTAAATAATTTGAAGCAAGTTGTTTCTGACAGAATAATTCATAAGTAGAAATAATTTTCAGAAAATATTGCTTCAAACATAAATCTGGAAAAGAACAATAAAACAGACACTTAAAATTTTAACTATAAAATTTCACAATCAAAGTTGAAGTTAACTATCTTATGGCAATGTGAAATAGCACACATTTTTCCATAATTTTTTTGTTTAGAAAAATGCAATATTCTGCTAAAATTTAGCTAGAGCAGACATCATTATTTGAGCTGAAAAAACATACTACTGTAAAATATCAGGAGAGTTTTAGCCTTCAGATATAAGAGAATTACTGTTAATATTCATTTTTGTTTTCAGTACAGACATACATAATATTCACAGAAAAAGTTAAATTATCTCTGCTCAATAGCGACATCCCACTCAAGAATTCTGAAGGGCAGAATATATATAATCAAGTTATTGACCGTTTATTGGGTAATTTCAACTGAGAATGCCTTTTTCCAAAAACAGCACCCTTTGCCTGTACTAGTTTGAACCTTTCATTTATAGCAAGATGTTATCCTCTTAATACTTAAATTCCATTATTTTCTGGTTATAGTGTTTATTAAAATTTAGTACAGTACAGTTTTAAACTCTAATTCCAGATCCAGTTCAGAATTTACTCACTTCTATTTCCACAGCACACCCATTGT
This sequence comes from Lemur catta, assembly GCF_020740605.2. Taxonomy (NCBI): domain Eukaryota; kingdom Metazoa; phylum Chordata; class Mammalia; order Primates; family Lemuridae; genus Lemur; species Lemur catta. The sequence continues at coordinate 89,260,607 of NC_059132.1, read as the reverse complement.
GGGAATGAAGGAGGGGACCCTTACCTGGCTCTGAGAATGGACACTGTCTATATCCAGGTCTCCTAGTACAAGGCACAGGGTAAAAGGAAACACAAGGATCCGCTTATATACATAGACAGTCATGCCTTGCTGACGGGAGTTATCCTTGTCCCATCTTCAGTGTCGTCACTTTCCCTCTCCAATGCTCGTTGCCTCTTTGGACCTTGTGGGTTCAGGGGAGTGCATGTAACTAAGGTGTAAAGTGAGATTACTTGTGAAACACTATTAACTATGAAATAATTTAGTCTCCCACTGTTCCCGAAAATATTTTTCATAGGAGGATTTCTTCTTTTGTGCCTTGATAATAAATTGGGCAGTTCTGTGATTAAGTAGTTTCATGATTATCATTTCTAAATCATTCCTATTGAATAGATACCTTATGTTTTCTTCAAATCACCTAACATAATCTTTTTTCGCTTGCTATTTTTGGACCTGATTTGTTTAGGAGGACAGGATGGGAAGTTGGCAGAGTAGTGGCTAAAAACTGGAGGGTCTGTTCTCCATTTTATAAGCATGGGTAAGGGAGTGATGGGGGTGGATTCTGGCCTCTTGATGGCTCTTTGTAGGGTGTGAGTATGGAGTGCTGTGGTCCTCTGACTTGGATCTTAGCTAGTATTCCAAGGTTAATGACAAATCTTACTAATTTTTCCTCATATAGAAAATAGTTACTTAAGTTTTCCAGGTTGGAGTGGCACAAGACACTAAAATCGTTTCTTTTCTTCTGGTTTCTCTTACTCTATAAGTTACTATACTTTCCCACCATTATCTTATTCCAAAAGTGTTAGGAATGTTCTCACAAACTCAAAAGTGGAGTAAACTTAACGTTTTGGATGACCATTCCATATTCTCACTGTGAAATTTGGAAACGGGATTTGTCTGTGTTCCCTTTTTAAGAATTTGCCTTAAAATTCTCCATGATCATCTCAATAGATTTAGAAAAAGCATTTGACAAAATTCAGCACCCTTTTATGACAAAAACTCTTAACAAAATAGGCATAGATGGAACATACCTCAAATTTATAAGGCCAAATATGAAAAACGCACTGCCAACATCTTACTGAGTGGGGAAAAGTTGAAAACATTTTCACTCAGAACTGGAAAAGACAAGGATGCCCACTGTTACCCCTTCTATTCTACATAGTGCTGGAAGTCCTAGCCAGAGCAATCAGGCAAGGGAACGAAATTAAGGGTATCCAAATCTGGAAAGAGGAGGTCAAATTATTATGCTTTGCTGATGATATGATCTTATATCTAGAAATCCCCAAAGATTCCACCAAAAGACTCCTGGAATTAATAAATAAATTCAGCAAAGTCTCAGGTTACAAAATCAATGTACACAAATCAGTAGCATTCCTATACACCAACAGAAATAAAGCCTAGGATCAAATCAAAGTGTTAATACGTTTCACAATAGCTACAAAGAAAATAATAGACCTAGGAATATATTTAACCAAGGAGGTGAAAGACCTCTACAAAGAGAACTATGAAGCACTGATGAAGGAAATTGTAGACGATGTAAACAAATGGAAAAACGTATCACACTCATGGATCAGCAGAATCAGCATTGTTAAAATGTCAATACTATGGGAAGAGATTTACAGATGCAGTGCAATCTTCATCAAAATACCAATGTCACTTTTCACAGATGTATAAAAAATAATTCTACACTTCATTTGGAAACAGAAAAGAGCCTGAATAGTGAAAGTAACCTTAAACAAAGGGAACAAATTGAGAGATATCATTTTACCAGACTTTAAGGTATACTACAAGGCTGTATTAACCAAAGCAGCATGGTACTGGCACAAAAATAGAGACATCGGCCAATGGAACAGAACACAGAACCCAGATATAAAACCATCTAGATATTGCCATCTGGTCTTTGACAAAGTAAACAGCAATGTACACTGGGGAAAAGAATCCCTATTCAATAAATGATGCTGAGAAAATTTGAGAGCCACATATAGAAGATTGAAACAGGATCCATATCTCTTACCATTCATAAAAACGAATTCAAGGTGGATAACAGACTTAAATCTAAGGCATGAAACCATAAGAATTCTAGAAAAAAAATGCTGGAAAAACTCTTCTAGACATCAGCTTAGGCAAAGAATTCATGAAGCTGACCCCAAGGGCAATCACGGCAAAAACAAAAATAAGTCAATGGGACTTGATTAAATTAAAAAAACTCTTCACAGCCAAGAAGACAATCAAAAGAGCAAGTAGACAACCTACAGAATGGGAGAAAATACTTGCATGCTATCCATCTGATAAAGAACTAATACTCAGAATCTATGAGGAACTCAAGCAAATTAGCAAGAAAAAAAATAAAACAACCCTATTAAAAAGTGGAAAAAGACATGAAAAAGGCTTTTCTAAAGATGATAGACTAATGGCCAATAAAAATATGAAAAAAATGCTCAGTATCACTAATTATCAGAGAAATACAAATCAAAACCACAATAAGATAGCATCTAACCCCAATGAGAATGGCTTTTATCAAAAAGTCCCAAAACAATAGATGTTGGTGTGGATGTGGAGAGAAAGGAACATTTATATACTGTTGATGGGACTGCAAACTAGTGCAACCTCTGTGGAAAATGGTATGAAGATTTCACAAAGAGCTAAAAGTAGACCTGTCATTTGGCCCAGCAATCCCACTACTGGGTATATACCCAAAGGAAAAAAAAGTCATTTTATCAAAAAGACACACTATCAAAAAGACTAGAATGTTTATTGCAGCACAATTCACAGTCGCAAAGAAGTGAAATCAACCAAAGTGTCCATCAATTCATGAATGGCTTAATAAAATATGGTATATGTATACCATAGAGTACTACTCAGCGATAAAAAATGAATTAATACCTTTTGCTAAAATCTGGATGCACCTGGAGACCATCCTCCTCAGTGAAGTATTGCAAGAATGGAAAAACAACCACCACATGTAGTCACTATTAAATTGGAGCTAACTGATCAGCGCTTATGTGCACAGATGGAATTTAAAACTCAACAAAAATTATGTCGGTGGGAGGGGGGAGTAGGGGATCGGTGAAATCATACCTAACTGGTACAATGTACACTCACTGGGTGATGGGTCCACTTATAACTTTGACTCAAACAGTGCAAAAACAGTCCATGTAACTAAAACATTTGTACCTCCATAATATTCTGAAATTATAAAAACATTTTCCATGATAAATTCTTATATATAGAACTATAATTAATATGACTATGAGAGGGTACTAATCATCTTTACTCCATAATTTTTCATAGTACCTATTATTATGCTTCATTACTTTTAATATCATTTAAAATTGGAACTCAATCAACTGTTATATGATATTTGGAAAATAGACCATATGGAGCACTTCAGTTATTTTTTCTTCAAATCATTTTATTGGTGTTTCTAGATTAACTATATTCCTTTTACATCTCTTTATATTTTATAGTCTTCTTAAGAAAATGTTTTCAGTAACTTCTTCCTTTATCCTTTATGCCTTATTTAGTTGGCCTGGAGGAGAACACTGCCAGGTTCTGAGATACTTCCTCTACCCAGATCCCTTGGTGGAAGACAGAAAGGGAGGAAAGGAAAGACAAAGGTCTTCTTACATAATCAGTCACAGGGCAAGTATATTTTAAATAGCAAAAAGTTTAACAAATGTTTTCCCTTTGTTTAAAAATGTTCCTAAAATCTTTGTCTTATCAGTTTATTGGAGAGTCTTAACTCAGACTGTCATCATGAAAATGTTTTTCCAGAAACCATTTCTCAGTGCTGCTATTTTGAACTCCTCATTCCATTACACATAGGTGGCTAGAATTAAAATATTTAGGAATTATTTCTTGAGATGCCTAAACATTATGTTGTCTTTAGGCATTATTAACAAATATGATAATTCCCTGTTTTAAGTAAAATATTTAAGCTATACTGTAAAGCAAAAATTTTGATCAAAAGAAATTCAGAGTAGGAAACAGCTAAAGGTTATGGAGAAATGTAGAACTTAGTTCAAATTCTGGCACTGTCACTTTACTAGTAATATGATCATGGCCAAGATAAAGTAGTTCTAACTATCACATATTACATATGTAAAATTAAAATAATGCCTATCTTATAGAGTGGGTATGATAAAACAGATTACTTACATAAATTATCTGATAAAAACTTGGCACAATGAAAGAAACTTGATATTAAACAAATACTTTACAATCATTACTATAAATTGTTAAGTAAGAAAATCTGAATTTTTTTTATAAAGTTATAAAATAATTGTACAAGAATCTAATATAAGTCAGAGTTCAAGGTTAAAGTTTACACAAAAAATAAGATTTGTAAGAAATACCATTATCCTCTTAAATTACTACATTCAAATACCGTATTTCAATAACTAATAAGCATTTATTCATTTCTGTGACATGATATTAAAGTTTTTGCTCTGTATTTATAATGCTATTGGGAAAGTTTGAGCTCACAACCCATAAAATAATACAATGTTAAAATCCAAATGTTATATAAATAATCAAGCCTTGTAAAAAATAACTTCACATTCTATGTATCCATTTCACTTTTAGTACTATCGGTAAATACGAATGTTGTCTAGCAACAAATCTTCTAAAAACAGGCAATGCAATAAAATATATTTATTTTGACTATCTGCGCATCTGTTTTCACTGCTGTATAAATCTGTAAATAAAAAATCTGTCCAGGTATTAGAGTACCTTACTTTATGACTGTTATTTTATCATGACTTTTATTAAATTTTACCAAGTAGTTGATGCACATGAATATTAATATGAATTTTATTTACACATTTTAAGGATTCTCATAGTGAAGTATATTGATTTACACAGACTTCGCAAGATGTTCATTTTATAGTGCTTAGAATGAATAGATATTGAGATTAATATATAAGATTTGTGGAACAATTGTGTCTGAGAAGCATTATATATATGATTAAAATAAACAAACATTGTTTTTAAAGTATAACACCAATACATACACATACAATATGATCGTGAACTAAAGAGACATGGCAGAAAGGGTATTGTGAAGAGAGTACTCAGAAAAATATCATGATGCCTTTATTTTTGCATATTCTTGAGTATGGGGAGAATAACAAGGAAATTTGATTTTAACTGAGATTTCAATTTGGAGATTACACTTACTGTCTTAGAGGAAAGATGGAACAAGTCCAAAATTTAAGAGAATGAATAGCCCTATGACAGAGCAGAGCCATGGACATGCAGGGTTATGTATGTAACGAGAAGAACAAAACAAAACAAAACAAAACTTACCTGCAGCAGTATAACTGAGGAGGAAGGTATTTTGAAGAGCATTATTAGAGGAAAGTAAAATTTGTATGAGAATAATATTGATGAAGTTGCCCTATTTAAAGTGTTCTTTGAGGATTTACAGAGGCAGATGAAAAAAATTTTCACCAATAATTGTTGTAAATACTCTGTTTCAAGATAAAAACAGGATGTTTTTAAATCGTTTGATGTGAGGAAAGAAATATGGGGAATATAGAAGAAGACCAACAAAATTTGGGTAATATAAGAACAAAAAAGTTTCTTGGCTAGATTAGAACAGAAATCTTTCAGCTACATCTGCCTAAGAATTTTCACCAATTAACTGGGAGAAATATTTATCAAAACAACTCCTCTATCAATTGTAGTTCGTTTTACATAGTCATTCTTATGTTAAACATGACAATATTTACAGATCTTGTTCCAGCAACAATTTCGACAAAATGCAATTGAGAACATAATGCATGCTGGCAGGGCACTGTTGAAATTAGCATGAAATGTGATTCCCCCTACTCTCAAGGGCTTCATACATTCTTAAGAAATCTACTTTTTTTTTTTTTCATAGTGCAGCATCAGCTACTTTCAATAATTCTGTTATCTTATTAAAGTTCTAAGTTAAGAACCACCTCCAGGGATTTGGCCCCTTAGGTGTTTAACTTTAGACAATGAATCATTGTATATCTGTGAACTTTGAAGGTAAGATAGTTACTATCAGAAAATCTATATTTCAAAGTTTTGAATTTGTGATGTATTAAAAAAAGTTCCCCTTTTTTCTTCTCCTAAAATTATTTCCTAAGTGGCCTGGATTTGTATGTACATATTCTTTACTGATTAGACTGAGTAAGCCATGCATTTATACTTGTAAAATGTTTAAGTTTTTAATTTTGAAATATATAAAATAAATTGACAAATAATGTAACATAAGCTGTGTTTTTATCAATGCCCAGATTTAATAGATAGTGTTGTTTTTACCGTTTGGTTTTAGCCTTTTAGAAATAATTAATTAATTAAAACATTAAAGAGTGAACAAAAGCACCATTTCTTATCACTTCTCCCTTCCTTCCCTACTCTCCGGAGGTAACAAATAACCTAAATGTGGTTTTTATCACTTTGATGCATGTGTTCTATTATGTTCAATCATTCATTCTTTATCTTATACTATGTTTCTCAATAGGAAAACGAGGAGATACCGGTCACAAGCAAATGTTTCCCTATATATTTTCCATAAAGCACATGGCACTGTTACCCACCAACCTTACTACATCCAACTTGCATGGTACTATTGTAGGTTCTGGAGATACTGATAGAAGAAGTTTCTTACCTCCAAAAATATAATCTATTTTAAATTTTACCCTCTTACAATAAAAGTCAATAAATATGCAAATTCATATAATAATATACAAATAATGTAATAAGGTAATTGAATTCATGAAGTGCTATGAAGATAACAAAATTGATGTGGCAAGGTTACATCAAAACATATTTATTTATATTTTCTCTATGCTTTTCTCCCACTTTGTTCCCTCAGTCATACTCTGAAATCCACTTAAACAAAAACAAAACAAAACAAAAAAGTTAGATCCTTATTCAAGAGGAAAATACTAGAAGGGACTTCTGGCTAAAGTGTGTGTCATTAAGACTATAGTGGTAAATTTCAGAGGGAATTTTCAACTCCTCAAGACTAAATAAGATTGGAGACTGTGCTTGGGTTGTGGTAAGGAGGAGGAGAACTCAAACTAGGGAGGTGGAATGGAAGTACCAGTGCCTTGCATGTAAGAGGAAAGAGGGATTTTAGTACTGAAAGCCAATTGCTATGTAGGAAACATGGGAATTCTAGTGGTGTAGACTGCTTATGGTGGGCAGCCATCAGTCTTTGAATGTCCACTGTTCCCAAGATTCTGCTTGGCTGTCCCGCTCATTAACCAGTTCCACCCTCCTATAAAAGGTGATGAATTGGACACCTTGCATGGAGTAAAGGGCATAAAGGTAGATTCTCCCTCTAATCAAGATAGCTCAGGAAAATGTGAAAATGAAACTATCTGCCCAAAATAAGCATAGACATCCATAGTTAGAAAACAAAACAAACAAAAAATTGACACACCAAGAAAAACTAAAAATAATTAGCTATTTCTAGTCTCCCTAAAAATATAAAACTTTGAAGATTTCCTCTAAGTTATTGACTTTGAAACAGAACAGCTATATTGATAATTTTTTAAATGCTAAAACCTGGGTTTTTTATCATAAACAGAATAATTATAATCTCAATAACTGAGAATGTGAGGTTTTCTTCATTTAAATGTCAAGGGTGCGTGTGTCTGCGTGTGAGACACATTTGCTTCTTTTTGTACTATTCTTTCTGAAGTATAACTTTTTTGTGATGATTTCATAAATCAGTATCTTATTTTTGTTTTTAAAATGCTTTTCTAAATTAGTTGTCAATCTCCTAATGATTTAGACACCAATGAATTCAGAACCAGTCTCCTGCTATCATATAAGCATTGCGTAATGTCCAAGAGTGGCTTGAATATGTGCCAGGGAAAAGGTTTGGGTCAGAGAAAAAGAATCAGAAGTGGGGCCTGAAATGGGGTTCTGTTTTTTACAAACCCTATTTTGGTGATCAACATCGCTACTTAAGGATCTCTTAAAGTAAGAGAGATAAGTTATTAAAAGTCTAGTTTTTCTTCCCTTCATAATAGTAATTCTCATTGTTTTTGTTTTGTGAGGGGAAAACATTGCATTTTCACAATATCCCTATATTAGGTGTGATAAGAATTTAAAAATTTATGTACATATTTCTCATGGTATTTAGTACTTTATAATATGCATTCCTTTGCATACTATCCTCCTAAAGGAATTTGAAGTTACTGGTTCCAATTTGACCACTTTATGTTTAAATGCAAACAAACTTTTTTTTCTCTCTACCAGATTGATCAGGAATATTGTTTTCAAAATAGGTTGTAGAAAATAATGGGTTATGGCATCTATATATTAGATTTTGGTCAGCATCTAAAACAATAAGATAGACTATAAAGGAATATGCTAGATTTGAAAAGTTTAGTTTATATTAATTGAAATCTATTTGACTAAAAAAGAAAAGAAGATAGAATGCATTGGGAATAACAGTATATGCAAGTTCATTACTTTTCATTTCAGATATAAAATATCTATGTTCACAAACATAAATACATACACGTGCATATATGCATACATTTGTGTGTGTGGATAGGTGTGTTTGTGTAAGGGCAAAGCCAACATAAAATGTTTTTCTTTCTATGAGTTGCATTAAAATATTTAAAAAATAGTTGAAATCATTTATTAAGACCAATAGAATATCTTCAACCCCAGACAAGAAAAATCTATGACATGTTTACAAATAACTGTGTGGCTACTTCAAAGATAATTTACAAGAGATTCATACAAACCAATAATTATTAGAGTTACATTAATAAAAATAAAAATACAAGGAAGATAGAGACAGGAAGGAACATATTGGATAATTAGGAAAATGAGCAGAAAATAGTTTATGATCTTGACTCTTTTTTAAAAGAAATCATGAATGCTTCAAGTCTAAGAATAAGTCATCTATACATTTATGTTCTCCTTAAATTAAATTTAATTTAATTCAGTTAAATTCAGTTCTTTTTATTTAGTCTGTGAATACCTACCTTTACCTAACCACGGGGCTATAATCACTGTCCCTATCAAGCCAGAGCGACTGGACAAATGTTCAGAAGAGGGCCTTTTGTAGCTTTTGGCCAACACTTGAGAAACTTAGTTTTAAGACAAAAAGTGACAGAGATACTAATGGGATTTTAAAAAATATGGAAAGACAAAAATGAAGATGAGGTCCATAATTAGAAAGGGTCTCATCTTGTGTGACACCATTTCCATATCTATTGTTTCATTATTGTGCAGATATGTTGAAATCCACCTGTCTGACACTTCAGTAAAGAGCTTCCAATAATCTCCATTGCAGATAACACAAGATTCCTCTAGGGGAACATGGCAAGAAAAAATGACCAACAATAGCAGATGGTTAGAGAGCAAGGGAAGGGGGCTTCTAAGAAGCAAACGGCCAGAGTCATCACACCCTACCCTCGTCTAAGAGTAAAGAAGGAACTCAAGGTAGGAACAATAGTAAAAACAAATTCCTGATCACTCTTTATGTATTAGTAAATTTTATCCTTGAAGAAAATGAAACACTGTTTATCCATGATAAAATACTCACTCTTACATTTTAAAGAGCTATGAAAATGATGTTTCTCAAGGACTAAGGAAATGAGAAGTTTATATTATTATATTTAATTAAACCTCTTCAGAACATCACCTGTATTGAAGAAAGCACCTGCACACCTTATTTAAATAGTTATTGTAGATATCTGTGTTAATATATGCATATATAAACTCGTAATATATTAAGAGTTTGCCAAACTACCTCTTCAGTGTTCTTTGCTAATTATGAACTGCCTTCTTAAGAAGATTCAACTGTGTTATGTTTTTAAAAATCATTTATATATTACTTTCTTTGAGAAAGTTTAAAGACCTTTCTTAATAATTTTAAATTCTTAGTAAACAATAGTACAAATATTATATAACAGAGGAAATAATTGAGAAACTATAAAAAGATTAGCATATGCAAAGCCATGGGGCTAGGAAGAATATTTATGCGAAGCAGAAAATTAGACCTCACCAATATTTTCCACCCAAATTGTAGAAGAAATCATGATGGGAAGCTCTGTGGACTGTTCACAAATGATGCCTAAGAATTACAGATCTGTGAGTTCATGTCTAAGCTGGCAGAGAGGGAGTGGATTCTTCCAGAAGGATGGCCTAGTTTTGGTGAGTAATACCTAAGTTTTATTCAGTGCATACTTTATGTAAAAAACTTTTTTAAATACTTTACATGTATTACTGTTTTCATTATAAAAATTATAAAACTGAGGCACAGAGAGATAAAAGAGTTTGACCAAAATCACATAACAAGTAAATGTTACAACTACCCAGGTACTGAATGTATTAAAATAAATCACACTAAATTAAAGAGAAAATGCTCTTCTCCAATTTACCCTGATTGCATGTAACATGGTATTCCTGTATAATTGCATTGGAAAGGAGAAACAGCTCCACAGAAATATAATTTCCAACAATTCAAGTCATGTAGGCAGAGAAAGTTCAATTTTATTTAGAAAGATAAAGAATGGCATTTTTTGAAATTCTAATGTCATGTAGCATTTCATATACATGACAATACTGGATTTTGGTTTTTAATTGTTAAATTTGTATATCTATGCAAGTGGCTTTTAATGACATATCTTTTTATGGATAGAGAGTGAGGGTAAGATAACTCCCAATAAAATAAAATTCATTCAGCCTATTTGAAAACTCTAGGAGGTTATTGAGATCAGCCACCCTACCCATAGGGTAGTGAATATGATCACCCCAAGAGATTTTTTCCAAACCAAATATCCTGTGATTTATGTACTATTACAGAACTTCTCTACTTAAGGGTACGATTGCAAGTTAATATATCATATGATAGAAACTTGCCATAATGTAGTGATTATAAATCTTTTAGATTTCTGTTCATAAATAAAGATTTATGAGCAAGAGAAACATTTTTCTTTTCTTTCATGTATAAATTAGCCTTAGTATTTTATGAATAATTCAATTTGAAAAATATCATCTTTCAAAGCTATGGTAAATAGGAAAGCTGTGTGTGATTTTATGCAAGTGTGTCTATGTGTATACCAAAATAACACAGGGTATAACATATATACAAATTAAGAATCCTTATTTTAATGTTTTCTGAATTTTTGAATATTTTATTAAAATGTTATATGTAAAAATATATCTTGTATTTTCATCAATCCTATAGAGTGATTTATGAAGTAAACATTTTAATTTAAAGATATTTAAATAATGATCCATGTGGCATATGTCTGTTCATAAGCACTTTACAATTTAGAAAGTTTAAGCACAAACATTTTAAAAATAATATTTTCAGTTTAAGATAAGACTTTATTCTTTGAGGCATTGATTCACAATGCTGCCAATTCTCCTGAAATAGAAAGAATATTAAGGGAAGCAAAGCTCTGGGAATCAGCCCAATCAATCTAATATTGCCCTTAAAATTTTTTTGACTTGAAATTTAGGTCAGAAGTAGAATACATTTAATACATTTATGTGGTGAAATAAATTCTTTCTCTTTGTCAGACACAATATATTGTCCAAAATTCTCACTAAGTATCCTAAATATTTTATATCTACAAGTTTAGAACATAGAAAATGACAAATGTTAAAGAGCATGTTCTTAATTTTGATTGATTCTCTGCTCTGTCTAATAAACATTAATAAATAATATTTTTAACTTTTTAGGAAACAGTACAAAGTACTGTTGCAACTAATTTTTGAGACAGCATACCACACAGACTATGAGTACAGAATTTTTAATACATCAGGACTACATTTGAATCTTTACTTTGGGTACCAATGATCATTTTGAACTCAGCTTCTTTATTAAATTAAGAAACAATAATACTTATCTTGTGGGGTTGCTGTGAGGACCAAATGAGACAATGTAAATAAATCACATTGCATGTGGCACAAAATTGCCAACTTATTAAATATTAAAAAATATATATTCATTATTATTATCTTTCTGAAAAAAAAGTCCAAGGAAATTTCATAGCTATTGGCAAAAGTGAAAAAGTAAATCTATATCCTTGCACGTATGTTCCCTTGCAATGAGTAAGAGTAATAATTAGAACAATAATAGCATCAATAGCCAAAACTCTTTGGCTAAAATCTTTTTAAACTAGATGTCAATTTTGTGAGGGTTGTTATTTAAATCTAGATTATAATCCATAGATCCACCTAACCAAGTGCATAAGAACTGTAAAATATTGCAACATGCTGAAAGTGAACACAAAGGTGAGGGCACACAAAAAAGATAAAACCAAAAAAAAAAAAACAATACTATTTGACCTTTATTATTCAATTAGTGTAGAAAAGATATATTTTCTACCTTGTGTCACTGAATGTTTATAGCCAGCTTTTGCAGTATATTACATTAATATCTCCATTTCACAGATAAGAAAACAGAAATTCAGAGATAACATAGTAAAACACAGAGGGCTTAGAGTTAAAACTGTGGAAGAACTCCCTTTAGAATGTGATTTTAACAACTATACTATTCTGATCCCCCCCACCAGTTGCATATGTGACAAGCACACACAAACATGACACATACATGCACACTGAGCAGTATTGAAACTAAAGTGAGTATATGACAAACTGAGAAAGGAGAGAACAGTTTTCATTAGAATTTTTTTTAATATTACCTTCATGGCTTTCTCCATCTTTTCACTTTGTATCTGCCCCTCAAACCTACCACTTCTTACTCTAGTAGTAAATGCTTAACAACAGCCTGTGGTAAGGATTGAAGAGAGGGAGACTTGGATTTGTGACTTTTGTTAATTTCCAATTTCTAGGGTGCAAAATACTCCCAAATTGGCTAACATCAAGCTACTGCTGGTTGAAAATTGAAATAACTTACAAAATTCTTGAACACAGCGTGATCAATTCTAGGGAGTCAGTATGAACCCGATCCAGGTTGCCATGACGTTACTCTGCTTTATTTTTCATTCAAACACTTACTATTGCCTGACATATTCTATATTTAGTTTTTAAAAATTTTAGTCTCCATACTTGCCCTTGACCGGAATGTATGTTCCACAAAATGTTGAAAGTAGAGGCTTGATCTATTTTGTTGACTGCTTTTATCCTCAGTACCTAAAGATGGGCATGGCATATAGTAGACACTCAATAAATATTTCTTAGATACATGAATGAAAGAAGGAAAGGGCAATTATTATTAAATTGAATCACACAGCAGTCATCACTTATCATAATTGTCCAGCCCAAATATCCAACTGTAGTGCAGTTGCCACCATTATTGTTTTCAGAATTATACGTATCTCTAACATGAATTATTAAAATTGTTAAAATAGTTCATTATACTAACATTAAGGCTGATTTATTTTTTGAGTTTATAAAGTAGAATACTAAACACTAGCAATTTTATATACATGATCAATATTAGATAATTATACATGCCTTTGAGTATGTGCTATATTTATATTTATTTATATTTTATTTAACCTGTGTAGATATGCTTTATATATTAGAAAAAGATTGTTCAAAGCAGAATAATGAATTAAAATATGAGATAACTTGCTCATCTTTACACTACTAGTATTAACTATCTTGAGTTAAGGAGATAAGATTTATTATTAGACACATTTATTTAGAGTTTAAAAATTCCAAATTTATTTATTTTGGGGACACAATTAAGTTGTTCATATTTTGATTCCATAGCATGTTTCACCAAATAATTATCCTTAAAACTTGTAACCCATCAAAGCTAAAATAAAACAATTAGACAAATTATAGATGTATTTGCATCTATGCTGATATATTTATATTTATAGTTGATGATCATATATAATTTTATTTTAATATTTTCTATAGTTTTCCTACGTAAGTATTTTAGGTACATTTTGGTATGAAATAATGCATAGATTAATTCATTAATAAACAGATGATCTGTAAGAAATTATTTTCTTGGTGCAATGCTATAGTATAACATATGTTTGTGTTTTACTGTAAGGATTAGTGGGGTGACATTTATAAGCAAAACTGAGTCAGTGTCTGGCAAATTGTAAATTCTCAGTAAATGTTCATGCATAACATATATTTTTATAAGACATATCAGTCAGATTCTGCTATTCATATTATGATATAAATTATTTCATTAAACTTCTCAGTCATTGTAAAATATTTCTGGAATCCAAACTTATGACAGAATTTAAAATCTTGAAACTTTTTGGTTGTGAGCAATAAAACAATTAAATATCATGAATTAAGATCTGTACTTACACATATATTTACAAAAGTAAATAACAGACTGTAATGTAAGTACTTAATATGGATTCCTGCTCAGCATTTACTAAGTGTTACTCTAAAAATAGGAAGAAAGATACAACCCAGTGTATTTGGAAATGCTGCTTAGTTATTTACATGTCTGCCCATAATTGTCAGGTTATTTTACTGTGCATATCAGATGGGACTGAAGGTGATGGTAAGATTCACAAAAGCAGCAGAAATCTTGGCAACAGACATGTGGATATTGCTATGCTCTATTAAAGCATGATGAATACAAACCAATTGACCCTTCCTTGTAGTGAGTATCCTGATTTACCTTGAACAGCAGTTTCATCATATAGGAAAAACTAACTTAACAAAAAAGAAAATGAAAAAGAGATCATTTAATTTTATTAGTGAATAATTTTATGTTAGTATGTTAAAATCATTCTTTGATTATGAAAATATGGGAATTATTAAAATTAAACTTAATTATTTTTAAATAAATATGACAAAATTAAATTTTTATGTGATATGACTCTTTTATAGATGATGGCATGGAGAAAAAAAATTTCTTAATGACGGCTGAACAAAATTTGGGGTCTCCTATTTCCCATACCATTCAGTAGAAGATTTCTTCTATATCTCCAAACTTTGCAAAAAACAATGATTAATTTGCCAACTTTGGACAAGTTTTCCTCCAAATGTCAGCATTTGCAATAAATTTCTGTAATAATTCTTATATTAAAATATACAAAGAGCTGTACACTCTTGGAGGTAACGTGTGCAAGGAAGAGGCCATATAAAATAAGATTGTTCCAACTACAGTGGATCCATTAATGTGTAATGATAAAAACTAAAAATATTTGAAAATCAACGTTTTAGCATTATTACAATGCCAACAACTAACCAAATAAATAAATATTTGGAAAAATTTATTTAATCAAGTATTATTAATCAACGAATTCATATCATATACTAGTGGATATCAGTCTATCTTGGCCAAAATATTCACCACAGTTGCTGGCTTAGAATGAAGATTATTAGAGTGCCCCAGGATTTTTTTCTCAGTACGTGTGAAGTGACACTTTTAACAAGTGTCCCAGGAGATTATGGTGTAGGTGGCCCACAGTTCATACTTCAGAAAACACTGCCATCCTCCATTGAAACCAGTCATGCAGAGAAAGAAGACTGTCATAGACGAGTGACCAAATCGTGTTACGAGAAATTTCCTTGGGGATTTGGTATTTGTTTCAATATGAAGACTGTTGCATGTTAAGTCCTTCACCACAGAAACGAAGAAAATAGCAATATGTAAAATCTCAATGTAAATGAATATCAAGGATTAGGAATTTCTTTTAATAGAAGCAAATTAGCATCTATAAGGAATTTAAAAGGTAACCAATTATTTCATATTCTGCGGAGCTACAAGAAGACTATAAGTTTAATTATTTCAAAATTTTTGCAAGCTTTTATTCTACACACATGAGACTTAATTGTTGTGCAACTTAAATCACTAATTTATATAAGCTATAATAAGTCTGCATTATGCAAAAGTAAATGACATCCTGTAATGTAAATACTTAATATGGGATTTTTAGGTTAGTGAAATTAAATAGTATAATTTTTTCTTTGTAATTCTTTTTGCTTTTTTCATAAGTGAGGTACTGTGTGAAGAAAAAATAACTGCCTTGGTGGCTCTTATTCTGTTAGTTTATTTTATAGGCAGAAATCAGGTACTTTCATAAACAAACTTGTATAGATTGTTCTTGAGATGCTGATTTAGTATAGCCACTGTGGAGTAAGCAGTGTGATTCAAGGTCTCTAAGATTCTGAATAGGTGAATAGCATTGCTAAGGTACGTAATACTGTTCCTGCAGGCAGAGTAAATTTTAGCTACTCAATAAAAAATATGAATTCACATCCGTGCATCAGTACAAAAAATGTTATTAGCAAGTTACTAATTTTTTCCCTTCCCCAGTTGTGGTAGTCATTCCTCCTTTTCAGTAAATTTATATTTTTAAAGGGCAGAATTTCTAAATGTTAATTCAACACAACTATACATCAAATTCTATAACATTCCTGAGTCAACACATTGAGAGCAAATAGAAAGCATGCTCATGAACCAGAGAATTAAAAATTCTACCCTTTTTATTTTTGAAAACTTAACTTCATTAAGTTATAAATACTTAGAATAATATCTTACCTTATTTATAAAATTTCTTGAAGTGGGATAAGCAAAGCTCTGAGATTTAAATCATTTTTTAAAATCTTGTGTACTCTATAGTTCTGTTTGAATAATTTTTTTTTTTTTTTTTTTTTTAAGTGAGGAGAGTCCCCAGTGCAGAGGCAAACCTGCCTCCACATTATCCCATCATGTTAACACAGCTTGGCCAATTTACATTGTTTTCTTGCAGACAATAATTCCCAGGGATTTTCAAAGCGTTCCTCCAAATAGTTCCTAGTCCCTCCACTACTAGACCTGTCTGCAGTTAAGGCTTAGGAAACACATAACAATAAAATGCAACCGGGGAGGGACTTCAACATCCACAAAGTATAGATTTTTTTATCTGGCTATTTTAAAGCTATTGGCTCCATATGAATTTTCTTGTTCTTAGGTGGTGAATGTAGATAAGGATTTCCATAGATTATATACTATAAACTAAGAGATTGTATCAGATGTAGAGGTTATGAGAATATGATTCCTACATCTCTGAGAGCAGGTACATTAACAGCAGGTGAGTTAACTGATCAAGGGGCCCATCTGCTGCCCTCTGAAATCTTCACCCAGGGCTGAGACCAGGCTGCCCACAGGATGCCGCCTGCCAGTGCTTTGCTCTCAGACCATCATCCTTAACTCCCACCTCACTCCACTGGCTAATCCTACTCCTCCAGTTATTCCACACTCAATGTGACTTAGAAAACTACTGATCCTCACTCTTTTTTAAAAAAATACTATCCGTCACACTTGCTATATCATCATTTATTTTCTTATTCTATGTTTTTTTTTTTATTTTAGCCAACTCTTTGCACCCCTAACTCCCTCTCTTCCTGGTAATTTTTCATGCTCACCTTATGGAATTAGGCAAGATAAGGAATAACCAAGAAATTTGTAGACATTTTATGTATAAGTTGATAAAAGATAAAAATACAGTTTTCTATGTATCTATATTTACAAAAAAAATTATCTGCATGCATTGCCCTAAACACTTTCAATAATAATAATAATAATAAAACAATACTAAAGGCAATCCTTCTAAGGAGATGCTAGCAGTTGATTTGTGTATGGGTGTGGATCACAGGCCTGTTTACAAAATTATCCTTACGAAAGCGAGAGTAAAAGATGAACTTTTGTAAACTAGTCAGTATATATAAGAACTTACTCTCAGGAAGCTGATCATTGTAGTAAAAAATTATGAATACACAATGTCACCAATATTTAAGAAACAAGCAGAGGATAAGGATAAGTAGGCTGAGAAAGTTTGATCAGATAAAGAAGAGGAAAACAATTAGCAAAGAACAGAAAATGGAGAAATAAACAGATAACAGTTTTAAAAATGAAGGGGTATTCAATAGAGATGAAATTATGCAAATAAATATAAAAGGATAAGAACCTAGTTTAATTTTCCAGTAAATGAACATTGATGTCCAGAGAATTTTCCATAAAAAGTTAACATTGGAAGTAAAATTGCATTGATTGATGGAAATAGTGAAAGGAAAAGAGGTAAGAATTGCAAACATAGACTGTTTTTCAAGATATTTAGACATGGTGTGGAAGAAAATGATACTAATGGGGGGGTGGCAGGGGGGCGGGAGGGTAGACAAGGATACAGGGTATTTTGTGATTGGTAGGAAGATGTGGGCTCAATATCACTGAGTAGAAGACCCAGTGAAGAGCAAGTGATTAAAATGTTAAAGTCTTTCACTTAGCTTAATTCCCTGGAAACCACATGATGATCTCAGTCATTTGATGTTGCTAGGGATTGCACTGTTAGACAACAAGTATTTGTTTGAATAATCCTTTGGATAATCCTTTCTGAATCCAAGGCTTTTCCACATTGCCATTGCTAGAGAGTTTCCTTCTCCTGGGAAGACATAGGATTGATAGTGTCACAGTATTTCGCAATTTTGGCACCACAAGATCCTTACCATATTATCACAAAGGTGTTTTAAATAAATGCCCACAAGCAAACAGAATGGAAGTGCATATAACGCACTTCAACAATTTTATTCTTTATTTTCTGAGGATGAAATATATATATTAGTTATTCATAATGACTCAACTGAGGAAAAGACAAAGTTGACTATTTGTGCCCTAAAGGATAAAAAATTCAATCAAATATTATAATTTTCAAATAATGTTGTTTATAAAGGAGGATGTCATAATATTTTCTCTCTTTGATTTTTAAATCACATTCATATAGTGTGGCTGTAAGCAAAATATATATTTGCTTCCTTCTCTATTCCAGGAAGTGAGGAAGAGTTTTCCACTATGCAGATATTTCAAATTAAAACAAAGAAACAAATATACAGTTTAGGTAATATCTGACTATTTTTAATACTACATTTAGTAGAGAATCAAAGAGTATTGTCAAAACTAAAAACTTTTTTGACTGATAATCTCTTTCTTTTTTGTTATGGATGTCCACTTCATGTTTTATATAATGACAAATTAATTAGAAAAGTCTTGGAAAACAGAAGGGAATCATCTTGGTACTTTGACAGTATTTCTAAAAGTAAAATCTAATATATATCTGGGTAAACAAAAATAGTTTGAGCATTCTTCAAAGTCAGCTAACAACATAAAGGTCAATACCTTTTTAGAAAAGTTTTCAGATGATAGCTTCTTTCTTTCTTGTTCCTATTAATTGAGATAATATAAAAATAAAGCATCATTACATTGTTTTCTAAATCACTGATCTTGTATTAACATTCACTGAACTTAGTTGATATTTCTGTGAATCTTTGTATTCTGGCCAATTACTATCGGCAATTACTATTACTGACCCATAGCACCATAGACATATGAAATTTCGAACTCTGCCAGGATACTTACATGTGCTATACTCATAAGTTAAATGAATATAATAATATAATAATAATGAGTTAAATGTCTTTCTTTTTCCCTTGAGTTCATTATTCCAGTGTTGTTATATCAATGCCAAATCTAAGTGTATGAGACAAAGAAACAATGAATGGATTCAGATAGCAGAGTCACTCTTTTTATTAATGGAGATTAGTTTTCAGAGTTTCCACATGCCCCAGTCCAGCTAACCAAGGCTGTGCCTATTTTCATTGGTGATTTTGAGTCTTCAGTCAATTAGTCATTCAGTTTATGAAACACCTACTATGTGCCACTCTTCTGATCATTGTTCATATAATGAAAGACAAAATAGAAAGAGTCCTTTCTTGATGAAGCTTAAACTATATTGCAGTATGAAAACCAATACATCAATGAAAAAAATCAATAATGATTTCAAATGTTTGTAGAACCATGAAAAAAATTAAGACAGTTAGAATGTAAGATGCAGTTATAGACAGTATTAGATAGAAGGGTCAAACAGGAACTCTTTGTGATAACTGAGAATGAATGAAAAAAGATACTAAGACACTTGAAAATATTACTGGAAGAATATTTTGGACAAAAAGAAGGACAATTTTAAAGTTCATAACGCAAAGAAAAATTTGTCACATTCAAAGAACAGGAAAGGCAAAGTGCTTAGAGAAAGTGAGAGAAGATAGAAAGAGGTAATAAAGTTGGAAAGCTAGGGACCAGATCCTGCAGAAGCTTGCAGGTCATGACCAGCACTACGTATTTCCTCTAAATGGTATGGCTTATCCTGGAAGGGGTTTTAGGACATAAATGACTTGTTCTGTTCTTTTTTGTCTTTTTTTCTTTCTTTCTTTCTTTCTTTCTTTTTTTTTTTCTTTTTTTTTTGGTGTGTGTGTGTGTGTGTGTGTGTGTGTGTGTGTGTGTGTGTGTGTGAAGCCCTTTGGATGCTTTTTGAAGAAATGAGTGTAGATTAATAGGATGTTGTATTAGTTTCTAGGATTGTAGGATTGTGATAACAAATGACCACAAACTGAATGTCTTAAAACAGCAGAAACTTATTCTCACAGTTCAGGAGGTTAGAAGTCCAAGAATCAAGGTGTCAGCAGGTTGGTTCCTTCTGAAGGCTCTGAGAGAGAAACTGTCCCACGCTTCTTTCCTTGCTGCTGGGGGTTATCCACAATCTTTGAAGTTCCTTGACTTTTAGATCCTCTCACTCGAGTCTCTGCCTCTATTTTCGCATTGCTTCCTTCTCTTTGTATTTATCTGTCCTTTACTTTCCTTATAAGAACATCAGCCAAGTGGATTCAGAGCCCACCCTAAATCCAGGAAGATTTAATCTTGAGATCCTTAACCAACTACATATGCAAAGACCACTTTTTCAAATAAAGTCACATTCTGAGGTCTTAGGTCGACATGAAATTTGAGATGACACTATTCAACCCACTACATGGGGGTTGAATACGAAGACTAGGTAAGAGATCATTTAAACAATCCCAACTAAAGCTTATGATAGTGTTTTACACTACAATGTTGAAAGTGAGATACTGAGACATGATTATCTTTATGGTATTTAGAGCCAACAAAACTTGCAGAGGTAGTGGAAAAAGTCAAGAGTGGGTATTATTTGAGGACTATGTACTAGGTAAATGTTAGTAAAATTTACTGGGATGGGGAAAACACTAAGAGAGAAGTGAGTTTTCAGAGAAATTAATTAACATTTCTGCTTTGGAATATGTAAATTGTAATCTGTATTAGATATCCAAGTTCAAATATTAAGTGGGAAGTTGAATATTCAAAAGGCCAATGTCATATTGGTTAGTAGAAAAAAAATAGAAATTAAAATTTCAAAATTTATTTCATTTATTCACAGATTCATAACAAGAGACATTTTTAATTTGTATACAGTTATAAAATTAGCATGTCATGATATTATGCCATTCAGAGAATGCTAAAACTACATTCATTTTCCTTGCCATATAATATGTTTTCCTTCCTGCTATATCTCAAGGTTAAACAAGGCCCATATCTTCTGGAGACAATTATCAAGCCGCTTACTCTCAACCAAAAATTGAGCTAGAAATAATTAAAAACATGCAATCATCTGGGCTACTCTGTATCCTCCCACATCACACACCAACTGTGTGGCTTTGGAGAAGTCACTTAGACTCTCTGGAACATCCCTTCCCTCATATTAAAATGAGATAAATAATACTTCTCAGAGAAACTATATATAAATCACTAGCATGTAGTAGATATTTATGAATTTTTGTTTTTGTCGTATCTTCTAACATCTTCTTTAAATAATTTAATAAACTTTCTTCATATATTATACATTTGAAATAAAAAAATTAAATAAAATTTCTACTCTGCTGAGAAAAAAAGATGAAAGTACTATGTCAAGGAGGATGATGAACCGTCTGAAATAGTTGTCAGGTCAAAGAGCTTAAGTTCTAGGAGAAGCTAAATTTATTTTTTCAGT
Organism: Lemur catta; assembly: GCF_020740605.2. NCBI lineage: Eukaryota > Metazoa > Chordata > Mammalia > Primates > Lemuridae > Lemur > Lemur catta. The sequence continues at coordinate 89,238,816 of NC_059132.1, read as the reverse complement.
TTAGTAGTGTTGATTGCATGGCAAAAAAGAATGCTGTAATTTAAATCCTTAGTAGGTCATTCTATATTAGAACACTAATGCTGTGTTTTGTCAAGTTACCATTTTTATTTCATAGCTTCCTTGAATATTTAACAAATGAGACATTGAAGATATGCAAACATGTTATTAATATACATCCTAATAGCATCTCCCCATTCTAACTGCCACGCAAAATCTTTACATGTTTGCCATATCTGGGTACTCATCATCTTCAGGAAGCTTTATACAATGATGCTCACCCACGATCTCAGCCACTAGACACATAAATCTCAAGATTTTTTTAACAACCCAACACAATGCATATGCCTCTTTCACAGAGGAAAACAAAAATGTTTGCTAAAGAGAAAAAATGGAAAGAAGTAAATAAACTAAAAAAGAAAAAAACACGTTGTTGTTAGAAAGAAGACAGTCAAATTTTCCTTTTGATTGGCCTGGTAGATACAGAAAGGAAGCAAGTAAAAGAGAATTGAAGAACTGACATTTATTGAGGAACCACTAAATGCCTTGTATTTTATAGAGGGCATTTCATTTTATCACTGCAACAGCAGTAAGGGTGTCATTTCCCCCATTTTGAAGATGTCAAACTTGAGTTTTAGTGAGATTAAGTAGATCAAGGTGTTAAGGTTTAAGTAGCAATACCGAGAATCAAACCCCAAACTATCTGACCTTGGTGTATCTAAAGTACAATCCATTTTACTAAATCGCAAAGTGGTTATAGAAGAAATAATATTATGAGTTATATAGGATACAGAGATAGCATATACTCCCCAACTATTACTGTTTTATTGTGGGGGAAAAAATCCAATGAATAAGTGGTCAGAGAAAGTAGATTTTAGCAACACATTACTGAAAACAAATTATTGATCAGATTTTAATGGCTCTAATGTTTACACTGGTTCTTCACAGGAAATTTTGCATCATTTAGAAAACCACTCCTCTACTCATCACCGTTTTGTAATTATTTTTTCTGTCTTATTTCCTGTTTTAGATTATTGGGTAGAATTTACAACCTTTTTCTAAGCTTATATAACTACAAACAGAGATAAATCAATTACATTAACATGTTACAGATTACACCATAAATAATTATTTGACCGTGTGAATTAAAACTAACACAATTTTCTGTGAAAAATCTGTATAGTCATTTTAATTCTCATGCTTTCCAGGCAGTGGTAATGTATGTAATAAGTATCACAATAATTTCTATGAATACAGGCTTGTCTTTTGTTTTAGAATATGCTTCATTCCCCTGATTCAAAAAGGCTAACTGAGAAATTACAATCCAGAAGCCAGTAGACAAATATAAAGAGAGGGAATGCCCAAGAGACATTATTGCAGTGGATCTTTCATTATAGAACTCAGATCGTAATACCTAAGAGAGCTGAATCCCACCTGGGATCCAAGAGGTGTAATTGAAAATGGATCCACATCCATTCCAAACCCTGTGACATTTCCAAAAAGTCTGACAGTTTCAGAGAGAAAAGAAAAATAAAAAGGAATGCTCACAAAAATCCAGCCTATCTACACAGGAAAAATAATAAGACCGATTTCAGACTTCTCATCTGTGGCACTACAATCTGAGATGTAATGGGACAATAGCTTCAAATATGAAAGGAAAAACAATTACATACTAAGCCCAGAAGTGTGAGAGGCAATTAGACATATGACCAGTAAAGTATTTAGATATCTATGAATATATCCAAGTGGAAAAATAAATTATTTCAACAAAATGAAAAAGTAATTAAAGAAGAGGATCATATAGAAGAAAACATTTTAAGTGATTATTATCCAAATGAAGTAAAGAAGAATTAACAAGATCTTGATTTTTTAGTAGCACCCCCTTTGAGTAACACTATTTTAACTATTGTCACATCGTATAGTATACTACAAGTATAGCAAATAATCACATTATCATATTTAAATATTATTTATTTATATTCCATATTTAGAATCAAGCTATAGGAAAAATCACTGGATCATGAATAACTAACACAAAGTAAATATATTAAATTTAACAGTAAAAAACAATAACGTATGTTACATACCGTGAATTAGAGCAGCCATCCCCAATCTTTTTGGCACCAGGAACCGGTTTCCATGGAATGGTGGGGGGCGGGGAGTGTTGGTGGTTTCAGGATGATTCAAGTGCATTACATTTATCATGCACTTTATTATTATTACATTGTAATATATAATTAAATATTATACAACTCACCATAATGTAGAATCAGTGGGAGCCCTGAGCTTGTTTTCCTGCAACTAGATGGTCCCATCTGGGGTGATGGGAGATAGCAACATCCAAAGTGTGTTGCTTATGTTCAGTCTACACCGTAATCTTGTACTGGTAGCTGTCACTGCAGAAAACCCTGCTTCACAAAGATAGGATGTTGGAAATGTAAATAGGCTTTTCAGTGCTTCTGTGGCAAACTCAGGATATTCTGCCTTGACTTTAATGCAGAACATAGGGAGATTTGAAGTTGTCTCAAACATACTTTTAAGGGCACTATCATTTGCGATCTCAAATGAAGCAGTTGATCCTCTTCTAGCGTAGACAAAATCTATTCACCTGGCTTATTCAGAAATGGATCACAGATCCATTCCTTCCCACTGCGGAGGTCTTTTGTGGTTGAGAAGTAATGCTGAAACTCTTTTGAAAGCTGAGATAGGTGATTATGCACCAGCTGGGAGAAAGAAGACCCTGGCTCAGTCTCTTTCAAAATCTCTGCTAATGTTTGAAACATGTCAAAAATCCCAATGTTCACTCGTCATCCCCTGAATTCCAGCCACTTTATCTTCCAACTTCAACACAGTTGTCGTTCTCCCTTGAAGTGACAGATTGAATTTGTTGAGCAAATTGAATATGTCGCACAAGTAAGCAAGTTTTGTGGCCCATTCTGTGTCACTGTAATGTGCTGCCAGTAGTGACTGTTTTTCTGAAAGAAATCTCTGGATCGACTCTCATAACTCAAAAACTCTGGCCAATGATCTACCTTAAGACAGCCATCTCACTTCTATGTATAAGAGAAGACACGTGTGCTCTGCATCCGTTCTCCTCACAGAGCTGAGCGAACAGATGTGAGTTAAGGGCATGTACTTTAATGTGGTTGATAATTTTAATCACATTCTCCAAAAAAGCTATAATAGTTTACATTATCACCAACAGCACATAAATATATACATTTTACCATATTCAGCTTGCTATTAGTAATATCTTGAAAATGATGGACCTAGGACTAAGTCACAGGTAGTCAGTCCAGTGACTTGAAGGTTTAACCACTAGTTATCTAGAATATTTGCATGAAGGACTTCTCATTTTGCTTACATTGGTTTTCTTTGAATTTGAGGTTGCCATTGGATTTTATTGGGCATTTTTCTTCTTAATCCCTGCAAAGGTTTTGAGTCATGGTATTCTATTCTTGTTTATTCACCAACATGATCTTTCTTTTATTGGTCTTATGGGGAATTCCAATGCATTCTGATCTGATGTTGATCCATTTTTTTTTCCGCTGACATAATGTTGATTTATTCCCTGTTATATATATTCTACTATTTCAATGGAAATTTTAGTGGGAAAAACATTATACTCATCTGATCGATTACATTAAACCAAATTCTTGGTTTACTTTTTGATTTCCACTACTTCCTTTTGGGCATAACATTTCATCATTGTAAGATATAGTATAAGATATATTTTATAATTATAAAATAGTATATTTAAATAATTCAATGTTTATAATATTACATTTACTTGCTCTGATATTCATTATTCATGCTGACTTTTTTGGTTTTTTATTTGCTACTATCTGTTGATTGCTTATTCACAAACACTTCATTACTTTTCTAAAATGTTTTTTAAAGTTACACAACTAATGTTCTTTGTCTTTACAAAAATAATTCATGTTAGTTATGATCCATATTTTAATTTTTAACCAAATCAAAGATGTATTTATATTGCTGCATATTAAATCAAATTAATACTTTTATTTCTCATCTTATGTAAGAGATCACATGTAGTATCATGTTCTAATTTTACGATGTTTGAAATTTTAGAAATATACATAACTTCCCCAGTAGGAGAAGAGTATATTTCTCAATACTGAGATGTAGGAAGGAGGCTCGTTAAAAACCATAAGGTACTCTATCTAGTGTTATGACACTAGATACAAATTAATCAATCTTTATATATGGGCATAAACTAACAGTAAACTTATTGATGATTTTTCTATTAATTAATTTAATTGATTCAATAACTTTATGAAGATGATAATGTCTAAACTTTATGTTAACAATGAATAATGGAGAGGCTGGGTAACTAGACAAGAGCACACAAGTAGAGGTTGGAAGAGCCAGGATGCAGACCAGTGTCCACATAGGACACCACTATGCTATTCTGCCTCTCAGTAAAGGATGACAGTATATGACCTAGAAAATGATGTTTTTCCTCTGAAGTAATATAGATTAGTTTCTACCATGAATGTTTATAACTAGTGTTTGAGCTTCTCACAGCCCTAATTATGAATATCTGTGCTCTTACTGTGTTTTATTGCTTAATATTGTCAAATATCTAACATCTAGTTAGGTGAGTTATTAAATATGTATTTACTTCATCTTTAAGAGTGTTTTGCTAAGCACTTTGACTTTTACATCATATTTCAACGTTTTTTGCTACTTTTTACACATAATATTGAAATTTTCCTTTTTGAAATGGGGAGTTATCCTTGAGTCATTTGTTGTGACTATACCATTAATCTACCATGTATTGTTTTGTTGATGTGAAAAAATATTTAACCATATAACGTGTTAGGTAAAATTTATTTTCTCAGGTATTGTGTTATTTTTATTTCTCTTGGCATTAGTTTATTTCATTATATATTGAGTTTTTGTGTTGTCAATGGAGTCAAACTTATTGTGATTTGGACAATGTTAAATGTTCTGATATAAGCCCAAATGATTATTGCATAAATTACAATAGAAATGAGAGGGTAGGATAATTTGTGCATAAAATAATAATGATATACAATTATTCCTTCACAATAGGCATGCTTTGTCTTTATGTATATTCATTCATCATCGAAAATCATCTATATCAGCACAACACTTCAGAATCAGTACTCAAGTAATTTATGATGCTTAGAATTACATGCATTCACAGACCATTTTTTTACAAGTTTTAAACAGATGGTTTTATATCAGAGATTTTTATAAAGACAGAGAACAAATAGAAATAAGTTCTTCATGGCCAAATTGTCTTTCACTGTGAATTTCTGCCAACTCAAACATACTGAGTGTATTTCTCTCTCAAATTTTATTTTACAACTTATAAATGTGTATATGTCAGTTGCAAAGACTGCAATTGCTTTGCATATTTTTAAAAAGTTGAATTTTTTATGATAACCTATTTGTTAACATATTTTGCATGAATTTTCAAGATAATTACTATGTTAAAAATAGGTTGCCAGAATTTCCTTTGGGGGGAATCACTATACAAGACTTACTTTTTAATGACTGAATTTGTAGGCTCTGCTAGAAAAATGGATTATTCTGATTTGTTCTGTTTTGAGTATACAGCATCTAGATGCAACCTGTAGACAGATTAGACCAGTGAAATGTTAGCGTAGCATAAAATGGGAAGATTTGCATATCTATGAAGGAATATAAAATTATGGTACATTATATAATGGACAAAGGAAAATTAAGGACATGTTTATGTTATAGTTAAACAAATTACAAAGTTACAATCTTCCTCGTCTCTAAAATACAAGAACTAAGCTAAAATGGTATTAAATTATCTACCAGCTTTAGTATCCCCTAATTCCTAAGAAATTAAGTGAATAGAAAAAGTTGTGATTTGTTATTAGGAGCCACTCACTTTGCCTTATAAAATGTCTCATCAATTTTTTTTAAGTAAGCATTAACATAATGTTTAAAAAATCATGCTAAGAAATATCGGTCTCATGTAAACATAATTGAGACATAACAATAAAAAATTTCCTGTTATAAAGAGAGTTATATAATGAAATAGTAACTCTTAAGCTTTTACACAATGTCTCCATCAAAATGGAAATAAAATAAATAACTTATTTCATAAAAGTGTTTTAGATTTCTATCATCTATTCAGTATTATAAATTTTTTACACAATAATCTGGAAAGAAAATTGTAAAGACACACACAAACCCACACACACATACAAAAAAATGTGCAGCTTTTAGGTATAACTTTGTTTTCTGCTAATTTGTAATCTGAGGCAAATGTCTGTGTGTGTTTGTGTGCGTGTTTTACTCTAACAGGTTCAGGATACTTCTATATTATAATGGTTAGTTTCATAAATTCAAAAGCTTATCAAACAAATTTGGTAGATAGAAAAGCACTAAGTTTATTTTGGCCTCCTTAGATAACACTGGGATAGGGAACAGTAGTAGGGAATGATATTGAGACAGAGGACAGAGAAGAATGCTTTGTGTGTTGGCAGCATTATAATGTCTACAGGAGGATCTCAGGAGATGCCTGTGTGAAAAGAAAATGGCAATACCAGGGTGAAAAGCCCTCCAAATAAGTCAGGTCTCCCCTTATTTGTGATTCTAATTTCATACCAAGAGTATTGTCAAATAATCTAGTATCCTGACAACCCTGAAATTAATTTTGTTCTATTTAATATCATATTTTGAGATGTCTGCAATCAATGAAGACTTTGGTTTTAAGAATTTTAATCCAATATATAAATTAAATTTCATTTAGATCAAATACATATACATATTTTTAATCTAACTTGATATAATTAGATTAAATATATAAATACATAAAGTTCACCAGACTTTTTCTTCTCAAAAATTTATTTTTTTTTGGCATTATCTATGTACAGCAGAATAAAACATGAAATAATATAAACTTACAGATCCACCTAAACAGTATTGCTCCAAACTATTCAGTAAGCATTCACATTCATGAATCTCTGTCAAGCATTGTACAGATGAACAAAGAAGATGTATAAAATACCAAGAAGATATAAGCCCTGCCTTCCACATGCTTTTCTACAAAAGCCTCTCAATTGGTTGGAATAAATATATTGTATGATTTATCTATATGTCAAGACTAAATATATGTTGATTTTCAAAACCTTTTATTTAGAGAAGAAAGAAGAAAGTATGAATAGTTTAGAAATATTCCCAATTTGATGGTTCCTATGCATGGTCATTTAGGAGTGCTGAAACACATATATTTAAATATGCTTATTATCCAAAAATGTGATATTTTATGCAGTACCTACATATAGAGTGTTAAGAAAATTGTATCCATGAATATGGGGCACTCTTTAGTTTGAGAAGATCCTGATACTTAGGGAAATATTAACTTTGGATTAAATATTTTATTAAAGGAATAATATATGCAAATAAGTATATGTTTATAACATCTCACTTTACCTCATGTGAGAACTGTCTTTATGAAAGATGACAAATAAGTAAAACATGGTAGATATAAATGCCAAAACCAGCATTTTAGAGGTCACTGTAGGAAGTTGGTTGAAAATCAATGATTAATTTATCAAAGCCATGAGATACTAATCAAACATGTTACAATAAAAATTTACAATATAAGGTGAAATTTGGAAAGCCTCAGAATTGCAGTGTATAGTATCCAATAACTCATATTAGACTGTCATTCTGTTTTTCTCTTATACTAAACACAAAAAATAATATTGGTAATATTAATGCTAATATAAATGGGAAAAATCTGGTATATAGAAAATCAACATTGATTTGTTGAAAAACAGATAAGCTCACTAGAATCTTTATCATAAAATATAAATATTAAACAAAAATTTATACAAATTTGAATTTATTTTCCTAAGGGCACTAGTGTACTACAGGTAAACCAAAATTGTTGGATGATGTAGGCTCAAAAATAGTTTAAATAATATTGCAGGGTAAAAATGTCAAATTAAGAGATATTTATGACTTGAAAGTTTCAATATCATGTTAATTTTTAATAACATAAGGTCAAGTTTATAAAATTTGTTGCAGTTAGTATAATGGAGTTTTTGGGTATCAACAAATTTTAACATTCAAAATTCTTTCCAGAAAATTACATGACTGAGGCATCCCCACTGTTAAAGTAGTTAATCTCCAAATTCATACAAATTGCATAACATTAATATGTTATAAGAAATAAAAACATCAAACTGAAAGTATTATCTGACATAAACATATCTAATATGAGAAGTCTTCCATGCTACTGATTTTTTTTTAATCAAACAATGCAAGGAACTCGGAGAAGTAGGCCACCTTCTAAGCACAAGGAGAATTGCATATAGTAGAGCTTTAACTAGCACAGCATTTCATTCAAGAAGACTGCTTCAAGACTTCATTTAAAATTATCAGGGGCACATTATCTGGGTACACAAGAAGAAGCAATTATTGGTTTAATTAGCCGGCATTCACCACATCGCCCTCTTTCCCTTTGTTCGATTGCCAGGCAATTTTCTACAATCATTAAGCAAGGGAACTATAATTCCACAATGACCTAATCTGCAGTTCCTTCGTATCACATTGGAATATTTTAAAGTTATTTATGACTGTCCTCAATAAGAACTAAGTCCATTGGGCAGAGAACACTTCAGGCTTAAAAATTCAATATCCATTGCCATATTCTAAATCTTGATTATATTTAATAATTGACTATGTTTTAGTTTGGATAGATATTTACCATGAAATTAGGTTAATTGAAATGGAATATATATGTTCTCTTTTACAATTTTTTAAAATTCTGTAAGTGATTTATATATCTTTTACAAGTGTATGTATGTGCGTGTGTATACACACAACCATACAACACACACATGAGTGAAATTGTGGGACTCAATTTTAAAAATGGAGAAACTTTAAAACACGCTTTACTAAAAACAAAATATAATTTCCCTAAAATGTTTTTATTAGTTAAACTTTTGCAAGTGGTCAAGTGAAATTTTTTGCACACAGTGTTAACCATTAACTTAGGTAAATTCCTAAAATTTGTCTTAATAAGAGCTCCCTAGTCCAATATTGAAAAACAAGAGCAAGTTAAAAGGGATAAGACCATTTCCCCTGTAAGACTATAGTTAATACAGTTGTCTCTGTATTTCCAGAAAACCGAGAAGAGGGTCTAGAAGAAGTAAAAATTGGTATTAAATTAAAAAACCAAAACCAAACCAAAACAAAACAATGGATGTTCATATGTAAAAGTTTTAAATAAAAGGCACTCGACTCTAAATATTTATGTGACAATTTTTAATACTTACTTTGGAGGTATTTCTAAATCTGTTTATTTATGTCTAGCCAACTGTTTTTAAAATGTAAAATAATATTCTATAGATTAGATTTTATATCTGTAGCCTAAATGTGGCATAATTTATTTCATTTCTGATAGATGACAGATATTTGGGTTGTTTTCACTACTGCATTTAATGTATGTATTCTTAATTTTTAGACACAAATTTAATAAATTATTTATAGAATCTTAGTAATTAGAAATGGTCTCATAGTTGCTGAGTATTATTTATGTATTCTTAAATATTTTTCCTTTCAATCCTAATTTATAGTGTTATCAGAATTTAATTTGGACTTCATTATTTTAAATTTATAACATTGATTAAAATTAGATAATTTTTAAGATGCTTGAAAAAATATGTATTTTTCATTTGCTGAGTAGTACATAATACATGTGGTCAGGCTTGTCAATTGTGAACACAGTATGTAGATTTTAAGTTATTCACATAGTCTATGTTCTCATTCATTTTCAATCTATGCAATATGTTCATTTTAAGAAATTTTAAAAATCCGTTTGATGTTGGATACATTAATTTCACTTACATTCTGAAGAGCAATTTATTTTATTAATATCCTATCACTTTTCATTTTTATTATTAGATGTGGCACTTGTAAACAGTGTATAGTTTTTTTATTTTGTTTTGTTTCTTGTTTTAATTCTAAGCATTTTGATAACTAATGTATTAAGACTTTTTTCTTGTTCTTGCCATCTCATTTTATATGTGTTTTTTTTTAATTCAGGATATTATGGGGGTACAAATATTTTGGTTACATGAAATGCATTTGCCTCGCTCAAGCCAGAGCCACAAGCGTGTTCTCCTGCCATACAGTGTGCCCCCAATTAGCTGTGGGTTTACCCACCCCACCCACTCTACCTCCCACTCCCTCAGCCCACTACCTGACCAGCACCCAGTGAGTGTTACTACCATGTGAGCACCTTAATGTTGATCAGTTAGTACCAGTTTGATAGTGAGTACATGTGGTGCCTGTTTTTCCATCCTTGTGATACCTTATTTCGAAGGATGGGCTCAATCTCTATCCAGGATAATATAAGAGGTGCTATATCACCACTGTTTTTTGTAGATGAGGAGTATTCCATCGTATATATACATACCATATTTTATTAATCCACTCACGTATTGATGGGCATTTGGGTTGTTACCACATCTTTGCAATTGTAAACTGTGCTGCTATAAACATTTGAGTACAGATGTCTTTATTATAGAAGATCTTTTTCTCCCTTAGGATAGATGCCTAGTAGTGGGATTGCTGGATCAAATGGTATTTCTATTTTTAGCTCTTTGCGGTATCTCCAAATTACTTTCCACAGAGGTTGTACTAATTTGCAGTCACACCAGCAGTGTAAGAGTGTTACAATCTCTCCACATACACACCAGCATTTGTTATTTTGGAACTTTTTCCCATTCTTACTGGAGTTAGGTGATATCTCATTGTAGTTTTGATTTGCATTTCCCTAATAATTAGAGATGTTGAGCACTTTTTTATATGTTTGCTGGCCATTATTTTGTCTTCTTTTGAAAAGTCTCTGTTCATGTCCTTTGCCTATTTATTGATGGGGTTGTTTGATTTTTTCTTGTTGATTTTCTTAAGTTCAAAATAGATTCTTATTATCATCCCTTTATTGGATGTGTAGAAAGCAAGTATTTTCTCCCATTCTGTAGGTTGTCTATTCGCTCTAAGGACAGTTTCCTTGGCTGTGCAGAAGCAAAACTTCTTTTCCTTCCTTTTTTATTCTTTTCTTCCTTCCTTCCTTTCTTCCTTTTTTACTTTGTTTTCCCACCATCTTTTAAGATAAAATGAAGTTTCTTTCTTCTCAATTTTATTTTTTCAATATCTCTATGTCTCCCTTGTAATCTAATTGTCATCCTCAATTTTTCATTACTCATATTTGGAAAAAATAGATTTGTATCTAGTGTCAATAATTAACATTGAGAACTAAGTAAGGTCTTTGAAAATATGTATCTATTGTCTCCTAGTTTCCAGAGTTATAAAGAAAACATTGCATAACTCTTATTCCATTGCTAATGTAATCTTTGAGAAGTTTAGATTATTTTCTGTGCTATGGACATAATTATAACCACATTATAGAATTTTGGTGAAAATGGGGATGAAAGCTTGTGCCTTTGTTAATAACCTGAAACATGGCTGATGGTTAGAAAATGATATTTCTTTTCTTATTACACATTTTTTTAAATTAATGGTTTTTATTTTACGATTATAGAGTTATCGGTGTTATTGTTTTTCTAGTAAAGTTTATGACTAATATTTATATGCTAAAGTTGAGCTTCACTCTTCAAAATCAAACATTTCAGTATCTTTTTTCTATTTTACAAGACAATTTCATGCAAAAAAAAAGACTGTGATATTCTACTGATTTTTTGTAGGGATGATAACATCAAAATTATGGAGTTTTAAAGAAGATTAAATCAGCTAATTTGTATTTAAATACATAATGCACTATCTGGCACACAATGTATATTTGAAAAATAGCACAGTAATAGTCATTATCATATTACATGAAGTTTTGGTTTAAAACATGCTTTGGTCAAGTTTCTAAGTTGTAGCTATTTCTAGATATAGAAGAGTATTTGCTATTGAATTCTCTGAAACCATGATGTGTGTTAATGGTAGACTTTTGAAGAAAACCAACACAGTGACAGGCATATATAATATTCTAGATGCACATATTTCTCCTAAATAACACATGAATTGGGAAAGAGAAATGAAGCATCCAAATAAGAAGGGGAATGAGATGGAAATAGTAGGTCTTCTCCTTACATCCAGACAACGAGATTTTCTTTTTCTTGTTTTCATGTTTGATACATGGCAAATATTGTGGGACTGGGACATGAAATGTTGCTGTTCACTGGATCTGGAGATGAAAGGTACCTTTTGCAGCAGGAGTTAAGGGAGATAAAATGTTTTGCCATTGGAGAGAGAAGCATGTTCCCACTGGACAGCTTACTAAGATACTAAAGCAAACAAAGATCCCCCAAATGAGAAGTCTAGCTTGAGAATAGAATATTCTAGCCTGCATGACACTTGGATACAAAAATGCTAAAACACCTAACATTTCAAACCGTTATTGCTCAGGAGAATTTAATGGTATTACACTGGAATGAGAACATTTCAAAATTATAATGTCTTTATTGCAATTATTTTAATTAAATGTCCATATTTTAAAAGTTTTTTTTAACTTTTCACTTATTCATGTTGAGCATTTTGTTGTACATTTATTTATTAACCATGTGCCAAGTATCACATTGCACACTGCTGGGAATCCAATTATTAAATTTCATCTTTATCATACACTGGATATATAAAAATTAAAAGTCAGCTTTTTTAGTGACTCAATGTTTCTTTCTTTAAATAGAGATAATAAGATCCTAAGGATTATAGTGAAATTAAATGAGGTAATTTGGTCTAGTTGCATTTGTGGCACATATTTGGTTCTAATAAATCCAAGTTTCTATAATACAATTCCCATTCACAGCTAAAATCTAAGTAGTTAGTCATAATAATATATACAACAGATATGATTAGGCAGTCACTACTCAAATATGTGCATACTTGAAATTATTTTATTTTCTTAGGTGCATATGTCTTTCTTGGCATTGAACCAGCCTGCATTTTTCTAGTATAGTCGTCTTTTCATTTGCCAGTTCTAGTACAATATGCTGTCTGTGTCCCATCTAGAACCTTAGCACTTCAATGCCTGACTTCCAAATGTCTACTGCATCTCTTCTGTGGGCACTTTCACCTCTAGATCCCTTTTAAAACACTTGCAGTAGGTAATATATGCTGTATAATCTTTACCACCCTTCCACACACAAATTCAGACAGGACCAATGGGAGTCAGTGAGTGTATAAAGTCCCCAGCTCTCTCGCTGCTCAGGTAGGATAATTCTGACGGTGTGCTCCTCATTGTCCCCAGTGAGACTGGACTCCAGCAGTCTCCAGTGGCAGCTGGCTTGATAACGGATCCTTCTCCACTCCTCTCTTCTCACCTCTCAAATCAATTGTTTGCACTGAATTTTTGTCTCAAGGGTTGCTTCTGGTGAAAGCCATTCTTTTAGTAGAGACAGTGATTGTAAAGTCTCCCCAGGAATTAAAATTCTATTTGCTGACAAGTGTTCCAATGGCCCAATTATTTCAATATCAAGACTGACTTTTCAAGTTTCTTTAACTCCCTCCCAAACCCATCCCCTGCCCTGCTTCTTTGAAAAGGGTGTGACTTTGCCTGGAAGCATGAAAAAGAAGAGTCTGATTACCTGATTTCAGGCTGATTAAGATCCATAAGGCAGGGCCAGTCTGTGGTTCCAGCCTGATTTAGAGCCAGTCAGGTGGTCTCGACATGGCAAATGTGTGACACGTTCAGCATTATCCAACAGTACTCTCATGCAACTGGTTCTTTATTGCTGAAGACTCCAGAGTGCCAATTGTATCTCCCTTTGCCTCTTACCTGCAGCACATTAGCATAGGACACACCCCCTGCCTGTCTCCTGAACTGCTGCCATCTCTGTCCAGCATGAACCCCAAGGGTCCCTCAAAGAGTCTCAGGGAATAGAGGTGGCCTCTTTTGCACCCTCTTAGTGCCTACGGTTACCATTTGGTCTGTGTTCAGTGATCCCCCACCTTTTTGGAACCAGGGACCGGTTTCATGGAAAACAATTTTTCCATGGACCCGACCAGGGCGGGGAGGCAGCGCAGGCAGGTAACAGAGCTCTGCAGCCCGGTTGCTAACAGGCCACAGACCAGTACCAGTCGGCGGCCCCAGGGGTTGAGGACCACAGTGCTAGATAATCCGGTAAGTCTTTCAACTCCAGACATTTCCACATGAGAAGATACAGACGCTCCACTGTTTTGTTTTGTTTTGTCTTTTCGGTAAAACGCCAAACTACAAAGGACACATGCATCCTCCCTTTCAAAGGCAATTCCAAGAGAACACTGTGAGGAACTGTGAGGCACTGTGTGTTTGGGGGCCGGAGAGCAGTTACATTTCTGCTTTCTCAGTGGGTGACCTCTATCCACTTCCCTATATTTGTTTTTTTTGTTTGTTTGTTTGTTTACATTGACAACTTTGTGTGAATTGCGATACAGAATCTGTTGGAACAGCCCCTTAGAAACTCCAGCATTGAAGTATCTTAAGCCACAGCCAGGATTGCTATTAATTTAGAATGTGAGGTGAAGAGCATTTTTATTGAGATTCCTTGCAAAATCTCTGTTATTGTATAAATCTCTTAAATCATTTTGATCAAAAAGGAAACCTGTCTTATATATGACATATAAAATTTATATATGTAAAATTTGTGTATATAACTTATGTATGTATCAAAATATATACTTTATAAAAAAGATTTTATATACCTTATATGTATTATTATCCATATAACGTAAGGAACAAACAGTTGAAAGTCAGTTTACTAGTAATGTACACAAAACTATCAATGCAATTAATTGATTATAGGCATGATCAAAGTGAGATCAGGGAAAAGAGGTTAATTTACACACTTTGATACCTTTTTTAGACAGTGCCCATTACGCTACACAAGACCTTGTCCCTATACCCTCTCCATCATCTCCCACCATTCTCTGTGGATAGCACACTCTAACCACACTGTTATTTTTGTTATTGAAAGGAACAGGGTTCCTACATCCTTTGCACAAACAACTCTCTATGCACAATTTTGAGCTTCCTTCCACCTGTATCTCTTTTCTAAGATGTCTAAATAACTTTTCAATAGTCGTCACTTTCTCATCTATTAAATCTTTGCCTAAATATTGCCATTCACCGGACAGCATCATCTCGTATCACTTATTTCACAGCACTAATAATAATCACATGTTGTATATTTATTTTCTTGTTTATTATATTTATTCTCTCCTGAGATTATAAATTCCACTTGCTGAATTCCTAATGCCTAAGATAACATTTGACACAATAAATATTTCATAAAGAGAAAAAATTATAAATGAAGAAAACTTAAGCTAAAAGTCTTGTAGAATTAGTTGCCCTAAGTTTCATCATTAGAATCACACAAGGTTATCATTGTTTTTCTTTGTGTGTCACTATCAGAAGACATAAAAAGATTAGAGCTTGAGCAGATTAACTTTCTTAAAGAAATATATAATGGAAGCAATATAACTTATGTAATTTTAAATAAAAAAATAAAAAGTTAAATAGAAATTTAAACTTTTCACTAGGTCCATTATTGGAAAAAAATTATAATTCAAAATCCTATGTAGTGTTAATTAAAGTTGGTTATTAAAATCCTAGTATTTTGTAATGATCTTGAAATGTTTATGAAAATATTAATCTTTGTTTTTCAAAATGTCTAAATAACTAATTCTTATTAAGTAGGGGTAATAATTCTCTCAAACATATAAACTCAGCTTTGATGCTAAGCCTTGAGAAAAAATAAATTTGCTTAATTTTCTGGATTACTAAAGTAAAACTAATTTGTTGAAATTAAGCCAACTCTAGCTCTAAGAATTTCATGCTACTACTTAGAAAATAACTGAATATAATGAATTTTACTTGAACAACTTATTATGTGTGAAGAAATTTACGGTGCATCTAAATTTATCAGGAATAGAAATAAATTTTCCTCTTTTTCCTCCAACAGTGTATAATGTTTAATGGTGGGTAAAACACTAAATTTCATTCATATTTATTGATTTTTGTCATGTATCAGAAGGAGACATCTATCATATAAAATGTAGGAACAAATAAACATATTTCTGGATATAAAACCAGAGATAAAATAAAAATGATTTCCTGGAAACTAGTGTCCTTTTCATTCTTCTCATTTATTCATTCATTCAACAGATGTTTATTGGACACTGTTAATCACCTGACACTCTTCTAGGACCTGGGACACAGTAGTGAACAAAACAGAGAAAAATTTATCATGGACATCACAATTTAGATGGGACATAAAATAGATACAGTGTTTAGATAGTTATAGATAGTAAGGATAAATTATAAAACAAAGCAGACATGACTTGTTGGAGAGAGGAAATTATAGAGAGGGTAATTAGGAAAATGCCAAACACATGGAATGATCATGCTTTCAGATTACACTTGTCTAGGCTGCAATTGAAAACATTTAAGTATTGATACTAAACTTGAGTATCTCTCAGATTGTATGAATAGATAGTAATGACAGTTGGTTTTCATCATTATTAAGTACAAGACAATACAGTTAGAAAAAAGCATTTATGTAATAGTTTCATGATTGTGGTTTCTGTCTTTCAATTATAATTTAACAGCAGACATTCAGAATATTAGAAACTTATAAAAATGACTATATCCCCAACCAGTGCAGCATTCCCAAAGGATGTTGTGATGGCTAATTTTAGGTGTCAGTGTGACCCAAATAAATGCTAAAGCATTGTTCCTGGGTATGCTGTGATGGTGTTTCCAGAAAAGAGTGGTATTTCAGTCACCAGACTGAGTAAAGAAGATCCACCCTCACCAATATGGGTGGAATGGGCATCACCCAATTCCTCGAGGGCCCAGATAGAACAAAAAGGCAAAGTAAAAGTGAATTTGTACTCTCTTCTGGAGCTGTGACATCTATCTTTTTTTGTTCTTGGACATCAAAACTCCAGGTTCTCAGGCACTCAGACTCAAATTTATACCGATGTCCTCTGTGGTTCTCAGGCCTTTGGACTCAGGCTAAATTACACCATCAGCTTTCCTGGTCCTCCAGCTTGCAGACGGCAGGTGCTTGTCATATATAAGTATGTGAGCCAATTCCCATAAAATTCTTCTTTATCTATCATTTATCTATCATCTACCTATCTATCTATCTATCTATCATATTTTTCTATCCTTCTATCTATCCTATTGGTTCTGTTTCTCTGGAAATCTTGACAAATCCATAGTTTTATGGAATACTAATATCCTATGAGTCTCTAGAAGTTTTGTGAGTAAAACAGTGCTATGGAATGAATGTTTGTGCCCTTCCAAAATTCATATGTTGAAATTCTAATCCCCAATGTGATGATATTAAGAGGTGGGGCCTTTGGAGGTAAAGTCATGAGGGTGGAGCCCTCATGAATGGAATTAGTGCCCTTAGAAAACAAGATAGCTTGCATCCTTTCTGTGCTGTTCACCATTTGAGAATAAAATGAGAAGATGAGACAGCTGTATGCAGTCCAGAAAGAGGGCTCTCACCAAGAACCGAATCTGCTGGCATCTTGATCTTGATTCCAGAACTGTGAGAGATAAATGCTTTTTGTTTAAGCCACCTAGTCTATAGAAATTTGTTACAGAAGATGAAACCAAGACAAACAGTCTATGGAATTAATACTTTTCTTTTATAATTTACATATATATGCTAGAAAAAGTATTTAACTAAGCCATATGTATATGTGCAAATATTTTTTTTTTAAATTGCTACATGAGCTGATTAGTCATCAAGTAGCTATCGAATTCTAAGTGGCCTATTTAGCAATTAGCTTTAAGTGTTAAAGGACTTTATCTAAAAAAAAAAATCAATACACTATTTTAATATTACTCAGTCTGTGCCATATATTAAACAGCACTCTGCCTTATAAATTAAATTTTGATAATTTCTTGCACCAACTATAATTATTTTTTTGTTTTAAGCCCCAGTTTTTAGCACCTTGCTTTGCTTATCTTGAAGGTTTTATTATTGCAATGTAATTTGAAAGGAACCAAAATTCACAAAAATAATGGAGTTTAATAAAGAATTCTATTAAATATGAAGGTTTAAACTTGATTCTAGCCAATGAGTTCTTTTACATATGAAATATTCCTCTGCTTTTCATTGGTGAACATCAAGAAAAAGATAGCAGAGTTGGACAGGCCACTAAAGTGATGAGAGGGTGAAAACTGAAGACTTAAAGACTGTTTGTTAAAAAAAAAAAGGCTTTAATTATTGGGTTTCCAATAATCTTTGACTCTATTTTCTCCATTAACTTTTATCCACTAATCACTAAGTATATATTTGTATTCTCCAGCGTTTCTTACACTGAAACTTAGTTATGCAAATTTATAATTAATACATTTGAATCACAAACTTATAAGTGAAATAACAAGGCACAAGATATAATACAAAGCTAGAAGGTGCATCATATTGTACATCTGCATGTGGTCAAGAATATTTAGAAGCCTGAAGACCCAGAACAAGTATTTCTCATGTCCTCTACCATATTTTTTTTCTAGAAAAGGCACTTTTTCCTGCAGAATTATAAGAAAAGGAACTACAGAAGTGCAGAAGGTATATAGAAAATTTATCTATTTACATGTCTATCTATTCCTAGTACATTAATATAAAAATATAGTTATGATACTATTTGAGTAAACATATTTAAATTTATATACCATTTTAGAATCAGAGAAGTAGTTTAATACAGAATATTTTCTTAATTCTCATAAAATGTTTTGCTGCAATAAGAGGAAGTCTTACTATTCTGACTTGATCTAAGTTATACAGTTAATAAATGGCAAGTAGTGGTGAATTCTTGGTCCATATACATATGCTTAATTTGGGTCTTTCACCTATTTTTCCAATTAGTTTGAAGCTTTGATCTTGGTCCTGAAGGCCTAATCATACCACTCATTAACATGATCAAAATAAGCTCTCTTAGAGTTGTTTACTCTTATTTTACAACTGAATCCTTGGCATAGAAATCTTGATGTTTAGAAAAGTACTACTTAATTAGAATACTTGGTGATATATCACCTTCATATAGTATATAATAAGAATAAATAAAAGTTATTTAATCATACAATCATAAAACCTCAGGGTTTGATGGACACAAAGGTCATCTCATCCAATCATCCAGTAAAACTTAAGACATATGCACAAGTAAATCCAAGTTATATTAACATACCTGCCCTTTTATTTAAGAAATAGCATGCTTTTATTTGACAAGAAACTGTTTAACCTTTACCAGAAAAAGTAGATGGCTTTAGAAAAATATTTGTCATAAATTGAATTAATATTGCTTCAGGAAGAAAGATTAGTATTTAAATGTAATATATTAAATGAAGCATTTATCATTTATTGATTATATTTGGGAGACTGTTTGGCTGTTGGACTCTTATCTTATACATGCAAAATTCACCATTGCCTTTCTCCTGACATTTGCTCTCCAATGATACATGTCAGAGTGAGGTCTGAGCCTGCTACGGAACTTAAACATGGCATCAATAGACTAGTGAAGTATGTAAAATGCACTGAAAGTCTCCCTTATCCAGTTTGTTTCCATTGTATTTCCCTGTAAGTATATTTAAAGTTGCACAATGTTTTGAAATATTTTCTGCCTCTTCATCTAACTCACTCTGTTTTTTTTTTATTTTCCTTAAGATGTTAACCTCTCTTAACTTTCAAAATTGACAACTCCCTAAATTAATAAACTGATCTGAGGCACCATGTTAAATGGAAAAAGATTAGCTCATTACTCTTTCCTTTTGTCTTACTTCATTTATATGCTTTTAAAGATAAGTTTCTATATTATTTGTTATTTCCACTCTTTAAGTTAAAAAAAATGCTCAGAAGTTTAATTCGGAATTGGATAATACTTAGGTTTGGCACATCCATCTAAACTTTTTTAAATCACATCACAAGGTAACTTTCCCCTATTCCTTTGTTGTCATCATTCCAACATAGGTTTTATCAGAACATATAGCTCTATCAAGTAATAGACAATTGGGCCAACTATGATTAGGATAAATGATTAAATACGTCTTAATCCTGCTTCCTTCCATGCATAGCCTTTTGCTTAAAAAACTATTCAAAATAACATATTCTATCAAGCCTTACTTTATCTTTATTCAAAGGTACTAATATGGTATGAAATTTTAAACATTTAGATTCACTGTGGCATTCAACAATTACTGGGTGTAATTTTGAAATTATTTTGAAAGCTTCTTATTTTATTGATGCTGTTAGAAGCTTTGAAAGTCACTAGGTTTTTATGGTGATAACTTGATTAATTTCAGAGGTTTATACACTTTTCAGTATGATCTAAATTTATATTAACACTCTGCAGATAATGTCATTGTTATTCAGTTTACATAATAGCCTTGCCAAAAGGAGTGACTTAGATTTAATTTATTATATTTCTGATTAGAAAGGGTACATATACAATGTGTAAATTTGTATGAATTAGTGGGTGATGATTTAAGTTCTGAAGAGACTTTATTGAATTTACTATGTATAGCACTTAATTCAATATTTGCTATAGAAAGTAATAGAGATTTCAGTAGTTAACATATTCATGAGAGTAGATATTCATGAGTGGATAATTGATGTGTATATCTCAGTAATAAAACAGCATTAAAATATAAAATCATTTTCAGAGAAAATAATCACTATATTATACTTTACATTATAGATATATTTTGATATCTCCACAATATTTGTTACAGAATTTTACATATAATTAAGACTTCAGGGATTTAGTTCAATCTGAAGTATCATATTATGTTCCTCAGACATCACTTTTTAAAGAGGTATCTAAGAAAAGAACTTGATAGAAATAGAAAAAAAAGATTTTTTCAGAACAATATATACTGGTCATTTTTTTTCATTTTGGAGAACAAGAATTACTTTTAGAATATAACTTAATTCTAAAATAAGTAATAATTCAGCCACCTTTATTATTGAGATTTCTAATTTTACGCCCTCTGATTTTAAATTCCTTGACACGTATTTTTCTGCCCTCAATCAGGTCAAAAAGTTTATATGTGTTATTTCCTGCCAAATTGTTTGATAACAGCTGGAGCCTATGCTAATCATTACAGAAGACTCTGACTCTAGTTGGAAAAATTGGGTTATAGGTATTTAAAATAAAACAAGCACCACATAGACTCACCATTAGATTGGTACTAATTGATCAACACTAATGTGCTCATAGGGGAAGTAACATTCATCAGGTGCCAGGTAGGTGGAAGGAGGGAGGAGGGGATGGGTATATTCACAACTAATAAGTGTGGTGCACGCCGTCTGAGGGATGGACACACTTGTAGATCTCACTCAGGAGGTGCAAAGGCAATAAAGGTAACCTAAACATTTACACCCCTGTGATATTCTGAAGTAAAAAGAAAAGATATTAGGACATACATAAGTAAGGAAAAGAATTCGAAAGAGAGAAAGAGAAAAAAAAATAACCATTAATGTTTCTTGTCCATTATATAACACAAATTAGACACTAGGTGTGATTTTTGCAATATATTAGACAGCTTTACTTTTCTCAAAAATTTATAAATTACTAAATAAGTGAAAATATTCTGAAACTGATCATAACCTGCTATTAAGACATTCTTAAAATAGATAGTACCCTGCTGGTTCTCATGGGCACCAACATATTTTCAGTAATTCAGAGTAAGAGGTTTAGTTGAACTGCTAATTGCATATGTGAAACTAGGTCATATAATTTACCATTGAATTAACTATACAAATACAAATGAATGTGTTACATTTTGTATTTTAGCAAGATAGCATCTTGGTTATGATAGTTTGTACTTTTTAAAAGAATATTTTATATTTACTTCAAAGAAAGTTTTGCCAAAAAATTAAAATTATTTTTAAATCAAAATTCTAAAAGGTATTTTTTCCACATGCACAATTTATAGTCTTCCCTTTTTGTTTTGAAAATAATGTGAATTTAGACTTGAAGCTTAAAGTTAAGTTTTAGGCAGTATGGAAAAGTGACCTAATCAAAATTACTTAAAGCCAAAAAAGATATCATTATCATATGCCAATTTTTACCTTCTATTTGAGAAACAAATGCAATGCAATATATGGTAGAACACACATTTACCAAAACAAAACAAAAAAAAATCAGAATTATAAAAAGTCTATACTATGTGCTCTTTAAGTCATGTTCTATAAGTACTCTATTTCCACAGAAATAAGGTTTGGTCAATTCATCTTTGCATAGAAATATCCTACTGTTGAATTACCATGCCATTCTGAATAATGCCACATAATTTAAAAATACAACATTGAGAAAAATGGCAGAATAGGAGATAACCCACTTGAGTAATTTATATATTTCTTTGTAATAACAAGTGGCAAGAATAAACAGATGTGAATAAAATAGATGTGAATAAAATAAACAATGGGGGCACTTGTGGAACAAGAGAATAAAGATATTTTAAGAGCTACAGTAATAAAGGGTATGTGGTACTGTTGTACTAATATACAGAACGACAGAAGAGAGAGCTGTCAAACCCATGCCTAAAGAAGGACTTATCCAACTGAAGTGGCTTTGCACCATGATGTGCAAGGGATAAATAGTCAGTAAATTAGTTAGGGGTGTTTAGTTATCTATTTGAAAAAATAAAATAAATTCTTACCTCCCACAAAAATCAGTTTCTGTTGGATATATGCTAAATATAAAAGGCACAATTGAAAAATACAAATAAATTATAAGGAATCATCTTTATAAAAATTTTAAAAATAAAGAAAAAGAATTTCTATAAATTAAGCAGTAAAATACAACAGAAAGCAGAATGACAAGGCTGTATATAGAAAAGGAAACCTGAATTATCAACAAATATGTGAAATAAGTTGCATTACATAAAAAAAATGGAAACGAAAATCCAGAGACAAAATTTCACATCATGATGTGGACAACACTTAAAAAATCTGAAAATACTGCATACAACATTGCTTGTAGAGTAATAGGGTAGCTTATAAACTGATGAGGCAAGTGTAATTTAATAACCACCTATGAAAACTGTTGGACAAGATCTACTGAATTTTAAAACACCTTTTGTTTAATTATCAGTAAATTTTTACTCCTAAGAGTTACCCTGGAAAAATTGTCAAAGGTGTACAATAAAGTTGATCGGATACAATGGAATGCAACAGCAAAAATGAATGGAATAGTCACACATATTAACACTGATGTAGCTAACAAACTAATTCTCAGAGGGAAAAAATGCAATTTGCAGAATTCAGAGAGAATTGCACCAGCTACATAAAATTTTAAAATATACAGAAGAAAAATGCATTCCTTAGGGATATATCTACCTATAGTAAAAACATAAAGACATGTTGAAACAAACGATAAACTTTAAATTAAAGATAATGTTTTTCCTCTGACAGGGGAAAGGGGTGTGTGATAAGGATTCTGAATTGGAAAGAGGACACAGACCCCTGAATTCTTAAGTTCACTAATGGATACATGGGTATTTGATCATAATTCTTCTTATATAGTATATAAAATAATAAATTTACTTAAAAATAACGTATTAAAATTGTAAGCTGACCTCTCAGTTTCCTTTTTTTTTTCACTCACTCACTCACTAACTCACCCACTCACCCACTCACTCTCTCTCTCACTCTCCCACTGAGCCACTCAGTTTCCTTTTATGGTAAAAATGCCTCCACCTTCACACCCCCTGCCCTGCGCTCAAGCAAGCAGCCTTCCTCTCTTCTTTATCCAGGATGTGTCACTGCCTGGACCAAAAGTTACGACATCATCCTAAAGCAGGTTGTATCTTGACCTCTGTTCAAACAAGTATAATCATTAAGAACTTACCTCATAAAATTTCAAAATACTTGGCATTTAACCTAGCACACAAGATATCAGATATCTTTATGATTGATTTTAATGTTTAATAACTATGAGAGCCATTAATCCTTAACACCAATCGCCCTTCTTTTCCATAATTTCTTTTCTTGAATTTTTTTTAATAAACTCCTGACAAACTTTAGAATCAATTTTTCTAGTTCTAAAAGACAATGTACTGTGATGCCATCTGTTGGAATTTCTTTGATTAATAATGGAATAATCAATGGAATGGTGAAATGTTTATGATGGCTCCAAAGTGATGTGACATGCATGTGGGTTTCTACCCCACATCTCTCTCTCTTCCCTGTGATGCAAAATGAGGTCACAAAATCTTCCGCTCCCATCCTGTGCACTGTAAACCTGGTGGTCTAAACAAGTATTTGGAGGATTTCTCTACTTTGGAGGAGAGATTCTCTTCCATTTGTCTTACTTATATCTGCTCAATCAGACGTCATCTTTAGATTTCTTTTTATATCTCTGTTTGGTCTTCCTTGCACTCGCAGTTTGTCCTCATGAGCGCTGAGAAGAAAAAAAGCAAAGGTCTCTCCTATTTCTACTATCTTAAACATAAAATTCTCTGACTACTTTTTGCATCCCCAAACTCTGTAATATTGCCCAGTCAATTGAAAGAAGTATTAGGTATGATATACATTCCAAAACGGGGAAATCAGACATGTTAAATCACTGATGAGTCTTTTCTGGACCTAATGGAAAAAGGTTAATGCTACCAAAATATGTATAAAAACAATGATGATGGTGGGATCCAATAAAGTACATTCTAACTCTTCTTCATCTCCAGTATAATCAATGATATTATTCAACAGATTTAATAAGCACTGACCGATCAGAATCAAAGCTAGCCTAACCCTAGTGTATGAGAATGCGGTGATTCTACTAGGCAGGATCGTACAAAGGTGGGACATCCTTTGGGAGGATTTAAGGTGTCTGGGGTACCTTTAGGAGGAGAAATTTGAGGATTTAGCCAGTCTGTTTCTTTTCTCTACTAAATTATTTCAATATTGTATCAACTGGCCTACCTGTGCCAAAACCTAGTGGATAAACATAAATCTGAATATATATTTAATAAAAACAAAGATTCTTCATCCTCATATTTCTAAGGCCTTCAATCCTTTGGTTAACATTGTTAACCATTTAACATTGTTAAAACTGACAGTTAATTTTGGGAAAAGAAAATGCACATTCATAGAGTTTGCATGGAAAAGGACATTTTAAATTACCATTCTAAATTAGGTGTGTGTGTGTGTGTGTGTGTGTGTGTATGAAGAAAATATTTTGGTCAATTTAAATATCTGGTGATATTTATATTTTTAATTTTATTTTTTCTATAATATGTAATAAGCATGTAAATAATTTTAAAAAATAGCTGCAAGTCTCAAATGCTGTGAATAAAAATTATGCACTATACTTATTAATATTAAAATCTAATTTATATGATACTTGAGTAAAGTGAACTGGCTACCTGTTGAAACAAGGTAGAAATCTTCTGAGCCCCTGGGAAGAGCACAACTGAGCATTATTATTAGCATTTGTGGGTACTGTTCTGTATTTTTTCTGAAATGCAATTCAAGCTTCATTAAAATACATTCAGTTATAAAATGTATTTTATATCCCAAACAAGTACATAAGTCTTATACCTTGAGGAAGAAAATGAACCACGAAGACATCTCTAAAGATAATTCCAAATACTTTTGGGAGCTTGTGTTAAATCAAAAGAAGCACAAAGCTGCCACTTCCAACCTGACTTTACTATTTTCTTACTTGAAAAAAAAAAATCTATATGTTGTGACATAAAATGTTTTTTCTGTCTCGGCAATGACTTTCCACATCACATATTTTAAATCCCTCAGCAACCATTTTATTATTCATTGCCACAACTCAGATACTCTGGTTTACTGTACAAAGATCAAATGATTATGTATTAATAAAAGAAACATTCATATATTCAGCATATTGAAAAACTGATATGAACTACTTACTGCATACACAGAGGCACAAAGGGAACACACAGGTGATAAGTAATGGTGATTTAGACAGAACATAGTAATTGGCTATTAATTTTGTGAAAAGAAAATGCACATTTATAGAATTTTTTATTTCAAAATATTACAGGGGTACAAATGTTTTTGGTTACATGTATAGATTTTGTTATGCTTGACTCAGGGTTATAAGTGTGCTTATCACCCAAATAGTGTTCATTGTACCTGTTAGGTAGGTTTTCACCCATCCCCTCCTCCCCACTCCCCCCTGCTTGATTTCCACTGAGTTTATTTCCTTCTGTGCACGTGTGCTCATTGGTTAGTTCCAGTTTAATAGCTACTACATGTGGTATTAGTTTTCCCATGCTTTAGATACTTCACTTAAGATAATGGTCTCCAGTTCCATCCAAATTGTTGCAAAAGATCTTAATTCATCCTTCTTCATGGCTCAGCGGTATTCTATAGTATACACATAGCACATTTTGTTACTCCACACATGAATTGATTGGCACTTGGGTTAATTCTACATCTTTGCAATTGTGAATTGTGTTGCAATAAAGATTTGAGTGCAGATATCTTTTGATAAAGTAACTTATTTTCCTTTGCTGGATCAAATGCTAGGTCTAGTTTTAGTTCTTTGAGGAATCTCCATATTGTTTTCCAGAGAGATTGTACTAATTTGCAGTCCTACCAACAGTTCATAAGCATTTCTTTCTCTCTGCATCCACATCAGCATCTGTTGTTTTTGGTCTTTTTTTCAGTCTTTTTAATAAAAGTAATTCTCACTGGGGTAAGGTGATATCTCATTGTGGTTTTAATTTGCATTTTCATGATAATTAATGACATTGAGCATTTTTTCATGTTTATAGGCCATTAGTCTATCTTCTTTTGGAAAGCTTCTGTTCATGTCTTTTGCCCACTTCTTAATGGGATTGTTTGTGCTTGTCCTTGCTGATATGCTTGAATTCTTTGTAGATTCTGGTTATTAGCCCTTTATCAGATATGTAGCTTCTAGATATTTTCTCCCATTCTGTAGGTTGTCTATTTGCTCCATTGAGTATTTCCTTAGCTGTGCAGAAGCTTTTTAATTTAATCAAGCCCCATTTATTTATTTTTATTGATGCTGTTATTGCCATTGGGTTCTTCTTCATAAATCTTTGCCTAAGCCCATGTCTAGAAGAGTTTTTTCAACACTTTCTTCTAGAATTCTTACAGGCATTCATAGATTTCACATGGAAAAGGACACTTCAAATTACTATTCTAAAGTATCTGTGTATATATGCATATGAAGAAAATATTTCTGGTCAACTGAAATAACTAATGGTATTTATATTTTTTAATTTAAATTTTGTTTCTGTAATATATAATAAACATATAAGTGATTAATTTTATTTTTTTCACAATCACATTATGGAACCAATGTAAAGGTGAAATTGAGGAGAGAATATGAAGAATTGTCCCAGAAAAGAAGAGGAAGGAGGATAAGCATGAGGGTAGGAGATAGAGCAATTAGATTTGTAAATTAAAGACGGAATCTCAGAGAAATACAACAGTGAGCACAACATCAAACCACGAGGAAGTAGCAGAGGAAGAATTTGTTCCTAGCTTTGCCTCTAACACAACCATTCTGCATGTCTAATCTTCTATGAACATGTTTCGTTTAAAATAATATCAAATTTTCATTTAAATGTATCCCTTTGGACAAATGCATTATTTTAGGACATCTCAAAGAACTTTCGGTATAGGTGTGGTTAGCTGGCCGTGGTCCCGGAGCCTGCCCTGGCATCAGCCAAGAGCACCGACCTGTCCGGGCACCCAGCAAGGTCTTGACCCTCACACAGGCACCCATCAAGTTCCTGTGACCCAACCCACTGCCATCTGCAGTTCCATGATGGGCCCAGGCACAAACCAAGGTCTTGCAACCCTCCCTGCCACTGGCTGCAGTCCTGCCATATGTAGAAGCCTGCTAAGGTCCCATGACCATCCCGGGTGCCAGACTATGTCCTGTGGCCCTCTCTGGTGTCTGCCAAGTTCCCCCAGCCCACACAGGCACCCACCAACATCCTGTGACCTGCCTAAGCACCAACTAAGTACATGCAATGCGCCCAGCCACCAACTAAGGTCCTGAAATTTGCCCATCTTTAATTTACACAATGGTAATACTATTGTCAACCTAATCTGCTGTTTTACAGGATTTCATGTGAGAATATATAGACTTGCTTTGTGTACATTCCAGAGAGTATACACTAAAAATTAGTTTTATTAATGATATAAGAAAATATGTTGGAGTCAGATTACATAGATCTATTGTGTTTCCTTAAGAAGTATATTTCACATCACCTCTTCTCTGATTATAGGCCCAATTTCAACTAGCTACTGAAATCATATTGAAAGTGATTCAATTTAAGAAAAAAATGATTAAAAATCACTCTCTCTTGGGCTGTTTATATTTTTAAGAGAACCTATAAGATTCATTGAGTAATACAACTTTTTAGTAATGATTGATATATAAATCTCTTATTTTGGTTACTGTTTTTATGCTTTCATTCTTATCTTTTTCTGTATAAAACATTTTTTTGGCTTCTTTCAAGATACATGTTTTTTAATTTAAAGTTTCAGTACTTTGTCTATGATATGTCTAAATGTGTATTAATATTTTTTTATACTGGTATTTATTCAGCTTGGAGTTCTCTGACCTTCTTAGATTTGCGATGGAAACTTTTCTTTACTTTTCTTTTTAAATTTGGGTCATTAAACCTTCCAATACTTTTCTTCTGTGCTGTACTTTGTTGTCTTACTAGGATTTCCTCTGTTTATCTGGGATTTCAAATACAAATTTGTTAGATAATTAGAAATTATCCCACACCTTTTCAGTCCTATATTCTTTTTGTGTGTCTATTTGTTTGTTTAACTCATTTCTTTTTATTTTTCAATTTTTGAAATTTCTATTGACCTATCTTTAAATTCACTAATTCTTTCTTTAGCTGTGTTAGGCCTACTGATGAACACATCACAGTTGCTTTTCTCTATTAATGTGTTTTATTTTATTTTTAACATCTCAATATGACTCTTTGTTAAATAATTCCATCTCTATGCTAAAATTTTATCATTTGTTCACACAGAATCTTTAACATATTAATTATAGTTATTTTACATGTTCTTTCTGGTGTGACATTGATTTTGTTAATTATTTTGTCTCTTGACAATGTTTTTGTGTATTGTGTGTAGGTATACCTTTATTTTAGGTTTCTTAATTTTTGGTTGAGAGGCAGACATCATGTGTAGGGCATCTGAGACAGAGCTAAATAGTGTTTTGCCTGAAAACTGTTATAATTCTTTTTTGACTAAGTCTTTGACATTTGAGGTCTAATCAGATTAGAGGAATTCAGTGGTATTTCAGTTTTATTGTGGCTGTTGTTGCCTTCAATGCTTCTACAAATAAGAAATTCTCTAGCATTACCTTGTGCTCAGGGTCAAGACTGGTTTGCCAAAAAGTTTTCCTCAATGTCTGTTTCTCCATCAGCTTTACACCTTCGTATTCATCTCTTCCTTAAAAATAATCTCTCTCCACAGCCTTGCTCCTAGCCCAGAGCTATTTTCCTGTTTTTTCCATGGTGTTTGCTGCTTGGTGATGAGAGGAGCCTGTCCCCTGTCATGCACAGACTCAATCTTAAATAACACTTGGGTCTTGGGCATGGAGCTTTTTCAGTGATACTGTTCTTTTTTGTAGCAATGGAAGTTCTCTCTCTATCTGGCCCAGAAAGGTTTCCTACACCTCCTTGAGTGATAGAGGGTTGCTTTCTTGTTCTCTTTTTTGGTGGTTATCCTTGTTCTATGTAGGCAGTATTTCCTGGCTTTCCACAGCTCCTTAAGTCTTTAGTTCCATAGAGGAAAAGGATCCAGGCAGGGTTGTGCTTTTTCTATAGCAGCTGCTGTAGTCCTCCTAAAGGCCTGCATCACTTTCATTAGAGTATAATTAACACATGAAAGCTTTCTCCTATTTGTATTGTCCTGCCCTCCATCTTTCTCATGAGTGCCTTGTACAGATCTATGGAGATGAGCCTACAAGTAGACACAGATTGCCCTTGTATGTGTGGTTCTTAGGACTTTGATACTCTCATGCTAGTGTACACTCAAGACTTAGAAATCTGTTTAAAAATTTTAGCAAAATTGTACTTATCGGCTTATGTGTCGGCTCTATCTTCCCCTTATGCTTTCTTTCTTTTCTCCCCTCTGTCATTGGAGGCACTTATCTTTTCTTAGATTCCAGGTTGATTGTCCTGTGACCTCACTGCATTGATGAATTTTAAAAAAAGTTTTGATTATAGAGATTTTTTTCTTATTGTCAGGATGAAAGTGATGTATATTCCAGCTCTTTTCTTCCTAAATAGAAGCAGAAGTCCCTTGTGTTTATGTAATAACAAACATTATTGGTATTGACTATTGTTCATTTTACGTGAATGAAAGATACATTGTAAATAAAAAGGCCTACAGCTAATTTTAGTCTGGCCTATTTTTTCGTTTTATTTAACATTGGAAGAAAAGAAGTTGTATCATTTAGCAAGTGCAACCATGAATTTTAAATAATCACAACCTTAATTAAAAGCAAGAATAAAATAAATTGTGAGTAGATCTGCTGAAGGTGTTAGTAAAATAAAGTCATAGGTTATTGTTCTCCAATTCACAGACATCCTTTATTTTATTAAGAAAAAGAAATCAGCAGACATTATTTAATTTGTAGTTGTTCATCAAATAGTATATTTATATATAATCTAATAGTTCAGCAACAACATTATCTGTATAAAATAAAGCAATAGTGTGGTTGTCTTTAGTAATTGCTATTATTACTACTGTTACAATTATTAACATCATGCAGGTCTTTAGGTTAATCATATTAGTTATCTATTTCTGTATAACATATGCTAAAAACGAAATTGCCTAAAACAATCTCCATTTATTATCTCATTGTTTCTGAGGATCATGCGTCTGGGTATAGACTAGCTGGGTTCTTTGCTCAGGGCTCACAAAGATGCAATCAAGGTGTCAGGCAGGCTGCAATCTCATCTGAGACTCAGAATCTTCTTGTAAGCTCATTGGTTGTTGACAGAATTCAGTTTATTGTTGTTGTATGACTGAAATCACCACTTTCTGGCTATTAACTAAGAGCTCTTCAGCTTGTATGGGTGGACCTCATTAACTGGCATGGAGGCCAGTTATAACACATCAGTTTTCTACTTCAAGGCCAGCAGAAAAACTTCTCTGTCTTCAAATCTTGCAATCCTTTAAGAGCTCACCTGTTGAGGTGAGGTTCACTCAGGATAATCTCCTTATGATTAACTCAAAGCCAACTAATTCGGGACATTAAATATATTTTAAAAGAAACCTTTGCCATATGAAATAGCATAATAACTGAGTGATAGTCCATCATATTTAAAAATTCCACTCCTTTGTCAAGGATCAGTGATTGTACAGTGTTCATACAGCAAGGAACCAGCTTCTGTCATCTGGTGAGAGCCACTGAGACATTTGTTAGCATCTCTTTCCAACTCCATATCCAGGGACATAATGTTTTGATATTCACAACAATAAGAATATTGACTTGAAAGAATAGCTAAAGTTACAAGTCAGACCTTTTTACCTTTTTTTTTTTTTTTTTGGTTTCATCAAGACTGATATACCATTGACTTTAGGAATAGTTTTTGGTCATTTGTTTTACTTTGTTTTGTTTGCTTTTCAGAGTCTCTGCTTTCTTTCTTCCTTCCTTCCTTTCTTTCCTTCCTTCCTTCCTTCCTTCCTTCCTTCCTTCCTTCCTTCCTTCCTTTCTTTCTTTCTTTCTTTCTTTCTTTCTTTCTTTCTTTCTTTCTTTCTTTCTTTCTTTCTTTCTTTCTTTCCTTTCTTTCTTTCTTTCATACGTTTTCAAAGTTTTACCCTTATTCTCAAACTATTTTTCCTCATGGTAAAAAAAAAAAAAAAAATGGCTGCAGCTTTTCCAGACATATGTTCCTTTTTCTAAACCAGCCAGAGCAGATTTAGGGGATTCCAACTGCAGGACTGTCTAGTGGGAGAGGACCTTCCTATCCACCACTCCACCATTCACATCTTAGCCTCTAATTGTGACCTTGCTCATCTGACCTGCTGTCTATGTGCTGACCCCTTTCTCTGCCTTGTTGCCTCTTTTCTATGCCTTGACATTTCTTGTTGAGTTTTCTACCAACTCCTCAAATAGGTACACAGAGAGAATCATCAAATAGCTGTTGACCAAGAAGATAACCATATAGGACTTGACAAGGCAGTCTCTTCTTCCTGATGAAGACTTTAGCATCTCTGTAGTTGATTCTCTAGAGCCCTTCTCACTTGATATCTGAAATAGGGGCACAGGATGGAGAAGGGAGTCAAAAACCACAGCACATTCCTTTCCTAGAAACTGTGAGCCAATGACTCACAGCTCTAATAATTATCATTGTATTTCATCATGTATGCTGATTGTGCATCTTCATGTAAAATAAGACCAGTTCTGCCACCTTTTGGTCATTCCTGAGAGGTTATGTCTGGTGGTTTGATCTAAAACATGAAAATATTTAACCTCCAAGATTTTCAGCAGTGAGCTGTAACTGAAATTTTTAAATAACTAAATATGTCATATTTGACATTTTGCTACACACACCCTCCAGTAAATTTTTGTCACCTTCACAAACATAGTTACCCATAGATGGTCTCTACCAAATATTTTCTGTGTTTAATCCACATTCTCTGACTATTCTTGCCTCTCCTTTTAAGTTTTCTCTGTGTGATTTCATGTTTATATCTGCAGACTTTGACAACACAAAAGGACATTTTGAGTATACTACACTGATTTTTTAAGAGATCCCTGATTCTTTCAAGAGTGTAAACTTGTGATTTTATTTTTTTTTTTAGGTCTGAATTATTCTCTTCAGACATGGTTGTATTACCATTTCTGCTCCAATTGTTCCTATTGCTTCCTTGGGTAACTGATTTATTTAGCAGTCTAAACTTGGAGAGATATAAACTTGAAATGGTTTTATATTTCTCTAGTGACTGCTTTCAAGCATGCTCTTCCGAATGTTAATTTCTGACCCCTAGAGATATTTTGGGCAGATTCCATACTTCTCGATAATGTTCAGTGATAAAATATCCAACCACTTTAAAATGCCAAATTCATGTCCTATTTAAAATTAATCCTTCCCTTCTTCTCCTCCCAAGCCCTGGCAACACTTGTAATCTTGTGGACTCAGAGTCATAGGGGGTGTTTTCTCCATCCTTCAATCCTCCTGCCAGTGTAATCCCCTTCAGTCTGGGATAGATGCTAGTGTGGGCTGCTTCAGGAACATGTATATTCCCTCCTTTCTCATGGGCTTAATTATAAAAGCAAATTCTATTTCACTTAACTATTTTTTGCTTTTAATCATGACCTTTATTGTTAGTCTTGTATCTCTAGCTAATACTGATTGTTAATCAGTGTCATCTGTACAGCAGGTGTTTAAATTCTACCTTTCTCATGTGACACCACAGAGTCTGGTAACTCACTGTTCCCTGGCAAAGAAAATGCAGGTATCATCCCACCACTTATTCTCCCTTTACCCCCCACCCCCTTGACTTTCCCCCTTACCAAGTAGGCCATCTTCTGGAATTGGATAACCAGCAAGACAGCTCAATTAGGCTTTCTTCTGCAGAATCACTAGAGCCAAGGGAAAATTATACATTTTATCTGTTACAAAAAGTAAAGGAAAGCAGGACATTCCATGCTAAGCATTGTCTTTATTTTGCTATCTTTCTTCAATTATTTTTTTTAACCATTTGAAGTAGATATAGAGCAGCCAATCAATACTGATGGGTAAGTAGACTGTACTCTGGGAAATGAAATGCCAAGTTTCCATTCTCCAAAGCAATTTTAATCTCTTCAAATGAGTCTTTGGAGGATAGCTAGCATTATCTGAATTAAAGGTGTGTCTGAAAAGGAACTTCTCTTTATAGAAACCATATCCTTCTCAACTAGGCCAGCAACACAATTCTAAATATCCCCTACCCCCATCCCTGCCTTCCAGCTCTTCTCCAGGGCCTTGTGTATGTAGATACCAGTGGTGGCAGGATAGGTAGACAAGTGAAGACTAACTGTGATAGAGCCCTGACAAGGCCCCCTATTCCTGGTTTTTAGTGGCTCCTTGGCACCTTTGTCATACATGTGGAGTAAGTAATGAGTTTTTATCTTCAGCTATGCGTCCTCATTGCCAATTTCAGGACAATTGGAAAAATTCTATTTTATCATCTGTTACACTTGTGAACACTCACAAAATGTGTTCATATGTCTATCTTATGCACTCAACAGTTGTTACTATTTTTAACTTTTCCATGTCTTTACCTTTTTTTGTTCAAGTTTTTTAGAACATTATAAAAGTTTGTCTTTTATAATCCTGACCCAATATTTTATAGTATTAATTCTATTCTGTGCTGTTCTAGTATAGTATTAATTCTTTTGTAATTATTTCTTTATTCTTGATCCATACTACTTTATGTAATTATTTTCTCTATTATTTCAACTTGACATTGTCTCATCTTTGTATTTAAAAAGATAATTTTCAGTAGAAGCTTAATGGAAAACATATCATGTGTTTTGAATAGGTAACATATTCAAATGATCAAACATTTGGGATGTAAAGAAAATACAGAGTGAAAAGTCTCTCTCCCACTCTTGTTCCTTAGTCATGGAATTCCTTTCTCTGGAGGTAACCCAATTACATTTTACATGCACAAAGGAAATTAAAAATGTCTTCACAAAACTGTAGCATGTTATATAAGCTACTCTTTATTTCATTGTTTCGGATAATAATATATTAATATCTTGGAGATTCTTTCCTCTCAGTATACAAAGATAGTTTTACATTTATTTTATGACTGTATAATACCCCATTATGTGCTATAATAAATTGTATCAGCTCTATATCTGTAGACAACAAAGGGTATGTATATTATCTAATTAGATACTATTAATTCACCCTCAGGGTTGCACATTTACTGTTTGTAATTCTTATGTTTGATAACATGGTGAATTTGGCAATATGATAGCTCAAAAAAGGTATTGCAATTCATATTAACTTCAATGATAAATATATATATATATATATAATCTCTATATACTAACAAACAGAAACCTTATTTTTTTAAGATAAGCATTAAAATAAACAAAATTTATATTTATATAATATAAAAACAAATCAAGTGCATAACATATAATCCTTCTATCATGAATACATGTTTTTTCCTTTATTTGAAAGAATTAAAATTAAATAAATAGGAAGACATCTCATGTTCGTGAATGGCAATATTCATATTATCACATCAGTTTTTCTTAAATTTATCTGTAGGTCAATATTATTCCAATTAAACTCACAGCTCTTGTATGCTGGATAACAAAGTTATCAAAAACTTATTATGAAAAAGCAAAGGCTAAGATTTTCTAAGGCTTGAGGTGATGAAAACAGTGTATTGGTGTTTCTAGGGGTTAATGTTATATTGCTTGACTTGGATTCCAAATATACATATGTTAAATTTATTATTGTGCTTTAAGACTTTTACATATAAAAGCTGGTATTTTTCATGCTCACTTTAATTTTTGGTACTGTTTAAATGTGTTTTCCTGATCTACAAATGAAGAGTAAGTAGTACTGAATAATTTCTGGACAAATTTCCAATACCTGGCAAAAATTCATGCAGTAAATTTCCTTGGATTTCATGCCCCAATTTTTTCCTACACCAAATGCTTTAATGGCTGACCCTCTGAACCGATTCAGCACCTGTTTGTCCTCAACTCCAGAATGCATTTTTCTGTGGGCTCAGGCCCATTTATGTCAAAGCTTTATTCACAGAAATGTCCTCTCTAAATTTGAATGCTCCATTACATTTTAAATCATTGATTTTTGTGAATTCTGGATTAAAATAAACATAGTCATACTTTCAGGAATGAGGAAAAGAAAGTGATGCAAAATTGCAATAATGAAGTCTAACCCCAAACAGTGTTCACAGATTAGCAACATGTCATTTCTGGTAGGTACAGATGTGAATCTCTGAGCCATGTAGCTAACAGTGAGAGAATCAAACTTCCGTTGTGCTACCTCTGGAAAAAATTCATCATACCATAAGCAAACCACTTATTGAATTCTTTAGTCCATTTTACTCTCTGCATATGACCTGAAAAATTCTTCTTAGCTCCTGGGTATATGAGTACTGTAACTTTTAATTTGAAAGATTTTAATGGACTGGCATCTTTTGTTTGCCTTGAATAAAATTTCAGTGGAGAGTTGTGAAAAATAACATCAGAGACAATTAAAGGCTGTTCTAAACTAGAGCCTTCATGAAAATTCCAAGGTTACATTTTCATATTTCTGCATTATCTTTTGTAAACCATATCATCTACATTGAAATGTTTTAGATTAAATTTGGATTTCAAGGATAATTTTTAATATCATAGATTTATGATATATTTCATATCCATTTTTACATTGTAGGTGCTCATTTCTATAATTCTCTATGCTCAATCCTGCTTTGATAAGAAAATCATTTTTCCTGTATACTATCTATAGCCAATTCCTATTACTGATATATTAATGTCTATCGCTATATATATATTATATATATATATATATATAATATATATACACATAAGATAGAGGGGTTTTGATATTTTATATTCTTATTGTCCTAATTAGAGTAAAACTATGAAAATGTATTTTTATAATATTTATTTATTTTAGCCATGTTTTTTTCCTCTTTCTCAGCTCTCCTTTGATTCTTATTATATGATAAAACTTCAAATTCAATATGAAGTAAATATAGGAATTTCTCATGCAAAATAACCACAGCCCAAGTATCTTATAGGGGAATGGAGACAGAGTTTGTAGGTTAAAGGGCAAAACTTTAGGAAAAACATTTGCCTGAATTTTTGTAATTGTTAAGGCCAGTGGTTAAATGCTTCTTACTCCTCACATTACTTTTAAAGAAATAGGGAAAATATAATTAACAAGAATAATGTGTGTATGTGTGTATGTGCATCAGTAAGTTATAGAAGATTGGATAAAACAAAATAGATTTTATCTTTCTAACTTTTGGAAAATAACACTCAGATTATAAGCTGTATACATTTTAATTTTATGTAAGGAAAAAATCCAAAGAAAGAGCATATGGCTACCTTATAATGTAGACTGGTTGGCACAACTTTAAAAGAATTCTCAAAATGTATAATGAATTCAAACAATATCTTAAGCTCAGTAGCCATAAATATTCTTGATACTTTTGTAGTAAGAAAGTTACATGGCAAAAATACCATAAAATTAATTTATTAGTCACTTAAAAAATTCACTTATTAGTAATTTTAATTGACGTTAACCTCTGAATCATTTCTTTCCAGAATGAATACATCAGAAGGGAAAGAGTAAGAAATGAGGTGGGTATATGAAACTGAAAATACTATTGATCACTTAATTTTAAAGTATTTCTCCTTCATAACTTACTATTTTAAATTTACTTATAAGAAGTTTAAAGAGAAGATATTACTTTTAGTGTATTCTACCATATTTTACAGTATTCAGTTTATGATCTATATTTAGCAATACAATCTTTTTTGTTTAATTATGGCTCAAGCTATTGCATCTATCTTGTTTTTATAATGAGGACACATTTTTCTCAAGTATATTAAGGACTTTTTCATCATATATAAAGAACAGAATAATCTAGACTGTGAGAGCAATGTCAAGACTGCTTTACAATTTAATAAATTAATACTGATCTTATAATTTTATTTTTGAACACCTGCTAGGTTTTACATATACATCTAATAACATTATTTTTATAGTCTTTTATACAACTCTTCTCCTTCAGATAATTCTTACAAAAGTTTTATGTCCTCTGTTTTCATTCAGTGATCCTATTTAAGTAAGGAGCTCAATTTTACTGCCCACATTTATTTTGGTATGACAGTTCCTTTTGATGTAGTTTCTGAATCATTCATGATTTATTTAAAATTATTTGTATTCTACATCTAGAACTGCAGTCCTTCCAGTTTACTATTAAAATCTATTCAAAAACTGAAGTGGGATTTGCTTTTCTTTTGCCTTTTCCTCAGAAGATGCACAGATTCAACGTTAAGTTTGTTGACCACCCGTTTTAAGCTTCTAGCATTTATTAATATTACAGGCATTTAATTTACATAGTTTTTGAGGTCAGGAAATGGGTTTTACTCTCATTTTAAGGTACTTTCAGTTGAGTATGATCTTGGCAACCCACTGGTGTTATTCATAGCTTGTCTTGTTTCTCTTTGTGTAGATATTTCTCAGTTTTAAAAAGAATCACAGCCAGAACTACTATTACTTTTTTATTGATATTTTGGCCAATGTGTAAGTCAAAGTGAGTAAAAAATTTTAAAACATTATAAATATTTCTACCATAGAATTATACATAAATTAAAAAAAAATTATATAGGTGATAAAAATAATGAGGATCTAAGCAGAGATGGTGGAGCAATCCAGAAATTTACAACAACAAGAAGCTATTACAGTCCATATAGGCATTGGAATCAGCCCTCAGAATGGACTCCCTAAGAGTATGATGAAACCATTTCCTTTTGATGTATGGGGTGTTTAACAGACTTCAGATCATGTCACCACAATCCTTGCCATCAAGACTGTGGTCTCATCTCATTCATTCTCAAAAAACATATTGCTACTGGAAGGCGTTTTCATACTCTGCTTTTCTCTCCAGGATCCCTAACATACTTACTCCTTTCATGAGCTTAGGTTTTAACAATAGGTAAGACTTCAGACTGTTTTAGCTTTGTCTCCTTCCTAAACATCTGAGGAAATGAACTCTAAAGCTTGGTACTGGCATGCAATGAGGGGCCAGGGCAACACAGGAGGACAAAGTGCTTTCTAGTTCCATGAGTTGTATTGCCGCATGCTCTTCACAGACAAGTGGATCCTCATAGGGGGAATTAATTCCCCAACTCCAGAACGGAAATTCCCCCATGCATGGCAGGCTATAGGTGTTGTATTAATATTTCCTTAGGCTCCTCAAGACCAAGGAGATGAGTCTGCACACTTGGTAAATTTTCCACCTTCTGTTTTCATCCCATCTTATCCCATTCCACGGACTAAACCTGAGGTACAACTTTCTGCTACTCTGGATGAAGCTCGGAGTGTCCTGCCAGATTCAGAATGTCCCCAGGTTAGCTTCCTCACCTCCTTCTATCCTCGCTGAAATATTATTTTCACAATGATGCCTAACTAAACCAACCTTTTAGAACCGGTAACTTTTCTCTTTACAGACTCCCAATCATCCTCTTGCTCCCTACAGTGTTAATTTCTTTAGCCTGTATTAGTTTTTAAAACCATATACATATAATGTCTATTGCTTATTTTCTTTCTCTGTCCACTAGAATGTAAGCTCTGCAAATACAGGAATCTTGGTCTGTTTCCTTCCCTGCCTTTTAGGTGCTTCTAGCTTCTAAAACAGTGCCTAATGCATGGGAGGAGGTTGGCAAATGTTTACTGAATAATGGAAGAGAGAGAGAGAGGGAGGAAGGAAGAAAGATAGAAAAAGGAAAGAGGCAAGAGGGAAGAAGGTGGGAAGGGAGTGAGGACTCTTGCTCTATTACAATAGTCTCATCCCCAGAAAGGATACTAAATTTTGATAGATCACTGTTTCAGCATATGTAATATATACTTCTTGCAGTCTGTCTCAACATTATTGCTCAGCCTCCAGCGATATGTCCAGATTTAGACTGTTGAGGGATTTTTTTTTTCCCCTCAGGAATTTGGAGGAAGACATCTGAAAGTCAAATGTTCGTTCCAGTTCTCAATGATCTTTTAGGAATCTCAGAGAAATTACTCTTGCTAGCAAAGTCAAACAATGCTACACCTTCTAAAGCAGTTTGCAGTTATATTTAAAGTAGGTCTTGTCACGGTCCACTGAAATTCTAACAGCAGTGACTTCTGAGAGTCCACAGTCATAAGATACCTGCAGACAATTGGACAACTGATTGACAGAGGCTTGATAATGACCTCAGGAATTACATGGTTTAATACCAGAAAAAAACAGTACAAAGTACAGAAATGTTAGCTTTTGTGGGTCAGCTCTTTAGCTATGTCATGATCTCAGGATCACAGGAAGCTCTGCGCCTCTGGGAAGGGCCCTGCTTTCAGCAGTTAGACACCTGCCCCAGCCATTCTTCCAGCCCACAGGTCCCATGGTGCCCAGATCTCCCTTGTCCCTCTGCTGGTCAGGCAGTGCCTGCTTCAGAGAGCTGGCCCTGTGGTCAGACTGCATGGTTATTTGCTTGAATCTCTCTCTTGTCCAGAGCTACTAGACACATCCAGGGCCCTTAAAATAGTGATTGCAACTTGATCATTTGCAAGTTTCTAAGCTTTTCTTTTTCTTGGTTTCCTTACTTTTCCTTGCTTATGAAGTGGGGGATATTAAAAATATTCATAAGGTTGTTATGGAAATTAAAGGATATAATGCATATGTGACTTAAAAAATACTTACCATCTAAAAGTATTCTATGAGTTGCCATTATTGTTATTACAAAATTTATAATAAATAAGTCTTTAGTGAAAGTCCTCTCAGGAGTCTAAGATTAGAAATTTCTAGGGGAACCATGAATAGGTTAGCAGATAAAATTCAGAACATCCAGGTATAACTGAATTTCAACTAACCAACAAATATTGTGTAATATAAGTACATCCCAATATTGTATGGGATATAGTTATACTGAAAGATTATACATTGTTTATTTGAAATTCAAATTTAGTCAGGCATCCTATATTTTGTTTGCTAAATATGGTAACCTTAACAAGATGTCATTCACCCTATATGTCTTGCTCCCTCTGATTATAGCTACTGTTGGTATTCACAGATCTCTCAAGATCCAGAAATGGTCTAAGTATGTCGAAGTCAGTGGAAAGTCTAGGAAAAGTGATACATTCATTTGGGCTTGATTGTTACTAAGCATTTGAATACATCTTTACTTCAGGCAATTTGGGCTTTCTGGCTGCTCCAAATTTCCAAAGCATGAAATCATAAAGACTGGCTAGGGCTTGACATCACAGGAAGGGGAAAATTATCAGACACAAATAATAATGTAATGTAAACTTTCGTTTTTCCCTATATTTATGTCTCTTAGCTATCACTTTTCTATCATTTTCTCTCACCAAAAATGGCATTACCTTAAATACCATATTTTAAGGATAATATGAATAAAATATGCAAATTTTAGATTTGTACTATTCAGAATTGAGAGATCAAAAAGTTATCTTTAGTAAATATCAGTCACTTAAAGAATACTATTAAAGTAGAATATATCTGTGTTTGATATTTTTTAATTTGCTGTGCAAAATGATTATAAAACATCAAATAGTAAACACATGCCCATGCAACATGAATCTTTATTTCATTCTTTTTGTACCCTATGAATGTTATAGTTTATAGCACATACCGATTACTTAATGTTAGTTAAATAAATAATGTTTCACATTATTCCATCACCTACAGTGCAAATCATCATGATTTGTTTTCTAATTGATCATTAAATATTAATATCTCGCTGATATTATAAATTGAATTTATGAAAATGATGAAATATTCACAAATGTTTCTTGAAAAATAATGGAAAAACAAAGTACAATAAACTCTTCCCAAAGGTGTGCTAGACTTGGTTCATGTCTTGGAAATCATAATTCTTTTGCTTCATATAGGCAAGAATTTAGGGGTTTCCTTTTACTAAAAATAAACAAAAAAATTTTCTTGTTACCTGGAGAGATTTTAGTTACCCTCTAGAACTCAGTTTAAAATAATTTCCTTTGTGAAACATTTTCAGGCATCTGAGACTGCCAGATCTCTCTGATGTGTAATTTATAATTTGCCTGTAATTCTCACAAATATTTGGTGGGTACTAGCTCAGGCCACAAACTCAAAGGTGAATGAAAATAGATTTTATTTTTCTGTTGAACTGAATTTTTGTTTCAAGCCACCATTCCATGAGTTCTGCAGAAACTTTACTAAGAGTCTCCACCTTCTTTACTTGGGACTGACAATTATCTTTCCAGGAAGTAATTTCTAAACTACCCATTTTACTGTATTCCTTGTCTACTGGCCACTAAGTTCATCGTGGAGATAATAACAGCTAGTACTTATAGAAGGTTTACAATGTAGTAATTAACATTGAATTTTTTTAAAATTTCAAACATTAAATCACTGAATTCTCCCAACATTTGCACAAGGTAAGTACTATTAATGGTTTCGTTTTCAAGAGAGAATACCAAGAAATAAGAAATTTTAGACAACTCGCACAAGGTCACACAACTGATAAGTAATGGAGCTGAGATTTGAAACTAAGAAATCTAGCACCAGAACCTGTGACCACAACCTCTACAATGCAATGTCCCTGAGTCCCATTCAGGTCCGACAGCAATTTCTGTTCATTTAATGCCATCTTGGCTACCTGATAATTCCATTTCCATGTGATACTAAGAGGTTTCTAAAGCTCTTTCTGGCTTTAGCTTGTTCTCCATGTGGCTAAGCCTGGTTATAGAGACCTGAAAAATGGAATATAGGTTTATGAGCTCTATGATTCCATAAACTTAGCTGAAGCTATTGCTGTGTCCCTACAGTTGTTCTGATGTTCTCTCTCAAACAACCCATAATTCCCTATCTTTTGCTTCCTTCTCAACCACCACATTTTTTTTCTAATTTTGATGATTGCAAAATTAGAAAGATGAGCACATTTAGAAATTTCCCTCCAGATATAGTGTACATGTTATATTATGTTATGAGGTGACTTGTTGTTCTCCACCACACATTTCTCTAGGGATGTTGGCTTTTGGAAGGAAAAAAAGTTTAGAAAGGGACCTGTATGTAGACTTGTATGTCATTTGTTTTCTGACATGCCACTAGACTTCCACTGAAGCAGTGTGGCTGTGTGGTCTCTGGAATAGGGCAATAGGGAAAAGAAAAGAAAACAACAAAGGTAGATGATACTTTAAAATTTTGTATCAACACTTCTACTTTATTATAATTACTTGATTTTTAGCAGTTTTTCCTACTTAATGACAGAAAAATCTACATCTTAGTTAATGTTCTATTGGCAGAGATAGAAGAGTGACCACAAAATAAATATGAGTTGATTAAATGGATTAGTTCACTATTATATAACTGATTATAAATTAATGTTATGTAACTGAAGTGATTAAGACCCCATTCTATTCCACATTAACTTGGAAGATTCACACAACCTGCTTTCCCCACCTATTCTCTTTAAATTATAGAGACTGTTTCTTCTTGGCAGCACTTTCATTTTAGTTTCTCTAGAAAGGTGCATGCTGCTGACTGATCGAGGTGGGGGTCGCTGAAGGTTGGGGTGATTGTGGCAATTTCTTAAAATAACATAACAATGAAGTTTGTCACATTGATTGACTCTTCGTTTCCTGAAAGATTTCTCTGGAGCATACAATGCTGTTTGACAGCATTTTAACCACAGTAGAACTTTTTTCAAA
This sequence comes from Lemur catta, assembly GCF_020740605.2. Classification (NCBI taxonomy): domain Eukaryota; kingdom Metazoa; phylum Chordata; class Mammalia; order Primates; family Lemuridae; genus Lemur; species Lemur catta. Next base: position 89,195,342 of record NC_059132.1, on the reverse strand, counting down.
ATTAGAGTCAATCCTCTCACACCCTGCCACTGCTTTATCAACTCAGTTTGTGTAATGTTCTAAATCCTTTATTGTCATTTCAATAATGTTCACGGCATCTCCACTAGCAGTAGTTTTCATCTCAAGAAACCACTTTCTTTGCTCATCCATAAGAAGCAACCTCTCAGCCACTAAAGTTTTATCATGAGATTGCAGCAATTCAGTCTCATTTTTAGGCTTCACTTCTAATTCTAGTTCTCTTGCTATTTCCACAACATCTGCAGATACTTCCTCCACTGAAGCTGTGACCCTCTCTAAGTCATCCATGAGAGTTGAAATCAAGTTCTTTCAAACTCCTGTTAAAGTTGATATTTTAACCTTTCATGAATCACTAATGTTCTTCATGGCATTTACAATAGTGAAATCTTTTCAGGAGATTTTCATTTTACTTTGAGCAGCTCCATCAGAGGAATTACTCTTACCCTATAGCATTACAAACATATTTATTAAATAAAGAGAATTGAAAGTTAAAATTACTCCTTTATCCATGGGCCACAGAATGCATGTTGTGCTAGCAGGGATGAAAACAACATTAATCTCCTTGTACATCTCCATCAGAACTCTTGGCTGACCAGGTACATTAGCAAGAGCAGTAATATTTTAAAAGGAATCTTTTTTTCAGAGTGGTAGGTTTCAATAGTGGGTTTAAAATATTTAATAAACCATACTGTAAACAGATGTGTTATCAGCCATGCTTTGTTTTTCCATTTCTAGACACAGACAAAGTTGATTTAGCATAATTCTTAAGGGCCCTAGGATTTTCAGAGTGGTAAATGAGCATTGGCTTCAAGTTAAGGTCACTGGCTGCATTGGCCCCTAACTAAACAGCCAGTCTGCCTTTGAAGATTTGAAGCCAGGTGTTGACTTCTCTTTTCTAGCTATGGAAGTCCTAGATGGCATCTTCTTCCAATATAAGGCTGTTTTGTCTACATTAAAAATCTATTCTTTAGTGTTGCTGCCTTCATCGATGCTCTTATCTGGATCTTCTGAAAAACTTGCTACAGCTTCACCATCAGCACTTGCTGTTTCACCTTGCATTTTTGTGTTATGGAGGTAGCTTCTTTCCTTACCTTGTAAACCGGCCTCTGCTACCTTCAAACATTTTTTTCTGCAAGTTTCTCACCTCATTTAGTTTTTTATAGAACTCAAGAGAGTTAGTGCCCTGGTTTGGATTAGACTTTGGCTGAAGGGAATGTCCTGGCTGGTTTGATTTTCTATCCAGACCACTGCAACATTCTCTATATCCGCAATAAGGCCGTTTCACTTTCTTATCATTTGTGTGTTCACTACAGTAGTGCCTTTAATTTCTTTCAAGAACTTTTCCTTTGCATTCATAACTTGGCTAACTGTTTGGCGTGACAGGTGCAGCTTTAGACCTAACTAGGCTTTTGACATGTCTTCCTCACTAAGGTTAATCATATCTAGCTTTTGATTTAAAGTGAGAGACATGAAACACTTCCTTTCACTTGGACACTAAGAAGCCATTGTAGGGTTATGAATTGGCCTAATTTCAGTATTGCTGTGTCTCAGGTAATGGATAGGCCTGAGGACAGGGGGACAGACAGGAAATGGCTGGTCGCTGGAGCAGTCAGAACATGCACATTTAGAGATTGAGTTTGTTTTTGTGCGTGACTTGTCCCCAAGACAATAGTAACGTCACAGATCACTTATCACAGATTATCCTAACAGATATAATAATAATGAAATATTTGTAATATTGCAATAATTATCAAAATGTGATATACAGACACAGAGTGGGCACACGTTCTTAAAAAAACGGTGCTTATAGACTTGCTTGAAGCAGGATTGCCATGCACCCTCTATTTGTAAAATAAATGATATCTGAGAAGCCCAATGAAGTGAAGTGCAATAAATTGAGGTATGCCCATATACGTTGTCAAGCAAAATTGATTTAGAATTTACAATATGTTTGCTAAATACACACCGTATATTTAGTATAACTAGATAAAGTTATCATATTAAATTATGATGCATGAGCTTATCAATAGTGGCATAAAATGTTTGCATTCATAATTGGACAAAAATACTTGCATTTTAATAATATAGTCTTATTTTTGCAAAGAGTTTTCAGACAAACTAAAAAGAAATATCAAGAAACTCAGACATTATTCATGATTCCTCCCTTCCCCCCCTACATGCTCAGTCTAGTTCCTGCTAATCTGATACTCTGACTACCCTTTCTTATACTGTATCTGCACAAACTTTGAGTTCCTATATTACCCTTTATTATTTTTGTTATGGTAATTTTTATATTAAAAATAAGTTGAATAATGTTTTTAACATTTAAGACATAGATTAGCATTGATGGCCCCTCACGACTTGTATGTCAGACAGTCATGTTTCGGGTGTAGTACAAAAGGCAGTCTGAGAGAAGAATGGAAGTTCTTCCCATTGCATACTTTGCCGATGACATCTTCAGTTTTAATATGTACTATACTACCTATTTTAAATTCAACTAAACCAAACCCCGTAAAATGCAACAATGATTATAAAGATCCTTGTATATAAATTGTGGATTAAAGATAACAATCATATATTAGTCCAAACAAACATCAAAATCATTACAGGACTGACATTTGTATACTTAACTGTGAGTTAATAATTAATCTCTCTACAAGGTAAAAGCAATGGTGATCTACTGCAATCTGAAACTCAAGCAATTAAGATGATTATTTAATATATAAATTTATATCCACTATTATTAATGAATCTCATTCTAAGTGAATTTCACATTGACAAATTTGTTTATGATATCGAACTTTGCAATTTGCAAGGCAGTTATACATATTTTTAAAAACTTTATCTCAGTTTTTGAAAATGAGTATTTGCATTTATAGTATAGTTTTACATGTATAGAATTTATAATAAACATATACGTGGGTGTTGTGCTCATTAGGTACTTTATATAATTAATACTAATTCTTTCACGCTTTACTAATAGAAAAACATGTTAAAAGAAGTTTGGAAACCCCTCTATTACAGACCTATATGCTTTGGCACAAATAATTAAATGCCACAATTCTTTATGGCATTTACAATAGTGAAATCTTCTCAGATTTCAAATAATTAGGGGCCTTTGAAACAAAAAGGAAATGCACCTTTACAAGGAAGGCTGAGACACTGCCTTAAATCAAATAATGCATTTCACAGTAATGCACAGATATAAAAGTGAGATAAACAAACACATTTCGTTCATTTTACTTATATTTATTGAGCCTACACAGTATAAAGGAGGAAGATGATTCTGTCAAGAATAAAAGGAAAAAGGTTACTCTAGGCAGAAGGAACACATTTAAGAAATGGTGAAATGTGTATTGATGGTGGGGCCGTTGAGAATTTGTCCTGCTTTAGCCTAATTTCCCTCTCTGCCGCTTCCTGCCTCAATAAGGGTAGCAAGTTACTGGACCTAATTTACCCCATCTGTAATATTACAGTGATAGTAGCACGCAACTCAGAGGCTTGTCATGATGACATTTGAAGTACCGTATTCAAACCACGGATCACAGTGCCTGTCATTTTCCAGTTGCTGGCTAAAGTGTTAGCATAGATTCTCAACTCCTTGGTAGGGGGCTTCTCTATTTTTACTCAGTATTGGATTTCTAGTACCTGGCATCTTGTTTTAATATGGCAGTGATTGCTGAGAGAATAAATAACTAAAATGAAGCACCAAGTATGTGCAGTAGGTCAGCAGGAGATAGGAAGGAGAGGCAGGTCTAGGAGGGAATGATCTTAGCTTGGGGTGCCTGTTTCTTAAGGGTAATCTACCAGTGGCATGCAGGCAGTCAGGAAAATAGTATATATACATGAACATGCTGGGTATGTGTAGACACACACCCCCCACCCCGCATGTTTTTGGTTACATGGATAGCTTTTGTAATGCTTGAGTCAGGACTGTAAGTGTGCCCCATCACCCAGATAGTGTTCATTGTACTTGTTAGGTAGGTTAGAAACAAAGACAGGTTAGAAACAAGCTTGGTCAGTACAAAGGACAGCAAGAAGACTAGTGCAGTAGTATGGGGCGGTAGACTCCACATACAACTATAAAGAAATGATGTGATAATAATTACTATATGAGTAATTTCAAATACCATAAAATAGTTAAAATGATTGGCATATATTACTTGCCCTGACATGGTGTGTTAGTCTGCTGAGACTGCCACAACAAAATACCACAGATTGGATGGCTTGAACAACAGAAATATATTTTCTCAGTTTTTGAGGCCAGAAGTCTAAGATCAAGAGTTGGTTTCTGATTAGGCCTCTCTCCTCATCTTACAAATAGCACCTTCCTGCTATATTCTCACAGGGCCTTTGTACATGCACAGAGAGAAAGATCTCTGCTGTCTCTTTTCTTATAAGGACATGAGTCGGATAGTTTAGGGCCCCACCCTTATGGCTTCATTTAACCTTAGTTACCTACTTAAGCCTTATCTCCAAATATAGTGACATTGGAAGTTAGGGCTTTGACATATAGATTTGTGCGGGACACAATTCAGGCCCCGACACATAGTGACAGTCATTGCTCTTTGGTTTGTTTTATTTCTTTTTAATATATTTCAAGCATCTATATAAATATATTTACCTTCTATAAGAAACACTAGTCTGCTGGACTTTGTCCTTTAGAAGAGGGTATATGAGGAGTGATGAGAAGCACAGCAATATAAAGAGCAGGTATATTAACTATAATTATATTTGAGTATTGGGGAAGCCATCGCTCAATTACAGCTGATTATTGCCTTAGAGGTAAAGATTCAATGTTTACTATATATTCAGTTCTTGAGAGATATAGTGGCATGCTTTCAAATCATATATATATAATATATATACACATATTATACATATGCTTTTCTTTTAGAACTTTTATGATACCATTGCAAACTGACAGGCAGGGTGGTGTTTTTAGCCTATAGCTGTGTCTTATTAATCCACAGGGTATTTCTCTATTATTGTTTCTATTTAGCAGTGAATTTTATTGTTCCTGGATTATGACTTTAGAAATGACTAGATGAGACCTTTGCTTGTAGTGGACATGGGTTATTTTTGCTTCCCCAGTATATCTTCCTTATTCTGCTAAAAGTATTTGGAATATTCCTAAACCTAGTTCTCAACTGGTGATGTTTATAGTTTGACTTATAAACCAATTAACACTTGAGACAAAAGAAGTAATGCAGAAGTAAATCAATAAGTCAGTTTTAAAATTGGTAGGATTTTTAAATTGGTTTGTTGTTTGTCTTTCTTCTCCCCCTTTTTTTTCTTTTTCTTTTTTTCTTCATTTTCATGGATTTTAATTTCAGGTTCTTCAGGGAGCACTGGAAGTGAGCATATGACTTAGCCATTATAAGTAAGAATATTTCATTCCCTGGCCATACTTATCTGTTCGGAGGTAGGCATGGGCATATTACCTAATCCACATTAATGAAACTCAACTTGTAGAATATTAGTTAACTGGCAGGGAAAGAGATGTCCAATTTTTAACTTTCAGGAAAATGTAAGACTGAGTCAGAGCTATCAGGTTAAGAGCTGCCCTGGGAATTGGGAATGATGTCAATCTAGAGGAAAGAAAACTAAGATGAGGGGGAGAGATAGAGATAGAAAAAGAGATAGAGGAGAGAGAGAGAGAGATTCCTAATCTCTTGATGCCATAGTTTCCTATGAACATAGGCATCACTATACTTTACGTACAGCAATATATATGATTTTTCATCCAAGCCCATTTTAGTTTGGGTTCTTATTTATAGTGGAAATGGTTTTAGTGAAATGCATATCTCAATACAGAGCAGCTGTTTTGTAGGCCATAAATAAAACATAATAAAAGGATTAGAAGTTAAATCTAAGGTTATGTTCTGTTTCTTATTAGCTGCCTTTCCTGTGTAATCTTGGCCTCGGGCTCCATCTTAATTTTTTTATGGTTGCTCTAGAGTGTTGCTCTAAATATCTCTGGAACAATTGGAATAATAAAGATATATAACATAATGAATAACTTAAAAGTTCTGAAATATTATCAATAATGCAATTATTTTTTAAAACTAACAAAATTTGATTATTCTGCATAACATACATTATTTTGAAACAATTCCCACTATTGATTCATATATATTCAGAAAATTATTTTACTATTGGTTATTTCACACCAATACAAATAATACATGGTCATGTGACTGAATTTCATATTTGCCTTATAATAGCAATGAATTTTGATACATTACCATTTAAATAGTAGCCTGTGACAAATCAATTTCATAGCAATTAATTCTTAAACTGCTAATTGACACTTGATAAGTGTGTTAATTGATATGAATAGCATGGTAGCTTATATGTTACATGTCAAATGTGTTTCTTATAATTAAAATGTATTAATAATAAATTAATTACATATATAAGTCCTGTCATGTAATGTTAGTTATATTAGATTCTTGTCTCAGAAACATATTTCCATGGAATATTCTTAATAAATGACTTAATACTAAAATGATAATGTCATGAAAAATAAATTTTTATGCAGTAGATTGGGAATATTATTCAATTGGTAAGTGTCCATCAATTGATGAGTAAAAAAAGAAAATTGTGGGGCATGTGTATATATAAATAATGCACACACACACACACACACACACCATAGAGTACTACTCAGCCATAAAAAAGAATGAAATTATATTTTTTTCAGTAATTTGAATGGAACTGGAGACCACTTTCCTAAGTTAAGTATATCAGGAATGGAAAAACAGATACCACATGTTTTCATTTATATGTGGGAGGTAAACAAAGAATATATATGGTCATAAAGAGAGTAATGGATATTGGAAACTAAGAAGGAGGAAGGGTGGGAGGAGGGTAAGGGATAAAAACCTACTTATCAAGTACAATGTACACCATTCTGGTGACGGGTACCCTGAAATCCCTGACTTCAGCATAATACAATTTATTCATGTAACAAAAAACACTGTACCCCTAATTTTTTTTTAAATTAAAAAAATGGTCTGTTAGATAAAAACACAAATTAAATCTGGGACTAAGAAAATATTATACAAATTTCTACTAAATATATACTACATATATAAATGAATAATGCCGATATTTTACAAACACTGAAAAGGAATACAAAAGAAAAAAACAGCACTCATGTTTTGTCATAAGACTTATATAAACTTTCTACCAAAAGAAGACAAGGACCATCTCACTCAGAAAATGGATGAAAAACTTCTAAACAAAAATTTTGCACATTGACGTCATCACTGTGTAAATTTTAAGAAAAGGAAAAAACAATGATGAAATTGAATTTATTATGAATACATTGGAAATTTACTAAAGTAAATATTTTTATTCTATTAAAATAATCCTGTTGATGTTAACATTTTTACAGTATAAATAAAGATGTATTTAGAATAAATTTTCAAAGTTCTTAAGTGACATATCTCTGAGGTAGAGTCCAAGATCAATGCACTCCAAAGCTGTTTATGGCACATTTTTCCTCACATTTAATTTATTAAGAGATATATTAAAATGATTGAAATAATGTTTTGTTTCACTTTATTGACAAAAATGAAAATGATATTAAATGAGTGATAATTGTCATAATTGTCTGAAATAGTATCAATCAAAAGAAATTCTAAGACCCAGAGGTGAAAATATTGAGGAGCAAAAAACCAAAAAGCTTAGTAGCAAATGCAAACTAACAATATGTAAAATGATATATTTTAGAAAGTATAGAAAAAGAAGAATTTTAAGAAGCCACTCCAATGATGTTATATCCATCCTCAACATATTCTCAGTGGCCAGAAGTATTTTTAGATTTAGTAGATGAAAGGAAGAAAAAAAAATTATATCTGCTGTTCCAGACCTAATTCCAAATGTGCTTGCATTTGTTTATGAAAAATTTAAAAAATCACAAATTTTTATTCCTGAAACTTAAGCCATCTGTGTCCCTAAGATGGAGAATAGAAGTATATCAGATAATAAAGACTGAAGTTTGGCTGCTAGTAGAAATTGAGCATATACAGAATTCAATATATTTTTAATGTGGACAAAATTTTAAGCATTTTTTCAAAATAAAATTTTTATAGCCTGTCCTGTGGGGATATTTTCTATTAACAGACCTGATGGATATAATATGTATATGAATATATAACACAACTAGTAAAATATGCACATGGTTTTACATAGAAAAAATTAAAATAACATTATAAGATAATCAGTGGAATTTTAGAATATCTGGGTTGTTGTTTCAAAATTTTGTTGCTGTGAGTAACTGACTACAATAACATGTTTTCAAGAGGATGGTTGTCAATTCTTTCTCTTCCTAAACATGTTATGTCATTTCCCCATTGAGAAATTTAGTCTGTTCCTTTCTATCTCTTGAATCAAGGCTTGATTAGGGGCTTGTTTGACTAACTGAATGTGGCAGGTAAGATTTTCTGGGACTAGATCATAAGAATTTTGTAGTTTCTACCTGGGCACTCACTCTTGTATCCCTGAGAGACTTTATAAGACCCCTCCATACCTGGGAAAGAATACGCAGAGAGACCTTGACACCACACTGAGTGAAGAGTGTCCAATTGGAGCCTAACCATCCAGTTGTTTTCATCAAGACAAGGGAATTAATTTGTCTCTGACCCTCACAGCAGACCAGGTACTAGCTGAACACCATTGAGTAAACCCAGTTTTTGCTATGTGGAATAGAATTGTACCAATGAGCTCTGCTTCATTTTCTGATCTATAAAATTATGAAATATATTAATGTGACTGATATTTTAATTCAAAACATTTGCACATAGTTTTTAGTGCACCAATTAATAACCAAAACATTAACAAAGCAAACAGTCACTTGATTGCTTGTGCAATCCACATTCAAACTACAAAATTAATGTAATGATTAAATGAACTGTCTTAGTCGGGCAGACCTGCAACTCAAGCTGATGTGCAATATCCAAATGATCTCCTTGTTTAATTGCTTATTTTTAATATTTATTTATAGTCTGATATAAAACAGCTTCCAGCTGGTCAATATTAATTATGTATTAATAAATGTTTGATATGATAGGAAATGAAAGCATTAATGTATCATAATTATTTTATTTTATTTTTTATATATTTTATTTTTTAGAGACAAGATCTTTCTCTGTTGCCCAGGCTGCAATACAGGGATGTGATCATAGCTCACTGCAGCCTCAAACTCCTGGGCTCAAGCAATCCTTGTGCCTCAGCCTTTGGAGTAGCTGAGATTACAGCCATACCTGGCTATTAATGTCACATTATAACAATTGAAAAAATGGATTTCTATTTAATGTATAAAAATGTATATTTCTATATTCATTTATTTATTCATAGTGTACATATTTATTTCCTGATGAGATAGTTCTAGTTCAGGATTTTATGAAATTTGAATTATTTACCATTTAAAGCTGCCAGTTTCTTCAAACAGTATTTTAAATAAAGATGTGCATTTTTAAAGAGATTGTATTTGGCCTTTGTTTGCTGGCTGTAAGATAAAGTTTTGGAAATGTACTGAGGGAAGTACAGCTCAAAATGGTCATCACCAGCAAGAATAAATCATTTGACAGATCAAATAAATAAAGTCATATCAGGACCTGAGGTGAAAACAACAATAAAGTAAGGTAGACTATGAATACACATAGCCAGGGAAGTGCCAGATGAGGGATTCCTTGGATTTATTGTATGATGTGTAGGTCCACTCATCTTAAATCTTCTTGATATTTTATCTGCATAGCTTGGCATTCATGAATTGAGATTATTATGTAATCAAAATACTAATAATTATAGTAATTCTAATGAGCCTCATTCTAAAATCATGTCACTTCTATTGCCAGAGGAAAAAATTGTAATTGAGAAATCTGAAACTCATTTAATAAATATCACTGAATTGCTATATGGTATAAGAATACAAAGACAAATAATACATTTCCCTGCAACATATCATAGTAGATGAATCAGCAATTTATGTAAAATTTGCAAATCCATTGCTGTAAGGTCAATTATACAGTGATAACAAAAGAAAACCTTGATAAACAGTGCTACAGTAAGTCCAAAATAAATTTACAGACTAGGGAATAATTTAGCAGGATTCTGCATGGAGAATAGGAGTTCAGGAGGTGGAAGAGAGGGGAGAGAATGCAGAAAGTTTCATAAGCTACCACAGATATATAAATACATAGAACAAGAAAAGAATGTTACACACTCAGGGAAATATATGGGAATGGAATGCATGAGATGTAGGCCTAGAGAGAGAATATTATCAGATGGTATATGAAAGGAAGTAGCCATTTAATCATTGGAGATCTCAACACTAAGGAAAATTTTTTTTTTTTAATGAAAGATAATGTAGAAGAGAGTTCAAGAGTTCAGGAGCAGAATTCCAGACTCTGCTTTCCCATATCAGTTCTACCATTTGTCATCTGAGTGACCATGGACAGGTTACCTAATAATTCAGGGTGGGAGTTTCCTTACTCTAGGACGGCTGTGTGGTTGAATCAAGATAATCTATACAAAGCAATAAAAAAGTGCCTGGGCCATAGTCCACTCAATAAATTTTAGCCAGTATTATAGGTGTTATACGTATCCTGTAGCCAGGATTTGTTTTTGTGATTGTTTGTTTTTGTATAAAGGCAGAAGTAACTTATGATCTGAAACAAGCAGAAGTACCAGTGATAAAAGGAACAGAAGTGAAGAATATTAAGCACAAACAAGACAACAGGATTAGTGAGCAACTGAATGTAGGTATTGATGTGGTGATCTTTATAATTAATTTTTATAGTTGGCTTCTTTCTTGGGTAACTGATCCAATAGTGTTTATGCTATAATAACCAAAATAGACAATATAAAATGAGAAAAAGCTCCGGGGAGAACCATATTGAACTATTTTGGGGATATTATATACACATCCCACAAATACTTAAAAATGTGTGTTTAATCTTAGGCAAGATTCATTTATGAGTTATATAATACAGGGCTTGGTTGAAACATTCTTTAAGGGAACTCATAGAAAAGGAGTAAAGAAAATGTTAAAAAATACCATTTAAAGTTTGGATGAAAGAAGGGACGTGAAACACAGAAAAGAAAAGGAAGGTGAGGTAGGAAATAATGTTATCAGAAACCAGAAGGATTAAGAATTTCAAGTCAGAGAAAATGGTCAACAGTGACAAATGACAAACAGAGATCAAGTAATATAGAAATCAGTCCTGTAACTTGATATGACCTCTTGAAAATAAATAAAAATCATTTAGGTTCTTTTCAGTTTAATTTTTTCAGATACATAGAATGTTAAAGTCTGAAAGTAACCAATTTTAATCTGTCAGCTCTCTTTAATTTTATTCTTTCTTATCTATCAGGAAGCAGATGCTATTTAATACTTTATTCCTGTAGTTAATTAATTTTAAATTGACATTTACCTAGTTTTCCAAAATGCAAAGCCACTTAGTGTAAGAGGGCATCCTTAGACAAAGATACTGTCCAACATACATATTATGGCATGTGTTAAAGTTATAACTACCATTTATATATTGTATAATTATTAATATAAAAATAGAGATAATGAGTTTTAATTTAAAGATGTATTAATATGTAAGTTGCTGTCACAACTTACATATTAATGAAATAATCATCTAAGGCTGGACTAATTGCTTACAATGGTTTATTCAAATTCAAAATATTCTTTATTTTGTATATTATTAAAATAAAATTATAGATAATAAGTAACTGCATTTTTTTTAGGAACTGTGACATATCAAAAAAGCAGAACAGTTTTGAAATCAGCAGTTAAAATATAACTGGAGGGGCCATTTCACTTTTTAATGGAAAAATTGGTTTATCAATGCCTATAAGGGTTTCTAAATATAAACAAAGAAGGAATTTATGTCTCTCTCTATATGGACATAGCTATGTTTTTATATGACTTTATATAATTCCACCCCTTCTAAAAGTTACCTTCAGTAATATCTGCAGTTTTATTTATTTCCATTGGTATAAATGAATTATATTTTATTTTAACTATAAAATGGAATTAAATTAAGTTAAATTTTAATAATACAGTTATAGACACAATGCAGAAATTATGCTTAGTAATGTTGGTACTCCATTAATCCAAAAATAAAATGTGCCTATAAACTACGATTTATTATGAAAAATGCTATTTTACATCTGGTGTGTGGTATAAGGTTTAATCCTGTATGAAACACATTAAGAAACCTCACACTAACTGTCGGAGTTCAGGGTCTGTAGTCTTGTCTGTTCTAGGTTCTTGCTGTGCTCTTCGGCGAAGAGTGGCCAGACACACCGAAAGCAAGGTAAGCAGGAAACAAAGTTTATTGAGGAGAAAAAGATAGGATTGCAGAGCAAGCAGCTACTTGAGAGGCTGAGGCAGGAGGATCACTTGAGCCCAGGAGTTTGAGGTTGCCGTGAGCTAGGCTGACGCCACACACAGCACTCTACCCCGGGCAACAGAGTGAGACTCTGTCTCAAAACAAAATAAAACAAAACAAAAAAATGCCATTAAATAAAAAAGAAATTAAAATTAAAAAAAAAAAAAAAACAGAGCAAGAGCAAGGTATAAGTTTACAGAGCTAGAGCAAGATACATATACCACAGAGGACAAATGGACCAGGACACCTTGTCACAACAGAAAGGCCTTGGTTATGGTCTCAGTATTGTTTTATAGTGTCTGGATTAGACCCTCCTCTGGGCTCAAATGTCACTATGCAACCACTTTGGACAGTTGGGAGTTACATGAACTGAGTCTTACTACACATGCAGATACCCCCATGAGCCTCTCTGAAAGCGGGTTGTTCCAGGTCACTTTCAGGACTCTATTGTACCTGTGCTGTTTGGCCCATGGGCTAGAGAGTCCTCTGCATTCTTTTGCAGTTGGCACACTAAGTTCTGAGTGGCAGATTTGTAGGGCGTCCCCACCTTCCCCAGATATGGCAGTCGCCTGGTTTGTCCCCAGTAGGGGCCGGAGGTCCCTAGCTGTCTACCTAGCATAACCATGGGTGAATACTAAAATTAACTGCATAATAAGACATGTAGTTAGAATGATCTTATTTTATTTGTGATGTCACTTGGAAAATATTACTATCCAAAGTGTTGCATATATCTTTTATGCATAATATAAATATAAATCAATTTCAAAATTTAGGGAAAAAAACCCTTAACTTTTTATGAGTCTGAAATGATTTAGTGAGCCACATATTTCATTTTAAGTATTATTCATATATCATAAGAGCTACTCTTATATGAAAATCAATAGTTCTACAAGTAAGATATTGAAATAAGGAATGTTTCAGGGTATCTGAAATTTTGGTTTGAGATTTAATTTCACTCTCGTTTAAAAATCTTCAAATTATATAGGCAAATAAACTCTTTTTCTTAGAACATACTGATGGAGTTATTGCAGGGAATGTTGCTTTTAGAAGGAATATTTGTTTTATGTTGTTAACAGATTTTAATGGAAGCAAGATTGCAAAACACTAAATAAAATATAATCACCCATTCCATAGTAAAGTGTTTCCTTTTAGCCACTTCTCTACTTTAAAAGACAGAATATTAACTAAACACTTCATTTTCTTTGTCTTTTAAGTTACAGTAAAAATTATGTATTTGAAAGAGTAAAACTTGCGTACCTATAATATTAATATCAAACTATTAGTCAAGCAGAATGATCTGTATGTGGAATGGAGACCAGTATAAACACTTCCAAAATCACAAAGAAAATTTACAAGAACATAACACATCTTTTATTTATATCTTGAATGAAAATGTACATAATCTTTTCAATAATTCTCAAAAGGACGACAAAGTCACATTTAAATTAACAGCAACAGTTAGAACAAGAAAAAACAAGTAATTTTTACTATCTTAATTTTTTACATTAAAAAATGTGAAAATATGCCTTCCATTAAACATCCTGAGCCTTCAGAAATTCTAAATTGCTTTCAAAATACATTTCCATACTATTTGTATATAGTTCATAAAATATGATTTTGTTATTTGCAGTTTAGAAACATGACTATTACATTCTAACATAATAAGATTCCTCTGATAACTACTTTCAGCATTTTATATGTGTCATATATAAATCAAGTTAGGGTCTATGTACCAAAATCTGGAAGACAAAGAGTGAAAAGGAGTTGGGGTGAATTATGAGTAATGAAAATGTAAATATAAGACAATTAAAGGAGAAAAAAATATGTGTTATGCAATAAATAGCTGATGCCAAACTTAGTAAATGTATTGAATAGGATATTTTAAAACAGAAGGTCAGATACTTTTGATAAGCTGAAACATTTTTACAACTATACTGCAAAAAAATATGGTTTGAAAGTGCTTTTGTGTGTTATATGCTTGGGTAAGACTTACAAATTGTGTTCTCCAAAAACAGTCCTTTAGACTGAATGAGTCTACTCAGATGATTTTTATCTTCTTAGTCATACACTGAGTCATGTCATGAATAAAGTCCAGATAAAGAGAAAGTTGCCTAAGTAGATGTCACATTTACATATAATTTTAATGATCTAAAAGGATTATACTAAGTCATGAACTTTGGATTTTCTTTTATATGACTTCTTTACATAGTCCTAAATTAAAATAATGTCATTCAGTTCCTTCAGATATTGCTATTCTGAAAAAGCACTTATGCAAGACACATAGGCCATCTACACAATTACAGATAAGTGTCAACCAAGTGGAAATGGAATACTCCTTCATCAAATTGCCCATCTTTTTCATCTTCTGAATAGTAATTGTACTGAAAACAAAGTTTTGGATCTCTGAGAATAGTGAAATATATTTTAAAAGATTTATTGGCTTGAAAAATCATATACTAGTGTAAAATTAGAATGACTTAAGATAAATATTAATGAAATGACACCAATATGTAGTGCTAGTTATTTTTATCACATAAAATACTCATTTTATTTACTATCACAGAATTGAATACATGTATTTGTTTTAGTGATATATTTCCATTGATATTCCATGACAAAAGATAAAATACCCTGAAAGTGTAGTTAACATTTCAAATATAATTAACTAAATAACCAGAAAATTACTTAAGATAAAACCAAATAAACGATTTGATTTTATATCATCATAAATGACTATGATTTCCTGATGACACATTCTAATTACATCATTTTTTACCTACAAAATAAACTTTCATTTAGCACTTTGTAGTTAAGGAACACAGAGCACCTGTGGTTTGAAATCTGAAATGATATATTTGGTTTCTATTGCCATTTTAATTTATTGTTTCTTCTTTCCAAAGCACGAAATACAAAGCATCAATACAATATTCATACTGAGCTAAGATGCAATCATTCGAGACTCAAGTGAGGGTCTCATCATGTTATCACAAGACTGTAAACAGCTTATTATGCACTAGAGCAGTATGGACACCTTTTAAAAAAGCTTTTAAATGTTAGCCATGCTGAGCTCAAATGAGACAATTATGGATTTAAATGGATCTTAGGAGTAATAAGAGAATTATGAATATGTTGAACAATGAAACATAAAAGTCTTTCAAAGAAGTGAAAATTTTGGCATGTGTATTTTATTCTTCATAGTATATTTATATGTCTTACTTTTTGTTTTATCAAGTTTAAAAAATATTTGATAGGTCATTTCTAAAATGTTGGCATTGAAATGCCTCATGATATTTTAAAGATAGTCTAAGAAAGCATGTATTGTTGATTAACTGCATAATCTTCTGGAATTTTATTATTTGGCACCAATGCTAAAGTTTGTGTATCTGCCATTGCACATGTAAGAATCTATTTTCCATTATTTACTGTATTAGTATGGTAGAAAACATTCAAGCCTTCCACACCAGGAAAGGCTCTAGAGTTTTGATTTTGCAACAAGGGAAAATGAGTTTTTTTTCATGTCCATGAACTTTCCATTTTCCTATTGTCTTGGTTATTTAGTGCTACATAGGATTTTTTGCTATTTTCTGAAATATGGGCTTCAGAATTCTATGCACAGACATTACATAACGTTCTTTAAGTGCACTCACCTCTGGTGCATGTAGTTACCTAAAAATTCAAATATAAATGTTTTCCAGAAGTTTCCCATCATAGTTTACTATTCTAGTAATGATAGGCTCTACCTAATCATGCAGGATCCTAGAGCTTTTTGAGAGTCAGGGAAGAATATTGGGGCTGTAGTCCAAAATATCTGGATTTCAGTACTTTCTCTTCTCTGAGGGAATTGATCTATTTAGGGCTTCATTTCTTCTAAAGGATATGATTTTACTAGACTGAATTTTCTTTGAGTTCTTTTGATGGGCTAATATACAAAATATGTTTGAGTTGAGCTAATCTGTCAGAGTAAAAATAATTCATCTTTGGGGTGTACTTTCTAATATTTTTCTTTTTTGTTTTAAGTACACGTGAAATGTAGTGTTTTATGAAAAGTCTTTGAAAAAGAATGTTCGAGGAGGGGATGGGTAAATACACACCTAATGAAGCACTAATGGCACCATGAGAGTCAGATTAAACTCTGACTAAACAGGAAACTCTGATTTCTTTAGCAAAAGATTCACGGATGATATTGGCCCAGCACCTGGGTACATTACTACAACAATCACATATCAGAGTTTACCAGGTAGCAGTGTGTACCCAGGTACCTGCATGAAGCCAAAGTCTCCTCTTGCCTCCAAAATCAAGAACTCATATAAGTCAGTTTTCCATATGTCCAGATGCCATTTGGAGAAGATGAAAGACCAGAAAAACTGGTATATATCTCAAATTTACTTATTTAAACCTAAATAGAATGAATCACCATATCAAAATAATTTTTGTGCCCAGATCAGGACTGGATTTGTTCTTGTTTTCCCTCCACAAATCATGGTAGTGAAGGGCTCAACAGGCAAATCAGATGTATTAAAAATAATAAAATATCTAGTTTATTTTTTCATTGAGTTGTCGTGTGAATAAAACTACAGTGGTGCTAATCATGAATCATATATTTTTTAACTAAAGTGTAAGAAGTCATAGAAAAAAGTTCTGGGAGTTCCAATTTGCTGTATGTACCTTGCATTCATTAGTCAAATAAGGAAAAACATTAATTATGCCAGGAGTAGAATTGCTCAAGAATGACCTTGGGTGGTGTGGACAACACTGCATTTTCCCAGCTGTGCCTAACTACCATTGCCAAGCAGGGGTGCTAATATGGGCGGACTATGACAATCCACAGGCAGCACAGCACCTAGTTCCTCAGGTGCCTTGGAGCCAGAGTTCCCAGGCAACCCCTATAAACAGCAGGGTCTCCAGACTAAAGGATACAAAGCAGCCATGCAGGCCATTTTTTCACATTCTAAGAAGGGAGCCTCACAGAACAATGTGCGGTCCCCCACTGGAATCATACCATGCCCAACTGCAGCTGAACCCCTGTCCCTGGCACACCACGCCATTGGATGATGTAGAAACTGAGGAACTACATAGTTCTTTGCCTTGCTGATTCTACTTTTGTGAGTTCACTCCTATCCCAGTAAATCCTACTCCTTAACCCATGTTTTCTGACTTTGTAGAAGTCTTCCCGACTCCTGGTACAACTGATGGCAGCTCTAAAGGGACCCGCCCAGAAGAAAGACAGTTGAAACCTTAGCTAATAAGAGTCCCTCTTGGTACATGAATTACTGTTTCAGTCACAGAATTTTGCATATTTCCATTTGAAGAACATTTCTTCACAACTTTGCATCTGTTAGGCCTTATTCAAAAAATAGAAGGAATTTAGAAAGGAGAAGAATGTTTTTAAATTAGTTAATTCTACAGCTGATTCTGTTCATTGTTTAACAGTGTTTTCTGAGCACAATATCCCTAAAGGTAATTACTGTCTAGTGGAAGGTTTCCCGCTTCAGTGTGAAAATGATTTTTATTTTATAAAAATGAAGAACACACACTGAGAACATATGTATGATCACAAACATGAAATAAAACAGTGTGCTCCTTCTTTCTTTGAATTCATTTCTTTGCATTTGTAGTTGAGGACTTGAGAATAACATGATGTATTAACATTTCTACACAAGAAATGAGGCATTTTCGCTACTGAAAAATCACATTCCATCCATACTCTAAGGCTTATGCCTTCTCAATCTTGAGCCATGCACCTTTAGTCATTATTACACCAATTAAGAAAGTTTAAGTCTGTAAATTCCAGGGTGTAGAGGAAAAGGCCTGATGAATTAAAGTTTGATTCAGAATTTGTTAAGTTGTCTTCAATTAGACAAGGATGTTGCCCTGTTCCAGAAATGACCTAAGCTTAGGTCAAGGGTGTTGTTACACTTGCATTTTTCTTATGTGGGTCAGGATAAAATAATAACATTAGTTATGGTATTCTTATGATAACTATATACCAGTATCTGATCCAAATCTTTGTAATACTGTACTACATTTTTTTTCAGGCTCACATAAAGTGCTTACAGAGCTCATATCCAAAACTTTAATTGAACATTGTTTAAAATATATTATCTATATTAATAACCTCTACTAAAATACAAAGTCCAACTGTTGATAAGGGGGGAAATGGATAAAAAGAATATGTAATGGTGAATTCTTTCTTTATAATTTTGTCAAAACATTTACAGTAAAACAACAAAAAATTAGTTAAGATTCTTCAAACTAATGTTGAATGATGTCATTTTGCTTCAACAGGCCAATTTAAACTGATTTTCATTACTAAATTTGAAATCTATATTAATTTCATGGTGTAGTATTAGAAGTCCTATTTTAACATGCAAGGTTTTAAGATCTGAAATCAGGATTTGAAATCAGAAAATTTCTTTTTTAGTATAACATTTGAAAAATTAATAACATTGTATAGTAATATAGGAAAATTATTTAGTAAAATATAAAAATGCATTAAAATCACAAAATAAAGTATACACTTTTAAACTTTTAACTTTTTTACTTCAAATTTATTCCAGGATTGAATAAATAATAATAAAGCAGAGTCTTATTGAAATACAAATGTCTGTATTATCTGCTTTATCAATAAATAGCAATGCACTAATCACTACAAACAAAATGTGTTTAGATATACTGTTAGAATAACAATTCACCTAAAAATAAAATAAAAGCATTATTTTGTTATTACCTTTCATATAACACATTATTCTAAAATCTTTTTTTAATTAGTATAGATATTTTAGTAGAATATCCAGAAAATGAAATAAATGTATGAATTTTGCACAAAAAGTTTGAATATTTGCTAATGCATTCCTATAAGGAAGATTTGGTGATGCCAAAATTATCAACTGATATTCTGATGTGCATAGTGTTCATTTCTTATTGCACTTCATTCATTTGGAAAATGTATATCAGCACTGTTTTGTGACACATAGAAATTACAAAGTTAATTTTGCAAATCTCATAAACTTAGCACTTTAAAGATTTATTTGAATTCTTTAAATGATATGCCTAATATTTTTAAAAACTTTATTAAACTCAAGAAAATTATTATTTTGACTAAAAACATTCAGTTTCTTTCAAATTGATTTCAATTTTTGCCATCATGAATTTTAAAGGAGGATTTTAATCTTAAGGGATTAGTGAGAAAGAAAAAAAAGATAAAATTATGACAGTCTAACCTCAAAAATAGCTTCTTTACTAAAACATTTTAAAGTTAGCCATCATTCTTTAAAGATATGAAAATTATGAATTATGTTTTTTTCTCTCATGTCTAATAAATTGTACGCTAACCGAAAGCCACACCATTTTTTGAAGATGTTTTTCTTTTAGAATATGTAAGTTTTACATTTTATATTAGGTCTATAATCAATTTTGAATTGATTTTTGAAGGAGAAGCCAGGTATGAATTGGGACTTTTTTACATATTAGTGTCCAATGATTCTAGCATCATTTGCTGAAAGGCTATCTTTGGTCCATTGAATTGCCTTTGTAACTTTACTGAAACTCAATTTACCACATATGTGTGTGTTCTGTTTTTGGATTCTAGTCTATTCCATTCTCCTGTATATTTGTACTTTCCTCACTATCCCATTATCTTGGTCACAGAAACTTCATAGAAAGTCTGGAAATCAGGTAGCTAGAATCCTCCCATTTTTTCTAAAATTGTTGGTGAGTTTAGTCCTTTGGATTTCTACATAATTGTAGAAAAAGCTTGTCTATTTCTAAAAAAAAAAGAAATCCTAGGATTTTTATTGGAATTGCCTTGAATCTATAGATGAATTTGTGAAGAATTAGCATGTTAGCAAATATCAGTCTTTCAATTCTGTCCTTTTTTTAAATTGTGCTAAATTTGTTCTATCATTGTTTGTAGTTTTCTTCCTCACACATCTTTCATTTACTTTGTTAGACTCATATCTATATGTTTTCTGTTTCTTGATATAATTCTATATGATATATATTTTTATTTTAATTTCCAGCTGTTCATTGCTGTTGTAGATAAATCAGCTAGGTTTTTGAATCCTGAATCTTTGAATTCTGCGATATTACTAATTCACATATTAGTGCTAATAGATTATAGTAGTTCTTTTGTTAGCTTCTTTGGGATTTCCAACATAAACAATCATATCAAGTGAGAAGACAGTTTTTAATTGCTTATTTTGAATCTATTTATTGCCTTTTATTTATTTATTTTGTTTTATCACATTGACTAGAACCTCTATTAGGATATTGAACAGAGATGGCGAGAGCAGGTTTATTTGCCTTATTTCTAATCATAAGAAATGCACTTAGCTGTTCACCATCAACAATATAAAAAATAAGTTGTATTTTTCTAGAGATAGCCCTTGTCATATTACCGAAGTCTTCTTCAAATTCTAGTTCTCTGTTTTGTGTTTTATCAAGAATTATATTTAAATTTTTACATTTGATTTTCTGGTTCAATTCAGTTGATCATACAGATTTTTTTCTTTAGTCTGCTCAGATAGTGAATTACAATTACTGATTTTTGAACGTTGAAACAATTTTGAATTTCCAAAAAAATCTCAATTTGATCATAATGTATTAACATTTTCATATATTTCTTAATTGTTCTGTTATTTATAAAACATTTTATATCCATGTTCAAGAGAGATAGTGGTCTCTGTTTTTGTTGTTTTTCCCCTGTAAATACCTTTGTCTGTTTTTAAATGAGGATACTTATAGAGGATTAAAATTTAGTTCAGATGTTAATTCTGATGGTGCCATATCCACACACAAACAGCCCATGAAAAACTTCATTATTGCCATTATGAGGCTTACTTAGAACAGGGCAGACTTCTCAAGCTGACTTGAAAATATCTGGAGAAGAAAATAAAGGAGATTGGCTTGGAGTTTTTATGGAAGTTAGGAGATGGGACTGGATAAGATTTTCTACAGAAAGACAGAGGCTCGCATGGTTTTAACTTCCTGCCAGTGCCTAATGAGGAAGCTCTGGGCTTTATCACCTCCTTGCCCAGATGTGGGACAAAAGGGAGAGACAGGATGTGGCATAAAAGCTGTCTGCAGTCAAACATCAAAAATGGAGTCAAACTCTTTATTGTAGTAATATTGGTGAGATAAAAAGAGTTGGGAGGTATTCCTTTCTGTGAAATTTTCTGGAAGAGTTTGTGTAGAATTAGAATGATTTCACCCATACATATTGGATTGAATTCACCAAGGAAGCCTGCTGGTACTGTAGTTTTGTTTGTCAGAAGGTTTTAAGAATGAATTTAGTAATATTTAATAGAGTAATAATCAGGTCGTTAATTTGTCCTTAGTGATCTTTGCATATCACTATGCATACACACAAATTCTAATATTTTATGATTGTGCACATACTACTATTCATGGTACATTTTTATGACTTTGTATTGTCCTTAGGGTCAATAATGATATCCCTGTTTTATAAAATTTAAAGCTTCTTTTGATAGTAAGACACAATACAATGATACCTGAACAAATGAAAGACAAAACTCTTTGATACTTACAGCTTTGGAGGAGAAAAGGCTGATACATAGAGCCATACTCAGGGTTGCAACTAAGGACAGGGTGGGCTGTAGGGTAAAGCTCATATATGACAAGCTGGGTAAGGTTAGCTAGGTTTCATAGGATCCCTGTTGATTGGTTAATTTGAATAATTTCTTGGGTTTCAGGGCTCCAGTCTAAACATGAAAAAATCAGACAAATTCTAATATGGGATCATCCTACAAAATACCTGACCAGGACTCCTAAATTCTGTCAATATTATCAAAAACAAGATAAGTCTAAGAAATTGTGACAACGAAGAGTTGTTAGCCTGAGACATGATTACTAAATGTAATGGGATATCCTGGATGAGATGCTAGAACTGAACGGGAATATTAGGTAAAAATTATGGAAGTAGATTCTGATAGCTATGAAATAATCAGATGTTTATTTTTAATGTGTAAGAAAATAAATATTTTAGAATTTGTTAAAGAAAAATACATTTTTCTAGTGGCAAACTTAAAATATGTTATTTCTGTTATAAAAACAGCTACTTAAAAATCTCTTTTCTTTTTTAAATCACACTAAAATGATATATTTGAACCACTGCACAAAGGTATTTGAAGTACGATAAACAAAAAATGAGTATTCTCTCATGTTAAATATTATATTTTTATCTGCAAAGATATTGAAATCTCTTTGAAACTAATATCATGTTAGTACAATCCTTGCCATGATCCTTGCCTTAGATCACTATAGGTACAGTTTAGATCCATGCAGAGGTAGAATGTTGGTAAGTTCCCACAAATACGTTCAAAGGAAGATTGGTGGGTGATTTTGCATCCAACTGTAGTACAGGTGGGATTGGTGTACAAATGCATGATATTCTGTAATGGTTTTATTATTTTAATTAATGGTATCTTTTTGTCTAAATATACCAATTTTGGATATAAATACACAGCCATAATCAGATCTGTTACAATTGTGCCCCACATAACAATGTTTCTGTCAACATCAGACCAGACCACATATACAACAGTGGTTTCATAAGATTATAATAGAGCTGGAATATTCCTATTGCCTAGAGACATTATAGTTGTCACATGATAGATAATGAAACACGTTACCTTTTCTATGTTTAGATACACAAATAGTTAACCACTGTTACAACTGCCTACAGTAATGTGCTGTACAGGTTTGTTGCCTAGAAACAATGGGTTGTACAATATAGCCTAGGGATGTAGTAGGCCATAGCATCTAGGTTCGTGGAAGTCCACTCTATGATGTTCACACAATGATGAAATTGCATCACAACACATTTCTCAGAATATATCCCGCTTGTTAAGCAATTCATGACCATATTGAGAATCATGTAGAAGTAAAAATATCCTCTAGTTATTTTACCAATTTAAATGGCTTTTCTTTATTACACATAATAGTTTTGCCTAATTAAAAAGAAACAAATGCGTAATTGAAACTATATTATTTGCCATGAAAAAGTATACTAGTGTACAACTTGGGAATTGATCTATGAAAGTAAATCTGAGTGATTCAAAGTGGACTTTTTATGTCTTATACTTTCTTATTTAGTTCCTAAAATAGCAAATAATCCTAAAGGATAATAGCATTATCCTTTATCATAATTAGCAAGTCAGAATCACTAAGGCATACTTTCCTTCAGGTTTCCAAATAACTCTAGACTATCTGCACTAGAAGAAATATTTGGATGGAGCATTTTGTAAAATTGAGCCAGTTTGTATGTTATGAAACTGACACCCACTTCCATATGTTCATGTTAATTAATTTTCCAAGTGTTAGTTTGCTGTCATGTAGACAAATCCATAAAAGAGCATAGACCACTCCACCCCCAAGGTAGTGAATGACAAGGCTCTGGCAGCAGATGGTGACTAGGTCATTCTTTTTTCCATCAGGGATTCTACCTGACTAGATTAGAAAATACAGAAGTACCATGAAAAATATCATCAATTCTCTAAGCTTTGATTTGACTGCCCAGCTCAGAGCAATATTTAGAAATGCTCACACAAAGTTAAATAAATGACTAAAGATGGCAGGAGAAGTCAGTACATTAGCCATTGGACATTTTTAATTGTTTTAACTAATGCTACCTTTGACTTTTATATCATATTTTAGATGGGCCACCTGATGAAAATCTGACTTATATCTTAATATTGAGAATCACCTGGAGTCTTATGAAAGTTTAGGTTCCAAATAAATAATTCTTCCAGGTCTCTGCAGAGCTAACAAGGTTAGTCTGGGGAGGGTAGAGACTTACAGAAATTGTTAACAGTTAATCTGTAACCTGACTCACAGAATAAATATGAGAGTTCTATATGCACCTTGGTCACCTAGATCAGTAGTCAAAATTACTTCTCTAAACACACAAAATTAGCACAGCAAAATGTTTATTTATATTTACTTACTCTGAAATAGCAAGTAAAGGGAAAACAGATATTGCTCATATTACATTTAATAACTGAAGGTAAAATTATTTTATAAACCAATATCATTGAAAATATCAGTAACTTAAATGTAGCATGCAAGGAGTATTTGCTGGCTAAATTGAAAAGAGTTAGGTTCCATACATGGTTAATTGGTAATTCATATAGAAAACATTCATGCATTAACTTTCTTCTTTCTCTTTTTGGGGGTTTTAAAAAGTTAAATATTTTCCTTTTATTGATATAATTTTTTCATTGAGGTCCTTAAATATGTTATATTTTCTTCTTGTCAACCTTCAATCTCTGCTGTATCATTTGTTGTTATTTTGTTTGGTCTGATTTGATTTGGTTGTTGAACGTCTTAGCTATTAGTTTTCCTGGTAGATTGCTCATTAAGATGATTTATATTATTTAGCCAGAAAGCTAAACTTCACAGTTTAAAAATAAAGGGAGGAGATAATGCTGACCTGTAGAGTGGAATAACCCATTTTTTAGCTTCCATTAATATTATAATATACGAAGTATTTATTTTATTATTTTTAAATCTTCACAGACTGTATCTCTTTACAGAGTCATGTTAAGCAAAATATAAAGCTAGAAATGTGCCCTGAAAGATAGCATTTTAAAAAATCTGTATATATGGACCTATAAAGAGACTAGTTTGAAATCGAAGGTCCTAAATAAGAGAAACAGCACTTATTTTGTACCATACTACATAATACTATGCTAATGTTTAAATATAAGTAAAGGCTAATTCTTAGATTTTATTAACTAACAAATCTATTTTGTTTTATATCATTTAAAAGTATGGCACAAGGAGAAATTTTTTTGCAACTGAAACTAAAATTCAGTGCAAAGTAATTACATAAACATCAATACATCATATCATCACATGTAGCTTCTTTGAATTATATTTTCACTTTGTTTACTAACTGGACCAAAAATGAAAGTGTTAAGAAATATAGGAAAAGTGAAAAAATATACTGAAATAGGAAAGCAGATAAACAAATTTACATGTGGACCTTTCTCTTTCTTATCTCTCTTGCACTCTTCCTCTTTTCATTTGATTCTATCCAATTCGTTTCAGAATTAAAATATAGAGCAATTGTAGTGATTGAAATTTAATTAAAAGTAAGCCAATATTATACCTTAATAAATGTTCTGGTTTGTGAAATCTATTCATCAGTCATGTGAAAAAATTTTAAAGATATCTTGCATACACACACACACACACACACACACACACAAACACACGCATCTTAGTTACTAGATTATAAATGTATTTATTCAATAAGTATTATTATTTATATGTACTAAAATTAAAAAATGAGGTGGATTAATTTTAAATTCTCACTTCACAACATAGAGATTTAAATGAGACTAAATATTTCAGAAAATATAATTTTGAAGCCTACTCTGGTCCTTATTAGATAAATTTCAGCAGGTCATAAAACCAGAAACATACATACTAAATGAAAAGATTTGTTTTTCTTTATGTTGAAGGACATGATCCCCTGTTCCTATCCTGTGTCAGAAGCTAGTTTTTACTGGTATAAAGTACTTTTTAGTATATGCAAGGGTCTTTTTTATGCTAAAGCTACAACTTTGTTTAATTATAAATTTATGTAATTTTTCAACAATTGTCCATTTGTTTGCATCATCTGCAATTTCTTTCCTCGGTGTTTTGTAGTTCCCTTTGTAGAGATCTTTCACTTCATGGTTAAGTATATTCTGAGGTATTTTATTTTCTTTGTGAATGGTGTTGAATCTCTGATTTGACTCTCAGCTTGACTGTTATTTGGTGTATAGGAATGCTACTGATTTGTGTGCATTGATTTTGTAATCTGAGACTTTGCTGAATTTATCAATTCTAGGAGTCTCTTGGTGGTGTCTTTGGGATTTTCTAGATATGAGATCATATCATCAGCAAAAAGCAATATGTTGACATACTCTTTCCCAATTCAGATATCCTTAATTTCTTTCTACTGCTTCATTGCTCTGGCTAGGACTTCCAAAACTATGTTGAACAGAAGTTGTGACAGTGGGCATCTTTGTCTTGTTCCAGTGCTTAGTGGGAATGCTTTCAGTTTTTCACCATTCAGTATGATGTTGGCTGTGGGTTTGTCATATAATTGTGAGATATGTCCCTTCTATGCTGACTTTGTGGTGGGTTTTTATCATGAAAGGTGATAAATTTTGTTGAATGCTTTTTCTGCATCTACTGAGAGGATCGTATGAGCTTTGTTTTTCTTCTGTTTATGTGGTGAATCACATTTATTGATTTATGTATGTTGAACCATCCTTGCATCCCTGGGATGAAGCCCACTTAGTCACGGTGAATTATTTTTTGATGTGCTGTTGAATTCAGTTTGCTAGTATTTTATTGGGGTTTTTTTGCATCTATATTCATAAGGGATTGTCTATAGTTTTCTTTTTTTTGTTGTGTTCTTTTCTGGCTTTGGTATCAAGATGATACTGGCTTAGTAGAATGAGTTGGGGAAGATTACCTCCTTCTCAATGTTATGGAATAATTTATACAGTATGGGTACCAACATTTATTTGTAGGTCTGATAAAACTCAGCTGTGAATCCATTCGGTCTGGGGCTTTTTTTGTTGTTGGAAGATTTTTATTGCTGTTTCAATCTCATTGCTCATTTTTGGTCTGTTCAGGAGTTCTATTTCTTCCTGACTGAGTTTTGGGAGGTTGTTTGTTTCCAGGAATTTATCCATTTCCTCTACAATTTAAGTTTATTTGCATAGAGATTTTCATACTATTCAGAG
The DNA here is from genome assembly GCF_020740605.2 of Lemur catta. Lineage (NCBI taxonomy): Eukaryota > Metazoa > Chordata > Mammalia > Primates > Lemuridae > Lemur > Lemur catta. The sequence goes on along the minus strand of NC_059132.1, from coordinate 89,168,149 downwards.
ATGACATTTTATATTTCTGTGATATCAATTGTAAGACAGAAAGATCACAAATTAGCAATCTATGACAAGTCTCAAGGAACTAGAAAAGGAAGAGCAAACCAATCCCAAACCCAGCAGAAGAAAAGATTTAACTAAGGTCAGAGAAGAAATAAATGAAATTGAAAACATGAAAATAAAGAAAACAAAAAAAATCATACAGAAGATCAATGAAACAAAAAGTTGGTGCTTTGAAAAGATAAATAAAATTGATAGGCCTCTTGCTAGATTAACAAGGAACAGAAGAGAAAGGACGCAAGTAAGCTCAATTAGAAATGAAAAAGAATATTTTCTTGATTGCAAAGAACAACTAGAGCTCAATTTGGATATATTCTGTATGTTTGATTTTTACAAAAATTTAAATGAAACTTCTCTGATCTAATTTTTAGGGTTTCAGTACACTGCCAAATTCAAAGAACTCATGAGAATTTATATTTGTTCAGTTTGAACAAAATATTCTGACTACCATTATAAACATGCATGATTATAATTATAAGTTTTATCTACCAGCTAATAAAATAATATACATTACTGCTGTTACTGTGGGTTGTAAAATAACCTATGAGACCTCTCCCCATTAACATAGATATAGCTTTTTGAATACGTGATGTACCTCAAGAATATGTGATTTATTAATAGACTGTGCTTGTAAATGATTTGGTTCTGTTTTCTTGTATTAAAGAGGAAGAGCAGGTTTTTAGGGCTCTGAAAAGCTTCTGTTTCTCCTATAATTACCTAAGAAGGCTACAATGATATTTCACATCAGTTGTTCTACATACAATAAGATATAAAATTACTATGGTAGTGATAGCTAATTATTCTGTATTATTATGATATACCACTTCTCATTAATTTCTAAAAGTAATAGCATTATTTTACATGATATTTCATACTTTGACAATGATAGATCATGTTCAATAGTCTTAATTATTATAAGTGTTATTTTATAGTTTTTTGTGACTAATCCTCAAAATGTACTCCATACACATTTTGTTATAATGTATATTACTTTTATGATGTTATTTTTTCCATCGGCATTTATGGAAAGATTTAACATCATAATAAATGTATATAATTTTTACATCATCAAATAATATAAATAATGACAATAATTTATTTATGTTAATCCTTTTATATTAGTTTGTGAGGGTCACTGAATGATAAAGTCATGGTAGCAAAAAGCTTTTTGAGTTTGAGCTCTAACTGCAGAAGAACAGCTTGGAGGACTACTATGCAAACCATGAAAAACTAAGTTCACTAAATAAAATAAGAAGGAAATTTTGTGATGAAGCCACATGCTAAGTTTTGGAATTATTTCAGTATTTTCATACTGCTTTTTTCTTCACATATGCATGAAGTTGTTATGTATTTCTTTAAAAATATCTCACACATTTGTTCCTAAGAAAAATAAATGCCGTCATTTGTGGTTATCATCACTTTACATTACAAATGTCTAATATACTTCAAGAATTCAAGTGTTTTTCATTTACTTGATTGGCATCTTATCCTTCAACATATTACAAAGAAAGCAACAAAAATAATTTACATGACCAAATCTTTGGTGAAATCTTAAATACTCTCACCTTCTTGCTACTTTTATTTGTCTCTTTGTATTTGCTATAGTAAGAATATCAACCAGAAATTCAAGTTGCCTTTAGTAGTAGCTACCAATCTAGTCTAGTGTGTTTAATAGTCCAGTAAAGGAGAGCAACCCACCCAGACTCCGTATGGTGTCTACTATGTTATATAATATGCGAATTCTTCTAGACTATATATAAGTGCCTCTCAAATTAAGTTTTTCATTTGCATATCCACTTATTTGTTTAAGAAAGCATATTATGGCCTCTAGTGGTACAGAAGGAAACATCAATGCTTACATATTGAAATCAATAATAATAAAAATTATATTTTAAATAAAAGATTGAAGCTCATGCACATGTTGCAATTTTTAAAATATTTATTCTGAAAGCATTTACATGCACAAAACAGTAAAATACACATAATTATCATACATATATGAAGAATACTTCAGCATATAAAGATATTTAATATATTTCACAGTTAAAGATAGGAAAGCTTGGCAATTTAAGAACTTTTTGAAATGTATTCACATTTTACAGAATGTTTTGAAAGCTGCATTTGTGAATAATAATAGTAATATCTATAACAATAATAGTTCATATTAATTGAGAATTTATTGTGTGCCAAGTATTATGTTGTTTTACATATAGAACTAATTTTAACCTTACAACAACCAGTTCGATTGAAATTATTGTAAATTGTACTGTATAACAAGGGAAGCTAAGCCTTCAGAAATTTACACATTTAGGTCAACATCCCATACTACAAGGGCAGAGGTAGCTTTTGTATTCAGGTTTTCTGTTTCCTGACCCTAAACCCTCAATAGCTATTTTAAAGCAAAACTCAATATAATGACATGACTATGAAATACATAATAGAATATAACTAACTCATCAATCAAAATTGTGACAGTATTTTATGACAATTAATAAAATAAAATTTTTATTAGAATTTTTAGTAATATGAAATAGTAAATGCAATTTTTGAAAAATTATAATGCTTAAAATATGTTTCTTATTGTGCTTACAATATATATCATATGGTCTCCATTTTAAACTACTTTTCTAAAATACAAACTTTATATTTTTTAATTTTTCTATCAGAATTAATAGCTGACATAATCTATTAGCACATAGCAAATGCAAACAATAAAAGCAGAGATTTTGTTGCTACCTTATCTAGGAGACTGAATTATTTTAATAACTGAATATTGTAAGCAAAACAAATTTATGCCCATTTTCTTAGAAATTTTCTTAGGAATAACTAGAAAAAGAATCTGCTTTGTTTGTAACTTTCAAATTCTCCTTTAAAAAAGACTCTTTTCTACTTTGTACTATTTTTCGTTTTTATTCACTTTCCCTGACCACCCCACCAGAATTCCTACCTCCTATTTAGGACATAGCCAGCCTACTTTGGTGAAATTCTTGAATCTCCTATTTGTTTTCATTGTGGCTTTAAAGGGTGTTATCCTGTGCCCTCAGTTCTCTCTTGTATAAAGGGAAAATTTTTTAAATAACATTGCAGGAGTGACAATTCTATAAATCATTTCCTTAATATTTATAACTTATTTTGAAGATCCATAAAATAACTATCTTATCACATAAACATAAAATAAATAAATATTGTAGGTATATGCATTTTCTTTTGATACATGCATTTTGCTGTGTAATAAGTTGCTTTGGTTGTCATTAGAGTAGTGGTTAGGGGCACACATGGGATTGAGTAGAAGGCAGAGTATATATATTATTTTGAGAGATTAATTTAATGGTTTTTTTGATTACACTTACAGGTTATCAAAGGGCCGCTGAGGAAAAAAAAAAGTGCTGTTAAATCGAGTAGAGACAGCCTTCATTGGAGGAGCTGTCATCAGCAGCCTTCCTTATAGCAGTGATGATAATGTGAAATGTGATATCTTAATAACCATCTCAATTGGCTATTAAAATGAAGCTTTGCACATTAAAATTACTATGCTACTCTTGCAGAAATACTCAGGAAATATGCCATCCCTTGACAGTTTTCTGCAGTTTACTGGTAACCTCTGACTTTAGCATGCATTCTCACCTATTAAACAATCTTGCTTTGAAAAAAAAAAAAATTCTCCCCTAGTCTCATTCTCTGTCATCATCATCTATCATCTATGTATGTACGTATGTATCATATGTCTATTTATCAATCTAGTTTTATAAAATGCTTAAATGTATACATATTAACTTAATAAAACTTTTTAAATCGTGAATCATTGTAGTTACCTTGAAGAGACAAAGAAATCGGTAACATAATATCATAGTAGTCTGTGGTCATTATGCTAGAATTCGGAATATTAAAGACAGTTATTTTGAAAAAGTGTATTGAGAAAGTTATTTTGCTCCTATAATGTGGTAAGATATAGCTAATATTTCTGAATTTTAATGGCCTACTACACAGACTGACATGAATTTGATGACATTATTAGACTATAATCATTTAGGTAAATAGGATCTCAGGCTCTTCTAGAGACAAGGGTGCTCTGCTTCGATGCTGTCTGAAGCAATTTGCTCCACCTGGGAAGAAGGCTAAGGACGGGCACTCCATTTTGATGTTGCCCCACCCTTAATCCTATTCCAGGCAACTGCTACACCTGGGGAAGGAGGGGATGTTTTACCAATATGGGAATTCCCCCACCCAGGCATGATAGGATTTAGAAAGTGACCTAGAGTAACCTAAGGGTAATTATTTACTTAAATCTACATTGTGGTTCACCACCCCCCAGGTGGGCTTTCTTAGTGGGAGCTCCTATAGGCAGATGGAGTTTTGAGGGCACCTGTTGATTATTTCGTAACATCCCACACCTCCCTAGAACCCTGCCCCAGACTGGGTCAATAAAAGGAAACAATCCAAGAATTCAGAGACAGTGAGGCAGGGAGGAAGTTGGTCTGTCTGTCTGTCTGTCTGTCTGTCTCCACTTGTGGAGACAGACCTGTTTCATTCTACAATAAAGAGCTGCTCATATGAAATTGCTTCCTGCCAGAGATTCTGTTTTCTTTCCCCTGCTGGTGGTTTTTCCAAGCAAGGAGTCAGAGGACCAGGATAATAGTCTGGACTTGACACTTTGCTGTGTCTGGTCATTCTTTGGCCAAGAGCACACCAAGAACTGAGGGCAGACTGCTACCCTGACAGCTTCACTTACTTCCAAATCTCTCATCTTTAAGTGCAAAAATATCTTGGAAATGGAATTTTTTCCAATATTTTCAGACAGATATCATTAACTATATTTTATGGTTTATGTTGCATATAATATTAAATGAAGTCAGAGAATGATACTTATTTTTCCTAATGTCTACTCAAAAACTGTAGATGTTTTTCCTCCATGAAGATTATATCTACAAAGCACCAACATATCAAGGAAGAGTTAAAACATGCAATACATTGAATCGGTTATCTGGATATAAATTATTATGCTGTGGAAGGTAAGGAATAACTAATATTATCTTACTCTATGGTCTTACTCAGTTTGAAATTATGGATAGATAATCTTTTTATACATTTTGAATAGCACTTACGAAAGAAAATTTAGGTTGAAACTTTTCAGTAGTCCAATTTCACATGGAATGGATGACGCAAAGCAAAGAATTAATAACTTTGAATATACATGAAATTTCACAAAATAGAAGATAGGAGGTATAATAGACTGAATTGTGTCCCCTGAAAATTCTTATGTTGAAGCCCTCCATATGACTGTAGTTGGAGATAGGGTCATTAAAGAGGTAATTAATGTTAAACGAGGTCATCAAGATTCAATCCTAATCCAAAATGAGTGGTGTCATTATAAGAAGGAAGCGAAACCAGGAATGTGTCTGCACAGAGAAAAGGCCATGTGAAGATAAGGCCAAAAGACAGACATCTGCAAGCCTAAGAGAGAGCCCCGAGAAGAAAGAAAATCTACCAATACCTTGATTTTGGACCTCTAGTCTCCAGAACTGTGAAAAAATAAAATTTCTGTTGTTTATGCCACCCAGGCCTGTGGTATTTTTTTACAGCAACCCTAGCTAACTAATACAGAAAGAGTATCAGTTCAGTGGATTTCAAACCATGCCATGAACAGACCTTGGTCTTGGGAACAATTATATTTGGGCTTTTGGTGGGATTATTAAAGCTTTTGGGGGGAATATCTGAAAGGAAGTTTCAGTAATTAGCAAAGGAACTAACGTTTGTCTTCTAAGCAGACTGTTTCCTTGTTCCTTATTTTCTGCCAAAGATGTTTCTGGAGCATTCTCTGTAATTCAGTGAGTTACTTATTCCTTTCCAGTAAATTAGTTTCCTACCTATGATAACACAATTTTGTTGGAAAAGAGAAACTCTGATTAATACAAAGGAAACTGTCGGAAATAATCTGTATATTAAAATGTAAACATTGTTAATTTTGGAGTAATGAATTTCAGTTACTATTATTAAATGTCACATATATATTTATGCAGTAAACAGATTCATAGTTTATACAATTTCCTATAATTTATTTTAATTTATATTATCTTATGTTCATTTACATCATCATTAATAATTTATAATTTTACCCTGTAATTATTTATCCATTATTAACAATATTTCAAGTCTTGTGTTAGGGTCTGTAGTTCTATAGTGAATAAGCCTGGATGAAGACCTCATGTATTAATATCTTGTAGTTTAGTAGCAAGCATATAGTTAACAATTCTTTGAAAACAGTACAAATACATATTTTCTGATGGATATTTATTTGTTACTAACATTTTCATTATACATAGCATTATATTCTTATATATCTATGTATACAAATCTAGATGAATACTTTAATTAATTTCTAAGGATTTTCAAGAAAAAGTAGATGAGTTAAAGGATGTGAATATGTTAGAGTTCTTAATAATTACCTGAACAGTATTAATAACAAAGTATAATCAGATAAATATTGTGTAAATATCTATCCCACTTCATGTTAGCCACGAATGAAAGTTAATAAGTGGATTGTTTGCCAACAAATTGTCTCTTGACCTTTTAATTATTTCTTTAATTATTACTAGAGAGTTAAATTGGTCCTTCATGTTCAAACACTGTTATTATTTCAATTTCTTTAATTGTCTACTTAGGAATTTTACTCATATTAAATCACAGTTTTCCTAATTTTTAATTTTTATATGGATTATTTAATAACAATATTTTTAGCTGGCTGTTATATTGTGGCAAACACAATTCACATTAATCTGCCATGTTTTAAAAATGAAATCATACTTTCAAGTTTTGGGGGGCCTTGCTTAACTCATCTATAATAATTTTAATCACCATTATGAAATTGTACATTGCTATTAGTATAATTAAATCTTTATTGCCTAGTCTTTCTTTTTAACAGCTTTCTTAAGGTATAATTGATATACCAAAAAAAACTATACATGTTTAATGTATACAATTTAATGAATTTCAACATATGCATAATCTAGGCTATAAACATATCTATCACCACCAAAAATTTTCTTGTGTCCCTTTGCATGTGTGTGTGTGTGTGTGTAAGAAGACATGAGATTTACGTTCTTAATAAGCTTTCAAGTGCAAAATACCATGTTGTTTAACTATAGGCACTGTATTGTACAGCAGTCTCTAGAACTTATTCATCTTGTCTATCTGAAACTTTACACTCATTAAACAACTCCCTGTTTCCCCCTCTTCTCAGCCCCTGGCAGCCAACATTATTTTGTCTGCTTCTGTGAGTTTGACTATTTTCAATACTTCAATAAGTGGAATCATACAGTATTTTTCTTTCTGGAATTGGCATATTTCACTTAACATACTACCTTCCAGGATTATCATCCATGTTATCCCAAATGCCAAGATTTCCCTAATTGTGAAGGTAGAATAATATAATGTTCCGTTGTATGTGTATACCATATTTTCTTTATCCATTTGTTTATCAATGGACGTTTATGTTCTACCTCATAGCTATGGTGAATCATACCACAATGAGCGTATAATTAACAATACTGTACGTTACACTTAAACTTTTGATAAGAAGGTGGATTTCATGTTACATGGTTTTTACCATAATTTTTTTCAAATATGATGATATATTTCAGAACAGAATAGCGAGGGCCCTCTGTCATGATTCCTATAGTTAGTTGGAGGTCTATAAGATACACTGTCATGGCCCCTGGGGTCTTTGCACTCCAAACACTGTGTTTCAGTATTCAGGGAACAGCTCTCCCTTGGTTTGTATGAGCCTTTCCACACTAAGGAGAAACTCATAGAAAAGAGGTTAATGAAATGAAATACTGCTCCTGTGACTGCAGTTGACTTTTGGGCCAGAGCTACTACTTAACATCTCCCTCTCTTATGTCCATTCTCTTAAGAGATTCCTTTATCCTAAGCTATAATATTCGAAAGTCTTAGTGACTTACCTAATTGTATGACCAAAACCTTCATTCTGGTAGGGTCTGAAACCTTGATAATTATATCCTTCTCATTTTAGGGTTGCTGTACATATCCATTTCAATTTCAAGGAGGCATAGAAATGCCAGAAGACACCCATGTGGATCACTGGGGTTCCACATGCCGTCCTCCCTGATGTCACTGTGTACACTGACCCCTACCTTCTCCTGATGGCCAGGATCAATTACCATGATGGTGAGTCTCTTTTTATCTGCTCATTTCTGGACCAAAGACATCCCAAGTGCCCTGGTAGTAGCTGTAACTTATAGTTCAACAAAACCCTTGCTTGTCCCCTGCCATGAGTGAATCCTCTCAGGGGATTAAGGCCTCCCACCCTGAAGAGTCCAGAGATGTAGGATGGAAGTCATAAAATCCTCCAGTGGGTCATTGGGAATGATGGCAATTGGGGTACGCTTGCTTCCAACCCCTGTTCCCCAGACTCATGTATCATACCTCTTAGAAATACAGCACTATACAGAGGGCTCCAATTTAACAAATATGCTGCATCCTGAAGAATGGACCCCATTTTTTTCACTGTTTCCTCTGATTCTGTGCTTCAGTTGCACCTTTAGAAGACACTTCTAGCATTCTATAATGACAGCAATATTTAGAAAATGTGGTACATAATACATCCAGTGGACCTCCTGGTCATGAGCCCATTCCTACACCTCCTTGACTGTAAGGTGGGCTCACTGATCTGGTGCTATCCTGTGAGGCATTCTATGCTTATGGATCAAGCATCCTGTAAGTCCCTAAACAGGAGTGATGGTCAAGGATTTTAAAGGTAGTAAAGGCAAACCCATAGCCAGAATAGCTATTTAGCCCAGGGTGGAGGAGGCCTGTCAATTAGCTACCAAGTGGCCTATTGGCCTGTTGGAAGAATAATATATTAAAAGTGAAGTGACCAATCTTTATTGCTGGCAAATTGGACATTCAGAGGCAGGAGTAGCTAGATCAGCCTTGATAAGTTAGAGTACATACTGTTGGACCCTTACATAGCCTCCATCTCTGTCACTGTGGGCATTCTTTCATTTGCCCATTATGTCAATCATGAAATAACTGATTGCAAAACCTAGATAAAATAAACTCGCTGAATCATTTTTTCTTCTTTTTGGAGGTTTAATGTCTATTCCTTGGTGATGGTTTCTGATAGGCATTAATGTGTGATACCAAATTTTTTCTACTTTGTACCCACTCCCATATGTCCATCTGTGTGTCTGTATTGAACTGTCTTGATTCAGATCTTGTAGTCTTTTTTTTCTATAACAAGATGGCTAAGCCATTCTCCTCTGTCAAGAATTCTTATATTTCATCTTATTCCACTTTTCCTTGCACACAATGTGCATGACCCAACATACTGCTCACAGTTCTGCCCATTGGGAAGAGCCTCCCCCATACTGTCTTTCAGGACCACTCTGGAGTGTAGCTATAATGCAGCCATCTAGTTTAAATGTGCCCTCTGGTTCTGCTTGGGATAAATTCAAGATGTAATAATTTCATCCTTATAGACTATTTCTATGTCTAGCAGACATTAATGATGAGTCTTACTTACATAGCTCACCACTCTGTGGGAATCTCCAGATGCATGCTCACTTGGTGAACCATGATCAAATGTTCCAAGCTTACCAAAGTGCATAGTACACCAATATTTATATTGGTGTATAATATTCTGCTGCCAATGGCATAGTCTTTCTCAAGAATCCAAGAGATCTGCATTGTGATTCACCTACCGGAGCTTGCTGTAAGTACAATACAATATTCTAAATCACATGGTCTAAGCAACCAATCCCATGGTGACCAGATCTGTTGCAAGTTCCTTTCTTCCTTTGGGACCTACTCAAAGCTCACAGCTCTTCATATCAGCAGGTTTGTGGGCTGGAACAATATTCTTAGATATGGCAGATGTTGCATTCAAAGTCCAAAATGCCCTATTAGACCTTATGTTGTTTTTCTGTGTTAGGTGATACAAAATACAACACTTATATTTTACTTTGGAGGGAATATGCCAACGCTGAACACTGAACCTTACACATTTCAGTAAAATGAGTGGTCACTTTTTTTTTTAATGTGCAAATACTGTATTAGGGAAAATGTATATCAGTAAGACTGAAAAGCAAGTACAGCCCTGAGGAAATAAGAGGGAGAGAAGATGGAGTGGATATGTCCTAGACTAAGATTATCTCTATCTGTACAATAAAACTAAAGATTATGATCAATTGCAAATGTGAATGTGGGTAAAATATTTAATAAAATGGAACCCTAGAAACTCTATGTATAATTTTTTTAAATAAAATTTTGGTTTCTATAATTAGGAGACTAGGTTTCAGATACAGATGTATATTCTTATCTTTGTCCATGGATAGGGAAAATTCATTGATAAGAAAGAGTTTTGGCTACAGGGAAATCTATAGGATAAAGAGTTAAATGAGTCGTGGGTAGACAAGGTAATGGACAGTAAAATGTAAAGGCATTCTGAGCCTATTTGAATATCAAAGTTGTTCTTAAAAGAACAAAATTCATAAGGAAGAAAAAGCATTCCTACATGCAACAAATACCAAGCATATTTATCAATGAAATCTGAAATAAGCTCATAGATTATGTAGATAGATATTTGTTATTGAAATTCAATTTTATTTTATTATTTAATCTTGATTTTATTTTTCAATTAATTATAAATTTGTGAAATTTCTTGTATATTCATTATGATTCAGTATATAAAATAACTTAAGGAAATATGTCTTTCACATTCACCTGAGAAACCTGTATCTACATTCAAACAAACTTGAGTAAAGGAAAAGAACAGAGACTAGCCTCATCCATTACACATAACAGTTACAATAAAGAAAAGATTAGGCGAAATAAAAATTGCATTGACCCAGTATCTGAAGTATAGGAGGAATTTATCAAGAGGATTAATTCTCTCTAATGAAAAAATACTTTTCTTGAAGAGCAGACTCTTAATGGTAACAAGTATGAATGGTTTAGAATGAAACATGCAGACATTCTGAGTAGAATATTTAGTAGCCTGCAGTGATTTGGTCAGTATGATTTTCAAATCATTTACCATTTAACAATGATACTTCTACTAAAACAATTGTATTGAGAAAATGCCTCCACTCTTCAAAGCTAATATTAATTAAATTATAGAGAGCTGAATCAGAGTTAATTATATTTAGCCAGTTGTTTATTAAAAATGTCCTTTAATTTCTCTTGACTTTAGTAAGCTCTTTTTGTATGCAATAAAGTAGGTGTTGTAAATGCTGCTGGCATAGAGATTTTATAAAGAATGGAAGAACTCAAGAGTCAAAAGGAGAAGGGGAAAAATATGTTGTATTTCAATAACGCCTAAAGAAAATCAAACCCCTCTCCCCATTTTAGGGCACAGAATTATGCTCTAATTAATTTTGTTTTTCATTATTTTTTATCTAAGTAAAAAAAATATTATTTCCTATAACAAGATTTTATAAATACATGAATTTAAATCTATAAATATTTAACATTTTATGGATGTTTGTCTTGATCTTTATTTATTGGGTAAAGATTTAAAAATATTTTTCAAAATACACATGTTGGATCCTATTTCAAAGAAGAAAATCCAACAAATGATATTTTTAATTCTTTCATTAAAGGGATAATAAATTTGAGGAATGGGTACTGATATTCCTAAATCTTATTATTGTATTCCCCAGATTGTTGGACATAGTTAGCTGCATAACTTTTGCCAAGAGCAATTATTCTGTGGGGGCAAGAAAAATAAAAACTATTGAAATTTATGAAAATATGAAAAAATATGAAAAATATGAAAGATAAAAGGGTGCTGGGAACAATGTGACACTCAAATGTACATGACAAGAAATAGTAAGATTGCCATCAATATTTCAAATTGTTTCAGTAAAGACACTTAATTCTTTTCCTTTCTTTTTTTTTATTTCAGAATATTGCAGGGGTACAAAGGTTTTGGTTACAAGGATTGCTTTTGTATTGCTTGAGTCAAAGTTATAAGTGTGCTCATCACCCAGATAGTGTACATTGTACTCATTAGAGATGATTTCACCCAGCTCCTCCTCTCCCCTCTCACCTGCTTGATTTCTGTTGAGTTTTCAATCTGTGCACATGAGTGCTGATCGGTTACTTCCAATTTAATAGTGAGTACACATGGTGGTATTTGTTCTTCCCTTCTTGTGAATAGCCAAAGCAACCTTAAGCAAAAGGAACAAATCTGGAGACCTAAGCTATTCTACAAGGCTATAGTAACCAAAACAGCATGGTACTGGCACAAAAGTAGAGACATAGATGAATGGAACAGAATAGAGAACCCAGTTATAAAACCATCCACGTATTGCCATCCGGTCTTTGACAAAGCAGGCAGCAATATACACTGGGGAAAATTATCCCTATTTAATAAATGATGCTGGGAAAATTGGATAGACACATGTAGAAGATTGAAACAGAATCCATATCTCTCACCACTCACTAAAATTAATTCAAGATGGATAACAGACTTAAATCTAAGATATGAAACCATAAGAATTCGATTAATAGCATAATATGTTGGAAAAACTCTTCTAGATATCAGCCTAGGGAAAGAATTTATGAAGAAGACTCCAAGGGCAGTCACAGCAACAGCAAAAATAAGTGAATGGGTCATGATTACATTAAAAAGTGTTTGCACAGCCAAGGAAATAAGCAACAGAGCAAATAGACAACCTACAGAATGAGAGAAAATATTCACATGCTACACATACAATAGAGACATTTACTTCTTTACTTTCTTGGTAGGGAGTCAGAGGTGGTTAAACTTGATGGGAAGAGAAGTTGGAAAGCCTGAGTTTGCATGGAGTGTGGACCTGTCCAGTCAATGTCATGAAAGAAGCAAAACTGAAAACAGAAGAGGTTTGTACTTTAAGGTTCAGTCTAATGAAAACAGTCAGAAACATCATGTAAATCGAGGTTGTCTTTCTTTAGGATAGAATTGGTGAGCTTTGCCAAATCTGAACAGCCAGGGTTCCATTGAAACTGAATCTTCCAAATTATTGGAGATCAGTTAACATTAATCAGAAGTTCAGTTTTTTAAAACAAACAAAAATAGCACTACTGAGTACAAAATATATGTGAATATTTATTTTGTACTTTTTTAAGGTCTGATTTCTTCCAAAGAGAATCTAGAGAGTGGAAGCCATTTGTGAACAATTGTTGCAGGACCACTGAGTGTCAAAGTACTAAGAAAGATAAATTGGAAACAGATAATTTGTCCAAAACCAATAATACATTTTATTTTAATTCTCTAAATTTACTTCCCAGAGAGTTCCTCAATTTAACCATTTAATTTCAGGAAATACCCCTTTAGGCTAATAATTATTCACTTTCTATTTATTAGTTCTTTAATTGACTGAATAGAGATAATGAAAGTATTTACTTTTCTTGATTTCATTCATATGGTCAGTTGCATTTAGAAAACGAATCTAACCAAATCAAAAAACACTGCACTGACAAGCTGTGAGCAATGACAATAATTCCAGTAATGCAGTTGCCAAGTACACTAATTATCCTAATGATGATCCAGTTGTCTGATAATCACATCCCCCAAGGACCATGTACAATCAATCCGCACAGCTGCAGAGTCCTCTACAGGCTCATTTTGCTTTTTCCCGTCTTGGTAAAAAACTACATAATATTACTTTATTATCATAAAATGATCATCATAGCCAAACATGAGCTGAACATACAGACAGCTAAAATGCTGAAGGGTAAACGAGGGGACTCCTACATGAGGTACGGAATCCTGCCATTCATTTTTCCAATGCCTGATAGAGCCATAATTTAAACCACAAATCTGCTTCTGTCAAAAATAATGGTGTAGGTTTTGAAGAAATAAGAATACTTAAGTGACTTATTTACCTACAATGGGCTCTTTGCTTGAGAAAAATATTTTGAAAATATAACTAAATAATGTCTTTATAGGTTTGCTGGAACCTATGATTTTTTTTCTTTCCTTCTTGAATTCTCAAGTAGCAGCCAAAAATGGCTTTCACAGGTCTATTGAAATTTAAAATATAATTTGCAATGGAAAATATTTACCTTATCCAGAGATAAGACAATAAAACTTGAATTTTGGGAAAGGGGTTTTAATGCTTATGTATTCCAAACTCAATAATTTTGCAATTTTTTTCTCTAAATTAAAATATTGATTAGACTCTGTTGAGAACAGTGAAGAGTCTGAGTTTTTACTCTGTTTACATGCTAACAAGTTAGTCTGCCACGATTTCGTGGGTGCAGCCAAAAGACTAGAGGCTCCTGGGTCAGAGACAAAAGACTTTCCTTTTCATTGCACAGCAAACAGCGTGAGTTGCATGTTTGCCACGGTTCCTCTTGCCAGTTTCTATGGGGCGATGCAGGGCTCCTCAGGTGGATGCTGCCCACACTATTGGTTTTTGTCACAACTGAGGAAAGATGAACTTAGGAAACTCCATCTTTTAAAGGGGCTTCTAGAAAATGTACTCAGTCTTTGCACCAAAGGGAAAGATTATCTTTACTATCTTGGACAGCAATCAAATCAGTTACCTGCCCCACATAGAGAAATTATCCCTGTCTTTCAAGGCTGTTTGCTATTCAAATATCCTTGAAAATGTAGTTCAGAAAAATGTAGAAGAGTAATGTCTCTTCTCAGATGTATAGAAACACAATTGTCACCCAACGGCTTTCATGGTTCTATATATTTTCCAAGCTATAATCAGAAAAGTAATTTTCAGAAACTCACTCTCTCTATATAATGCATTTGGGTGTTGCATATGTAATTTTCCTTTTGTTTTTATTTGGTTATTTTGAGTGGGATGATAAAATACAGCAAATGGAAAAAGAAGCAAGCCGGTATATAAATTCAGGTTCTCTGAAAGTAGATATTATGATGGACTTTGTTGGGAAAAATGCCTTTTATATATGAAAGAGAAGGACACAGGGTTAGGCAGAAAGAGCTTTCAGAAAACAATCCTGGTGTGCCATCCTTGATCGGGCAGAGGGAGATAAGGAGACCTGGGCAGGAAGAGACTCAGATTGCAGTGAAATTCTGCAAAGCAATCAATCTATCCAATCAGGAGCCCCAGAGCAAAATTTATCTGATTAAGGAGGCACATTATATACCCATGCTGAAGTCAGTCATTGACTGGGAGTGCTCTGGGGCTTTGCTTATATGCTGTGTTGGATCCTGAACAGATAGTAAGTACAGTCTGTCCATTAAATATACTCCCAAAAGTAGGTTCTCTCTTGAGAGAACTGATCAGTGTAGCTATGATAGCAGGGATAGTGACACCTGAATCAGCCACTATTACTTCCATATTGAAATGTCCTCTGCTTCATAAATATTTCAAAGGTGTCCATGCTGCAAAGATGATTACAGATAAGTGCTCTTATGTTTTGTGATTGAAGAATGCAATATAAATTCACAGTTCCCTATAATATAACATAACAGTTGACAGGAAGAAACAAAATAAAGAACACAAGAGATTCTAGAGTCATAGTGTAGGATGGGGGTGAGCAACATTTTCCTTTAAAGGGATGGATAGTAAATATGTTTTGCTTTCATGCCACAGAGTCTCTATTGCATATACTCAACTCTGTCTTTGTAGTGTGAAAACAACCATAAAAAATCCATAAACAAATGGATATGGCAGTGTCCCAATAAAACTGTAAAAAACAATGGTAGGTGGGATTTGGCTCATGGACCATAGTTTTCCGTCCGTTGGTATGCAATAATTTATCACATGCTCTGCAGGTGTCCCTCATCTCTGTACATGGTAGAAATAGAACAACAGCTGATAGTTCCTATCTAAAGATGTATAGAAGCCAACAATGGAAGTATGTTTTCTTTGACTAGTTATGTTTGCTATTGAAGTAAGGGTCTTTAGAACATCACAGACGCACCTACTGATTTAAGGACCTCTGGTGTGTTTAGGATAATAGGAGAAGGCACATTGTTGCTTTTATTTTTCCTGCAATTACCATATGAATTAGTCATTTTTATCATAATTACATAAATGAAGACAACTATACATTGAGAATGTGTTTACCTTACATAAGGTCAAAAAGTTAGATTTGGAAGTAGAAGTAGGCCCAGATTTGTGATTTACCGACTACATGGTAACCATGGTTATTAGGAGCGTGTGCATATTTATTTTTGTGATAACATATTTTAGTGGCACAAATAAAATTGATATAGTTTTGTTTGAACAAGATATTTTTCAAAGCTCTAGTTGTGATTATGTAAACTGGAGAAGATCAGCAAAAGGAAGTAGGTGCTAGCTTAGGAATAACAACTTTCTTAGAAAAAAATTTATGTGATATTTCTTTTTGGAATTAAAAAAAGTCATATTAACCATTGAGAGTTAGATACTAAGTATGTTCACATTGGCATTTATATTTAGAAAATTTTGAATTGTTAGCATAGTTAGCATTTGGCAAAATTTGCCTCCCTAAAAGTAAATAAATAAATATACTTGATCTGTCTAAATGGATCTTGGGAGTAAATTAGCTAATGATATAAGAGCTTCTCTTGAAATTTCAACCTTCATAGAGATACAAAATGAAATATACCAATAAAATAGGCCATACTAAAATAGGCCATACAATGTTGAAAAGGAAATCCCCAAATTCACATTGTGTCAGAGGGTAGACTAGTTCAACAAGAACCCTGCTGCACCATCATAGGAAGAATTTTGTCTCCCACAACATTGTTATCTGCCTTGACTATGTGATTTGCTTTGGCCAATCATGTACAGGCAGACGTGGTAGTATATATACTCTTGCAATCTAAGAGAAGCCAGCCAGCCAGATGGGCCCAGGGTGTGTGATATGGGCAGTGAGCAGAGATGAGATCAAAGAATCAGATTTTTAAAAAAATTTTAATGATTATGAGTACATAATAGTTGTATATCTTCATAGTATACAACTCTTTAATATATGAAATAATTACTAATCATAATTCTCTTAACTAGAAAGTTTCTCTACAATTGGAATTTCTTATGCATTCATTCTACAGCCTTATTTTAGAATGTCTGAACTGAATGAATACATAATCTGGAAAGACTAATTCCCCTAAATCTGAAAGTCTATAATAGCTTCTTGATGAAACTCTACCCCAATTTTGCAGGAAAGAATCCAAAACTGTTTCTCTTTGTGCTCAGGGCAGAATTAATTATGACAAAATATCACTTTACTGGTTGTCTCCATTGTTACAGGATCACTTTTTTTTTTTTTTTTTTTGGTTAGGAATGAAAGTCTCTATTTCTTTCAATATCTTCAAGAATATTCAGAGTACTTATATTACTCTGAGTGACTTTTACATTGATTTTCTACTTCCACTGAATACTCTCTATATATTGTAGCTTACTTTGGATGTACTAACTCTTTTTGTCACTATCTTGCTCCACTGAAAAAAACCCTGGACCTAGCCCTTCCAAAACAACTTGAATATTCATTCTCTGTGGAAAGCTCTGCTTAAGATTCAGGGGTATATACAAGGGTTATTTTATCACAAACAACTTTTTTTTTTAATAAAATGATAACTGAATAATAGGTATCTTTGTTCTTAAAAGTCCCATGGTCATCCCGACTATAGAGTATGTCTGAGTAGGTATTTTTCCTCTTTGTTCTTTTAATTTGTCTCATTTGAGTTGTGTCCAGAAGTGGAAAGTTTCTTCCAGCTTTATAAATTTACTCTGGTTTCTCTTTTTTCTGTACCAAACATAATTCTGGACTTTTCTTTACATATCCTAATCATTATTAAGGAACTTTACTGAAATTTAACTATCTTCTCATGACCATAAGGACTTTATCTATTAATAACATAGCAGAAACTTTGAAATAAGTGACCTTCTTTTAGCAAATAGCAAATTCAGGGAATGTGGCTTCTTTCCCATGATTCTCTCTAAGCATAAGAGAGCATTTTATAGATTTATGTTGCCTGGTACAAAGCTATCTTTTTATTTCCTTCTGGAAAGGAGAGGTGCCCACAGGAAGGTTTTGTTTATTTATTAATACTGAAATTTGCTTTTCTTTTCCTTGAATTTGAGGTTTGCTAGGGACCTTAGAGAGTTCCTCTCAAATAATGCCTTTCTCTTTCTCCCAAAACAGCATTGCCAAGTCTTATAGTGGATGATAAATTTCAGAGCTCTGGATTGTAGTTGTCCAATAGGCTGACTTAAAAAATGTCCAGATATCCGCCCTTTTATTGGGTGTTTTAATTATATTTTTAGATTTTAATCATGTGAATAAATGACCTCTATTTATGTTTCTAAAGCTAATAACAAAAATAAGCTAATCACAATACATTATTTCTGATATTATAAAATGTGATTTAAGTAATGTATGATTTTTCAGTAAAAAAGCAATAGATATATATATGTAGGTAGGTGAAAAATAATTGCAAAAGAGAAAAAATGCCAGTTTACAGTGTAAAACAAAAATGAACAGTGACAAAGATATGTATAAGCAGTATTCAGAAATGATGTGAGTTGATTGGCAAAGATGTATTGCAGTAGGATTAGTCACAGATGCAAACAATTTGCAGGATAATTAGAAATACTCTTTGGCATATTGACTGACCATTAAAAACTAAATTCATTTTAATAAATCTATAATTATGAAATGGTGCTATGATGGATTTGTTTATGAGTCACCCTCTCTTCCATCTCCACACCCATTCACGCATGTCCTTCACAGACAGAAAAGCACACAGGTGCTTCTGCATGTAGTGGTTTCTGTTGACGCTGTTGTTATTGCTGTGCTATTGTCAATATCCTCATCATTCTGATAAACATTAGGGAGAATTTGAATTAATAAGTATATTGACCACTTGTTTTTTTAAAACAAGTGAAACTGCCTAAATATGTCAATAGGCCATTAAAACTAGTACCTACTTAACAGTTTTGCATAAAATATGTTCAAATGATGCAGAAATTTGGCTAAGTTAAGCAAAAATGCAGAAGTATTTGAAATCTTAATCATGCAATTTATTGATTGGCTTTTCCAGTAGCTTAAAAATTAATCAGGTCATAATGGTATTTTTTCCTGCTTTCAGATTTAGAATTAAGCTTAGAATGTTCACCAGAAGACAGAGTATTCTTTCCATCCTTTACTGCTACTATACTTCATGAAATTCAAACAAATTATTTGGCCTGTTGACTATGTGATGAAGCTAATACTGTAGTCCCCCTTATGCAAGGTTTCATTTTCTGCAGCTTCAGTTACCCGTGGTAAACCAGGCTCTGAAAATATTAAATGGAAAATTTCAGAAATAAATAATTCATAAGTTTTAAATTGTGGGTTGTTCTGAATAGCATGATGAAATCTTGCCCCATCCCTCTCCATTCTTCCCGGGATGTGAATCATTTCTTTGTCCAGTATTTCCATGCTGTAGATGCTACTTGACAGATTTAGTAACTTAGTCACCATCTCAGTTATCAGATTGACTGTCATGATATTGCAGGGCTTGTGTTCCAGTGACCATTTTTAGTGATGGCCCCAAAGAACAAGAGTAGTGATGTTTGCATATTGATATAATTATTCTATTTTATTAGTAGTTATTGTCTTTAATATCTTACTGTGCCCAATTTATAAATAAAAAATTATCATATGTATAGGAAAAACATACTATGTATAGGTTTTGGTACTATCTGCAGTTTCAGGCATTTACTGGGGGTCTTGGAACATACCCCCTGCAGATAAGTAGAGACTGTTATATTGTATCTTCTGCATAATACTCAATTTTAGCTAATTTTTAAGTCCTCACAAAAATGTGAATTTGTTGAATTGATGTATCAGGAAAAGTTTGAAACTTCATTTATCTAAAAAATTTTGAAAATGACTTTAGAAAACTTAATATTAGAACATTTTTCAGGAAACATTCAGATATGGAGGACACATATCTGAAACTGTTAAGATAATTTACATTTTTGTTTAGCTAAAAATTTCTAATTATTTTATCTGAGTTTGTAGAATGTGTATTCCCTATATATAAACATATAAACCAGTTCTTATTGTACCATTCTTGGTACTCAGAAACATGTGTGTACATTTAAATACTTAACTGACACGTTTAAAAACAGAATTATATTTGGGGAGACATTGAGAATTGCTAACTGAATGATGATACAAAAATTCATTATGTCTTTCAGTAAAGAGTTTCTTTCAGAGGTAAATAAATATTATTTTATAAATTTCTTTAAGAAGTTTTTTGAAGATATACCTTGTATGTTTATATATGCTACCATGGGCAGTAATTTCTAATTAAAATATTCATCAAAAATGATTATTTTTTAACTTGTGTGATAAATAAATTTATTTTTATAAAAATTTTCAATTTATAAGATAATTTAGTAAAAGAGATTTTACATGTAAAAGAGATTTTGAACTGGCTTAGGGGGTGTTTTAGAAAAATACATTAATAAAACATTTCTGCTGGTAAATTTTTTTTGAAAAGAAAACTTTTTGGCTGGAGGGACTTTTTAAATCTGCTGAAAATATTTGATGACAGTGATCCTAATTGTAAACTCTGTATGTTGGGGCCTGAAAGTTCTTAATTATAAACATTTGGTAGTTAAATGCAAAATTTTAGAACTTTATAGCTGGAAGAAATCTTAGCAATCTTTTGAAAAACATGTGCATTCACATCAGCATTACTAAACAGAAATCCTCAAGTAGGGCAGATCTATTCAAGAGCTTTCTTTCCCTCCCCCTCTCTTCATAACAATCCAACTGTGTTAAATCATGCAAAGAGAAAACGAACAAATAATTCACTCCAAGGCTGGAAATCAATGTTGCAGAATACCTGAGAGATAGAGGCCACTCATCAGCAAGCCCAACCAGGCATTAAGAAATTAATGCTGAATAACCAAGAGGATAGGAACCTGCTGTGGTTGTTTGGTTCAACGCTTCATGGGGT
This sequence comes from Lemur catta, assembly GCF_020740605.2. NCBI lineage: Eukaryota > Metazoa > Chordata > Mammalia > Primates > Lemuridae > Lemur > Lemur catta. The sequence continues at coordinate 89,147,172 of NC_059132.1, read as the reverse complement.
TTGGCTCACACAGAGCACATATAGTTCAGAAATGTGAGGTGGATGATGCTTTTTCACTTAGCCTTTCTTGTGTCTTTGAAACAGTAATTGGTTGTTGAAATGAGTTACTCACAATACACTTAGAATTTAATATCCCAAAGTGTAGGCTAGAGAGGATCGGCTGTTATTTTTGCCTTAAATTTGGTGGATTAGTTTATGTTGTTGGCATTTAAAGCACCCCTTTGGAAAAACAGAAAATTCTGGAACTTGAACAAAGAATTATAATTCCCCTAGAACAATCTTTGGAGTGGGGAAAACAGGGATCTAAAACTTGAAACTTGAAAAGGGCTAAAGCAGACAGTGTATCTGAAAAAGCTCAGAAGACTTCTTTAATTCTCGCTCCAAAACATCCCTTTTGTTTTGATTGAGCAAAAAGTCCCAGATGGAAAGCAGCACAGCACCAACTCAAAAGAAACCACAGCTCTATTTATTTTTCAATCACTACACAGATGCATTTGATTTCTTCTGAGTATGGGCATCCCTCCACAGAATGTAGAAATATTTTTAATAAGGTGTTTCACAATGTAAATATCTAAAAAGTAATCCAAAGCCACTAATTTCTGCAAATTGTGTGTGCTTGCCTATTTCAGCATGCCTAACTAAACTAACTCACTACGTGTTGTGCAACTTCATTGTACAGATCAGAAAATGAATATAATCTGCAGATGTTTTTCTCGAATACCAAAATAATAATAATAACAATAATACATAAATGCTGATTAACACAAAACATTTTTTCTTTCTCAATGATGTTTATTTTATCTAGTCATATTTGGATTCAAAAATGGCAATCAAGGTGGTAGCAAATGTTCAATTGTGATAAAGTTTTAGCTATGCAATGCAGAAAAATATAAACAGAATATTTGCTTTTTATTGATTTGGGGCATTAGAAATGTCAATTTGGATCAATATGTAGTCAACACAATTGATTGTGCATGATATTTAAATTGTATCCAAATATTTATTGAACACCTTTCAAACAGACTGTACTCTTTGGTGGTACAAAAACATCTAAACCTGCCTCTGCTTCAAAATCTTTGCATTTGTGATCTCTACCTAGAATGCTCTTCTCCAGATATGTGCATGGCTTTCTCCCTTAACTCCTTTGCTTTTACCAGGACACTCTTTATAACTGCATGTGTTGTGGCCTGCACACAACTCGGGAGGCATCATTTACATAGACTACAACATGAATGACACTCTCAGCAGTTGTGTGATGCTGCAACTTTTGTGTTTTATGTGTCACACTACAAAAGACGTCTTCCCTGACTACCCTATTTAAAACCAAAACTCCTCTCTCTAATGTTCCCTTCCCCTTTTCTTCCTAGAACATATTTCCATAGCACATACAATGTATCTTCCTTAATGCTTGTACGTGCCCCGCCTTAAGCAATATTTATATTGCTTTATGAAGACATAGGTTATTGCATATTTTTCAACGGATGTATTTCTAGAATTTAGAACAATGGTAAGCAGTCAAAAAATATTTGTCAAGTAAGCAAACAAGTTGTGACATATCTTATATGAACATTTACTTGAGAAAGAGGAGATAGGGAAGAGCTAGAAGACATAGAGAGAGAGAAAAAAAATAAATTTAAAAAAATCTTATGGTTCAGATGGGAAACGAGACAAGAAAAAACTTCATATCAGGACTACAAAAACAACATTTGAGTGAGGTATGTGGCATAGACATAGAGACTACTATTGCTGTAGAAAAAAGTAACAGTAATATAAAGGCAAAATCAGAGGCTACAAATAGAGATAAGGTACAGAAAAAAATTGAGCATTATAATTCAAGATATTCTCATCCTTCTAATGGAGTCACTACAAGGTCTTTTTTCTTAAAATTGTAATAAAAGAGGAAGTTATGATAAAAGAGGAGGTTTAGGGCAAAAAGTTCCTTCCTGGTCAACACCAGCATATGCTTAAAATCCGTCTGACCACCAGCATCTGTACGTCTTTGTCATAGGGAATTCTAAGCCATGCCAATATATTAGTGATACATGAATAAAACAAGTTTAAGAAATCATAAAAATATGTATTTCACTGATAAAATTGCTTCTGGGTAAAATTGTTTGCCAATTACATAGATGTATTAAGTTAAAATAGGTCAACCTTTGATTGATTTTTCTGGTTTCTACTCACAAGGCACAGAGGATAATATTTGCATCATTATTTTTATTTTTTCTACATGGAGTAATTGATTTACAAGTATGAAAATTGCAAAAGTATGTATGCATTAAACTTCAAATAAAAAGTCATTCAAATGAGGTAATTATGGACATTTTGTGACTCAGGGTATAGTAAGATAATACAATAATAATTTCAGAAAATTTGATCTTGAATATTATACAAAGTGCTAAATAAGACTAAAAGACACCAGAATCCTAACTAAAATATTTATAACCTCATTAAAGAAGGAGATTAAGCCTTTTAAATCAATAGAGATAAAATGGGCTCCAACTATAATCTAATATTTTTATGAAAATATCATTAGCTCTAAAATGATTATTTTAGTCTTTTATGTAATTCTTGATTTTTTTTCATGGACTCTATGTCATTGAAGAAATGGTCTTAGATTATTTCAATATGCCATTCTGATCATTATAGTTTTTAATTGACTGGGAGACAGTAAACTGTTTTCATAAAACAAAGGGTCAAAATACAGTCTTGTGAAAATCTGTGTTTATACCAAATGATCAGCAATATTTTTTAATAGTTTTCTGGAGCAACTCTCTCCAATAAAAAGTTAACCTGACAATGATCATTTTATTTTTGCATTTTACTGGTTCCATGGGAATTAGCTAGGGCATATAATCATGGCTACTATAAACAGTCTGTAATAATTCTCTAAGGAGCTATAAAACATAGAGAAAAGTGTAGATATCAGTATTTACATGCGATGTTATATTCAAGACAAAATTCTAAATCTATGGCTTTTCCTATTTCCATGTACTTTTCTTCAATGCCTCTGCTTTAAAATTTATAATATTTTCTCTTTGGTATCAAGATAAATCTGTGACTACCAACTTCAGCATGGAATTTTTTCTAGAAAAATAGTATAGTTGTAAAAGATACTTCTTTTTTTTTTTTGAGACAGAGTCTCACTCTGTTGCCCAAGCTAGAGTGAGTGCTGTGGAGTCAGCCTAGCTCACAGCAACCTCAAACTCCTGGGCTCAAGCAATCCTACTGCCTCAGCCTCCCGAATAGCTGGGACTACAGGCATGCGCCACCATGCCCAGCTAATGTTTTCTATATATATTTTTAGTTGTCCCTATAATTTCTTTCTATTTTTAGTAGACACGGGGTCTCACTCTTGCTCAGGCTGGTCTGGAACTCCTGAGCTCAAATGATCCACCTGCCTCGGCCTCCCAGAGTGCTAGGATTACAGGCGTGAGCCACCGTGCCCGGCATATAGTTGTATAAGATACTTCTAGATAAATAATCTCCTTATGCATTCTAATACATTTTATTGTGCTTATTTGATTGCACAATACACATTGCTTCAATCACAGAATTTCCTATTGTGTAATTTTTGAGTTGCATTTCTCAGAAAGACTCCATCTGCAAATGTATTCAAATGGAACCATATCACATATTTGCGGTTTAATATTTTGAATCTACTTAAATTACTACAAAAATCCCAGTTACCTATTATCATTAATTATTTATTTAATGACCCATTTCAGACAACCCACAAACATGTCCAATATTAAAATTGCTTTTAAACTTCAGATTGTATTTTATACTCTTGGAGATTATATGAAATGAAAATGTACGTGTGCTGTGTTCATAGATGTCTGATTCACAATGTCTGGGAAGGGCCCTTGAATTTTGGATTTAGGGCAAGTGCACCATATGAAGATTCTGAGGCTGGTAGTTTCAGAGACATAATTTGAGAAATGCACAATTATACAGTCTTTTTTGCATTATCGCATCAATGTGTTCATAATTTACTGACTGCGTCTTAGAGTATTTCTCCTGCTTTAGTACCTTCGTAGGACTTGTGTATAGGTTTTACTCAAGGCTTCAAAAAATGTTTGCTATTAGGCTCTTGCTTTTGCACTTGCTTATGCATTTTCTTTTGCATAAACATAATCTTGTTGAACTAAGCCATACTGTAGGCCTTTGCTTTCCAAAAATATTTAAATATATATGAACACAAGGACCTGTAGCACCTCTTGTATTATCCTGGATGGAGCTGGAGCCCATTTTACTAAGCAAAGTATCACAAGAATGAAAAAACAAGCACCACATGTACTCACCATCAAATTGGTATTAACAAATCAATATTTATGTGCACATATAGTAGTAACATTCATAGGGTGTCGGGCAGGTGGCAGTGGCAGGGGGAGAAGGGATGAACATATTCCCACCTAATGGGTGCAGTGCGTACCATCTGGGGGATGGACATGCTTGAAGTTCTGACTCAGGTGGGGCAAAGGCTTGTCCCATATTTTTGGCTTGCACTACTCAATTTTACAGTAAATCAACACTCCACTATATTTTTCTATTTTCAAGTTACAAATTTATGTGTACCTCGGGCAATTAATGAGAGTTTCAATGTAGTGGAGGCCAGTCCAGATACTAAATGTCTTCCTTGTTATTAGGTTGTAATGATTAACTTGGGAAGAGTGGAAGGACTTGTAGCAGTTATTTTAAAACTTTTTCAGAGTCTGTTATTCTCTACTAATAATTTAACTATTATTAAAGAAAGAAATTATGGAATGCCTACTATGTGCTAGGTACTACACTAAGTAATAAAACATTTATGCAGTTTTTTAGGTCATTGGAGTATCCATTTACTAAATTTATCTGAAGGAAAAAATTTGTAGGCCAATATATGATTACTTTGAATGCTGGTTTACGTTGAGTCTAGACTCAAAGATTAAATATGTGACACAGTCCAAGTGATTTTTAGTACTATGCAGTTATAGCATTTCACTATGCACTAGTAAAAAATGCTTCTTTGTATTTTCTAGTGATTATTTCCCTACTGCTTTTATAAAGAACTGGCTTAATAAATAGGTGTAGCCTGCCTACGTGATTTCTAGAAAGACAGTTCCTAAAAACCCAACTGTCTGCTTAATACTTAAGTTATATCAAGGTGGGATACAGTCTTAAATTTGATTAATTATGACATAGCTAAAATTTTTAATATTTTGGAAACTAACATAATGGCAAGATGTATAATTTTAAATAAAATTGTAAATAGAGGAAGGTCAGAGAGTAGAGCCATGGGATTTCTCAATGAATACAGATTTCTTCATGCATCAATCTATTTTAAAAAATGAAATTTATTTTATATTATTTTCTTCTTGTTCAAGAGTGTTCATGATTTTGCTTAATATAAAATAATAAAGTCCTGCCATCCTGGAAAATAGGTCTTCTCTCCCAAGTTCAACTATGCTGCTCAATGAGCCCTTTAACCAGGGAGCAATATTATATTCTATGAGGGAATTAAAAATTTATGCTAATCAAAGGAAATATGGACAAATATATGTTGGTTCATTTCATGCACTCTCTTCAGGGAGTATATATGAAGTCATTGAGGGCACATAATTTCTGCATACATTCTGCATGATGAAATGCCAATCAGCTGGCTTCATAACAGTTGGAAATTATTTGTATGCACAGTTTATGAGTTTAGCACTTTGCAAGCCATTTTCAATGAATCAACATGCTGTATGACTTTTTCTGTCTTACAGTTGACAAACACTGACAGTGAAACACCACAGGAATGTAAACTATTTATAAATTGATAAGCTTGTATTCCATGGTATTAGATAACCAATCATTTTTTAAATAATTTTAAATGATTTTGATTAATATTTGGAGGGAGTGATGTTTACTTTGGGAATAGGAGAATACCGCTTATATTTTTTCACTTTTTTGGTCATGGGTTGTCTTTGGAGATTGATTTTATTAGAAACAATTATTATACAAAAAATTTGTTTATTTTTACATTGATCATTTCCTATTATTTTCTCTTTCATTTTCTTTATCCTTATGGTTTTTTTTTTATTTTTCATGTATTATTAGTTGATTAATGAAGTAAGTGGATATAAAAATTCTATTGCACATACTAAAATGTCTTTTTGACATTTCATTGAATTCCATAGAGAAAATGAAGATCCACAAATGTATTTCACATGCCACGTGATATTTTTTATATTTCTTTCGATTATTTATTTTGCAATATGGTCTTTCTTTTTATTCTCTGAATAGAATGATATTGTAAAAATTTCAGTTTATTTAAGTGTAAAATCAAGTGTTTTTAGTAGTTTACAAGACACCAAATGATCTAGAAAATTTTATCTTTGTAAATTCACCAATTGCTTTCCTACTTACTCACTCTGCTCCAGGCTTATAGGCTTCCTGGCTTTTCTTGAGCAAGTCAGGTAATGTCCTACTTCAAGGCCTTTGCTCTAGATCTCTCCTCTCACCAAGATGGATCTTCTCCTAAGGCCTATTGCCTCATTTGCTTGAGCTGAGTCTTCTTAACAAGGGCTATATCAACCACTCTATGATGCATTCCACCTCCCCAAACCGCTGACCACAATGACCTTAAAGTTCCTACCTGCTTTATTAAATTTTAGACAGTTTTCCTTCTGAATAGTAGCCCTCCTTTTTCTTTGAGTATTTACTTTATACAACTTACAATTGTAAATGTTTCTCTGCTTTTTGAGATGTAAATCTTCTCCATAAAGTTTCTGGGGTTTAAAATCTAGCAAGAGGTCTTTCTCAAAGACCTGGGAACAATCCCACTGAAATGTAATGATCAGGAAAGATAGCACCCCTATTGCCCAGTGTCTTGGAGAGGGTAGGAGCTGAACTTCAGTAAGCACCAACTAGCAAACACGAATGACCTAACCACATTGACCAATCTCCCCTCTAACCTCTTCTAATACTTTTCCACCAGCTTACCCCAGCACTTAAAAACTGTCCCACTTTTTTGTTGCAGCACAATGGAGTTCAATATATTTTCCTTATTGTAATTGTCTTAAATAAAGTCTTCCTTGCCCATTTAACTTTATCTGGTACAATTTCTTTTTGACACCACCAGGAACTACACACCCAATTTCACCATTCTATATTTTCTGTCTCTTTTATATTGTTAATCATCTTCTTGTATATTATATAATTTATTCATAATGTTTATTGTTCATTGTTTGGTCTACTCCCTACTGAAATGCAAGCTTTGTAAGGGTAAGAGTCTTTAGCTGCTTTTCTGTGTCTCCCACTGATGTATTTCAAATGCTAGAAGAGGATCTGAAACAAAGTAAGCAGTTAATATTTATTGCATTTAAAATATTCTTGTTAATTTAGAATTTGAGGTCCTTTCTAATTTCACTGAAGTACGCTTTATCTTTTAGTTTTCCATGATAATATTTAATCTCATTGTATGCTTCCATCAGAGCTCCTGGGTGACTAGGTACATTGTCAATGAGCAGTAATATTTTGAAAGGAATCTTTTTTTTTCAGAGCAGTAGGTCTCAACAGTTGTCTTAAGATATTGAGTAAAGCATGCTGTAAAAAAAATATGCTGTCATTTAGGCTTTGTTGTTCCATTTCTAGAGCACAGGCAGAGTAGATTTAGCATAATTTTAGGAGCCCTGTCATCCTTAAAATGGTAAATGAGTATTGGCTTCAACTTAATGCCACCATCTGCATTCACCTCTACCAAGAGAATCAGTCTGTCCTTTGAAGATTTGAAGCCAGGCACTGATTTCTTATCTACAGCTATGAAAGTCCAGATGGCATCTTCCAGTAGAAGGCTGTTTAGTCTATGCTGAAAATCTTCTGCTTAGTGTAGACACCTCCATCAATTATCTTAGCCAGATCTTCAGAATACCTTGTTGTAGCTTCTCCATCAGCATTTGCTACTTCATCTTGCATTTGTATGTTATGGAGCTGGCTTATTTCCTTAAGCCTCGTGAACCAACCTCTGCTAGATTCAAACTTGTCTACTGCAATTTTCTCAACTCTCTCAGCCTTCATAGAATTGAAAGAGTTAGGCCCTTGCTCTGGCCTTGGCTTTGGCTGAAGGGAATGTTGTGTCTGCTTTCATCTTCTATTCAGACCACTAAAACTTTTCCCATATCAGCAATAAGGTTATATGACTTTCTTATTATTCATCTGTCTACTGGATTAACACTTTCAATTTTCTTCAAGAACATTTCCTTTGGAGTCACAACTAGGCTGTTTGGCTCAAGCGATCTAGGTTTTGGCCTATCTAGGCTTTAGACATACCTTTCTTACTAAGCTTAATCATTTCTAGCTTTTGATTTAAAGTGAGAGATATGCAATTCTTCCTTTCACTGGAACACTTAGAGACCTTTGTAGAGTTATGAATTGGCCTCATTTCAATATTGTTGTTTCCCCTTAGAATAGGGAGGCTCAAGGAAAGGGAGGGAGATGGAGGTATTGCTGTTTGATGGAGCAGTCAGAACACACACATGTTTTGATTAAGTTTTCTGTCTTATATGGGCACAGATGATGGTGCCCCAAAACAATTATGAGAGTAACATCAAAGATCAGTGATCACAGATCATCATAATAGCTAAAATACTAATAATGAAAAAGTTGAAACATTGTGAGAATTACCAATATAAGACACAGAGATATGAACTGAGCACATGCTGTTAGAAAAATGGCCTGGATAGACCTGCTTGCTCCAGGTGGCATTGCCACAAACTTTCAATTTGTATTAAAAAAAAAAAGTAGTATCTGCAAAGTGCAATACAGCAAAGCACAATAAAATGAGGTATGCCTGTACATGAAATTGTATTTTGACTTAAGGTATTGTAGTTGCTCATGGAATTAGCCAGCATCAATAAAAAAATGCAAGAATAATGTTAACTTATCATGATCCCATTTTAATTCTTGAACTGTGTTTGGCTCTAAAATGGTTCATATGCTATTTTTTTCTATTACACCTGCTCTTGAATTGCTAAATGACTTGAATGTGCCAAGGAAAAAGTATCTTGATTAATTAATATTGTCTCTTTCCATATGGAAAAGCATCTCATGGACATTCATTATGAGATTTTTCCAATATTTTATTTGGAATATAAGCAACAGATGCAGACTAGAGCTATCAGGGCAAGTTTGACAACACAAAGAGGCTTGCTAACATAGAAACAACAATTATATGCCATAAAATTTTTAAGAGCTATTAATCCTAACATGAATCATATTTCATCATTCTTGGATATTCATTAATTAATTCCATGAATATTTATAAAGAAACAATACAACATTGTGGTTAAGATAAGGGGCTGTGAAAGGGATTGCAGATAAAATACACCTTTACAATATTTGGGCCAACTTATACTAAAAAAAGAAACCCACATTATCCATCATTTTTATGAAATCCAAATTAAGTAACATCCTATCATTTTTATTTGTTAAATCTAACTACCCTAATTCTGGAATTAGAAGGCTTGCTTCAGCTCTTAGCTCTATAATTCATAGTTTATATGATCTTGAGTACATTTGTTAAACTATGTGCCTCCGATCTCTCATTTGTCAAATTTGGCTAATAGTATCTATTTCATTGATAGATTGAAGATGTTGATATATGTATATGTTAAATTCATAGTATACTATGAGCAGTATCTGACTCAGAGAAAGCATTATCCGAGTGTGACTTGTAGCATTTTTTAACATTTTCTGGGATAATGCTGTGTAACAAACACCCCAAAACTCATGGACTTACATCATCAAACGTTTATTTCTTGCTCACTGGTTTGTGGATCAGCTAAAGTTTCTTTTAGAATGGGTCGGCCAACCATCTCTTCATATTCTTTTGGCCAAATAAAATCATGTGACCAAAGCCAATATTAAGATATAAGAAAATATAATTGTCCTATGGAGAAGAAGGGAAGAGTGATTATGTGATAGGAACACTACCTACCTACGGTCATTTTTATTAATGAGAATATATGATTTCTAGGCACTGGAAACTCAGCCATGAACAAAAAAAATCCCTGTATTTCAGAGTGCTTACATTTTGGTGTAGAGGAGACAGAAAATAAGCAAAAAACAAAACAAACAAAAAACAAACAAAAAAAACCCCACAGGTGTTATTTACCATAGGGAAAATTAATAGACACTAAGGGAGAGAAAGAGCTTAGAAATGTAGCAAATGACGGCATCCAAAGGGCAAACCCTGATATGAAACTACACACTGCATTAATCTCTAGAATGTTCTTCCATTCCTTTTCATAATCCCATCTAACAAAACTTACTTTCCACTCAGTTCTTTTCACTGTGATTTTGGAAATGCTTATTATATAATAACTTAATAAAAACATAAAAGTACCTCAAATTTGGTGAAATGGCCGCATATTTGGTGAAATGGCAAGCATCAAAGAGATAGCCTGGCAAAAATTTTTGATATTATATATGTGGGAAAAAGCAAATTTTTCCATAAGTTATTTAAGCTTTTATGTAGATAATACAACGAAATATTTGTTTATTTAGCAACTATGTCCCTAAACAAATTAGATTTTTTTCTGAGTAATACCACTCCATGAAATGACTTTTGGTGAATTGTATTTTGACAAATAAGCTTTAAGCAAATTGGTTGAGAGGCTTACTCACTACTATTCTCTCCGTGGTACATGTACACACACACACTCACACACACACACACACACGCACGCACACACACACGCACGCACACTTCACAAATTAAACAGATTTAAAACTATCAAGAATCTATTAGGGCATGAAGTAGGGGGAGTTATTGGTAATGGAACATGCATTCCTGAAGATGCAGTGATAACATACAGAACCCAATTAGGAAGAGTATTGGGATAGTGACAGGAGATTTCTGACAGAATGCATGCCAAGAAAATAAAGCATTTCAAATAAAATCTTTTCCTTTCAAATGTTCACAAAACCAGGGAGCTGAGGGAGGGCAGGAGGCAACTTTGACATAACAGAACCATACTAGATAAATGCCTCATACACAAACAATTTTACTGGAACTTATGTACACTCTACAGATATAAGAAAGAAATTCAACCATTGTACACTATTCAATGCCTGCATTAAGAAAAAAAAATACCCTCTTGACAGATATTTGTCCAGAAAAATATCACTCAAGAAAATAATCATTTTAAACAGCTATTGAAAAGTACTGATGAACCAGAGGATGCAGAGATGCCACTTTGAAAACTGGAAGAACAAAGAAATACATTTAACCTGATTTTCTGTAAACAAAACAAAACAAAACAAAAAATAGGCAATGGTAGGCAATGCAACGATTCTCAAAAGAATAAAAGAAACAAACCGTGAATAGAAAACAATTACATCTTGCAGGTTCCAAGAAAAAGAAAGTAATTAAGGAACAATAGGAAGATATATAAAGGAAAAAAACAAAAGAGTCATGGGGGAAAAAGAAATATCAAAGTGTATCTAAGCTTATAAAGCTTAATTAAAATTAATACTAGAGATAGCATACACTTGATATTTGAAGAACAATCAAAGAGGAAAAAGGAGGCCAAATTTAAAGTCACCCAGAATACAGGGGCCAAAGATAATGAGATTACAATAAAAAAGGCAAAGAAAAAGATGAGAACAGAGAATGAAAACTCATTTTAAGACTTACACGTAACTTTAAGGAAAGAATATGATTGAAATGAAGGTTATAATTACTATACAACCAATTGGAAGATAAATTCCTGGAAATTCAATAATAACTGATTGTTCATATCAGAGAAAAATCTTTGTTATTCCAGGTGTTAATGTGCTCTAGCTAAAGATCACCAAGAATACACACTTTTATAGTTAAACGGAGTTGACTGCTTTGACTCATTGCAGTGAGTGAGAATTCACACCACGAACTGTGGAGTTTTACAATAGGAGAAATGCTAGGAGATTTGGGGGAGTTTTAAAAAAAGCAGCTTTGCTATGGCTTCGATGCTATCAGGAAATAGTGTTAGTTCTATGACTGGATATCTGGATAATTTTTTTTAATTTCAGAATATTATGGGGGTACAAACATTTTGATTCATAAACTGCCTTTGCACCTCCCTAGTCTGAACTATAAGCGAGCCTATCCCCCAGACAGTGCCCACCCTATCTGTTAGGTGTGAATTTACCCATCCCCTCCTCCACCTTCCACTGTAGTTTGATTTTATCTAGAAAGTGGTAGCCATGAAGTGTAGGTAATTGTTTGCAAGGGAAATTGCAGTACCAGACAAACCTTTAATTGGTGAAGAAGCAGTGGCCATTTACATTAATCAGGAAAGGTAGATACTTGGTCATTTTTGTGGTTTATTTTTATATGAGTACAGATATGACTATGAAGTGATCTTATTTTTGTCTTGATTCATCATGATCAAAGAGTGATCTTACCTGTGATTTGTATTTTGAGAAATTTTTGTTTTCAACAGAACACAAAGACTAGCTTTCAATGTCTAGCTGTGAATGGCAGGTCAGCTCCTAGCAGGGCCAGTTCCTGGCTGTTAGGGACTCTATTTTCATATATCTATTCCCCCTCTTCTTTTCTTTTCCTTTTTTTTTTTTTTCCCCAAAAACAGATGAAGTCAGACTTGCAGGGCATTAATCTATGATATAATGATCTTCACCATCGCTAAAATTTTGCTGATCAGGAGACTATTCAGAAAATGTAGCCTGTAGTTGAATTGATATTAGTCTACCCTGCTCCTTTTATGGCAGGATGAATTGATGAATGCTCTGACTTGACAATGAATATGTAGTAGTATTTATATCCTAGGCAGGATATATCATCAGCCAACTTCAATGCAGGTAATTATCAGAAACAGCAGTGTTAGCTCCAGGTAAGCAGATATTTGTTGCTCTATTTCTCTGTGTGTGCCTAATGTCTCCAAATATGGGGGTGGCAGTTTGCCATGCAACCTCAATTATTGAATGAATTCAAGAAAAACCATTGATTTTGAGTTTTTCCAACATTTTCTAGTGTCGATTTCCAGGTTTTTTACATCTCGGAGCTGAAATTGAATGTCCATGTAGCTAGTAACTTTTAAGCTTAGGTATCTTCAGGTTTTTCAAAGGCATAAGGCAATCTTGGAACTATAGGAGGAACCTAATACTTGATTTAATTCTATCTAATTTTGATGTAAGACAATTACAATAAATGGTAGTAATGTAACACACAGGAAAAGCACACCATAGTTTCTGTTAAGCACAAATTTTTATAGTATAATAATTATCTATGTTTTTTATCATTAGTGTCAATTTCTGTAACACTTTCACAAAATTCCTCATTATGTATATCCTTTATAAAACTTTTTAACTTTTTAAAATTTCTATACTGTTTTCCATAGAGGTTATACTTACATTCCTACCAACAGGATTGCACAATTATGTAGTCTTTGGCCCATAAGGTTTCTGCTGAGAAGTCCACTGTTAGTCTGATGGGGTTTCCTTTATATATGACTAGGTGCTATGTTCTGGCTAATTTTAGAATTCTTTCTTTCGCTTTTACTTTAGATAGTCTGATTATAATATACCATGAGAAAGTCCTCTTTGCAATGTCTTTTCTTGGGATCACTGAGCCTTCTGTATCTGGATGTCTAAATCTCTTGCTAGGCTTGGCAAGTTTTCATCAATTATTTCGTTCAGTGGGTTCTCTAAACTTATGGATCTCTCCTATCCCTCATGACTATCAATAATTTGTAAGTTCACTCGTTTTATGTAGTCCCAAGGGATAGAAGTCTTTATTCATTCTTTTTTCAGTCTTTTTTCATTATTTTTGTCTGACTGGATTCTTTCAAAAGACTTGTCTTCTAGTTCTGAGATTCTTTCTTCTGCTTTGTCTAAAATTTGTTGAAGCTTTTGAGTGTATTTTGTGATTCCTTCAGTGAATTTTTAAATTCCATAATATCTATATTATTTTTTTTTAAATATCTATCTCCTTGATAAACTTTTCACTCATATCCTGAATTGGTTTCGATTTCTTTGTATTGGTTTTCATATTTCTCTTGGACCTCATCAAGCTTCTTTAATATCAATATTTTGAATTCTTTATCTGACATTTAAAGGATTTTCTTTCAGTTAGGATCTATTGCTGGAGAACTATTGCATTCCTTTGAGAGTGTCATATTACCTTACTTTTTCATGTTTCCTGTATCTCTACATTGACTTCTGTTCATCTGGAGCAACAGTCACTTCTTCTTATTTTAAATTTCCTTTTGTTGAATGGGGCTTTTTCTTAAAGATGTGACTATTATGTTGGTTGGATAGGATCATTTAGCTTTGTTTCTGGGGATATGCAGTGACAAAGACTCTATACGATTTCTGTGGCTATAACTAGCCTTGGCAGTATCTATGTATTTTTCAGTGTTGTTAGGTTGCATTTATTGATTGGGGCTTTGGTGAAGTTGTGATTTGAATTGAAATGCCTGCTGGATATGTCTTCATGTTTCAGTAATAGTGGTGGTGGGTTAAGCATGTGTAACCTTGTGACCTGTAGGTTTGTTTTTTTTTTTTTGTTATACTGTTTCTATTTTGAATCTCTCTTATTATTTTGGTTTTTGTTTTGTTTTTCTTACATGTATTTAAATCCTTACTGAACTTTGAAAAATCTAAACATTGGAAAGTTGTTTTACGCTGTTGGTCTGAAAGTGGGATTATGGTAAATTATTTGAGAATAAAGATATTCCTAACTCCAGAAGTCCATGTCATCTGATAAAGTCCACAGAAATAAAATAAAATTAGAAAATATTAGTTTATTATTTTGAGGAGTAACTCGTGTCATTTTGTATCCAAATACATTATTAATTTTTGAAGGGTCAGTAATAATATGTTTTCTTTTTGCTTCTTGTAATTATAGAGATTAAAAAAAATAGTTTCACATAGACTTTGAGTAAACCGTATAGTACATTACAAGAGAAAAATATGATTTTGGCCATTGTTCATATAGAGAACATCTAATTCCATAAGAAATATTAATATTAGGAGGCTACTTGTTAGCATAATTTTTTGAGCTCTGCCAGATAATATTTTTTATATATATATATATGTATTTTTTTCTTCCAACAATGGCAAAGGGCACTAAAACTAATTTGGTTATATCTAAGGGGAATTTAGCATCTTAAATAATGATTTCATAAGGTTATGTTTAATCTAATTTTTATTAATCATAATTTAAAAAGAGAAGGATAAAGTGTCCCTTAGATCATTGGCATTTTTTAAAATCAAAGAAAGTTAATAAAATGAGCAAACATATTAGTCATTTAAAAGGCCATACTTTACTACAGTAAATTAAAATATGATCAACGTATTTCAAGATGTCTTAGGTAGAATTATAATTTAAAGAACTTTTCTCAATCATTATGTTCCTTAAATATCATGTAAATAAATATAACCTTTCTTTGCCACTCACAGTCATTTTAAATGTTTATCTTCAATCAACAATAGAACAGACATCTTTAATTTCTAAAGATTGAAACACAGGACACAGGATTTAATTTTATCAACATGTCTGGCAAACTATAGTTTATTGCTGTCATCTGGTTTGCACAGCTGAAAGTACCAGAGGATGATATAGCTAGATAATAAGCAAGTCATATTATTAAATTAAAAGTTTACAATTAATTGATTTAATTAGCATATATCTTGGGAAAACATAATGTATTTATGATATGTAAATAAAACTTACTACACACAGCTTTTTTATTAGAAACTAGCTACACTTACGTGTAGTACACATATTACACATTTAAACATATATATACATATATACTTTGCTCCACTTGTGATTCAAAGTTTTCAATGCTTGGTATTTAGATCTTTTAGATATTCATTCTAGTTTAGTTCAGGTGTTATCGTGAAAATTATAGATGCAAAAATATTTGAAGATCCTATCATAGCAAGATATTTCAAATTTGAATAAGTGTAATGGTTTGTGTGCATGTTTGTATGTTGTGATATCAGAGAAAATTCTTTTCTGAGTCTGTACACATGAGTTAAAAAGGCAACATTCTGTGAATAACAGTAACCAGCTACAGAGTTCTGGTTACCAATAATGGTTGAATGAGTACTTATGGAAGAAAAGGCTACCATGCTCATATGGGAATGCTGGACTTACAGAAGGCTAGATAAAGGGAAAAGGTTTTAAAGATAATTTAGGTTCATTCTTTTCAGCAAAAACTGAGGAAAACAACAAATGATGAATTAAGTGACTTACCCTAAGTCACAGAGAGGAAGCAGATCAAATTGACGTCAAAAGTTTGCATTTGATCTTGTATTCTAGCCAGAAATAATGTTAATTAAAATATTTCTTTATATCATAGAGTGGTATTCACATGTACTTCTGCATAAGTAAATAGCAATACTCCAGACACCACATTAGAAGAAGGGGTTTGAAGAAGGTAGGTATGGATGATTTTGTAAGTACTGTACAGGGTATCAGGAGACTGAAGATATCCAAGACAAAATTAGTAAAAAGGAAATTTACTCAGTTATTGATCAATGTAAATTATTTTTATACTACCTAAAGCCACAGAAATCAATAAAACCCTCATACCACATCTTTAGAATTTGTTTTCTGAAAGTGAGTGCATAACAGTCTTTTTTTCTGTCTTAATTTTGGCAAATATTCCTTATTCTAGCACTTACACACATTAGAGCAGATTAAAAGATTCATGTAAATAACCAGCTAAAAAACACTTCACTGAAGATATCTATATTTGAAGTGTTTTAATCAATTCCTGAGGCGAGAGATATAAGTAGTTTGGAATAAATATATGAGCCAAGAATAAAGAAAATAACCAGACTTAGGGGTATGGAAATGCCAAAGAATAACAAACCAGTCAAAACCTAAGAAAGAAAGGAAATAAATTGGACTAGAATTGGTATACAACTAAAATCATTTCAAAATTTTCTTTGTCACCAATTAATGGATAAATAGTAACTAAGTTAAATAAAGAGCCCAGTTATTAATATAAATACTTATATCTTCACATTGCTTTAGACAATCATACTACTGATGGTTTACTGTGTTGTTTAAAGTTCATTGTATAAGGTATATTTATTAATCATTCATTCAACAGATACCAATCAAGCATCTATTATGTGCCATGCATTCTTGTATGAAGTATACCTTAGTTAATAAAATTAAGTTACTTGACCGCAGGGTGTATTTATTCTAAGGGGTAGAAACAGGCAATCAACCGTAGACATAATGAGCACATTATTTGTTGAGAGGACACAATTATGTAATAAGGAAAATAAAATAAAAGAGTCTGGCATAGCGAACTGAAAAAACCTGGAATGGTGGTGAGGCAGTTTGCAGTATTGTACAGGAAACTCAGTGTAGACCTCACACTGTGAAGGTGAGATATGAACAAGGTCTTAAGGAGTGAAATGTCACCAACAGATATACGGGAGAAGAGCATTGTAGGCAAGGGAACTGCCAAAGTGAAGCCATAAAGTTGGAGTATGCCAGGCATGTTTGAGGGACAGCAAGGAGTTAAGTGTGGTTGCCATGGAGTGGGCAAGGGAGAGAACAATAGGTAAGTCACTAACATTTGTTCTGACCTCAATTCCTCACCCAATAATCTCAACTCCTCCTCAATTGAATGACTTTACAGCCTGATCATAGAGCATCTTAGAATTGCCATTTCTCCCGGTTAAAAGTGGCGTGTGGAAGCTTTGGTTAAACTCACTCTAGTAAAGTTTCTGTGGTGCTATTCAGATTCTGCAACCCTTCCTCCCAAATGGGAATTTCTACACAACTTTTGAATCAATCACTTCCTCGATACTTAAATTTAAGGTATGAAAAATGTACTTACTTACATAAAGAAGTTTAAGTAAACATATTTCTCAGTTTAAATAAAAACTGTATTTTTCACTAAATGAATTTAATTATGTATATGAGTTTCTTAGATACGAAGCTTGGGTTAAGTTATGCACTATGGTATCCAAATTGTTTTTCAAGTGCTTTGATTTCATGATCTTCCTGAGACCTCATTTTTCCATCAATGTGATGTGTTTCGTATATGTTATTTGAATCAGTCTTTTCATTTGTTCATGTTTATTTTTGAAATGAATTTTTTCCACTTCTAAATTTACTGTATTTTAAAAATATTTTTAAAAACTCCAAGTACGACAGTTTTATTTATTTTCCTCATTAGGGTCCTAATAGTCTCCCTCTTGGAACCTGCTAAATATTATGTATTTTTTAAAGGTTTCGAAAGTTAAACTCCATACCAAAGTCTTAAGTCTCATTTCCTTCACTCTTGTGTTTTTCCTTCTTATGTGAAATATCAGCATACACACCAAATTGTGGAAAGAACATAGTCTGAATTATACCTTCCAAACACCACCTTATGGTTTTCTCAGTATCATTGGCTGTGTACTAACGGCAGTAGGATATATTTTGGCAGTGTTGAAGTACGATTTCCTACTTGCTTTTAAATAGGAGCCAAAAGGGTGAACAGCTGGGAGCTGCTAGCCTTGGAGAAGTCTATTCACATGAGATCAAGTCACTGGCGTAGTCAGTCATAGCATAATCTTAGTAGCTCCTTGACTTCTTTCTTTGTGACATAGATTTTTTTAAAAATCCAAAATATTCTAAAAATAAAAACAAATGAATGTTTTCTATAATTTCATAAACCAGTATAATTTATATGTCACATTTTAAATCCTAAATCTACAATGAGAAAAGAAAATGCCTAAAATGTGATGCATCTGAGGCATATATTCTTACTTTAAGTATTGGATTATACTTCATATTTTAGCAAGGTTTACCTTGGTTTGGGGATTGAGTATAAAATAAGAATAAAAAAGAGAGTGAACAAGATAAGATTCTCTCATTTCAACATACTACTGGAGGTTCCAGAAAGTACGTCAGGCAAGAAAAAGGAAAAAAAAAAGGAGAAATAAAATCAGGAAAGATTGGAAAGGAAAAGGTAAACTGTCTTTACTTGCAGACAACATGTTTTCATATATAGAAAATAAGTAATCCACACTTTCATACACATTCTGTCACACATGCATAAACTATGAGTTCCACCAATCTCAAGTTAAAAGATAAAATTTCAATTTTTAATGAAATTAAGAAAATTTTATTTACAATAGCACTAAAATAAAACATTTGGGGATAAATTTCACTGAGTTGCACAAGTATTATACTCTGAAAACTACAAATATTGCTCAAAGAAAATGAAGCAAGAAGAAAAATAAATAAACTGGAAGGCTTCCATGAAAAGATTGGGAAGACTTGATATTTTTAGGACAGCAATATTTCCCAAAGTAATCTATAAATTCAACGTGATTCCTATCCAAATTGCTACTGACATATCCTGCAGAAATTGACAAACTTATGCTAAAATTATATGGAAATTCAAAGGACACAATGACCGAAACAGTCTTAAAAAATAAGAACATAATCCCTATCTTAGTACAGATGGTCCCTGACTTACAATAGCTCAACTTACAATGTTTTTGACCTATGATGGGTTGATTGGAATGTAACCCCATTGTACGTTCAGGAGCATCTGTACAAAGCAACAATAACCAACCTATGTGGCTGTGGCATAAGAAAATACATGGATTTGTGAAACAGATTTGAAAATCCTAAAGTATATTATTGCATGTGAGATAAATTGATTTTCAACAAAGATACCAAAACTACTCAAGGAGGAAAGGATAGTTTTTTAAACAAATCTTCTTAAGGCAATTGTATATTCAATGTAAAACGATGGATTTGGACACTTACTGTACAAAATAAATAACTCATAATCAATCATATATCTACATTAAAGTGCTAAAACTATAAAACTCTAAGAAATTGTATGTTTCCTAGACTGAGATTAAATTTTCTTGAAATTTGCTTAGACAAATATTTCTTCGATATACCATAAAAATAGCAAGAAATAAAATAAATATTGATAAATTGGTCTTTATCAAAATTAAAAGCATTTGTTGTTTCAAATGACACCATTGGGAAAGTGAAAATTCAAGGTGAAGACTGGTAAATAATTTTTGCAATTACATAGCCTATAAAGGACTTATACCCAGAATGTAGAAAGAAATCTTACAACTTAAGAATACAAATAGCCTAATTAAAAGTTGGCAAAAATATGAAACCATTATTTCACTACAGATGACATACAAATGGCCAAAGAACACATGAAACAATATTCAAAGTTAGTAGTAATTAGGGGAATGCAAATTGAACCCTAATGAAATATCACTTCACACCTATTAGTATGGCTATAATTAAAACATCTGACAATAAAAAGTGTAAGCAAGTATGT
This sequence comes from Lemur catta, assembly GCF_020740605.2. Classification (NCBI taxonomy): domain Eukaryota; kingdom Metazoa; phylum Chordata; class Mammalia; order Primates; family Lemuridae; genus Lemur; species Lemur catta. Next base: position 89,126,872 of record NC_059132.1, on the reverse strand, counting down.
GTAGAATGTAGAATACTCATGAGTTGGTGGGTTTGTAAGATGGTACAGCTTTTTTTGGAATAGTTTAACAGTGTCTTGAAGTATTAAGTATAGATTTACCATACCATTGCAACAAAACAATTCCTTTTTAAGTATATTAAAGATAAATTGAAAGATTTATACACTCAAAAATTCATATATGAATGCTCATCAGTACATTTTACATAATAGCCCAACTACCAAAGGCAAAACTAAATGACTAATATTTTTGCATATAGTACTGAGAAGCTTTCTGAAGTTATTTAGTAAAAATAAAATAAGAAGGATATGAAGTTTGCTTAATATGTAAGCTCTAGAGCTGATTTATATCTTAATTCAGTTGGCAATAGGTTGGGATCTTAGGAAAAATCATGGAGAGAGTAATATTAAAAGTTCTGCTTCAGGAAAATTAACACATAACTACATGGATAATTCCTGGTCAGTAATATAATAAAATGTACAATATGGCCAAGTCATGCAAAAAGCCTACTTTATATTTCTTTATAGTTCTCATTCCCTGAGATAGAGGATGAGGAACGGAACTTAGCAATGGAGAAAAATGCTTAGTGTTTGTCTAAGTCCATTTGCGCTGTTTTAACAAAATACCTGAGATGGGTAATTTATAGTAACAGAAATGTATTTCTTACAATTCTAGAGACTGGGAAGTCCAAAATCAAGGTGCTTGCATTTGATGTCTGGTGAGGGCCCTCTTGTTGCATCCTCACAGGGCAGAAGAGCAGAGGAGAGCAAACCCACTCTCTCAAGCCCTTTTAGAGGGACCCTAGTCTTATCCATAGGGCATTGTGTTCATGACTTAATTATATTCTAAAACCCCAACCTCTTAATACTATCACATTGGCTATTAAATTTCAACACATGTATTTTGGGGGACACAGTCAGAGTTTAGCAAGTTTTAGCCAGGAAAATTAACCAAACTGTCTGATTTATTTGGGGCATCAGTGGTCAAAGTGCTAAGAACTGTCACCACGTATTATTTTTATTAAAAAGCCCATGGTTTTGAAGATCCAAATATTCTATATACATATTTAAATGTTTATATATTTAGCTTGGCTCTAGCTTGTATTCTAGATTTATTAAAAATGCTATACTGAAAAATAAATATAATTTCAATTATTCATACTTCATGCATATAATAATAATGGAGGCTATTTGGAGAACAGAATGTTACTAGAATTTATCAGGACTTCACTTACTGGAAAGAAATGACAGTAACTTGTATTTACTGTATCTCTGAGAGTGCCATGAGAGTATGTGCAGTAAATGGCCTGTGGCATGTTTTCAAATCATTACAAGCCCCAAGGTCTTCATAAATGACCAGTTAGGAAGCATTCATTCAACATTGTTCTTAAGTAGCAAATAGGATAAACACTTATGTTTTAATTTCACTTTTAAAAGGAAAGTCCTCTAATTTTTTGAATAACCAATTTATTTAGCTAAATTCCAGGTTAGCTTTAAGTACTGCTAGAAGAGATGAAGAAAATATCCATGCTCACCTTGACAGTCCTATAGCAAAAGAAATGAAAAGAAAGGGATTGAGGAATGAGGATAAAAATGTGCATTAAGTTTGATGAACTCCAAATTATAAGTTTCTGGTTGATCAATATGGAACTAGACTGACAGAATATGTGAGACAAATCCAAAATTAAAGTTAAAATTTATGATATTCTTAAGTAAGGAAAGGAAGTCAGGAAGTTACAAAGTAATAGTTGAAACATTTTAATAGATTGAAATTTAATTACTTTTGGGCAAAAGGCAACATAAGCAATATGAGTTCAGATAAAATTTAAAAAAGACAGCAAGAAGAGTATGTTAAACTTATTAAGTCCAAGTGTTAATATGAAAAATATACAAAGACATGAGAAAAAGTATGAAACAATGAATGTAATCTAATAAAAAATAGATAACAAATTAAAGTAAAAAACAAAAGAACAAAGAAAAGTATAGTATGGGAGCCCATCAACAGATAACGTATAAAAAATGCAATGTATACAATGAAATATTATTCAGCTTTAAGAAAAGAAAAAAATCCTTGCATTTACAACAACATAGATAAACTTGCAGCACATTATTCCAGGTCTGCGGTCCCCAACCCCTGGGTCATGGACGCTACCGGTCTATGTCCTATTAGGAACCCGACTGCACAGCAGGAGGTGAGCAGCGGGGAAGCCCAAGGGACCGGAGATTTAAATTATAAAATAAAAGTGGCAAATAGACAACCTTCCCATGCAAACTTCCCGTTTAGTGTGTTAATGAAATTTCAAATAATAATACTAATGTTGTGATATAACCAATTATAAATATGCTTGCATAAGTAATAATATCTAAAGCACATGTTATTTTATAAATAAAAATAGTAACTCTCACAAACTTTAAATATAAGTGTATACTGTCTTGTGTTACTCCCTACCTAATCAAGGATACTGCTGTAGCTGAGAGCATTCCGTGTAGCCAATTATGTTTGTTCTCACTGGAGAAATTTCAGTAAACGAGCTAACAACATAAAAAAAGTGCAAAGGAAAAGGAAAAGAAATATGTGTTGTTAAATGAGTTATACACATATTAATGTATATGAAAATTATCTGACCAGTTTGAAGGAAGAAGAAAATAAAAAATCCTGTAGCCAAAGGTCAATTTAAAAACAAACCATTGCTATTATGTTTGAAACTCTCTCTCTGTACATGATCAAGAGATTCTTTAGAGCATCTTCCTGTGGGGATCATTATAATTAGGCCATATTCAAGTGCACTGGCTAATGGAAAAGCATTTTCTAAAATGGTTGGTCCTACTAGCTGTGAACGAGAAACTCCAATGCCACACATAGCTCCCAACACATTATTTTTACTTAATTTTTAATCTTTTCTAATCTAGTGTATATAAAATGGTTTCACATTGTGGTTTTTAATTTTCAATTCGCTGATAACTCATGTTGAACAAGTGGAGCAAAGGATTCTTAGTTAAAAGCTTGAATACATATCTTCCAATAAAGGGTTACAATGTATGCTGGTGTACTATATTTAACCTACTCAGAAAGGCTTCTGATTTCCAAATTAAGATGAAAACTTTAAAAGTTTCTTCAGAAATTTCTTTGCTAATGAAAACCTATGTTATTAATCGTTCTTCAGGAAAATCTGTAGGACATTTCAGAAGCAAATTTACTTAAGAATAACAATCAAGGCACTTTGTAGGACAATAAAGACATTAATAACACTTTGTTATTGCACATGATATTATTCCTTCTCAAGTTTAATGGCTTACAACCTTTTATTTTATTTTTTATTTTTTTGGCAGTATGAGGAAATTAGCTGTTTCCTGGCACAATTAGTTTTAAATCCTTCATTTTCATTTTGTTGAAGGCTGAAGGACAAATCAGTGATAACAGAATCAAGCACTTGGGTAGTCAGCTAAGATTCTTGTCTAGGAGTAATTTATCATGGAAATGGAGCCTGCTTTTTTTTAATGGAAATTTGAAAACTGCTTTCTGCATGATTGAAGACTTTGTCAGTAGCCCACCCCAATATATGACAAATGTTACTTTTTTCTACAAGATAATAGAAAGACTGGTGTGATAAACTTTTGAAATGACATAATTAGTTGAATATATGTATATTTTTCCAAATCCTGCCTTGCTTTTTTAGAATTTTATTTGCATCTTATATTCACGCTTCAGATAAAGCTTAAAAGACTGTAAAATACAGTTTTCTGTGAAAAACTAATAATTTGGGAAGCCAAATCTGCAAAGTATATGTATATGTATTTTTTTCTTTCAAGTTATAGCTTCTTCAAGGTATTAAAATGATACTAACATAGTAAGACAGTGTCTGCATTAAATAATATATGTCTATTAAAAAATTCAGAAAATTTCAAGGTCACTATTTATATGACACCAGATAACTGAGTATTTTTAAATATATGGAAAACAGATTACTTATTTCCTTGAATGTGTGGAACCATATAAAGAATCTAAAGTGTTTTTCATCTAAACATACAGTATATGGATGTCAATATCATAGCCAATACCTAAAAAGATGGCTATGGTCAAATATTTGATGTTTATCCCTAAGGAAAAAGTATGCCAAATTGTCAAAGGAACATGACAATTTTTAAAGTAATTTTTGACACATCCTGGAGGAAACTGTTTTTTTAATTAACAAAGTTATTCTTTATTAAAGTCATTCAACTATTATATTTGATCATATTGGAAATAATACTGTGATATAGAATGCCTTATATTTTTATTTTGTGTCTACTTATCTGTTTTCAAATTATTTGAATTCTCCATTTTAGTTGACCTAAATGTAGAGCCTATTTTATTTTATAATACTTTAGTTCTCATTTTAATGTTTATGGTTTTAATTGTAATACACTTTTCAAATATATATATATAGATAGAGAATAATACTAAAATTATTTAACTAAAAATTTTTGAAAATACAAATATATACACTAACAATGTCATCTTCTGATATTGTGTCCCCTATTTTGTGATTCTTTTTGACCACTGGAATTGACCCCAGTAGTCTTTTCTTAGTATGTCTCTTTCTTTTGGCCTCCCTTGTATATTTATGTATTCCTTCTGATCTATTTGCATGGTTTACAATTTCAGGATGCCCCTGTCTATGACCAAATTTCTCTGAAGTTATTGTTGTTTCCATGTCACTGCAATGCCAACCTTTGGAATTGATTTACTTGCTAGGAAGCCCCTAAGCTGTCACAAACACTTCCTTCAAGAGAATTAAATGCAGAATGGTAGCAGTTAGTGCTGTTGTGGGGCCTAACAAATCCCTAGTTACAGGATTCAATGAGGTCTCTGTAACTTCCATAGTTTTTAAGTGATGGGACTATACATAGAGGGCAAAAGGCTCTTGGTTAAGTGTCCATCCAAAAATTTAAAGCACTTTAAAATTGTAAAATATTTAGTTATTCTTCATGAAAAATAAGTAGAGCTAAATATCTTCCTTAATTTGCTGTCTGGGAAAGATTGGCGTTTTGCACATCAAACTTATTGGATGATCCATCCTATTTTCTCTTGGAAGTTTTAATCCAATTTTTTTCTTCCACATTTATTATGTGTCTGTTCGTTCAAGGTATTCTTCTTACTACTATTGAGATGGATATTACAGATGCACTTCAGTACAGAGTAATGTATGTTACTCTAAAAAAGTACGACTTACACATTTGCTACACATTTATGGATGGAATATTTCAATATGCAGAAATTGGAGTTAAAATTAATGATTTTGGGTATTGTGACTTCACTGATAGAGTTTGGGGAATCTTTGTAATTGCAATGTGAGAAGATAAAAGTAGTCATTCCTGAAAAAAATTATGAGTGTATGCATGTCTGCCTACTTTCTGTGAGCTGATGTGTACAATATGGATAAGACACATATAAAAAAGCCTTCCCTTTGGTCTAGAGCCAATGATAGATGCAATGTTTTTGCATTTGGAATAAAATTTGTTTCAGAGATAATACCAAGAAGATAAGTTGAAGATGTGAAAAGCCTTGAGGCAGGAAAGCAATGTAGGTGCTTTAAGACATTCATTAATTAGCTTATCTACTCAAATCCCAAAATGTAATTTACTCTACATCAGAATATGGCTGATTCCTCAGTTTAACTGCTGAGCCTCAGCAACTGCTGTTTTCCACTTTTTCTAGGAGAGACTGATAAGCCAGTGAAACTTACTACTACGAACATTTTAATATATTCAGTTCACCTCTTTCACCCTTTGCCTCAGGGCAGCTAGCACACTTTGCACAGCCTGAACTTTAGCAGGATTTGGAAGAACTCACCTCAGGGAAATTAAAACTGCAGATACAGTTAAGGTACCTATGATTACAAATAATCCACAAACTACCATTGTTTCTCATTACCGAGCTATGTTGGTGCAAACTCCAAGGTTTGGTTTTTCAGTATTTCTTGAGTAGCCATATACATTGTAAATAAATTATGTGTGTCAATTTCTTGGGGCACATCAATTTGAATAGGACAACAAAAATAGTTTGATTTTTTTTTTGTTTTTGTGTAATGGATGGGATTCTAATAGATATTATTAGATGTTTGTATGACCCCCTCCCAAACAGACACAGACAGACACATCTGGCAGTTCTTCATTGTTGTGGATGCTTAAGCGGATCATGCAGACTCCCTTTTAGAGCACATTTCTCCAGGTGCAGGACTGATAGCTCACAGCTGAGACTTTCCGTGAGCATATCCTCTGTGGGAAGAAGCTGCCTTGTTCAAGATAATCACTCCGTGCCCCTCTCCTGTGTCACTTGCCTCCAATGACTGGTCCATTCAGCAGTTCCAAGGCCCACCTCCCATGTCTCAGCTCTGCAGGGGCATCCCAGCTTATATTTAACTCGCCCCTCTGCACAATCCTTCTTTCCTTACTCCCTCACAAGTGTTGGACCCCAAATCTCTCTCCAGGAAACATCTGGCATGTAAATTCAGTTTCAAAATCTGTTTCCCGGGAAACCTAACCTACAGAAGGTGATCAAATAAATAAGACTAGTCCTTGACAGAGGTACAGGCAAAAAACAAATGCAAGTTCTACTCTTCCACTCAGCATGCTCTTTTGTTGCCTAGTCATTTCACTGAAATCACAGCTCCATTTTGGGGGAGGGGGCTAAAAAGTGAAATGGGACATTAAAGGGTGTATTGAAGACAGGTCTTAAAGCAAGCTTGGAGTGAATTGTGGCTTCCTAGCTGCGACTTTAGTGAATGACTTCAGGAATCCAATTTTTATTAAGTATATTTTTGTTTACGTTTTCTCTAGTTGAGGAACTTTACTTTTTTTTTTTTTTTTGTGATGTCTTACATAGAGGCATGACCTCTGGTAATTGGACATGTGTTTCCTCTCAGGCAAGCAGTTCCTGTCTCCTCAGATAACGCAGATCTCAGAAGAGCTTAACCCCCAGGGCCCCAACATAGCACTAGGCATATTTAGCTTTTAGAAGTCTAACAACAAACATGTGATTTGTGACTTCCTGAAGGATGAATACCGTGACGATCCTCCATGTTCCCCAGAAGAAAATTTAGTGACCACTGTCTCCACTTTTGTTATCCATGAAGGTTATGAAGAGGCTTTACACTCCCCATTTGTCCTTTTTTTTCCAAATTATATCTCTAAATTTCCTATAGGAACTACTCTTAAAATGTGCATATTTGTGTAATAGTTAAGAGTATAAACTTTGAAATTAGTCATACCTCATTGGCATTGTTACGCCATTTACTAAATAACAATTAACATACATTTTCTGAGAACTCTAAGAATCAATATGTTTATCTATATATTAAAAATAGTATTATGGCTTAGTATCTAGTGCTGACATAAGGATTTAATTACATAACTTACTCAAAGCACAAAGTATAGTATTTGGCATATAGTAAGAACAAAAAGAAAGCTAACTATGGTAATAAGTTGATTATTAATTTTATAAACTTTGAGAGATTTTGAAATCATTTCTATTATTTCTCTAAAGTTTACTTGTATTCTTTCCTCTACCAAAGTGACATTTAAAGATTGGCATAATACATCCTTAGTCTTCTTTTCATGGATTTGCAACAGTCTGCATTTCATGCATTCGGGCCTCTCATGATCTTTCTCACTTTCTCCTCTGCTATGAAAATATGCTTTTAAAGGCATTTGATATATCATTTACAACTAGACATGCATTTTCAATGTGTTACTGTTACAAAAATACCGTATTAGAAAATATATCTTTAGAGATTCAAAGCAGTTTTACTTTGGCAAAAAAAAAAATTTAAGGAATATGCATTTATTTAAAACATTCAAACTCAAATTGCAACAGGAAACAACTTCAGCCTGTGTATATATCACTGATACCATATGAAGTTAAATGCATAAGAAAGCATATCCACCCCTTTAAGAGAGTGCACTCATTTAGTGTTATTATTATAGCACACTAAATAGTACTCTAGTGACCTACAAGATGCATCCCCAAACACTTATTTCCGAAAAATAACACTCATTCTCAGAAGCATCTGGTTCATTATGTAGGGTTAAGTCTATTATTTTCAAAACTCCTGGGAAACAGAAACCAATTTCATTTGCACCTAATCAAGTTTAATTCTTTTTATCCTGGCCTTTCCCCTCACATGTTGCAGATACATAAATATTTTATATAATTGGGATTAAGCATAGATTGTGAAGGAAAATACATATTTCCAGGAAGTAGTTGTCAAATGAAGCTAAATCAAACCACAGCATATATTAAAACAAAACCAAAGCAAACTAAAAATTCCTATGTACGTTACATCGCTACTCCAATTCTGTGGTCACACAATCTTTAGAAATTTCTAAATATAATAAGTCTACGAAAAACATGCAGTATTTTATTGAACATAACAGATGTCATATATTTAGTCAAATCAATCTTAACTAAATGTCAAATTATTTTGTTCTGGTTTAAATTTACATTAGCTTAGAGAAGTGACAATACTGTAACAAGGAAAAATTTCTTATCTATTTCTTAACAAATCCAACCTGGTATATATAATACTTTAAAACATGAAGACTTTTAGGAGAAAAAGAGCAAATAACAATAAGAAACATTAGAAATAACTAATTCCAATGGCTATTATATATTCCTTCTTGATATTTGCACTGTAAAATAGATAATATTAATACAAATACATTCTATTGGTATATTTACCAAATTTGAAGTAAATAAATCAAAATTTCAGCAAACTTTTTAGCTTTGAATGCTATTGATCAAATAAATGAATGTATATTAATCCAAATTGTGTGGATAAGTCACAGGTTAGATGAAAGTAAATACAAAAAGTTAAAAGAAGAAAAAAAATGAAAAAAGCACCACTAAAATTAGTGCATATAAAAGGGAGTAGGTTTATTGCGATCAGAAGGTTTTTCAGATGTTATACACAAAAAGTGTTTTGTAAATTACTCTCATAATTATCACACTAGTTGCCTGCCACTTATTTAGTTATATTAGGTAGAATTAGGATTTGAGAAGGATTTGGAGACACGATCCCTGTCATTAAAATTCCTTCTGGATGGCTGGAGATACTAGACTAAAAACAAAAAACAGTGAGAAAGTATTAAACGCTGAATGTCATTAGTATTAAATATGAGCTAATGTGTTGTAGGAATTGAGAGGAGAAGGAGTCCAGCAAGAGCTGAAACAGACAAGGACACTGAGGGGACGAAAAGGAGCTGGATCCTATAGATTGTGAAGAGTGTTTAGATAATAGTTGAGAAGAAATTATTTTGATCAGGAGATTGCAATTAAGTTGAGACCAACTTTCAATTTGCAATATAATTGTAAAATCTGAATCGTAATTTAGCTTTCTCTCATAAACAGTCTAAGTAAAATTTCTATGCTGTTTGCCTGAGAAATCTTTTTTGAATCTTGCCTAACTTTGCAAGTGATATTTGATTTCACCCCCGAGATCATTATAAATAACGAATGGATTGGTTGATAGGGTTATGAATCGGTAATGACAGGTTTTTTTTTTCCTTGCATTAAAAATAATAGTGGACAAAAGCTGCTCAGGAAATTAAATGTTTGTGTCTGAAACTTCTTTCTGATCATCCTTCTGTAATATTAAAGCAGCTCCAGTTTAAGAGTCTTGGTAAACCTTTTTTCATCATTTTAGATCCTACATGCACTCTGAAGTGACATTTGAATAAATGAAATATTTTTCGTTAACCTTGTTCTTTAAAAAAAATCTAAGATGTGAAGCATTGAACATGTTTTAGAATAAGTTAACCTTAACATATTCTTTAAAAGATATAGTAAATATTCAAATATGCTCCATAAAAAAACTTTTATCTAAAAATGCATAGAAGAAAGAAATCACTGGCTTCATAGTTTCTCAGCCATAATTAGATTTGAAAGCTGAAAAATATTAATTCTATTTGATCTATATAGTATAAACAGAATTTTAAAATACAACCAACAAAATCCTGATGTTTATTGTTTTATTTATTATTTTATTTAGCTTTTTTTCATATATTACTTATATGATAGATGCTCTAAGAATAAATGAAGATATATGTGGTTGAAATCTTCCTGAGCATATGCTGTATCCATAGTTCTTATTACAAATGCACTTTTGTACATGAACTGATAAACCAGCAGAAGATGCCTAAAGGAAAATCTAAAATTACATTACAATATTTCCAATTTTAAGACATAAAAACTGAACCCCCAAAGCCTGATTTATTCAAATATCACCATGAACTTTTCAACATTGTTATCAATCTGTGCATATTTAGACACACTAAATTTAAAAAATTATATTTATATACAAGTTCTTTTAGTTTTTGTTTGGTTGACTTATCTCTAAAATATACATGTTAATATAGATATTTGGTGTATCATATAAAATATGTAGATTTACCTCCTTGTCACTACTTATTGCATTAAGAGTAAAAACTGGGATCTATCAGGGTAAAAGAGAAAGAGAACATTTGAGGAAATGAAAAAGCCCCGTATGATTGAAGTGCTGAAGTTGAACACTGGAACAGAAGAGGAAGTTAGGGAGGCAGACACTCATAAGATTGTGCATGACCATGTTAACTAGTTTAGTATTCAAACATAGCAAATGTGAATTAAGGAAATTATGTTTCTACATGCTAAAATGAAATGGAAGAGAAAAAGTTCAATGAAGGGAGAAATTTCAAAGGCTAAGACCATGGAGATTGGAGAGAAATAAATGGATTTAAAATATATTTTTTAAGAGTTTTATTTTTTTACTCCTTTGAAAATTTTAATCGTGCTCCCTGCTACAAACACATGACAAAGACAGTCTACATGCGTGTGCGTGCACACACACACACACACAGTATAGATAAGTTATTGAACAGAAATGCAAAACTTTAAGCAGGATATAGTGGTTAACTTATTAGTCTGGTAGCAGAGAAAATAATATTGGTTGAGAATTCAGCTCTGAGAGATGAAATATGAAACATATAAACCACTGAATTATGAGAGTTGTTTATTACTGAGGCATAACCTGTCCTTACTGGAATATTTACCCATACCATTTAGTGTATCCTTTTAGTATTCTTGTTTGACTTAACTATGTAACTTTATCGAATCTTACTTTATTTGCTGAAGATATTCTAATTATTTTACCTTGAATTCTATATTTTTATATTTTACTGACACATTAAATCATATTCAGTGAATGAAAGTTATACATTTAAAGTTTAGATATGTGTCTTTAAACATTGGACACTTAAACTTATATACATAGAAAAATGGATTAAAATTAGAATTGTATGTACTTTATTTAGTGTACCTAGGTATGTACACTCTCAGTGTGTAAGCTGTTTTTTTTTAATTTTTGCAAATGTTTGATAAAATAAAATATTATTTTTACCTTTACAAGGAACACGTCAACAAAATATTTTTTTCTATCTACTAAAAACAAAGGATATGATTTATTTATATATGATTACTCATTTAGATTTTAGGTTGAAAAGAATCATTATTAAAATTATTGTAACTTAGTCATATATTCTCATGATCTATTGGCAAATTTTTTTACAATTGAAATAGAATTATTCATTGTGGTATCTAATTCCTTAGAACATCTTGGTCAAAATCATCTGTGGATCTTACAAAACTTACTGGGGCCTCAGCCCAGATATTTTGATTTAGTAGTTTTTGGAGGAAATGAAAAATAGAATTTTTAAAAATAACCTGGGTGATCCTAAAGCATAAAAGATTAAGAAAGCATAGTAGTACATAACATTTTCAGATCAATGATAGAAAATAATATTGAAGTGCCATATTAAATAGTATCCCTCTTTGCTGCATAACAGTGAAGTATGTATTTGGAGACTTAGGTATAGAAATAAAAGAAATGTGGCCACATGACTTGCTTGGAACAAAACCTAAGAAAGTCCAATAATATTTTCCTTTTGAGCAAATAAAAAACTGAAAAGGGAAAAATGATGGAGTTCCCAAGTACTCAAATAACAGTAAGCAGGTTTTAGTTCTACAATGAATGATGGAAACACAGTAGAGTGAGATATGCATTTTAGAGTAAGCAAAAAAGGTAGCTGACAATGTCCATATAGCTTTGGATCTAAGAATGATTGATATTTGAAAGGATTCCAGTTGGAGTATCGGTATGATCTTTTCCACATATGAAGGCTCAATGGAAACCTTGTATTTTTTTTTCTAGGTCCAACATGCTTAAGATTAAGATTTTAGAAAACGAAGGAAAGAAGAGTTGGCTAACTTCATATATAAATAACGGCTTCATAGTCTCTTACATAAATTAATTATGTTATCAGTTTCCTCTGAACAGTTACTTTATCATTTTTGCAGATGTTATAAATATTGTCAAGGAAAGCCTATCAAGTACTGTAATAGGAATTACTTCATAATTGCCCTTAGGTGTTCATTGCAGGAGTTGCATTAGAATCTATCATGTCTGGCTTCAAATCCCACCCTTCTTCACTTCCTTTAGACGACTGCCACTCTTTATCAAAAACATACTGTATCCAAATATTTATGTCCTGGAACCTTTCAAAGGAACTCTAAGAAGATATGTTTTTTATCTTCTAATCAGGCAATTTATTTTACTGCCAAAATTCAGCAGCACTATATATAAAAAAAGGTGCTAGACAGAATTGAAATAAAGTTTAGCAATAAAGAACTTAAACTCTCATTGCTTTTCTTTTAACAATATTATGACCCTAGAAAACTTACACAGAATTTCAGCTACTCATTTTTCTCCTTGCAATAATGAATGTAATTAATATACATTTTCACATATTGTTTTGCAAGCATTCACAGGTTATGTATAAAACATTTTATAAACTGAAAACACTATTAAAGCAGCAAATGAACTTAAAGCATTAGTACTTATCAAAAAAGGATTTTAGAAGTCAATTTGAATTCATAAACGAAGTTACAAAAATGTAACTTTTATATGTAAAAATAAAGTCTGTCTTCAAATATTTAATACTAATAATTTTAGTAATTGTTACTATTGGTATTGACAAAGGGCTTAGAAATTTTATATTTAGCATAAAACTTTTAAATACATAGGCATTTTAAGAATCCTGGTGAATAAAGTATATTGAAAAATCAATGGAATCTAAATAGACTTGAATTATTTTTATAGTTAAATATTTCAAAATTCAAAATTTGTGTTTGTATTCTGCCAACCAAAACAAAGTTGTCAATGCTAAACTTTCTTACTAAATATTAGCTAAATATGTATTTGGATTGATTTTATTCTTAAAATGCCACTTGGATTGAATAGATGGGGATATAGAATAGTGATATATACATATAGATATGTGTGTATTATGAGGTAAGTATCAGGCAACATTATGTGTGTGTATGTTTTCCTAATTCAAGTATTTCTTTCTGTGCTGTATTCTCTTTCAGAAGCTCTTGTTTTGATTCTCAAATTTAGGTATATGATGACACAATCTAAATATTTTATTATTACACATATTTATTTATTACATATATTACATTTGTATTTTTATTACACCTTTACCTCTCTCTTCTGTTACAATTTATAATTTGCCTAATATGTATATTAATATACACATATATTAATATACATATCTGTGTGTGTTTGTGTATTCTTAAGTCTCCCTTTATACCAAAACATATTAGAATCATCAGTGAACACATTTCCAGTATATGACATAAAATCCTATTAATATTGATCATCCTGGGTCTCTAAAAATGTTTATTGAATTAATGATCAGTGTCTTGGACAGGCACCACAATTCTGACAATAGTTTTTATTTGGAAATCTAATTATATAAAATACTATTTCCAGAATGATTATTCCTTCAATCTTGGAGACTTCCTGAGACTAATGGAACATAACTCTGAGGCAGCTTTTCCAAAGAAAACACAGAGCAAACCAATGGCACAGCTGTGAAAGAAAAAGTGATCTTAAATACAAATGTGAAAGATGGTGGTTTATGCAAAGTTAAACAATTTTCTATCCAGAAGAATTTATTCCATAGAGTATTTAATATGCTATTGTATATAATCCATCTCATAGAAGTTATAATGAACATTTCTCAAAATAATTTCACAAGAATCTATTTGGCATAGAACATTTTTGAGAGATGAGGATTGAAAATACTTTGGGAAATACCACTTTAAAGGCAGACTGAGTTACAGGAAAAAAAAAAAATGGAAAGCTCCTCAGCTTCCAGTTCTGATGTTAGAAAAGTTAATTAAAATGTCAGATGGTTAGAAAGTGGGTGACAAGGACAATTATGCTAAAAAAGAAGAGAGGAAGAAAATGCAAAGGCAGTGAGGTGTACTAGAATGAATATTAGAATGGGTCAGCAGACTCAGACTGCAGTCCTGACCTGAAATAAATAAGTGACGGGATATTGTGCAAGCTATTTAACAACTTTGTCCAATGGTTTCCTAATCTTTAAAATGAAGAGGCTTAGCTGAATGATCTACAAGGTCTCTTCTGGCATTTAAAGTTAACGCAAATACTTTTAATCACTGGAACAAGCTCTCACAGAATGAGGATAATGTCTAAATTAATGTATTTCAACTCATGGAAGACAGACTTATGCAAAGTTAATTCCTTCATGACTTATGATGTTATATTAAAGAGGATTCCATCTATGTAATCATAGTCAAGCCAAAAAAAAGTTAATAGAGGAGCAAGAAGCAGGAGTCATAATATAATAACTTCAATTTGCTTAGGTTGCAGAGAGGCAGTTCAAAGATTCTGGTGGGACCCCCCTTTACTGCCATTGTTTCTCTCTTTCCATACGTTTCATTATTAAAAGCATTGGTCGATTGTATGACATCTCTAGTCTCTGAAATGCGTGGACTTTTATAGCACTGCAATATTTTGAAACACTGAGAATTGTTATCCCTTATCTTAACTTTATAGCCCTTTCTCTTCTTACCGTTCTAGCCCTCTCATTATAACAGCTGGGTCACTGATTTGGGACAGGGCTTGGAGCATAAGGAAAGGAGTCTGGGTTTCATTTCTAAATACTCTCTCTTTGATAGAAATATCAAGAGCTAGACCCTTAGAATAGTATTTGTAATTATCACTTGAGAAGAATGTGTTTTTGCTCAGAGCCTAGGTAATATTTATCTTAAGCCTGAGAAAAGGGAAAAAAGTAGGTGAAAGCAGAAAAGCCACTAGTGAGTTAGCCGATGGAACTGCTAATTTCCACCCAAATCCTGTCTTTCCTTCTTTCATTATAACTATGGCCAGACGCATTTCTTCTCAGTCAGACACTTTATACCAGCTTCTTTTGCAGTTAGTTAAAATAAGTAACTAAATATCTGTCAGTGGAGTTTGCCGAAGAGACACGTGCCATGTGTGGTCTGGGAGTAATGATACAGGAGTAAATCCTCCACCCATGCCTTCTCTTCTCTTAGGACATAGTGACAATGGAGCTTCAAACCTACAGAAGGTGACTTGATTCTCTCAAGTGTGGTGGAACGATGGTTTACATTGGAAGGTGGGTGCTCCAAACACCCATGAATAGCAGAAATGTTCCTGAGATGCAGACTGATACGTGAGAGAAAAACAAACTCATTGTCTTTGTGCCACTATAATTTTGGATCCTTGGTTATAGTAGTTTAGCTTTGTCCAAATTAATATATTTTAATGCATGAAAAGCTCTCAGAAAATTTCTGGTACATAGGAAGTGTTAAATGTTTTAATTGTTACTGTTATTTTTGATAGCATAAGTTTTACTAGGTTGAGTGTGTTTGTATGTGTTGGAGGGGTCTAAGTAAATAAGGCTACAAAGAAAATAATTAAATTAGAAATTGCTAATTCCAGAAGTTGTAAAGCGTGTTCATCTTTTCTTGTTACTAATATTTTAAAATGCTATTGTCATTTATTAAAAGAAGTTGTCAGGAACCTAGCTACAAATAGATACAGTTTTTGTTTGTTTGATTTTTCTCCCTAAACTCTAAGGGTGTCAGAAATAATTTTCTTATTACTGTAAATGTTGCACAGTCGATGGAAATGTTTGTGGAAAGTTTTACATTACACAAAGGAAAACACACAAATCAGCAGAAAAAGTGGTGAAAATATGAGTAGTGTTTGATAGTATGTTCAAAACTTTTGTGGATGCTGACTATTATTCATCATGGTATGTGTGCCTCATATACCTGCAGATTCTGAAAATCGTCTTCCCCTGAATATATATTTAGTAGGGATACTGTTTTTCCCTGGCCAGTAATCCTGATTTTCAGCTCACAAAATGCACTTAGTGTTTTGGTTTAGATTCAATTTTCCTGTTTAAACAAGTTCAAATTTATGCACGAATTAAGATAATAATATACTAGAATCTCTGTGATATTTAAATTACTTCACGGCCACAACAGTAAGCACAAAAGAAGTGTTAATTCAGTTTACTACCAACTTTCACCTGAGGCACCACAGTTTATGGTGGGCTAATGAAATTTTCCAGGCCTGCCTCTTGAACAATCCATGCAGTTTGGAATCTGTCTTTATTAATACAATAAATATTTATTTACTAGTGCTACTACTACTATTACTGCTACTCTCTAGCAGCATTGACTGCTGTGACTTCCCAGGTTAATGTATAACTGTGTATGTACATTATTCATGTGTCTCTTAACAAAGACGCTATTCTTTCTCCTTGCACTAACTAGGGTAGGGAATCTGCAGCCTTAAGGTGAAACATGACCTTCCAGATCCTTAAGTGTGGGCTTTGACTGAATCCAAATTTTGCAGAACAAATCCTTTAATTAAAAGGGGTGCAGCACAGAAAGATGAAGCTTTTCTAGCCTCCTTTGGTGCTTAAAAAAGAAGAATCTTGAAATCAGAAGGCTGCAGGTTCCCCACCCCTGCGTGGCAGGCGGCAGGCCTAGAATAACACTGAGACTCTATGTTTATCTTAAGGAGGGCTGTATGTAAAGATACGCTCGCCTCGACACTAACTCATGAAAATCTGGACAATGGGAAATGCATTTCTGTATTAACAGAAGGACTGAATTGTGAAGGAGGACTCAGGACAATTATAGATCTTACCCTACATCACGCTTTACTGATGACTCGAAGGTTACAGGCACAAATGCACAGGGCAACATTCTTCCTGATGGAGCCACAAACAGCATGATGTAGCTCCCCCAGGACATTGTCCTGTTTCTTCTGCTTTTTTGACTTTAGTAAAAAAAGACAAGCTTGAGTTATATGTGAAGAAGTACTAATACAAAAGGAAGCGACTTTGATTTTGGAATATTCTCATTTTATTCTCTTTAATTACATAGCCTATGCGATTACCACCATTCTGCATGCTCCAGAAATCTATTCAGTTTCAGGTTTGTTTTCCACAAATAATCTAGACAGATCATTTTATAACCTGATAAAACCATTTTGTATGTATGGCTGCCCCTGTCTGTAAATACAATCGCCATGTGGACAGGGATGCCTGGTCAAGGTCATTCATTTCCCAAAAGTTCTTGGCCAGGGAGAGAATGTGCATCGGCCTCACCCTGATCCTTTTCTTCCTCTCTGTACCAAATACGAGTAGACATTGAAGGGATCAAGAATGATCCCTCCCTGGCCTATGGTGTAGAAACTACAGTCCCAAAGACATTGTTTGATTTGAGCTTTTTGAGCATTTCTTTAATCCACACTGAATACCTGAGGCCAAAATGAGTGGAATACATTCTGGCCAATTTTTACCTAGGGGTTAAATGCCATGGTTACTTGTAGTCGAGTTTAAAAGAAGATAATCTGTGAGAAGGGATGCACAATTTAGGTTGAGAGGGCCAAACTGTGAATAGTGATCCCTATGAAAGATTTAACTTCTTAGGTATTTTTTTCCCTTGGAATGTGTGGAAAATTTGGTATAGTATATCTTAAATATACAGCTATTAAATTTTTTTCTGCGTGATTAACGTAATCACTTGAATCTTTAGTAAAATATTATACAATCAAATATTTTTGTGAGACTAAAGAGATCAAACAATACTATAACTGTGGTCATTTGCATATTCAGTCATCTGCTGCTCTATTGTGAAAGGAGTTACAGCACCCTAACAAGGGTGTTTTATTCCAGAGTTCAAGATGGTATCAACACTGATGTAATGAGCTGCCCTCAGTAGAGCTGGAAGACAGTCAACTAGAAGCCATGTCTATTGGGCAAATTGAGAGGGGCACATAATTGTTCTAATTTGTTCCAAAAATGAAATAGTGAAAAGTGGCCTCTGAAGAGGAGATCAGTGTCTAAAACACTGGTTATGTATTTTGTTATCCTCCTTATTTTTTAAGGACTTAGAGAAAATAAAAATCAATTAATCAATTAGCTGGTTTTTTTTTTCCTTTTCCTTTTTTTTTTTTTTTTTTTTAGAAACTAGGTCTCACTCTAGTTTCAGGTTAGAGTGCAGTGGTGCTATTATAGCTCACTGCAGCCTGGAGCTCCTGGGCTCAAGTGATGCTCTCACCTCAGCCTCCCAAGTAGCTGGGACTACAGATATGTGCCACTATGCTGGGCTAATTAATTTTTTTTGTTGTTGTTTTTTATTTTTATAGTGACAGGATCTCACTATGATGTTCAGACTGGTCACAAACTCCTGGCCTCAAGCATCTTCCTTCCTTGGCCTCCCAAAGTGCTTGAATTGGAGGTGTGAGCCACCAGGCCCAACCTCAATTCATTATTATTCTTATGCTATCTACCCCCCAGAACCAGTTTTATTAGATGAAGTGACTAACGCTAAGACTAAAAGAGGCAAAGCTAATATTTACTATTGAGATGTGTGAGACCTATTCTCGGGATGTCAACTAATTCATAGTTTTGTTCTTCCATTTTTCATTCACTCTTCCTTTTTCAACATCACTTTCTATATACAGATAAATCTGTTCTGTCACAGATAAATTATGAGCAATTAATTTATACACAAACACAAAAATCAGTTCTACTAATAGTACATGCAATTCATTAGGAACAATCTCTGCATATGATCCCCAGATTTGACTATCTAGATTGGTTGATTTTAAGGAAGAATAAAGGAACTTGCATGATATATGCTGGATATACAAAAGCAATTATATTTGTATACTCTATCAATGAACAACCTAAAAATAAAATTAAGAAAACAATTCTATTTCCAATAACATCAAAATACAATATTTATGAATAGATTTAACAGAAGTACAAAATTACAGAAAACTATAAAACATTATTAAAAGAAATTAAAGACCTAAATATATGGAAGACTTTTAATGTTTATGATCCCAAAGGCTTAAATTGTTAAATGGCAACACTGTCCAAATTATCAACAAATTCAATGCTATCACTATGTAAATACCACATAGTAGTTTTCCAGAAATAGACTGGCTGGTCCTAAAATTCATATAGAAAACCAAGAATAGGCAAAACAATCCTGAAAAACAAAACCAAAGTTGGAGGCTTCACACTTCCGATTTCAAAACATCTGTAGTAATCAAGGTTCTATGGTAATAGCTTAAGAACTGATATATAGACAAACTGAACCAATGAGAGTCCAGAAATAAATGCTTATATCAGTCAATTGATTTTTGACAATTGCCAAGATGTTTCAACAAGGGAAAATAGAATTTTTAGCAAATGATTGTAGTATAGCTAGATATCTACATGCAAAGGAATGGATTTGAACCCTGAACTTGTAACATAAAAAATTAACTCAAAATGGAACATGGACATAAAAATAATAGCTAAATCTATAAAACTATTAAATATACTCTATTTGGTTGAGCCTATAATCTATTAAATAAGTAATATTAAACTATCATGAAAGATCATGTAGTCATTATTTTCATATATGTTGAATTTTTTAGGACATACCCCTGCCACAATCTTTCTGTCTTTTTCTGTTTCTCTATCTCTGAAATTTTTGGAAGTACTTATGCTATCTTAAAATGAAAAGAATTCTTTTTTCTTTCTCTTATGATTTAGTGTTAAAAGATTAATGTGATGATAGGTTTCATTTGTACCTTAAAATATTACTAGTAAACAATTTATCCTTAAATAATTAAGGTCACTAACTTTTTTGGAAAGAGAGTAGCCCATTGACAATTTTTAAGTTTTCTTTTAATTTTTCTTTAGTTATTACTCTAACTTAGATCTATTTGAGAAATTTTAATCTTTTTAATATTTTAGCCTAGAAATGTTTTTAGAGTTTTGAATATGAACCACCCAAATCTGAATGCTTAGAATCTACACCCATTTGATTAGCAGGAAGTTTCATTGAGATGCTGCTGTTCAATTGCTTTCTCTAAGGATCTCTGGGTAGTATTTACATGAGATGGCGGGTTCTCATAAATACTCAAAGTAACTGCAATCCACATTTGGGGAGACTCTTCTCACAGCCCTTTCTAGCATCTCGGTAATGCTGGTAATCAGATGTTTCTTGCTAACGTGCTGAGTGAGCCTCTTCCAACATTTTCTTGACTTCCAATCAAAAGTAAACTTTTCCCTCTAAATCCAGTGGAGGAAATCCTACTCCTTTGTGTGAAAAAACTCCTCGGAGAAAGCTTGTACCACAGATTGGAACACAGGGTGTAATTTCACAGGGTTTGGAGTTGTAAGGGTGTATGGGGAGAGAACCACCAGGCACAGCCTCCCACTGAACCCACGCACTAGCCCCTCGGGCACAACCTCATGACTCTGTCTGAACCTCTCTAATGTCCTCTGTACCATTATTAGTATTACTATTGTTTTCAGGGCTCTCAGGCAACATCTGCCCCCTAAACATTCAGAGTTCCTGAGCCTCTTCCAAATCTAGGGAAGCAGTTGAGAAAAAAGTTTGTCCAACTATTCCATAACAGTTAAAATTAGCAATTTTACAAAGATACATTAGAAAAGAAAAAGAAGTAAAAGACATCCAAATTGGAAAGAAGTACAATTATCTCTACCCACAGATAACATTATCTTATATGTAGAAAACCCTAAAGATTACATACACACACACACACACACACACACACACACACACACACACACTACACACACACACTACACATACACTTTTGGAACCAACAAATAGACTCAACAGAATAGAAGAATGCAAAATCAATATGAAAATATAAGCTTAATTTCTACACAAACAATGGACAACCCCAAAGGAAATTTTTAAAAATTTCATATACGAGAGCATCAAAATAAAATATTTAGGAATAAGCCTAAGATGACAAAATTTTGAACACTGAAAACTTCAAAAGATTGCTGAAAAATATCAAAGACATAAATAAATGAAAACACACCCCATGTTGATGAATGGGAATATTTAATATTGTTAGGATGAACTCAGAAATAAAGCCAAATACCTACAAGCACCTGATCTGTAACAAAGCAGACAAAAGCATACAATGGGAAAAGGACACCCTATTCAATAAATGGTGCTGGGAAAGTAGTATTGCCTCATGCACAAGAACGAAACTGGATCCTTACCTCTCATGATGCACAAAAATTAACTCAAGATGGATTAATGACTAATGTAAGACCAAATACCACAAAAATATTAGAAGAAAACCTAAGAAAAACTATCTTCAACATTGGCCTGGGTAAAGAATTTATGACTAATATCCCAAAAGCAAATACAATAAAAATGAAAATAAAAAAATTGGAGGTAAATAAACTACAAACTTTTGCACAGCAAAAGATAGAATAAGCAGAGTTAAAAAATAATCTATGGATGGAGGAAAATATTTACAAGCTATATATCTGACAATGGCCTAATATCCAGAACCTACAAGGAACTCAAACTGATTTAAATCAGCAAGAATAAAACAACCCCTTTATAAAGTGAGCTAAGACATGGCTATTTTTGAAAAGAAGAGAAACAAATGGCCAACAAATATATGAAAAGTGCTCAACATCACTAATCATTAGGGAAATAACTTACTTGGATTTCCTATCTAATCCAGATATAAAGGTATAAACATTTTCACTGTCAGAATAAATTCTGAAAATTTGTCTTCTCACTTCTGGACAACCCAGACAGAGTAAGGGCCATTTGGGGGAAAAAAAAAAATGACATATTTCTTCTTCATTCCATGCAATAAAATAAAGTTAGGTAATAATAAACACAATGCTGACCATTAGCAATTAGTTATTTTAAAAAGAATTGATAATAAATGTATAAGTGAAAAGGCAGAGAGAATGATACTCTATAAAATCTGTGTTTTAATTTTATGTTTATTTTTCCAAATATCAAATTTTAATTTTAGAAAACATCTAGACTAAGATATTTAAAGACTCCAATTTTGGAAAGAATCTTAAGGGATTTTTAAGATTAGATTTAAGATTCAGAAACAGTTCCAACATGGAATAAAGAAATGTCTAAAGTGACTTTACCCTTCTACATCATTTGTCACATTTTTCTTTCATAGAAAGGTGTCTTTGCAGTTGAAAAGCCAGCTAAGATCTACAGGGAATGCTCTCGACCACAGTAGACAATTAAAAAGATAGCAGTCATTTTAAGTTTTCATTTCAAACTTCAAAACTCTGGACATATTTTAAATAATATATATTTATGTGATTTATAATTCATTTACTCTTTGGTGTAGGTTTAATGCTATATTTAAAGCTCCCAAGTCCTTGCACAAAATGTACTCTCTGATTTTTTATTGCCAAACTTTGATCAAAAGCCCCGCTGAGAGAAATTTATGGACAGAAATATGAAGGGCATCATCATTTATTTTTCTAATTTATTTATTATGCAAATACCAAGCTGGAATTCCACAAAGCTGAAACTTAGATCTCATTGTTTTGCATCTCCTCTTACACCTCATCCCCACAATGTTACTTTTTCTGAGTTAAGCTCTGAAATTATAATGTGAATTAAAGAAGTCTACAAAACCTATTGTTCTGTCATTTAGGTACATTATTGCACATATTGACTAACATTTTATTCCTCCACATAGAAATCCTTTCAAAAAAATTCAGCAGTTTTAAGTGCCAGAAAAAAAAAAACAAAACTTTACTTTGGTCAATTATTACCTGTTTCACTTATTTACCAAAATTTTACTGCATTCCCAATATGTGTTGGATACTACATTATGTTCAGTGGACTCGTTAGAGTAGCCAAAAACAGATCCTTAGCTGTTAGGGTTTAATTCCATAGGAGAGACATAAAATCAATAAACGTACAACAATTACATCATTTAATTATAAGTAGAAAAAATAACTAGGATAAGGAAATAGACAAGAAGTAGATTGAGGTCCTCTTTTTTTATAAAAAAAAATATATACAGTTTGGTAAGAAAAGACTTCTAGCTTTTGAGCCATAAAACAAGGAAGAAAGATATTTCAATACCAGAACAAAGTGTGTTTCATGTTTCTGAAAAAGCAAGTGTTGAGTTTTTGATTTAGGAGATTTTGTGAAGTGTTTGAATATTATGGAAAGGTCATTGTGACTGGAGTGGAGTAAAGATGGTAAATGTGTTAAATGAGCCATTGTAATGTTTAATAAACAACTAATGTATTGAGATACAGGTTATAGTAAGAAAACTATATATTATTCTAAGGGTTTTGGGAAAGGTTGGAGGTTTTCTGGAAAGAAATTATGTAATATTAATATATGCTCATTTTTAAAGGATTGTACTTCTGTGTAAATAACATAGTATGTTTATATGAAAGAATACAGTGATGTGTCCCTTAACAATGAGGATATGTTCTGAGAAATGCATCCTGATGCAATTCTTCATTGTGCAAACATCGCAAAGTGTACTTATACAAACCTAAATGGTGTAGCCTGTTACACATCTAGGATATATGGTATAGCCTATTGCTTCTAGGTTACACACCTATACAGCATATAGGAATTCTTACTTGGACTGAGAAATCAGACTCCAGTTTCCAAATCTGGTCAACCTTGACACTTTTCAAAATATAGTGAGCTATTATTTGAGGAAAATTAATAGTTTGAGAATACTAAAGTCAATAAAATTAATTCTTGAGAATGACTTAATTTGTTCTATTAGCTAAGATAGCTAATACAGAGAATAAAATACAAATATTAATGTAAATAGGATTAATACTTGGAGAAAATTAAACAGTATTATGTTCATTAAAATAAATAAATAAAACATAGTGCTATAAAATCTGATAGCTTAATCACATGATGCCAGTATTTAAACTTCACTAATAAATAGATTGAATAACAGAACAGACACAGGCTAAAGATTGAAGTCATTCACTGGAAGAGCTAACTTAAAAATTTCCCTAAAATACAGGACAAAGGAGAAAAAAAGAAAAATATGAGTGAAATATTGAGTGACACCAATAAATATCCAGCAATCTCAATATCGTTTCCAATAGGTAGTCTCAAAGAAGAGAAGAAAATACCAAAGGCTATTTATTAATAAAGAAATAATGATTGTGTATCACTGTCCATTTCTCTTAAATTCCTTCAATTTATTATGTTACCATAATTATTATTATTTGGCACACCATTGCCATCAAGGTTTGCACATAGCCTATGCACAGCCTGCAAGATATTTCCAAATATTCATCCATTCTCTTTATCTTTAGCAATAAAACCTTACAGTTTAGTTGGTCACATGTTTGTAAAGAGCAAAAACTATATTTCCTAGACTTCCTTGTCATAGAACTATCTCCAAAACAATGGGAACCAACAATCAGACTTTGGCAGATCTTTACTTAAAAAGAATAATAGTGCTTTTCACATCCTCATTTTTCTTCCTACTGCTTTCTGGAACATGGTGGTAAGCCATTTTGGAGCATGACAAGAATTCAAAGTAAACATATTACAGTGATTTATAATTTCTGTTCTATTCGATCTTTATTGTTAATATCTTAGCTATGCATATAGGGACATATAATTCAAAATATGTGTAAGCATATTTACTATGTTTGAAAGCATGTTTTCAGATACTGAAAGATAATATATAATTTTGTACAGTTACAACTCAAAATTATTATTTCATTCACATATTTCTTTCAAAATTGGCATATTAAACATAGGTTTGAGGAAAAATATTTTTCTCACAACATGTATAAAATCAAATAGT
Organism: Lemur catta; assembly: GCF_020740605.2. Taxonomy (NCBI): domain Eukaryota; kingdom Metazoa; phylum Chordata; class Mammalia; order Primates; family Lemuridae; genus Lemur; species Lemur catta. The sequence goes on along the minus strand of NC_059132.1, from coordinate 89,101,820 downwards.
CCACTAATGAATATGCTTCCGATTTCAAAGTTTTAATCCTGGATCTCTAGCTTTATGATGTTCTGTTAATCCCCAAATAATCAAACCAACCTCCTTATTTCAGATGGAGACAAAGAAGTATGTGACATGACATTAGAGGTGACCCATATAGCTGCTCAACTCGGTTACTCTCATCACCCCAACGTAACCCCAAATGCCCTATTTTGCTTTTCCGTAATATCTGTATAAATTTTTTTTTTTCTGTTTGAATCTTCTGACTTTATCACCTAGACATGTAATACTGTTTGGCACTCTACAACATATCACAAGATCCCTTGAGAAATTATATACATTTCTGAAAGAGAATAGAATGCAAGTTATGTGGGTCACAACAATTTATTTCAAGACTTTGTTATAGAGTAAGCTCGGCTATGCTTGCTTCATGCAAACACGAGCAATGTCTCTGAAGAAATAAATCCCACAGTGGTTTTTAATGCATTAGAAAGTATACCAGAGCCTGATTTCAAAGCTGTCTTCCAAATCTCTGCATGGAACTGCTTCACAGATGAAGCCAACCCATAATGATGGCAATTTGCTATCTCAGTAACCTACCTTCCTAAATGTGATCTAAAAGGGGTCAAATTCATATTGTTCACTTTACAGTGAACAGTATCAGACTCAGCTCCAGTGTACTTGTTTTTCAACCGAGCATACTTGAAAGTGCACTTGATTTTAATCTAGTATTTTCTCTAACGTATTTAATATTCAGTTTAAACAAATATGTACATAACTCAAAATATAAAGACATATAAAAGTAATTCTAGGTGATGTAAACAAATAATTATATATCTACTGAATTAGAATATCAATACATCTGTGTGTAATTATAAATACATACTTTAATTTGGCCTAGCCAAAATCATTATAACATTCTTAATGTGCTTCAGTCATGACCTTATGTGTTTCAGCAGAAATAACAACTTAAATAAAATGATTTATTTTAATAGCTGCTAACAGGGAAGGTATAAAGGATTGCAGAACTATCCTTGGAAAAGGCAAGTGATCGTATCATGAAAGCTTACGTATATAATTTTACGGGATTAAAACTTTAGATGCAGAGGAATAAATGGGCTTTTAAAAGTTTTGAATAGTGGGAGCTAAAAATATTGATCTCATGGAGGTAGTGCATAGAATGGTGGTTATCAGGCTGGGAAGGGTAGTGAAGAGGGGGAGATAGAGTGGGGTTGGTTAATGGCTACAAATTAGAGTTGGGTGGAAGAAATCAGATCTAGTGTTCAGTAGCATAACAGGGTGACTATAACTATCAATAATTTATTGTATATTTCAAAATAACTAGAAGAGATTAGGAATGTTCCCAACAAAAAGAAATTATGTATAAATGTTTGAGGTGATGGGAATCCCAATTACCCAGATTTGATCATTACACATTGTATGTTTCTATCAAAATATCACATGTACCCCATGAATATGCACAACTATTATGTATCCATAAAAGTTAAAAATTTTTTAAAAAATTAAAAATTTAAATAGAGTGATAGTTTAGGGTTTAGAAGAATCATTCTCTCTGTTGTTTTGAAGAATGAATAAATAACAAGAAAACCAGTTAGGTGCTTGTTCAATAGTAATCTTTGAACAATTTTTGAATTTGAATTCAAAATTTGAAATACTTGAAAAATTTGAATATTTTTTGACCTGCATTAAGTTACTGGTATTTGGGTCTGTAGATAGTGTTCATTCATACTCACAAAATAGAGTGATTACAGAAATGTTGAAAGTGCAATCAAGCTCAGTCATGGAAAGATTATTCTTATCTTCAAAAATGCTGATACTGGGCTAACCCACTTTAACAAGGATAAACTTCAGATGTGGCTTTCTGTTTAAGTACAACAAAGCACTTCAGAATTTTACATTCTGCATTTCTTGTAATTCAAGCTGGAAAAAATAGAATTTAATACTGAGCTATAAAAAATACAAGGTTTGTATATATTTTCTAGTTATCTCTTTTGTGTGAAAAGTTTAAATCCAGGTTACAATGATTTTTTTTTTCCATGGATTTTATACCAAGAACCTGACAGCAACATAGACCAGCACATGGCCTTGATAATCACCTAATCACCGTGGTGCCCAATTGGTCTCCCCGCTTCCGCCTTTTCCTCCTACAATGGGTTTTCACCAGAGCACTCAGAGTGATCCTTTAAAAATGAAATCAGAACACATTGGCCTGTGATCAAAATCAACCAGTGACTTTCTATTTCATTTAGAATTAAAAGCTAAAATCTCTCCTGTGACATATGAGGCCCTGAACAGTCCAGGCTTCTGGTACTCCCGTCTTCTCTCCTCACATCTGTGGTAACCACCCAGGCTTCCAAACTGTTCCTCAAATACATCAGACAGACGTGCTTCAGCTTCACAGCCATGGCCATACTGTTCTCTGATTGGCAGCCTCTTCCCCACAAATCCTTACTGTTCTTTTCCTCATTGCCTTCAAGTCTTTTCCCAATGAATACTCTCTCAGGGAGGATGCCCTTGAACTTGAAATTGAGAAGTTCAATCCTCCTAACCTTATCATGATTACGCTTGATCTTCCTCTTCCTGCTGTATTATCTTTTTCCCCCATCTATTTACTCAATCTGGCATTATGCATTCAAAGTTTATTTATTTATTGTCTGCTTTCTTCGGAAGCTAATGAAACAATGAGAGGAGGGTCATTATTTTGGCCAGAATTTTATACTAGGACTAGGACTAAGACAGTGGCACACAAAGAGCCATTCCTTATAAGTGGGGGATGTAGGGAGAAGTTGAGGATTTTTCCTATTGAGGATTATTGGAAAATAATTTTTTGTTTGTTTTTCCTTTTTCTGTGAAGCAGTAGATAAGGACAACTATAGATGGTGAAGGTTGTAGGGAGTTGGGAGAGAAAATAATCTATTTTGCTTATGTCTTAAATAAGAAGTAACCCTTTCTGTCAAAACATAAATGCAACGTAAATGTTCTAGTTGCTCCAGAAGAAGAAAGAAGCAACAGGGTAGAAAAAACACAAGCAAAATAAATGTTGCTTTTGTAGACAGATCACTGGGAAATCAAAGAAACAGATCACATCTATTCCCAGAATTTCCAAAAGTCCAGGCAGCCAGCTCTTTGTAGAGCATATCACAGGGTAATAATTGATACAAAAAAAATGTTATACTTAAGAAACGTAAATGGTCATTGACCATTTGAAGATTTAAGGATTGCAAACTCAGAAATGAAACATTAAAGCAAAAAGGCAATGTTCATTCTAAAGAGAGAATGACATTGGGCATGAACTAGGACAAAAATTGTGCTCTCAGAGATCTAAATCATAGCTATATATTCTACACCATTTTCCTTTGGTTGACCCACAAAGTGTCTGAGGGAAATGTAGTAGGCAGAGTTCTAAAATAGCACCCACCCCAAGATTGCCCACCTAATCCTGGGAGTGAAATATGATGATATCACATCCCTAATTATGTTACCTTAAATGGCAGAAGGGATTTTTCTTAGATGAGGAATGTTTCAAATGTAATTAAGGTTACTAATCAGTTAAATTTTACCTACCTCCTGTATTAGCTAATAGGGTGAGTATCTGGCAGGGGACAATCTAATTACAGGAACCCTCTGAAAAGAATGTTACACTTTCTGGTTTTCTCTGGCTGGTAACAGAAGAGGAAGGGGAAAAGATTCCAAGTATGACTTGACTTGCTGCTGCTTGCTTATGGATAGAGGGGCCACATGATGGAGGGCACAGGTGCAATCCTAACAGCTAAGTGCAATCCACGGTTGACAGCTAGCAAGGAAACAGGGTCTCCAGGACTATAACAATACGGAAATGAATTCCGTCAACAACTTAAATGTGCCTTGGAGCTGATTCTCCCCGGAGCCTCTAGATTAGTCTAGTCTTATCAGAACCTTCATTTCAGCCTTAAAAACCTAAGTATAGTGTTCGCTTCGGCAGCACATATACTAAAATTGGAATGATACAGAGAAGATTAGCATGGCCCCTGTGCAAGGATGACACACAAATTCATGAAGCGTTCCATATTTAAAAAAAAACTTAAGTATAGAATTTTGAGGAACCAAACTTACTTTGGACCTATAGAACTGTGAGCTAAGAAATGAGTGTTAAGTGAGTAAGTTTTATAGTAATTTGTTAGACAGCAATAGAAAACAAATACAATAATTTTATTTAATTTTAAAATAGGAGTTATGGCTTTGCTTCAAAAAATATAAAAATATGTAAAAAATTTGGACTTTTTTCTATGTGAAACATTAGGCTGCTCACCTTACATAAAACACAATCACGACTGTTGCCACTGTTGGATACTGGATGCTTTATTCCTTTATGTTAAACTTATAAATATTTGAGTTTTGATTCCTGCTCTAAAGCATACTGTCTGGGGATTCTCACCTTTTTCTTTACAGAGGAAAAAATAGATTATTTGTACCACTGTGCCATTTAGAAGATGCATACATATATTCTTACTAATAAATACTTAGATATATATGGTCTATAAAGTTCTATTTCCAGAATGTGATCCAAAATTTTAACCATAACCTTTAATAATCTTCAAAAAGTCTCAAAGTTCTGTTGTAGTTCACATTGAAACCTAAACTGACTGACCTCTTTTTCATTTATAATATAATGTCTTTGCTTATGGTCTGCAAAACTAGCTAAACAATACTTCTTACATAGCATTTTCAATAGTAAGCTTTAAGATAAGAGTTCACACTAAGAAGTTTGGATGGCAGCATTACCTATATGTTGAAAGCCTGAAACTATATAACAATTCAATTTGAATATTCAAAGATCAATATTATAGATCAATATTTTATGATGTATATATTTACGGGAAAGTATAAAAGCTTAACTTCAAATCAATGTATCCCACTGCACAAGTGTACAAGGAAAGTGAAAGTTCAGGTGCAAGAAAACAACAGTGTCTGCAAACCTTAAATTAAACAGTGTACCATGGTTGCTGGTAATGAGATTCTGGTAAGCAGAAAAATAGTTGTCAAAGTTGTTCAGATTGCATGATAAGAAGGGTGCCAGGAACATTTAAAGTTTTGGGTTTTTTTGGTTTTTTTTTGTGGGGCGGGGAGGGTGTTACTCAACCTACATAAATTGTTCAATGCTGAGCTCTTCATCTTGGTGAGGAGAAAAATATCTATGAATTTTAAACAGGCTTGACCATACCATCTTCAGGGCAAAATGCTTGTCAATGTGTGATCTGAAAATAATACAATCAAGCACATTGAAAATTCAGCAGTTTTTCTCATAGGAATGGATGTCTTCCTGACAAGTGAACACTGGGTTTTATTTTGGCCTGGGGATTGTTTTGATAGAAAACTTTATTTACTCCAAATAAATCTTATAAACTATGAAAATGAATCTGAACTTCAAACAAGGTTAATTTCTATGCAAAATCCACCAACTGCCTAATTGTTATTTATGATTTCTCTCTTTGAACAAAGATATGATTACTAATCAAACAAATTAGGTTAAGACTACTATGTGCCCAATTTTTTGGTTAGCATTTAGTTGATGTCAACACATGGTACCATGCCAGGACAACAAAAATATTCGAGTGCCATGTGATTTATTATAAAGAACTATTTTCATACAATGTCTCAGTTTAATTACTCTAAAGTTACCTGTTTTCTAGAATGTTGTTTCTGTGCTTTATCTCTCAAGTTCACGTATTAGGATTCTGTTTTGGATTCTCATGTTATTCAATTTGGGCAAATCACAAGACAAGCAATCTATTCACTTGATAATGTTAATTGCTTCCCAGCTAAATTAATCCTCCTCTGCCATCATTTTTCACTAGATTTTTTAAAACTTTTACCCATTTGAAGTATCATTGATAATGTTAAGAACACTTGACTTTTTGATACCTGCCCATGAAACACTTCCCATAGCAACCAAGCCTCATAAGCTCTTCCTTGTTAAAATGGACCTGAAAATTAGGTTTCAAACTGTGAAATTTTACCCATTGATTCACTGCCTCTGTGAATCTTTCTGACATGTGTTAGAGTGTGCCTATTATAATGAATGAGACACTCAGCTACCACTAAATGTGTTCACTACATTTCGACTCTTGGTTTCTCTAGAATAAAATAGTACATAATTTATTAGGAAAAAAGATGCCTCTATCTAATCAGCTCTCTCTGTCACACAGTGTTCTGTCTTCTGAATACATCAGGTTAAAGCACCATTGATATTCTTCTGGGTCTATACACGATGCTAAAATCGGCATTGGTTTCCTATGGCTGTTAATAACAAATGACCACAAACTCAATGGCTTAAGAACAACAGAAGCACATTCTCTTACAGTTCTGGAGGCAAGAATCTGAAATTAGTATCAGTGGGCTGAAATTCAGGTGTTGGAAGGGCCACACTCCCTCTGGAGCCTCTAGGGAAGAATCTTTGCTTGCCTTTTTAAATTTCTTCCTGCATTCCTTGGCTTGTGGCTGCATCACTCCAATCTTTGCCTCCATCTTCATATCACCTTGCTCTTTTCGGTTGGTGTGTATACCAATATTTGTACTCTAGAATACTATTGTTTTCTACCCTACACTTAATGGATTAGGCATGATATCTTCTTTTTAGGGAGCAGATTTTTTCTCTGCTCACAGAGTGTACTTGCATGACTCTTGTTTTTACAATTTTTCCTTCTTCTATCGGTACCTTCAGAACAATCTCTGGAGTTGGACCATTTGTTTTTCTCCACTGGACAGCCAGTTTAGAGTTTCTGTAATCCAAAACTGCTTGAATGCAACCATAACCAATAGCATTAGGTTGTTGTCTGTACTCCTCATTTTGAAGGCAGTTTCCTATTACCTACAGCAGGTATTTTCCTTTGTCTTACTAAAAGTGCTGTCCTAAGAGCTATGCCTGCAGGTTATAATATTTGTATTCCTTTTGTTTCACCAAAATATATATCTTCTATGCAAAATACAGTCAAATAACATAGTAACTCTATGCTGTCTTACAGCCTCCCTCTCGTGGTTTATATAATTATTACCTTCCATTCATCAAAGGGTTTTCCATACATTTTAAAAATTTATTTATACTAGTTTACTTTAATTCCAAACCTATGACCTTCAGATTTTAAGCAAATAATGGAATTAGAGTAATATTGGCAAATGTCATGACGCCTTTTCTACAGCAAACTTCCTCATGTGTTACTTTATGAAGGTATGGTGAGGGACTTCAAAGATATTGATAACATTCTATTTTTAGCTAGATGGTGAGTATATTACCCTTCATTTTATTTGTATTCTTCCTTGTACATATGCTTTGCATACCTTATTTTGTATGTATAATGCCTTTTGCAACTTAAGTGAAATGAAATTAATGTACATTTTCAAAAGGTGCATCCACTAGGCTTATTGCTATGGGGAAAAGCCCAGAAATCTTGATACACCCAACACCATCACCTTTATTAGACATTCCTGAGCATACAATACTCTGTGGGGTTTCTCAGCACTGTCAGCCTTGACAGCTTCGACACTTTTTAACAGTGGTTCCTGTCAGATTTTTCTCCATGGCTTTTTCATCTTTTCCTATGCTGATTCTTTGTTTATGCTATTTCTTTTATGCCTCTTCTCTCATTTCTTAAAAAAAAATAATACAATCAAACTAGGAAAAAGGGTAATGGATCATTATTAGAGGTGTGTGAAAAACTTCTATGTACACCTGAGGTGTAGGAGGAAAACTTCCATGGGCTTTGCCCCTATATAATAATGGCTCAACAAGGTAGATTATGTTTATCTTAGTGTTTAGATAATTATGGGTAGAAAAATGACTGCTAAACTCTAATGTTCATTTTTTAATGTGCTAATCTTTCTAAACAAGAATACTGAAAGGCTTCAGAAAGTGTATAAAATTATGAAATGTTGAATTTAGTTTAAAAACTATAAAAATTTTTAAGAGATATCTCTATCATGAAATACAGTATTATTTATTCAGAATTTTAGTCTTAATAACATTTTGAGGTTAAAACACACAAAGTGAATGCTGTTCAAGAATAATTCCACTATTTGCAAAGAGAAATTGACTCCTTTTTAGAAGGATGTATAAGTGGCAGAAAGGGAACTAGAGAAAATTTTATCGAAAAGGTTCCCTTACAAGGGAGGGGAAGAACACCAATAAGACATAACATATTAAATAATTTGAAAAGTAATTTGATATTAAAGCTAATAAATCGTACTTGCTTCTCTTTTGGCTTTTTGCTGTACCTTGTACACTTACTCTTTGTAGATTTGTATTTATCTTTTTAAATACTCTAAAAGAATTGTGAGAGAACAAAGTAGGAATAAAATAAATTTTACGTTTCTTGGCAGCTATATCAGATTGAAATTTAGAGTGAGTAAGAAAAAATCTCATAATATTATGTTTGAATAATCAATTACAAAATTTAGGGATTATGGGATCTGAATCAGCCTTCCCAAATTAGATCCTAGCTCTTACCTCCTACTTCCCAGGGGTGTAGAATTGAAAGATACGGGAATTGTCAGCACCTCAGTTTCCTAATAGGTTAAATAATGATAACAACAGTTATATTCCCTAAATGAACAATTGTCAAGAATCAGTGGGTTGTATGTTTTTGTTATCTTTATAGGCATGGCTAATGAAAAAATTACACAATTTTTAGCTAAGGATTATAATTAACACACAATTGAAGTTCACTAAAATGTCACCAAGAATTTTCATTACTTCAACACAATATAATCAGTAATTTATTTGTGCAACATATTCATTCTTAACAATGGTGATATTGTCTACAGTGAAACAAAAAACATTTTTTGAAATGTGAAAAAATATTTCTTTCTTTATGTATAAAGAGCAGATACACATAGAGTACATATACAAATTATTAATATTCATGAGGGTAGAATAAGAAAAAAATGTTTTTAAATGGCACCTTAGTAGGAGGGTGATAATGAAAACAAGTTGAGAACCACTGGTGTAACATAAGGTAAAGTAAGGGATAATACATTTTTAGAAATGTGTGCATACAAGAAAAAGTTATGTTTTATATCTGTTTAACACAAGCAGTACACTAGTTGAATAACGGGCAAGTATTGTTGATAAACAATTCTCCATGAGTCTCTCCCATTTCTGCACATTTTGTGAGCAAAGGGAAACCAACATGTTTTCTATAGTGTCTTCTCAAGGATGTCTATATAGTGAACAGCCTTAAAATATGGGAAACGTGTTTTCCTTTGAAGCAATGGGCCAACATACTCACTGTTTAGAGGAAATTCTTTAGGTTCTTTAAACTGAGCATCCCTCCCCTATACTACAGCCTGTTATATATCCAGTTGTTACCTGGCAACTTTAGTTTTACTCTGTGAGTACTGGGGCTCAGGAAATTGATGCCATTTAAGAAATTGCTGATTCTTTGGCTACTGCTATTACTGTGAGAATCAAGTTCTTTTTTCTCTGACCCAAGAATCTCATGTCTTCTGATAACTTCCACATATCAGGGGTAGGTTAACTTCTTAGCTTGCATGTAGAGTAAAATCTCAGACTTTTTAATTCTTAACTTTAAGAATAAGACTTTAATTCAAGAAATTTTCTTTCTAATTGCCTATAGTGTGAAAAATTAAATAGATTTTCTTTCTTACATGAAAGCAATTTATTTTGTCAAATACAGATTTGAGCATGATTGTGTCCCACTATTTTAAGTATTAGAGGAATAGTTTTGGTCACTGCTTAATTGTATTGGGGGTCAACTTTTCCAATATTTGATTTTTTCATATGCGTAAAAGAATATTTGAAGTAATCTATAGATACTATAATGGTTATTTGTACCTCTAACTTTTACTAAAAACTATTGTAAGCCATCAATTTATTGTTTATTGTTTTGTAATACATTATTCAGATTTAATTTCATGACTTTTTGAATATTTAATATGGCTATATTGATTGTTTTTCCAAATCATTATCTATTTTATCACACAAATGGTTATTCCAGTAAACTAAAATAATGATTTGAGTAGTCTAATAATAATTGCTTTTATATATGTTTTAAATTGTTCACCATGAATGGAGATGGTTTTCTGTCCCCTCCACCCTAGGGAGAATTATGCTCCGAGTTTAATATCCCATCAGCTTTTCCTAGCTACCTAATTGTTAATCACCAAACTTAGATTTCTTATGTCAAGAAAAATTTTGTTTTATTGCTATAGAATTTTTTGCTGCAATGATCCCACTTGTCTACACTTGTGTCAAATTCTGTAATAGTTACTCCCATGACAGGGTTCATAGGGGCTTTTCTATTAAGTTGAATTCAGAAGTCAAGATTCCCCTAAGGATTACTGAATGCCAAACTGACAAAATACCAGAGAGATTTTCTTTCATTTTTTAGTCCTCTTTTTACTCTGTTTCTGTTTGCCCTTTTTATTTTTTAACTTGGCAGAAAGAAAGTATAATTTAAAATATATATAAAACTTTGAGATGGATAAGCTTATATTAAACTTAATGTACTTGTTAAATAGGAGGATTTTAAATAGAAACTATGTAATAAAGATAATAATGGGTGAATATCATATTTCCATGAGTTTCTTTTTTCTGTTTTGTTATTCTTATTTAAAACTTTACATTAATATCCTTTATTTCAAATAAGCATATAGCTACCAATTAAGTGTTGCACTTAAAAGGTATCTGTACTTAAGATATACTCAGGCCATTGTAAGAGACCGGCATTCAACTTTGCTCATACGTGGGTTCCTCCCTTTCTTTGGAGAATGTAATTGATCTTTCAATCATGGTCAGAAATGCATCTTCCCACTTCAATTTCCTGCTACAATCTCACCTTGTGTTTTTGTATGTCTCCTTTACCATGTCTCCAAAGCTAAATGGGATTCTATGTTCCTTCCTAGCCCTTTTCTGTTCCGTCTTTGTCTCTCAACCTCGGCTCGGAGTGCTTAGGTTGGGGAAGGTAGAATAATTTATACCATAACTCTTACTTGTCTAGAGCCAATAGATGCACAATGTGTGAAATGCAATGCTTTAAGAAAAAGCTAGTACTGTGTTTAATTGTATGAGTTTCTTAGTGAAATAATTACAGAGAATATCTTGAAGCAGATACTGAGGAATGATTGTTTATAGAGAGTGGTGCCTAGCCCCACCCAACTTACTTCCTCTCATCCCAAAAGAAAAAAAATAGCAAAGGAAGTGAGACCTAGAGAAGGAAGTGAGACACATCACTGTCGTAAAGTAATAGGAGAGCCCAACACATATATTTCGTCTTTCTATACTGGAAGCCTAGGCCCACTGTCTGAAGAAAATAATATGAGGCATTGCATCTTTTCTATAATGATAGAGAATCAGAAATTTTTCAGGGAAGGTAGAGTGGATCACAGAAGAGATTTTCACTGGGAATTTATCACAAATGATTTAGAGAATAAGAAAAGCAAGCCTACTTTTCAGATTCAAAATTAGTGATTTTCAAACTTTTCTTTTTTTTTTTGGGGGGGGGTATGAAGAATAAAAAGATTCTGTAGGCCAGACTTTACAGTGGGACTGCAGACACTAAATCGGGCAACCTGAATGTGATAGGAGTATTTGTATCCCAGAGTGGACAGGGCCAAGTGTCAGCGCTCAACTTCCAAAAGCATGAGAGTATGGTTACCATAATGGACAGCAGAGTCAAACAGTAGTCACATTAGTGTGACACATAGAGCCTGAGAGTGTGGGCTAGTTGATCATGGTGTTCCTAGAAGTAAAATAGTTAGGAAACTTCCTAAATTCTTACTTGATTTGTATAAGCAGAAAAGTTCTAGGTAGAGTGGACAAAAGTCTAACCTGAATCATATAACTGCTACGGCCCTCACTTGAGATAGTGTACAAACGCAATGGCTTTCCTTCAATGAAGGGAAGCTACATCTCCTTGAGGACCCCAGTACACTCACAAAAATTTATATTGTTAATCTTTATCCTAGCCTTCCCCAAAGTGACCTACTGCCTTTTACCAGGGTAACTGTGCATTGAGGGAAAGGAAATAACCAGCCCTCTCAGGGACTACTGTTAAGTAGAGCTGCACTGGCTCTGAGCTGCACCGATTCCAGGGGAACCAAAACATCATCATGGTCTAACAGTCAGAGTAAGGACTTAGGAAGGTCAGGCGATCAAAAGAGTTTGGTTTGAGTACACATACCTGCAGGACCCTGAATGCAAGCTGTGGTTATTTCCACAGTTCCAGAATGCATAATTGGAATAGATATACTTAGCAGCTGGTAGAATTCCCACACTAGCTTCCTGACCTGTAGAATCAGGGCCAATATGGTGGAAAAAACCATGTGGAAGCCGCTAGAACTGCCTCTTCTTAGAAAAATAGTAAATCAAAAGTAATGCCACATTCCAGGAGTTTTTGATAGTGGCACTAATTTCAAAGATTGGTACTCCTATCAAAAACTAGAAGGCTGAAAAGTGGTGGTTCCCATCACATCTCCGTTTGACTCCCCTGTTTGGCATGTGCTGATGGATCTTAGAGAATGACAGTGGATTATCATCAATTTAACCAGGCGGTGACTCCAATTGCAGATGCAATTTCGTTGCTTGAGCAAATTAACACATTTCCTGGCACCTGGGATTGAGCTATTGATCTGGTAAATGCCTTTTTCTTCATATCTGCCCATAAAGCCAAGCAGTAGCAGTTTGTTTTTGGCTGGAAAGGTCAGCCATTGACCTTCATTTTCCTACTTCAGGGTATACCAACTCTCCAGCCCTATGTTATAACTTAGTACATAGGGGTTTTGACCATATTTGCCTTCTACAAGATATCACACTGGTTCTTTACATTGATAACATTATGCTGATTGGATCTAGTGAGCAGGAAGTAGCAACTACTCTTGACTTATTGGGTAAGACATTTGCACGTCAAAGTGTGGGAAATAAATCTGACAAAAATTCAGGGTTCTTATGCCTAAGTAAAATATCTAGGCATTCAGTGATGTGGGAAATATGGAGATGGCACTTTTATAATAAAGGACAAGTTGTTACGTCTGGCCCCTCCTACAACCAAAGAAGAGATTCTTTGGATTTTGGAGGCAACATTTTCCTCATCTGGCTTTGTTACTACAGCCCATTTACCAAGGGACCTGAAAAGCTTCTACTTTTGAAAGGTGCATAGAAAAATAGATGGTTCTGCAGATCTGTGCTTCTATGCAAGCTCTTCTGCTACTTGATCTTACAGATCCAATGATGCTCCAAGCATTAGCATGAGATGGGGATGCCGTTTGGAGCCTTTGACAGATCAGATCCCTATAGGCAAATTTCAGCTCAGGCCTTTGGGATTTTGCAACAGATCCTTGTCATCTCCTGAAGATAACTACTCCCATTTCGATAACTAGCTCTTTGTTTGCCCCTGGCCCTTAGTAGGAATTGAATGCTTCACTGTGGGCCACCAAGTTTTCATTTAGTCTGAGATGCTCATCATGAATGAGTATTATCTGATCCACCAGGCCATAAAGTTGGGCGTGCTCGGAAATAATCCATCATCAAATGGAAGTAAAAATAAGTTACATGAAATGGCCTAAATGTCTATGGATCCCCTTCTCTCTCCCAGTCTGCACTTTCATGGGGAGTCCTCTATTTTCAGTTGAGAGAAGAAAAAACTCAGTCCTGATTTACAGATAGTCTGCATAAATTGCAGGCAGTGCACAAAAGTGGACAGCTGCAGCACTGCAGCCCCTCTCTGGGGCATCTCTGAAAATCAGTGGTGAAGGAAGATCCTCCCAGTGGGCAGAACTTCAGGCAATGCACCCTAGTTGCTCGTTTTACTTGGAAAGAGAAGTGACCAGATGTGTGATTATGTAGCAATTTATGTGCTGTGGCCAATGGTTTGGCTGGATGGTCAGGGACTTGGAATGGACATAATTGGAAAATTGGTGACAAGGAAATTTGAGAAATTGGTTTGTAGATAAAACTTTTCTGAATGGGCCAAAAAACATGAAGCTATTTGTGCCCCATGTGAATGCCCACCAACGTATGACTTCAGCTAGAGGAGGATTTCAATAATCAAAGCAAATAGGATGACCTGTTCTGTGGATACCAGTCAACCTCTTTCTCCACCCACACCTGTCATTGCATAATGGGCTCATGAACAAAGTGGCCATGGTAGCAGGGATGGAGGGTTTCCATGCCCTCACGAGTGAAGATTTGAGTCACCCCACAAGGTAAAGAACCACAACTAGCTTAGGTGCTTGCTGAAAGCAAAGGAATACAAAATGGGTCGTAGAAGCAGCTAATTATAAATACCAGCTATGACCATGTAATGTGGCCAGTTACAGAAAGGAGGACTTTAATTAAGAGTATTTTCTCCCTATTTTGTTGTATGTTTGTATGTATGTATATAGAGATATAGATGTATTTTATACATATATATTTATATGTAATATATAGAAATCTACATTAAATAAATCTTTGTATTCTTTCCTCTCAAATTCCCTTATCATGTACCATAAGATAAATTGATTTATGTAATAGTATTTAAGTACCGTTAATTTTACATCATAGTATTTAAGTTATAGAATATCAAAGAAAAGAGTAGACAAAACTCAAGGACTTTACCTCTCTCCTGAGAAAAGAGCTATTGTGTTTTCTTTTTTTTTTTTTGTTTTTTTTGAGACAGAGTCTTGCTTTGTTGCCCGGGCTAGAGTGAGTGCCGTGGCATCAGCCTAGCTCACAGCAACCTCAAACTCCTAGGCTTAAGCAATCCTCCTGCCTCAGCCTCCCGAGTAGCCGGATTACAGGCATGTGCCACCATGCCCAGCTAATTTTTTTCTATATGCCACCATGCCCAGCTAATTTTTTTCTATATACATATATTTTAGTTGGCCAGATAATTTCTTTCTATTTTTAGTAGAGACGGGGGTCTTGCTCTTGCTCAGGCTGGTCTCGAACTCCTGACCTCGAGCGATCCACCCGCCTCGGCCTCCCAGAGTGCTAGGATTACAGGCGTGAGCCACCAAGCCCGGCCGTGTTTTCTATTGTATGCAGAACAGTTGTGTCATGTTAGGTAGATTATGATCTTGTTATTATCTTTATTTGGAGAATAAGTATAGTTTAAGGAGATGCATATGGGTGCCAAGTTCAGTCAGCTGAGGAAGGTTTAATATTTTATTTTAGTTTACAGCAGTGAGAAATTAATTTGGAGTATCAATTTGTGTCCCCAGCTATTACAGCAGTAGAAGGACCAGTAACTAGTGAAGAGAAAAGCATGGAAATATGGAAAGGATGGCAAGAAAAGAGAAACTACAAACTAAACTTTCCAACTCATAGAAAGAATGAAAAAAATACATTTTTGCAGAAGTTTGACTTTATTACATTACCTTATATTACTGTGCACCTTTATATTTAGATTATTTGCATTCTTTTAATATTTTATCTTCTTGGAATTTATACTTTTTTAAGAGTGTTTTGACCCTGTTAAGAATATTTTTCCCCAATTGTCCAGTAGATATTACCAGCAGGTCATCTTTAGCACCTGTTAACAGTTAGGAATTATTTGCCTCTGTCCTTCATATATAAGATTTTTGTGAGATAAAAATTACTTAACTAATGTAAGCAACTTAGGACACTTTTTAGCTTGTCATTGAATAAGCAAACACTCTGTAAATGTTAGTTGCTCTTATAAAAATTATAAAAGGAGACATTAAAAAACACAGAACAGACACTGTGCGGTAGTTCTAGCCCTACATTTCCTAGCCAGGTGACCTTCACCAAGGTAATTAAACTTCTTGTTTCCTCACTTTATTATCAATAAAACAGGGCTAATAGAACCTGCCATCGGCCTTATAGTCATCTGAAGAAAATCCTAGTAAATGTTTTGTGATAGTTTAATTTTATCATATCATACTGGAGTGTAGAGGAACACCAAATCATTTTCTGAAGTTTCATAGAGCAAAGATAAAATGCAATTCTTTAACGACTTGATTGGGAGCCCATCCTGGAAAGCAAAGGAGTTAACTTAGTTTTTTAGCAGATTCTGTTCAATTGCATCTTTCTGATAATTGATCTCTGCTTTCTCGTCATTTCCCTGCCTCTTCCTGTTATCATAATTCATTGACTGAGTGGAATTATATCTCTCTGCCTCATGGAATGTTGGATAGAAATTTTATTCAGTGTTAGTAATGCTTTCATTCTCTTATGTAATCCGTCTTTCAAAGAAAGGTAATTGACAAGATCTTTGGTATATTCAACAATGTCATATTTCAATGTAAAGGAATTGAAGTTCCATTTCATGTATGAGCTTTCTTGTAAATTTTCACATTATTTCTATTTTAAGGTGGAAGCAGTATTCTATTCTGAGACTAAATCACTATCATCTCTGTGTTGGGTATGGGATTTTATTTACATTTTTTCATATTTTATAAATAAAGAACATCAATAAGTCTATGAAATCTGCATTTTCTTAGGATAATTTTGTTAAATGTGCATAATTACCTATGTTGCTATTCTTCAGAATATTAGCAAAGCTATTTTGTGGAAATTTTGAGAAAGATATTTTTTGTACTGAATATAAATAGAAACCTCAATGAAAAGAGAAAATAAGGTTATATTCATTATTAGTAAAGTTACTAATTGTTTCATTATATTTATCTATTTTTGAAGTCATAATAAAGATTCCATTGAGTCTTTACTGCTTTAATTTTATATATTTCATAGTTCAATTTCTTGGTTTTTCTCCTTGTAATTTTAGGATAAAGAAGCAGGCACTACTCACAATAGTCCTCAATAATATTAAAATCTGCTAGTGTCTATGACATAAATAATTTAAGTAAACTTAATCTCTACTGTAAGTTTTACTTAACATTAAGTCCAGTTGAAAACTTGAAGCCCACCACAGAGATTACATAGATTTGCATGCCCTAAAACTGACTGAATACGAGTTCATAAAACCAGAGAATTAAAGGCATGCCATTGCCACATTTCTCAAAATTTACTATTGCAAAAATCACTTACAGCAATTCATTACTTTTATTATGTTTAACATCTGAAACTATAAACTTGAGAGTGCTGTAGATTTAAATGTGATTCATTTTTTAAAATGCACTTAATATATTTAATATTAGTAATAAATGCAATCTAATTGAATATATTAATATTAATTAGTATTAATATAATTTTTTAAATTATGATTTAATGTAATAAAATTAATGCATTTTAATACATTAAAATTCTTTAGTATTTTAGGTGAGTTGGTTAATTGTGGGTAGTGTTAGAAGATATGAAATTAGTGAAATCACATAGCAAATTAGGCAAGTGAATACTTATGACTTTTGAGTAGTAGGAGTTGAAATTGAGGTGATATCAGTGTTTGTCTAAGTAATGGTCAGAGCCATCTTCTGATGATAAAGGTATGTTATTTCATTTTACAATATACTCATTAATCTAAATGGCATAATGCTTATGTAAATTAACAGTATGGTCTCAATAAAACATATTCAGTGAGAAAAGGGATATCATTGTATCTTTTGAAAATTATTTTAATGCCTGTCTTAATTGAAGACAACTCACCTCTTTGCATTCAAGCTATCATGACATAAGATGTAATATCACATCCAGAAATTTCCACTTACACATATGAGAGAATCAGAGTGAAAAGGCAGAAAATATGTTGGTATTATAATGAAAATAGTTTTGATCTTTATGTCCCCACTGAAAGGGTCTCAGGGACTTCCAAGAGACTAAGACAACACTTTGTTGACCACCATACAGTAAGTAATAGTCATGTTTTAGAGGTTTTTTTTTGCCATATTACAAGTCTGAAAATTTTATCACAAATCCAATTACATTCTGAAACTCTTGTAAAACTCAAAATACATGTTAATGTAGTATCACAGGAGGAATCAAATTGAGTAGAACCCAATAAATAAATGCTATGCTTACTAGAACTGATGGAGAAAATGGAAAGGGAATATAAACAGTAGTGAGAAGACCGACTGTGTGTGAGTGACCTCATGGTTGGCAGCCCCAAATGCACATGTCAATCACCTGAGGGGAGCTCCGTAACTGTAACTGCACAGTTCCAACCCAGGTCCACACAGCAGAATCTGCAGGGAAAGACTCCTGCTTCTGTATGTTTAAAAATTCACACCAGGAGATTCTCTGATGTGCAGCCAGGGCTGAGAATTTCTAGAATAATAACACAGAAGTATCTTATGCAAATAATCAAAGCATGAGAGTTTAATACAGGAAATATGATATGAGTGTGGAGTGTTGATTGCGTAAATGAATCTTGCACAAAATATGTTTCATTCGACCTGATATAAATACGTCTCATATTCTGAAAAGTCTGTGACATACTGTTTAGCCTTTTTGATAACGTTAATAAGTCACAGGGAGAGAATTTTTTTTCTTTTTTTTTTTTTTTTTTTTTTTTTTTTATGAGACAGTGTTGCCCTGTTGCCTGGGCTAGAGTGCCACGGTGGCGTCAGCCTAGCTCACAGCAACTCCAACTCCTGGGCTCAAGTGACCCTTCTGCCTCAGCCTGACTCAGAGAGAATTGTTAATTTTACTAAAATTCCCATTTTAATCTATAGTAAAAAGTGCTAACATTAATTGGTCCTAAAGCATAGTGCCTCATTAGCAATATTTAATAGATTACTATAGAAGTATAACATACTTTTTCCAAACAACTGAAGATGTATTATTTGAAAATTTGAAAATTCAGACATTTTTTTCTAAAATATTAACTTGAGAAATAAAAACAATGATTTGTCTGCTTGCATTGTTAAGGATATTATATTTATCTGGGCTTGAAAATATCCTGTCTTCTGCCTTCTGCTTTCAATAAGGCTTTACTAGAAAGAAAACTTGCAAAGTGCAATTTTAGAATCTCAAGTAGTGCAGTGTTGCAGATAAGGACACAACCTGTAGAGCAATATTTGCATGGGTATGTAGTGATCTCTGTCTCTTATTCTGTGAGACTTTGATCAAGTTGCTTGAACCCTCTATACTTGGATTTTTTTCATCCACAGAATGGTTAACAATACCCATGACACAGGGAAATAGCATGAAGATTAAATGTATCAATATATGTAAAGTCCTTAAAGCCATGATGGTTCTTATCATTGGACTCATAGCTTTAAAGTGGCCAACATGAAAATGGGGCAATTGAATTTTATATTTGGTACATATAATTGGAGTTTATTTAGTTTACATTGGTATAACCAGTGCAAATTCATCAGTGTGGGCAACCTACAGAACCAAATGCATAAAAACAACTACACATATACCCCAACCCTAAACTCTTGTTCCCTGAGTTGGTATACCTCAGTGATAAAATTTACTTCATCTTTTGGCTGAAGAAACAGAAATGCTTCATAATTCTGTGCTGAGATGAATACTGGGAGAAGAAATGGGAGATGGACTTATAGAGAGGAAATCTGTATGTTTGAAATATCTGATTTCCAGTGAGTCTTACAGCACAATATTAGAGTTTATGTAGAGACATCAGATGTATTTGAACTGGCATTTGAAAAAGCATAGTTGTGAATGTTATAATAAAGCAATTTTGTTTTTGCCTTTGAGTACCTTTTAAAATGTATTCAGTAGGTATCTGATTTCTCGCATTGAGGAATGAAACCTTAGGTGTTCTTCATGAATTTTCTTGTCAATCTTAAGCCAAAGCAAATAAAAAACTCTACAGCTATGTTGAAAAAGTTACAGAATTGATGTGTTAAGAATTCCAAATCTGATTTAAAATGCACTCTCCTCTTTTCACCCAAATCAAGCATGCTGTAGGGAGGAAATATGCTGCTAAGGGAGGTCATTTGGTTGGCGTCTTTTTTCTTGCCTAGTGCTGCTGTTCGTATTAATCCTAGCTTTTGGCCATGCCTGGGTTGGCATGTAGGAAGAAGAATGAGAAACTGAGCCCTAAATTTCTTACCTGGCAGATGCTGTCACGAACTGGTGGCAGAGCTTTAGCATCAGTATTTGCTGGACTAGGGGAATGTTTCAGTTTTGTCTCTCATGGACACTTTTCTGCTTCTCTTGGCTATTCCACAGCGCTGGTAATTAATATTAATATCTATAGTTTTCTTGATAGAGATAAATGCACCTCTCTTTTTTCTGGCCACTCATTTCTTCACCAGCCCATAGAAATGCAGACATATCTCGGCTTCTATCTCCTACAATTTATTCACATTTGAGAAGGCTTTCTTGGAAAGGTCCTAAAACAATACTACAGTGAATATTTTTGCGTGTTTTGTGGTCTACATCTGGCCCATGGGAAAACCTTCTGCATCTTTGCTCTGACTGAAAATGTAGATATTTCCTGAATGTTACCCCTATTCTGATTATTATTCATGACTTAGACACCAATTCACTTTATCCTATAAACCTTCATGTACCTGTATTGAGCTCTTCAAGCGACCTCTTTAAGAACACTTCCTTTTGTGCAAGGATGTATCTTGATGGTGAGGAAGCACTGCTCTATCCAAAGAAATATTCAAAAATCCTCTTCACATACCTTCAATGCTTTTGTGTTATAGAAGTAATTCAAGATTTTCATAAAGTATTAGAAGTCGTCACACTCCATCATTCTGGCAATATTTTTATGGCCATGCAAACTAAAATCTCCCTGAAGTGGATTAGTAATCACTGATCTCTTTTTGCATATATGTTCTCTCTCTGTAAACACAGGCTATGCCAGCATTCCCCAATCTTTTTGGCACCAGGGATTGGTTTCATGGAAGACAGTTCTTCCATGGACCAGGGATGATTCAAGTACATTTGTTGCACACTTTATTTTTATTATTATTACATTATAATATATAATGAAATAATTATATAACTCACCATAATGCAGATTCAGTGGGAGCCCTGAGCTTGTTTTCCTGCAACTAATGAGACTGCTGATGTGACAGGAGGCAGAGCTCAGGGGGTGACGTGGGCGATGGGGAGTGGCTATAAATACAGATGAAGCTTCACTTGCCCACCTGCTGCTCACCTCCTGCTGTGCGGCCCCAGTTCCCAACAGGCCGGGCGCTAGTCTGTGGACCGGGAGTGGGGACCCGGGGCCACAGACCTATGCTCTGCCAAGATTTTTCTCACCAGGCTATTCTCAGCAGTAAAAGTAGCAGGAGGGTAGCCCTGAAGATTCTGCAGTGCAGCAAGCTTCCAGCAGGGGATTGGGATCCCAATACTTATGCATATATTCTCTATGAATTCTCTTTTGAGGCCCCCATACCTGCCTGCATGGGAGTAGCCTTTCCAAGTGTGTTCTCACACAGGCTCACAACTCTGTCAGTGACTCTCAACGGTGACTCCCTTTCTTCATTCATCTCTAGCTGTCTTTGCATGAAGATTGGGGGTAAGAGATAGAGAGCTAGGGTTGTGGGGGAGTAATGGTTGTTGAAGGGATAAATTCTATTTTCTCTTTACTAATCCCTAAGGCTATTCTTTAGAACTGGGCACAGATCACCTCTTGGTGTCAGCAGTGGGTCCTAATTGACAGAAGTTTGCTAAGCTTTAAAAAATGAAATTCCCCTTTGTCCATGAAGTTTTATCTGTTGAATTTTTAATCAGAATACTATCTGATGGCACATATTGAATCCTAAAGTATTCTTTTTTATTATTTATGTTGAAGAATAAACAAACAAAACATATTTTCAGGAAAATAATGCATTGAAATTTTAAAGAAAAGTGAACTGTAAAATATCCCGACTTTATTTCCCCATAGAATTATTTACTGAATTGCAGAAACTATGGTATAGAGCTAATCTTCTAAGTGGGTGGGCAGATTAAAAAAAAAAACAAATAAAAGAATAATTTCTACTAGCATAACTCTTATTAATGTTTCAGCCCTGCACACTAAGTTGAGAATTTATTCTTTATTATGTAGTGTCTTCTATTCAAAATCATTCAGTGAATCTTTCAGTTATTAATTGCACATGGGATTTGTTTTTGTGCTATGATAGCTCCTCTGGAAATGAAGTTATAACACAGGCTATGTGAAAATTTACAAGGTGCTAATGAGCTTTCTTCAAACACCACAAATTATTTAAGTAACTTAATGCTGTTGTTATTTTTACAGTGTCAGAGGAGTTTTCACACTAACGTGAGGCAGCCACATAATTTATTTCTCTGTTTTCAAACTTCTAAGTATAAATTGAAAACATAAGCATAATGTCAAAGAGAATGACATTAATTTATTTCTTTCGAATTTTTTTACATTTAAATCTATTTTAATTTAGAGAAATACACTACAAAATAATATGATTTTGATCTTTAGCAATCTAAAATTTTTTGTTACAGCTTTGAGACAGGGAAAGTGTAATAGGATCTTCATACATTTAAGTGTTTAACTTTTATTGATTTTAGTTGTATGCACTATATCAAAATTTGATCTATGTATATATTTATATGAAAAATCTCTCTGTGATAACAGTTCGTATTCCATCACACTTGAAGTCAATTGGATTCTTGTTTTATATGGAGGTATAAATGTTGGAAAACCATAGGTTTTCTGTTTTTTTAAGAAATTCCTAAAGTGGAAAGCTAAGTCTCATTCGCAGTGGCATGTAGGGCTAAGGGCCCTAGAGGGAGACAGAAAATTCCAAAAAGTAAGTGAAGGTTGACTTTTGTTCTCACTTGGGTTTAGCAATTGCTTTGGGTTCTTGAGGTTACAGGACATTTACTAGTATGATTCTAAATCTAACAACTCAAAAAATAGGGAATGGAGAGGGACAATATTTTTAAGATCTCATGCGGTGAAGATGGCATCCAATACAAATTTAAAACCTACACACACTTAAATTCCCACTAAGTACAATACCCCCCTGCGCACTGTGGTTTCAGTTACTGGGGGTCGATCATGGTCCAAAAATATTAAATGAAAAGTTCAAGAAATAAACAATTTATAAATTTTAAATTGTGCATCATTCTGTGTAGTATGATGAAATCTCCCGCTGTCCCACTCTGTCCGTGATGTGAATCTTTTCTTTGTCCAGAGTCTCTACGTGGCATCAGTTACCTGCCCATTAGTCACTCAGTGGTAAAGTCATTTCAGTTATCAGATAGACTGTCCCAGTATCACAGTGTTTGTTTTCATGTAATCATTATTTTGTTTAATAATGTCCCCAAAGCAAATGAGTAGTGATGCTGCCAATTCGGATGTGCCAAAGAGAAGCCCTAACGTGCTTCCTTTAAGTAAAAAAGGTGAATGTTCTTGACTTAATAAGAAAAGGAAAAAAAAATCATGCTGAGGTTGCTAAGATCTACAGTAAGAACAAATCTTCTACCTGTGAAATTGTGAAGAAAAAATAAATTTGAACTAGTTTTGCTGTTGCACCTCAAGCTGCAAAAGTTACGGCCACAGTGTGTGATAACTGCCTAGTTAGGATGGAAAAAGGCATTAAATTTGTGGGTGGAAGACACACATCGAAATGTGCTCCAAATGACAGCAATCAGGTTTGGTACTATCGGTGATTTTGGGGCATCTACAGGACGTCTTGAAACATTCATCTTGGATAAGGGAGGACTACTGTAAAAAATAAAAACATAAAATTGTTTTTAACACTGATCTTTTCAAGGACTGAATTTTTAAAGTGATTTTCTACCTGTGCCAGCAGAATTTTTAACCCTTTTGAGTCCACCAGATTCAGGATTTAATGCAGGTTTCAGTGCTTAGTAAGTGAAGGATCTTGAAAAATTTATTTACATTCTAAAGCTTTAAAGAGAGATCTGATTCTTAAAAATTGTCAATGTCAACCTAACATGCTCATTATTAGCAAGAACAAGTACTAAGTTCTACCTCACATTATTATTTTTAAGTCTTTGAAACCATAGCTTCTTTATTTATAAGTAATGAAAATCCAAATCAGGTTTGAATATGTGGAACACACTAATTGGCTTCTGATTTTAAAACCACATTTTCAAACATATGTGCCTTGTACGTTTCAGTTAGGGTTTGGGACGTGTACCACAGAGTAGCACTTTGCCTTGATACCACTGCTCCGCAAGCAGATGGTAAATTCCTTGCTGATTTTCAATTAAGTGCATTTTTTTCAGAAACATTTAAAGTAACAAGCATCCGGAAATTTGGGACAGATATAATCTGATTTTATAGAGGGAGGGAAATAAATTTTTGATAGTATAAAGTTCAGAAGTTCCTGACCATGATGAATTTTTTCTGTAAGGTTTTCACATGCAATTTTTCATTGTTTCTTTGTATTGGCTATCCATTTTCTCTTGCATATCATTGAGTTTTCTTGCAATACATGTTTGAAATTCATCTCTCATTTTAGTGTTCTGAATTTGGTCGATGTCCATTGCTAGAGAGCTGGTGTTCCCCTTTGGGGGTGTGCTTTCCGTTTGATTCTTCGTAGTTCCAGAGCTCTTTTGCTGATTTCTTCCCATCTGGATCAGCTGTTGCTTCTTACCTTTAGATTTTCGTTTGGATAATGACATGCCCTATTTAGTCTCTGAGCCAGTAAAGTGGTGTTTGTGGGTGAGATTTGACCACACCCTGTATGATGAGTCAGTAGATGCAGTAAAAGGGTGTGCACAGAGACCTCCCTGTCAGTAGGTGGTGCTTGCTGGGAGGAGCAGGCTGCAGAGTTGTTTTGGGTCCTGTAACCAGCTCTCGTTCCTCTGGCCAGGCACTCTAGTGCCCCAGGTGGTGGGTGGGGCCCTGGGACTTACAGGTGTGTCCTTATTCTGCACCTCAGTGGGAGCAGGTGGGGGAGTGAGGTTGGGCAGAGCTGGGTTGGCAAACCTGCCCTAAAGTACCACAAATACTGTTAGCAGGGGTCAAAGGTCTGTTCTCTGTTTCTGGGCAAAGCTGCCAGGGAGGGACTGAAATGGGCCCACTCAGCCAAAAAGTCTGCGTGTGGGGGTGGGGCTGTCTGAGACCTGCAGTCTGGAGCTGGCCTCGCTCCTTTCCACCTTCCCCTATTCTAAGGTTTCTCCCGGGTCTCCGCCAGCCAGCAGGACCACAGGCCAGCGGATCTCCCCTGGCTGTGATGTGGGCCATGAGGTTCCCTTCCCAGGATCGCAGGCTGAGCTGGGTGTACGGCCCACCCATGAGAGCAGGGTTGCCCCTCAAGCATCCGATCTGCCCCTGAAGGCACACACACCTCCGTAGGCTCGTTCACAAATATCCCTCCTGTGCTCCCGGGCAATGCTATGGAGACCTGGGTGTACGAAATCTGGTCTGCAGCATCTGTCCCCTGGGCCCCGGTGATCAATCCCTGATGCTACCAGGGAGAATAATGCTGGTCTCCAAGTCACTCACAGGGTGCCCAAGCTGGATCAATGTCTTTCCACCTCGGGATTTGCCCTACTCTGCTGGCGTCACCAGGCAAGCAGCACCTGGGAGGGCTGGTGGGTAGGGAGCTCACAGTCTGAGTAGGGCCCCAAAAGGAAAGGTCCCTTTCCCTGCAGATGCCTCTGGGTGGTGGCTAAATTGTCTCTCTCTGCAACGGCAGGTAAGGAAGCAGAAGAGGAAGAGGAGAATGAAGCAATATGGCGCCTGCCAATCAGCTCGGGTCTGAGGGCTGGGAGGTGCCCTGAGGGAGCTGGGAGCCTGGTGCCTTGTCTGCAAGAGGCTCGCTGCTCACTGGTGGCAGCCATCTCTGGGCTGGTGTTAGCAGGTCTCTCCAACCGCTCAGGAGCCCAACAACAGTTCGAGATACAAGGGAGGGGAATTTAACTGCTCCACCTACTCTTGTTGCTGGTCTCCAAGCCTCTCAGGGGCCTTTCTTCTTTCAGTTCTCCTCTGCAACTTCTTCCTGTGTAGTCTCCTATAGGTTGAGGCACCTTCCTTCTGACCCTCGTCCAATCTATGTTTGTCTGACTGTTTATGTTTTTGCACTTTCTTCTAAAATCTATTTTTCTTGCAGAGACACTCTGGTTGGCAGTTTTTCTCGTAGGCCATCTTGCTCCTCCTTCTAATTTCTCATTGTTTCTTCCATTTAGGCTAGGCTTTAGTAAAGAAAGACAGCTCTAATCTGTAGTGTAGCTTTTGGGTAACTCACCTAACTCTGATTGTATATCTGCAAATTGGCAGATGTAAAACTTATTTAAATATTGTATCTTAAATTTCAAAAGGAGCACTTGTGTTTCTTTCAACTGTGTATTTTAAAATGAGAAAATACATCAACTGCTAAATTTGAAGGTTGGAGTTTGGAAGTTTATACTTTACTTCGCTTTAACCAAAAAAAGTCTATTTTTGAATATAAAGCACATGAATTTCAATTAGCTAACAATCTAAGAAGGAATAACAGAAATAATTAAGAATGCTACCTCAATTTCATATGCTAAGGATATCTTTATATCTCCTACTAGCTTTAAGCTTTTTATTTTCAGTCATCTTTATTGATAATAAATGATCATACAATTTTCACACCATAGGAACCTTCAAAGTTATTTTGTTCAAAGTCATTTTTGTATGGTTTCAAAAAATAAAAGCCAGAAAAGTTAATACAAATTTCCAAAATGACCCAGGTAATGTAAGAAGAAATTCAACCCTGATGTGATTAAGTTTCAATGTGGTTTCCACCACACACTGAATTGTTCATACAAATGCCAATTAATGAAACAAATTTATGGTATATTCTAATATTAAAGCCACTTTATGTTATTTTCCTCACAAAGACAGTAAAACAAAATTGCATTCTCTTCTGGATGTCTATTTACTGGAGATAATCCTGTTAAAGTAAGTAACAGCAGATAACTTAGAAGAAGATATAAACCAAACTTACATAAAACTTAATGTGGAAGTATGTGTGTTCATATGCACACACTTACCTACATATGGTCACTAAATACACACCCTTTATATTTGCAAAGACTGTGCAAATACACACATAACCACCCTGGAACAATCATGAGGAGCTGTGAAATGTTTTAGTATAAGAATTACTAGCATATATACAATATTGATACTTATTTAATGTCTGTTAATGTGGAGCCTTCTCAGTTGATGAGCGTTTCATTATGTAAAGAAATTTTGGCTCTGACCAAGATGGAAGGGGAAAAAAGTATTCAATATAGGCAGAGTTCTAACTGCAGGTGTCCTGAAGGGAATTCACTTCTAATATCAGATCCTTCTCAAATTCTATCTGATGTTCATGCTATATATTTCTATCCTCATGTACTACAATATATACCATAGCAATATGAGGTATATTTCAAACATTTTGGAGAAAGTTGAAATTTATTTTGAAATATTTCAGATACATAAAATATGTAAAGAATATAAAATTTTTCTATCATCTCCTCTATTAACAAATAAAACTTAAAACAGAGTTTAATCCTCCCTATAATCCTTCACTGCTTGTATTACTCTTTCCCACAGAGGTACTTAAGATTCTGAATTCGTGTTTATTCTCCTACTATGTTTCTTTATATTTTAATTCATATATATGCAATCTGAAACTTTGTGAATGAACTACAACTATTTGCATCAACGTAAATGAATCTTTTTTTTTTTTTTTTTTTGAAGAGAAAGCAATGTTCATTTCAAAACCAGAACTTTTCTGGCACGTTAAGAACCACAGGTGAGTGTTGACAATCAAGCATTGGTCAGTGCCAGGGGTCAGGCTCAGAGACCGAAAATGCAAATCCCAGCTGCTCCCGGGTTACTCAGGTGTGGAGCTGAAGGAAAAACATCCTAGGTTTATGCTGCTGGCTTCTGTGAGAGTAGAGGTAGAAAGCCTGGTTCTGAAACACGAGGGGATGGATCAAACACCCCGGCCTTTTCTAACTCACCAAAGCAAACCTTCTCCCTGGTCTTCCAATCGGCAGCTTTGGAACTTCGGTTCTCCCTCCTAGGCCTGGCATTGGCTGGGTCCCCCGTCCCCGTCCCACCACTGTGTCCTGCCCACTGCACCTGCAGGGCCTCTGCTGACATCCCACCTGTCCCATGGCCACCTCTTCCCGAGCTTGGTCACCCGTTAGTGGCCAAAAGTGTTTCCTTTCCTGCTTCCTAAGGGTTTCTCAAGAGCCCACCTGGTGTGTCGTGACTGCCCTCAGCCCAAATGGCCCGGTGAGCTGTCCCTCTCCCCACCCATTACTTACGTTTGACCCCAGTTTAGGTGTATGCTGGTAAAAAGAGGTGTTTCCTACAGCTCCCCCTTGGGGTTCTAGAAAGTGGATTAGTTCAACATGCTTTTTAGAGGCGGCTTGGGTGAGGCCAGAGGCGTGCTCTCAGCTCAAGTGCTAAGGGCCTGCACTCCGTGGGTAAGGCGGGACTGGCCTCTGGTTTATTACCGAGGATGCCGACACAAATCCCGTTTTAATCATAATAGTTTAGAGTGTGCTTACAGTGGCGAGATTAAGAATCTAAGCAAGTTCACTGAAATGATACCTTGGAGATGCAGGCTGCTGAGGCGCTGGCTTGAGTGAGCGCCACCAACTCGTCATCTGTGCAGGAACCAAGTCCCGCACTAGAGATCCAGCCCCCGCCCCTGCACGAGGCCCGGGCAGGCAGGAACGGTCTGGGGGCTCCTGTGTGAACGTGCACCAGAGAAATGGCTTTGGAGCCGGGTCAGGGGACTCAAGACACGATCTCCAGACCCGCAGGGGAGAGTGAAATCCGATACCCATATCAGAGAGGGAAGGAAGCTAACTTGTGAAAAAGGATAGGGGGGAAAAACCGGAAACCTCAATAGTCCCTCCCCCTCCCCCTCCCCCTCCAGTGCAGAAAATACTAAACACAGAAACAAAACAAAAAACACTTTTTCTCTTACTTGGGCCAACTGGGTTTCAGACTGAAGGTAGCCACCGTGGGCCTGGGCGTTCCCGAGGACCTGGGCGAGTACAGCCGAGCCGCTCCCGGGCAGGTGCGCTAGGTTCCCTGCAGTAGCCACTGTCAACAGGCACTGCTACTAACGACCGAGTCCACCTGGAGAGAAGGGTGTGGTGGTTCCGTCCATTACTAACCAAGCGGAAATCACCCAAACAGCCCAAGTGGTCAGTTGCAGGACCCCCAATTGACATCTCACCCCCTTCACATACACACACACATATGCACCTCGTAGACCCCTGCTGAGCGCAACCCGGGCCTCGCCTCAGCTCATCGTTAGGACAGCTGCAGTCAAGCAGTCCCATGTGCTCTAGATGATGTTTTTAAAAATCAGCAGAAGGGCTCAAGCACGTGCTTCTGGGGGCCCATGTACAGTTTCCAGGTGGGTTAGTTCACGCGTTACAGTAGTAGCTCCGTGAAAAACAGGCTCAGCTAAACATTCAAGTACCGAAGCGCTACGGGGCCGCGAGCCCGGCAAGGTGGGGCCTGCCCGCCGCCCGCAATGGGCCCCACCGGGAGCGAGTCGATGTGTGCGGTGACGAAGCCCGCTGAGGCCGTGCCAGCAAGTGTCACCCCTCCTCCCAGACAGCAGCGTGTCTGCGTGGCCTTGCGCCTCCCAGCGCCTCTCGGCTGGCTGCAAACAGGACCCGGAGCCTCGCATCCCGGTCGGCCGTGGACTTCCCGGCCGTCGGGCGTCATCAGCTTGGCCTTCCTCCCCACGCACGGCCCCCGGGCCGGGTCCTGCCCCGGCAGGAAGGGCCCCTCGGTCTCGCCGTCCCCCACGATGCTCTCCTCGTCCCCCGACTGGCTGATGCGCTGCAGCCGCAGGTAGCACCAGCAGCCGGGATCAAGGCCCCCCGGGCAGCGACGGCAATGAGGATGACGATGACCGTGCCCACGCCCGTGGTGGGGCTGTGGTCCATAATAGACGTGGTCAGTGCCGGGGGGCTTCCTCGGCAGGAAGCGCTTGGGGACGGCCGGCCCAGGGAGGCTGGGACTCGGGCAGGACACGAGTCCCTGGCGGCCACAGCCCGGCTCCGCCCGCCAGCCCGGTCCGCCGCCGCGCACCGTCGGGACTATATAAATGAATCTTTAAAACATTTTATATAAAAATAAAAGAAGCTAGTTGCTAAAAAAACATGTGCTACACATAAGAGCAATTACATGAAGTTTTACTCAGTTTTATGTCTATGTATAAACAAAGATTTTAAAATTCTCTACGCCTCTCCTAGTTTCTACTACATGCAGCTTGCTAAACAGTACATAACATTTACTTAACAAAAACTCTACCCCCTACTTATGTTCACTAATAGAATCTTACTAACTTGATTCTATAACCTAGTAACCATGATTAATCTAATCCCTGTCTTCATAATTTTGGATCCATTGGAAGCGACAAAAATTTCTTTCCTGTTTCCTAACATTTGACATCGTCACATAGCATCTAACAGCTTTATTTACCAAGATGTACTTCTAAGGGTCTGAATTTTTTGTTTTGCTTTGTTTTCTAGTGTTGATGTCATTCATACCAGCTGTTCATTCTCTATTTTTGCTGCTGCCATTTTTATCACTATCTGGCTGGAATATATTATAGGTCGTTTAAATTTTCCTCCTCCTGTCTCTATGTTGTATAATACAATATATAGAATAATAACTTCTCATCAATAGGATTTGACCCCAGAATCTCTTTTATCTAAGACTCACATCCTCTGACATATGTGAAATAAATATATTTCTCTGTTAAATGCTTTAACACAAAGATCTTCCTTCACAAGGTATGAGAGACCATTTAAGTATAACAATAACCTAGGCTACTGACATTTTTCTTCCTCTGTTTTTGTCACAAAAGGCAATCATTGTGCATTCCTGTGTTGTAGATACACATCTACCATAGGAAGTAAAAACAATTAAATAATTATGTATTCTCAGTAAGATTAAGAAATAATAACTCAAAGAGGAAGAAATCATAGCACTGAATAGTTGAATTCTGAAAACCCTAGAGAGATTTCCCATTAGAATTAAATGACATAAAAACCAAAGTTACCCCTAACCCTTATCAAAAGTTCTGATCTCCTGTGAGAGCAGAAACAATCACATCAGACACATACATTGAGGAAATGTAATGAAGAGCAATGAAACTTAATTGAAGTGCTCTTGGCCATTGGAGCCAGGGCTTCAGTGGATTAGAGGCACATACTATTAAGCATTTGCTCTTGCTCTTTAATGTCAGTTTAACGTAGGTGAGGACACCGTTCTGCTCTGTTTACGTAAGTCAAAGTTATATTCTGATATGTGCAAATGCAGAGTCTACCTGGGGGAAATTTACCAACAATATTAAAGAATCAAACTCACCAGTAAAAATGTTCCAGCTTTGCTAGTGATGATAGACGCATTATTAACATTCCTCATTACTGTCAGCAGTTATGTTTAAATAAGAAACTGACAGACCAAACAGAGCTTATTAATTTATTTTGAAAGATGGTTCTTTAAATAAATATTTTACTAAGAGAAATAATTGCATCATATCAATAATCAGTTATTTCATTGGAATAAATTATATTTGCCTTCAACATGCCTACATTTGAAATATTTCATCTTCTCCATTCATCCTGAAGTTACATACGCACACACACAGATACACTCAACAAATAGTACCTGTTTGGGCTTTCATAATAAAGGTAGCTCTTTTCTTCTTTTCTTCAATTTAGTTTTTTTTTGTTCTTTGGAAATAAAAGTCCTTCTCCTGATTATTCTTCTAGTCAATTCCACTGCAGGGGTCACAGGGATGCCTATCTGAGTGGAGAGAGTGGTTGTCAGAACTTCCTGTCAGCAGAGCCACAGAGAGCAGTTTCTTTCATTGCATCTCTCAACTAGGACATTCACCTTCATAAGCAATAAATAAATACTCACCAGATATATTTAATATTTATATAGTAAGATACATAAATAATCAAGTAGAGATGAACTGGTAGAATAAATGTTATATATTTAAAGAAATACACTACTTATTTTTCTTTAAACATGATACTGTCAAAAGTTATAAAATGACAAGATAAAATAAAAAGATATGAATTATTGACTTCTTTTCTAATATTCAATTTTAGAAAGCTGGTAGATATTTAATGGTTGCTATAGTTTTCAAATAATAACTCTGGATATTCATTAACACGCTCAAGCTTGGTCTACCCGACCCTACCCGCATCCACATATACTGCCTACACTGACTTTTTTTAAAGCGATAGTGCTAAGGTATCAATGTGAATGTTTTTTGAGGTAGCTTATTAAGAGAAAATGTCATGAGTTACATCAACAAAAAATAAGATGAAGTATGTTACTCTACAGAAGTCTTTTGCATTGCCAAAGGCCTTTGACATTGCTTTTCATTTTTATCAAACTACAGATGTCAAGGCTGGCTGTGGTGGTTCACATCAGTAGTCTCAGCACTTTTGGAAGCCAAAGTGGAGGATTGCTTGAGACCAGGAGTTCAAGAACAGCCATGGCAACATAGTGAGACATGTCTCGACAAAAGTTTCTTTTAAACATTAGCCAGGCATGGTGGCATGTGCCTGTAGTGCCAGCTAGTTGGGAGGCTGAATCAAGAAGTAGCTTGAACTCAGGCATTTAAGGTTGCAGTGAGCTATGATAGGGCCACTCTACTCCAGCCTAGGCAATAGAGCAAGACCCTGTCTCAGGAAAAAAAAAAAGAAAAAAAATATCCAGATGTCAAGAACTTTAGTACTCTGGATGAGAAATTTATAATCTAACAGGAACATGTGCCTAATGTGACTTGTTTATATTTAAAAAGAATAAATATATAGTCTTACTAATAAAGGCTAATTGATATGATAAAACATATGAGAAAGCAAACCTCTATGATTTAGAATTAGTAGAAATAACACTTAAACTCTATAGGGGTGCTAGCTATAGACACAGTATATGCACTATATAGGTAATTTAAACAAAATACATAATACAATCACAAAGTTCACCAACTAACCAGGGCTATAGGTATAAAAAGATGAATTTGACTTAGGAATTGAATTTCTAAAAATAACAAGTATTTTCATTATATTTTAAAATTCCATTTCCAAAGAAAGTATTAGTATTCTGAATGATATACCTGCTTAGACTGCAAATATTCAGCCCAGAACAACATGTTATGAAGGAGAAAATACAGATAATATCAGAAAGAAAGGAAATATAAAAGTAACATAATATAGGAAAAATAATAAATGTAAAGTTTGTTCTTTGAAAAAAATAAAATAAGATAAAAAGATCTCTGGTCAGATTGAGCAAGAAAAAAAAAAGGACAGATAAAAATAATATCGGTTATGATAAAGCAGAGATAGCTGCATATAAAAATAAGTATACTATATTAGGATAATAACTTGAAGATTTGATAAAATACCAAAATTCCCCCCAAAATACAACTTGGGTCCAAATAACAGAAAACCTAAATGCTCCTATAAATTCTAAATAATTAAAATACTCATTATGAAACTACAAGGAAAACATCAGGCCCCAGTGATTATTAAAATTAAGTTCTACAAAGTATTCCTAGAACATTTAATTTTATTGTTATCCTAAGTTTCAGGGCAATGTATGAAAGAATACTTTCTAGTTCACTTAGTGGAGCCGTAATACTTTCATACCAAAAGATGTCAGGAACATTAT
Organism: Lemur catta; assembly: GCF_020740605.2. Lineage (NCBI taxonomy): Eukaryota > Metazoa > Chordata > Mammalia > Primates > Lemuridae > Lemur > Lemur catta. Next base: position 89,068,362 of record NC_059132.1, on the reverse strand, counting down.
TAGACAGCAATATTGTAGTCAATTCGTTCATATACAAATCTCTCAATATCTTTAACAAACTATCAATGTCTAATTCTGGCAGTATATGTAAAAGTTAATTCAACAGGAAACATTGATTTTATCCTAGCAATAGGCAGGGGAAGGTGAACAAACAAAATCTATGAAGACTAATCAATACATTAACAGAGTAAAGACAAAAAAAGAGCACACATGACAGATAGATTCACAATAAATATTGTCAAAATCTGACATGTCTTTATAATATAAAAGCAATCTTATAAAACTAGAAAACAATGAGAATTTCTGTATCATGATAAAGATTACCTGTGCATCTTTTATTTCATAACGTTTAAGAAATAATACAAGGATCCCCACAATCAAAACTTATCTTTCACATTGCACTGTTATTCCTAATAAGCACAGTAAAATATTCAAAATAAATTAATACCATAAAGTTGGGAAGGAAAACAACCATTATTTTTTCAAGATGGTATGATGGGCTGTTGTAGAAAACCCAGAAGAATTCATAGGTACATATTAGAAAAATAATAAGAGAAATTGGCAAGGTATGCAGCTATATGACTCATAAAAAGAAAATTAATTGTGTATTTCTACATGTGTTTGTTGTCCATCTGTTTCTCAACAGCTAGTGTCTTATGTGTAGCCTATAAAAATTAATGTATCTCTCAAAGATAATTTTTACCATTGTTATAATTCTTTTTTATATGTGTCATTGGCCAGGTGAATAATAATATTTTAGAATTTACTAATTGCATCTTGGAAAGATAGGGCTTTTTGTTTGCTTGTTTTTAATGATTCCACTTTAAAATGTCATGTGTATTTTAAAATAATAATTGGGGTGCATAAATAAATTCCTAGGTTTAAAAATGGAACCTTATGAATAATGCTTTAAAAATAATGACATATTTATTATTAATGTGTTCTCTTTTGTTTTTATCCCATGTCTTATCATTATTTTTTTTTATTTGACATGGGACAGCCTTGTCATTTATATCAGGGATGGGTTAGTTTTAAGGGTAAGTGAATTTCACACAAGTCTCTTCTGTAGGAATAATAGACACAAGCACGTCTGAGAATAAACATTTAGTGTGGTATATAAGTGCATTTTCCAATGGTTACTATATTTTCTAGTCAATTTTCAAACATATAATCTGTGAGAGGAAGTTAAACATAAAGCAACAAGATATCTCATAAGGTTAACACCACATTGCAATGGAGATTCTGGAATATGCAATATGTTAATTTATTCCTGAGGCAAGCTGAAAATGTAAACGAGAGAGTCAATGGCTCAGTACTTCCCGGGAGATTACTGCATCCTTTGTTAAGGAAGACGTACAGTTCCTACCTACAGGACTTTGGTAACCTAGATAGGAGTGCTACCCTTGGGTGTACCATGATGATTCTTGATATAAATTACAATGATATCAAAACTATGTAACCAAAAAGCAGAGCACAATAGGAAGGCTGTCAATGTATGAAGTCACTAGTAAGGTACAAGGCACAATCCTAAGACTTTTGGAAATTGTACATTTTATTCTCAAGAATGAATGAATGCAAGTCAAATCCAGTTATAAGAATAAATTCATTGTGGGTGATGGAGGCTAGGGAAAACGTACATGAGTTATTAATATTGTTTTACCCACTTGGGATCAGATGATAAAAAATATATTATTATCAGTTGTTAAAAACATGAGACTGAAACTCAATTCCTTCAGTCATTATCCAAACTAGGGAGAATATACAAGATATACCTACCGGTGAGGTTTGTGCTACTCTGCCTACAGAAAGTAAGGGAATAGAGGGGCTAGGCTAATGACATGGGTTCTATATATATTCTTTAATTAACAATCCCATTTGAAAGCTTATAAATAGCTGTCAGTTCTATTCACCAAACACTTTTGCAAGTAGTAAATAAAAGAATATTATCATGAACTCAGAAAAAAATACTGTAGAAATGTATCCTTCCTTGTCCTATAACCATTAAATGTTAAGTATACTCCTTTAAACCTCTTACCGTATTGGATTATCCTTGATATTATACGTATTTCCCCATTCGTCTACACTATAAGCTTTTTACAGGAAGGGGCTATTAGAAAACAAATAGGCTCATAAAAAAACATAAAACCATAATGAGATTTGAAATTTCTCAAAGGCCTTTTATTTTTTATTTTTATTTTTTTTACCAATGTAGAAGAGAAGAGATAGGCTGCTGTTTTAAATGTCATAAATCACTTGGTTTTTTTAAATAACATCTGTGAGAAATTAATTCAATTTAAGATGCTAACATGCAAGAAAAAATCATTTCAAGTTCATCTATATTTGAAGTGACTAGCAATGTTTACATATAAAACCTGTCACTATTTGTTACATTATTTATTTCAATAGATTTAGGGATGCAACTGTTTTTTGTTACATGGATGCATTGTATCATGAAAGTCAGGGATTTTAGAATACCCATCACCAGAACAGTGTACACTGTAGCTAATAGGTAGATTTTATTCATCACGCCCCTCCTACTCTCCCTCCTTCTTATTTCAATGTCCATTACACCACATTATGACCATATATGACCCTTGTTTAGCTCCCACTTACAAGTGAGAACTTATGGTATTTGTTTTTCCATTCCTAGGATGCTTCACATAGGATAACAGTCTCCAGTTTCATCTGAGTTGCTGCAAAAGACACTATTTCATTCCTTTTTATGGCTGAGTAGTATCCCATGGTATTTTTTTATGGTATATGTTATGCAACAATTGTTAAATTTATTTTACAAGCTTGACATTCATAAAAATATAAACATTTCCAATCTAGACAAGTCAATCTCTGTAGGAAAATTAGTCAAAAAGAGTTCTTACTCATTTCTACTGAATGGAAAGTAAACACAGGAATAGAAATTGTAAAATGTATCCTTTATGTAAAGAATATAAAAAATCATCAAGAAATTTTCTTAAACTGATTATTGAACCTCTTTTTTGTTCACTAATAAATTCACCTTTCAACTCATACAAGAAAGTTACATAATTTACCTGAATAAAAAAAGTACTTCAAAGTTCAAAAGTTCTGTTATAACTTTCCTTAATTAAAGTGTTGCTCTTTCTAAAAGGGAGACATATCTCTGATACACTTTTTCTTTCTCAGGTAGGGACTTATAAAATTTAGTTTTTATTGACAGGATCATGACAATTTCTCTTCATATGTTTTCTCAACTAGCCAAAGGGAATAAATCTATTGTTATACATTCTTCACATTCTCAATAACACATAAATACCATGCTATTTCATTAATCATATATGTTGTTCTGTGATTTATCTGTTTATTCCTTTTAATGAGATTTAATTTTAGGGATCTGCCTTTTTATTTTTTTCCCAATACTTATTTCAATTTGAGAAGATATAAATATGTATTTAATTGTTTTAAGAAAAAATATATATGTATGTACACATGGAAAGATGGAAGAAGGCACATCAACTTCCCACATAAACCATGTTATTGCAGTGTGTATCCTAATTTTCTGTATTGTTGAAAAAAAAAATCCAAAACCCTATAAAGCCTATCTCAAATGACAATATTCAATGACTCTCTCCACCTTTTAAACGCGATTATCTTGATCTTTTTTGATCTTTTAAAAATATTTTATTCTTAACATACATATGGCTTAAATAAATTTTTATTTATTTATTTTTGAGACAGAGTCTCACCCTGTTGCCCCTGCTGGAGTGCAATGGTGTCACCACAGCTCACGGAAACCTCAAACTCCTGGGCTCAAGCGATCCTCCTGCCTCAGCCTCCCGAGTAGCTGGAACTACAGGTATGCACCACCATGCCTGACTAATTTTTTCTATTTTTAGTAGAGACAGGGTCTCGCTCTTGCTCAGGCTGGTCTCAAACTCCTGAGCTTGAGTGATCCTCCTGCCTTGGCCTCCCAGAGTTCTACAATTATAGGCATGAGCCACCATACCCAACCAAAATATTGATTTTCTAAATATATGCTTTGTAATTAAAAATATATTTGCCTTATAAATAATATAATGTACACTATGCCTTATAAATAATATAATGTACACTATATAGTGAATGTGAACAGAGATTAATTATAAATTAATGATATCTAATTTTTTTCATGTTCAACAACTCCATTTTCATTCATTTTGTAAACTATGCAAAAATATATTATATATATATATTAAATGCAGATATATAAATTTTCCCCAATGAGTGCATGTTTAATTATGAGGTTTGAATAAAAGGCCACGTGACTTTAATTTTTAAATGAATTAAACATGGTTTTTATATTTCCAGTAACGTCAAAATACAATAATACTATGCTTAAAAGTTTATTGAATCTTGTAACAAAATCAATGAATAATTCACATTTATTTAATTACTTTCTTTAGGGGCAATAAACTCTTCATTAACAAAGAGGTTATGGTACATATAAAGCACTACAGATTCATTTCAATTTTTATAAAATGTTAAATAGGTACCCATAAAACTTTTATAGAATTTTAGCCACAGTCAATATTTGCTTCATCTCACCATATAATCCAGCTTTATGGTAAATAAATTACTTTGCTGAATAATACTTGAAAATAAGCCACCATTGCTCTACTAATATCCATTAAGAATCTACTTGCTTTAACTATCCAACCCCTTACCCACTGATCTATTTCTGAAAAAGATATAGTGTGCATATTGAGTTTATATTGAGTTGAAAACATATTTATCAAACTCCTAATATGTATCTGGATTATTTATACTTGGCACTGAAGAAAAGTTGCTGAATATAAAAGACAAAATCCTTATCATATTGAAGACTAGATTTAGGGGAGGAGTAAAACAAACACACACACACACACACACACACACACACACACGCACGCAAACAACCAAAATTAAGGAAGCAACATTCCAATAATGATAAGCACCATAATGGGTAGATGGAGTCAAATGCTAGGTGCTCTATATTAGTGTGAGCAAAGAAAGCTCTCAGATATGATGATATTTAAACTAACACATAAAGGATGAGAAGTACTTGGTGAGGCAGAGAAGCAAAGAAAGAAAAAGAAACACTGCAGACAGAAAACGAAGGGCAGGAGTTATAAAGCAGAAATAAGTATGATATATTTGAGATGCAGGAAGAAGACCAAAGTGACCGGAGCATAATGAAAGATAAGTGAATCCAAAGAAGCTGGAGAATGCAAGCTACAATCAAATTAATCCCTGTGTGAACACAATTTTAAAGAGAAACTTTCACAGATTTATAGAAATATAAAGAAGTAAAATGCTTCTCAAATAGAAGCAAGATCTCTTATGCAGGACAAAGTTAAATGACTTGAACAGGCTAAAATTACTAACAAATATACTCCCCAATGTGTAATATTTCTAAGCAATAGGCTGTTATTCCTCATTCAGGTATTCAGATTGAGGCAGATACAGATTGGGTTAAGTGCTCTGTTCTACATTGTAATTCAATAGTAAAGTGTCCATGACATTGCCCCTTCAACATGTATCTTCCAAGAATTCCCAGGGCATCAACATACACCTGGCAAGGAGAAGGAACATGGAATACCATGAGTGGAAGCTTTATTTAGGGACCTGGAAGTGGTATCATCACTTCCATTTACCTTCATTTGATTGTAACTCAACCAGGTGGGCACACCTACCTGGAAAAGAGGATGAGAAATAGAATTCAAGAAAAAATAGAAATTATATTTTAATAGACCCTGCCACATGCTGCATTTTTAAATTTGAGATCATTCTCCTCTTGTATATGTCAAAGGTTGTTTGTCTCCTCATTGTTTGGGGAGTAGACAAGACCTGCAGTAGGCTTTAATAAAGTAGATGTAAGTTGTTTTTAGTTGATACTTATAGTTGGTGATAGCTTATAAAATAGCACTATTTGAAACATTTATTTTCTTTTAAATAGATAAATATTTTACATTTGGTGATTTTAAAAAAGGAATTAGAAGCCTGCTATAGAGAATGGATTTTTTTTTTTTTCAGGAAATATCCATTTTGAAATCTGGGTTAGCAAGAAAAAATACACATACACTGAAATCACTTCCCTGGAGTTTTGATGCTAATCTGATTAAATTTGCATGTATGAAAGAAACGTGTACTTAAAATAAAGCTCGACCTGATCTTTAGCAACTACTTTGTACCACCTACAGGTCTAAATTGAACTAGCTATCAATCCGTGAGAAATTCTCAATTATATTTATTCATTGTCTGGTTTTTAATGCTTATGAATGCACCTTCCATCAGTGTTTCAGAAAGTCAGTAGCCTAGGCTGGCATCTGAGAATACACTGTTCTATATTGTTCTTCAGCCCCAATAAATATACTGGATTAGAGAAATTATCTATGTTAAATGGCTTGGGTCATGTCCAACCCAACCACTCCTCTAGGTATTTATTGTCTATCCTTAAAAGCTAGATCACACAGGCATAAGCTTACTGAGCTTTATTTTAGTATTAAGCCCTTGGTTATTGTCTAAGGAAGTTATATTATCTAGCCGTTTGAAATCTGTGATTGCATTATCTGCAGGAAGACTGCAGAAAAAAACTATCACTCTGCACTCCTTAGATAAAGCCCTGGGTTGAAGATTTAAGTTTGTTTTGTTTTTGGTAGAAGTATGCAAGGTCCAACTTCCCCTAAGGAGCCGTGTTTTTTTCTCTTTTTGATGATATCAATTCCCTAAGTGACTACGTGTTACCCTTTCCTCTTGCCTGCTTTAAAACTAAGCACATAATTATCATAAAACTCATTTATGGCCTATAAATTTGTGGTCTTCATTTCTGTTTTATATTTATCTTCTACAAACACTTCGTTTTAATTTCTGCTTCACTATGGTATTCTTATTGTTCCCTGTCTCAGTACTTTTTGAGAAAGATGAAGCTCTGCACAGATAAAAATGTAACATCTAAAGATTCGTTGAGGTAATTGTTGAAAGGGATAGTTCAACAGGGTTGCTCAGAGTTCTCATCACTCCACATGTCTGCGGGTGCTATGGTCTGAAGTTATGTCCCTTCAAAATTTATATGTTGAAGCCTAATCCCCAATGTGATGATATTAGGAGATGGGGCTTTTGGGACGTGATCAAGTGTCAAGAACATGGAAGTCTCCTTAATCCCCAAAAGGGGCAGAAGAGACCAGAGTTCTGCCATGTGAGGACAGTGAAAAGATGACTATCTATAAACTAGAAAGAGGGTGGTACTGAATCTGCCATTGCCTTGATGGACTTCCCAGCCTTCAGAACTGTGAGAAATAAATATCTGTCGTTTTTAAGCTACCCTGTTTATGATATTTTGTTATGGCAGCCTGAAATGCCTAAGACAATGGGCTATAAGATCTACTTGGATGGACACTTCAGTAGTTACTTTGTTTCCATCAAAACTTATTTGAGTATTTAAATGACAAATTTTATCACTATTTTCTTCTTTATGTAGAAAGAACTTAGATAGAAACTTACAAGGAATTTCCTGGAGTGGATTACAATGCTGTCTCTAATTGTAATTGTACCGTTTCATGTCTGGCATGCCCTACCTTGCACTACTGTGGAAACACATGCATATGAACATTGTCCTTGGGTTTAAACATAAAGACATAGCTAAGAATTCTTAAAACATAACAAGGATAGGCAAATTAAACAAGTCTAGAAAGAGTGTTCAATTTTAGAGCCAAAAGGGGGAACCCAAACTGCTTTTAAGCAAGTTTCTTTCAGCAGTAATGAAATGCAGAATGTTCTGACTTTCTCTTTCTTAGGTCATGTCTCCTGTCAAACTCTTAGAGCCATTGAAATTCTGAAAAAAGTCTAGAACTACTGAGCACTGGATATCTCAAATACCTGTGAAGGAAGCATGAGCTGGGTATTCATGTACCAAGAAGCTTGAAAGGGGGGCAAATATAAGTAACAATTTTGAGTTAGTGCTTTACATTTATGAGGTGTTTTTACATAGAGTATCTCATTTGATTTTGGGGGAAAAGGAAACAATAAAATCAAATAAATGAACAAACAAAGAAACGTTGGGAGGTGAAGAAAAACAAGTAGGATTAGTGTTCTGATTTCACATTTGTGGAATTTGAAGGTCAGAGAGGTTAAATAACTGTTCGAGGTTCTGTGGTTTATTAACAACCCTGGGCTAGATTAGCCTACAGTTAGATTGCCTCATTCAAGATCTGAGTATAGTTGCATAATTAAACTGTTAATTATTTTTTTCAGTTTGCACGTCTGAATACACAAGAAAGATTAAATCCATCTAGATTTACTCTGATAATTTTAGTAAGTAATAGTGTCAGAATTGTGCTGCACTATTAAATTTAGGCCAGGTTAAAGGAGTAATTGTTTTAAAGTCCTTATATTTTCACTGGAAGTTTATAGATATTAATGTTGCTAACAGTATAGTGCAACGTTAACTTTGATCTTGGTTTTTAAAATTGTATTATGCACTTTCCTAATTCTTACATTCCTGGTCTCTTTGTTTGATTTTATCTGTTTGTGCTTCCAGACCAGAAAACTAAATTTTTCATTTTAATAGTAAAACAAACTTTTAAGTGATATGTCAAAAAAAAACTGATTTGGTCCAATTCTGTAAAAAAAATTGTTTTATTTTCTTTTTGTATTATATAAAATAGAAAAAGTAGATTAGTGAATCTGAGAAAGAAAAAAAAAGACATCGAAATACTAATCTTAGAATGTATACTTCAGGCTTGAAGAATATTTTCTAGGAAAACAATTGATAAATATTAATTTCTAAATTTTTATAAAGATTTTCATTGCATATTATGCACATGTGTGTGTCAGTATGCATATGTGTATAATTGTTAGTCAATTTGGGAGTGATTTGTAAATAGCTATAGTTTCAAATATTCAGTGATATAATTATGTCTGGCTGCAGTAAGGCTGCATATAGAGCCCTGTGTATCCCTCACTCATCATGAAGCATGTCAAATGCAATGAGCAGTAGAGCATAGCTGGCTTGTGGAAACTTCTCTCCCTTTTCTCTGCTTCACTGCTTCCTGTCTTGACCCAGGAAAGATATACCAGCATTTTAACATCACACTTAAACTATCAAACAGTACAAGTTATAACCCTAATCAAGTTGAGAGTAAAAAAGAAGCTATTGTTATTTTGGTTCACAAGTCAGAACTGATTCATATTTAAAATATTATATTTGAAACACTTTAGCAATATTAATATAAAAGTCCATAAAATAATTATTATAAAGTGTTGGAGGCCCACATTTTAAGTAATACAAAAATGTTGATATAGTTCAACAAAATTCTTTCATTAAGAACAAAATCCAAGTGTTAAACATGTATAAGATATAGCTATAATTTACATTTACTATATTACACTGAATTTACACATAAAACATCTATATCAAATAAGGAACAGTGAATTTTCCCTTTTGACGGTATGAACCCTGTTGAAGAAATATAATTAAAAAAAATTTACTCCTAAACCAGAAAAACCTCTATAAATAGAGAAGTGAATAAAAAAACCACATTTTTTTCTATTATTGAGTAGACAGTAAACCAGAATGTGATGTGCATCACAGGCAGTCTGCTAACATAACTGCAGAGACAGAAGGAAATCTCATCCTCTTGCACAGCCAAGCAGATACAACCACTGCATACATGTTCTCAAGATAAACAGTAACTAGTGCTCAAGGAAGAGGACTTGACAGCACCATTTACTGCACAACGTTCATCCTAGAATCACCTAGTGACTGAAGTGGCCATCTGTGTTTGCTAATTGGCTAATCCAAAGGAAAAATAAACCGCTCACATCTTTATGACAGAGGTAGCTTTATAACCTGGAATGAAGCACCCATTGAAGTTAGCTTCCTACTTTCACTAAGAAACTGGGAGAAACGGGCACTAACCTCCTTGATTACATTCCAAAGAGAAGGTTTTCAGGACTTTTTGGAAAGACATTCCTGGCTGTTAAAGCTAGAAAGGAGCTTATTTAACTTTGAAAAAGATTTCCATACATTTCAAAAAGAGAAAGAAATTAAAGTCGTTAGTATTCTACAGTAAATGCTCCAAGGAAAGGAGCGGGGATTCTCTTTTATTTTCAATAGGGAGAATTAAGCCTCTTATTTTTTATTTGTGTTTGTTTTTATAATCCATGTAGATTATGTACCTACAGAGAGATTAGGTTTCCAATACATTCTATTAAATAATGCCATATGAAAAGCTCATTTTTAGGCCACTTTTCTCATAGGTGAGTTTTTACTCTTGGAAAAACCTTATTTACTTTTACTAACAACTACTACTTGTTATTAGTAACTACTAGTAACTCTAATAACTATTCCAAATTTGATGGTGATGGTGGAGGAAACAGGTGTCATGCACAGTGGCAGTGGATATTGCTTTCAACAGGCAAATGGAAGCATCATGCTGAATCTGCTCTTCTATTATTAAATAACATGCTTTCCTCTGAGACTCTTTCTTAAAGGTTGCATTTTAGCCTATTATGCTATCTAAAGGATCTGCTTTTCCTATCATCTCCTTGCCCACCTTATAGTCTGTTTACATATGTAGGTATGCATAAGATTTCAGCAATCACTAATGCAATTCAGTGCCTCTTTATTCATTGCCCAGAAAGGAGGAGAGGGGATTTGCATTGAGCTGGAAGTACTAAGCCCAAATATTATAAACATTCATACTATTTTTAAAGGGAATATTTATTTGCTTTAAATTTATAATTCAGTTACTTAACTTAAAAAGTTAAGCCCACAATGAGGTGAGTTTATTATATAATAGTTAAATTGAGCTGGCTATGTAATAAAAGTTTACATTCTAATGAAACCTGTAAAAACAATTATCTTTCAAGACTTCAGCTTCAGAAGACTTATATCAGTTGTGCTTTAAAGTGACATCTTCATTTATGTGTGTGTGAAATTAATGTGTGTATATGTAAAATTATATATATTTCATATATATAGAATGGCTGTTCTCTAACCCATAGATTACCAATGTCCCTATGATACTCTAAGTTAATTTATTAATAATATAAAATTTTAAGGCTGGGCGCGGTGGCTCACACCTGTAATCCTAGCACTCTGGGAGGCTGAGGCAGGCGGATTGTTTGAACTCAGGAGTTCGATACCAGCCTGAGCAAGAGTGAGACCCCATCTCTACTAAAAATACAAAGAAAGTATATGGACAGCTAAAATATATATAGAAAAATTAGCTGGGTATGGTGGCGCATGCCTGTAGTCCCAGCTACTCGGGAGGCTGAGGCAGGAGGATCACTTGAGCCCAGGAGTTTGAGGTTGCTGTCTGCTAGGCTGATGCCACAGCACTCTAGCCTGGGCAACAGAGTGAGACTCTGTCTCAAGAAAAAGAAAAAAATTAAAAAAAAAAAAAATATAAAATTTTAGTACTTTACCAAAGAGACTATACTAGAGGAATTATTTTTCATAAATGTTGCTATGTCCTTCAAACTTTGAAGTGGCCGCCAATATTGATGGTGTTTTCTGATTTCTAATTCTATATTACATAGTATTGAGATAAAAATCAGAGAATCTGTAGCCCCACTGCCTTAAAGTCCTAGTTCTAATAATTATAACTATTAGCTCTATGACCTTGAGCACAAGTTACTTAAACTTTGTTATGTCTCAGCTTCCTCGTCTCTAAAATGAGTATAATAATCATAATTTCCTCATAGGTAATTGTCAGAGTTCAGTGAGTTAATACACGTAGAAAGGGAAAGTGAGATGCCAAGAGTAGACAGTCTGTGAATTTTGAGTTTTAGCTACTGTTAATACTTTAGAGATAACTACCACAGGCATTGTGATCCTAAACTCTGCTTCTGAAGTTCTTTTCTCCCCTTTAAAACAATAAAAAAGACAAAAAGAAAAATCTCTAGTAATCACATATTCTTTAATTTTACTAAAAATTAGAATCCCATTTCCTTCATCTTAAAAACAATATGAAACAAATATTTTTATTGCATATCATGTCTGAACTATGTTATAAATTAAACATATCCTGACAGCCTACAAATAAAACAAAAAATTACGTTAAGATATCCAAATATCATTTCATATATTCTTGATTTAAAATGGTAGCTTTAAAACATTTTGACTACAGAACACTTTATTTATTATATATGAATTATTATGCATATCCTCAATATTTGGGGGGCTAGAAGGGCCCATTCGCCACTCCCAGCCTGCCTCATAGGACAGTTGCTGCCTTTCATGTTGCTACAGAATCCACTAGTCTAGCAGAATTTGGTCACCATGCAGTGCAATATATCACTAAAATTTACTTCTCCAATCTAACTGAAACTTTATAACTTTTATCCAATATCTCCCCCTTTCCCATCCATTATACACAATTATTTGTCAATTAAAAATAAATAAACAAAAATAAAATGCACCAAAATACACAAACTTATGTTTGTATCAAATGAAATAATTACCAATTATTCATATTTATCAATTTACTCTCTTTTTGATACTTGCTGCTATCAAAAATGGCCATGTTTTATAGTTATTTTAAGAGTACCATATGTTTGGTAAAACAATATTACTAATTAGAATTACAAAATGCGGGAGAGGTCAAACAACCAGAGATGTCATATCTCATTGGAATGGAGTAAAGAGGGAGTATACCACAAACTAAGATATCAAAATTCTAAAACTAGCATTCTACCAGGATGTGTTTTGTTATGTCAAACAAAAAAAGCAACTCCATCAATTTGAGGGCAGCCCCTGCCTCTTCCTAGAAACCAGCAGAAAATATTTCAATTTAGCTTATCCAACCCCCTGAAACAATACTTAAAAAGGGGTGGGGCGGGGTACATGATGTTATGAATAGGCCCAGAGTCACAGATTTATGTGTTGGGAATTATTTTTCTGTACTGAGTCTAATGTTTAGGTGGATCTCTGTTGAGTCCTGAGTACCTATTAGGTCAGCAAACTATAACCTTCCACCGACTCTCCTGTTTCTCTTGCCTAATTTACATGCCTATTTATGACTTTCTTTCTTGTCCCTCTCTTGGGTTTCCTCTCAATCCTCAAAAACCATTAAAAACCTCTATTTTTAGGGGATAAATGCACTGTGTACCCCTTAATTCTTGTTTTTTATCATAATCCTGATCCAATAGGAATAAACGTCTCCTGTGATATACCTATTTAAGGAATGTTGTGGCTATACCTCACTCACTAGAACAAATCCATTTGTTTAGAAACTTTGGACCCAGCTCAAGCCTAAGTTTGCCATACACATTAAATATTAATAATGTAATGCAAACTTTGGATAGGCGCTAGCTGTTCATTTTTTTATTTCCATCTGTCTTATCTCAAAATACCTCTTTCTACAATGACCTGTGTCTTTAAAGACTCACCAGACTTCACAGTAGCCTTAGGTTTAATACAATATCATCTATCTCATGAGTCTATTATGAAGATATGTGAAATGATTTTGTAAGCATAAAATGGTACATAATAAAATTTAATTTGATTTAATATAAAATTTATAAAAATAACAAGTTCAAAGATATTTTATAACTAAAGAGAAACATAAAAACTATATGATGATTTTCTCATAAACCCAAATCAGTAAACAGTGATATTGACAATTTGGTAGCAGCAACAATCACATAAAATATCCATGTAATAACCAGAGGTGTCATACCCATTTTGCATTCTAGTGACATTACCCTGTTGGCAGAGATACAGTCTCAGGTAGAGCTTCAGGATCTGAAAATAATGGCTAACCACTAGATAAATTAAGCACATACCCAGGATGGCAGGCGATGACTGAATCTCACACATCAGATGTTTTCAGTCACACTATACATGAGTGATTTTTGCGTCACATCATATACATAGATTGTAACTGCAATTTTCTAATACAAAGGACATAGGTATCTAATAAACCCTCTAATTTTTCTTTTCATCTTGGGGACAGATAGAAAAGTCCTTAATATCAATGCTAATTTTAACAATATCTCACATTTTAAAATGACTTGTATCACACAATTGTAATAGCAAGAAGAACTGTGAACCAGAAAACAAATTGGTCATGGTTTTGTTATTGTCTTTCAGGCCAAACTCACCTTCCCTGAAGCCATTGCTCAGTGCTCAGTGAACTGATTTTATAAATGCTATCACCTTCTTTTTCCAATCTTGAAGAATCTGGAATGGACAGCATCTTCAAGGGTGAAGAGAGTTTAATAGATTTTAAATTGTTCTCAGATTTCAAGAAGCAGAGTTTTTCATTTGTTTTACATGGTCTGACACTTAAGGCTTTTATAGAACACATCACATGCATGTATGTGTGTGTGGGGGGGCGGGTGTCTGTTGAGATAAATAAAAATGTAATATGAAATAATTTGGTAAGACAAAGTGATCGTCCATCAGCCCACTTCATATCACAGTGTGTGCCTTAGTGTCTTGGGTTTGACACAATATCTATGTACCTCTTAAATCCTATAAGAAAATCAATTAAAAAAAGATACAACAAAATATAAAATATAATTCAATAAAACTCAGTTTATTAACATTCATTGACTATTCAATTTAGCAATTGTCTAAATGCTCTTTGGAGGATCTTTTTAGAATATTGCCATTTATTCTCTTTGTCCTTTTGGTTTTAACTCTTTCAGTCCTTAAAGTTCTGATGATCTGGAAATAAATTATTCTTTGACTTATGAACAAATGAAACTTGAAGGATAGATCGGAATGTCAGAGGCAAAAAAAAAAAAAAAGCATTGAATTGCCGAGGATTTTGGCCAGGTGTCCACTCAGAGTACATAATTACTAAGCCAGGTAAATACAGTAGGAAATAGAGGAGCTGAGACAAGATTGCATCCCCTCTTTCTCTAAGCCTAAGGTCAATATCACATAGCACCAAATGAAAGATCTTTTATCCTTCATAGACTGTTGTACCAGAACTGTCTTGACTTGGGATTTTCAGAGATGAATTAGATACAAGACTTTTTGAGAAAGAAAGTGAAATTTTGAATTCAGAAAACTCAAAGCACACCAAACCCAAACTTGGGAATAATTAATAATCAAACAACTATTTAGCTGTCAGAACAGTGCTAAACATACTGTGCAAATTCGCAATATATGTATTGACACATGAAATACCTTGATGTCTAAGAAAGAAATAACCAGTGGTTGGGATACTGAATCACTAATTATTGATAGTTCTTTTCTCACTGGCTATCTGTATGATCATGGGCAAATAATTTATTTGGGCTTCATTTATTTTATACATCTGTTTTAAAACTTTAAAAACTCAAGCAATATTAATCCTAGAACTGAACAGCTTTCTTAAATATATAATGCCACAAAAGTAAAATTGCAAATGTAAAAAGTTAAATAAACTTTGGTTAAATATAAAATATTCAACTAGTTACTGTTCATACTAAGGAAAAACAGCTAATGACTTAGAATTACCTTTTTCCCATCCAGAATTAGATTTAAATGTTTAAATAGACAAACATTCAGTTACACAAAGATAGGAAAGTTTTTTGGGTAGAGTTTGCAAATTATTCACAAAATATTTTAATGATGAACACTGAATCTTCATCAAAATCTGAGAAGAAACGTTCCACTTAAGACAAATGATAGTGCCAGAAGCACATAATATTTGAGAAAATAAAAATGATGAATGCTGTCTTGAACCCCTTTTACGAACCAGAAGTGTTGAAATTCGCAACTCGAATTCTGTTTGCTGATATGTGGAGTCAATAGTTTCCAAAATTAAACTTGGATTATTACTATTTGCATTACTAATAGAGGGGCAACCCTTTCTTTGGAAAATATTTAATGTATTTTATTTGGGGCCTGATTTATCAACAGGTCATATATATTGTATGGAAGCGTGCTTATATTAAATTAAATTAAATACATTGGATGGGTTCAGCACAGCACTATATTGTGTGAGTTACAAAAAGAGAATATGATTATGGAAAATTAGAAACATATACATGAAAAATTCTGAGAGAAAAATAATAATTACATGTGAACATGTGTGGCACAGTGTAGGAAAGGGAGCTGTTGATGTTGAATTTGGTAGCTAAGGAAGATAATATGGCAGAATGGATTGGTTGAGAAAAGAATAGAACTGGTAAAAACTGAAACTATATAAAAAAGGAAAAGTAGAAAAATAGTGTAATTATGATATATATTTCAGATGATGAGAGAATTGTTGAATGTTTTGTCATAAAAAATATCTGTGAGGAAATAGATTAGGTTTGGCAAGTGTAATAATTTTCTAGGCCTGCTGTAACAAATTATCACAACCTAGTAGCTTAAAACAATTGAAATGTGTTCTCTCACAGTTCTGGAAACTACAAGTGCAAAATCAGGTATCAGCAAAATTCGCCCCTTACAGAGAGCTCTGAGGAGAGTCTGTCCCATGCTTCTCTCTTAGCTTCTGATAGTTACGGACAACTCCTGGCTTCTCTGTATTTTTAAATCAGGGATTGGCAAACTATGGCCGGTGGGCCAAATCCAGCTTCCACTTGTTTTTGTAAAGTTTCATTAAAACCGGCCACATCCATTCATTTGTAATCACATATAGCTGCTTTAGCTCTGTAAAGGCAGAGTTAAGTAGCTGTGAGGAGGCCAAGTGGCCTGCAAGGCTTCAATATCTGGACCTTTACCAAAAATTATTAGACCCCGTTTGAAATCCTAAATTCTTAACTGCTGATGTCTCCCCCTTTTATCTCTGGTTCTTTGTTTTTCATACCCTTTGCTATAGCTCTCAGAATGTACAACTATATAAATATATATATCAGTGTATCAGTGTCATTATTTATATTGCTAAAAAGTTACACATATATAACTTTATGTAGACATACCTTTGCAGTTCAATAATTGACAAACTTTTTAGAAACTCTTCCGATTCTCTTTTGGCCTGAAATACATGTTACACCATTCATGTTGCAACCTAATCCCTGTATTTCTTGATCACCCATGTAAACTTTTAAAATTCAGATCAATTTTTCACATCATCTATGAAACCTAATCCTAAGGTAAACTAAATTAATCTCTCTTCAACCTATGCCCTTTCTGCCTCCCAATGCCTTGTGCACCATTATTTATCAGACACAGTGATCTCACCTAGTTTGTTGACATGACTATTCTGTCTTCTTTGGTCCGCTACTCAGTGCAGAACCAGGGGGCATGTTTCATTCTTCATATTATGCTAAATACATAACCCAGTGCCTATTTCACAGTTAGCACTCAACAAACGTTTGTAGGGTACATGCATACATATCTGAATAATAACTGTACACCTTTGGGGAAAAATACTTGCAGGGGACAAAGGTAATTTGCATCTATGTTATTGGCAAGGTGTTGCTCTTTCTCTTACCTTCCATACACAAACTTTTAATCTTCACAAAGTAAAAAACAACAGTCCTGAATTAATTTCTCATTCAGATTCCATTTGATTCTATATTTTATATTGTTTATGTTTGATATTGCTTTCATTTTCCTTAGTAGTAGCTTACATTGACTTGAAAGAATGAAACTCCATTCCTGTAATTTCTTTTTAAAAATATATTTTCTTCCTTTTTTTGAAATTGATTTCTATCCATTTTTCCTTGGACAACTCTCATTCCAAGAACTTAACTTTATTCAAGTCTAATTATAGCCCTGGCACTCTTGTTTCTCAGAGAACACATTACTGAATTTGCTGCTGAAAACAAATAAACAACAGATCTGCAGAAATTATGGTGTTGTAGAACAATGCTTTAATAGCTCACAATTGATTTTGTTTTCATTGTACATGTCTCTGTAGGAAATACAGAAAGATGCCCTATTACATTCTCAGTTAATAACTTCTTTTCCCAGTTTTGTTAGCTAGGTATTTTTTTCCTTCATGATAAAATGAGAAAAGATAGCTTGAGGATGGAAGCGAAGATATTGTTTAAAACAATAAAATTTTAATGGAATACTGTACAGGCAAAAGAATGAGATCATATAACTGCTCTAGTTCTTACCATTCCTATTAATGTTATGTATCTGAATCAAACAGGATTTTTTCTATTCCTCACTAAAAACTATCTTGGGTGAGAGTAAATTTTTTCATATCTACTAACATATTTTAATTAACACTATACAATTTTGGAAAGGTGAGAGTAAACATATATATTAAATTAATCAAATTATTTCACATTCCTAACAGGTAGGTAGATGGACACATGTACATTATCTCTTTAAAAATATTTTTCCATATTATATTCAGGATTGCATCTAAAGAATCAGATTAGGAAAATTAGCTCAAAAAGCAATAATGCAATTTATATGCGGTGAAATAGTGTAAGGAACCAGTACACATACCAGTCTGTCCTGCATGTTACACACACACACACACACACACACACACACACACATTTTTAGCAGTGTTTAAGATAGACAAGTATGTATTTTATAGTAATTCATTAGATACAAAATTAGAAAACACAAGGTTACTAAGAGTTTTATTTGTTTTTCAGTCTGTTATGCTGAATATCAAATAGCTAAATTCTGTATATTATATAATGAAAAATAAAGAGTAAATGATATGATATTGATTTAAAAGTTCTGCACTGCTGCATACAAAAAAAATTCATTTTGGTTATAAGTTGTGGCATCAATAAAAATCTATATTAGGAATAGTAAGAAGACAAGTATTAATTAAATAAGAAAATCATAATAAAGAAATTACAAATATACATGTGTGCACAAAAGCCACTATCTAAAAACAGAAAATTAAAATAAAAGTTCTCACCCGAACAATTATATGGACCTTAATTATATTTAGTTCTTTAGGACATTAAATTTCACAACACATACACATATGCACATGCACACAGAAACTTACAGCTCCCAGTATATGAACAAATCTGTGCACAATTTGTTTAGCTATGTTAGTCATACCAATAAAGCAAAGTGACTAGAGCAATGCATTCACAATTTCTATTTTTAAAAATGCCCTCACAATTCTTGTTTTCGTAGAAAAATAACTACTAAAGTAATTTTTTGAGATAGTCTTGGTATTTATAAATTGTATTTTGAATACAGTCAGGCAATGCATCCATTCAACCAAACATCATTACTCACATGGTATGCCCTGGACTGTCTCATAGAGGTTGGAGTAGAGCAGTGAATAAAAATAGGCAAAAAACATTATTATTACTGAGTATACTATTTATTGGGTGGAGACAGACACTAGACAAGATAAATATGATGTAGGTTAGATGGATATCAATGTTATGAAGAAAAATGTATTCTGAATAGATATTAGGAAGGGATGACATAGACATGTGTCAGTTTTAGCTAGAGTATAAGGGAGGGTCTTGCTGAAAACGCCCCAAAGATATGAGGAATG
The DNA here is from genome assembly GCF_020740605.2 of Lemur catta. Taxonomy (NCBI): domain Eukaryota; kingdom Metazoa; phylum Chordata; class Mammalia; order Primates; family Lemuridae; genus Lemur; species Lemur catta. The sequence goes on along the minus strand of NC_059132.1, from coordinate 89,048,992 downwards.
AACTTGGAGATATCTGTTGTAAGGATATTCCTGTCAGAAGGAACAGCAACACAAATTGCCCAGTAAGAGAGTGGCCACAGGAACGGCCAAGGGGCTTGTGCACCTGCAGTGGAGAGAAATGAGTGGAGAAGTAGAAAAAAGTAGGTAAGAGAGGTGGTTTGGGGGAAGAAGGTGGAAACAAACTTTAAGATTTTTTTCTGTGTTGTCATTTTGTACAAAATGAAACAAAATTTATTCTTATAGTAATAAAATATGATTTGTTTTGTAGTAAATCAGATTATGGGTTCTCCTTTTGTAGAAACTCTCTACCAGTTGCAGGTCTACATCACTTACATTTCTCTGTCCTGTTTTTCATTTCTGTTAGCGACATTGTGTGTGATCCACTGGTTTCCTTCCTACCAATCATGGAACTGAGCTGTATACGTTCAGATACTGTGGGCCACAAGAAATATTCTTTGGGGAGATTTTGAGGCTAAAAGTGGACCTACACTCATTTTGTAGTTCTCGTACCTTGTCACTTACCTGCTATCTCATCTTGTTGATCTTTGTGGCCAGCCCAGCAACTGCTCCACCTTACCCTAGATCCTCCTTCAGCTTCTTGGACTCCCAGGCCAGGCATGAACACGTGTAACTCTGTGATGAAGAGCCCTGGTTTCTCTAGGACACATCCATAAATTAAGAGGCAAAAAGAACTGATACATATTTTAGTTTGTCTTCAAGGAAAAAAAAAACTTGTGTTTGTGGATTCCAGCTTGTTTGTGCTATACCTACTTTACATCCATCTTTTCTCAACTGCCTGCTCCGTGGACTCCTAGGTGTGGCATCAGATCACACACAAAACAACAGCCTTACCGACTTGTACAACTACTTATGGCCAAAATTTTGACGGATACACTAAACAAGTAAAACATATTCATAAAATGATAGATATGGATAAATTGAAATATAAGCAATTTACTTTGAAAAGCAGATAGATAAATGATTGATATCATTTTCCAATATGTGATTGTTTGAACTTTCAAAGAACAGAAGCATTCTATGCACACATATTCCCAGAACAGAGGAAAAAAGTATAAATATTCTCAATTAACAAAAGCCTAATTTATTTTTAATTTTGATCCCAAATTCTTACATGTTGAGAATGAAGGAAGGCAGAGAGGAAGGAGGAAGGATACATGATTATACATTTCAATCTATGTGTAAAATTAATAAATTACATATTAAAATTTTTAAGGAAATAATATACCATCATCATATAGGTTTCAGTGCATGAATACAAGCATTGTGACATCTATTAGTATAATACTCATATGTTAAAATTGAAAACTATATATTAACTAATATATGTCAAGAGGGATGTGTGAAATCCCAACATGAAATATCAAATAAAAAGTTTTAATAAACTGGGAATCTGTCACAGGTCAGGGCCGATCGATATTCTGCTGGTACAGGCAGGAATGCTTAGGTACATTATCTGCTAAAAATACTGGAATATTTCCATGTCCATTCATAAGGAAGATAATATCTTCAATAATATCAATTCCCTCTACATGGTTTCAGAAATCATATAGAAATCGCCATTCTAAGAAATTTATCTTTCCAGATTTGACATTGAAGCTAGCAGTTCCACTGAGGCTATTTTATTTACTTCAGTTGTCTGGAGTTGCCTCCAGATTCAGCTTTGGGAGGAAAGGGAGACTGCCAGGACAAATGAAAAGGAATATATTGTATAAATTCTTGAGAAAAATGCCTAGGAGGAAAGCTTGACTTGGTTCAGATTGGGGTCCAAGGTGGCAGACAATTGATTGTATGATAACCTGCTCCTAATGATTTGTAACACTTGAAAAAAATTTCTAAGTATGAGACAATGATCCCTATGCAATATCAAGTATCAAACAAAAGAATCAAGTTAGAAGCTTATACTGTCTTTTTTTTTTTTTTTTTTTTTGAGACAGAGTCTCGCGCTGTTGCCCGGGCTAGAGTGAGCACCGTAGCGTCCGCCTAGCTCACAGCAACCTCAAACTCCTGGGCTCAAGCGATCCTCCTGCCTCAGCCTCCCCAGTAGCTGGGACTACAGGCATGTGCCACCATGCCCAGCTAATTTTTTTTCTATATATATTTTTAGTTGTCCAGATAATTTCTTTCTATTTTTAGTAGAGACGTGGTCTCGCTCTTGCTGAGGCTGGTCTCGAACTCCTGACCTCCAGCGATCCTCCCACCTCGGCCTCCCAGAGTGCTAGGATCACAGGCGTGAGCCACCGTGCCCGGCCCTTTTTTCTTAAACCTGTGAACTCTAAGGCCGGGTGCGGTGGCTCACGCCTGTAATCCTAGCACTCTGGGAGGCCGAGGCAGGCGGATTGCTTGAGCTCAGGAGTTCAAGACCAACCTGAGCAAGAGCGAGACCCCGTCTCCACTAAAAATAGAAAGAAAGTATATGGACGGCTAAAAATATATATAAAAAAATTAGCCGGGCATGGTGGCGCATGCCTGTAGTTCCAGCTACTCGGGAGGCTGAGGCAAGGAGGATCGCTTCAGCCCAGGAGTTTGAGGTTGCTGTGAGCTAGGCTGACGCCACGGCGCTCACTCTAGCCCGGGCAACAGAGCGAGACTCTGTCTCAAAACAAACAAACAAACAAAAAACCTGTGAACTCTAGCAAGTAACCATCAAGCACCCCCCGCCCCCCGTGATCTGTGACTGATCTGTGAGGAGGAGACTTGTTTGGACTCCTGGACTTCCTCTGTCAGCCACACCCCACTCTTCCCTCTAGTGGGAATGAATGGATCTCACTGGATGAGACCTCCTGTTCCTAGCCAATGGCATCACCCTTCAGTCCCATAAAACCCCTCTCAGACACCTGAAGAATCTTTACTGTCAACTTAATAAGCAAGACCTTGGAAAAGTTTGGTGTATTACATCATGGCTCATTTAGCCAGTGATACCTTGTGTCAAACAGAATATCATGTCACCAATTTCTAATAATCAATAGAGTTTAAAATTATTAACATATTTTGATGAATGAGTCATACTAAAACAATTTGATAGGGAATTTAGAAATGTACATAATATGATGTTTTTAGAGGTAAAATGGCAATATTTTTAAAATTTTATAAATATACAGACTGATTTATTGCCTTAAAATACTCTTATCAGTTATTAAATATATTGAATATCACACTTGTTACAATGTTGTAAAATTTATATGTCAAACCAGCAGTTGCCCCAATACTGAAAGATAACTAGAGATATTTTTACCAAAAATCATGGAAAAACAAATGATTTCTAGTATTACTACATTTTTTAAATTACATCTTAAATTCTAGCCTTTGAAGAATTTAAAAATATAAGAGATAAAAATAGGGCAGAAATGTATTATTTACAGGTGGTATGGGTGAAATATATAAGATAGTCTACTCAAATGACAAGAACTTATCCTACATTTTGCTGATAAACCTATTAGCTTTCTTGTGTGTCATTAATAGTATCATAATTAGTTAAAAATAATGAAAATATATTCCATCTGGAATAGCAAAATTATAATACAATAATTTTAAAGCCATAGCACTAATAAACAAATCACAACTGTCCTTTCGAATAAAAAGTATACTTCAAAAAATTGAGAGCAAATTTCTGGATGAAAATACTGAATGTTTTAAACATGTTAACATTTTACAAAGTGGTTCATGAGTTTAATATGTCTCATTATTAAAAGAACTATAAAATATTAGCAAAACAAAGTTACATTTATAATAAATAATTTACATTTATAATAGAAGAGAGACCAATAGAAAATTTAAGTAAAAGAAGGTTTTATTAACCCAGGTAATTTAACACCAGAACTACGCTACCTTATGTGAAATGTTTGCTAATATATAAGCAAATGGAGAATAAAGTAAATATAGATAGCTTTCTATAAATGAACGAAAACTTGCATAAATTCATAGCAATGTTAATAAATTAAATAACAGAAGAATATTTTGAAGATATCGGTAAATGAGTAAATTCACCATTTATATACAGTTAAACTCATTTTGAAAAATATTTAATGAAAAATCAATCCTTAAACTGCCTAAATGTTTCTTCAGTGAATATGTATTATAACAGTTATGAATATACTGAATAATGAATATATATTTGTAGACACCATAGATACATTTGTATATATAATTAATATAAAATATTCATATGTATAATATATAGAATTCATATGTGCACATGTCATATAATGCATTTGTAAAGTAATAATAGGCATTGTAAAAGTTAGAAAACTACATACGCAAAAAACTTAAATTTTAATAAACATTTGTCTATAAAATAATTCAGTTAAATATGTGGGAGGTACACCCTGCTAAAAATCTAATTATCTGTTCATATCCATCCTTCCATCCTTCTCTCCATTTATCCATCTATAGATCCCTCTATATATTTATCTAACAAATTAACTGCATCATAGTTGCTTAATAAAATCATGGAAGACATTGTCTTTTCCTTCCATTATTTACTATTTATTTAAAAATTTATTCTTTCACTAACCGAGTGTGTGGGAGATAAGTTTTAAAAATTTGACTACAAATAGAAAGTAAACATTTAGCTGTTTTTAACCAAATTTTGTTACAAATGATAGATAAATAACAGGGTATTTATTCAGTAACTAAAACATTTAAAATAACTATTATTTCTCATATTTATGGCTACTTTTAGCAAAAAGTTTTTGATATGAATCATCTATGGGATTTCCTAAAGGTGTTCTCTTTTATGCCATCCTTGTTCCAAGCCCTAGGAGAAATGTTATCTTTTAGTTGAGAAAGAACTGCAATAATTCTTAAAAGAAATATACAATGCTTCTCTTGAACCAGATACAGTAGTAGTAAAATTTCACATGGATGTATGTCCTCGTTTTTTATTTAAATAAATTATGTTTCAGTTCTTCTGCTATTATTAGTACGAATTTGTCTGTAATGAAGCACATCTTATACTGCCACATATGACATTGAAACAATATACATTAAATCTGTACTTCATAATTCAAACATATAGTAATTTTATAGACAAACACGCTGTGTTTAATGAAGACATATAGTCTACTCTTCCATAAACCTATGTAGTCATGACATAACTACCAGCTATTTAGTCAATTATGAGTCTTACTTAGAAAATAAATAAAAAGGACAACTAAGTATACTAAATAAAAATAAAATACATGTGTGGATCAAGTAAAGACTAATTAATCTAAGATTTTAATTTAATCCAATGGTTAATACACATCAAAATTTGTGTCTCATCTCTCTCAAAACACATTATATTTTTTATGTGAATTTTTAACCAATTCCACATTCTCATTAGAAACAAAACATGGAAAAATGTGCTATAACTTCACTGTTAAATACAATTATGTCCAAATTTCTTTTATGGGTGGAAAAAAATATAATTTCCTTTTACTATAGAATGGAAGGACTCTGGAAAATTAATCAAAACATCCTGACTTAATTTCTTAGCCCATCAATACAAATTAATATAAAATATTTGCCCATGAATAAGAGCATTTGCCACCTATAAGGCAAATAATAACAAAGCTTCTCTAGTAGATAAAAATAGAAGAGAAAGTGAAAAAGTGTTGTTTATATTTAGGTCCCATTGTGTTATAAGACTGATGTAGAAGTTTATATTTGATTAATGGACATCATGCCATAAACCAAATTCATTAAGCTCCTACTTAGTCACTTACTATATCCTGCTTTATATGATAGAATATTGTACTTTTAGAAGAAAATCGTATCTAGCTGACAATCAACTAGACATTTTGTTTTGCATTATATTTGTGGTTATGAATGTGGTCTTTGATGATAGACATTTGAGGTTCCTATGGCAGAGTTTCTGAAGCATTTCCCTGCATACTGTTTGTCAGTCCAGGCAATCCATTGAAACAGTTGATTTCCTCTTTGCTTAAACAACAAAAAACAAGACTTTTTTAAAGATTAATTTTATAGTGTCAGGACAAATATTTAGAAAATATATTATTTGAAATATCAATATAGCTGCTTAGAGATTAATGTACTTGTCATTGCAACAGCCTATAATTTCTTTGATTAATTTTTCAGTGCTCCAAAAGATATTATGGAGATATTTTCTTTGTAGCATGTCTACTGTTTTGGAACACTTATTGGATTACTTCAGAACACTACTTGTTAATACTAAGTAAACAGAAGTATTTTGATTAGATATGTTAAAGCTTGTTTTGAAAGATAAGTGATAAGGCAATAATTTCATATTATTGTTACTTTTTCCTTTGAAATGTTGCAAATTTATAAAAGCATAGCAAAATAATGCAGAATTTTTTTTTCATGAAATTAAGTGACCTTTACTTCTGTCCTAGTGAGGTTGAGGAGTAACAAATTTACACCCTTCTTTCAATGAACACATATCCTTATCACATTAAAAAAAGCAAGGAGGTTGACAGAGATAAATAGACAGACAGATAGATAGACAGACAGGGGTATTAATCTAGTCTCTCTATATATCACAATATGTGTCCACTAAATCAGAATTTGTGAATTCCGTCACACAGTCAACCATCCAAATTACTGTGAGCATCTGTTTATTTTTTAACCTGCTTATAATAAGTACAATTAACATAACTTTTGATAGTATTCCTTTGGTGTGTGTCTATGAATGTATGTGTATACATATTTTGGAGTGTATTTTTAGCTTTGTGAAAATAAAAGAATTCTGGATGTTTTCTGTGATTTCCTATCAAAAGGATTATAGTTTATGTGTCATGGAACTTACATTCTAACTAGTAAACATCAGATACATCAATTCTCATAATTTCAGGTAGTTGTGTTTTATATAAAGTCACTATAAATACTGAATTAGGAACATTGTTTCTAAAATAAATACAGAGTTAAGTTCATGTGAGCCTATTGTCACATTTCTGAAAACTGACCAATATAGGCCGGGTGCGGTGGCTCATGCCTGTAATCCTAGCACTCTGGGAGGTCGAGGCAGGTGGATTGCTTGAGCTCAGGAGTTCGAGACCAGCCTAAGCAAGAGTGAGACCCCATCTCTACTAAAATAGAAAGAAATTATATGGACAACTAAAAATATATATAGAAAAAATCAGCCATGGCACATGCCTGTAGTCCCAGCTACTTAGGAGGCTGAGGCAGGAGGATCGCTTGAGCCCAGGAGTTTGACGTTGCTGTCAGCTAGGCTGACGCCACGGCCCTCACTCTAGCCCGGGCAACAGAGCCAGACTCTGTCTAAAAAAAAAAAAAAAACAAAAAAAACTGACCAATACATAACCTGTTTTATGTACGCTTCTGTTTAAAGATACCTCCTTTAATATATATTGCCAGTGGATTAACACTAAATTCATGACCAACAGCACTGTAGCTCAAGCCTGAATTAATGTTATCAAATGCACGTTTTTTCTGTAAGGCACATCACAACCTTTTAGCCCCTAAGTACACTAGACAGCACTTCAACACCATGCTCCAGGATCATTTTAAATAGTTAATTTGCCAACAGAAAACCCAAAATGTGAGAAAATGTAGCACTGAAAATAGCATGAAAAGGACACTTGTTCACAGTAGGAGAACTGAAGGGAAAAGGCAGAGTGTTGCCTTGCTTTACTGAGAACACGCAAGTCGGGTGACTCAAATGTTTTGGCTCTCTGCTTAGGCCCAAGAATGATTTTGGGCTTACAAATAAATTTTAGTCAGTAGATGAATTAACAAACATGGAATCTGAAAATAATGAGGATTGGCTACACAAGATTAGAATTCGGTAAATCCTGAAGATTTATTTTTTAAAGCAGAATAGAATGAGGGAGTTTGTGAGTTCTGAGAAAAGCTGTGGTTGTTATTTCAAACAGGTTAATCGAGCATCCTTGAGAAAATAAATTTTCAATAAACATCGGGAGCAAATGAGAATAGGTATTTGATATCTGGTGTGGAACATTCCAAACGGAATAAAAATAGCCAATGTGAAGCTAGAAGCATGCCTGAAACATTGGCAGAACAGCAAGGAGGTCATAACCTTTGAAAGCAGAGAAGCGGAGGGAGAGAGTGGTAGGGCAGTGGGGAGAGGAAGAGAGAGAGGGTGATGGAGAGGGAGAGAGAGGGACAGGGGGATTGGGAGAGAGGGAGAGAAAGATGTTGCCGAGGAGGTCAGGGGAGTAATGAAGAACCAGTTCCTGTATGTCTTTTGGGCCATTATGAGGATTTGTGCTTTTACTTTGAATAAAAGGAGAAGTCATTGCAGGACTGACTTACATTTTAAATCAACCTCTCTGGGTATTGAATTGTGAATAGACAAATAAGAGGAGGAAGGAGGGATGACAGTCAAAAGAAAAAGCAAAGGGTACGTATCAAACATTCTTTGTGTTACACGGAAACTAGGGACAAGAAAAGAGGTGGCTCAGACCCTAATGCTAGCAGCGGGTGTGTTGCAAACTCATAACTCTTCAGATACATTTTTAAAGTACTGAATGTGGAGCATGAGAAGAAATTAAAGCAAACAATTTAAAAAAAAAAAAACACGAAAAAAAATAGATTAAAAAAACCAGGAATCAATTGTCTCTGAATATTTTTGACCTAGGCAACTAGAAGTATGATCAGCCTTGTGATGATTTGATACAATGTTTTATCTTGATAAGATAAAACATTATTTATATTAATAATTACATCAACCTAGAACTAAACTTTTTATGTGAACAAAATAGTTTTTGGAATCACATTTTACATGCACATAGTTTTCCAATAATGTGACAACTGTATAAATATGGAAAATAATGACATGACAAAGAATTATTCAATATTTTCAAAAACTTACATCACCAATGGCAAGGCCACTCTTGATATTGAACTACTCATATAAGTTGCAGCTGTCTATTTAATATGATTCAGCAGTCTGTGTCTTCTAGCAAAAGGATACTCAGGAATTTGATTATTGAAGTACATATTATTTTTATCTTAAATTCACTTTTATGTTTTTCTTATAATACAGTTAGGGCATTATATTAATTTTGTAGCTATCTGTGAAGTTAGGTTATAGTTTCCCTGGTTATCACTGCACAATAATAAGTTCATGACAATATATGTGGGAGCAGGTTTGATAGGGTTGAGAATAAGTGGTGTAACATTTAACTTGTTAAAGTTCATATTTGTGTTTCATTGTTTTTTCCCATCAGATACATCTAATCCCCATACCATCTTATAAGGTAAAATATGATAATAACAATTAACTCTCTGCTATCTTTTCCTGAGTGTCTTCTGGCAATCACTTCATATTCATTAATTCTCTCAACACTTCTATAGAGTACTGAAGGTACTGAAGTTGAAAGAGATGATGTCTTATCCCAAAAGCACAAGGCTAATAATCATGAGACGGGACTCAGTTTCTTGTCTGCATCCTCTTTCGGACAGGGACACTAAATTTGTATGCTTCATACCACATATGAGAATGCATTGTGCTAAATACTTGAGTATAGTTATTCCAGAAAATATTACTCAAGCTTGTTTTCATGGAAAAAAAATGGGGCATGGGCAATGCTAATACTCAGATTGAAACAACTCAACACTATGGCAAGTGAAGGCTGTCTCACTCTCCAACTCTTGGAGATATCTGGTCTGGGTCACCTGTTTTCTCTCCTGGCATGTCCACGAGCAACTGTACTGCAGTCTTTCCTTCCCTGGTCTCAGCAGATGGCAGGCCTTGTGTCATAGGCTTCGTACATGAGGTGCCCACAAGAATACTTCATATTTTTGACCATAGTGAAACTCAGTCACAAAAGAAAACTCAGTTAAATAATGTATTTCTTAAATAATGTGAAATCATTAAATCTGAGTAAGAGGCAATTTTTGGAATGAAGTGGTCAATCTATTAAAATGGTTTATCAATTCTGCTCAGAGGAATGTTACAGTTTTAATTACGTATATGACATACTGTCAAGGCTATGGTTAATTTTCTTGAATATAAAATTGCAAATTCAGTCACAATGAATTTGGAATATGATTTTCAAAATGGATTCAAAACAAATATTGTTATCAATTTTTAGTAGCTAATGGATATTAGTTTGACATATTATTTTAAAAATCAGACTTTATGTATATAAATCCAAAATTATTATTTTCAAAAATTGCAATGGAAAGAAACTAATCTCTGTACAAATGCTAATATTGACAGACATATTTAGTCACATTTCTTCAGGTAAAACAAGAAAATGCAATCCCTAAATTTTTTTCATATTTTCAGTTTGGAAATGACAGTAATTGTAAATCTTGTTGACATGATAGCCCCATCTCCTGGCAAACATTTAAGCTTATATTTGAACAGCCAACACTCATTATCTGTTACTCTGGTTTCCTTTTCATCTGGGGGAATACATTATTATTTTTGTGTGTGTGGCGGAGTCCTTCTAACTAATGGGTTCATATTACTAAGTATGAAGAAGATGCCTACATTGCTTACATTTATTAATAGCATGCCATATTTTTATATTTATATAGTCTGTGAAAAGCAATTGTTTCTTTTAAAAGGAAGAACACTTAAATATCTTAGGATTACTAGTAACATGAATAGAGTGATTCTGACAGGGTTTAAACTAAGCAAAGGAACCTGTCTCTGCTCTTTACATCAGTTTAGCGTCAGCAATGACAGGAGTGTGCACTTCGTCTAACACATCCTCACTAGGGAAGAAGCTGCATCCAGCCTAGGATGTCAATGTTTTCCCATTAAAATGTATTTGATTAATGCCTTAGTATCATAGATCCCTTCTAATATAACTTAGCTCAGATACTAATATTTACCTGGAAATGCAAGGCTCAGGAATTCAGAAAAAAATAATTTCTGATAAGTCCATTTATTTTCTGTTGAAACTATTCACAATAATACATCTAATTGAATGATAAGAGTAGGATTGAGAGAACAAAAGAAAGATGAAAGATTATATAATCTTCCTGACCAGATTTGGCTGTAGATGACCTCTTGTTCTTTGTCTGATTTCCCATTGTTCCACAAGAGCTTGTGCAGAACAGAACAAAAATTCTTTACTCTCCATCATGTAGCATTAATCATGCCTCTTATCCCTTATGACATTGACCTACAAATAAATGGGAGTTAAAAACTGGAGCTCAAGCTCAAAAGTATAGTTTATGTAATGACAGTCTGAACATTAGATACATTAAAATACTGAATCTGTAAAAATCCCATGTCGAGAAGCAGTTTTTTGATATGGGACAATAATAAACATTTCCAACTTGTGAGTGATAAATTTTGATTAGGCTCAATTGAAAGTAATCTTCAAAATTTTTTTAGACTTATATTAAATTTTCCTCTTTATTAGTTGTAATATGGTTTGTCTTGACGTTTATTTCATCTGATATTACTATGGCCATATTAGCTTGCTTATGTTTAATGTTTGCATGAAACATTTGATATCATTTTACTTGCAAGTCATTCATGTCTTTACATTTAAAGTGCACCACATTTAAAGGAAGAATTGTATGTAGTTTATTATTTTTTTATTTTTTAAAAATTTGAGGTGACAATCTATACCTCATAAATAAATCATTAATTTCATTTATATCTGATGTAATTACAATGCAATTGGACTTATGTTTATCATATTTTATCTGTATTTATTCATGTATTTATTTAGTGTACCTTTTCTATTTACCTCCTTTATTTGTTCTCTTAGATTGATCAACATTTTTTAATTTTCTAACTATTTTTTTAATGGCTTTTCTGCTATATCATACTGTACTTGTTCCACAGTTGCCACTGGGATTAATTTATATATATTTATCTCAGTATAGAGTGATCTATTTTTGAAACTTGCAATTACACTTTTTTTCACCTTATCAATTACTGTTACAAGTAATGATTTCTTCTTTATCAAATAAAACACATCTAGTAGGATCTACTGATGGAGAGTTACCATGTAAAAGAAGCTACAACATAACTAAACTTTGTCATTTAAAAACAAATTTCATAATATCTAAAGTTCATCAATATTTTCTCCTTCCTCCAAAACAGTAAGACCATTTACTCACTTTCATCAGTATTTTAGTGTCATTTGGTTTTAATATTTCCTAAATTAGTCATAATTATTGCTACTCCTTAGAGTCAGTACTTGGTCATTATGTAATCAAAATAGAGTTTTAATATTAACCATTAGATAATTTGAAGATTCATCATCTTATGAAAAAATGCCTATTGTTTCAAAAAGTTGGTTCTCATAAAAGTGATATTAAAAGTCTAATTCTTTACAATCTTTTTCTCTCTCGGTAATTTAAACTAAAGCATCTATACCTAATATAGTATGAAGCATGGAAAATATGTAATGAGAGTATTTTTTGAGCTTTATCTCATATATTTGTGAATTCTAGAATTTAGTCACAGGTAAGGGTGACTGTGTTAAATCAAACTGCTAACATCTATAGCTACAGCCTCAGGATGACAAATACAACTGTCACTAACTGGAACGCTTCCAATAATGGCCCAAGAGGATTTACTATTATGATTCTCTGTAAGGCATTGTTTAGAAGTCTTGTTGCTGAGTATTATGTGCTAAGCAGCACAAATTCACATTGTGTATTATATATACTGTGTGCACTTGCATATATGCTCTTTGTATAGTGTAAATATATACAGTATGTACTTAGGAAAATATAAGAATCACAATGTGGAAGATTTCCCTCAGCCCCCCATACCCTAGCCCAGATATGTTGCAACCTGAGTCAATGATACATTTTCTCTTTGGGAATTCATTTACTCTTTAGTTATGATTAAGATCTAAATAAAAACAGGTAGCTGAACATTTTCTGTGACCTCATTCCTTATTTGCATATTTTTTCCTGAATTAATTTTAAACTCAGCTCCAAAGAAAAAATTACTCTTTCTGAGTTGTTAGTCAACGTGTGTTGCAACCAATTCAAGCTCTTCTAAATATAGCTCTCTCTTGCTTGCTGCTCTGCATCCACTTTCCAACCCTGCCAGCCCTGCTCTTGACTCAGGACGCTGGCGCACATGGGCTGTATCAGCAGGGCTCCCAGGCCCTCTGGCTTCTAGTTGGGTTACACCAATGATTAGCCTCACTAGGAAATCTGAAGGGTAAAGGAGAGACAGGTCAGGGAAATTATCCTCAGGCTCCCTCGCAGTAAGGTCATCGCTGTTGGCTGCGTTCCTTGACAGAAGATGACTAATCCTCAAAGTTATTTTTTTTCTTGTTCTCATAACCTCATCTTACCTTTATACATATAAAGGTAAGTAATAATATATATTGCTGCTAGTGCAGGAATATGCACTAACACTTGAGTTTCCATTATACCTAATTCATACCTTTATACTTAATTCCTATATAAATAAAACCTCTTCAAATTATCTTAATTGAAATACGTCATCTGTCTTTAGTTGGGATGCTGATGGATACATTTGCAGCCAGAATACATACTTTAGTATGTCCATGAAGATACAGCAAAGTGCTTGAAATCTAAGCCAATAGTCACCTAATAATTTTGTCAAAACCACACTGATAATGTGTTAACAATTACTGGGATATAATTATTAAATTCTCAGGAGAAGCCACAGTGCAAAGCACAGACTACTGTGAAAATAATTTTGCTGCATTACTAATAGACAAAGCATTTTTCAAAGAGTTACTTCAAAATTAATAATATAATTTATATGAGGGAATAATTATTGAATTTTAAAAGGTCATCAGCTGTGGTCAAGAGTTCTATCTAAGCTCACATAAGTGCATTTAAAAATTAGTTTAAACAATTACATATTTTCATTAATTACTGTGTTTCCTATGTTCAAAGAAATAAGGAGGCTGCACTACAAAATTTCTATTTAATTGCATTTTAAATAATGTCAGATTTACATGTTATCTCAACAGAAAAACAATACGGTATGAAAAGAAGAAGAAAAAAATTGTGTTTAAAATACATTTTATTTTATCTTCATGAAATATGTCACAGTAATTATGGAAATGGATTAATAAAACCTGGATAACAATGAAATTAAATAAAAAGAATATTAAGTATTTCAGTTGAAATTTGAGTGTATTATTTATTTTACTTTTCATTTAGTTATGTTTTCCAAACTGGGACCTAAGTACTAATTTATCAATTTCCCTTCCCCAGTTCCACATTGTTAATCACTCAGTGTGTGGAGTGTAGGCTCACAGGACCCGGGCGTTTGGCTCAACCGGTTGGTATATTTCTCTCAGGAAGCCAAAGATCTATGCCCAGTCCCGACAGGAGCCACTTAGTTCCACACAGGAACAATAACTACATTATGTATTTTTAATTTCAACATTAACTGGTAAAAGTCAAATTATTCATATACAAGCTTATCTTCATCTTTTTGCTTGAGAAACTAGTCTCTATTCCATTAATAAAGATAATAATAATACCACTAATAAATCATTTTAGCTTACCATTTTCCTGAATATAGCATTTTACCTTAAGCTCTGTCAAATGAAAGTTTCCCATTTTCCACTTCTGACAAAATTGGGGGTAAGGAGGTCATGTAGGCAACTTCCTGGATCCCTGCTGTGATGATGCTATTTCCAAACCATACTTCTTCACTCTTATGTAAAAGCATCTGTGAAGCTGACATTCATAACACAGTGCTAGATATCATATTCTCTTCAGTTTTTAACTGTTTATTTTGAAACATTTAAATTTATACAAAATTTATAAAAATATTATAAGAAAATTCTTACAACTTTTATTTATATTCTATCTATGTATTTAATAAACTTTTACCTGTATTCTATCTATCTTATCTGTATTCTATCAAATTTTACCAATTGCCCCACTGATGCTCCTTTTGTCTGGTTGGGGATCCAATCCAAGGTCACATGATGCTATTATTTGTCATTTTATTTTAAACTTCTTTAAGTTGATATAGTTTTTCAACCTGTCTTTGTTTTTTTTGGTTTTTTTTTTTTCATGTTTGGAAATTATTTCATAGTAAATCCCTCTACCTAAATCTTGTCAGCACTTTAAACTTGTTTGATCCATTCAGTGTCCTTGCTTGCCAAAACACCTATTTCAGATTATTTGAATATTTTGGAATGCTTGCCTCTATCATAGAAGCAAGTAGAACTATAACTCTGCAAGTTTATGATCTCCAAGACCAATTAGGTTACTAATACTTCCAGTCAATTCTTTCTCCTTTTCCTTCCAAGGAAATAGAAGTTGGCCCTATGGGCAACCACATATACATTACAGCAATCAAAAAACTATCTCTCCTTTCACATGCTTATCACCCTGTTTATGAGTGATCACTGCTTCTTTTCCAGAGACAAACCTTACCCTTGCTTTAATATCCCTGCCTCCTGGATAAAGATTATTGAGATACCCAATCACCAATTTAATATCATTTCAAATTCAGAAATACTCCCCTCTTTTTAAATATGTCTTTAATATCATAAAGCCCCTGCCAACTTCCCTTATTAAAATGTCCCTGGTTGTCCCCTGGGGTATGATTCATCTTGCTACAGCAAACTAAATAAAACGAACTTTGCTTCTATACAAATGGGTTCTGGATGAGTTTTGGGTGGGAATGGGGGGATTTCACACCATCTTGACACATTCCTTATTTTTTTAACCTTAATAAACTTTCCTCCTTTTAAATATCCCTTGTTCTTTCTCTCACTGTCCCTGACACTTTCCCTTTCCCCTTTGTTCATAAGATGCTTTCCTGTTTCGCAAAGGAAATATAAGTCTTTTGATAATAATTTTCCCTGACTGTATCATATAGAATGGGTTGCCAGGGCATAAAACTTGAGGTTAAAAAAAATGGTTAACATTTTCAAGCCAGAGAAGACAATAGTGTGGGGTAGAGCAGTAAGCCAGAGTTTCTGAGAAGTGGACAGAATTCAGAGAAATTAAGGAGGTACAATCATGCGATTACAAGCCAATGACTGGGCTCTTCACTCCCACTACAGATCCACAGGTTTGAGACAGGGTGAAAGAGAGATGAGGCACGGCACGGTGAACAGGACTTTACTTTATTGATACTAGATTGGACATTTTGTTAACTGAGTGGAAATTTTTCTTGTGACCGAAAGCGATGTTGCTCTACACAAGAATCATAAGGTCTGCTTAAGAGTTCTTTCTAAAGTAGTGAAGAAGAAATAATATATAGACTATGTAGAAAGAGATAGAAAAAGAAAATATATAAAGTTACTTTTTTATGTTTCGCAATACATTGAATTCAACTCATTCAGTTTGTTGCATATGCATGTTATTTTACTATTTCCTGATTTTTTTCATTTTAGATATTATCTATTGTCTTTTTACTGTGTAACATAATGCATGCTGTGGTGATGAAAAGACATCCCTTTCTATCACTCCCTCCCCCTCCACACATGTAGAAAACTCAAATATTCACACATATACAAAGACTTTCTCTGTGTGTTCCAAATTTTCACCAGAAAAGTATCTGTGAAAATTATTTCAAGCCTTGGATAATGAATTATTCCTCCCAAATGAATAGGGGTTTGCATCTTTCAGGCAACTAGGAAACTATTAGTCCATGGCCTTTTTAACTAAATTCATGGCTTGATTTTGTATTTATTTATTTTTTTTTTTGCATAGCATAGATAATATGAATTTGTGCTGCAAATCCACGAGGGCATGTTTATGATGATAACTTCGCATGAATAATTATTTTAATTCCTTGACTGTGTGATACCACTTTCATTGCAGTCAGCTAAGGTTGAGAGGTTGGACGTGTTTGCTTCCAGAGGGGATAAACCTGCAGGATCTCTGCAATAAGGGGTTTTCATCCTTTTTACCTTTTCCTTTGGTTTTGGGCTTTGCCTTTTATTCCCAGCAGCCTTGAAAACAAACCACAGCCTAAACTAGATTCTGTAAATTACCCCAAAGCAAACGTGGCTCTGGAACTCTGACGACCTCTGTGGCTTCCCATCTTCTCTTAGATTTTAGCTGAGTAAATACTATTATGCAAAGTTTTCAATATCTTTACTGAGAAATACCCATATTTCTTCCTAAAGCAATTTAAATTCCTTTTGTTGTTGTTGTTTTTACTATTATGGCCGGCTAAGTATGTTTCTTCAAAATGCATGCAGACAGCTACATATTAGAAAGAACAACCTCAGTAACACATTGATATTATTATGTGATAAATGACATTTAGCCTACAATAAATAATTTCAAGATCAGCTATCCAGAATGCATAATGCACAAATCTTATAAAAATCTCTTTAATATGTATGTATGTATATATACATACATATATATATATACACATATATATGGATGTGTATGGGTGCATCTGTGTATACAGATGCAAAAATATACACGTACCTATCAGTGGTAATTTCAACTTATAAATAAGCAAAATAAACTTTTTAAAATAACTATTCTGAGCACTTTTTATGCATTATAATCTTATAAGAGAGACTCAAATAAAAAGTCTCTAAATTATAAGCAAATCTTTTCAGAGAGTCAGTTTTAAATAGTACAGCTATATTGTAAACAAATGTTTCTTGAATTAGAATTTAAGGAGTTTATTTTGTAACACTTCCAATTTTTTCCTTGCTAATGTTGAAAAATAATATATTTTTGTTGTCACAATGTATTCATAAGAATACATTATGATATATTTATAGGAATAATATTTAGAAATGTCCCATCGGACCCTAGTTGTAGGGATTTCTTTTATTATTAAATGAAACCGTCTCTAGAATGTAATGGTCCATGTAAACAGTCAATCCATTAAATGTATTCAAGGAACCACAATAGAGTTAAATCTACAGATGCCTAGAAAACTGAATCTTATAGGTGCTTTTAGTAAAGATTCAGGCTCAATCATAATGGGCCAGGTTCAAAGGACCAGTATAAACACCAAATAAAAGTCAGTCTGTTTGCAGTATTAGTCAAAAACCACTTGCTTCTTTTATTCAGTTTATTTCACAGTGTACGTTCTTTCTTTTATGACTTTCATCATATTTCAGACTATTTTCCTCAGTAAAAGTTATCAGTCAATAAGCAAAATCTACTTTCTATATTCCTGGGTTTTAAAGTATAATAGAGAAACTACTGAGAAATGTAACTCCTTTGGATGTTTATCTATCAATGCTGAAATTAATCCTAAAGGTTATTTTTCCCAGTAGGAACAAATGTTTTATTTATTTAGGTTATACAATTTAAAAGATAAAAATAGCCTAGCTTCTTCAGTGTTTATATAGAATTCTTTTAAAAATCTCCTAACTGATAGAGAAGTCTAATTCTTTAGCAATACATGTCAGGTACATAAGTTCTCTACAAAAATAACAAAGTAAAAAGAAAGAGGAAGGAAAGAAGTGAGGAAGGGAGAGTGGGAGGGAGGGAGGGAGGGAGGAAGAAAAGGAGGGAGGGAGGAAGGAAAGATAGAAAAGGAAAAGACACAAGCACTTACCTCTGGGGCAATGAATACATGATTTGATGAAAAATTATTTGCAAAATATGACCACTACACAGAGTATTTTTGTATTACAATATTAAGATTTGAGTACTATATCAGGAAATTACAATATGGCACAAATGAATGGAATACTTTAGTTCATTTGTCATCTACTATGTACCCACAGTTTGAGAACTAACAGATGAAGAGTATGGAGATGAGACAAACTTGAACTTCTTCCCCGTCTCTAAAAGTATAGGAGAGGATATTTCTATATGCAGCCAGCAATAAATAAAAATGAGGTGATATACAAAGCCCTTAAAAAATATCTTCTGGCGAGGATGTGGAGAGACAGGAACACTCTTACACTGCTGGTGGGACTGCAAACTAGTGCTACCTCTGTGGGAAAGAATTTGGAGATACCTCAAAGAGCTAAAAATAGAAATACCATTCGATCCAGCATAGCACTATTAGGCATCTACCCAAAAGAGCAAAAGACATTCTATAATAAAGACATCTGCACCTGAATGTTTATGGCAGCACAATTCACTATTGCAAAGATGTGAAAACAACCCAAGTGCCTGTCAATTCATGAGTGGATTATTAAAATTTGGTAAATGTATACAATGGAATATTGATTATAAGAAAGGATGATGATCTAGCACCTCTTATATTTTCCTGGATAGAGCTTGAGCCCATCCTCCGAAGTGACGTATCACAAGAACAGAAGAATAGGCTCCACATGTACTCACCATCAAATTGGCACTAACTGATCAACACTATGGTGCTTACACAGTAGTAATATTCTCCAGGGATTAGGGGGTTGGGGGGGTAAACTCACAACTAATGGATGCGGTGAGTGTTGTGGAGGGGAAGGGAAAGCCTCTAATCCTCGCTTGGGTGAGGCAAAGTCATAAAATGTAACCAAAATGTTTGTACCCTCATAATATCCTGAAATAAAAGTATATATTATATATGTGTGTGTGTGTGTGTGTGTGTGTGTGTGTGTGTGTTCTGGTTCCATCCCCTGCTACCCTTCCAGTCTTTGACACACACACACAAAAAATCTATTCTATTATTCTGAAATAGAATCTCATTTTCCCTTTGAAGCATGCTTTTATCATGACTTTGTGCATTATTGTAAACAGTTTTCTCTGTAGTTTTCTTCTTTTCATTTTTTTGGGGGGAAGATACTAAGTGATATTTGATATAGAAGAGAAAATAAATAATTGCTGAAAAGAAAAGTGATAATATTTCCAGAGGAGTTTTTCTAATCTTGAATAATGAGTAATCAAGTAGAAGTTTGGAGTAAAATATTCAAAGTAGAGAAAAATTATCCCCAATTGGGGCCATGCTTCCTGCTTTTTGAACAAATCAGACACTTTTCTCTTTCAGGGTTTTGGGATTTTCTGTACCCTCTAGAGCAGCAAAGAACTGCATTTTCTCTTGGCTAACTCCTTCAAGTATTTCCTTAAATGTTACTCAGAGAAGCCATCCTATCTAAAATGGTAACTGTCATAAAACACTTTATGTTGCTTATTTGCTTTATTTTTTCTCCTTAGATTTATCACCATTAATAAATTATTTCTTTTTTAAAATTTGGTTTCATATTTATCTTCCATATATTCCACACAGCAATATGCTTAAAAATTAAAAGCTAGATTTGAAAAAATTTGTGAAGTACATTGCTGCTAATTTATTTGGTGTAAAAAAGAACTTAAAAATCAATAATAAAATATGAAAAAGTGAAAAAATTGTTAAGGACATGAATACGAAGTGCTCAGAGATTTAAGTATAAATAATCCATAAAATATGGGAAAATCTAAAAAATTCAGAAGTTAAAAATAAAAATTAAAAATGATATTATTGTCACGTGGTTTTGTCGGGCTGCAATCTGTTCTCAGTTCTCGGTGTGCTCTTGGCTGAAGAATGACCACACACACCAAAAGCAAGGCAAGTGGGAAATGTTCACTGAGGAAGGACAAGATAGGTTCACAGAGTAGGAGCAACATATATTTGCCAGAGACCAGGAACAGATCCTCTTTTATAACAAAATGGCCTGGTTATGGTGTGGGGTCTTGTTTTGTAGTGTCTAAGCTGGGTCATCCTCGTGGTTCAAACTTCACCATTGAACTACTTTGATGGACAGTTGAGAGTTATATGACTTGAATCTTACTACACATGCGGATTTTCCAAGAGCCTGTCTGAAAGCCCATTTTTGGGGGGTGAACCGCATTGTGGATTTAAGCTAATAACATGGTAATTAGCCTTAGGTAGTCCTAGGTCACCTTCTAGACTCCATTGTATCTGTGTTGCTTGGCATGTGGGCTAGAGAATCCTCTGCAATCTTTTGAAGTTGGCCCACGAAATTCTGATTTGTAGACTGGTAGAGTGTTCCCTCTTCCCCTAGATGTGGCAATTGCTTGGGTTACCCGTCTTTGATCCCAGGAGGGACCAGAGGTCCCTTGCTATCTACCTAACAGTTTCAGCTCCAACATACAAGAGAAGTCAGCACTCCCTTTCTTATAGCAAAATAAAAACTGGACAAACTGAAGTCAATCGTTTTTTGTTTTATTTTGTTTTGTTTTGTTTTGTTTTTTGACCTGCAAGAGGTATGAGGTCACTGGGCAAAACTTATCTGTAGAGACACATGAATACTGAGAATCACAGCTGAGGTCATCTTACCTGAATCAATTGGGAGCCATAAACTGGTAGGAACACTTAAGTGATAATTTAATGAAGGGCTGGAGGCTGAGTGTGCACAAGTTTGACAGTAGAAGCTCTGAGTTCTAATCCTGAGAGTATCCCTGACACACATACACATTTTCATAGGTTTTACTTCAAAAAGCCCCACAGATTCTCATGTTGAAGATCAGAAAATACGCCTCTCACATTTTGGGCAAGGAGATGAGAAATGTAACTATTTTTAAATACTCCCAGAAAGTTCTTCATAACAAATGCCACACTCCTAGGGAAAGTACTTTACCAAGACTTAACCTGGATTGGTGGAAAGACAGCCAACTCCCATCCCTTCTAGCATTGCTATCTCATCTAAGTGGGGGTGGGAAACAAACATTCTAGTTTGGAAGCTTCTAGTCCAGCATGTAAGGAAATTAGAAGTCATTGTTTCCATACATAAAACAAGAAAAAAAAAAAACTGAACAAGCTGAAAATCAACTCTTAGACCCATTAGAGAAGGGAAGTCACAGGACAAAGCACTGTCCCCAAAATTGGAAAGACAGCCAGATACAGAGAATGACAACTTATCAGAGCAGAATCTCACAAACAGAAACTTCTGTGGAAGCCAGTAAAGGGTAGGAATATCTAATCTGTAATTAATGAATTATCAGTGTCTCAGAATGGACAAGTTTGAGAGTTAAAAACTCCAGGGGGTGGGGGGCTGGTTTTGGAGATTTGCCCCTTGCTTTTGTGAGCTTTACTTCCAGGAACTAGGTTCTTACAGTGAAAATCAAAGCGAAATTCCCTCTTGCTTCTGGCAGAAAGAGGGGGAAAATAACCATATTGAAGTAAGCTTAGAGCATTCTCTTATTGACATGATTTGCCTTCAAAAGAAACTATTTTATCAGAGTCTAGCTAACTGGGGTTTTAACAAACTCTAACAGACCGAGGTGGGGTTGGGGGGCTGCAGGCAATACTCAACCTCAGCTCCTTCTAGTCTTCCTGTCTCAACTAAGAGTATGGCAAGGAGGTAGGGCTAAGAAGCACTTCTGCAGTTCACAGCCCAGGGATAGAGATTCGCTAAGACACTGAGACATCCTCATAGGATTATAGAATTCTTCTCCTCCCCCTGCACTTCATCACCACATCAGTAGGGCACCTGTATAACGACAGGGGAATGCAACTGAAATACTATCAAATTTCAGAGCTTATTTAAAAAGAAATTTCTAGAGAAACTCAAATACAACAAGGGAGACCAAAACAGGGACACAAGAGGGAAATTTAGCCTCTGACACCTACAGCTACAGCAGTGAGCACAGCTTAAGCTCCAGCCGATAAACATAAAACCTCACTAAAGGCATATGGATCACTGTTCCCTGACCCAATACGTCATATCCAGCTTTCAACAAAAACTTACAAGGCATACAAAAAACCAAAAATACACATTTAGAAGAGACAGACCAAGCATCGGAACCAAGGCTGAGACATGATAGACATATCTTAATTATCAGACCTAGAATTTAAAATATCTATGATTAATATTCAAAGGGCTTTAATGGAAAAAGTGGACACCATGCAAGAACAGACAGGAAATGTAAGCAGGGAGATGGAAATTCTAAGACAGAATAAGAAGGAAATGTTATAAATTAAAAACACTGTGGCAGAAACAAAAAATATAGATATTATTTCAGTTACAAAACTAATAGGCTTTGGTTAAAGCCTTTTGTGTAAAAGTTTGTGAATGTTGGACAATTTCTTCTAGACATTGGTTTTATTTTGGAATACAATAAAAATTGAGTAAAAAGGATTCAATCTTCTTTTATTGTGTTTATAAGCCTTAAACTTACTAATTAACATTATTTCTCTTCATATATATATATATATATATATTGTATATGTCAACTATTAAATGTTTGATTTGGCTCTAATATTGAATCAAAGTCTTTATCCAGCTCTGTGAGTACATGAAAAATATCTCTATGGCAAAGTTGTGATTAACATTACAGATTCAGGGGAATTATGGAAATGCATCATGCAAAATGCCTACTCGCCAAAATTATTCCATGACCTGTGCTTAGGCTGAGTTTTAAATAATTCAGTGATGTATTGGATGAATAAATTTGTATTGCTTGTTACCCTAAACAGTCACGCATTCACTTTTCTTTGCTGTTTTTAATAAAGCCTAGTTTTCTAATATTCATGAAATATTGCATTTCAATTAAATTACATAGGTTTTCAGAAAATAGTTTGCCCTAAGCTGTTTAGTCTTGACACCAACTGTCATTTGCTTTTTCTTTGGTATAATGCCCAAGGAGGCTTTGAGTACAGCTAACGCAAAGCACTGTCACTCTTTAATGAGATACTTTTTGATCATGTACAAACACAACACTGAGGATTAGAATAATAAACGCAAATAATATTTTGTTTGGGGGATATGATATATCAAAATATGCAAGAGGTTCAAAATACACTATTGCTAATTTAGTGGAAATTATAAATATGTACCGTCCCAACTTGCCTTAATTTCAAGCATATGTACGTAAACACATTAGATTGTCTCAAACTTATCCTTTGTCTCACACTCACATTACCTGTGTTCATGACACACAAATAAGTGGACAAGGAGACCAGGTGGCTTTTTGCATTAGACTTATTTAACATTTGAAAACTATGTACTGTCATGCAGCTTTTACATTTTACTAACCTGTTGAATCTGTCCTATATTTCATGACATTCATGCCTCAAATAGTTTTGATGTTCTCAGATTCTTTCTTTCTGAGTCATGGTTTTAGTTCTAGAATAAAAAAAAGCTTTCTGGAACTAGAAATATTAAATAGCAAGAATAATAATTTTGGTTTACTATGTCTGGTGCTTTTTATATATCCTATATGTAATTGCAATACACATACTTAATGAACTAGACTTATTTTGATAGTAGTATATTTTTAGTCAATTTTAGGCATAATGAAACTATAATCACCATCTGATTAAACAAAAGCAATACAAAATTGAAATGTGTGATGCTTTACACATGGAAAGCCATGAATTAATGGTATCTACATATAAATAAGCACCGTTCAATTATCTTTTTAAAAATGTTATTTATGATACCATAGAGTTTGATAGCTTTGGATCATTTCACATTAAAATTATTGGCATTTTCATAACAAAACATCCCTTTCAGGTATCCTCTCATTCGCCTAAGCTCTGTTCTATAAAGGCAGGTGGTTTCAGGCAGCTGGGATTTGATGCCACAAAAGAATTCTAAATCTACTCCATTGCGGTGTTCTTAGAAAAAGACACAGTCAGGATCTGCCACAAGAATTTTGGAAAGCATTTTCATTTTTACAAAAAGCACTGAAAAATAGGCCTATTCATTTACTTTAATTCTCTTGATCTACACGTAGCAGCCATTCAGATTAGGGTAACTTCAGATAGCTCCAGCTACTACACTACCATTCGTTCTCTTTTATGTACATGATTAGTAGACTAATATATGACAATATAGGCAAATACAGTGCAAAATAGTATCTATATAGGAATTTTATAATTTTTAAGGGAGATTTTTTTTTTAAAGATTACCTCATTAATGTAGATTGACATTTTCCTCTGCTCTTATGCAAAATCTCATTCTATCTCCAGCCACATAAATGGGCAGACTTCTAGTGTGGGCCCTGAGTTTCCTTCCCTCTGGTGTACATGCCCTGTATAATTTATTCTTTTTGAATGTGAGGGAACCTATGAATATAATGGAGTAGCAGCTGCCTTCATTGTTCTCTCATATGGCAAAAATGATGATATAGTCACCCCCATGACTATATTACAAAGACCCTTGTCTATCATACCAGACAGGAGAGATATTCTCCTGCTGGGTTTGAAGAAGGAAACCACCATGTTGTGAGAGAGCCACATAACTAGGATCTGAGGGTAGCCTCTAGAACCTGACAGCAAACCCCAGCTCACAGTTAGAAAACGGTGAAAGCCTTATTCCTACAACCGCAAACAACTGAGTTCTGCCAATAACTTGAATGAGCTTGAGGAGCCCAAACCTTAGATGAGAATTGCAGCTCCAGCAAACACTTCAGTATTGGTCTGGTAAGACTTGAATAAAGGACCCGGGTAACCCATGCCTAGTTTCCTTAACTTCAGAAACAATGAGATAAAGGTGTGTTGTTTTTAAGTGCTGATTTTATACTGATTTGTTATCCTGCAATAGAAAAGTATTACATAAAAGAGTTTTATATTTGAACAGATATAAAAAATCATTATAAATATTTTAAAGTATTTTTCAATGTATAAGCAATTTTATGTTTTAAAGTATCTGAAATTGTACATATAAATTATAAGTAATATACATTCAAACATATAGCCAATTATATCTATAAAAATATATGTGTGTGATATGTGTATATACACATATATGCTTACATATAGATACATATACATGCTTACACACACACTCACATACAAACATATATACAAAGACACATCACAGATACATGTCTCTAAATGATATGTGGAGGTATAGCCCTCAATGAAGCGCAAGTTTAACATTCATCAATGTTATATATCTTGTTCAGAATTAGGGAAGACTGCCTGAAACAGAAAGTAGAAAAGATTGTCCACCTGAGGAGTTCATTACCTACCATCTTCTAATGCAGAAAATCAATGTTGCTGATTATATACCCATATAGTCCCACTATAAAACATAAAGATATGAGCTATTTAATTGAATAAGATACAATTGTGTTTTAAACAATGAAGTAATGTCATTACATTAAGCTCTAAAATGTAAATAAGTTCATTTATATAAAAACTGATCATTTTGGATTGTTTATAAACTTAATAGGGATAGACATTTTGATGAACAAAAACTAGTGTATTAAACATCTATTTTTAGTGACTATTATACTATTTTTAAATCTTTTTTGCAGTGACATTTTTATGCATTAAATATAAGAAGGCTAGATTTAAATGTAAATGAATCCATTGCAACAAATTTCCTTTTATATTTATATACATATTTCTCTGTCTCCTAAACCATGAAATAAGATGTGGGAGAAGGAAAGAAATTAACTATAACTAGTGTCATTTGTGATAGAAACAGTATTTTGGAAAGACAAAAATTCAGCTATTGAAATAGACACCAGAGGGTCCATAATAATCTGTGTTATTATAATAGATGCTTCAGCTGAAAAACAAAAGGTAGTTTAAATTTATAGAATTTCAAAATGATGACATTTCTTTCTAAGAAAAGGTTTTTAGTGTGATTACAACCTACGACCTGCAAAACTTTTCTTAGTATTATTTACCTCAGTTGTTGTGCCCTTTCCTTTTTCATAGGCTTCCAAAATGTAGATGAAGGAAAAATGAAAATATTTTGATGAAAATGTATTAGGTTAGCCTAATAAAACTATAAGAACCTGCCTTATTCAATGCAGTAGTTTACTTTTTTTAATTTCAAAATATTGTGGAGATACAAATGTTTTTGGTTACATGGATCACTTTTATAATGCTCGAGTCAGCGTTAAAAGTGTGCCTGTCACCCAGATAGTGTTAGCTGTACCTGTTAGGTAGGTTTTCACCCATCCCCTCACCCTCCTCCCTGCTGCTTTATTTCCTATGAGATTTGTTTCCCTCTACGCACATGTGTGCTCATCAGTTAGTTCTAATTTAATAGCAAGTACATGTCCTGTTTGTTTCTCCATTCTTTAGATACTTAGGATAATGGTCTCCAGTTTCATCCATTATTGCTGCAAAAAGCATTAAGTCATCCTTGTTTATGGCTGAGTAGTATTCCATGGTATACATATACCATATTTTGTTAATCCACTCATGAATTAATGGGCATTTGGGTTGATTCCACATATTTTCAATTGTAAATTGTGCTGCAATAAGCATTTGAGCTCAGGTGTCTTTTGATAAAATAATTTACTTTTCTTTGGGTAAATATCCAGTAGTGAGATTGCTAGATCAAATGGTAGGTCGACTTTTAGTTCTTTGAGGAATCTCCATACTGTTTTCCGTAGAGGTTGTACTAACTTGTAGTCCCACCACTTTTTCAAATAATTATTTTAGAGCCATCATGTATGGTGAATTTCCAATAAAACATATTTTACATGCATCATCAACATCATTGATTCTTATATTCTCATTTAAAAATAATAGCATACTCTTTTAGTAGTGTTAGATTAACCATAATATTTTTCTTCCTACTTATGAGCTTATAGAAATTAATCTAAAATATTTCTTTCCTTGCATTTGGAAATTCCAAGAAGAAAATGAAAGTTTATCTCTGGTTTATCAATTCTGAAATATGCATCATAGTCTAGCATCACGTGAATATATTCAAAGTACAGTATTGGATTTATTCTATCAATGGCCTAAAGTTAAAAGGTCTGAAAGTATATTTTGAGATGTTAATTAAAAGCTTAGATTAGCTATTCTTAATGGATTCATTGCCTTATTTTTCAGTTCCAGTTATATTTTCTCTTCAAAAGTAGCTGTAAATTCAGATAACTCTAGAAGCCAAGTACATCATTCTTAATTTGTTAGAGTAAGCAAATAATTGCATGCTTCAAAATATAAAGGAATTAAGTAGCCACCACACTTAACCCTACTCTTGAAATAGACCATTGTTCTATAAAGCAAAATTGTTTGAATATGAGCATATGATTATTTGATAGTGTAGATTACATTTTATGTTCCCTTGAAAAAGCTATTGATGCTTATTTGATTTGGAACAACTTATAAAGAAGTCTTGTGTACATCCTTAAATATTATAAATATTAGAAAGAAGTAAAAAATTTATAAAAATAAAATAGTATTTACAAACCAATTGGAACATAAACATGCAAGAAAACTGAATTCATTTGAATAGATAATTGCCAGTGTTTTCACATTTCTCATAGATAAATTAAGCTTTTCTTTATTAACATTCAGAAACAGACAGAAACATGCATGGCAGCACATACACACACACACCCTGACATTTAATTATCCTTGCTATGCAAATTCACTAAACACACTAACAAACAACAGATGATTATTAGTAGCCAATAGCTTATTACTATTTATAGTTTAAACACCAATGAAAAATTGGGCAAATGAATCAAATGAATTAATTACACATCTTTTGTAAAATATGCTTATTTGTATGTAAGAAATATAATGGCTTCCTTCATATATTATAAAGACTAGTAGTGTGCAGAAGAAATTAAGAATATAAAATATAGAATATGCTCAGATTTGGCATTTATTTTATTTCACAGAAATCCCTGCCTTTGGTCAAAATTAGTACAATATATATATAGTACATAGATACAGATTACGAAGACAATAATTTTGAGTATTTACTGTTCTATTTTAAAAATAATAATCAGGTTTATGTCTAGAATAATTATGTATTATACTTTTGTCATTCCATAATTTGTGCAGAATGTTAGAAGTACAATTTTATCTCATCCATCATGTTAAAAACTCACTTTATATACAACAATACCAAACAGTAATTAAATGGCATTGGTTGATGAATAATTTTACAAGGACATAACATTTTACAGGATCCTATTCATGCATATTTTACCATGAGTAGTGAGTGATCCTTTGCAGCTTCCTGCAATTTACCCTGTATTTGACTTTTAAATTCTCAGGTCTAAAAGTAAAAGCTATTTACTTTTAATATCTAGCACATAATCATGCTGAAAAGTAATTTATATTATGTAGTAATTTCCTTTCTTTAAATATTATTAGGTGACATGGGGCTAAACTAGGAAACCAAAATGTGGACCAACTTAGCAACATTTAATTTACAAGTGAGAAATTTAACCTAAAGTAACAAATAAAAGGTAGTTTAATAAAATAGGCCTTAATGAGCTTTGAATATCTAATCTGTCCAAAGAACATTTCTTACCAAGCAAAGACTGAATAATACTGGCTGTAGTACAGAGGCTAAATGACCTTCTGACTATATTACAGTTTTATCTTGCTTTTATTTGAGGTAGCTTAGTGTATTTTTCTTCATGTTAAATATACTAAACATGATTCATTTTTCTAGAATTTTGAACATGCTGAGCTCAGCTTGCATTCTTTCTCAAAACTAACCTTATGGAGTTAATGGTTGGAAAATAAAAAAAGGCACATGGCTTGGAAATACTAAGATTAAATCTGTTAGATCGGAATTCCATAAAAGAACACTTCCTGATATTCGAATTGATAAACAGAACTCAGAAAGTAAAGAATACTGAGAATTCTATCTTGAAAATACATGTTTCAAGATATTAATATACAATTTGCATTGATAGCTTTTAAAACTGCTTCTTTTACAAGATACCAATTCCACAGCTTAAAAATAAATAAAAATTGACAATTAAAAAAGTTATAATAATTTTGCTTTTTTATATAAAATTAAATACAACCTGTAAAGTAAACTATCTCCTCATTTTCAATTGAGGTTTTAATAGTTAATGAAAAAGAAGAAAAGTCACTTTCAAAATTTACTCTAAGGGCAAAAATATCTGTTTAAAATTTTAAGTTAGAAACAAATTTTGTAGGCCGGGTGCGGTGGCTCATGCCTGTAATCCTAGCACTCTGGGAGGCCAAGGTGGGTGGATTGCTCGAGGTCAGGAGTTCGAGACCAGCCTGAGCAAGAGCGAGACCCCCGTCTCTACTAAAAATAGAAAGAAGTTATATGGCCAACTAAAAATCTATATAGAAAAAATTAGCCAGGCATGGTGGCGCATGCCTGTAGTCCCAGCTACTTAGGAGGCTGAGGCAATAGGATCGCTTAAGCTGAGGAGTCTGAGGTTGCTGTGAGCTAGGCTGACGCCACGGCACTCACTCTAGCCTGGGCAACAAAGCAAGACTCTGTCTCAAAAAACAAACAAACAAACAAACAAACAAAAAAAAGAAACAAATTTTGTGAAATTTTTATTGTAAAATTTAATTAATAATTAATAAATTAATAATTCAAAATATAATAAAATATAGTTTGTTTATGTAAAAATAGGTTATTACTCTGAAGAGCTAAAGTTTAAAATGCCATTGTTGTAAGTTCATATCTGATCATAATATTTGAGCTCTGGGAGGGGAATTTTAGGTAATCTTGATAAGATAGACAATACTGAGTAATTCAGGTTGAGAAGGCACTCTTGAGCATTGTTCAGGAAATACTATTTCTGAGATTCTGGATTCCTTACAATCTTCCTGAAGAACAGACCTACTAATTGGGTCCTCAGATAGTCTCAAGCTTCTTTCTACCTGAAGGCCTTCACATAAATATTATACTATGTCATCACTGGATTCTATTATCCCACCTCTCTTTCTTTATGACTCTTTTCCATCATGTGTGAAGAGGTATAATTTCCTTGCTGAAGATTTCTCTAAGCAGCATTCCACTTCCCCATGATCAGTCAGATCCCTCAATTATTATGCATACTCTCTAAACACCATGTGTTTTTTTACCTTTGGTGACACTTATATATTTTATTAATTTGTATTACATTAGTCATTTTTTTTAATGTAACTATAAGGCCCATGATATCAGGGATTTCTGTCATCATTTCCAGCTTTGTATCTCTCACTAAAGTGCACATTTACTACGGACCACAGATTTTGGATAGAATTATTGATTTCAATAGTTTGAATATAATTCTGGTATTGATGGATTATGAATATATTGATTTTTATGTTATACTAATAGATTTATGACCATATATATAAAAAAAACCATTTCAACTATTTTAGCTTAATTGAATCAGATTGTATTGCTAACCAAAATTCAAAAGCTATTATAAAACTTTTGGCTAACTTGTTTAAAATCTGACTTCTCTTAGACGATGAGATTCTTATGCTATCAGAATTTAGAGTGTGAGTGAAAATATATAGTAACTATGAATCACTATTAAATGTTGATGAAAATGAAATATTAAGGAGTCCCA
Source organism: Lemur catta (assembly GCF_020740605.2). Taxonomy (NCBI): domain Eukaryota; kingdom Metazoa; phylum Chordata; class Mammalia; order Primates; family Lemuridae; genus Lemur; species Lemur catta. The sequence continues at coordinate 89,017,954 of NC_059132.1, read as the reverse complement.
AATTCAGATTCTTTGCTCCCAGCTGCCTTTACCACGTTACTTGGAAAATTATCCTGCAACACTCCCTCTAAACCTCTCCTCTGAATAATTATCTCACTGAACATCAGATCTCAGACCTGCCCAAGAGCTGACCATTCCCTCCTGTTCATCTCACTTTATTAAGTTTACAGACTTTCTGTATAGTGTGGTAAAAATTATTATACAGATTTTCAGTTTTTTTGAGCATATTTGCCTCCAATATTATACCTTGTTTTATTAAGAGCAGGGACAGTGTTTTATCCAATTCTACATCTCTGGTAAATCTCTCATTTTGTTAAGTAAAGACTTTACTACTAAAGATTTTGAGGAAATAAAAAAAAGATTGTGTAGATCAACTTTTTAAGGAAAAACAAGATTATTAAAATTTTATTTATTAGCATGATTTTGAATTTCATGATTTACTGATACATTGTTAATGGTAACTTACCTTGGTGTTTAAACTATAAACAATAAGCTATCAGCTACAAATAATCATCTGCTGTTTATTAGTGTATTTAGTGAATTACATAACAAGGATAATTAAATGTTTATATGTCATGGATGCGCATGTGCCTGTGTGTGTGTGTGTGTGTGTGTGTGTGTGTGTGTGTGCATGCACACGCTTGCATGCATGTTTCTATTTCTGGATGTACACAAGACTTCTTTATAAGCCGTCCCAAGTCAAATAAGCATCAATAGCTTTTTCAAGGGAACATAAAATGTAATCTACTCCATCAACTAATCATATGCTCATCTTCAAAGCATTGTGTTTTATCTAGAACAATGATCTATTTTAAAAATAGAGTTAAGTATGATAGCTACTTAATTCCTTTTTATTCTGGAGCATACAATTATTTGCTTATGGATAGTGAAATGCACTATGTTTTCAATGTTTATATCAATGCCCTTGTTTGACAATAATGAGAACTCATCTAAAAATTTTAATTTGATTTTAACAGTCTGCTATATCTCTGTAGTTCCAGTGGAAAACAATTAAGTGGATGACCTTTTGTAGTACAATAACATAATGAAGAACCCAACCTATACTCACAGACAGCTGTCATGGCAGCAGTTGGGGAGATAGAGGTCCCTTTCCTCCTGTTTTCTCAGATAGCAACTTCACTTCCTATCTACCAAATCCCTGCTAGTCAGAGGCTGGTACATAATTAATAAAAGAAAAGGGGATGGAAACTATGAAATAATATATAGCAATTAAAAGGAACTTCCTCTAATTTGCTGCACAGCAGGACACTAAAACTGCTCTCATTATTTTGGTGCAGAATCATACATGAAGGTTGACAACTCCCTACTTCTTTACACATTATACCTTACTCACCAGCTTTTATTCTTGCCTCCCTGTGGCTTTTCCTCATGTCTCTGTGGTTTTTCTCGGCTACCGTTTAAGTGGCAACGCTCTCACAGAAGCCCCATTCTAGGTAACAATAAAAAAAGACCATTTTTGCTTATTTTCCATAACAGAATTTGTTAGTGTTTTTATTTGTATAATAATAAATTTTTGAAAGAATTAATAATCCCATTCTCAATTAATGATGTAGTTTAACTATATAAGTGAATTAATTATATAACACCCATTTATTAATATCAATTCTTATTTAAAAATGAACTTCCCTGTCTCCTTTTCCTTTTACATCACCACCAATCTAACGCCAGCTTATTCTCTATTAATGTTTCAAATTTTTGTTAGTGATATACATTTAGTTATATAAGGATCTATTTGCATTCATTTGGAACATTCTTTATGGGTTTGAAAAAAATTGTTTTTTTTTTTTTGTCAAAAACTGTTTTTTAAACACTACAATGAGATAACTTTCTAAGGTGATTGTATACAGCTTGTTTGAGTGACTTGGAAATAAATAGCAGAAAGTGTACATCAACGTTTTATTCATGACATTATCCGATATGTTCACTGCCATTCACTGATAACGTCACAAATCACTCTGTTACCTCCCACTGCCTTCCATTCAGGCTGTTATTACTTACTCTCACATTCTGCAACCACTTATTATATCATCCAGTGAAGGGTAACCATCACATTTGAAAGCTTTCCCTTTCACCCCACCCCTCGATTGACAGAATTCCTGATTTCTATTAGGAGTGGACTCATTTGTATGTAAAATATTTGGTAACATCCAATTTCTTGCATAAAAATGTAAAATAAACAAGAATAAATGCAATTTTGTCCTAGTTTAAACTGACAAGTACTGGATATTGCACACATTGAAGAAATCCTCAGGGGAATTTTTGTGTGTATGACTATGTTTAAAGTATTTAAAAATATGTACCTTCAACTAAAAACCAAAGAAATAATTTTAAAAAGGATATATCAATAACAGAGGCATCCTGGATTATTTGATTTTGATGCTTGAAGGTAAACATAATTCAAGTGACAGATAGATGGATCTATGCCTCCAGCTGTACCTCTGCACATTGAACTGCATATTTTTGAACGTGGCAGCAAAAGGTTGGATGCCTACTGGTTATATAGTTAAATAAATCACAATCTATATTCAAAGCTTGCAGATAGGACAGTTAGATCACAGAAATCATTCACTTGCTAATATTTTAATGTTTTGTTTTTGCAGTCTTCTTATGTTGTGTTACAATTTAGGAAATAGGCTTCATTTTTCATTCTAGCAAACAAGGGGTTCATTGGTAAAAACTGCAATCTAGGATATATTACTGAAACAACAGAAGGCAAAGCTTACATATTAAAATAATGAATATTTTCACAAGTTTTGTATGGTGTTAAAAGTAACTGAAGATTGTTACCCAAAGGTCCTTTTATTAAAAATTATATTAGCTAAAAAGGTTAGAATTAGACCCTCAAAAGCAGTAATGTTATACACTCTTTAAAGCTCAGGAATATAATGACCAACTATGAGAAGAAACGGAATATGTCTATCATTTAGGGAAGAACACACTCTATAAAGTAGGGTAATTATCTCCATGAAATGTGTTTGAATATAGATTTTGTTATACATGTAACCATTTGGACAGTTTTCAGAAATCTGATGATACATTTGGGAAAATGGCAATGACTGAGTTTAATAACTAATTAATTGAACCGCAGAAACTGACTAAGGCTTAACTTCCAACATAGCTCTCAAATGGGATATGAAGTAACACAAAGACAAATGGATACATTATAGAAATATTTTTAAAAATCAATTCAGAAAGCTTTAAGCATGTTAACACTGCCTTTGAAAACATAACTTGTCTGATTTTAGATTACCAAATAGGTTATTTTAATGTCAATTAAATCCCAAACCCTCTCTATTTACCTGATGTGCTGATGTGTGTGCGTTTGTGTGTGTGTGTGTGTGTGTGTGTATGTGTGTAGAGAAAGTGATGGATAGTTGTTTTTTTGTTTTTTTTTTTTTACTTTTTGAGACAGAGTCTTGCTCTGTTGCCTGGGCTAGAGTGCTGTGGTGTCAGCCTACCTCACAGCAACCTCAAACTCCTGGGCTCAAGCCATCCTCCTGTGTCAGCTTCCCGAGTAGGTGGGACTACAGGCACATGCCACCATGCCCGGCTAATTTTTTCTACTTTTAGTAGAGACAAGGTCTCGAACTCCTGACCTCAAGCGATCCTTCTGCCTCGGCCTCCCAGTGTGCTAGGATTAAAGGCGTGAGCTACCATGCCTGGCCCAAGAAAGTGATGGATAGTTGTAATGAAGTCACCAACACCACTAACTAGCAACTAGTTATACAGTTACTGCGTGCAAGTAGAAAGTCATAATCAACTATCACTGAAGACTCATCACCATCTAGGTATCTATGTGGTGTCTGATCAGTGCATTGCCCAGAACTATTTGTGAAATTATCAAATTCAATTATCAATTATCAATTCAACATATCACTTGAATACTAGCCCTATAACTACTATAATCATCATGGAAAAGGAGTTCAGGGTTTATAATTCTGTCAAATTCTACAGATTAGGTAGAGTAGGTTTTCAAATGTCAATTCTTTCATGCTTGGGTATCAAATCATAATTTGCAAGAAGTTTATTATATGGTTGAACTTTGAAATCTTAATTACTCAAAAAATCTAACTGCGAAATTGTGAAAAATAGAATTGAGAGTTCACAGAAATATAGAATTGAGTTCACAGAAAAATAGAATTGAGAGTTTTGTTTATTCTTTTGTCTCCTGTTTTAGTAAGCCATCCTCCTTACTAATGAGGTTATCTCTTCCAGAAACAGATTAAATGCAAATTTGTTTTTGCCATTTGTTCATTCATCTTGTATTTTTAAAGAAGTTTAAGATACAAAATATGCAGATATTGTGCTCAAGCAATGTGCAAGTGCCAATTGTGAAAGAAGTTGTCCAAATATGCAGAAGGTAAAGCTTAGACAAAAGAAATTGTAATAGTGACAAGTAACTTCTCAACATTTGGGCTGAGGGAATTTGGATATAGAGAGACATAGCTTAGGTAGAACTAATCAGGAAATAGTTCATGAGATTTTGGACTTAATGGACAATTGATATGAACTGGAGCAGTCAATCCATGGGGCAGATAGTATAGAAATTAAGATAAATAGAATTTTACAATAATGGTAAATTAGAAATTACATTTGGCTGCCATTGATGGAATCCAAAATTAATAATGGCTAAAATGAAATAAAAGTTATTTTCTTTCTCACGTTACAAAGAAAAAAAGACAGTAAGCAATCCAGAATCCCTCCCAGCATAATCATCCATCTTTCCTCTCCACTGCAGGCTCTGTTCGCTTCAGACAAAACATCAGACACAGAGGTCACAGCTCTCCATAGAGTGCTTAGCCAGCTCTAAGGATCGGGTAAAGTCTAAACTTTATAATGAATCACATATTACATATTACCCACAGTTCTTCTGCTTTCTGATCAAACTTTGACTTATACAAAATTTGATACTGGAAGTTGTTCCAGGTGAACAGAATCTTTAAAACAGACTCATTGAATAGGCTGTGAACTATATGGAATTTGTTCTCTGATTTGACCTAAAAACTATATTAAATTTTAATCTTAATAGATCATTGATGATCTTATTTCCAGAGGAAAATTGGATACTGTACTGGAAAATCAGTTACTTAAATTATTAGCTGTGGATACCTATAATTAAATTATGAATTAAAACAAGGCTTTAGATAAACAGTCACTGTCATAGAATATTTTATCTAAAATAATGAACATAATGCAGTTGATCAGTTGCTTCTAAGTGCACTGGAGAATGTGGGGGAAAATCATAAAGTTCTGTGATTGTGCTTAACAATCATTATTTCCTGAAGCTGCAGGACTGATATTTCTGAAAACCAAACCCAGAGTCTAATCCTGTGGGTGGTTGAGTGACAACAACAAATTGAACTTATAACCTTGTAGAGTCTATTATTAGGACACCTATTAGGAAGGAATGGAATTCTAAAAATTGGAATGGGGGCATATGGACAAATTCCAATGAAGCCAGACACATTGAACTCCCAAATTACTTCTGATTTTCCTTGCCATGAGAATTAGACTTTATCCCCCTCCTTGAGGAATTTAGTCTCCCATTGTCTGAATAATCTTTAAATTGTTTCCCTGAGGTGCTTGCTTGGTAGAAGGCTTCCGATCACCTTTAGGACCCATTCTGGTGGCCTCTTACAGACTCTCTTTGTACCTATCACCAGACTCTAGTGCCAGCATGTTTAGAAGGGCAAAATAAAAAGTGTTAGCCATGAGGAGGTGCAAAACACACCCAAAGTGGTAAAATTATGCCAAGTTACCTCATTGGTAGAATAAATATAGGGAGCAAATATTCAGGAATGGATCCTGATAATGTGTTAGAGTAAAAGAAATAAAATGTATTAGATTATATTTACTAATAGGGATACACGAATAAGGCATTCTAGGTTTAACATGTTAGCTAGCATGAATAGGAGTGACTCTAACAGTTTGGTACATTACGTAAATCCTAGACCCAAAGGCTACCTACGTTAAATGAAAGCGAAATGCTAAAAAAAAAAAAAATTCTTTGGCATACAGTAAAGGAATTATCCAGAGGATTAGGGACATTGGAATGTCAGAGTAGATTTATCATGCAATGCTCTCAAACTATGTCCTTTGAAAGAGTTGAGAGAATATTGCTTTATAAAGGCTTTGATACATAGATTTGTAAGGGGACTCTCAGCATTCCCCAAACTCTATATTGGCTCTTCTCTCTATTCCAGAAATTATCGTGCACAAATTTGCCATCAGACTACCCAACTCCTTAAATTTAATTCAGATGGTGGGCCCCAGGGTGCCAAGAGCCAAGTGATAGCATTTAATTGCCAAAGATAAAGTAGTTGTAGTTACCTTAACAGAAAACGTATGTAAGTAGTAATATAATAATTTTCCCTATAGAAATCTTTGGCATTGGCTTACTAATCATGATGACTCTAGAATTGACATATGGTCAACTTACTTCTTTCTTGATTTCTATACATGGAAAAGCTCTAGATCTGGTGAACAGAAATATCACTAAATCAACCCAATAAAGAGTCTCAGATCCTCAAAATATTACCATATTTAAGGCATTTCACAGTATGGAAATTCTTGAATGAAGAGGAGAACTTGTCCTCTTGAGGAAGTACCCTGCTACACTGACAAAAATTTATAATGTAAGTCTTCTCTCAGCCTTCCCCTAGAACAATCTGACATTATTTACCAGGATGAGAGTGCACTGTGGAAGAGAAAATAATCTGAATCTTGGAGAACACTTAATACTGGTTCTAAACTGAGACCCCAAATGTCACTGTAGTCTACCAGTGACAGTAGAGGATTACAGAGGTCAGGCATTTAAGAGTTTGGTTTGGGTTCACCTTACTGTGGGACCAATGGGACCCTGAAGGCAATCTGTAGTCATTTCTTCCAGTTTTGTAATTAAAAAAAATATAGCCAGCAATTGACTTTCCCATATTGATACCCTGATCCATAGAGTAAAGAATATTGTGTCAATTAAGGCCAATTGGAAGCCATTACAACTGCCTCTATGGAACAAATCTCAAACAAAAACCAAAAGCAATATGATGTTACTGGAGGGATCTCAGAGATCGATGCTACCATCAGGATATAGAGGAGTTGATTCTCTTCATATGCTCATTTGACTCATATTTTTGACCTCTGCAAAAGAGAGATTGATCTTGGAGAATAAGGGTGGATTATAGGAAACTTAACGGGTCATACTAATTGAAGATTCTATTCTAAATATAGTTTGAGTACTGGACTAAATTAGCACATCTTCTGGCACCTGGCATGCAGGTATTAATTTGGCAAATTTTTTTTCCATATACCTATTAATAAAGATCATCAGAAGTAGTTTTTCTTCTTCTGAAGAAGAAAATATGTCTTCACTGTCCTACTCATGGCTTCCTTAATTCTCCAGGCCTGTGCTAAAGGAAACTTGATTGTCTCTCCATTGCGCATGACATTGTAATGGTTTATGAAATTGATGATAAGCTGATTGAATGGAACCACTACCATGCCAGGTGGCAAAGGTTAGTAGAAGAAAACTGAAACCCTACATTGGTGGAACCACTGAAATCTACAACCTCTCAGGAATAAAATATTGTGTCATTCCACCATGAAGAGAATTTTTTTTAGCTAGAATACTGACACAATCTGGGGGAACATGATATGTTTATTGGAAGTCAGGGCCTTGTAATTGTTTGCAGAATTAAAGATTATATGGCTCCTCTTTATATTTCTTACCTTATATTTTAATGTATAAGTCTCCATATATTTAAGAAATTTATTTTTTGCCCGCCTATACCACCCTGCCATCAAGCAATGTATGATGGCTAAATATGCCATAAATTGCTCACTTTTTTAAATATTGAAAATCCATTACAATGACATTAATGAGGGTTTCTATACAGAGAGGATAAATCTAAAGCAGGATACAAATATAACTCAATACAACTTCAGATATTCTAAAATTCTCGGAAAGGAAATATATTTTCATTTGTTTCTGGAATATCTTTTTTTTTTACATCAGTCTTAGCATTTTGGAATATATGTATGTAAAGAACTATGTGAGACAATAAAATGACATATTATAATGGACATTTTATTTTTGCCTTGGTCTACCTTGCACTTATCCCTACTTCTTGATTGCCTTATTTGGAATTATTTTATTTTTATTGAATCGAGTTTGGTTTTATACATTAAAGGCAGAGCCAAAAGGCAGACATTTTGCTTAAGGTTGATCAAAAAGCTTGGTCAATTGAAGGATTTTTACCTGTACTGTAAATCACCAACAAACAGATAAAAGAACCTGAAAATTTGGAAAATGTTCTTTGGCTTTATAAGACAGGATCCTATTTTTGCCTGCTTCCTGCTTCTGTGAAGCTTGTTTGGTTTTGACAAATTTCCAAGCTGGGTTTTTACTTTTCTATAGATGTGAACTCACCATACAATTTTGCTAAAGTGAACTAACCTTGAAATTTGTTTCTTGCAACCAAAAGAACCTCAATTTAGAGAGCACTCTAATAGACACTATTCCTTTTTTCTTTTTGTAATGAAATTCCTCGTCAGCATCCTCAAGTGACAGAATGAATTATAACACCTCTGCCTAATGATGTGGGTACCTTCTCTAGCCTGTGTATTGGATTGTATTGCCACTGAGATTTAATCTTTACCCTTGGGATACGCGTGCATTTTTATACAGACAGACACATACAAACAAACACAAGATTATGTCTGTGGGTTCTCTCAAGAAGATACTAGAATGTGGTGGAAGAGACGAGGGAGCATTTCATTATCTCAAACTGATAGAGAATTCTCTAAGGAGACGACAAGTAATATGTCAAATGTTGGTGTGGACTATTAAAACTCAACTCCCTCTAATCCCCAAGGCCATATTCTCATTTGTGTATTTTAGTGTGGCTAAAAACATTTGGTTCATAGCTGGTAAGAGTTAAATAAAGGAAAATAGGTTAAAAACCAGTCTCTCCTCAGAGAGAAGGGAAGAAATAAGGAAAGAGCAAAGAACATCTTGGCAAAGTATAAAATGAGGAAGTGGGCACCCAAGGGAAAACTCAGCTTCCCCAAATAAGACAGCAAGAAAACCTGCCAGAGACACACAAGGGAAATATGGCAAGATAACATATTTTCTCTGAGGAAACAGAGTCTGGGAGGAAAAACAAATTGAAATTGGAGAAATAACTGAAAATAAAATCTGAAGCAGTAAGGAGACAAAAGCTAATGAGCACGAGACACAGAGGAGGGAAAAAAAAAATGAGGCTGTATTTATTTGCAGATGTTTGTCTTCATCTAAATATATGAGATAACGATTTTTCTTCTAAAATAATATTGTTAACAAGAAGATTTTAACTATGTATACCAATTTATTATTCTCTTCTTATATAGTAAATTATTGATGATGACTGTAACAAAATGTTTATTATTAATCACAAATCTACATTAGACTTAAGCTTCAGATGCTAGCAACATAAATTCCCAGTAGTGACTAGGATGTCACAATGTGCTTCCTGTGTATGGAATACAATTGAAAAATTATGAGATCAGTTTTTCTGTTTATTACATCAAGTCATCTTATTAATTTAAAGGCAAACTATAGAAACAAGTGAATAATTAGAAAATATGAACCATTTCACATTATAATAGCAGGATAAAAATATGAAAACTTTAATATCCAGCATTTAAAAATGTAAGTTCTGTGTACAGAGTTGCACTTCCAAAATAGCAAAACTAAATTTTTATAAAATATTGGAAATTTTTTCTTAAACTGTCTTAGGACAATCACCCAAGACAGTGGAGACCAAATTCATTTCCTCAAAAGAATCACTACACTAATGAATACTTTATAACTGAGTAGATAATTTCATCAAAATATATTTTATTAAGACAAGGCAGTAGTAATTTTTCCTTATGTTTTCCTGAGAATTAGTGAAGTCATATAAAATTCATTAAAACGTTTAGAGGAACAGGTTTTGATAAAAATAATTTTATTATGATTTCCTACAGAATCTAATGATTAATGCAGCATTTAAGAATGATAACCCAATAAACATTTAGAAAGATATGGAGAAGTGATTTTACTAACCTTTAAGTTACAGGCTAATAAATACTATAATAAAACTTAGGAATTATACATTTTTCTATTTAATATAAAATTATATCTATTACAATATTAAGTAGTGACATCCTATTTTCATATTAACTAGAAAATGAGCAATTTTTTCCACTGAAATTCAAAACGGTTTTCATTCTTTTATGTTTATGAATAATCATAACAGTTGAGGAACATGAAGCATTCAAGTATGAACCCATTTTAATAATGTTCAGCCTATTGATTAGATAAATACAGGATTACTGCTGAAATACATCAAAAGGCAGCCAACCTTTAAAAATTATATTTCTTTTCCAATATATTACCTGAAATGACAAATGTGCTTTTGAAATACTAACATCCTTATGCATCATGATCTAGGTTAGGTCAAGCTCTGTAACAGGCAACAAATGTATCTTTGCAATGCCATATTGAAAAATGTGTAAAAAGAAATATGATAAAAGTTATACAGCAAGTTCTTTTTTTTCCAGTTTCTGGGTCATTTGTTTGTTCTTTGAAAATGTCAGGGGTAAGACAAATATTCATCACTTCTTTTGTTTGTTTAAAAAAATATAATGTTGAAATGCTTTCCTGTTTAACAGTTCAATTTATATCACAAGTACTGGTGGAAAATTCCAAAGCTCTTATCATTTTCTACAGCCTTTACATTTCTGCCACTGAGCTGAATGTAATTGATGATATAACAGCATTTTCAGGTTAAAAGTTTTACAAAACGGGTCAATGCCACAAGCTTTTTATTTCTATACTATCCTTCTTCTTTCCGTACACACCTGCTGTGTTTTTTAACATAAAGAATATAAAATAAAGTTAACTTAGATTAAAAATAACCTAGATAAAATTAGCTAACGTTGCAAAATTTATTTTTACTGTTTAAGGTATGCTTTTTCTCACACAAATTATGAAGAACAATCTTACTGGTTTCCTGAAGTGAATTGTGTCCCCCAAAATTCATAGTTTGAAGCCCTAACCCTCAACATTAAAATGTGACTGTATCTAAAGATAGGTCATTTAAAAAGATAATTAAGTTAAAATGGGCCTTTAGTGTGGCCCCTAAACCAATCTGACAGGTATCCTCATAAGAAGAGGAGATTAGGACATACAGAGAGAGACACACGGCACTTGAGAGCACACAGGAAAAGCCGTGTGAACACACATGAGAAGTCAGCCAGCTATCTACAAACCAAGGTGAGAGGTCTCAAAAGAGTTCAAACTTGCTGACAACTTGATCTGAAACTTTAGGGCTCCAGAACTGTGAAAAAATAAATTTCTGTTTATTCAACTACCCACATTGTGGTATTTTGTTAGGCAGCTTTAGGAAGCTAATGCACTCACGGAGACAATATCGTTTTGTTTTACCCTTTGAATTTTCTTTCTTCAGCCATGAGAAGAAGGTTATTTCTGTAATGAATCAGATATTATAAAATCTTTAAGGTAGACTTATCATATTTTATACATTGAATCTTATTTTTTTAAAACTGGAACTCTAGGCTATAATATTGCATTAAACTGAACAAATAATAGTCTTACATAGGTTTCAATATAAGCAAAGCAGATTCTTGTAATGCTTTCTGAAGAGTATCCTCTATAGCCAGTAAAGTTCTAAATAATCACTGTCTAATCCAGCAGATTTTAGAGAATAATAAATGTAATAGCGATCCTTAGTTTCTTGTTCAATTATCTTAAATTTTATAACTTTTACTTTCTTTATGACATAATGATAGAGTAGGATCCTAGAGTGGCATAGGAACAAAAATAATACAACTGAAAAACATACGAAGTATATTTAATAGATACTCACTATTGTGCTTTATTGTAATTTTTATATAAATTGTTTTACAAATTCAGTTTACTTATGTTAAATTGGAAATGTTCATGGTACAATTTAATTGTAGAAAATGAAATCAGGACAATGCACCACTTAATGCTGCAAAGGAAGTTTGCTATTTGAAGAGTATTTGTCAAAGAGACATGAGATCTGCATCAAAGATCAGATTCTAATGAGCTATGTGACCTTGAGGAATTCACTTAATCTTATTGGCTCATATCTATACAAATGAGGCAATTAGAAAGAGTAATTCTAAAATCCACAGCTTTATGATTCCATGATGGTCAAACATGGGATATTAAAGCTGGATGAATTATTTTTATGTATAAATACAGAGTTCCATAAGTTTTAATAAAAGTTGGAATTTGAAAGGCATGTGTTCATGTTGTTTGTATTGTTCAATTTTTAAAATATATTCACTAATGTCACTATTTGATCATCTAATTCATAGACCACAATTTACAAAAGAACCACGTGAAGATTTTGACCATTACTGTCTTCCAGTACTAGAGAAGATCACCAGGGAGTAGCAGCAGTGAGGGATGGCCATGTCCCCCCAAGGTTAGAGAGCAGTTAGAGAATGCTGGCAATGATTATTAACTTCCCAGGGATGTGTGCTGAACAAAATCATCCTCCCTGGCAATGTTAGTATACCTGTTGCAAGTTAAATGAGATAACTTCTTTTTTCTAATGTTAGGCACCTACTGTGTAGCATGCCTTTTATTATGATGTTTCATATGTAGAAATAAGATTCTCTACTGGGGGTGGGGAACCTGTGGCCTCAAGGCCACATGTTGCCCTCCAGCTCCCCCCAAGTGCGGCCCCTTGACTAAATCCAAACTTCACAGAACAAATCCCAAAGGATTCCGTCGAAAGGCCACACGTGAGGATCCGGAAAGCCATATGTAGTCCCAAGGCCACCAGTTTATACTCTAAATGGTGAGAGTTTAGTTTAGCAGAGTGTATGTGTACATTTGTGTATGTGCATGCATGTGTGTGTGTGTGTGTGTGTACACATGTATAATTTATTTTATGGAGAAGTTTTAGATTCATAAAAAATTAGGTGGAAAGTACCAACAGTTCCTGAATATTCCCTGTCCCTGTCCTTGCACATGCAGTCTCCCTTACTCCCAACATCCTACTCCAGAGTGGCATATTTGTTACAATTGATGAACTTACATCACCACACCATTAGCACTAAACGCCCATAGTTTATGTGGGAATTCACTCTTGATCTTGTACAGTGTATGTTTTTGGACAAATGTATAAGGACACGTATTCATCATTAGAGTATCATACTCAGTATTTTCACTTGTCTAAAAATCTTCTGTGCTCTGCCTAGTCATCCTTTCCTTCCCTTAACCCATGGCAACCACTGATATTTTTACACTTTCTAGCTTTGCCTTTTCCGGAAAGTCTTATCCATGGAATCATACAGCATGTAGCCTTTTCAGATTAGCTTCTTTCACTTAAGGTTCCTCCATGTCTTTTCATGTCTTGATATCCTATATCTTTTCAGCACTGAATAATACTCCATTGTTGATATATCATAGTTTGTTTATTCATTGGCCTACTGAAGGAAATCTTGTTTGCTTCCAAGTTTTGGCAATTATGAACAAAGTTGCTACAAACATTTATGTCCAAATTTTGGGGGGGCATAAGTTTTCAATTCATTTGGGTAAATACCAAAGACCATGATTGCTGAATTATGTAGTAAGAGTGTGTTTAGTTAAGAAACTGTATCATTTTGCATTTGTTTCAGCAATGAATGAGAGTTCCTGTTGTTCCAAATCTTGACCAGTATTTGGTGTTGTTGGTGTTTTGGATTTTCATCATTCTAACAGGTGTGTAGTGCTATCTCATTATTTTAATATGCAATTTTCTAATGACATATGATGTTGAACATCTTTTCATATACTTATGTACCATCTTTATGTCTTATTTAATAAGTATCTGTTCAGGTCCTTTGCTCATTTTTTAATCAAGCTGTTTGTTTACATATTATTGAATTTAAGGATTCTTATATATTATGAGTAAAAGTTTTTATCAGATATGTATTTTGCAAATGAAATGTCAATTATCCAAATTTGCATTTGTGAGACTAAGTGATTATTATTCTCATACTATGTACTTTATTTGGAAGAGTGAAAAAATCTAGTTGATCTTAGAGGCTTATTTTTCTTCCTCTTTTTGTGTTTTAGACAAAAACTAATTCAGGTAGACCAAGTCAGTCTATGGAAAGATATGGACTTTGGCTTATATCAGCATTACTGGCAAGTATGGCTATTTACGGGGCTCTCAGTGTGCAGATATTGAGCCTTCATATGCATGCTTTCAGGCACTGGGCACTGTTCCTGGGTCGGGAGAATCCTTGAGACAGTTTTGTTGTCATTATTGCTACCTGGGGAGTTAGGTGATACTTAATCCCCCTTATATTAACCTCTAAACTTGTTAGCACTTGTGGAAGCAGGATTATATATTGTTGCTCAGAGAATATGGTAGTCACAAATATTCCAGCTTTCTGATCTAGGCAAATGGCTCTGGATCGGAACTTTTGTCCTAGTACATACACAGAATATCTATTCCTGGCCCATGCTATGCAACAATGTGTGTGACTAATATGGGGAAGAGCATATACTCTGCTATGTCTTTGTGTGAAAGTTTGTTCCTAATAAGCCCATGTTGCATCTGCTCCATATGGCACTAATGGTGTGTTCCTGGGATCTTTTTTGCAAGTCATTTGGTGATAAATATGCAGCAAACATTACAATCCAATATATGTTCTGAGAAACTAGAGGGTTTAGCTGGAGCACCTGTGTGTGGGAAGTTTTTCAACTTAAAGGTGATAACAGCTGATGACTGGGTGTACAATTACCCTCGGAGGAGCAGTACTGCCAAGGAATCCTTTCAGAAATTTCCAAGATTACAAAGGTGCCTGCCTCAGGCCCCAGAATGGGGAAAATAGCAGCAATAGGTACAATTGAAATAATGTCTCAGGCTGGTAGCAAGAAAGGTATTTGGTTTTCTCACAGGAGAATTAATATAGTTTGAGCGACCACCCAATGCATTCTTCAAGTCCAATGGCTTTGCCTAGACACTGGAAGCCACCAGTGCCTATATTCTTACTGTGAACTACATATAAGCTTGGTGGGGGTAGGGATACTGTTTTTCTCACGCTATCTGGCATCACAAGACTAGCTGAAAATACTGCCACTATTAGCACTTGGCATGCTGCCTTAGACATTGCTAATGGTTTACTTTTTTATACCACTCTAGAGAACCAAAATCAATTTGCCTTTGCTTGCCTGGCAAAGCATGCCAAGAACAGATCATCACTGGACTGGACAAACCTTAGTGCAACATGAATTGTTGGTGGGTATACAAATATTCTGTTACAATGACTTTTTGATAAGGGGACCTCTTCTTAGTCTGTTTAGTGTTGCTATTAAGGAACACCCAAGGCTGGGTTATTTATAAATTGGCTCAGAGTTCTGCAGGCTGCACAATAAGCTATGACATCAGCATTGGCTCAGCTTCCAATGAGCACCTGAGGCTGCTCCCACTCATGGCGGGAGGTGAAGGGGTGCTGGCTTGTGCAGAGATCACATGGAAAGAGAGCAAGCAAGAGAGAGATGGGTAAGGTGCCGAAGTATTTTTAATAACCAGCTTCTCTGGGAGCTAACAGAGCAAGAATTCATTCACTCCCATCTCCCAGAGAGGGCATTAATCTATTAACGAGGGATCCTCTCCCATGACCCAAACACCTCCATTGGGCCCCACATGCAACCTCAGGATCCAATTTCAGCATGAGTTTTGTGGGACAAACATCTGAATCATAGCAGGCCTCTATTAAGAAACCTGCTTGCATTTTATTGCCTGCCATCCCAGTACAACTGGCAATAATTGAAGTGTCTTGAATGAGAACAAAGTCCAAGGCCACACCATCTAGTCATTTCCTTGAAAATTAAATGGACTATAATCCAAAGAAATTAAAGATGATATACAGGTTCTCTATCCACAAAGCACAATGGAGGAGGCCTAACTACCGATTGCCCTCTTTGGATATTGAAGGCAGCACATTCCTCACTTGAACTATTTTACCCCAACCTCTAAAGACAGGCATATTTGAGTGAGAGTGTCTCTGACAAGGTGCTTTAAAGGCCAGTTCAAACAAAAATAACTCAAGTACTGTCATGGATCCCTAGCTCTCCTTTAGATCCCATGGCACTGTTGTATCTTTGTACATCTCTGACCATTCTCAAAAATGATTGGAGCTTTTAACAAAAAGATTCCACTAGTATTTCTCAACTATTAAGCAATTACAGTTACACCATTACTGGCTGCTAACATAGAAAGATTGTCTCATTGAAAAAAAATCATGACTTCCATTAACTAATATTCTCATATTGCAATAGATCCTCAAATTAGTGGCTATCAGCCCCATCACCAACAGGCAGCTGCTCACTTTTTAGACATAGAGACAATCTTGCTTACCACATTTCACAAACTTCCCACAAGTCTTGGTACTTAGACAGTGTGGTTCGTTGAGGGAAACAGACAGCCTTAAAGGCAGGCATGTCCCATGGAAAATAGTTGTGATTCAACACAAAGATGATGGATTCCTGGTGTTTGTGTCATTCAATGTTTTGCTATCTGTACTCTCCTTAGTATTTCTCCTAATACCTAAAAACCTCTCATACTTTAATTATCACTTAGATAAGCCAGGTTTTCCTTAGACCTCTTACTCTATGCCTGTAAATACATGGCATAGTATAAGGGCAAAAAAGTCACTCTCTCTGAAATACTCTCTCTTGAAAAAATTAAAATTCACACTTAAGTAATATGTGGTTTTATTCACAGAGAATCGCTTATATGTAAGGAATTAAATGATGTTATAAGACTTAAATATAATAGCATTTATGTTTATAAAGGACATGCAATTTTCAGGCTTGTGAGAAGAAATAGCATGTTGCTATCTGCTATTTCTTAAGGAAGTTTATTCCTGTTCAGAAGAAGGGCTCTATCAAGCATGTATAGGCAAAATATTTACTTGAAAATATTTTGAGAGTGACTGTAATTTTGCAGAAATAATTTTTGGAAAAATACTTTTTGTCTCCAAAAAATAATTTGTAAGTTGAGTACCTGAATAAATGCAATTGATAATTATAACTACTGCATTAAATATCTTCTTATAAATTTTATGGATTTAGAGCAAAAATCAACTTTGAGTGAGTTTAAAAATGCTCAAGTGTTATTGATTGGATGGTGTCATAATTTCATTTTGAAAGAATAGTTATTAAAACTAGCACAACTGTATGTAGACTTAAGAAATAGCCTCATTGTAATTATCCAATTTGAGTAGAAAAATTACTTCTGTTCATATTTTATTTTGCATTATAATAGTTAATTTTATCATTATATTGTTAAGTTACAGAAAAGGAAGAGCTGACAGAACTATGGAAAATTTTCCCCCTTGAAACACGATTTTAGAAAGTTCAGATGGCAAAATTTCAGTTAATAAAATGAAAATGTTTCTGTCAATTAGAGAAAAACTAATTAATATTGTACTTCCATTTGCTACTACCCATCTGTACAAAGTTTCTTATCAATTGCGATTCTCAGAAAGTGAAGAGTAAATCTTTTAAAAGCCTCAGTCAGCAGTTGGGTAAGATCATTTAAACATAATATATTGATATAAAAATTCTATTTATAGAAGCAAGATCAATTTTCTCATCATAAGTTTAGAAAATATTTCATTTTGATGAATATGCAAACTTAATATTTAATATCTTCCCTAAAATGTGTATTTATATAATCTCAATAGAATTATATTACAAAAATGTAAGAGAAATTTTCACCTTGCCTGATATCGTTGCCTGGATTTCTTTACAGCTTAACTAAAGCTGCAACAAAATTACTATTCATTTTTCTCTGTATGCATTTCATAAAAATGATTGGGAATCACTAGAGAAATTAAGTTCACTGAAGCTTTGTGCTACCATTAATATAGTAGTAGTAATAATTATTATTATCATCAACATCATTGCATCATTTTTAACCATTTTATTTTCACAAACACACATAATCAAAAGGTAAATTAGAATCAATACTAATGCTACTTCTGAAAATATATTTTCAGGTAATAGTTCATATTTTTAAATAAATACATATTGAGAAATACTTTTAGAAATATTTTACATGCTAATTTGTGACTTTTTAAACATAATATATCATCCTGATATTTTATGCCAACAAACATACTTCTACAAAATAAGTAATGTGATGTTAATCCAATGAAAAATATGTATTATATCATAAAATATGTTAAACTTTATATTCAATAATTTATTCTTGGATATTGTGACTGCAAATATTACTTTTACAAATCCTATTCTGAAATGTCTTAGACCTATATTTTTGTGCACATTCTTATTTATTTCTGGGATCAGAGGGTGTGATAGGTTTTATGACTTCTGATACAGATTTTGCAATTGCCCTCTGGGCTTTGTAATATTCAAATTTACTAGAATAATCAGGTTCAACATATGGCTGCATGTTCACAGATGTACAATAAATGGTATTTGTAAATTCTATTATATCTGAGAATCCTTAAAGAATATGTTGTCAGTCTAAAGTTAGCATTTCTATGCATTTTCATATAACATGATTTTCTATAAATAAAATATTTTCCTCTCCCTACATAAAACATTTTGTATGAGAAATTACAAATTGATATTGTATCTATATTTAATATTTGTACTCAGGATTGTGAAATTGCACTGTATTTTAAAACAATCATCTTAAGGTTTAAGGTTATAATCATGAGTTTAGAAAGCCAGATGCTCTTTCTGTTCAGTAAGAATATAATTGACAGTTATCTTGAAATCTTCCACTTATGCTAGAATATTTTTCAAAATCTACAGTGATAATGAGGATGAGTGCAACAATGCCAATTACCTGGTATTTGCAATATCACTAACAGAGAAAAATGTAGCAAAAATTTGAAAACTTCGAAAAATATATGGATTTCCTGGCAAAAATCTTCACTAAGTGGCCTTCACTTAAAAAGATCAAAAAGAATCATAAGTGAGAGTGCATGAAGAAAAAAAAGATCCTTGAACCATATCTTTAGGTCAGAATTAACATTATTTCTCTCTGTGCTGACACAGATAATTGGAAAAAAATATTCCAACCAATAGATCCCTGAAGTCATGTCATTTTCATTTTCCTTAGAAGACACTTATAAGACAGGTGCATCCACAGAAAACATCTATAGATACTAGAAGGGAGATATAATTTACCAAAATGATAACTGTCTGTCATAATGACAGAATCTTATTATCAGGAAGACATCAGTTGAACTTCTAAGGTGCTTTTTTTTTTTAAATGATATTTTAGTGGAGAAGAAAAGAAATTAATTTCCTAGGGACATCTTCAAAGGACACTTACAACAATCATCTTGACCCAAATTTTCTTCCCAATCTTCCCAACATGTGTTATAATTAATTTTCACATATATATGGTAATTATTTTAAAAATAGGGTTCCACAGGGGACAATTAAGCCAGGGTACCTGGGAGTAGCGGCCCTGACTCTGACAGAGTGCCTGTCACACCCAGGCTTCCATAGAGCTTGGGGCTCACTCCTGTCTCTTTAAAAAGCTGCAGCAAGTACTTTCCTTTGCCCCCGGGCAAAAACTACTGCCTCCCCTGAGGGAGGGTGGGGTTATCAGTCCTTTCCTTGAGTTACCTGTCTCTTCTAGGGGGAGCCTCCTATCCCTGGAAGCAAGTCCCTGGCACAACTACACCTCTGTAAGGAAGCATTTCAACCACAGCCCACAGCCAGTCTACTAGCCCTGCACACAATGAGCTGAGCTGCCCCCACCACCTCTTCTGCAACTAGGCCAAGGTGGGAGCTGAGATTCTGGGTACTTTTATGTCCCCAAAGGACAAAGACCTCTGTTACTGCTGAGAGATGGAGGCATAAGCCACTTGTGCACCCCACAGCTTCCTGCCTCTGCTAATCTAATCAAGAGGGGCCCTCTCCTCCTGTCACAGGCTTACAGTGCATCTGTTCTCCTCCTGCCCTAGCGTTCTTCCAGAGCAGATCACCCCACCCTTCACTATCACTGGCAGTGCCCGAACTCATGACGGATTGAGGGCAAGTTAGTCCACTCGGTTTCAGTCTAGTCCCCCCAGGACTCAATGGTGCCATCCAGGGGCCTGGAAACTTGGAATTACCCAACCTAGTCTACCACTACTGGCACCTGAACACTTTTCCAAACGTCTGAGGTCCAACAGACTCAAATTGCCAGCAAGTCCACTGTATTACCTATCTGAACAAGCCAAAAGGCAGTGAACTTCTCTTCACACTGAGCAGCAGAGTTCCTGGCAGAGCAGAACAGGTTCACCACAAAGATATCTGTTTTGAGCAAAAGTAAGAGCTTCCAGATGAGAATGGACGAGCATAAGAACTCTGGCAATATGAAAAAGCAGGCTGTTTGGAAACTCCCAAAGGATCACAATAGCTCTCCAGAAATGGATTCCAACCAAATGGAAATTTTTGAAAGGTCAGATATGGAATTCAAAATATACATTACAAATAAGCTCAATGGGATTTATGGGAAAGTTGAAAACCAACACAAAGAAAAAAATAATAATTCAGGACATGAATGAAGAATTCCCTAAAATGATAGATATTTAAAAATAAAAATAACAGAACATCTAGAAATAAAAGAGTCATTTAGGGAATTTCAAAACACAGATTTTTTTACACAGAAAATTTTAACAACAGATAGACCAAACAGAAGAAATAATTTCAGAGCATGAAGACACGGTTTTTGATTTAACCAAGTCAACCAAAAGTAAAGAAAAAAGAATCAAGAGAAATTAACAAAGTCTCCCAGGATATGGAATTATGTAAAATGTCCAAACATAAGAATCTCAGGTATCTCTCAGAAAGATGAAGAAAAGCCAAAAGCATGTAAAACCTATTTGAAAGAATGCGGGAATATTTTCCTGGTCTTGCTAGTGATTTAGACATCCAGATACAAGAAAGTCATTGAACTCATGGAAGATTCATTCCAAATAAGATATTACCAAGCACAGAGTCTGGCTAGAATCAATGTGAAGGAGAAAATCCTACAAGATGCAAGACAAAAGCATCAAGTAACTTATAGAAGAGAATCAAATAGACTAACAGCAGAGTTCTCAACAGAAACCGTACTAGCCAGAAAGGATTGTTTAGTTTTCTTAAACAGAATGTCAGCCAAGAATTTTGTATTCTGTAAAATTAAGTTTCATCCAAGACTACTATGAAGGCCTCTATGCACACAAACTAGAAAGTCTAGAGGGAATGAATAAAATGGATAAATTTTTGGAAACACACAACCTCCTGAGCTTGAATCAGAAAGCAATAGAAATCCTCAACAGCCTAATATGAATATCTAGATTCAATAAGTAATAAAAAATCTCCCCCCACAAAAAAATGTCAGGACCAGATGGATTCACAGGTGAATTCTACCAAACCTACAAAAAAGAGCTTGTACCTTTGCTACTAAAATTGTTCCACAACATCAAGAAGACGGGAATTCTCTCTAATTCATTCTATGAAGCCAGTATCAACTGGCTGCCAAAACAAGCAAAGGACACAACCAAAAAAGAAAATTATAGACCAATACTCTTCATGAACACAGATGCTAAAATCCTCAAGAAAGTGCAAGCAAACAAAATTGGACAGCAAATCAAAACAATAATTTACCATAATCAAATGGGTTTCATCCCAGGGATGCAAGGATGATTCAGCACACACAAATCAATAAATGTGATTGACCACATAGATAGAATTTAAAAAACATCATATGATTATCTCAATAAATGCAAAAAAGCATTTGATAAAACCCTTCATAGTAAAAACCACTAATGAACTAGGAATAGAAGTAACATATCTCAAAATAATAAAGACCATGTATGACAAACATCAAGCAGAATGGGGTAAAGTTAAAAGTATTCCCCCTAATAACTCAAACAAGACCCTGATGCCCACTTTCACCACTTATATTCAACATAGTACTGGAAGTCCTAGCCAGAGCAGTCAAGCAAGAGAAAAGAATAATGGTCATCCAAATCAGAAAAGAAGAAGTCAAATTATCCCTATATGCTGATGTTATGATCTTATATTCAGAAAACCCAAAAGACTCCTAGAATTGATAAATTCTGTAAAATCTCAGGTTACAAAATTGATGTACACAAATCTGTAACATTTCTATACACTAGTAACAACCAAGCTGAGAATCAAATCAAGAATGCAATACCATTTAAAATAGCTGCAAAAATAAATAAATAAAATAAAATACCTAGGAATATACTTAACTAAGGAGGTAAAAGATCTGTACAAGGAGAACTATAATACACTGATGAAAGAAATCCTAGATGACATAAACAAATGGGAAAACATCCCATGTTCACAGAAGGGAAAAATAAATATTGTTAAAATGTCCATACTGTCCAAAGTGATTTACATGTTGTTCAATGAAATTGCCATCAAAGTACCAATGCCATTTTTCACAGAATTAGAAGAAACAATCCTAAATATCATATGGAATGAAAAAGAGCCCAAATAGACCAACGCAATCTTAAGTTTAAGAACAAATCTGGAGGCATCACATTGTCTGACTTCAAATTATACTATTATACAAGGCTATAGTAAGCAAAACAGTATGTTACTATTATAAAATTGAACACATAGATCAATGGGACAAAATAGAGAACTTGGAAATAAAACCATACACATATAATCAACTGATCTTCAACACAGAAGACAAAAAGTATGTACTGGAGAAAGAATACCTTATTCAATAAATGGTGATGGGAAATTTGTAAAGCCACATTGTAGAGAAATGAAACAGGATTCCTGTCTTTCACTATACATAAAAATTAACTCGAGACTGAATTGTAAGACCTGATACCATAAAAATTCTAAAAGAAAACTCAGGAAAAATTTTTCTGGACATTTGCTTAGTCAAAAAATTTATGACTAATACCCCAAGAGAAAAATCTAATAAATAAATAAATGAATTCTCCTATATAAAAATCCTATAATTCTCCAAGTTTGGAAATCAACATTGATATTGCACTGCCTTTCTCCAACAAAGTGCCTTTTTACATTTCTGGTCCAAGATCCCATCTACAAACAATTTAATTGTCATCATTTGCTTTGTAATTTTAATGTTGTGCTCATATTGGCTGATTCTTTTCTCTGGGGATGATGATGAATCTTAGTTGAGGGAATTTTCTTTAGAGAATGTCTGCTTGCTTTTGCTTTTATCCCAGGAATGCTAGCATCTCAGACCTCTTTTATATTAATTATTCTGTGAATTCCTGGATGATAAAGATAATGAAATTTTTAGCGCAATCCTCTGTGAGTATAGAACAGAGATTTTAAATTTTCAGGGAAGTTTCCCCCACAGGAAGCTGGGGCTGAGAAAGAAAAGTTCCTTTCTTGTTTTCCTTGCTAGGTAAGCGGATTTTTTCTGAGGCTTTTCCTTAAAATTTATCATTTTTAGAGCCCTGACTTTATGCAATGATCTCATGTACAATTCTTCATCTTGATCAGGCCAAGGTCTTATTTCTTGTCTTCCTCTGATGGTGCAAATCCCGGGTTAAATCCTACTCAGCACCCTGATTTTTGTTTCTCTTTATAGCTGGATCCTGTGGTTTTTCTTAACTGTATTTTTAGCTCAAATATATATTTAATATGATGTGTGTTGCAATTTGCCTAGCATTTTATATGTTTTATAGCAGGACATTTTTCATATCATACACATCCTGTTTTTTCTAATGTATTCCTTGTTATATGCAGACTTCCTCTCTTTACAAAAATAAAAAAAAAGAAAAAAGAAAAAAATAAACCTGCCTGTTAAACCTCCCTCTAAAGCATTTGCTCTAAAAATCACTGCTTGCTGTGTACTAAATGTGTTTATATTCCCACTTATTTTTTTTCAAAGTTTATAATAACAACACAAAATTGAAGTTGTGTTTCAAAAAGTCCTCTTATTATGAACATTTCGCAAGCAATTCAAGGCTTTTCAAAGTATTTGAAACTTCACAGTTTAGAACAGAAAACATAAAATCAAAACAAAGAAAATCTTCTAAAACAAATCTTCACAACATAGAACAAAGTCACTTAGAGCACAAAAGTAAAAATATAAGAATTTCCATAGATAATTTATATTTTATTAACCAACTCAGAAAAGTATTGAAGAAATAATATATGGATATAAATTCTTCTCTCTGTCTCAATAGAAAGTTGCCTGCAGGATATTCTCAATTAATTTCCATATTTTATATCCTATAAATGTAAGATGAATTGCTATAAAAATGCAAGGCATGTGAGTAAGCCTTTATATAAATATATCAATGATGGATTAAACAAATCTAATATGAAAATAAGACATCCCCTCTAGGCTCAGAATATGTTGAATTGGATTATCCAGGCAACTGCTAGAAATGTACATGTAAAATAAGAAGTATATATCAAAGGAAAGATTGAACGGTATTTTGAAATTTTCTGAATATTGCAAACAAATTCATTTTATAAAATTTGTGATAAAAGATTACAAAAAAATGGGAAAGACTATAAATATACTGAACTTGTAAGAATGAGCATCAAAGAGAAAAGACTGTTGTTCAGAAAAAATAAAAACTTCACAGGCTTCCATCGCTTTTCTATCATAGTTCAAAATGCCAAAAATAAATATTATTCTCCCACTGTTATGTGTATATATATTAGTATATATACACATATATGTCTACCATGCATATAATGTATATATGTACACCATTTATATTTCAATTAGTCTAAAAAATTTATATATAGTTCATAAATATAGTAATTTTCTTTAATTGCATTATATGAATGTACACCATTTCTAAACTATTTTTACATCACTCCTAAAGACTAACACAATTGATTTAAAGGGTAATGTAGTATCTCTTTCATAAGTTAGATTGATGACTATATAAGGTACTTTTAATGGCAAATTTTCATTTTAAAAGAAGAAAAGAGATAAAAAAGATAGAAAGGAGGTACAAGGAAAATATATGGAAATCATTCTGCTTCTCTTAGTTGAAGAATTTCTCTTGTGAAATTTACATGTTCGCTCCTATCCATCTTCTGTCTCACATCATTCAAAAGTTCTCATTGTTCTTTATAATATTCTTTCTACAATTCTGCATACAGTGAACATTATTGAAAAATAGCTTCTGAAGTTAGACTTTTATTCCTCTGTGTTTTTCCTGTAGTGTTATCTCAGGTCTAGTGGGCTTAAAAATAAGGTGGGCATCAAGGGAAGATGTTGCTTCTCCCTAGCCTCTGGTTGTGTGAAGAGCTCCTTGTCTTAGTCCATTCTGTGCGATGTAACAGAATACTTGAGACTGGGTAATTTACAAAGGAGAGAGATTTATGTCTTACAGTTTTGGGAGCTGAAAAGTCTAAGGCTGAGCAGCCTGCATCTGGTGAGGGTTTCCTCACTTCTTCATCCCATGGTGGGAGGCAGAAGGGCAAGAAAGCTTGTGCTAGAGAGAGAGAGATGAAAGGGAGCTGAATCCGAATCCTTTTATCAGAAACCCACTCCTGTGATAACTGACCATTCCCTGACAACCGCATTAATCCATTCATGAGGGCGGAGCTCTCATGACCCTCATGACCTAATTGCCTCTTGAAGGTCCCACCTCTCAATGCTGGTGCACTGGGGATTAAGTTTCCAACATGTGACCTTTGGAAAACATTCAAACCACTTGCCTGCCTGACTTGGAGGAGCCATGTTAACCCCTCCCCTGCAGAGGCCCTTGGGCCATGCCTATGCCTGTGGTTTTGAGGTACACAAGCTGCTCTCTTCTCAGACCATTCCCTGGCCTGTCCCTATTCAACAAGACTCTCAGTATTTCTTAATAACAGAGCATATTGGCGGTCATGGACTCTCGGCTGCCTGTCTCATACTGAGCTGGATGTTGTGACACTGCCCTTATTCTCATCAAATCAGTTTCTCCTTTACCCTCTGTCAGTGTACTACCTGCATATCACTTTCCTGCTCTACTAGTACAGAGCTTTTTAAAGATATTGCAGTTTTTTTCTACTAAACGTTTCTTACAGCGACTTAAGACTCCCTGTTCCGTCTCCTAACAAACTTACATAGAAATCCCTATATCCTTTCTTCTTCTCTCCCGCCCATAACTGCAGCAGGGGTTAAGCATCATAAATGTGTTCAAATGTTTTTAGTAAAGGAGCCTAACAAAGTCTCTCTGTTTAAAATTACAACATGATCTCTTATAACCACCTAGACTTTTTCTTTTCATAAAACTTTCACTTACTAAAATAGTACATAATTCAATTATTTATTGTGATTATTATTTATTATGTGACTTGCAATAGGTGCATATACATTCCAGGAGAGCAGGGATATTATTTATGCATTTCCCAAGCTACTAGAAAAGTACGTATCACACAATAAGCTGTCAAAGCAAAGGTATTGAATAAACAAGTAAATAAGACTTATATGCCAAGCTGAATCCTTTTCCTCAAGGAATTCTCCACCCTTCCCTTAAAGAATTTTTTTATCACCACCTCTCTAAATTGTAGGGATCTGTCCTTATCTCATATTTTGCTTCTTCTTTATTCTTATACTATAATCTCTATCATCTGAGTCCTCTAGAAGCTCATTATGATATTAATATGTATATAAAACTTTAAGCATACAGAAAGTGTTCTTTTTCAAAAAATAGCTTTAGCAAATCACATGTTTTTTATTTAAGTATCCTGAACCAAATGTGAGGTAAGAAATACACCCCCTAAGCCTATCCTTTGCCAGCCAGGACAAGTCTGTCCTTCAAAGAGAACCAACAGCCAGGACCCAGTGAGTGGAGAGTTCTGCAGTTACTATAAAATACTAGTGTTGTGAAAGGAAATACAGCAGGCTCAAAATGGCTGTCACCCCATGGCATTCTTTAATATTTTTTTTCTTCTCACATAAGATATTTACTTTCATTCTAATTTTCCACCATCATTTTTCAAGAAGGCAGGATCTAGGATTTTCTCCAAAGTTCTTTTTTCAGAACGTCCTTCTATTCATAGATATATCAAGTTTGGCTGGGTAGCATGAGAATTAGGTTTATGTTTCGCAATCACCAAATAAGATTTATAAATATTGTTCCTCAGAGCTACTTTCCCCAGTAATGTATAAATTCTTACCCTCCTGGGTTATGGGGTAGATATCCATTTGTGTGTCCAGGAGACTACTTCCCTCCTGCTGGCACAAGGAAAGCATCCTAGAGAAGGGGAAAAAAGATTCACTTAGGTCCTTTTCCTTTAATTGAAATCAGTGGTTCTCCAAATGTATCCTACATCAGAATCGTCAGTAGGACTTGTTAAAGCACAGATTGCTGGGAAGCATTTGGAGTTTCTGATTTAGTAGTCTGTGAAGAGCCTGAGAATTTCAGTTCCTAGCAGGTCCCAAGTCACGTCCAGACACTGCGGCTGCTGGTCCAGGCACCACAGTTTGGAAACCACGGTAGATGACTTAATTCAACAGCATGCTTTCTTTTTTTTTTTATCTCCTGTATTAATTATGAGATACTGCCAAAGGAACCACAGTGTTATACAGTACTATATTTTTACAAATTTTTCCCCACACACTTCTAAAATTTGCTCCATACTGAAACATTTCAGGTCGCCTTACTGCTTGAACTTTTATTACTTTAAAAACTTTCATTAATGTACCTCCCTTACTCTAGCACTGTCACCTCATGGTGTACTTAATATAACTCTTTATAGTGAACTGCTTAATTCTATACTTTTAATTCAATCATTTTGAGAAAATAGATGATTTTTAATAATGATGACTAAATTAGTAGTAAAGTAAGTATAGTCTGAGTAAATTGTAAGCAGTATTATTAGGAAATACTAGAATCCCTTTTGTTCCTACATTACCTATTAAGGGATCGTCTATCTTTCCTCCACATTTCAAAAATTACAGATTGTTGTAAAAATTATTCTTTGAATCAGATAGCTGACATTATTTGTGCAGTTATTCTATGCCCAAGTCTATGATAAATACTTCTTTACCTACATAATCTCTTTTTAAAATGAGGTACTATAATATATTAAAAGTATACTATTTTAAATAAATAATTTATTTGGACATCTAAAGAAAATTCAACATTTCATTAGTGCAACTAATTACATATTTTCATATCTATATTATTATATATTTATGGATAAATAAAATATACATATAGGCTTAGATATGCCAACTTGTTAAATAATGCTAAATGTCAGTAATTTTTTCACTGTAAATATAATTTTATTTCATGTTTCTTTTTGGGTGTCTTAAAAAAGATAATTGCTATCTATGTAGTTTTAATAAAATATTGAAATTTAATGTAATTTTTCAACAGAAGATATCAATGTGGGCAGAGAGCTATAATATTTTGGATAACTTCTAGTTATGGAGCCTGATCTGAGGTGCATTCATCCTTCCTTCCATAAAGCAAATTTTGCCTTAAAAAACAGGGATACTTTCAAGTTCCTTGGAAACTATTAAGAAAGTTTGCCCATAAATCTGTCAAAAGGGAAGTCGAGTTAGATTTAATTTTTTTACATCTCCATTGGTTAAAATGCTTTCATTTCTTATCCTAGGGAAATTTATTAAAATGGAATAGGAAGAATAACATAAATATATCTGAGAGAAAAATTGCATTAAAAACTTAACCATCTCCATTAATGTCAGTGTATATCAGACTTAACATCCTCTACTCTCAATGGCAAAAAGTACTTAGCAATATAATTAAATCTATTTTCCTATTGGTTCAATTTTCAGAAATTAATAGTGAATTTGTAAATTTGTTTAAGTAGGACATTTTAATTGATTAGTATGATTTCATTTCATATATATCATTATATATGTATATGTTCACTCTGTATGATTTTAAAACTCTGTTCACATCAATTGGAAGGTATACAGACACAGTATAGAGGTGGATATATAGTTTTTTCTATGTTATCTGTAAGTTAAAAAATGGAGAGCCTGCAGAGTACAAAACTGCCCTCCTGTCCTTTTGGATGTTCAATCCCAAAATAAACTGTCCCTCATCCCAATTATTTTTGTAATACCCTGGATGTGTCCTTTTTCATTTTAACAGCATGAATCTTCTATCTTCAATATTCATGATTTTCTTCCTCAACTTTCTAAATCTCAAAATGGATATCTGCTTCCAAGGTTTGGGAATGTATTATCTTGTCACAACTGCTGTCACTGCTGCAGCTGCTAGAATTGCTCAGTAATATCATTTTATTTTAAATGCCATGTTTGGTAAATATTTAATACATATTACCTCCTTTATGAAAAAAGGGTATAAATATATGTGTGTGTGTGTGTGTGTGTGTGTGTGTGTGTGTATTTAGACCTACTACCAAATAACATTTTTACCTTTCATTACATTATGTACCTGTATAATTTTTAGTCAATTTTCAATGGTCTCAATTTTTGCTTTCAGAGGATTGAATAGTATATAAGTTATATTTCTGATCTTTTAAAAACTCAATTTATTATGAAAAATTTCTCATTACAATAAACATTCTTTCTCATCAATATTTTCTACAGAAATTACAAAATAATATTGTTGGTTTAAAAAAATAAAGCAGTGTGTCTTTGCTGACAGCATATTTCAAATTGAATTAGTTTTGTTTTTAATTTTCCTTTCAAAATAAATTGATAACATGTCCAAAGCACAAGCATCATTAGCAAGATAATTTAAAGACATATTTTTTCATGGTGATGTTTTTGCATACAAATTACATAGTCAATTGAAAATTTTTCATAATTAGCTAAGCTTAAAGCACTTGAAACAAAAATAGTAAGTTGTCAAATACATGTATTTTTTTATTTTGTGAAAACACAGTTTTGATAGTTTGTAGTACTTCATATATAATGTATTGGCTATGAGTACTACGTTTCTTTTCTAATATGAGCACAACTTTTACAAAAAAAGAATACTCTTGTTTATTTGTCATTAAATTTATCAACTAAATGCATGTATTAAGAAGTTTTTATTTCCCAGCACTCTTTGTTGAATAAGGATTCTTTCCCCAGTGTATGCTTTTTTCTACTTTGTCAAAGATCAGATGGCCATATGAGGATCGTTTTATATCTATCTGGGTTCTCAGTCTTGTTCCATTGGTCTTTCTCTCTGTTCTTGTGCCAGTACCATGTTTTGGTTACTGTAGCCTCATAGTATAGCTTGAGTCCAGTAAATTTATGCCTCCGAATTTGTTCTTTTTGCTTAATGTTGCTTTGGCTATATGGGGCCTTCTCTAGTTCTATGTGAAGCATAGAATTATTTTTTCTCAATCTGAAAAAAAAGATGTTGGTATTTTAGTAGGGGTTGCATTGATTCTGTAGATCACTTTGGGTAGTATAGACATTTTAACAATGTCAATTCTACTGATCCATGAGCATGGTATGGTTTTCCATCTGTTTGCATCCTTTGTTATTTCCTTTCTCAGTGATTCATCTTTCTCTCTGTAAGGGTCTTTCACCTCCTTAGCTAAGTATATTCCTAGGTATTTTATTTTCTTAGTTGCCATTGTGAAAGGCATTGAGTATTTGATTTGTTTCTCAGTTTTACTGTCATTGGTGTATAGGAATCCTCCTGATTTGTGTAAATTTGTAACCTGAGACTTTTCTGAACTTATTTATCAATTCCAGTAGTCTCTTGGCAGAATCTTTGAGGTTTACTAGATATAAGATCATATCATCAGCAAAGAGTGATAGTTTGACCTCTTCTGCTCCCATTTGGATGCCTTTGATTTCATTCTCTTGTCTGATTGCTCTGGCTAAGACTTCTAGCACTATGTTGCATAGAAGTGGTGATAGAGGGCAACCTTGTCTTGTTCCAGTGTAAGACGGAATGTTTTAAAATTTTTCCCTGTTCGTTATGATATTGGCTGTGAGTTTGTCATTTATGGTTTTTATCATTTTGAGGTAGGTCATATAGCCATATGTAGAAGACAGAAACAGGATCCACATTTCTTACCTCTCATAAAAATCAATTCGTGAAGGATAACAGACTTAAATCTACGGCATGAAACTGTAAGAATTCTAGAAGAAAATGTTGGAAAAACTCTTATAGACATTGGCCTAGGAAAAGAATTCATGAGGAAGACCCCAAAGGCAATCCCAGTGACAACAAAAATAAATAAATGAGACTTGATCAGATTAAAAACTTCTGCACAGCCAAGGAAACTATCATTAGAGTGAATAGACAACCTACAGAATGGGAGAAAATATTTGCATGCTATACATCTGATAAAGGGCTGATGATAACTAAAATCTATATAGAACTCACAAACAATCATCAGCAAAAAAAAATCAAATGACCTCATTAAAAAGTGGGCAAAGGACATGAACAGAAACTTTTCAAAAGAAGATAGATTTATGGCAAACAAACATATGAAAAAATGCTCAACATCTCTAATCATCAGGGAAATGCAAATCAAGACCACAATGAGATATCACTTAACTCCAGTGAGAATGGTTTTTATCAAAAAGTCCCAAAACAGCAAATGTTGGCATGGTTGGGGAGAGATAGGAACACTCATAAACTGCTGGTGGGATTGCAAACTAGTACAACCTCTATGGAGATATCTCAAAGAACTAAAAGTAGATCTACCATTTGATCCAGCAAACCCACTACTGGATATCAACCCAAAGGAAAAAAAGACATTCTATAAAAAAGATATCTGCACTTGAATGTTTATAGTAGCACAATTCACAATTGCAAAGATGTGGAAACAACCCAAGTGCCCATCCATACATGAGTGGATTAATAACATGTGGTATATGTATACCATGGAATCTACTCAGCCATAAAAAAGTGGTGATCTAATACGTCTTGTAGTAACCTGGATGGAACTGGAGGCCATTCTGGTAAGTAAAGTATCACAAGAATGTAAAAACAAACACCACATGTACTCACCATTAAATTGGTACTAATTGATCAACACTTATGTGCACATATGGAAGTAACATTCATCGGGGATCAGGCAGGTGGGGAGTGAGGAGGGGATGGTTAAATTCATACCTAATGGGTGTGGTGGGCACTGTCTGGCACATGGGCACACTTGTAGTTTTCACTCGGGTGGTGCAAAGGCAATTTATGTGACCAAAGCATTTGTATCTCCATAATATTCTAAATTAAAAAAAAATCAATTGACTGTAAATCTGAGGATTAATTTCTGGACCCTCAATTCTATTTAGTTGATTTATGTCTATTTAGTAGATCTGTGTTCTATTTAGTAGATCTATTTATGTTTATCTTTTTGCCATTACCACACTATTTTGATTATTGTAGTATTGTACTAAGTTTTGAAATTAGAAAATGTGAATCTTTCAATGTTACTCTTTGTCAAAATTGTTTTGGCTATACTGGGCCCCTTGAATGTCCTTATTGATTTTAGAATCAATTCTTCAATTTCTGCAAAGAAGCTAGCTGGGATTCTGCTAGTGATTGTGTGGAATCTGTCGACCAATTGGGACATATTTCCATGTTATTGATATTAAATCTTTTTATCCATGAACACGGATGTTTTTCCATTTAAAAAAAATAAGAAAAGAACTTTTGAAAGGGTGTTAATAACTCAGCTTTTTATTGTAGTTGTTTCCTATTTGTTCTCTGTTCCACTTGTTTTCGTTATAAACATAGAAATTCAGTTATCTGTAAATGAAAACTCCGTTATCCATACTTAATTTTTGTCTCCTTCACTCTGTTTCCACCTCTTCATAATTTCTCATGGATTCTGCCTGAAATTTTAAACCTATTTGCTGAATCTCAAACGAATTTTGTTCAGTGTCAATTCTAATCTGTATCCCTTTTTTAATTTGTACTGATTGATATTGCTTTGCATAAATCTCTATTGTGGGCTTGGCAACTCCTTTGCATTTCACTGTATTTTGTTGTCCCCACAAGAATAATATGAGTTACTAATTCTAAATAGAAGATAGCCTGACATGCTAATCCAGCTGGTATCAGTGAAGCTATTCTAACTTCAACTATTTATTGGGTGGTAAAAGATTTAAGGTGAGTGTCCCTCAATTTTGTATAATGTGTTTGGAGACAGTCCTGTATTTCTGGCACAAGGTTGGGTTTTAACTTAAAGCTAGCCATATTAGCTTTCTTCATTCATTATTTTTTTACTACTGCTATTGATTTTATTATGGTTTTAAGGTGTTAGGCTCCTCAGGACTGTATTATGAATTTATGCAGCCATATTATCTGGTTAGGCATATATTTATAGGCTATATTGTATGTTACATATATATTATGTATAAATGAATATTATAATACATATTATTTATACCAAAATGTTTTCAAAAAAAAGAAAAATATGCAGAGGAGGAAATAAACATACCTCGTTCATTTTACCAACTCTTTGCAAAAGTTGAAATAAGTAAGATTTTGACTTTTTATAAGGTACAGGTAGAAAGAAGTAACTCCATGCTGGTATATTTTTTTACAGCCTGGAGTGCTTTTTCAATTTGTATTTTATTATCTATCTCCCTATGTTATTAGGCAGAGTGTAGTTCTGGTCTTTAAAAGGCAATGTTAAATGCAGTTTTCTTCAGCAGAACTGCTTCTGCTGTTCATTGGGAGTACTCTGAAAAACTTATTTGATAGGGAAAAAGAATTGTCCATGCTACTTTTATTTGTTCAAAAATATGTACTTTAATTTCCACTTTATAAGCTTCTCCAAACAAGTGAAACTAGCCATAGTAAATATATGGAAATATATTTGAAAAGTACATCAGAGACGGAAGCAACAAAATAGTTTTTACAATTCAATGTTCCAAAGATTTTTTTTCTTTTTTTGGCAGTGAAGTGTGTTAAGTAAGTTTCCAATAATTTTATTTTTATAGAAGTATTTTTATACCCTCAAAAACTTTGCTCTTCATTTAAGATTTGTTTTCCAGCGAGGCAGAGCAAAGACAATGGAGGACTCTCCAGTGATTGTCCCTCCACAGAAACATCGATGTCAACAACTGTCCACACACAAAAATACCTTCACAAGAGTTAAGGAAACCAGGTGAGAGATCACAGCACCTGGTTGTTGCACAATAAGAAAAGATACATTGAAGAAGGTGTGAAAGACTGCTTAATAAATTACCCATGTCACCTCTCCCCAAACACAGGCAGCACAGCATAGAGAGAGAGACTGTTCACTTGGGGGAAAGAAAGGAAGTGAGTACAGAACTTTGCCTTGGCCCTTAACACAAGGCCCACCACAATCAAACCCAGCAGTGGGCAGATTCCCCTGTCCCCACTACTGGGTATATATTAAAGGAAATGAAATCAGTATGTCAAAGACATATCTGAACTCCCATGTTTACTGCAGCACTATTCACAATAGCCAAGATATGGAATCAACCTAACTGTTCATGAACAAATAAAATAGGCAAAGAAAGTGTAATATGTATACTTCAGTAAAAATATTAACAAACTTAAAAAAATAAGACCATTTAGGTAGAATATGAATGGTCAATTGATTCATTTCTAAACATGTAAGGAAATAGTACAGGGTTCTGTTCTTCAAATTTAGAATCTAGAAACCTGCAGAGTGTGAATCCTGGATTGTAAGCCTTTGTTTCACTTTTGTAGGAAAATGCCAAAGAATATTCCGAAGTGGATGTTTTTAATTCCCATCAACAATGAATGAAAGTTCCTCTTTCTTCTCACTCAAATCTGAAAAGAATCATCTTGGACAAAACAGAGTAAAGATGAGAAACTCTAGAGCCAGGCCTACATTAAGAGGAAAATGAGGATGAGGTAAAGGTTAAACTACTCACAGTTTATGACCAAGTCCTGCATTAGGGCAGTGGCTTTAGTTAGACAGAGGAGCACTGCATTTTGGAAACTGGCACTACTCATTTTAACAGTAGTAGTATTATGGAAATAGGATAAATTGAATAGACTTTGCTATATCAATGCTCTGGCTGAGAAATATAAATTCATACTGTAAGCATTCTTTGGAATTACTAAGATTCAAGTACTTAAAGCATGACAAAAAGTAGTTCCTAGAATTCAAAACACCTTTTGGTGAGCCTAGAAGGTTATTGTAAATAGATTCAGTAAATTGATTGTTCCTGTGAGTTATATTTACCTGCACACTATTGGAAGGCATAAAAGTATACTTTATATAATGCAATTTATATACAATTTACTATATGTTACTTGAAATATATTTTAGCAAATGATCATGGATGCATACAATGAATATTAATGGATACACACAAGAAAGAGTCTATCAATAATGTGAACTGTTAAATTGGTTTATCATTAATGGATAACCTTGTGACTTGAAAAATAGTTTATCTCCATAAGTATATAGATGTAATCTTTTATAATAAGAACAGTTTTTAAGGTAATATTCATCTTTTATTTATTTTTTTTATTCGATTTTATCTACCTTGTATATCTTTGAACCAACAAACAATTATTTGTTCTTGGATTTGCAATTTCGATATAAAACCAAGTAGAGTAAACACATTTGTTTCATTTGTACTCATTAGGGAAATTTTAACAGTATATTGATGCAGCTAAATAGCAATTTATACCACTAATAATGAAATGCCAAATTTAAGTAGCAGGTAGAAAATTAAGGCAGAAGAGTTTAAATTCATAATTGGAAGGTAAATGAGCAAAATTTTGCAGATCATTAAAGTTTTAATATTCTTTTAAATTTATCTCAGATTTAGTCTTTTAGATTTTAGTGAGTTTCAATTTAACGTGATATGTATTGAAATAATGAGATTTATAGAAGCGATGTATTGTCATTTTTAATAGTTATATGAAATATATTCCAGTATGAGTCAGAATCCAGCTAAGCATTTAAATGGTGAACCAAATGAACTATTTGGGTCTCAGAATGGAAGACAATTCATAGATGATGTATTACAATTTCAGAGTGGCAAACGGAAGTTAAAATACTTTTGAACTAAGCAGTAACTTGAAAGACTTCGAAAAAGTTATTAGCAACGTGTATTAGAAGGAGAGCAGAAAAAAAAGAATGGTGAATTTAATGCAATTTTATAAGTAAAATTTCCATAAGCTAGTACAGCAATGTTTTTTGAAAAAGAAACATTCATTGATTTATCTTTATACTTTATTGAGTATAATATTTTGAACATTACATTATGAATTTAGGTGAGACCAACAGAAGGATGACAATTGGTGTCTTTTCTCCCATTTCAAAATGTAGCTGTATTTCTTTTCTGTGTTTAGAACTTGAAACCACTGTGATATTGGCCAGGTCATGAACCATCCAGTGGGAACTCTGTAAAATGTGGAGGCTTCTTTTTTCAATTATGTTCCTGGGAATTTACTTCTTTTTCTCCTGTGACGTATACCTACCTTTCATAAGAGATATTCTCCTATTAACATCCTTCATTTAGTGTATAGTAACTGCTATTTTAAAAAAACAATATTGAATAAATGGAAACATGAATTTATGTTTTAAGGGCTGCCTATTGATAGAGAATAATTAATGTGCAAAAGAAAATATTAGCAGGATAGCATAAAAAAGGGAAATTGCAACCAAGTAAGGCTGAAGATTTCCAACTATCCCTCCTACTCATCGCCTGAGCTTCCTGGCCCCTGGCCAAGTTTTCTTATTGGGAAGCTACCATCCTAGTCAAAACCCTCATCACCTTTCGGGCCTGGACTATTAATGGAACCTTCTCACTGGTTTATCATCAATATTTTCTTTTTAGTGATTTTCAAGACTACATAATATATTTTCAAAGCCAAATATGTTAAACAACAAATATTCAGATTCTCTGATAAAATATGCTAGTATTTTTCAAAACAAAGCATCCATTATTTCCCCAGAGTATAGATAGTTCATTCTGAATTCTTACCATTTTAAATCCTTACAAAATCTCAATTTAATCTTGATTGAAATGCAGGATTGCTCTTACTTTATATAGAAAATAATTATTCTTTCAAGTTTTCTTTTCCTTAAATCTTAAGAACTTGATTTATGAAGATCTAGTCATGTTCTGCTTTGGGTCCAAACTAGCTAACTCAAGAAAATGTCTTTTGATAGTTAGCATCTATAGAACTCCAAAATTTTTCTTTTATGGATTTATTTCACACAAATGTGATCACGTATATTTCATTTTGATTTAATCTTTGTACAACTTCACAAATTTTTTGCCTAGGATATAATCATTGTATAAATTATTCCCAAATTGTTGATAATTATATGAATATAAGTTATAATTTTAATTTATTTGAAATAAGTTGATTTCTATTCATATCAGTTGATTAATTTGGGAATTTAATATCAACTATTCTCTCTACATTTCTAAGTCACCATGATATAGTTTTCATTATTTATTAATGTATAGATAGAGGAAGCTTCACTGAATTCCATTTGTTTGTCCCAATCTTACTTCAGTTTTGAAGACCAATAAACTAATCATTGTTATAGTACTATTAGTCAATTTCATTGACCCAAATTATTTAGTACAATGAAAATGTAAATAATATTTCTAAAGAATTGCTTTCATTAAAACATTCTAAGTTAATTAAATAAGTCGATGCTGACTCTCTAGTCAATATTACACTACACATGCTCTCTGCATGTTCTCTACAAGCTCATGCCTCTGTTCAGACTTCTTATTAAATTCACCTTAAACTTAAGGTTAAAATTAACATCCATATCTTCCATTAATCACAGCCTTCATGAGCATGGCAGTCAATTCTTCCTATTACAAGAATATGTAATAATATTTGCATATTGGTGTTCCAATCTCCCTTTGTTTATGGGCACTTTTAGTTTGCCCTCGTGCATTTTTTTCCTGGCATATCTTTTGCCTCCAAGCCTAAGTCTTGCTCATCTTTCAAGAGAAACGTATTTATTACCTCACATTCCCTATAAGATTAGATTAGGTGCCATCTTTTCATACTTCAAAATCACTCTGGATAGTTCTTTCTTTGATTTTATAATGTTTCATAATAATCTATTCACTGGTTCATCTTTCGAAGCAGAATGAACTTTTTAACTACTGGGTACATGGTACTACCTTTTGTTGTTTTTGGTGTATTGAACCTGCTACTATATATACATTACACAAATGAATGCTGAATAAAGTAATCTGTGGAAATATTTTAGTGTCTCTATAGCAAAAAAAATAATACTATTTCTCTTATATACTAAGATAATATAAAAATGCAAGCTCTGGAGTAAGACAGCTTGTGGTACAAACCTGGCTCTGCTATTTACAAAGTGTGTTCCCTTTGGTAAGATGCAGCAAACTTGCAGTTATCTTGATTACTTGCAGTTATCTTGATTACCCTCATCTTCAAAATGATAATTATTCTATTCATCAAAATTCTTATAAGAATAAGGAATAATACAATTAAAATGCCTACTGCAGTGAAAGCTACAATAACTATTATTGGCTACTTCAGTTAATAGTAGCAATTATTATAAATTTTTGTTTCTTATATATTGCCTTAGAAAATAAAAAAAAAAACAGAGTAAAGATTAGTAAATGGTTAGAAGCTTGAAATCAGGCGGTGGCTCAATGAATCAAAAAATTCTAAATATTAATTTTAAAATTCTAAAAATTTTATTTAGCCTGATTGTGATAATTGTGTCATTATATATGCATATCAAAACATTACATTGCATACCTTAAATGTATACATCTTTATTTGTAAATTCTACCTCAGTGTAGCTGTGAAAAATTCTATTTATTTAGCTCCAATCCAACCTAAAATAATACAGACAGGACAGAAATTCATATGGGAAGTATACAGAACTTTTCAATAGAGGGGTAGGAAAAATTTATGATTTTAAAAGATGGTTTTATTCATTCATCAATATGTGTTAAATATATACCAAGTTAACGAGATCTGAGCTATGTGCTAGAAAATAGGGTGGGGGTGGGGGTGGGGGTGGGAGTGGGGTGGGAAGGATAGACCGGACTCATTAAAGTTACAGCCCATTAGAAAAGAAAGACATTAAATAATTGCATAGCTTGTTATTTAAACATAATTATGCTTAGTTATATGAACAGAAGAGCACAATTTTATAATCGAATGAAATCAAGGTGGATTCTAGTCAGAAGAGTCAGGGAATAAATCTTACCTTGTGGAAGTTAAGCTGAGCATTGAAGGCTGATGGAATTGGCTAGGTGAAAGGAAAGAACGGTCTGGGGCAGGGCAAACAGCACATGAAGACATCACCGCCTTTACAGAAGCAATTACCCAAGCTTTAGAGGAAGTTTTTGATAATTTTATAAATTTGTGGAACTATATGGTCCTTCCAGCGGTGTTGGATAAGGACTCTTGTGTGGGCCTCTTTTCTTGGGGTTCTCAACTGATCTTCTTGGTCAGGGGTCACCCAGATGTCATAAGGAACTCTGAATCTCCCTCCAGTGGCAGAATCAGTAGCCTGTGGCTGGACCAGGTTCCCGGGGGCAGCCTGGGGCTTAAAATACTTCTGTTGGCCTCTACAGAATTTCTTTCACACGAGTGTATGATAAGAAACACCAGAATTGTGCTAACCAGCTGATACAAGGTATGGCAAATTATTTACACAGACAAGAGTTTTATAAAAAAATATTTTCCTGGGTTCAGCACATCCTAGGGCCAGCCTTGTGTGGATTACCCTGAGGTGGGAGGTAGCTTAATGAATTGGAGGAACTAAAAACAAGTGTGGCTTGCCTAGGGATTAAAAAGATCAATAGTATCTAAGTAAACTAAGCGTTGAAAAATATATAAATTCACCTATCATTTTTATTTTATTTTTTCTGGTGGAATATTGTTAGACTCAGTGCTCTTAAATTGATTCAAAGCTTACATGATTCTCAAAGGAAGTTAAGCATGAAATTTTACATCTGTAAGTTCTAAAATAGATGCTGAAATACCCACATTCGTTCTTTAACATTGTAAAAAGAAAACTTCATAATCTTATAAACCTTTATGAAAAAATGTACTGAGATAATTTTAATTAAATGAAAATAAAATGTTCTTTAAAAAATACTGAAACAGTTTGAAATGACTAAGAAGGCCTTAATGGACCCCTCAGCTTGACTAAACTTTAGACAAGCTTCTTCCTGACACTAGGCACCTGACCTCCCTTTTCTTAGAGTATTTATTTTAGAAAATTTGTCATTGTAATTTTTTCCTCTGTCCCCTAGAGATATAAATCTCCCAGCTTTTTGCCAGTTTCACAACCTAGGAATGTGCTTCTCAAAGAACTGGAAGCCATCTCTTTGAAACTTAATCATGAAGAAAGATAGAGCCCTTGTCTCTTATTTATAATTTATGTGGGAAGATAGATGCTTAATATCGGCAGGCACCATTCCCCTACATGTACAACCATCTCCCATGTACTTTTATATTAGGTAAAGCTAATAAGCTAACACAGATGGCCTATGATCGCCCTCTTACTTTAAAATCCCTACTGCCTTTTTTTTTTCAGCAGAGTTGAGTTCAGACTGAGTTCTGTCCTCTCTTCCTTATTGCAATAGCCTTAAATCAAGTCTCCCTTGATTAACCTTGTCCAGCGAAATATTTGGTTTGACAGAAAGGACAGTATTTTTGAATCTTTTTTTCTAGAATGTTCTAATATTGAAAGACCAAATTGGGCAATTTGAGTCTCCAATGAGTACGTAATGGTATTTATTTCAGTTTAGTTGATCCTTACTCAACTAAGAGATTTTCTTCTTTTTTTTATTTCAGAATATTACGGGGGTACAAATGTTTAGGTTACATATATTGTCTTTGCCCCACCTGAGTCAGAGCTACAAGCGAGCCCATCCCCCAGACAGTGGGCCCTGCACCCATTAGGTGTGAATATTCCCATCCCATCCTCCCCCCTCCCACCTGCCCGACACCTGATGAAAGTTGCTACCTTTTATAATTTTGAAAATTAGCTCAATTTTCAAAAGACTAACATATTTTAGTACCTAATTTTATCTCCTATTCTCTTGTCTGGTTTCCAAAGAAGAGATAAATAGATAAGTAGATACATAGAAAGATGGACAGACAGATAAGCAATCAGTAAACTGCCATTTTGTGAATGTCCAGTATCAAAGTACCTGTGCCATAGTGTGCTTTACAGCATTAACTTAAAAATGATATTTTCCCCAATCAAAAAAAATGCCACCTAATATTAATAAATATGAGACCCTTAATGTCTTTTAATTTTATTTTTTGGTAATAGTTTCCCCTTCTAAAAACATTATCTTTTTGTGAATTCATGATGTATTATTTACTGCTTCTAAATTTAAATTTTTACAGAAATTGTTGTGAGTTGAACATGCCTATATTTGGAATCAGAACGTGAACATTCAGTTGCTAGTTATAAGTTGACCTCAATTTAATAGGCACATTATTTTTAACCTGAAAATTTCCATGGTGCAATTCTATTTGTAAGGCTTGAACAATATGTGTATTTTTGTTTTGTAATAGCATATGGTTTAAGATATGAAGCTTTTTCAAGTCTTTTTTACCTTATAGTTCAGAGCATAAAGATCAATGAAAATTAAAATAAACTCTTGTTGCCTCTTCTTTCTTATTCTATAAAATTAATTGCCCTTCTACTATTTCTGTCTTCATTCTTATATGGCTAGATTTCCTAGAAAAGGGGAAAAGTTGGGGTGATCTTCAGATGAATAAACATAAAATTTAGTTTCCTTAATACATAGAAAATCTTATTTGCACATTAAGTTGGACATAAAAAGTAGTGGAAATATAAACACATGTTTAATCTACTGCAGGCATTTATGTACTATCCAAGAGAATAACTTGGTCCTTTAATTTATTTTTCATATATTTAAATTATTTCTCAAGTACCAATTATTTTATTATTAAATATGTAATCAGCAAACAAAGTATTTTCTTAGAGACTAATTATGGGCAAATCTTTAAAATTTAAAGAGAATAGGAAGCATTATTTTTAACAGATACTTAAATAGTGAAATGCATTTTATGATTTAATTGGTATATTTTCTTCTGAACATTAAAAATTTCTCCATTATCAAGTATTGAGGTAAATTTATATAAAATGACCTCTTAGAACAATCCCTATGTGCCCAGGTATATGCTGCCAGAGACCATGCTGCTTTAGCTAGGGTTGTACTGCTGGGGCCAGCTGTTCTCAAGACTTTAAAGAGAAATTCATCCAAAGAACTCTGCTATGCATTCCTAAGAAAGTAGTACAAATAATTTCACTGGGCTCTGGAGTAAACTGTATTGCCCAGAACAAAAGAAAGGTCAGATTATTTTAATGTCTCTGCCTTCATATAACAGAATCTCATGTGATTCCCTCTTGTCATCTGCCTTCTTTCATACCAGGTCATTCAAAGTGCCCTCTTCTGCTTTCCTCTCTCTTTAGACTATTTCCAACTTGAAGAGTCAAAGTGTAGGGAAATCACATGGGAACCATCACTTTCAAAAGCAAAGGAAAACAATTAATATAGTTTTTACTCTTCAAGAGTATAAAATGTAGAACTTTAGAAAACTGGTTTAGATGGCTACTTGGCATGTTTGATAAACTATATTTCATTACTCTGGAATCTGATCATACTTCATTCAAACTGTAAAAGTGCTCTCATTTTAAATATAATTTTAGGAGCTATTTTTTATCTTTGCAAAAAAAATTACATATTTTCTTGATTATCCATTTTTACCTTGATAACATATAAATTGTCAAACAAAAAATTATAGATACAGTCTATAGGTTTAACCTTAGATTTAATGTAAAGATGCCATTGGTGTTATTAATTGTTCAACATCATCAGTAGGAAGAAAGACAATATACCTTGTTGTCGAAATCCTCAATTCCAAAATAATAAGGGATGCAAGAGAAATCTGAATGGAAAACATGATAAACTAGAGGAAGTTAGCAGCTGTGTTGGCAGTGGCAGATGCTTGGTTTTTTTTTTTTTTATGGCCCAACTTAATATTTCTTTTGATTTAGAACCAGACCAAAGATCTGATGTTATGGAAAGTTTTTTATTTTCATCACTTATAATAATCATGCATTTTTAAAAGGATTATAAATTTGGAACATCCCAGACAATATGTTCAGATTATATATAACTTTTGTTCTGACCTGTGAAATGGCCAACATAATTTTACCTACTCCATTATCTCACATAGTCAGAATAAAGTGCATAGTATTTTACTTTTCTCTGAATTTGTGATGCAAATTTTGTTGGAATTCCAAAAATTAAAGCCTAAATTTATACATATCTTACAGTCTATTTAAAAATGGGACAGACACATTTAAAAAAAGAAAGTTACTTATGATTTCATTATATTGAGCATGACCCTTACATTGACTGTATAGGTTTTTCAACACTCAGAGTCACACACAGAGACAAAACTAAGCAAGAGGATGAAATTTCACTGTCGGTAATCTAATCATTATAATGTGTTCTGTACAATTTTATAGAAGTTGTATGGGCACTTACCTTGTATATTTTCCCCCTTAAAAAGTTGTCTACTAATGGTCATATTTTCAGGCAGTGTTTTAGGCATCATATGCCACTGAATCTGGAAACTTAGGTGACCATGTAACAAATGGTTTATTCGTATTATAGTTGATGAGAAAATAATATTATCAATGGTTCAATATTTTACTGCCACCCTGTATACATATTGAAATAAAATTAGAAGACCATGACAAGTGCTCGAGTTTTGTCTTATTGAAATTAAAAAGGATGCAATTTAATAGCTTGAAGACATTCTTTAGCAACTAATTTTTCTTCTAAGATATCTTAAAAGAGAAATAGAGACAACTAACATTCTTAGAGAATCCAATCACTTTAAATAAGAATTAGTTTGCATTTATGCCCTTTTATCAATGGAAACACTGCCTTTCTTTTTTTTTAAATATAACAAATTTCATTTGCATTTGTAATGAAATATTAACATAAATTATGTAATAGACTAAATGATTTAAATTATTAAGAACAGAAACCTAAGATATAGTATCCTATTTTTTTCCAAATCTTTGATTTTTTTTTAAGTAAAGACACAAAATAATATCACTGTTAGACTTGACTTTGTATTTTGAATGTATGGGTCTACATGAGATTGTCCAGATCCATGCATTTGGACTTTGATTGATTAGTAAATTCATCTTATGAATTTATGAAGACAGGGGAACAAAACAATCAAATGTAGTACAACTAATGTGTTCTTGTTTGTGTTCCTTAAACAAACACATTAGAATTTATTCCCAGAATTTTTCACATATCAGTTATACATACACACATTCACAATTCAAAAATAATGTAATATATGTTAAAGTCCTGGTGTTTCAAAGGCATTTAAATGAAAATATATTAATGACCAATAATATCATGACACCTTAGAACAGTGACTTACTTTCTAACACATCTTTTTCACGGTAACTAAGCTAATCTTCTCAAATAACATTAGTGTATCAGAGTTTGAGTGTAGTCAGAGATTCTGAAGGTCCTCCCCTTCTCAGGATTGGGGAGGAGATTGGTATCCAAATCTCTAACTTCTGAGTCCTTCCTGTTCTGTCCTGTTGCCACATTCTGCCTAGAATGTGTATCTCTTCTGGTGCACCCCCCGAATGGCTCTCCACGGTCTGCATTATTTTTATGTTGTTAGCTCTATAAGTATAATTATTATTTTCTTTTGTTATAATACAAGTCTGAGGACATTTAAATATAGAATAGAATAGTAATGAAGCCACTGTTCCCCAAGGTGGGGCTGTATAGACAGATGGGATAGAGAAAGCAAAAAAAAAAAAAAAATGTTTATGCAATGAGTAGTCTGTGAGAAGTATTCTCTGTGCTCATTGATTCAACAGTTTTGCTACACAGCATGCCTACTTACAGTCTAGCTTCTT
Organism: Lemur catta; assembly: GCF_020740605.2. Classification (NCBI taxonomy): domain Eukaryota; kingdom Metazoa; phylum Chordata; class Mammalia; order Primates; family Lemuridae; genus Lemur; species Lemur catta. The sequence continues at coordinate 88,973,049 of NC_059132.1, read as the reverse complement.
TCATGAACTAAAACATGGGTATGAACCATCAGAATTTATTTTCAGGAAACAAAAACCAGTCTAGCTATTTGAAACTCAAATGAATTTAGGTTTTTGCAAAACCACTGGAAGGGATATAAAATTGGTGGGACTCTGCTCCCATAACAGTGTAACAGAACGGACTTTCTGGGGAACTGGCCCAGTAGGGCACGTAGGAACCCAGAGCAAGCTCTAGAAGTGCTGACTTCAGGAGCATGTGCAGTAGCTGTGATCCCAGTAGCTGGAAGCCGCTGTGTCCTGAACTGGCTCTCAAAAGTTACAGAACTAAAAACTGGACACCAAAACACTACTGCATAAAACTCCAATGAATCTAGAACCTTGCTTACCAGCAGAGAAACCAAAGGATGATGTCTCTGCCTCCCTTCCACCTTCCAAAACCTTTGCAGGTGTATCTACATCAGAAAATCTAATTTGTATCCAAAACCGATGAGTCCCCAGTCACTACTGGAAAGGAATGTTCCATTTGCCAATTTGAAATGGGAGCTGAGTACCAATTTATTGTGTCCTCAGTAGTCCCACTGTGGAAGCAACTTGGAGAAACTCTTTGTTAATAGAAAATTGCTTAACACAAATGGTAAAAGGAAATATTCCTGGGGATTATTTACTATACCTCCTGTGATTAACAGGCATCACTACTTAGAACTTTTTGCACCTAGCAGATAAACATTTTTTTTTATTTTAACTAAATGCATTCACATTATCATTTGAATGATGAATAGGCCTCGTCTCCCCTCTGACTGCATTCAGTTGGTTTAGAATATCTAATTACCATAAATTACTCTCCAGTTAGCAGAATGCTGTGAAAAGTTCATACATATACATATATACATATATAGTGTGTGTATATGTTTACTCTCACAAGGTTTGCTTGTCAGATTAGCATAAGAAATCTGGCAACTTACTTCCAATATATGCCAACTGCTTTATGAATATCACAGTTGTTCCAAATCATGTTCCATGAGTGATAAATTTCCTGAATGAAGAAAATTTAAGTGATATTCCTAAAGACACAATTTATCCGAGTCTTACTATGTCTTTTCGTTGAGTTATCCAAATAACTACAGATCAAAATTAATGTAAAATTTCCTTAAATTACCCAGTGTTAGGTGTGTGTTCTGTTTATAATATGATGATTACACTATCATTATCAAAATAAAAGCATAGCGATATCATGTCTCTTACTTCTAGCTCAGCAGATCTTTATGTATATTAACATTTATGCACATTTTCCAGATTACTTGGCCATTGGCTTACCAATGATAAAATTAAATTTTGAGATACTTCAAAATTTTTATATGAAATATTAGAATAAATGAATTGCAAATACTTAGATTTATTATCAGTTTTTTTTCCTTAATTAAAAGCATTTTAATTTTTATTTAACGTTAAACATTTTATATTGTTGGACATAGTGGCTCATGACTGTAATCCCAGCACTTTGGGAAGCCAAAGTGTGAGGATCTCTTGAGGCCAGGAGTTCAAGACCAGCCTGGGAAATGTAGCAAGACCCCCATCTCTACAAAAAAATTTTTAAAAATAACCAGTTGTGGTGGTTCACACCTGTGTTCCAAGCTACTTGGGAAGCTGAAGCAAGAGGGTTGCTTTGCTTGAGTCCAGGAGTTTGAGGCTACGGTGAGCTACAATTAAGCCACTCCGCTCCAGCCTAGGTTACAAACCGAGACCACATCTCTAAAACAATTAATTAATTAAAATAGAAATATTATACTTATCATGAATAAACTGTTTATACCAGTGTTTTTATTACTTATTTTTATTTTTGCTGTAGCATGTTGTATTCACACATTGGCTTCCTTGAGAAGCTATAGAAACATTTGAAACAAAGTTTCAAATAAAAGGCTTAAAACACCAACCTGAATAAAATGAACTTAACTAGAAAAGCATATTAAAGTACTAACTTCCTACCTTTGAAGTAGCTGAGCCAAATCCAAAATAAAATAATGTTTTGCATTTTCCTTATTGAAAAATAGTTTACACCTGGCCCATTAAATGGTATTAAAAAATATCATGCAGCATTGGTGCTCAAATGAATCCTCATGTTAAAACACTACTCACCTTTGTTATAGTACTTTTTACCTGTTTTAAATGAGTAATCAAATATTAATATATTGGTTAAAGTTAAACAACTTGAAAAAAATCACAATTATAACTAAAATATAGTAAATATTTTGTTCTATCGAAATCCTAAAGTTTATATAGGCTTTACAGTTGTTAAAACATTGTTTAGGTCAGCAATGTTAGAATGCAAACAAATGGGAAAAAACAGCTTCTTAACAAGGTACGCAGATAATAAAGCTCATAAATGATATAATTAAAATCCAATGCAAATTGTAGGTAGATAGACACACAGCCACAGTCTTAAATGGAATAGAAAAACAAAACCAAAGTCAAGGCAAAACCACAGAAATGCAAGAATTGAAAACAGTTAAGGCTAATGCCAGTAGGCCAAGAAAACTGATGAGAGGCACAAATGAAGTAGAAAATGTAGATGTGGGAGGTATTGGTGTGTGTGTATTATAATCAAATAAAATTTGCTAAAAAAATTATTGTCATGAATATTTAAATAGAATAAATTTTATAAAAATCTAGACATAGTAAGCATTCCTGTTTTGTGCATTATTTTTTGTGGCTAATAATTTAATCACAAAGCAAACTTAATATGATAGTATCATTTTCAGTTTTACTAATCTAGATTAGGAGCTGACACAATATAATTTTCCAATAGTATTTAATCTATGTTTGAGATTTAATGATATTAATAATGTCAAAATTTCTGATATAGTTACTTACTCCCAGATTTGATATGAAGCAAAGTTCAAGAATATCTGTTTTCTAAGAAGTGCATTTTAGATGATCCTTCCAGCCATCCCCTCATTTCCACTCTAGCATTGAACTCTTCTCTATTCATAGTCAAAGTTTATCTACATAAGTCAGTCACCTGCGAACCATCATAGGCAACCAATCAGACACAAAACCAAACTGATCACACCTCCTAAGTATCTTTGACATATTTTTAGTATCATAGCCTTCACTTCAACTCACATTCCATGCAACATGTCCCCAAAGAATTTGATGTCACATGTATATTTTTCTTAGCACATCTCAGGAATCTGCTTTCTGAGAAAAATACTTTGCACACTGTTGTTTTAAAGGTTACAACTAACTTCATTTAAGTAGTATGTTTTATTTTCTGACTTTTAGCCCTGCAGCGCTAAACAATAAGAAATCTAATGACAGGTTAAACAATTTTTTTTTCAAAATAATCCTTACTAGTGTAATTAAATAGTATAGTTTCTTAATTTATTATTTAATTGTATTATATTCATTCCTATTATATTGCTGAAAATTATGGTTTTGGGAAAAGTAACATACTATTTTTTTCATAGACTGCAGGATTAAATATTGCACATTCTCATTAAATACAAATTATGCAGAATGTCTAATAATCATTACGTTGAAAAATTACAGTACTGTTGAAAGAAGATAACATTAAAAGTATATCTATAAGGAAAAATATTGGCAAAGAAAAATCTCTATTGGATTTTAGGATAAATAAACACATTTTTTTCTCAGCCTAAAAAAGGAAAAAGATAAACATAAGAAACTTATATTTATAGTTTATCCTTGAGTCCCATAATACCGAGTATTACTGATAGTTTAGTGGTCCCTTTCTAGAGTGATCACATTAAGCAATCAAAACAACATTCCTATTTCACTTTTACATAAAACACTGTTAGACTTTCAGAATTTATTTCACAGCCACAGAAGAAATAAAAAGGGCCCAATGAAAATGGGTTCTTGGTAGCAGTGATTTTTTTGCAGCTTTAAATGTACACAGAGTGGGAGAAAACATTTAAGTGTTGATGTAGACTAAAGACCAAGTGCAGAGAATATATACCCCTAATAATTTCACCATGATGATTTAAAGTTTTACAAATGTTTCTTGAATAAATTTTGAATTACTTGGAGTGACCAATATTTTAATTGGTAAAAATCTCTTTCCACAGGTCAGTGATTATATTTCAGAGAAAAGAAATCAGGACTTGGTAGAGCAATTAAAAGTCTATGTGTATATACTGTACTTTTGAAAAATATAATGTCATCAAATGTGCCCTTCCACACATTAAACTGAATAATCATGCATGCAAAAATATGGCCAATTGATCAATATTCACATAAACTATAATATATTCTTAAGCATTAAGTTTAATAGGATAGCCCTCCTTTTCCCCCCAAAATTTCCCATAATAACTTTTGTAGTAATTAAGCTTACCAATATTGCTAAGATATTTTAAAGAAAATGTAGAAAAAATAGCAAATGTTGTATTTGTCTTAGGGGAGCAGCAAACCAAAGGGAGGAAGGATGGAATTGGTGGATATGACACAGATAACATTGTCTGGTAGAAGAAAGCTGTAGAATGCCCTGTGAGATGGCTTCTATTTCCTCTTTTATACAGATAATATAATGAACTTGCTGACATTAAGAAGTTGTTATGATAACTTGTTTAATGGAAGCAGATGGAGGAGGTGGCATGGAGAAAAGGAATTCAATTGAGAGGCCCAAGTTCTGGATGAATAAACCACATTACATGTGCATCACAAACACTGGTGCCAAGTGTGAGATGGACTGTAAGACTTTAGACCAGTTGTGAAAATATTTGATTCAATACACGATAGTAACAGATGACAGCAATTAGGAAAGGGAGATGATATGTCATGAACCATACAAGAGAAAGCTTTTTATTAGGATGATGAATGAAATTTTAGAAGTGGCAAGGGGTGGCCAAGAGCACGGTTAAGAGAATATGAACCTCATTTGTCAACATTCCACAATGGTCTTGTTCCTTAGAGTATTCTGCAAAATCCTGCATGCAAATATCAAAGCCTTAGAGACTGTTGACTAGGGAGTCCAACATTACAGCAACTGTGAACAGATTAAATATCCTAAGTTTGTGGCAGCAAGTAAATCATTTAGTTTTAAAATATGTTTAGAGAAATGATAAAATGATGTGGCTCTTTCATGAGATCTTATATGCTTAAGGTACCTATATTTAAATTGAGAAGGGTGCATGGTTGCAATAAAAAATATAGAGCAAATGTGAGAATTATGTCTATATGGGGCCTATAAATAGAACTCTTACTAGCACTTGGAGCTGATGATAATAAAATTGAGAAGCATCTGACTACATTTTTGTGAGAATTACATTGTCAAAATATCCACAGACTGGAAAAGAAGGGACTATGAATATTTGAGACTTAAAATTACCCTTATGCCCAACCATCTATGGGCAAGAAGTCAACTGAAGAAACTTCTCAACTCCCAAGATGGTCATATTCCCTGATAACTTAATTGAAGTTGGCAGAGAATATGAGAGAAAAATAACTTATAAGAAGGAGGAGCCATGAAGAATAAATAACAGAAGAGCTGTATTTTGAGGACCAAAGGGAAAGGATTTTAAAAGCTCAGTTTAATTGGCAAGAGTTTCTCTTGTAGATAAAGTATGTTCTTAGTTTCTCTTCACCTGTGCTCTTTCTATAAATGAGGAATATGATTGAAAAGAAATTTGAAAAAAAGACACACAAATAGGAAGAGAATCAGGAAAATGGGGGAGTTGAATGGAGAAGTGGGGAGCTGGACGGCATTGTCCTGAACTCAGTTTTCTGAGGCTGGAAGACAGCCTACATTCAATTCAGTGTGTGATTGCCTTCCTTAGGTTCTAATTACCACCACCTGGTGGATCCCCTTTCTGCTTCTCCTACCTGGTACTTCTCTGAATTAAGAGCAGGTGCCTTTCCTTTAATAGCATAGAGCCAGAGCCATCATGCTGATGCGCCCATCTATAGTGATGGCTCTGATAATTTAAACTGAAGCTACACATTGATTATAGTTGAGTCTAGATAAAATTAAATCAGATTGCATATATATACACACACACACACACACACACACACACACATATAGACATAGGCACATATTACTTTTTAAAGTGATGTATCTAAAATACTCTTGATTTCACTACATCTGGCTGTATTAAAAATTGAATTAACAGGACATATGGTTTAAGGTAGAAGAAGTTTTGGTGGTGGCAGAGACACTAATTATGGGCTATCTGATTTATCAACTCTTTAAAGTATGATTTAGGTCTTGAATATATTTAATACATTAAAAATAAGAAACAGTCCAGTTTAGATGGAGGTTAGGCAGAGATACAGTGTAATAGTGGTAACCACTGAGGTCTCTGGGGCTAAAAATGGCTTTAAACCAATTTTAGTGTTTTAAAAAGGTTTCTGATGGCTTTCTGAAACAGGTGATATCTGAAATGAGTAATCAAGGATGGGAAACAATTACACAGACACATATAAACAGGAATAGATAGAAGGTGGCATATGGTGGAGACGGGAGGCACGATGACATTGAGACAGTGATTAGCTCAGTTTAATACAAAAAATAATTAAATGCATGAGTGATCTTTCTGATATTTACTAAAATATATTTACTTTTATCTTATTTAATAAGATAATTGTATTTCATTTATCTTAAAAATTTCGGGAAATATTAAGAAATTTTATACACGATGTACACAGATCACATTTGCAATTAGCATCCATCACCAGCAGTTTGAGGCCACCCTGGGAGGTGTCTTGGATCCCATATATGTGGGTTACGTGGTTGAAAAGAGATAATCTAAAACTCTGGTCAAAGAATAACGCACCAATTGATAAAAGAAGGAGAAATTCTGAGTTTAATCTGAAGCTTATCTTGCATTTGATTTCATACTTAATTCAGATTTTTTCTTTCTTAATTAAAGCCTAATTAAAACTCCAATTTGAAGTACTGATAATAAGCCATTATAAAATGGGAAGTGTGATGACAGTAACTGTTGGGTCAAAAAAAATGTATTTTGTCTGTTCTTCCTATAATATTATTGTTGAAATTTGAAAGGGGTAATAAGTGCTGTTACTTACCTGTGACTGGTTATAGTTAAAAGGCAGAAAAGTACTTATTTTAGCTTTATTTATCGCATAGAAAAGATTGCTGTCTGATCGCATAGTGAGGTAAATTTTATTGTTAACTTATTTGTGCCAGACAATTTTCTAAATACTTTATAATTACTTACCTCACTGGCTAGCAATATAAAGTTGAATATTTTAAACAATTGTATTTTGTTAATTATTAACACTGAAAAGTTATATCTTATTTCTTAGGAATAAAAGATGCTAAGTATAAATGTTATATCACTACCACAGAGTCATTTGTTGTAAGAGATAAGGCATCATATCTATCAAGTGAACCTAGTAGCCACCAGCTGCTTAGGCAATGATTGGAGATACCCCTGATAGTGATATAACATTTATACTTAGCATCTTTTATGCACATACTGACTTATCTCACCTACTTTCCTTGGAACTACTTTCCCATTTCATGTATAATAGATTTTTTAGCACATTTTTGAGAACACCCAAACTACTGTTTCATAAAATAGAAGAAATCTAGTTGTAGGAATAAAAAAAATGGCAGTTACTTTTTTTTTAAGCTTATTACTTTGTATTTTTTCAAATTTAATTTTAAAGGCATAAAATAACGGGATAAATAGGCTTCAACGTCATTTCAGAAGGAGAAAAGGCATTGGAACTCTCATTTATTAATGAGAAAAAATCTCAAGGATAAATGGTGACCTTAGCTTTAAGTATAACCAAATATGGATAGAATGTTGTGTGGAAGACAGATTAGTTTCTTCCATGGAGACACAGGAAATTCTTAGACATTGTGGCAATGTAAACTTAGATTCAGTTAAAAGATGAACAGAAGAAAATTACAGATGTCTCAAATTTTAGTCCACTGATACTAAAACTAATAATTCTAATAAAATGGCTATAGGCCTTGGACAATTACATGGCATGGCATATTTTCTCCAAAGGAGAGTTGAGAGATATAAAATAGAAGACTCTCTATAAATCTTAGATGGGAACCTATGGAGTTAATGATTCCTGGTGAAATTGTTTTCCTTGACAGACTCCACCAGGAGAATATATAACCAAAATGCAACACACTACTTGAGGTATGAGGGTATGAAAGTGGAAGATGATTTTTGAGGATTTGCTTACATGCTTATTGAACTCAGGACTATTTTAAACATCAAACAATTGTAACAGTTTCTTCCTTCTATCTAATATCTCACAGATTTGGAAATCATGGAGCTAAAGGGAGCAGTTGTCACACATCATATCTTAGACATGGTCCTACTAGCACTACTTAGAGACCTTTCCTCTTGTTCCACATGACAAGGCCCACAACCATACCCCACCAAATCAGGGTGCATAAAGTAACATAAATCATCTCAGAATAAGCTGAATATTCTCTGGTAGTCAACAATATGTTCACATTTGCAATATTTTTATTTCACATTTCTAAAACATCATCACTTAATGATATTACTATTTTATTCATCAACAATATTTCTTACATAAACAACTCTTGGATACTTTACTTTACGGCATAATAACAGTAATAATTTCTTCACTTTCTCTTTTCTCACCTGACTTTAAAATACTTTGCTACTAAATAAACTGAAGGAGTTTACACGCCATATCCTGAGAGGCCTTCCATATCTGTAGCAAAAGGCTGTTGTTCCTTCAGTGCTACATCTGATTGGGAAACTCACAAGCGTACCATAGCAGATAGCTTATCATTTCTGCAAGAGTTATTGAAACATGCAACTAAATCCTTGCTTGCAAAATTGACCTTGATGTGTCCCTGAATTCTAGCAGATTGAAAATAGCGTCTTTTGTAAAATGTATTATAAGCTGGGTATTAGGTCAGAAAACCAGGAAATGGAAGAAAACAGTAAAGTATATTCCAAGAAGCAGCAAATGGCTTTATATTTGTGGCTAACATTTCTTTGATTTATAAAACCTAGAAAATATATATTAATAATAATGAGAAATAAATTGAATGTGGAAGTAGAAAAAGTTTAGGTCTCTGTACGTATGATTCAATGATGGTCTATTGCTTAACAGGGGGAAAAGAAAACCCTGAAAGGGTGAACTAAAGATAACATGTCTCAAAATTTTTTTTGAAATTCAGTTGATAAAATTCAAGTATGCAATAGCACATACAATATTATGTTTTGGTGGTATTGATTTTAACTGTTTCTCTTATTGGCTTATTAAATAGGATTATAATTTTTAGTTTGCTCATCTGTGTTAGAACATCTAGTGTATATGTGAGTCCTATGGAGTAGGTTCAACACCTGTATGTTCCTACTAACTATGTCATTTCCAAAGTCAAAGCATACACTTGCAAATACAGTTAATTTCTTCCTAAATGCAAGATGGAATACATAGATCAATTAAAATCATATTAATATTCCTATATTAGTAGAGAAAAAGTATTTTACATGCAAGAGATCAATTTTCCAGGCAATTTGTAAAATTTAATGATGCAAATTGGGCCCCATATACCAGAACACAAAACTGTTCAGCTTTCTCTTTATGGGGTAAAAAAGTATTGAATCATTAATTCATGAATATTTCTTTTTATAAGAATTTTAAATCCTAGAATTTTAGCCCTATAAACCTATTTTATTTATAAAGTTTTTATTATTCTAAACTTTAGATGTAACTCTTCTATGTACTGAGCAAAATAATGCAATAGGTATATTATACTAGCATGGAGAATTATGTCTCTGCTGTTTTACGTGTTTAGAAGGAGACTGACATCTTGGAGGCAGAGATGGAGAAAAAGAGCTTATTGAAACCAAGATGGGAAAGTTGGATATGAAAAGGAACTCTTCTCCTCACTGACTCACATTTTTATGCTATGTGGTAAGTTTTAGTAGTACAGGAAAGAAAAAATGATGCTCTAAAGTCTGTACATAGCTTCCTCACTGGGATAGGAAAAAATGGTGGTTTTATTGAAGATATTTGTGCAAGAAAAAAGCCTGCATTTTCCTGAAATAAAATTTTTCCATACTTATCTCAGCCACCAAGAAAAATAGTGTAAGTGCTGAAGTGGGCAGTAAATATTTGGCAGAATAGCCTTTTCTCCAGCATAATATATACTTTGTTGCTAGATATAATGCAAATAAAAATGACAATCATTTGAAATATGAATACCCAGAAAGCTTGATAAAATTGTTATTATTAAATAAAATATTCTGTAAAATTGGCAATTTAAAAATGATTTCCCATGCCTTCTCTAAAAATGGAAACCTCTTTGCTGCTTCTGAATCAAGCTAATGTTGGTTTTGAGGGGTGACTAAGTGTAAAAGATGTCTTGGGCTTTTTAAGAGTCATGGAAGATAAAATCAATGTGGTTTTTGTATAGTATGGATTGTGCAAATGCTTGTATAGAAGTAAAAAAGAGGTTGGACCTCAGATATCTGGGTACTCTTGGTAGAATGACCAACATGTGACCACTTGATTATGCCTGTTTTTCTTGGCTTTCACTAAAAAATAAAGTTGAAAATGTGATCTCAATTTCTTCTAGTTCTATCTATTCACTCATTCATTCATTCATTTTTACTGATTTCACAAGAGTATGTAGATGTTTATTTTATTTTTTTTTCTGTAATAGATGCAGAAGTATGTAGATGTTTAACTATAATCCATACAAAAATAAAAACCTACAAAGAATAAGATATAAGTATTATTTTCATGTATTTAAACAAAAAGTTTCCAAGCACTTATCTTGTATATTGTAAGAATCACTTTCATCCCTATCTTTCATGATACCTCCAGGGACACAAGGAGCATACACAGGACAAATGTAATTACTAGTTAACATCTTATCATTTTTAGTAAGCCAGAAACCCACCTCCATAAGTCTTAGAGTCTTTTGCTTTCAGCTCTTTAATCAATCCTATTCTTTACTGTCTTGGAGCATTAACACCTCAAGGTTTCTCCTCTCTCTTTCTCTTTTTCTCTCTCTCTCTCTTTCCCTGAGATTCCAGATGAGCAAAATCATTTTAATGTTTCAACAGCAATTTTGTCTCAATACAAAAGAGTTGGAATGAAGAAATCCATTTTATAGTGAGCGTAGAAATTTAAAAATTTTCTTGAAACTACTACTCTAATTTGATTGTACCCACTGGTCGTGTATAGTCACAATATGCAGAAAGGGTAGATGTTCTTTCAAATTATTTTCCTATCCTGTTAGTTAGCTAAATTAATTACCACAAGAAGAACAAGCAATGCCACTTATATTACAATTCTTCCTTTTAATATACATAAAATTTTAGTGCCCAACTCCTTCTAGAAAATAAAAGCATTGCCTTTGTTAGGTGTAACCTATACATTTAGAATCACAATTTTTGGCCACCAGAGATAAGTGCTGCCTAATATATTTCCCCAACCTTTTCAGTTTATTCTCTTTCTTAGAATCATATAGAACTTGACATGATTCTTAACATATGAGTAGGATTTTTGCACAAAATCTAGAAAATTATATAATTGATTTTTTTACTGAATATGCAATTCTTCATGACATACAAATAACTTACAGAGTTCTATTATTTTTTCCTACATATGGTCAGAAAATTGTCAAAAATTCTAAAGATAAATTTTCAAGATGCAGTGATTTGGTACAGTATTATTTAATACACAAAATAATCAACATTTTTTGAAATTACTCGCTTTTCTTCCTAAACACTTTATTCCATTTGCTGAACACAACTGACACAAATAAAAATCACTCAGTGAACCTCATAGAAGTGTGTCTTTATAAATAGATTAGAAATTACATGCAAATGTAGTCTTTATTTTTTAATTATCCAAAATGTTAAAAATCTAAAAAAAAAAAAAACAACCCTAAATTGGACTGAAGATGGTAATTGCTAAATAATAAGAAAAGGATTTGCTACTGGAACAATTTCTTTCACTGCAGAACAAAACTCTTAGAAAATGTTTAATATATTTGAAAAATTCATTAGCTTTTTGAAGGTACTGGAAACTTAGCAAATAATTCTACTTGTCTAAAGAATAACTGTAATCTGAAAGAGCTATAATCACTTTAAAAGGTATTTAATTATGGTAGAAATGTGTTCACAAACTGCTGGAAGCCACATCAAAAAGCCATTCGATGTCTTAAGCTCCACTTACACTGTCATCAAACAAATGATTATAATATATAATTTTCATTAGGCCTCAGAGGCAACAAAATATTTATTAAACATGACATAAAATAACTGAGTTTTTTTAATCTGAAATATTTTACAAAATGAATGTTTAAACTACCTCGTTTGGGAGCTTAAAATAATCACAGATTATTAAAACTAAACCATTTTGTAAATCTCTTCTGAATAGTTCATACATTAGAAACTTATTTTCTATGTTCTTTAGGATCTTATAACAGAGAACTTATTTTGTTGCATTGTAATTATTTGTTTGGGTACCAATCTTCCCTAATAGAATATGAACTACGCTGGAGCAAAGCGAATGCCCTAATTATTTTTTCATATGCAAATCCATTCCTAAAAGAAAGGAAAAAGGCTGAGGCAAAAAACTAGGATTTGCTGAATATCTTCTATGTTTCTGTCAGTGTACTGATCACATGAGGTAGCAACTCACTTGATTTTTACACTACTACCATATGACGTGTTATTTTCACCATGATACGAAGACGTTAAGTCATTTGCCCAATATTACTGAAAGGGAATACATTGCACCAGACTGGGTTTTTTGCAATTCTAGGTGCTCACATTTAAAGAACAAATATCACAAATTAAAATGGCATCCGGGAAAGACTGGAAAGAATGTTTAGTGGACTGACAGTGAGAATAGATGGACTATGTTTACTCAGAGAATAGGAGAATTAGTGTGAACTGCCATGTCAGAAAGTTAAATCACTGGAAGGACTAGCTTGTATTTGCTCTATGATGCCTGTGGAGATCGGACTATAATCAATAAAGTTTACAAATATCAGATATGACTCAAAACATGGAAGTTTTCCAATGAATAGTGTTGTTCATCCATGCAATGCACTGCTTCAGGAGGTATTCTAATTCCCTTCAGCAGAGTTATTCAAGCAAAGCCTAAATGAGCATCTGTCACAAACAGAATAAAAGACATTTTTCATCAAGTGGGAGTTGAACTAAATGTCCTATATAGCCCTTTCCAACCATAACAGTTTGTGATTTTACGATAATCATCAAAATCTAAAATAATTGCTATGACAACATATTTCAAACTATCTTTGGGAAACTGAAATTGAGCACAATTATTTATACAATTATAACAATTATGAGTTAACACAGGGGTCAGCAAACTTTTTCTGTAAAGGACTAGTATTATAGTAACTATTTCAGACTTTGCAGTGCACACAGTTGGTCTCTATCACAACCATTCAAACCGGCATTGGAAAGGAACCACAGAAAATAAGTACAGGAATAGGTAAAATAGGCATAGCTGTGCTCCAATAAAACGGTATATACAGACACAGACAGGACTGGCTTTGGCCGAGGGCCGTAGTTTGTCAACCTCAAAGTGAGACAATTGTTGTAGTATGGTGCAAATTCCCCAAAACTGCCTATCAAGAAACCTTGGTTTAATCTTGTTTCTACTGTCTACCATCTTGGCTAATCTGGCATGAAATGCTTCTTTATATTTAGATCAGAACACTTCAATTATAATGTCCCTAAATTTTCTCCAACACTAACATTTTATGATTGTGGACTAATATTTATTTTTTATAATTTGTTTGTACAATTCTGTCCCTTTCATCCCCTAAAACTCCCTTTATTCATGAATAAAGTTTATACACAATTTAAGCAAATAAATTAGCTGTCTGAGATTCAAATGAACAAATAAATTGTAATCATTAGCATGACATAATTCAGAGTTTTGGGACTCATAGTGTGTATGATGGACACAGGCAGAAAAACTGAACATCTGGAGCAGCAATAAAATGTCTGCCAGAAACAACAGGCCAGGAGAGCAGTGACACATCTGGTTAAACCTACTAAGAGCTTGAAACAAGAAAAATTTAGTCATCTGAAATAGAGCATGAAGATGCACAGTTTTTATTGGTCTCATTTTGTCAATGCTGAGTAAGTCAGACTTCCCTTGCATACTTGCAGTTCCCTCCTTCCAACTACAAAATAAGATGGCTGCCCTCCAGGCATTCACTAGCACTACTACTCTTGATGGATTTTTGTTGCCTTGGAGATTTTTGAAAGATATAAGTGTTGAAAGGATTGATTTATACTTGACATAAAGCTAAGGTTTCTAATGTTATTCTGACAGCATTTATGAGCACTGTTTTCTTTAATAATGTCTTCATTCATTTGGAAAGAGATTGGTATAGTTGCCTGAAATGGTTTCCAACTCTTGAAACTTGTGAGTATTATAATTTTACAGTTTTGTTGAGATAACAAGTAGACTAGTTCTCTCCCCAACTCACAAATGCATGTTTGACTGAGTTCTACTCATTTTTTGATTCTCAGCTTAAATATCACTTCTTCAAAGTGGCCCTTCTGGAGTTCCAAAGTGTATTTTACCTAAGTGTATTTAAGTACACACATCTAAGTATATTTATGTATGTGGTGCATTTTTTGTTTCATATGCATGTCTCTTTCTCTGTGCATGTGTATATGTGTGTATATTGCACTATACTGTAAGAACGGGTACATCTTTTATTATTGTTTTTGTAATCGCAAGCACAGCATTTAGCATACACCTCTTGCTACATAGCAGGCTCTCCATCAATAATTATCTAACATGCAGATATATGATTAAATAAATGATGGTTGAATGAAAACAAAATATGAGCAGAAATAACTTCATTTTCATATTGTTTAATCATCACTATAGAAATTACTTCTACAATTAATTCAGTGCTTCATTGCTTTTTAAAATAGTATCCAAATTTAAAGATATTTTAAACTTCTATCAAATTTCCAGTCATGCAAGTAAATGAGATGCCTAATATGAGAGCTTATTTGGACTATATAAAGATTGTATATATGTGGGGGGGGGGGGGGGGGGCGTATGTGTATATATATGGCATATATAACATTTTAACTGCATATTGCTGCTTTGAGGTACAATATATTCTAAATATATACCAGAGTAATATTGTAAAAGTGTTGTTAATTTTTGAAACCTGATGTTTATTGCCCTTAAGTTTTCCACTGTGGAATTTTAAAACTTTTGTCTTTCTCATCCTTCAAATTGCTGCTCTCATAGCTCTTTATACAATAACATATAAGGCAATTGATATGAACTATCTCAAACTTTACTTATTCTATGAAAATTTATTGAGTTCCTAATTTAAGCTAGGTATTGTGCTAGGTTTTTGAAATGAACTTAAAAATAAGACATATCTTTGACCTTGGGGAGTTTACAGTCTAAAGAAGGGGAAAAAGAGAGAAAAAAATATGTATATATAACCCTGTATACCCATAAATACTCTGTATATACATTTATACAC
This sequence comes from Lemur catta, assembly GCF_020740605.2. NCBI lineage: Eukaryota > Metazoa > Chordata > Mammalia > Primates > Lemuridae > Lemur > Lemur catta. The sequence goes on along the minus strand of NC_059132.1, from coordinate 88,957,565 downwards.
ATATTTATAATAATCAGGCAATATAAATGGATATATAATTTAAATGAACAGTCTGCACATAAAATGTAATTTATTCCAGAATTTTAAATAAGCTATATTACTTAAAACCTTGCACTATATAGATAAGCTTATGAATAAATATAAAGTACATTTTCTAATATATGATTGTATAACTTTGAAAAGTAAAGTCAGTGTCAAAAATGAGTACTTTCTAAAAGGTTAAATAAATTGTACTGCCACTGAATTAAAGCCGTCGAAGGCTCTTAAAGGTCACCGTTTCATATGGTTTTACTTGTTTACTAGCCATATTACTTATCAGAGAACTATAAGATATGCTTCCCAGATTGGCAAAAACATTGAGGTCTATAGGGAAAAGATAATATATGCTATTTAATATTAAGATTACTATTTAATATTCTTAACTTCTAATTTTCAAATCAATAAATCATCACATAAGGACTGGCATCAACAAAAATTATATAAAATTACATTCATAAGGTATACATTTTAATCTGTGTTTGAATAGATAAAATTGTCTTCCCCTACACATACAGACACACACAAATGCACATTTTATCACCTTGTAAAAGAAATGCTCAAAGGCCAAATGGCAAATTATCCATAAAGTTTACTTATGGGATATACTGCCTCCCTTTTTATCCCACTAATCCCCTGGTAACTTTTTTACCTCCTAGTGCTAAATTTGTGTTGTACTATATTAACTGATGTATGCTTTACATTTTATATTTTAAAGGATTTAAGTATAGTGACTACTCTTAAAAACTATAAAGACTTAGTGTCAAGGGAATAAAATTTAATTAGTTTCCATATGGATTAAGAAGAAACTTTAGGGATTAGGGAGAATTGCATGGCCCCTCACCAATCATACCATTTATGAAACCTCTTCTTTTTACTTCTCATTATTTAGAAGAATTATTTATTATCTATTAGAGCAGTTTCTGGAACACACTGGATGTTTAATCAAAATGTGTTGAATAAGTGAAGGAGTAAAAATATTAGCTATTATCACCCCCAAACATCATGGGGATGATTCCAAAAGCAAAACAAAACTCAAATGGCTCTTAATTCATTAAGTGAATCAATTTTATAGATACTGGGCTAAACACAAATATTAATGTAGAAAAAAAGAGGAATGATATATTACCTCATGTTGCTAAATCTATATCAAAATAGACACATTGGCAGAATGATTGATTATGACACTTCAAAATCTTTTATCCTGAAAACACTTTATTAGAAGTGTTTACATGACAACATTGCATCTTTCTTTCTCTTTGGAGTTAGAAAAATATGGAGAAATTCGCTTAAAAGAGTAGAAATTTTTGGTGACTTTTTCAAATCTATTCTCTGTGTGTTCTAAGTCTTCACTTTTCCTCAGCTCACATATAGGTGTGCACGTGTGTGTTTATACATGCATATAAAAAATATTCAACCAAACTGTTACTTGACAGGAGAAAAACAAGAAGAATGTATATAAGGTACAGGTGGCATAGCATATCAGTTTTAGTTTTCTAAAATGCCTGTGATGACAATAAATATTCTTTAAAATGAATATAGGTAACTTAGGTCTTCACACCTTCGATTTCTGAGAAATATCTTGGTTATTTATTTGACTGATAATTCCGTTGCTAAGTGCTAGGGTTTCTCAAAATAAAACTGTTTAAAATGGTTGGTTTGCTTCACTTGAGTAAATCCCCAGAGTCAAGTTTACTATTGATTTTTAAAAGTAATTTAAATTAATTGTTATCATTTTATTTATAGGTACAATTTATGAGTTATCACTCTTCTCTACAATAGCCAAGTTTTATGACGTTGAACATTCATTCAAGACATGGTATATAACACTTTGTTTGTAGAAATAAAGTTTAGATTTCAAATGGACAGAGATAAAAATGTATTTAAATAATTTGACAACAAATAGCCATTATTCCTTTACACTGAATGTGGGAAATCATAACCAATTTTTTTTTCACTTGTGATAGAAAGCTATATATAGTTACAGTTAAGGTTGCTGATAATCGTCTCTTTAATCTGATTAGCCATATAATTCAAGGTCTTTTATTAGAAACTATTTTTCAAAATGAAGCATTGCTGTTGGCACAGAGTAACACATTTACACTAGTTTGAGGATTCATACGATTTTTTTCCCGTAAATTGTCCCACAAGAAAATCTGATTCCCTTTATAAAACACTAATTTTTAATCTCATATTTTGTTTAATAAAAAGGCAGCATATGTTTTTCTGTTTCTCCAAAGGAGACTAAATTACATACTCTCCTTTTTGATTTAGAAAAAAATGACTTTTTAATTATTTTGAGTCATAGTCTCAAGTGAGACAATATTTACTTACGAGAAATTTGTGGGGAGAGGCAAAGTATAAGAATACCTTTGCAAAAGCTATCCAATCAAGTTGAGAAATGAAAGTAAGAAAGCATTTGACCTTGAATTTCAAGACTAAAAATGAAAGGCAGAAGAAATGGAGCACAACTTTAAATATCTTTCAAAACAGTAGAAATAGATAGTATTTTCCACAAATCTATAAAATATCTGCATGAAAATAATGTGAAAACATAAAACAAAATTATCCCATGCGCTTTATCAATATACTGCACTTGAAATCTCTGTCAATTTAATATTTATGATTGTAAGGAAATAAAGTAATATTTACTGAGCATTCACAATGTATAAGGTACCATGGAAATTGTTTTATATTTCATAATATTTTATTTAACCTTCACAGAAATTTAACATGACAGGCTCTGATAGTCTCAACTTTACAAATGTAGTTTAGTGTCACAGAGTTTCAAGGACACCCTGCAAAGCAATAGTGAATCTGTGATTTAAATACCAGTCTGTGTACAAAACATTCTCTGAAGGTCAAAAAACACCAGCTTTAGCTTTACCATGATCACATTAACAGACCTTAGTGTTTAACTATTCATACAAATGCAAATCTCTCTTTTTGATTTCAGAGCACCCTTTATAGAATTAAAAATAAAATCAACTTTTACCAATAAGGAATTTCACATCTACTATTCAATTATCTAAGATTATAACCACACTTTCTTTTAGAGATTATTTTAAAACTATATAAAGTGAGGGTTTTTATATGTCAAGCAAAGTTTGTTACAGTTAAAATGCAGCATGGTGTAGTTTCCCTTAGGATAGTCTGAGCTTACACCTGTCACCACAGCCTTATTATTAATACTACCCTCTTTTCCCTCCCCAAAGTGTATTGGTTTGAAAGGAAATTATCAAGTCCCATTAGTTCTGTGCAAAGATTAAAGTGTGAAAAATAAAAAAACAAAAAACACAAAAATCAAAAATTTTAAAAGTTCCAAGATCAAGGAGGCAAAAATTAAAAAAACACACAAAAAACAATGCCACCACTACAGGATACAAAGTAAAACACCCAACTTCCATGATGAATCTAACTCAAATCATATGAATAATATATTTGAACAATGACATTAGCAAAATTGTAACTATAGTAGAGTTTAATCCTAGTTATTATTTGACCCACCAATATGAAAGACACACACAAAAAATTATGACTTTCAGAATGATTCAACTCCTGCTTTGTGCTGTTATACGAAAGCTACAAAACACAATGCAAACTTTGAAAATGCTTTGCTAAACAAAGCAAGGAACTTAAATACTCTAGCATGTTATTGGTAATAATCAGAAAGAAAAAGTTTATAATGACTGTAAAGCTAAAATTAAGCTGTATATAATTAATAACGTACTAGTATATTAAAACTGTTTTTACCTTTTTTAAAATTTAACAAGGCTGCTGTCAGTTTGTGTTCAATTCAAAATGTTCTTAGTAAAGGTTTTCTAAAATCCGTTGCTTCTCAAAAATGCCTCTCTAGCAGCCTTCACCTGGGTACTTACCCTTGAGTGTTCAACAAAGCTATTATGGCTCCAGTCAAAATTTCCTGTTTCCACTCATAGCTTTTACCTCATTTACATAAATTGCCTGCTTATTTATCTGCCATTTTTACTAAACTATAAGCCCCTCAGTGGAAGAGATAGTGCTTTGCATGGAAAAGTCATACCATTAATTCATGTTGAATGAACACACACACAACTTTCAACTTACCTAATTACAGAGAATGGACATTTGTCCTCTAGATCACATATTTACTACACAGTATTATTCATTGAATGGATATGGTTTAGCCTAAAGTATGTCTGAGTGCATGTACAATTTAGCAAACCACACAAGAGCTGGCAAAATATTCCATCCTTTTAATTATCGGAGAGGTGTAAAAAATACTTAGTTTAAATAGTAACTTAAATTATTTATAAGGCCACGTCAGTAAATACTTGTCACACATTTTCATTGCTGAGAGGATTTTATTCTACCTACCCAAGGAAATGATGAAATACTAATCCACTAAATAATTATGAGGAAATCCACTACCTTTTTTAAAATTGTATGAATGGAAGATTTCTAGAAATTCTAATTCCATTTGGGAAACTCTAAACAAATAGGCAAGATGAAACTGATGTTTTTAAATAAAATAATGATTTTATTCAAAGGCCAGTGTATCTTAGCCTAAACTTGAGTTAACATCTTGCAGTCTGGATTCACTTAAATTGGTGATGATCAAAGGTACCCATGAACTAAAAACCAATACACAGCCTGATTTAAGACTCTAGAGGACCCCAGAATCAACTCTTACATTGATCTGTATACACTACTAAATTTGGCTTGTATTTTACTCATATTCTAAACTAGTGTGGGGATGGACACTATCAGTTGTGAATTATAAGGGAATCAAGAATATTTGCAACATAGGGCATATAAGGAAAATAATTTTTACAGTTTCCAAAAACTAGCTGTTTATGCCCAAATAGATCCTGATGGTCTCTGCTGAAATACAATTCATAAGGTTTATCATATTAAGAAAATGTTGACTAATGTAAGAATGAGGTACTTTTACAAGATGCTATTCTTTGTACATAGAGCCTTCACAAAATATGTTCAGTTTTATTTTGGATATTATTTTATAACTTAAATATCAATAAATATTCAACTATTTAGAAAAAACTTTTTATAAGTCACTATATAAAAATAGATATAAAATTGGTTAGTAACATTCACAAAAACATTTGGATAGGATAATATATTGTGTTTACCTTGTTTATAACTACTCTGTATATTCCTATATCTTCCGTTTTCTCTTACCTACTACATAAAAATCAGTAATAATCCACACTTGGTTATCTGCTTTATACATTGATCCTTTCATACTGCTTTAATTTCTGGCAATACTCCAAAAGTCCACAGCTCATCTATGGATAATCCCAAGACATTGAGATGAAACTTTACCCCTCAGCTTCTTTGCATACTAATATGTAACTGAGCAAAATGGAAATGTTCTTTTCCCTGTACAGACAATGTAGCACTCTTTTCAATATAATTTTCAACAGCTGCTTTTATTTTTTTCTTTTCATTCTGAATTGCAGTATTGGCTATAGCTTCAGAGTCTTTTTGGATTGTTTCTCATTTATATCTCTAACATTGCTCCTTCCAAGTCTGTATCACCAATTACAGTAAAACATCTTAGAAAATCAGCTCACTGATTGAGCCAAATTCAAAGAGACATTCAATAACACATTCGCATTTGTTTAATAACCTCGTCCTCATCCCTAACCCATAAGTTTAATTAAACTCTGTGCTTTTATTTCTAGGCCTACATTTTCAATGTTATCTTCCTGAATTCAAATCAAGGCTCTGCTCCAGTTGAATGATACCTAGAAGATTTATAAGTAAAAGTATTGAGTCAGTGCAAACCAAGAAGTATAGAGTTCAGAGTCCTATATTTAGATATTATTACCCAAGAAAGAATTGTACGGAGCATTTCCTCATTTATGCTATTTAATTGAAAGTATTATGGGAAAAAATTGGCAAGAGGTGGGCCTCTGACAAATAGACTGGAATACAAATTTCTTATCTAAAGACTGGTATGTTAAACTCTAGTTAGCAGAAAGCTAAAGTGAATTAAACAGGGAGGATTATTTGATATGAAACAGAACATTGGAACAGATGTAAATTTAGCCATGTCTGAATATATCTACATTTTCTACCATATATCCCCTTTGCTTGTGTGTTTTATTGTTAATTGTATAAAGGCACAATGAAAGGCTTAGGCTACTTAACATGTTGCTTTCAACAACTAAAGAGAAACTCAAACTGTACCAAATAAACAAACAAAACCCATAAATGTGCCAATACTTTGGTGATTTAGCCTCAAAAGTTTAAGACAGACACTTCTCAGGAAGGCTCACGAATCCCTTAGTCTTTTATTATTTATTTGCCTTTCTGAAATGAATTTTAATTTTTTCTATTTTATTTTATTTTATTTTATTTATTTTTGTATCATATTTCAAAGATTTTGTTAAAAAGTACATTTGTCATTCAGAATTTTGTCCTCAGATTGTTAAATGCTGTGCAAACTGAACACATGTAATAACTACAATACATCAACATTTCCACAAGATATTGTAGCATAGACATAGTAGTGATTTTAAAAGGTGAGACTGAAACAGACTTGGGATTACATAGTCAAGGCAATATTGATGACAATTATAGTGCCCCCAGTTTTCCGTAGTGTACTCATCATTTTATATATCAAAAACATTTCTGTTTTTCCTCTCTATTCTTTTTGTTTGTTTGTTTATAGGTAGGTCTATTCAAATCTAAGTGGTTTTTTTAAATTTCAAATTATTAAGGGAGTACAAATGTTTTTGTTACATGGATTAGTTTTGTAATACTTGAGCCACGGCTGTAAGTGTACCCATCACCCAGATAGTGTTCATTTTACCCTTACATAGGTTTTTGTCCCTCCCATCTCGCTCCCTGGTTTTATCTCCAACAAGGTTTACTTCCCTCTGTGCACATGCGTGTTCGTTGGTTAGTTCCAGTTTAATAGGGAATACACGTGGTGTTTGTTTTTCCATTTCTTGTGATACTTCACTTAGGATAATGGTCTCCAGTTCCATCCAAATTGTTGCAAAAGGAATTAATTCATCCTTTCTTATGGCTGAGCAATACTCCATGGCATACATGTACCACATTTTGTTAATTCACTCATGAATTGGCAGCATTTGTGTTGATTCCATATGCTTTCAATTATGAATTGTGCTACAATAAACATTTGAGTGCAGGTATCTTTTTGATACCATGAATTCTTTTCCTTTGGGTAGATACTGAGTAATGGGAATGCTGGATCAAATGGTAGGTCTACTTTTAGTTCTTGGAGGAACTTCCATACTGTTTTCCTTAGAGGTTGCCCTAATTTGCAGTCCCACCAACAGTGTATAAGCACTGCTTTCTCTCTGCATCCGTGCCAGCATCTATTGTTTTTGGACTTTTTAATAAAAGCTATTCTAACAGGGCTAAGGTGGTATCTCATTGTGATTTTAATTTGCATTTCCCTAATGATTAGGGATATTGAGCATATTTTCATGTTTATTGGCCATTTATCTATCTTCTTTTGAAAAGCCTCTGTTTATGTCTTTTGCCCACTTTTTAATGGAGTCCTTTGTTTTATTTCTTGCTGATTTGCTTGAAATAAATAAATTTGGCAAAGTTTCGGGTTACAAAATCAATGTGTGCAAATCTGTAGCATTTCTATATACCAGTCAAGTTGAGCGTCAAATAAAAAGGTCAATATCATTCACAATCAACACAAAGAAAATAAAATACCTAGAAATATATTTAACCAAGAACTACAAAACACTAAAGAAAGAAATTGCAAAGGACACGTTCAAATAGAAAAACCAAATCATACTCAGAATCGACATTGTTAAAATGCCCACACTACCAAAGTGACTTACAGATTCCATGCAATCCTCATTAAAATACCAATAGCATATTTCACAGATCTAGAATAAATAATTCTATGCTTCATTTGGAACCAGGAAAGAGCCAGGATAGCCAAAGCAATCTTAAGCAAAAATAATAAATCGGGAGGCATCATATTACCAGACTTCAAAGTTCAAAATACTACAAGGGTATAGCAACCAAAACTGCATGGTATTGATACAAAAATAGAGACATAGACCAATGGAACAGAATAGAGAATGCAGATATTAAACCATATACCTACAGCCAATTGATCTTTGACAAAGCAGAAAGCAACACACACTGGGGAAAACAAGCCCTATTCAATGAGTGGTGTCGGGAAAATTGGACAGCCACTTGCAGAAGAATGAAATGGGAACCCTGCCCCTCACCACTCACAAAAATTAATTCAAGATGGATAAAAAACTTAAATTTTAAATCACAGTTTACCAATTAAGGAAAAAGAAGAAATAAAAAAGGAAATAATTTAAAAAGAAGGCTTAAATTTAAGGCACGAAACCATAAGAATTCTAGAAGAAAACGTAGGAAAAACTCCTCTAGATATAAACCTAGGCAGAGAATTTATGAATAAGATCCCAAAGGCAAATACAGCAACAACAAAAATAAATAAATAGGACTTAATTAAATTGAAGAGCTTCCATGCAGCAAAAGAAATAATAAACAGAGTAAATAGACAATCTACAGAATGGGAAAAAATATTCTGAAACTATACATCCAATAAAGGGCTCATATCCAGAATCTGCAAAGAACCCCCAGTCTTTTCATTTCTCAATAAACTCCAGTCTCTTTCAGCTTCTAGTAACATAATTCATTATCTATGATGAATTTGCAAGTATTTCTTGTTCTCTAAACTTCAACTTGGTTAATTTTCATGGACATTTACCATACGCTTTTAAGTATTTATTATGGTTACAATTGACAGTTTTAGTGAATGCAGTCCTCTTGGGATCAAGATTTTAATCTCTGCTCCTAAATACTAAAGCACCAGGGAGTTGGTGTGATGTCAGTTTTGATATAGTGTCAGTTGGGAATAAGGCAATTTTTACTTTTTTTTTCCTGTTACAATAATGATAACAAAACTGATGTAGATTTTTGCTCATGGCTCCAATTCACATGCACTTCAAACATAGTCTTTAATTGGTACACTATTACTTTGATTTTTCTAATTTCCTAAATTTCTTTTCTGGTATTATCATGGTTGTTGGCTCCATGTTCATGAATTTTCTTTTTTCCTTCAACTAGGATAGAGTTTCCAATCTTACAGGCATAACTGGCCCTGGCTTATTTGGAATTGTAAATGAACTAGTAAATTGAAACTTATTCTGAAATTTCCTACTGTGCATTTCAAAAATTCATTTCTTTACCTCTTATACCTATCAGCACTAAAAAGTTCTCTCTTTAACAGAATTTTTCCCCAATTTTTTTAACTCTTCAGCATCTACTGCTTTAGAGTTAAAATTGCTATTCTATTTATGTTATTCATTTAAAATACAGTAATGAGCTAACTATAATAGAATAAATAAATATATAAGTACACAAATACATTAAAATAAACCTATTAGACATACAAGGAAACTTGTTGCCATAAAGCTCATGCATCCATACTGTATCTTATTTTAATCAGATTGCTTAAAAGACCTGATATTTTATTAATGTCATTCAGGGTTTATAACACAAAAAGGAAACTTAGAGTAGTTTTAAACCGAAAGTGAATTTATTTTTAGAAAAACCATGGCGGGAGCTAGAGATAGTACTTCTAAGCTGGGCATTCCTTAGTTATTCTCAGCATATTGCAGAACTCATTCAGTGAGGAAACAAAAGCTGCCATTAGAATACAGATATCAAATAATATTTTAGTTGAGATTTTAATATATGATACTCAAGAAGTAAGAGTGAGAAAACAATGAAGCTGTCATCACTACTGCAACTAACTCTCTCTACAATGGAGAAACCAGAGGCACATTAGATGTTACTTCTAGAAAAAAACAAAATCAAAAATCAAAGCATTGTCTCCACAGCTTGCTCTGGTGCATGCAAGTGTTTGAACCTGACCCTTATCCACACCCTGTCTTCAAGAGTGTCGTGGAAATGTTGAGCTATTGGGTCTTTCCATTAAAGAAAGGCTCACAAAAAGATGTGACAGAATGCCAAGTGCTTAATTACCCCATCCTATAAAATATTTAAGATGGAGATTACTCAGATGATTTGGCAGAAGATAAGTAATTTGAGGGAAGACTCCTTAAAATCATGAAATCCCTGAATTCAGAGTTAACTGAAAATGTAAGACAAGAGAAAATAGACTCACGATACTAATTCTTAATATTCTCATTACATGACAACTTTTATAAAATAGTATTTTCATAATCAAGGTTGTCAAAGAAACTGCAAAAGAATCCTAGGTTTGGGGTCAAGATGCGCTTTCAGTTTTATGGAAAAGACATTTTAAAAGATAGTGCTTTTGTTAATGCTAACATTTTGGAGCAACTATGCAGATTCTTGAAGGAATCAGAAGAAAAATCCAAACTTCTCTTTTTAACAGAGCCACTTATAAGAGAAAGCAAAACCCTTTAAGCTACCTACTAATTCAAAGGCTATCAACAGACAATTAATGTTTGAGATCCATCGTCATAGTCCCAGTACTGTGGAGATGTTGAATGAGTGGGCATTCAGTAAATGTTTGATGATTATATGAATAGCATTTAAAATGATTGATTGAATCAACAAGAAAAAGCTAAATTACATTCACTGTACTATAAAATGAGTCAGAAAAGTGTGTCATAAGTTATTGAAAGATTTTTAACAGAGCAGTTATAATGAAAGTTTTAGTTTGTTACTGGGAAAATCTCAATCATTTAAATAATGCATGTTTGTGAAATAGCTCATTCACCAATGATGCCAGGTAAATGAAGCAGAGTTATTGTATTAATTTCAAATAAATATTCTCAATTTAATACAAGAAAGTTGATAGTTCTCTTTCTTCTGCTTCAGCATCAAAGTTTTACATTTTATTTACTCTATGTTGTAAAAAAGGATGCTAAAATTAGTAAAGAATGAATATGAAAATTATCTGTCACCTTAAGTAATATATAATTAAAAAATGAACACTAAACTTCACCTAATTTAAAATATTTCATCCCTGATATGGTAACTTCCAAATAAGTATTTATAATTTTTATAGTCCTGAAATGGTCTGTACCCTAATCATTGTATGATACTACTAAGACCTCTGCTAGGAATGATACATAATTTCATATTTAGTTCTTTCTCATAAAATAGACTTCTAAAGAAATTTGTTAAATAATTAAATATTTTTAAACAACTGTTCTCTAGAAGTTAAGTACAATTTACAGTAATTGTGACCTATATGTTTTGAAATTTTTAATATATTGTAGAGAAAAATTTATATTCATATGTTTATTTGACATTCATAAGGATTCAGCTTAAGTGAAACCTAGAACCTAGCATTGGCCTTTGCATCTAATTTATAATACATTTCATTAAATGTGCCATGCAAATTAATCACATTCTCAATTATTAGTGAGTGGATTTAATACTTACTGGTATAATATATGCATATATTATATACATAACTTTGGATTAATATATACTTAGATATTACATATATAATTTTAATTACTGAAATAAATATTTGACATCAGGGAAGGCAATTATAATGATATTAAGAATATATTAGAGAATAATAAACAAGAACAAGAAAGAAAAAGGTCTACTTCCAATGTGTCGTTATAGATATGTTAGTAAAATAAATATCAAATATACAAAAATGCTAGATCTCAGGTTTTACAGCTTTGAAATTCAATGCATTAGACAACATAGTTATCACTGGAAATCTCAGTTTGCATTATGATTTTATTGAAATAGATATATCAGATAAACTTATTCATTAGATATATTTATCTAACACATTTGTATCCTTTAAGACACATTTTTACATTCATTAGAGTTGTTCAGCTTAAAAATGATTTTCTCTTTGCCAAATGCACAATGAATGAGAAATGCCTAATTGCAGTCTATCTGTGCTAGCTGTAAGTAGAAAAGCTATTTTGAAAATAAATAACTATTGTTAGATTAATAGATTTATTAACTAGCTTACATGTGGGCATCATATATACTAATTTTTCCTTTCTAAATATTACTCTAACATTCATTTGGTAAAACACTCCTTCTTTATGGTACTCAGTGTTTTTGAAACTTTTCTCCTATATCCACTGGAGAGCATCAATTCCATTAGATGCACTCAAAGTAGAAATTTGCTGAGCTCTTGCTGCTTGGATGAATGGTCCTCTATTAGAGTCTGTTGTTTTCTTAAGATGTTTCCCATATACTTCCAAATTAATCTCCTTTGGCTTCAGTTGGCCAAAACTGGTTTCAATAGCTTGAAAGCACATTAAATTAACTGATTCAACTGATGATTTAGAAAAAAATGATTGTAAACAATTACTATAATCTTTGTATATTTTCCATGGTCACTTATTTTTGTAGCTTATGTTACTGTCTGCGAGGTGCACTTGGAAGTCAAAAAAGTAAATTAAAAAATGATCGTGTTCTATATTGACACCAATATTATCTTTACTTCATTTTCAAAATAGGGATAAATTATTGACATGACAATATTTTGCAGCATTTCATGATAATTCTGACATATTACATTGGTGAATATTGTATATACAAAGCTGAATTACAGACAAATACAATTAATCAAATTTCTTCTTTTGGGAGCTATTATTTATACTGTTCTCAGATTGCATAAGCAAAAGTTGGTCATATTTGTATTGTTCAATTGATCCTCTTAAATATTCTTTTACTTATTTGTGAATATTACATTTATTTGCTTTTCTTATCATTTAATAGTAGAACATTTAAAAAGTAAATTATTTCAAGTAGATATAAAATCCCATTTAAAGAAGTACAGTAAAACTTACTTTTTCCCCTTTAGCAACTTTCTTATTTCTTCCTTTACTGTTATCTTTTCTGTTGAGCTTCCCACTTTGAGTTTATACTCGTATCAGTATAAGACAGACTGTAAGAGCTTTCATATCTTTGTTCTATCACATACCCATCACACAATTTTTGGCAAGTTGCTTAATCTCACTAAGGCTCAGTTGCTTCATTTATGAAATAAAAGTATGCATAATACCTATTTCTAATTTTGATGATAAAATTAGGCAGTTTACCTAAAATGTTTAGTCCAGTGATTGATACAAATTAAGAATTCAATAAACCTTAGTTAATCCCCCTTTGTGGATTTTTTAGTTGTTGCCAACTGACAGAATAAGTGATATTTTTAAATGAATGAAAACAGAGATACCAAGAGTGGATGGGAATGATTCTCTTGTTATCTGGGGTGAGATAAAATATAGTTTGAGTGCCCAAAACTTTTTAAAATCTCTCTGTAAAGTAATTGAAAAGATAGTTAAGATTATATATTACATTGAGAAAAAATTGCTTAAGAAAATATTTTTTTCCTAACAATTTATGTGATGACTGTTTACAGGAAATTTTTCCTGAGTGATCTGCAGGAGAAATAAGAACTGATTTTAATTTAATGCCATATTTTTCAATAACATACATATTCATGATGACACACACGTAAGTAATCACTTTACATATCTTTTTGTTTCCACTCAGAGTTTGATTTTTTTCCTATATGATTGAAATGCTTTAAGATAAAATTTATGAATGTAATAGCATTTTCCAGTACAAGAGTAATCATATAATTAAAAATATCTAATTCTTATACCTGTGTACTAAATGTTTACAAAATCTACATACAGGAGATATCAGATTGGTTGTCTTTATAATTTTACACATAATTTATTAATTCTTTGACACAAATGGAATTGTAAAAGAAAAAATCTTACATTTTATAAAGTTTCTGTTATCATCTTTGAATAAAAACAAATAAGCAAAGTGCATTAAGTTCCATGAACACATAAACATCCACGAGAAAGTGAAGTGCATTTTTTAGACCCATGGTTCCTTTTTGGATACCATTGCAATGTGCTATACTATTACTTAATAACAGCTGAATTTGAAGAAAAGGAAATACATTTCACCCTCAGTTGTTAGCTACTTAATTTGTTCATACAGATGTTTTTGGTTCATTTTCTGTCATTCTATTTTAGTGTTGATCACATATAAATTTACACACATATTTAGATTCTTTGAGAACTAGACACAAAACAGAATGTTTATAATATGCTAACTTGTTTTTCTCACAATATTTCACTTAGAAATTTTAGTCTTTTTTACTTTATTCTTTCAGTTATGCAAAATAAGTGTGTGACTGAAACCCAGAGCAAAACTCTCTTTAAGTTATTGTTGTAAGGTAAAAGTAGAATAAATGTTTGGGTACATAGGAAATGTTGAGTGCACTGTAAGAGTTAGTCATTAATTTAAACTTATTAATTTTATCTGTGAGAAGAAATGCTAATGCTTTGGTACACAAAATGCTGTACATAATAAAAAGCTAACAACCTTCAGGGTATCCATTCACCATAAAACTAATTTCACACCTAGTCTATTATGTAATGTGCTATGAAAATAGCTCTTTGCTTCAAGATATTATTATATTAGCTTGCATGTACAAATTGGGTTCTCTTCTCTGAAATGAAGATTACTTACATAGTAGTAATCAAACTACTGTACTTGATCAATAAATTCATTCTTACTTTCCACATTTAGAAAATTCTTGTTTTTATAATGACCCATTCACAAGAAAGCCAACAGAAGTACAGAGGTAAAAATAGGTTAGTCATACATCTCTAAATTAGGTGGAATGGAAAACTAGAATGCATGGCAATTTCGCTGACTGACCCTCTCTCCCACATAGTTCCTTTTAGCAATTTCTGCCAGGAATACCGTATAAGAATATTCTTAGCAAAAATATCATGTTACAGTGACCACATGTACTGTGACACTGACATTCTCAGTCAAGTAACTGAGAATAGCATTTGAAAAGAAATATTTTAAAAAAGAAAAAACTTGAATCGAATAATAGAAGTCTTACATTGCACCTAAGATGTGTAATTTTGCATATCAGAATTCAGTATTCAAATTTTATTTACCTAATTTTATTATATAAAGCCTCCACTGATTCTGATAACACTCATATTAAAGAAGCAAACGTTTACTGAACAAGAGAAAATCCTATTTTGGATTTGTATTTTTGTCGATTTTTTTTTGCCAGCATTCTATTTGGATTTGATTGTATTAATTAGTGATCAAATAGACTCTGATGTATGGTGTTGTAATACAATCACTGAGCAAATTATTTTTATATATTCACAATTTACTGTCATAAGGAGAAAAAAGAAGGAAAGAAATCCCTCTAGAATCTTTTGAACAAAACTTGATGACTATAAAAAAAATTGAAAGTATTCTAGGTACTACTTGAAGCTAAGCCTATATTCTTTTAATTTAAGATTTTTATAAAGCATTAAGTATGCAATGTTCTGGTAAATGTAATGGTAAATAAATATACTTCAATATATAGATAAATTTAGGCCCATGGCATTCTTCTAGTACATGTGTCTATGATTCTTTAATAATTAGATTTGTAGACAAAATCCATGAGAAAGTAGTTAATTTTAGGTAATATAGAATATTTTTTCATCTACCACTCAGATAATGTGTTTTTATTTATTGTTGATTATTTTTGTTGTTTATTTAAATTTGAAATAGTGGTAAATTTTATGGTACTTGATATGCTGATTTATTATATCATAAAAATATAATTCTTAACTTAATGGCTTGGTGCAGTGGCTCATACCTGTAATCCCAGCACTCTGGGAGGTCGAGGCGGAAGGATTGCTTGAGGTCAGGAGTTGGAGACCAATCTGAGCAGGAGAGAGACCCCGTCTCTACTAAAAATAGAAAAAATAGAAAAAATTAGCCAGGAGTCAGCACACCTGTAGTCCCAGCTACTTGGTAGGCTGAGGCAGGATCACTTGAGCCCAGGAGTTTGAGGTTGCAGTGAGCTACGATGACGACACTGTACTCTAGCCAGGGTGACAGAGCAAGACTCTGTCTCAAAAAAAAAAAAAAATTAACTTTAATGACATCATATTGTGGTAGTATAAAATGTTTCATAACATCCCAATACAGCCACACAAAGTGTTAATAAAAATATTCAGATATTTGCAATCTCCTCTCAAAATTACTAAAATATTTAATTCTATAACAATTTATAACCTCAAGATACAGATTATTCTTTTTAAATGTTTCTTTTCATTCCATTTAATTTGATAAACATAAAATTTTATATTTATATTTTCATACCTAATGCACATACTTAATGCCATTGCCAACCACAGAAATTTAATTGGCATGGAGTTTAGAACTTATTCACATTCAGATATGATATATGGAAAACTAAAAATTTCTATTTGAAGCAAAATATAAAACTAGAAAAAATTTCAAAAGGCTCAGGAAAGCATGAATATTATATGAGTATTGTTGGTGCCACAATTTTATATGTATTTTGAAAAAATTCATTTTAATTTTCAATGATTAGTTATGGCATTTACTTCTGATTAGATGTTTTAGGAGTTAATAAAAATTGATACTTCAATGTTTTTCCAGCCAATTGCTTTTGTGGTTGTTATAAGAAAATTCATCTCAGATACTTTCCCTAAAAAAAAGAAGAAGCTATAAAGTATGGATAATATACCAAGTCTGTTCTATAATTTATATTATAAAAGATTTTATAGAGAAAAGGGAAAAAGTCCGTTATATTGATTTTTCCATGTAATTAATATATAGTCTGAACATCCTTAAATGAGATTTTAAGGTTTTCTGAAACTTCTGTTTCACCATAAAAAAAATTTTAAAACTCCCTATAAATCATACATCCAGGTTAATTTGATTGTAAGTTTTAAAAACCTTACTCAAACTAGCTAAAACTCGAAAGACATTGATTGGTTTATGTAACTGCGAAGTTAACCTAACTGAATAGGTGCAGTCTAACCTTGGACATAGATAGACCCAGACCCAGATGAAGGATGACATCAGAGCACGGTCCTTTTTACTGTCTCCAACTTTCAGCCTTGCTTTCCTCTGAAGTGATTTTATTTTGAGACAAGCCCTCTTCAGGTTGTGACCAAGAAGAGTTCTAGCTTGTGATGCCAGAAGACAATACTTCTCTCTCCAAATAATTTCATTAAATGCCCTGGATATGCCTGTCTTTTAAGAAGGCTTTTTTCACATGTTCATCCATGAACAATCACTGTGACTAAGGGTATGTGCTGCTCTAGTCTCATCATTCCTCATCCCATGTATTGGTTGTGAAAGGGTGTGCTGTTCCTCAAAGGACACTGAGGAACTCTAACAAGAAGAAATATAAAGTTAAACTGGGCAGGAAAGACCAAGGTTTATTTTGATGCAGTGATATTTACTTTATCCTGCCTAAGAGCAAATCTCTGCAACAAACGAGTTTTGTCTTTAAAAAGAGTATACAAATTTCATGCAAGTAGAACATCTAATTATATCCCATGATTTCAGATTTCAAAATGTGGTCTTCTGAATAACAAGCAATAAACAAAATCAACACACACAAAAAATGATTTATTGTAATAGTTATAGTAAAACAATCTCCAGATTACCATAAGTACTCCAAGTATTGCATTGAAGTTTTTTTTTTTTAATGACATAAACATAGAAACAATGTACAGCAAAACATAACAGGAAAAAAGGAAAACAAAACAAAACAAAAACTTATATTAACCCATACAATTTGACATTTTGAAGAAAGAGGTGCTAAATATGAACTGGTATTTTAAAAGGTATTAAAAATGCTCATATTAGTAGACAATTCTGTTTCATTGAAAGTCAGTTGCTCTATACTGTATGAATGTGAGGAGAGAAAACCTCCCTCCACAAATATGTATATTCAAATATATTTTTATTTAAAACTCAAATTAGTTCAATCTATTAACAGCTGAAAAAGTACATAATGCTGGCACACTTTTAGTCAAACATCTACTGCAATTTTTATTTGCTCTTAATATTGCTATTTAGAATTTTGAGAGTAAGTTATTTAAAACATAGAGTCATATTAATGCTAAATATCAGCTTGATAGGTTTTAGAAATGTCACAAATTACAATCTTTGCTAAAAGCTTATGCTTGAAGTAATTGGAATTGCACAAAATGAAAGGAGAACTTTATTAATTTAATTTTACCAATATTGGCCAAAATATACACTTTTAAACTTTTATATATTTCTATATTTAATATTTTATTAATTTGGCTAGTTATATTTAATTAAATTTGAGTATCATTTGTAGGGGTAACAGTTTATAAAAATGTGAACATGTTACTCCTAAAAAACCTACTAAATCTATTGAAACTTTCTTCTGAAATAAAGTGCCACATAATTGAAAAGATACAGGGAAATCATGACCCATGGGTCCAAAAACATGAGCAGATTTGATAAATGTATTTAATGCTCAAATGTACATATGGCATATAATAGGTGTTTATTCAACATTTGTCAACTTATGAGTATACAACCACAACAGAAAAAATATTTAAATGATCAAAGTATAGATGAAACATTCTAGAACTTATATTGCCTAAGGAAGGTGATAAGTGCCTTCACTAGATCACATATTTAGAGGTAATGTCTATAAATCACTTAGTGTCTGCCAGGCACAGTTCTAAGTACTTCACAGGTATTAAAGTCTTCAGTCCTCACAACAATCCTGTGAGGCATATGCTATCACTGTCTCCAACTTAACACTTGAAGAACTAAAGCACTGTGAGCTTGAGTGTCTATTTCAAGGTCCCCAGGTGGGTAAAAGCTGCAACTCAGACCAAGGCAGCCTGCCTGAGAGTCCACAGCCTTCACCATTAAGCTGTAGTACAGTGAGTTAAATATAAGAAGAATTTTTTTTTTACTTCAAACACCAAAAGTAAACGTATAAACTGAACAAAAGAGAGCATCTAGTATTTGCATGGACAGATAAAAGATAAGTTCACTAAATCAACTAACAAATTGCATATATATAATTATTTTAAGCCTTATTTCACTGCTAATAACTGCTATTTTGCCATAAACAGTTCTGAATTTTTATTTATTTATTTTTTATTTCAGAATATTACAGGAGTAAAAATGATTTGGTTACATAAATTGCTTTTGTTCTGTGTTATGCATCTGATACAGGGCTGATAACTAGCATCTATAAAGAACTCAAGCAAATCAGCAAGAAAAAAATCAAACAACCCCATTAAAAAGTATGCAAAAGACATGAACGGAAGCTTTCAAAATAAGATAGACTAGTGGCCAATGTGAAAAAATGCTCAACATCTCTATTCATCAGGGAAATACAAATCAAAACCACAATGAGATATCACTTAACGTCAGTGAGAATGGCTTTTATCAAAAATTCCCCAAACAACAAATATTGGTGTGGACGCAGAGAGACAGGAACACTCAGACATTGCTTGTGGGACTGCAGGCTAGTACAACTGCTATGGAAAATAATATGGAGACACCTCAAAGAACTAAAAGTAGAACTACCTTTTGATCCAGCAATCCCACTATTGGGTATTTACCCAAAGGAAAATAAGATATTCTATAAAAAAGACATCTGCACTCAAATGTTTACAGTAGCACAATTCACAATTGCAAAGATGTGGAAACAACCCAAGTGCTCATCAATACATGAGTGGATTACTAACATTTGGTGTGTGTATATATATATATATATCATGGAATTCTACTCAGCCATAAAAAAATGATGAACTAATACTTCTTGTATTAACTTGGATGGAGCTGGAAGCCATTCTTCTAAGTGAAGTATCATAAGAACAGTTCTGAAATTTTAAAAATATTTTCCTATGTTTCTAGCAGCAACTCTGCTGTCATCTGTGGATTGTCATTGCTTGGAATTTTAACTATTCTTCATTTCTAAGGGTCACAATATATTGGGTATGACCTTCATACTAGAGCCAAAAGTTACATAAAGCTGTGCAGAAACCAACTCAGCCTGTTGAAGTGTGTGTGTGTGTGTGTGTGTGTGTGTGTGCATGTATGTGTGTTAGAGAAGTATTAAGAAGTACAGATAAGTTAGTGTGATTTAGGATATCACAGACCTTGAGGTACCCTTCAGCATTCTTTTTTTAATCAAAATTGAAAGAAAAGCCCCTTTATGAGCATGTCTTTGGAAGCTCCAAATGCTGGAGTAAACTGTGCCATCTGTGTGGGGTAAGCATCTTCACTCAGTTCCAAGAATGTTCCTGCTTACATTTGTCCGGATATTAACGACATCAAACTGTGACATGTCCCTTGTTGGGACTGATTTCATAGCATTTTTTATTTCAATACATATCATGATAAGGTTATATTTTAACCATCTTTTCATAGTTCCTGGCACACAACATTAAGCAGTGCAGTGAAGCATAACTATTTTCATATTCTGCTGATGTGGAAAATGCTAAAAATCTTAATAAGCAAAATACATGACATGTAACAATTAATTAGGCAGAAAGAACATGTCAGATTTCTAGTGACATTACCTGAAGCCTAAAATTTTTATGAAAAAAGACATTAAAGCAATAGTCATTGTTCGTTCTATCCTAGTACCTTGTAAGCTCACATTTAAGTTTTACATGTTTGCTGTATTTTGTTTACAACTTTTAAATAACAGTTTGTTTCACCAAGTTTTCTCCAGTTACTTAATGTCCACATACAGTAGAACATATTTGTAAAGATTATCCATAGTATTTGCTCAACTTCTTTTTTGACAAACTGAAAACATAGCAATTGCTTTTCTCTCTGAAATTCCCTTTATATTAACATAGGTCTTTGTTATAATGAAATAACAAATATTATTATTTTGTTCTACCATAAGCTTCTTAATTATTATGAATCATTACTCATAACATGATTAAAAAAATGTCCACCATGCAAATGGCTATTTTTTATAGAAGTAATCACCAGCAGGAAAAATATACTTGAAAGTTTGACATACATTTCTTAATATCAGTAGTATTAGAATACTTGAGGCCCATGATGTAAAAAATGTATTCTAATCTCATATACTCTTCAATAACCCTTACATGTAGGTAATTGTCTTGTCATATTACTAATGTCCATATTCATGCTATTAAAAATAATGAAAAATTCCTTAGGAACTATACTTTATATATTTCTATTTTAAAAGGTGAGTAATTAATTCACTTAATTAATTTACTTTATCAAAATGACTAACAGCTAAGTGAAAAACATGTTATGTATTGACTAAAATATTTGAATTTCTAAAAGAATATTTCAGGTATGACTGGACACAAGGAAATACAACATTTCTGTGAAACCATTAATTGTTAATAGCTACACATAAAGATTAAAATGTTATTCATGCTGATACACATCTGAACAATATGCTTATAGCAAATCCTGTTCCTATAAGCATATAAACAGTAAAACTATATAAATAATATATTTTTCTATAAGAAAAGTAGAGGTTTATTTTATATTTTTAAATTATATTCTCAGAGGCTTATAGATAAATGAATAAAACTTTGGGATTTGTCAATCCCAACTATCTTTGTACTCTCAGCAATTTGAAAGACTATTAATCAATTTTTCCTCAAAATTTGCTTTGGCTTTTGTGATACTGCAATGGATTTGTTTTCTGTGTTATATAACAATCTACCACAATTTTGGCAGCTTAAAAAAATGTACATTTATCATCTTAGAGTTTTTGTAGGTCAAGAGTATGGGGGGGATTAGGCTGGATCCAATGAAGAGATTCAGTCCACTGAAGATCTCAAAAGGCTATAATTGATCAAGGTGTTGGCCAGGCTGTACCATTACCTGAAGCTCAGGGTCCTTTTTGAAGCTCTAAATGAATTTCATAGTTGTTGGCCAAATACATGCCTTTGCACTTGTAGCCCTAAACTCCTAGAGGGCAGTCCTCCTCCATAAGCAATTCACTACCTGGATGCAACATTTCACTTTCAAGGAATTAACCTGATTAGGCCAAGGCCACTCAGGATAATCTCCCTTTTGACTAACACAGTGTTAACTTATTAGAAGCCTCTATTCCACGTGAAAATCTCTTCCATTTTGGTACATAAAAGAGTGTCACCTATTTCTTCTGCCATATAATGCAAGTTAATTGTAGAAGAAACACCAGGGCAGAGATCATGGGGACCAGCTATGATTCTGCCCATCACATGTAGTTTCCTGGTTTTTATTATACCTATCCAGACATTTTCTCTCTCAATCTTATTTGAAAAGTTATCCTCTACTCACTAATTATTCAAGTTTCTGATAAAGTAGAACAGACCTAGGGCATGTTCTACTTTAACTCAATAACTCAATTCTTTACCATTTTCATCTATGCCCTTGGAATTGTTAATGACTCATATAAATTACTCACAAATTAATATCAGTGAACTAACTTGTTTTCTGATATACAGCCCCAGTCCCACAAATTTAAGAATAAGATGTCAAATATGTAGAAACCCAATTTATGGCCTCCTCCTCACTCCTAATTGTGATGATTTTCTACTGTCCCAATTCTCTATGAATAATAGAATGTCTACCAAGTTTCATAAATCAGAAATTTAGTAATCATCTTTGACCTATTTTTTACCTTTTCCTCTATGAAAGAAATCTATTGATTTTTCAATTTTGAGTATTTTAAAATTATCCATTTTTTCCATTTTCACTACTATTGGTCTATACTTCAAGCTGCCATACCCAAACAACATAAATTATTTTCTATTGGCTGTAGCCACATATAATCTTGCCTCGGAAGTTATTTATTTTTCACATTATTCACAATAAAAATATGACTATATTATCTCTAAGCTTAAAACCCTTACTACTCTTTGTCATCTGGATAAGTGCCTAATTTTAATTTGGTTTATATGTCTAAAGGCTGAAATGGTTTTGTTTCTCACTAGATCTCTAGCCTCTATGTGCTCAGTAAAGATTGAAAGCCTTATTTGGTTAAAGTGTTTGAGCACAGTCTCTGACAAATCTTTAACTGATGATTAATCTGGATGTCCCACAGGAAGTCAAGAAAAATTTAAAAAAATAAAACTAAGAAGTGTCATTCGTTTTGACGTGTGGCTGCACATTGTGGGGAGATGGACTTCACAGATTTATAATAGAACAACCTAAAGACTACACCAAAATGCTATTATGATTGTAATAAGTTATTTCTGGTAGAAAAAATAATAGCCCTCCAACGTTGTTCACATCCCAATTCCTGGAATTTTGAATATGTTACCTTACATGGCAAAAGAGACTTTGCAAATATGATTAATCTAAGGATTTTGAGGTGGGAATACTATCTTTGGTTATCTGAATAGTTCTGATATAATCAAGATTAAAATAGTCTTTTTAAGAGGGAGACAGGAGGTTCACAGCCAGAGGAGAAGATGTGACAACAGAAGGAGAGAGAGAAAGAGAGAGACAGAGAGAGAGAGAGGATGCTATGCTTCAGGCTTGAAGATAGGGACGGGTTCACAAACCAAAGAAGGCAGATGGCCTCTAGAAGCTGGGAAGTGAAGGAAATCTATTTTCCCCTTGGCCTCCTGAGGGAGTGCAGCCTTGCTTGATTTTAGGAGTTCTGACATTGATTTTAGAAGTTTTGACCTCCAAAACTGAAAGGTAATATATTTGTATTGTTTTAAGCTGCTAAATTTGTGGTAATTCATTATAGTAGAAATAGGAAACTAATATGGCTGTTAGAATCTGGAAGTGGGGAGGCACTGAAACAAATACCTAAATATGTGGATGTGGATTTAGAATTGGGCCACGAACAGAAGCTGAAGGAATTTTGAAGAGCATGATAGAAAACCCTAGACTGCCTTGAACAGACTGTTGGGAATATAAATGTTAACAACTCTGCTAGTGAGAATGTAGAAGGAAATGAGAAACATGATGAGAAAGCTAGATTGTACTGGAGAATAGTAAAATCATCATGAACAGACTGTTGATAGAAGTGTGTATGTTTAAGCTGCTGCCGGTGAAGGTTCTGACAGAAATGAGGCACATGTCATAGGAAACTGGCAAAAAAGAAATCCTTGTTATATAGTGGGAGAAAGCTTAGCTGAAGTGTGTCCTATAGTTACACGGAAGGTAGAACTTGTAAGGGATGAATGTTGACCTTCAGCTGAAAAGATGGGATAAAATACAAACATATAACAAATTAAATTAAGTATGAATAGACTAAACACCTCTACTCAAAAGGCAGAAATTGGCATTTTGGAACAAAAAGAATGACCCAAATATATGCTGGCTCCAAGAAATACATCTTAAATTCTATGACATGAATATCTAAAAACTATTTAAAAATAACCATAAGAGAGAAAGAATGGCTACAATAATATTTGACCAAATAAACTTTAAGAAAAGAAATATTAACAAAGAAAAAGATGAACTTTCACAATATAAAATTGTAAATACATCAGGAAGATATATTTATACATCTAATGTCCTTCCTTCATTCATCAGGCAAAACTGACTAAATTGAAAAGAGAAATAGAAAAATGAAAAAAATGCATAGAGATTTTAGTATCCATAACCAATGACTAATAGCATGGGTATAAAACCAGAAGGAATATCCAAGAATTGAACAGCTCGATCAAACTACTTGCCCTAATTTATATTTGTAGAACATTCTACCAATGTATTAAGAATGAACATTCATTCATTCATATATGTATATGCAACATGTTCTATGATATTCCATATGCTAAGACACAAAACAAAATATTGACAAATTTAAAACTGATATTATACAAAGTATGTTTTTTGATGATCATACTATAATTAGAAAACTACAGGTGAAACAAATGTATGAAAATACCAGGTTTTGTTAATTAAACAATAATTGTCTAAATTACCCATAGGTGAAAAAGGAAACCAGAAGGTTTGCTCTGGCTCTATCTGTTACCAGGAGGTAAGTGTCATAGGGCTGTTGGGTTAGATGCAGGGTTAAATGAGGCCTCTATCAAGGAAAAGTATCATGGCCCAGAGTATACTTAGTGAATGAAAGTGCTGGGATAAATAATGACCTAAGGTAATCACCCTCACCGTATTGGCGGACATTTTAAGTCAAGTCCTGCATAAGCAAAGGCTTGTTGTTACCTACTGCTAGGTAGAGTTGATTTTCTCTCAAGTTAGATCATCATCAGAGCTACACTATTTTTTGACCTCAGTGCATGTTCAACCTATCGGTTTTCTTTACTAAGTACATTATTATTGCCTTTTATCTTTTAGGAATTTCTTAGAATTTGTGGTCCAATAATGAGCCTTCTTTTTCTTCAGCAAAGTCATGAATTCTTTTTAAGAACACATCACCTTTGTTTCTATGCACTTGAGGTCAGAAAAGGGGGCTGGAGGGGAAGCATTTGTTATACCTAATCTTCCATTTTGACATAATGCCCTTTCCTGAGGTTTGTTTTATATGCAAGATGTGGCAAGTTTATTAGACATGAGTTAAGAACAAAACAAGTAGTATAGCATGTCAAAACTCACATTTTCCTTCCTGGTAAAAAGCAAACAGTGCCTCCTTTATAGAAAGACAGTGAACCAGCAAGGCTCCCCTACCATAAAATCAATCCTCTGTATATTCAAATACGTCCTGCAAGGTTACATAATGAGCTTTATCCCCTTCTCGTTTGAGTCTTAATATTGACGTCCTGTTATCCCATGATTGGGAGTCCAAATTTTTAAATTTTCTCCTACCAGGGTCCCCTTATAGCCAAATTTATGTGGCATACAGAGTAGACCACCAGACATGCAGCATTCCTATTCCTCACACGATTACGCCAATGTGTCTTTCCTGTATGACTCATAGAACATACGCATTTGTCTTTTTTTATTGAATAGTAACTTATTGATGTTAAGTCATGCTTTTCTGGTACAAGTTATGTCTTCCTAGTGTCTAGCACAGTGTCTGGCCAAGAACTGTAAACAGTCTAAGATTATACCTTACTTGCCTGCTAGCAAGTTAGCTAGCCACATTTCATGGATGCAGACAGAAGACATGAGAATCCTGATGACAGACCAGGAACTTTATGACTTATGGCATGGCAAGCTGCAAGAGCTTCTTGTTCACCATGGTTTTCCATGTGATTCCCATGGGGCTGACATAGGTGGACCTAGAAGAATGCTATTGACATAGGGATTTTGTGTTCCAGCTCAGAAACTTCAACTTTGGAAAACCACAATTTTTCATAATGAATCACAACCACACCTCCCAAATTTTTGCCTCACAGAGATACAGTGTATTATATAGGACCCAAACAAACCTGTTCTTTGTTCTATAGGGAGACTCTATTTCTCTCTTCTAAGGATGTTTGCTGCACAAGTTTCCTTGAAATGACAGTTCAGAACAAAATTGTCAGTTCATCTGATTGCAAGATGTTCAGAAATGAAATAAACCCAGAGAGAATTGCCTTCCAACATTGCAAACTATGTCTTCAAGGTTTGTATAAATGAAGGAATAAAGAATTGAATCATTACTTATATTCAGTGACATTTTGAAAAGTTGATTTAAATATCTATCAGTGCAGTTGAGCTTATTTGGAGAATTCCTATAAATATATTTGTTATATAAGGGCAAAAATAATCTGTATATATGAATAATCAGCATACTTACAATAACTTTTGAGCCTGTTAGAAGAAGAATTTCTTACAACAAAACTGTTTAACATTATTTCATCTCCATTAATGGTATAAACCTTAACATAATTCTTTTTCATTCAATTAGAAGAAAGGCTTTAAGTTCTTTTGAATCCATCAAAAATTATTCCTAACTGATTTTAAAGAACTAATAATTTTTAAATGATTTTTGACTATTTGGAAACTTTGCTGTTTAACATTGTTGAATCAATGTTATGAATACCTTAGGCAGAGAATAACTACTTATTACAATAAGGTCTCTAAACATATTGGAGTCTCAAAGTTGAGTTCCTAGAGAGTCAAGGGTCTTGAAATTTAGGCTTGGTTAAATATCAAAAATGAAGTCTGAAGGTTTGAGCAACAAACTTAATATAAATCATGATATAGGAAAGAGAGAGGAAGGATGGAGGAACAATTTTTAATTCATTGAAAAGAACTTAGATCCTTTCTTCTAGAGAGTTGAAAGTGTGGACTAGAGAAAAGGAAGTCCTGGTTATTCCCATTCTCTCTATTTAGTGGGTTGAAACATGGTAGGAAAGCATAAGAAAAAATTCCATTTGAAAAAAATTGATATGATTGGAAAGTCAAAGAAAGAAAAATTATGCTCTGTTTCCCCTTTTAAGACTTGGGAACACTGGTTTACAGTGTTTGATAGGCCAACTTTATGGAGAAGAAGCAGAGTGGAATAGTTGATTTGTCGGTTAAAGGACCAGCAGTACCACTTCATGACTCAGATGGATGCATTCCAGTGAAAAACAGAAAGACCCAGAATTTCCCATTGTTTCCCTAGTCATACATACAATTAAATGTTTAAATTTTATGTTAACTTATTATATCATTTAAGACTTAATAATGGTGATTTCTTTTATAAGTCATATATTTACATTTCCACATATTTACATTACCTAAAAAAATCATAGACAAGCAAGGAGAGAATTTAGCTGATCTTGCTGAGTTTTAGAGTTGAAACTTCTAAAAATTATTATCTACTCACCTGAGAAATTTAAAATATTTGTGCATAATAGAAAGTTATTGAAATTCCATGAAATATCTTTGTTATATAGTGGCTAATTAATAATATAAAGAATTATTAAAATAATATATCTTATATAAAATATATTTATAATATATAGAATATAAATTATATTTATAATATGGATAATATTTAAATGCTGCTATTACATTTTTACTCTCCTCTTAGTAAGAAGGTTAATATTCTAAATTAGTACAATGTGCTTTAATGTCTTCTAAAATCTCAATACACTGGGCCAGGTGATTTACAGAAAATGGTGAATAATGAGGACATTATTCTACCATTATAAAGGTTTAACATTTTGCCATTAAAATTAAATAACTTTGCTTGTTTATTATGCTCAGTAGGATCTCCTTTTCCTACTATTTCAGTGGAAATACTACAGGTAGTTGTAGAATATAAGCAGAAGATGGACTGAAAACAACCCATATTCCCATATAAACTCAGCTTTATTCATTAGAGATTTGGGACAAAGGAATTTTTTTTAAAAAGGAAAACTCTTACATAGCCATTTTTTGAAATGTTCTGCACTTGGATTGTGACACTTGTAATAGCTTAAAAACCCACTTGGTCATGAGTTGAAATGTCTCAGTGCCTATGCTTTATTTTGGAAAAAAATTGTTTTAAAAAACTCTATTTAATTTTCAGTGTATATGTATATTTTTTGCTCACACTCCTAAAGCATCAAATGCAATTTAAGTAGCAAAAAAAACCGTGCTGTTAAGAATGGTCTTTCATCATGTTAAAACCCAACTATAGTAATTGATATCAGATATTCTTTAAGAAAATATTTAAAGCAATAAAATGAAAGAGAAAATAGAATGTCTTTCACATATGCTATCCAGTAACGGTGGTCGAAAGTAGCTGTCGCTTAGCAATGTAAGTCCCTCCCTTAAATGGCTTATTGAGAAAGTTTATATTTATTAATAGTTTGATTTGCACTTTTAAAAGGAGGTTTATTTTCCTTTCATAAAACACTGGAATGATAACATAAAAGCTTCAACCTCATTTCCCAGCCCCAATTTCTCTAAATTTAATCAGAGCATTGTTTTATTAAATGGCTTCACAAATATAAGGATTGTGTGGACATTCTATGACATTTTATCATTGTTCACATTGCATAATATATATGACATATATGATATATATCATAAAAACAATTTGTAATGAATAATTTGTGGATCACTGTATTGGCTTATTAATTTTAATGTAGAAGTACTGTACAAAGATACTGTCAAGCTTTGCTTATTTAACATGATTCAATTAAAAAATGCAAATTATAGAGAATTTATACCAAATCTAATACTTTCATTAACACATTTAAATATTTCATTGCACAAATATAATTAAAGCTAAATTGAAAATTTTTAGACATGTAATCCTTTTATATACAACTTGAGTTAAAAACTTTTACTGGTAAATTATTTTTAGGTTTTTCATGTCCTCCATACATTCAAAAACAATTTAAAATCACAAATGCATCTCTAAATAAATTATCTAAAGTGAACACCCATATGCCATCAGGCACATTTAAAAAATAGGGCATTATCAGCACCATGGAAGTTTCCTTCATGCCAAACCAGTTGGGTCTAGGTGGTCAAACTTAGTATCCTACCCTTTCAAGAAGAGGGTACCTGAAAACTTTATGCAATGGGTGCTAGAAACCCAGCAGTTCTCCCCTAGGATTAAACGTGGACCGGAAATGGACCAGTTCTTATGTAGACTAAAGTCTTATGTAAACTCACTTCAATCTCTAAGCTAGGTGAAGGTATATACATAATTGTTCTTGTTCTTCATTTTTAGTTACTTAAAGCAAAGAATTGGCCACATTCTTTTTCTGTTGAATTAAATCCTGCTCAATATATTCAAAATAAGTATTATTTTTAAATTAAACTTATAGTCCATTCTTGTCTATAATAGCAAAAGAACAACAAATGTCCTAAATTTCCATCAGTGCAGAAATGTTACATAAATCATGATTTAATTAAACTTTGTAATACTAAACAAATTATTTCTAAGATTAATTGTATCTATATTCAGTAGGCTGAAGGACTTTCCATAATACATTATTAAGTAAAACAAGTTGAAGAGTAAGGTAGCTATAGGCTCACAATGTTTTACTTGCACTTCAAAAAAGCTCCCCTGAAAAGTTCTGAAACTTGAATTTTTCCCACTAATGTAATTTGCTGTAAACCTCTTTGGTGATAAAACTAGCCTGAACTGATGTAAATCTCTTCATATGATTTGTTTACTTTACTTGGTGTAAATTTTCACATGCTTTAGTGTAGACATATTGATGTATCTGATTAAGGGCCACTGCTTTATCCTGAAACATACCCAGTTCCAAGGTTGTCAGATATGTGACTGTGGACAAGAAACATGGCACCATCTTTAGAAAATAAAACAATCAACAATTCAATATTTGCAAATATTTTTGTACATATGTGTATGAAAATAGATAATTATATAAATGGGTAATTATATAAATAGATAATTATATAAATATATAAATGGGATATATAGCATGCTATTCACATTATCTACTTCAGAAGAGTTGGAAAGAAAATGGATATGGTAGAGTTTTACATTCTAATTTATATATCTCATATTATTTCATTAGTTAAGATAACTTGTATAAATTCTATAACTTCCATGTTTTAAATAATAATTTATATGACAACCATTTTCCTTATTATGTACTTAAAATGAACAGAATTTTTGTTTTCATAAGCCATAAAAGGCTCACTAAAGTTTATACTCCATCTTTGCCTTCCTTGAAAACTTCTTGGATTCTTTCATCCATTAGTAAACTCTCACTAGCCCCATTTCTTTCTGGCCTCAGCCACCCATCTTATTCCTGGGCCCATTCCTCTCTCACTGGGAACCTCTCCTCTAATTTCACCTTCCGGAGCTGCTTATTTAAAAATTTCAATTAATTTTAAATGTAAGCAATTTTCCTTAATTTAAGCAACACCTATCCATATAATACCGCTGGTATATTTCTTATACTGGAAATGAACTATAAATATGCCCCTGGTCTACTCCTTCTAGGATATTTTTATAACTGCATCAAGCTGTCAGAAAAAAAAATTATTCTGAATATATATACATACATGTTGAATAGGGAAGAAAGAGGTATAATAAACAATGAGAAGCATGTCTCTGACCTCACTGCACCATGGCAACAATTATAATGAATGAATGTTAGAAAGAACATGACAGTGACAAATATACAAAGTGTAGTCAAGTTCACAGGGCACTACCCATACCATTTTAATATACAGTTGTGGGTTACTTAATGACAAAGATAGGTTCTAAGAAGTATGTATTACTTAATGACAAGGATAGGTTCTCAGAAATATGTCCTTAGGTGATTTCATCATAGTGCAAAAATCATAGGGCACAAATGTATGTGCTGTGGCCTACTATATACCTAGACTATATGGTATGACCTGTTGATCCTAGACTACAAACCTGTACAGCATGTTACTGTAGTGAATACTATAGGCAATCGTAATACAATTAAGGATTTGTATATCTAAACATGTCTGAACATAGATAAAGTACAGAAAAAATATGATATTATAATTTTACGACCACCCTCATATATGTGGTTTGACGTTGCCTAAACGTTATGATGTGCATGATTATATTTTAAATATGTGTAATTTATTTACATACTGATATATCCACATAAATAAGTATATGTAAATTTCACAAATATATATCTGAAATATTAAAATAGTATTTAGTTTTATTATTCAATAATTTTGTTTATTTGACAAAAGTAGGAATCCAAAAAATTCATATTTAAAAATATATTTAATATTTTCAAAAATAACATTTGCCATATTTTTATATTTGCCTCATTATTTTATATTTTACACATGTATTTTGTTATATAAACTCTTATTTTTTTAATATTACACTGAATTGTACTGAAATCTATTGGGTGAGTATATTTAATTTCCTAGCATTTTGAAAAAAAGATTTTTAAAACTGGAGTGAGTGAATCCATTGGTGTGTCTGTGTTTATGACAATAACTCTAATGTGTTTATTGAGAAGGAAAAAACAGCTGATCAGTTAATACAGAGACATTAGACTTAATTAGACTTTGAGTTCAATCTATGGTAATGTACTCAACTTCTAGAATTCAAGAAATATGTATTTAAATTAAGTGAATACATCAAGTTTTAATGTCAACCACAGTTGCTTTTTGGATTATTTAAATTTCTAGTTTACACAGTTGCTGTTCCCTTTTATTAGTCTGAATAAAATTAGATTATTCTATGATTTCTTATTTGAATATTAAATGCAGTATTAAATAGCTAGATAATGTCTTTGAAATACATTTAAGAAAACCATTCTCTTTTAGAATCACATTAATTATTATTTGGTACCATTTAAATAAAACATTGTTATAAACTTGTACTGATATTTATTTTCAGTTTTTGTATTAAACACATAAGCAACCACTAGGCTTAAACTATAAAGATGTCTGCTGGAATCTTTAGTTTCATTTTGTTTATGAAAATCAACCTAAACGTTTTAGTTTTAGGTCATAAAGTCCACATTGAAGTTAACTTTGGCAGCTTTACACAAACCATAAATAGAATCATTCTGTCCTGTGATTAGACAGAGCTACCTATAGCACCAAAGCCCTCTAATGAAGCACCTGTGGACTACAAAATAGGATATATAAAGGAAGCATGTTCAACCAAAGTTTTCTACGATTAAAAATATATAAATAAAAAGGGAGAGTTTCTTAATTTCCTAATCTATGTATTTTTTAATTGAGTGACTAGACCAGAATTTTTCATTTATTTTTCCTATTTATAAAAACTGCTTTGAGAAGCATTAACATGTAGCTTTTATGACTTGAGTTTAGAAATGTTAGGCTTATGAACTAAGTGACAGTATCAATTGTCACACACGGTAACCATATATCAAGGAATTACACTAGCATTAGGTAGAACAGCAGGTCCATTTGTTCAAACGCTCACTGAACATATGAGTGATTTTCACTAACAAGGTCCCCAGGGAACCAACTTGCATCCATCACTGCCTGAATTCTAACTGGAAGATAACTATTTTAAACTCCTGCTAAAATATGTGATGTTTTAGGATTGAAAGAAAGTATATGTCAAGAGCCAGAGAGAAATACACTGTTGGAGTACATAGCAGAAAATATCTGACAGAAACCAGTAATTGCTGATCTAATCAGATTTTCATTTCTTGTTCTTATGTTTCATATATTATGATTATATATAGTAAAAAAAAAAAAAAAAAAACAAGAAAAATGTAAAACTCCACAAGATTATTCTCTCATAAAATTGGGCACTTTTATTTTCCAAAAATGTGTTCACACAATTACAAATTTAATGTTAAAATGAATATGAAACACATACATATTATATATGTAATATAATATGTAAGACTTAGCATTTTGCTGAATTCATTTATATATTCAAAAACTAATTTCCTTCTTTTATGGGGCTTATACTCTAGTCAAGAAGAAAGTCTTTAATTGGTAAATATTATGGCAGGCACACCCTAAAGTGACCCCTCACTGATTTAGGCTCTTCTAAAACATCTTCCTTTGAAATATGTGTAGTGACTGTGATTTGTTTCTAACCAATAGAATATGGAAAAGTGATGGGATGTCACTCTATTGATTAGGTTGTGTTACTCGAAACTCCATATCAGCATACTGGAGCATGACAGGTTCTTCCTGTTGCTCTTAAAGAAGCAAATTGCCATGTTATGAGCTAACTCTGGAGAAAGAGGAGAGAGCTACAGAGTAGGGGACTGTGGTCTGCCTCAGTCACAGCCTGTAAGGACCTGGGAACCAATATTGTGTAGTATTTATATTTAAATCACAAGCAAATACTGGAAATCGAAAAATAGTTTATGTTCAATAGCTGAGATCTAAAAGACATACAAATGGAAAACATTTCCTAAACAAAATATAAAGTTGATAGAGTAAAACTGGGTCAAAAACTCTGATGTAAACATCAGAATGGCATAGTGACATAATTTAAATAATTAATTACTTAATTCAGCAATATTTACTATTTGCTTACAAAATGCTGAAGATACCGTAGAAAGCAAGAGAGGGAAAAAAAAGACTTTGCCTTCAAAGATCTTTTATTTCAGTTAGGAAAATGAAAAGTAAATAAACATAAATTACTAGACATTGTATATTCTACCTTGCATCATGTTTTAAAACAAAATTCTCTAAATAGTTGATATTCCTTTAGGTCTTTTAAAATGAGAAATAACATAAGATATGCTCCTCAAACAAGATTAACACGGTGAATAAGATGCATGGCATATATGACATTGGTTCAGAAATAAAATTATATGGTTTGTTATCATTCAATGCGGTTATAAAAATATAAGGACCTAAATCAGATGATTTCCTTGATGATATGCATTTACTTTTATTTGAATACTACTTACAATGGAGGGGGCTGGTAGACACTAGGCCTGTGACTCAGGAGGTACAGAGAACAGGATACTAAAACAAAAAAACTTAAGAGACTAATCAAGTAAATCTCTCAGCAATATGGTAGCAGATTCCACTATTTCAAGGCATGCAGAATGAAACCTTTCTGAGCATGTGGCTGTAATTTAATGTAACATAATAGCACTATTCTGTTTAGCATGCTTCCTCCAAGCAGGTCATCAGATAGGACTTTTTTTTTTTAATTTCAGCATATTATGGGGGTACGAATGTTTAGGTTACATATACTACCCTTGCCCCCCCCACAGTCAGAGCTTCAAGCGTGTCCATCCCCTAGATGGTGCGCATCATACTCATGTATGTATATACCCATCCCCTTCTCCCCACAATCAGATAGGTCTTTTACTTCTCCACTTCAGTGTTCACTAGAATATTTCAAATTCACATTTCCAAAGACTGATTGCTTTTGAAAATGTATTTAAGCAATACTATCCCCCCATAAAAACCCCTTCCAGTGGTGGGGAACCTGCAGTCAGCTATTACATTTAACTGAAACTTAAAAGAAAGCGTAACTATTAATATGTTTATTTTTATTCTTCCCAAGTCTTCTCCTTTTGTTTAAAAATTTTAATGGACTGGGCACCATGGTGACTCACTCCTGTAATCCTAGCACTCTGGGAGGCTGAGGTGGGAGGATCACTTGAGGTCAGGAGTTCGAGACCACCCTGAGGAAGAACAAGAGCAAGATCCCATCTCTACTAAAAATAGAAAAATTAGCCAGGTGTGATGGCGCATGCCTGTAGTCCCAGCTACTCGAGAGGCAGAAGCAGGAGGATTGCTGGAGTCCAGGATTTTGAGGTTGCTGTGAGCTAGTCTGACTCCACCGCACGCTACCTGGGCAACAGAGCAAGACTCTGTCTCAAAAAAAAATATATATATATATACATACATATATATGAATGATACATATGAGGTTTTTAAAATAAAAAGATAATTTTGAAATAATTTTTAGTAGGTATGGAAGGAAAATATATAGTAACAGATATCCTAATTAGATCAAGGAATTGTTTTTTTTCTTATGTGTTTAAATTAACATAATTTTTTATTAACATCTGTCCTTTATTCATAATCACCATGTAAATATTGGATGGATATCTACACAAATTTTAAACAGTTTTATATACATAGGAGAAATGGAAATATATTCATATTTATCACTGATTACATACAAATCTTCTAATACATCTTGCATTCTCCTTGTCTTCGAAAATAAAGAAATGGTGAATTGCAATTATTATAGTAACTACTTTCCTGATATTTAAATGTTGAATTGTGATTCAATGACAAAACCCCAAATTGGTTAGTTTACATAATGTGCAGAAGTATAGACTGAAAAATCTGCAACATAATTACTGGTAGCAGAATAATGAATAATTGTGCATGTTCAAACAAATCCACTAATGTGACACATAAATTCATGAACATTTATGAGCAATTAATATTCTGAAAGTTAGTGAAACTGGATATCTTATATTATCTTCCCTAAATTAGAGATATTTACATTCTCTGACCAAGTTAACTACTTCTGTCTTTATATCTTTGATTTTTCTAATAAATATGATTTTTATATTTTTAAATCACAAATGAACTTAATGCTCATCTATTGAAATATTACATTTCCATTTGGAACTACAAGCAGTTGTTCATCAGGATTTAGTGCTTCTCTTTTATTTATCTGACTAAGCTAAACTAGTAGCTTACCTACTAATGATCCTTAATATTCCAGGGAAAATATTTAATCAGAATATCAAATTAAATAATAATATTTTTGTTTCAAAAATACTATCTCAATGAATTTACACCTTGAGCTGGAGCAACAACAAAGTAAAATGTGAAAAAACTTTGTCTTTGCTCAACTCACTGCTTCATTTCTTTGAGATAGAATTTTAAATAAAAATATTATTGTTAGGGTTCATAATTTGATACATTATTTGACAACTCTTAATTTTCATGATTATTTCTATAGAAACTCATAATCATTTTTTTAAATGAAGGTTTGGAATCAACCTCAAAATAGTTTACAAAATTAGTTTTAACTATGTCATATTTGGATTAACGTGAAATAGCTCTCCAGAGGCCAATTTTATTTACTTTTGTTATTTATGATAAACTTTTTAAAATTCCGACACAGTACAGACTTTATGAAATTTCAAAAACCTGTCAATATCTAAGAATTTTAAAAGAGATTAGTTCCACTCTTTCACTAAACATGACAAAACCTTTATATGATGGGTACGATTTTTCTTCAAAACTAATGAGTAATCTTATTCTAAGAGTCATGTGAGTTTTAATACCAAATCTACAAGTTATTTGGAAATAACTTTTTTTAAAACAAAATTTTGCTGTTGTCTTCTAGTTTTAGCAAAATTTCTTCCACTACAGAATGAAAGGAATGGGGGACACAAAAGGATTTTAGTATAAATTTCAAGTTAAAAATTAAGAAAGGTTGAAAAAATTTAAAAAAATAGAAAATTAAGTATATTGTAACCATCTTTATGAACAAATTTCATAATCTCTTATGTGTTTTTTATAATCCTCTCTCTCTTATAGGTTAGATTCTCAGGCCAGTAGGACATGATGACCAGAATCCTGAAACTTTTAACTAACTACTTAACCTTTCTGAGTTGTTTCCTAGAAATGGAAGAATTTCATCAAGACAAAGAGCTGAGATTTTGAAGGTCCCTAGGCAAACTTCCTGAGGTCAAGAATCATCATCCCCTACAGCTTGCCCCAATGCACATAGCCCCTTGTTAGTTACACCACTACCTGCTCCAATGAATGTAACCCCTTCTTAAAAGACCCATAATCTCCATTAGTTGTGGACATAGATTTGAGGCCTGATTCCCAGTTCCCCTGACAGATGTCTGTTGTGTTAAAACAATTTCCTTTCTTCCTTGGCAATCCCTGTTGTCTCAATAATTTAATCTTTGTGCAGTGAGCAACTGGGTCTAAGCCAAAACCCTCTTTTGGTTTCAATAACAATATTATGAACAGAGTCGCCCTTTATTTAGGCAAAAATAGGTTGAATATACATTTCAGAATGAATGGATTTGACCCTTGCTTTGTTATTGGTCACACAGGTACATACACACACACACAAACACATGCATGTAAACAAAAAGTATCGATAATTTTCATGAGCTCAAACTTACTGATAAGGTGGAAAGAAGGGGACAATAGGAACAAAAGATGAAATCTATAACATAGAATAACTATATAATGCATCAAGGTCACATATGGTTTTAAATATTAAAATGTGGTATTTAATAAATTGATTTTGGAAATGAGAAGTGAGACATTTGGGGGCAGCAATTAATGCAGACCAGTCCTAAAAGGATGCAATAATATTTACGATGCTTGTTTGTTGACTCCCTGGGTGGCTGGATGGCTAAAGTGTACAAAAGCACAGAACAAGAAGGGCAGGTAATGCTATGAATCCAGGCAACACAGAGAAATGAGTTTGATTGACTAGAAGAGAATTTTCTTGTGCAACAATTATAAAAGAAAATGAGATTACACTAATCAGAAAGGATTTGTTAATAATTATTGATGTTAAATAATAATAAGAGTAGTAATAATAAAATTTCCCTTGCTCTGTATTGATGCCATTATGAACAAAGATTTTTGAACCAATACTCATGTTTATAATACAATACAAAAATACTAAAATACAAATTGGGATCCAAGAAGAGAGACATTTTGTGGCAGAAATATAGAAAAAACTACATGTTTTTTACAAATGTATATTTTATTCAGCAAATGTGTAAAACTATATTTCCTAGCACTACATGTAGTAATCTAATATTTCAGAGTATTAAACATTTTTTTAAATGTAGAAGGAAACATGGTTGAAAAATAATTACTCAGGGACTCTGAAGCCTACTGCTATCAATGCTAATATAAATATCAAGGCAAGTTTTATTGGAGAAAAAGAATAACATTATTACAATTCTTATAAACTATCATATATACATATATGTACATATATACACATAAAATATTAAGAATCTCTCAGCTCTCAAAGTAAGGAAATACACATAGTAGAGTAGCCCTTAAAAATGAAAGAGCAGCACTTTAGGATTTGATTGGTCTTATCTATACTAAGAAATAGAAAAGGAAAAAAATGCTAAAATTATTAGAAGTCCACCTCAGTGCTTAAAAGCAGACACCCAAACATGATAGAAAATTCTCTGCAGCTTGTCAGATCAGCCTCCAGAAAAGAACATGGTGTCTTGGAGAGCATAAGGACTTTCATAATTATAAAAATATGTCCTGAGATAATAGACTAAGTAGATCTGTCCATCCCACCCAGCTTCTATTCTAAAAACTTCTCACAAATACTGAATAACAATGTCATCAATCTTATGGGTAAGGGCTTCTGAATGTTGTTGTATATCATATCAACAGAAAGATAGCAGAACAGGTTGTTGTCAAACTAGCAGTATTTAGTGGGGGACAGGAGCATAAATTCACAATGGGAAATTTTAGACAGAAAGTTGATAAAGTTAATTAAAGATATATATTTTATGATATATGTATAAATATGTATATATACATATATATTTATATACACACAAACACGTACCATTTGATTATGGATTTAGCCTATCTTATATGGTATGTGATACTAAATAGTTTAAATTTATTTTAACTAAAACATTTTTATCAAGACAATTCTGTGAGTAGAAGTCTAAATTATATATGAATATTCACACTGGAAATAAAGATTTACCATACCTCTTTCATAATAGCTTGATCTTATAATCATCATGTAAATATCATATAAATCATATAAATCACCATATACGTATGCTATAATAATGTTACTTTTGTAGATTCATTTACTAAGTTCACTGGGGAACACAAATTAGATGTCATTAATATTTATGAGCTATAGTATTGTGACTATAGGCTATCAATGACAGAATGCTCTACATAGATGGCATAAGTTATAACAGTTAAAAAATGTAAAATGAATCAAGTGGCTTTAAAATATCTTCTTTTTTAAAAGATAATACCTTTTAAAAATTACCACCAGAAGTAAATATGAGTGCTGCTTTCAAAGAATTCATGTGATTATGATTTTAGGACCATCTATATAATCTGCATTTATTTCTTTTTTCTTTTTTTTGAGACACAGTCTCACTCTGTCGCTGAGGCTAGAGTGCTGTGGTCAGCCTAACTCACAGCAACCTCAAACTACTGGGCTCAAGTGATCCTCCTGCCTTCACCTCCGGAGTAGCTGGGACTATAGGAGTGAGCCATCATGCCAGGCTAACTTTTTGTTTCTATTCTTAGTTGCCCGGTTAATATTTTTTCTATTTTTAGTACAGACGGAGGTCTCGCTTCTTGCTCAGGCTAGTCTGGAACTCCTGAGGTCAAACAATCCACCTGCCTCAGCCTCCCAGAGTGCTAGGATTACAGGCGTGAGCCACCTCTGGGCCCTATAATCTCCATTTGTTAAAGTCAACTCTTCCATATAATGGGACGCAATTAAGAAACAGTACATCTTTGTTTTTTTTCTTTATAAAAAAACCTATTAACTCTCCTACATTTTCAGGATTTTTTTTTTGCATTGCCTCTTTTCATTGCTGGAATTAGAACAGGTTATCTGAATGTTTAAACTGTGATCTCTTTTAATGGTAAATGAGTTCCACAAGTTTACCATTGCCATTCATATTTGCTTAACTACTGCTGAGACTTATTTGCCCTGGATTTGTGGAGGACAGCATCCACATTTTATTATGTGAAGTATTTACATAGAAAATATAGGATTGCTACTTCCATAGAATTTAGATAAGAAGACAGACAAAATATCATGACTTTCATGTCTTGGTCAATAACAAGAATCACTTTTCAGTTATTATTCAATCAGGTAGTTACCTTCTCATACATTGGAAATGCTCAGAATCTTATTCTGTAGTTCAGTATAGGGAAAATTCAAAAACACAATGGAGACATATGGCCAAGCTGATCCTACAAAAAATAGAATCTAAAGTTTAAATAATAAAAGCTTAATCATGTATTAAAAAAAGAGGGAATACTTTTTGGTGATTGTTCTACTTCCAGAATTGAAATATATTTTTTATTAATGTAAGTAAAAAAAGAGATTCTGTCTTGAAGAAACAAAAATCCAGAGCCGTCTGTTACAGATGAAAATAGCTTGGGATACCTTGGAGGAAAGCAGCCAAGTGTGGGCAGTGAAAGACACATTCAGGCTATACTAGAGCAGAACCAATCTAACAGTTCCCTTTTAGCAAGGCATTGGAAATCAATATCAGAAACACATTATGTATAATTTATAGTCATTTTGTATAACTATTCTTACCTACTTCATGAAATGTATATATACATTTACCTTCAATTTTGACCCCTGTCCTATGCCCCAAAACCTATGTTTAAGTACCAAATTAACATCTCTGCTTGAAGGCTCAATATGCCTCTCACACAGAATAGTTTCAAATAAAACTTGTAATTTTCCTGCTTATAAAGACCTACTTTGTTGCTGCATCTAAAACAAAATAGCAGTGTCATGCTAAGTGTATATAATGCTAACCCCTTGCCCAATTTCTTTCTGTCTTTTACTTATGTTTGACCCCGCAAACCACCAGCTTGCTAAAGTTATTCTTGAATCCATCATCTGAAATTATTTTGTTTACATAATAGTTATATAATGCTCGTTCTCTTCTGAGTTGTGTGTTCTATATCATATCCTGCTTACTTCACTGTGGCCTTTGTTCTCACAATTTACTTTGAGTGTTTGGATGAAGAGTTTTAACTCATAATGATGACAGAAGTTAACAAAATGGCAGTGCTGACATTGAAAGAAAGAATAAAGGAAAATTACACTAAGGTATGACAAAATGCAAGTTTTTCTGTGGCTTCACAGAATGTCTTCAAGAATACAGTTAAATAAACAGAGGATAAGAATCAGCAGTTGGTTGGGGATTGCTAGAGTAATTTGTCAACTGAAAACCACGGTGAAGTCTGGCCAACAAATATAAGAATGGTAAATGAGAAATTGCTAGAGAATTCAAGAAATTTGAAAAGAAAAAAATGAGCATTTATCAACATAGGATTCTAGGAACATGTCTTTCTCTATCAGGTAGGTGAAAGAAATCACACCATTTCTTTGAATGGAAAAAAAATTGTACAAATGTATTGTTTAAGAAAATTGTGACTGCAAGATTAAAAAGGAAACACTAAGGTATCATGGAGGGCACACTGCCTGCAGAAGCTATTATCCCTAGGGCTGAGGAAAGGAAGGGAAGAAGCTAAAATTATTAAAACTTAGAAATTAGGGAAAAGGGGTGTGGAGCTTTTGGCTTCAACTTCTGAGAAAAGGGCACTTGTATTTTCTTGCTGTTGTGGGATCTACATCCTTCTGGGGAGTAAAGTGTGGCAGGCGTGCCAATCATTGAACTGCAAACATAAAACCAATGGGAAGCCAGTAGGCGGGGTCAGGTCTGCTTGGTTCCTCCATCTTTGCAGCTTCCTCTACCACCCCCTACTGGCAAAGCCTGTCAGAGCAGCTCTAATGTTTCTCTTTTTAGGTTTGTTCTATTATTTTTCCCCCACTGTGTTATTATTTAATTAGATTGTTTTTACTTTGTAAACAAATTTTTTAAAAAATTCAATTGAATATCAATGACATCATGATTTATAAAAAAATTCCTTATGCATCTCAAAGCATTTTAGAAATTAGCATAGGTAGTATGACTTTAGAGTCCACAGAATTATATGAGCAACTAATTCATTGTGTTTACATTTATAATTAAACTCTATGCATAACTGGAGGAGAGTTGTATTGAAGAGAGCAAAATCAATATCCAAACAGATAAAAATAAGTGTGTCCATACGGCTAAGACTGCTTGGAAATAGAAAAATTAGTAGTGATATTAAATTTTTTTTTTTTGGTATTTTGTTTGATTAGAGATAATAATGAAATTATGTATTCATCAAAACATATCAGAGATATATTGTTGTCTTGATGATACTGCTACGTCAAAGATTGAAATCGCTGAAAGAGTATTTTGATTCTTGGGAGACTTACTGAGGACAAAAGCAATGAATATCTGATTTGAAATATATATAAAAGGCTATAAAATATAAAGGAACAGGTTAATATAAATTTCATTTTTGATCGTAACAATTATAACATCCAGGTGATCAATTTTATTTCTTTCAGATCTCATAAGTTTAGGAGACACAAAAATAAAATTTAGACAATTTGAAAAGAAATGTAATATAGTTAAAATAAACTAATTTAAATATAAAATGAAATTAATTTTAAACTATTATTTATGAAAATGGGTAAATTAATTATAATTTCCTGTTTTTCTTTAAGGTCATGTAAATGATAATTAAATTAATATTTATGCCCCAAAACCAAAAAAGAGTATTTTATCTGCAGTATACCTAAGTATCTGTGGCTCTGACTGTAAGATCATGCCTATTCCAAAATGATAGCAATGCCAACTTGTGGGCATAAATAAATTAGAGCCAATCATGAAAAAATAGGGTAATGAATGCTGACATCAAGACCGAGATGAAGCTTACTAATCACATCATTTAGCAACAGCTAATGAGGAAGCCATCATGTCAATTTATCCCCCAAATTATATAATTCAGCTCAAGGATTATAAGTAAATCAAAAGCTTTAATGATTATCTGAAGAACAACACAGCCATATCAAACTGCTCAGCCCATCTCAGAACCGGTGATTTGAGAAAGAAAAGTGACCCTGGAGTTGTAAATGTCAGTAGCAAAATAACATGTAAAGCTAGTTTGTGAGCTTAAAGGCAATCAGGAGAAATGTGAGTTCAATTTCCTTTTGTTGTCCATAATCATGAATCCCTGTAAGTGACTTTTTTTCTGATATATTTTTCAAAGTTATCTAGTATTTGTAAGATTATCCTTGTTAATATCTTGTCTACACAATGTTATTGAGTAGTTCTTGAAAATATCTTGCCAAGCTTAGCAGCTGTGAGAAATTCTAAAACATTCTCAGGATAAGAATTATGTATTCTCTCCTCTAACTTGATACATCAAGATCAAAAGCATGTTTATGTATGTGTGTCTCTAAATTTATTAAAAGTTAGACAGTAAACCAAGTATACATTTAAAGAAAATCTTTTCATTTATACCACAGACCAACATTATGGGTATATTTAGCCATTACATGCTAATGATGGAGAAATTGATATTGCAATACATACTTTGAACTAGTGTAAACATAGAAATAATTTTTAATAGAAGACATGGGAATAAATTTACATTTTCATTACATTTACATTAATTATATCTATAGAATTTGTATTTTATACTTTGAGTCGCAGTAAATACTGTTAAGCTTTTATGCCCTACAATATTCATTGTACCTTTTGTATCTCTATTTTAGAAATAATGCTCTACACAGACATTATAGGTGAATTTATGTGTCCATTTACTTAAAATAAGTTTAAGATGCCAAGTAATACCTAACTGATATTTAATTGAACAATGTATAGGAACATTTTAATTGAAAAATGTATAGGAAGTCAACATTGAAACCTATTTCCACTGATAATTTTTGAAATTCAAAGAAAAAAAGTGGAAAATTAAGATCTACTTTCCGAACAATAATTTCAAATATTTTTAAAAACTTGTCTAATGATATATTTATACTGGAGAATTGTTTTCTAAATGTATGTAGGTTTTTAAAAATGACATAAAATTATGTATATATATTTATCAGGTACATGATTTTTTGAAATATGCGTATATTGTGAGTTGGCTAAATCAAGCTAATTAATATATGCATTATCTGACATATTTATTTATGGTTTGAATACTTACATTATGCTCTCTTAGCAATTGTCAGGTATACAATTTATTGTTATTAACTATATCACCATACCCTACAATAGGTATCCTTAACTTATTCCTCCTATCTAAGTGAAATTTTGTATCCTATGACTGACATCTCTCCAATCCCTTATCCACCCCACCACCATCAGATTCTGGGAACCACCATTCTGCCCTCTGCTTCTATAAGTTTGATTTTTTTAGATCCATATATAGGTGAGATTATGTTTTTTGTCTTTGTCTGACTGGTTTATTTCACCTAACATAATGTCCTCTGGGTTCATCTACACTGTCACAAACGGTAGGATTTCCTATTTCTTATAGCTGAATAGTAGGTAGGAATTTTAAACATAAGATTCTTTTCAGATTTATACTATACCCACTTTGAGGTTCATAGCAATAAAATATTGAAAATTCTGCAGGTATTAGATAGAAAATAAATGTTATGTTTGTATGTAGTCACATATTCTACATTGTCATTTTGTACTTTTCAACATATTTTTAGAAGAAAAACAAAGGACATATATACATTTTAAATTGCATTTTTCTGTAAATGTGTCTCTTCTAGAACTATGGTTATAATACAAAAACAAAGGGTAGGTAAAGGAAATAATACTAATAATAGCCTGGGCTTAAAAATAATATTAAAATAGGAAAAGTGTAAGTAAAAA
This sequence comes from Lemur catta, assembly GCF_020740605.2. Taxonomy (NCBI): domain Eukaryota; kingdom Metazoa; phylum Chordata; class Mammalia; order Primates; family Lemuridae; genus Lemur; species Lemur catta. The sequence goes on along the minus strand of NC_059132.1, from coordinate 88,912,923 downwards.
AAGGAGGTGGTACATAATATAGCTAAGAATATTAAAAGACTCATACTGGGCAAATTAATAAAGATAAATCAGAATTAATAAGAATTTCATAATTAACTGACATTTTCAAAGTAGTAGAAATAGTGGTTGAAAATATACTTACTTTCACTGAACACTGCAACATGTTGCATGAATGAAAATTGTCATTTTCCCTAAGATAAGCAAATATTAGAAACAGAAATATCTATTTATATATATTGTGCATGATGTACACGCATTATATTATATATGCATAACATGTGTATGTATTTGTACGTATGTGTGTGTGAATCTGTGGTGTCTGTTTCTACATGAATGAGTATGTGGAGAGAGAGAGCGTGTTAACAACTATTATCTCAATATACTGAACTAGAGAAAAGAGAAAGCTAATGTTTAAAACCCACTTCATAAAAGTACTTTACCCTATTTACATAAGTTCTTCTGCAAATTTCACTGGCAAGTTCTTCCCTGAAACACTACTGAAAAGGGCCACTATAGAATTCTGAGTAAAGTTCAGATTTTTTTTTTATTTCCTGATTCAAAATCCATTAATTTCCTTTTTACTCTGTGGGTTCTGCTGACCTTTATAATAATGTGAAAAGTATACCAATAATGAAGGGTAGAGATAAAAATGAGGTTCTAGCCTAGAAAGAAATTCATAATTTTTCTCAAATGATATCAAAGCTCAGGATTTAGGTGCCAATTAAATTATTTTAAGTAGTGGCATAACTCACATGAAAGAGAATACTTTTGTGTCAACTGTTTTTACAGTTTTGCCATTACTTTTTATATTCAAATAAACCTTTAAACAAAAACATGTATGTGTATTATTTTCTCATATTTATTTACCTATGCAATTCACATTAACATAATTTAGTAATCTTATGAAAATTATTATTAGCAAAATTATATATGTTAGGAGACAGAAAACCAAAAAATCTAAATTACGTTCTAATGTTTTCACCAAAATATGACGACCAATTCTTAAATCACTATCTCTTTATTTTTACTTTACTTCCCAAGGACAGTGATTTCTAAGCTTTTATTTTCATCATCGTATTTTGTGTTTTATTATGATTTATCTCTGTCAATATAACTGATCCATCTGAAGTTAACATGTAGATTAAAGGGATTGAAGTGAGTGAATTTAAAGATCCCAATTAAATGAGAACTTGCTGATAATGGGCTAACATTTGAGAAGCTACTTTTATGTATTAGGTCTATTCATGCATTATGTTTTAATAATATCAATTACATTAAGCATTTTATTCTTTTCCAAAGCATAAGATAGGGACTCAGAAAAACGAAGTAATTTACTTAATGTCTCACAACAGGGGGTAATATATAGAGTCAAAGCCATTTCTAGTTGACCTCAAAATCCTCATTCTTTCAACTAAACCATAGTAGTGGCTAAAAAATCGCAGTAACATAACATCCCATCAGACCTCTAGTAAAACTCCCTTTGGTTAAAAAAAGAAGTTAAATGGGCCGGGCGCGGTGGCTCACGCCTGTAATCCTAGCTCTGGGAGGCCGAGGCGGGTGGATCGCTCAAGGTCAGGAGTTCGAGACCAGCCTGAGCAAGAGTGAGACCCCGTCTCTACTAAAAATAGAAAGAAATTATCTGGCCAACTAAAAATATATATACAAAAAAATTAGCCGGGCATGGTGGCTCATGCCTGTAGTCCCAGCTACTCGGGAGGCTGAGGCAGTAGGATCGCTTAAGCCCAGGAGTCTGAGGTTGCTGTGAGCTAGGCTGACGCCACGGCACTCACTCTAGCCCGGGCAACAAAGTGACACTCTGTCTCAAAAAAAAAAAAAAAAAAAAAAGAAGTTAAATGGAAAAATTAATACAAAATGGCCACTGTCAATGTTGAATCTAAATGATGAAAATCACTTGTACTTGCTTGTGCTTGAACCATTTAGAAACCATTGCCTAAAAATAAATATTTCTTTATGATGGAAGCATTACTCAGAAAATCTTTAAATAAAACTTACATATAGGTACTAATCATATAGAAAAAAAGTACTGTATTTTCTTGACAATTAGAATTTTCTTAAATATTTCTAGCTTTATAAACAAATCAATGTTGTCTATCACGGTCTATGGAATTCAATGTTGTAGATGTTAATATTCCAATGTTAACCTTCAATATTGGGGTGAGAAAATAAATTTTACTGCATATGCAGCTACTGAACAGCAATGAAAATTAACATTTAAAAAATAATCTTGAGTTCTCCTCTGTGTCAGAGCTGCTTTTAGAATAATAGATTTTTTTTTAGGAATGGAATGTGAATTTGTCTATAACTAGATTTGACCTCTTTACTAAATGGCAGGATTCTTTAAAATGTGTGGGCTTCATGGAAGTCTACTTTATTGTCACGTTGGATGAACTATTATAGGACTTACTGCTGAGAATCAAAGTAGACTACATTTGGATCTGCAAGTTGTATCAGCATAATTGTGCTACTTATCCTAAAGTTATTTTGGATCACGGCAATGAAGTTACAGTGTGCATTGAGGCCTTGGTGAGCCAATTTTTCCATCCTTGAGTCTTTTATTTTATAGGTAATTATGTAAGTTCTACTGTAGAAGTTCTTGAAAGATAATCAGCAAATTTAATTTGAGCCATCTAAAAATGTGTTACTGTTTATTTGTTGTTTTATTAATTTTTAATAAGCCAATCAGTGTATAGGTCATCATATATGAGAGCATATACTCTTAAGTTTTGTATTAAGTTCAGAATTTGGGATCTACCACTCACTAATTATGTAGTCCTGGCAACTTAAATGATCTTCTTATGCCTGTATTTGTACATACACACATATTTTTACCCACAGCATTAATATAAGGATACAATAATCCTCCAAGAATTGTCAAGATGGCTAACTTACATTCTACATATAAATTATTGAACTCTATGGCTGGCCGAAAAATGTTTGTAGTAATAATAGGTGGAATAATTTTTATGCAAATTATTCAGCTTGAGAAATAGTTGATATTATTGACAGATTCATTGAGAGTTTCTTCAAGATTATTTACATATGCATTTTCTACGAATCAGAATAACTAGACAGGTTAGTAACTATTTACATATGCATTTTCTATGAATCACACAGCAGTACTAACCTAATGGGATTAAAAGCCAATAAGATTCAGTATCTAGCATTAAAAAAAAATCATTTTCATAAAGTAGTAACCAAAAGTCACAAAAAAGTTGATAAATATTTTGACATAGATAGCTTTAAGATACTATGTGAACACATAACAAGATAGCTAAACTCCAACTTGGCTGGAGGGATTTAGAAAAGCCTTATAACTCTCAATGGGAGATAATCATTGAGTTGAATCCTGAAGAAAGTGTGAGTGAGGGAAACAAAGGATAAAGAACAAAAGCATGCTGAATATAATAAAGGGACTCCTCCAAAACCATAAGCAAGGGACAAAGATGTGAATGTTGAGAAATGTGAAGCAATTCAAAATTTGTGTGTGATTTAGGAAGTGACAAGAAATTAGGCTGAGTTCTATAATCAAGCACTAATTAATAAGGCACTTGGAGTTTTTTTACATCTAGAAATTGAAAATTACACCAATAACTTAAATAATATTTAGACAAAAATGACATAATCAGAACTGCTTTAGAGAAGTATTTTTGACCTCACTATGGATAATAGATTGGAATGGGAGAAAAGAGCAGGCAGCCATTAAGATATTGTAAGAATTATGGAAGGGAAAGATGGATGGGCTGAACCTATAAAATGGTTGATGGATTTCTAAGGTAGGAGTAGTAATGACAGACTTTACATGGACTTAATAGTAATATTAGATCTAAAGTACACTTTTAGTTTGTAAGGTTCAGTTCTCTCATTTTACAGATAAGTAAACTGATGTCAAAGACATTCAGGAATTTCACTAGTCCTTTACCCCATTAATGACTATACTATCATGATTGTAAACAAATATTCTAACGATAATGTTATGTAGCCTAATTTATCTGAGACCTCAATGCAATAAAAGTATAATAGAGCTTTTAAATTTTAGAGGATGAACCAGAGGCCCTGAATTCTCCTAGGATGTCAGAGGGTTATAAGACAGGAGTTTCATTCTGTGTGTCTATTCAATGAGAATGTTTTGGGAGACCTATCAGCTTGAGAGGTTTTCTTGACACTATAATGGGGCTTGTCAGGGATACTCACAAAGGCGTGCTCTAAGAAGGACCACCCTGTGTATAGATGTGTAAACCTTAGAGAAATTCATAATTCATAATTCTAAAGAACCCAGAAGACTGAAGAGAAGCTATTCTTATGTCCTAAATTGTTCCTAGTTCACGTATCTGAAAGGAAACTGTTTTTCCTTGGCCTGTGTCTAGTGAGTCCTATGAAAATAGAGGTGGCTAAGGTGAGAGTTTGCAAAGCTATTTCATGCAGACTCACAATAGTAAAAATGGGGTATTATCTACTATTTGCTTATTTACCATAGCCTCAAAAAAAAATCCAGCAGTCTGATATGTTTAAATAGTAGGCAAGGATATTTATTTTCAATATGTATAATTAACAATAAAAATCACATAATGACACTGCAGGATTCAAAGCCAATACATTAATTGAGGGAAAAAAATGGTGTTTTTTTCTTTTTATTAATTGTGGGGGAAATATAATGAAGAAGGTGGCCTTGATTCTTCATTAGTTATTACAAGGAAATCACCAAAGAAGTTGCTATTGTCGCTTTTAGGAAAACAATTAAACAGAGAGCACTCACCCTCATCCCTACTCATGAATCTGCAGTATCACTCACATCCCCACTTTCTTCTGAGTTAATAGAACCTTGACAGAAGAAAGCTATCTTTGTATACTGACTGACATCAGTTTGCTAGTATGAGTAGTTAGAAGTTACTTTTTTCTTTGTGAAAAGTGAATTCCAAGGGAATGAGAAAGGAAAATCTGATAATAGGGCCTACAATAAGCTACTAGGTAAGATGAGATGTGGGATTGGAAACTGAGTTCAGGAGAAGAGATGGTTTCCATGTAACAGTTTTCTTCACAAAATTTAAGTCTGTAAGTCCTTTTCTGCTTTCTCAAATGTGTAAATAAAGGTGATTAGTGATAGAGTCAGAATTTTGTGATTTCTGATTCTACATTCTTTTTACTGAACCAGATAAAAAGGGTAGTTTCCTTGCATATTAATAGTCATTAATATTAACTCTAAATAGTGTGGAAAATAATAAAACACACTTATAGCATGCATTCTTTTTAACAAATAAGAGACAGAATAAAGCAAGTTAGGGTAATGAAAGAATTTTTTTAAGGGAAAATATAGAAAAAAATGCCTATTCTTTATTCTTGCAATGAGATTGTATTACATTCAGACTCATTATCCTTCAAATTGATACTTTTAAATATCTAGGCTTCTTAGTATATCACAGACATTATATCAGATTTAATTTTAAAATAAATGAAACTGTGCCTTAATATTTTCCATTACCATGATGAACTAATTATAAATAAAATCCACATCACACTCCAGTCTTCTTTCTTATTTTTAACATTTATTTTCATGGTTTTGGTGTAAAATCTGAGAGAAAGAAAAGAAGCCATTTATATATCATGGCTTTTCTTCTAAAAGATATTGTATACTTTTCTTCTAAAAGGAGTCATGGATATAGATATAATTATTTGGTGATATAATTGTTTATATCACTAGAGAAATCCTCTGTATTTCCTTGATGTAGTATGAGAAATGATTTATTTCTTACTAGAGTATATTATAAAAGTAGCAAAGATCTGACTCTTACCTTTCAAAAATTCTTCATTATATGGGACAGAATGAAATGTTCAAAGAATAAAAAGATAAGTCCAAAACTTGTCAAAGAACTATTAAAATTATTAATTAAAAGATTATCATTGTTGAAAAGCTGCTTATATATTACTAAAAAATATTTGACTGAGTTAAAAATTTTCAAACTCGGTACTGTAAAGTTTCCAAAGACTGGAAATTGACTGATGACCTTCAGGCTAGTGATATGGTTTATTCCCATTCATGTAAAACCTGAAACCCAATAACTTTTAATCCAAAAATTTAATGAAATATCTCTTTAAGTTAAATTAGAATACATGCAGCAGAGTAATTTTATTATAAGTAAGAAGACCTCATTTTTCTTTCAAATATTTTATGTTTGATTCAGACAGTATTCAGTTTCAGCCATTTAATCAAAAGTTCTCCAACTGAATAGTTTATATATTATGTGAAAACAAAAGATAAACGAATATTTCTCCCCTTTTCTGTGGCAATGTAGTAGTGAAAGGAACTCATACTGAATTTCAGGAGGAGATGTATCTACATATTATTCTTAAACCAACTTCAGTAGGGTGATTTTGAATTCTATTTATAATGTATTTTCTTGATTAATAATAAATACCTAAGTCCATGCTTGATATAATAGTCTTCAAATAACATAACTTGTTTGTCCTGGTAATTATTTTTCTGGAAAAAAATCCCAGTAGGTAAAAGGTCAAGGATCAGGATTACAATTTGACATTGATTTCCAGCCCACTTAACCTAGGACAACTTAGAGTCTCTACTTCATTGTACTCCTTGGCTAAAGCTGCTGTCATACTTTTTGAAATGACAAACCTTATGTAACTGATCCTTCCCTGCCATGTGTACACTTAGAGAATTACCAAAAATAACCCAAAAAAGCACTATCGTCCTCTACTCAATTTGACATTGTTCAAGCAGTGTCCATTTCATTGCTCAGGTGTTACTCCATCTTTTGCTGACACACTGGCAGAGCTGCCAGATTCCAGTTGAACCTGTACTGCTTTACTGTTTTGCCTTAAACTCTGTGGCGGTGACTTTTCTCTTGTGCATCACAGAGTTTATTTGACTCCTTTATTCTTTCCATTTTATTGTCTCCTGTATGGGAAGTCTGGCTCTAGTCTCCAAGGGCTGAGATGGGAAGTTCTTCTATGTTTCTAGTCTGTGCTTCATATTGCCCCTTATCAAACAGTCTCCCTTACTGTCTTCCCTATTCTCCTAACTATTGTTCTTCTAGACTCTGTGATAAGCTACCCAGATCCTCATTCATGTATGAAAGACATATTTATCCAGATGCTGTATGCTACCAGCAGACGGAATTTAGGCATCAGCCTACTTCGGGCTTTCCCTTGACTAAGGAGAAACATCTTTTCCAAGATCACGTTCCCTTCCTGGGTGGGGCAGTATAAAGTCAATGACTGATAGAGTTCAAGGAATTAGGAGGTGAACATAAAAAGGCTTCTCCCCATGCCTCATTTCTGGACACCTCTAAAGGGCTATTCTGGCTTCACAGCTGTATGTTAGGTCAGTTGCAGGCTTCATTGACACAGCATTGCACAACTTCTTTCTCTCACCGTTCCTGTTTTCTTCTCTTCCTAGCAACAGATGTTGACACAACAAACATTCTAAATCAAAATGTCTCAGAATTTACTTCCAGGTGAATCCAACCTGAAACACTCCCTAAGATTCAAAGGACGGTATTTTTTGCCTCTTCATGATGTACTGTAATCCTAGTATTTGGAGAACTGGTTATAAATATATAGGGTCTTCTTACATCTGCTCCAATGTAGTCTAGAGACTCATATTAATGGAGTCACCAGGTCATATATGCAGACTCAGCCCCACAATAAATGTGAAATGAAATAATGTGGAACAATACTCCCCTTACATAGAATAAGGGCAGAGATTATATATAAATTTTAACTCTTTGTAATATTTTTCAATGCGCTTTGCATTGAATACTAGATTAAAACACTTCTTTCCCAATAGAATTCCCATACACAAAAATGCAGTGCAAAGAATTTTTATTTCTTGTACTATGTCCTCCACTATAAATATTTTTGTTATGAGTATGATTCAGTTAATTAGAAACTGAGACATTTGGTGGCTAACTTTGTAAAGAAACAGTAAAGCATGAGTGAAAGTAGAAGCTAAGGTTTATTTTGGAAAGTTTTAAGAGAGGGAGATGAAGCTGGGGTTTTAGTGACAAGTTATTTTAGATGTCCTATAAACAAACTGCTTGTTATATAATGGATTCCCACACCCTAGTGTAAGTGCAAGCAAGCTACTTCATCTCTGACATTACTCTTCTAATTTATAAACTAGTTAGGACAGTACCTACTTCATAACGTTATTGTGAGAAATAAGTGAAATGTATTTTTAAAATTATTTTATCAACTTTAGACTAAGTTGAATTATCAAGTATTTCTATACTTGTATTTTTTTTTTAATTTTCATTCCTATACATCATTATACAATCATCTCACTGTCAATTATTCCAAAAGAGTGGATGAGAAATAGCCAGAGAAACAGACCAGTGCTTGCCTAGGAAAATTTATGCATGTCATAGCAAACACAGCACTTGTTCCCTGCCTTTTCTACTTCTGACAGAGTTCCCATTATACTTGAAATTTCTTTTAAAACAGTTAAGATGGAATCCCTTTGAGGATGATAGGGAGTGGTTCAGATATTTTAAATTCTTAATATAATTCCTCATTAAGCAAACCTCAAAATGTTCCCTTAATAGAACTAGACCCTAGAAGACAATCCATAAATAGACTGTAGCATTCCCTCAGCACCTCTTCTACCATGGAGGCTTTCAGATTTCAATTGAGTTTTGCCTGTGTTAAGTGAATTAAATGGTTTTTAAACCACCAATAAGTTTCAAAAATTCTGTTATTCTAAGCTTAAAGGCTATGAATAAATAAATAAATGCAAACTAGGTATTAGTTGTTATAAATATAAATGGCTTTAAATTCTCTATATGTAGTAGCAATGTTTGCTGCTGTATGTTTTAGATACAAGTATTTTTTTATTTCTATGATTTTTCTATTGTGCTTTAATATCTTGAGCCCAAAGAACTACCCATTAGTTAGTTCTAATATCTATTTTCTCTCCTGCATCCAGACATCCTATAGTATATATGGGACTATGGATTGGTATTTCTAAAACATTACTATCTATTGTAGAAGCAGTTTTGGGGGCACTGTACTTGAATCGATACTCTAATAGAGAAGGATTTCTGTCATTCTTGGAGTAGGAATTATAAAACTAGCTCACTTTAGCAATAACAATAGCCACAAAGTTATCTTCCCTCTCATGTGTTTCCTCCTCATTCCCTCTCCTAACTGTCCTCCTCCTACATCAAAAGCTAAAATTTATTTTTTTCCCATTGGCAGGCCTTGTGACTTCTTTGACCAATGGAGTGGAGCAGAAGTGATGGCATGAGACTGCTGAAGCTAGATCAGAGAAAGCCACTGGCTGTTTCTGTCTGGTTCTCTAAGGATGCTTGCTTTGATAGAAGCTAGCTGCCATATGAAAAGTCTAACTCCACTGAAACCCACTTACTGGAAATGCCACATATAGCAGTCAGTAGCCATTATCAACTTCCAGCCATGAGACAAAGCCATATTGGATATTGACTTCCTGTTGAACCTTTAGATGATCAGAGCCCCTCCCGATCCTTTTCCACATTCCTGACACATAAAATCACAAACAGTATAAAATAATTTTTAAACACTAAGTTTTTGAAATAATTTGTTAGACAGAAATGGTAACCAGAGCAGCTTCACTGTCAACCTTCTAGTAGTAAATTACATGGTTTTATTTTTCTTGGAAGTTTCTTAAATATAACACTATCAAATATTATATTACTACCACCACCCCAAGTCTGCTGTAGTTTGGCAAATAATGTTGATTTGGGGGAAAATTTAAAAGATTAACTTTGAGTTTTGAGATCACTGATGTTTTTAAAGTTAACATATAGTCTGGACACCACTATTTCTGAGTAAATGAATGAGCTACAGTCCTCGAACCACTTCTGGCACTATAGGTTGTGGTCATGAAGTTGCTGGTTGAAAGTTGTATAACTGGCCATGAGTAGTATTGCAGAAGGGCTTGACAATACTGGAGTAGTCACTGACAAACTGCCTACCATATACCCTAAGACCCCAGATATATTTAGTTCCCTAAACTTTGTAGGTTAGAACAAGTGAGGGGAGATGGGAACCCAGATTGGACTCAAGCTGTGCTATGAAATCACTGTCCCATCTAATTTACAGAAGTGCTGCAGAACTGACACTTGTCAGGTAACAATTTCAACCTTGTTCCCTTAGGGCATTGTAGCAACATAAGGAATCACCTGTCATATTTTTCAATGCCTTTCCCCAACAGAGTTTGGCTGCCTAAATATACTAGAATTTCCAAATAGTTCATAATCCTGGTCACTATCTTCTTTAGTTGAGAAAGTTGTTTTATAATCAACAGCTATATAATTTTTTTTTAATTTTGCTTTTGCACTGCCATAATCATGAAGATACAATAAATCTGGACCCTATCTTAATGCCATTAATTAATACTACCATGATGTATTTTTTTAATAATTGATTTCAAACAGTGCAATTTTTCCAGAATTATCATTTAAATGTAGAGTCTAGTAACTCTTCTCAGTGAGGTTCCTTTCTTTTCTTTTCTTTTTTTTTCTTTTGGTAAAATATCCCAGTGATGAAACAAGAACTCTTTATTCATAGTTCATAGATTTTCTTCAAATATTGCTTCATTTGCTTCAGAATAAAAGAAAAATCCTTAAAATGGCTTGATAAATAGTGTGGTCCACAGCTTTTTCTCAGACTTCATCTTTAAAGCGTACCTCTTTGAAAGAGTATATGTAAAATCATGATTATTGCTGCATCTTTAGTTTTGGTCAAGAACTAAAAAAAAGTAAATGTCTATCTGTAGGAAAAAAAACTGACTACTTATTTTGTATAATCATGCTCCATGTAATATTTGAAAATATTAAAAATGAATATATCCAAATAAATTAAATTATTAAAAATGAATTAGACCTACACTCTGAAGGTACTCATGATACATTTTTGTATGAGAAAATCATAATGTAAAAGAATACAGATCAATTCCCATTTCTGTAAATCAAAAATTTATAAAAACTACATTCATGTAAAGTTGTTTTTATGTATACATATGTGTGTGCACAAACATACATACTTAAATTGTTGTAGGGATGGTATTTTGTTATGGCAACCCAAGTACACTAAGATACTCCTTAATGATTGAAGTATTAGAGTACTCAGAAATGTCTTTCCTTAGGTGTTAGAAATAATTAGCCCTAGGGTGAATAATATATTGTCCCATCTAAAACTATCTAAAAAACAAGGTGCACAAGACCAATTTCTAAGTAGCTTAATTGTATACTGGTAGAGGGTTCAAGAATAGTTATAAGAATACAACAATATACAGCAGCCCAAAAGGTAAAATTTACAATTTCTGGCTGGAACCACATCAATGATTATCAAGCCTACAAAAAAAGCCAGGGATATGCTACACCTCAAAAAGAAAAAAATAAACCAATCAAAACCAACTTTGATACTCATTAAGATAAATCATACTTTGAAATATATACATACTATTGTTTCTGTTTCTCTGGAGAACTATAACTAATACATTGTTTCTTTTGTTTTGAGCTCTGCACCTCAAATAAATTCTTGACTCCTACAGCCTAGATATAATAATACTTAATTAAAATAATTTCAACCATAGATTAGAAAGGGGAAAGATAAATTGTTCTTACCACTGGAACACATGTGCACTATTGTTGATACTTACAATGATCTGTATTTAATCAATATTTAGATGCATTGGAGAATGTATGGCCCTGGGAACTTTGACCTAAACTAGAAGCCAATACTCTGAGGGAAGTCCAGTGTTGAGAGTTAATCTAAGATGGAACTGTGGTACTCAAAAGCGGCAAAATTATGCTGCCATCACAAACAATTTCAAATGTTGGTGATGTTTTAAAAAATGTTTTTGTCTTAGTAACCCAAAGTTCAGTGTGTTTTCAAGTTCCTCCATGAGATGATTCAGCACTGAACCTCCATATTACAATGATTCTCCACTATTGCTGACATAATAGAAGAAAGTCAGTGCAGAGTTGGGCACCGGCAATTATATGCTTTCACTTGGAAGAGGCACATGCTATTGCAGAATATACTTTGTTGCCCTGGAAAGTCATATTGTTGTACTTAACCAAGTGAGTGGGGGTAGTTTAATCTCTTCCTGTTCCTGGAAATAGAATAGAACTGGATATTAACGAATGTGAACAGTGGTAATATTTGTCACAGAGTAAGCAAAGCAAAAGGAAATCTTACGGATTTTACATACCTTTTTCCCAGTGTTCCAAAATAAATAAATAAATAGGAGAGAGAAAGAGAGAGAGACGGAAACAGAGAGACAGTGTCTACATATTATTTTTTTCTATATCTTATGTCGCCAAAAGCATTAACCACCTCAAGATTCAAGATTCACTTAAATATATTATATACAGAGCTCTTTGTGAGTTGTATAATTAACTTACTCTCAGCCTTTAAATATCATCTTCATCAGCACTTTCTGATTCTGGGAACTGTTTTCAACACTTCATTGGGATTAGGTGCCTCTCTCTGATGAACCATAGCACTTAGTAAGCATTTATTCCCAATGTTTTGTAATGGTTAAGTACAGAGCTCTGGAACCAGACTACATGGTTTGGAATCCTGGCTCTGACCTTCCTATTTGACAAGGGCAAATTTCTTCATCATTATAGTGTTCTCTTGAAGATTAAGTGAGATACTATATACAGGTTCCTTAGAGTATTAATATTAAACGAATATTGGTTATTATTCTGATTATCTTGTTTCCTTTCAGAACAAAAATAAGAACTTAATATCCTTAAAACAGTAGCATGGAAGTACTGACACATAAAACATGTTTAATAAAGTTTTAGTGAATAAATACATAAAATAGTAAAGATACATTGTCTTTAATAAACCTATATTTAACCTTCCTTTATGATTAGCTTCTTTCAGTTTGAATCTCAGGTAAATACTTGAAAATCTCAATCACACTTAGATATAAATAAAAGGAGGCATTTGCTTCATTTGCTTTGTTTTTCTTTATCAAGATATACAGTAGATTTTAAATTTTTATTTTATTTTTAAAATCACATTGTATTTTAATATATATAGTTATCTTGGTCTCCACAATAGGAGAAAAATAATATATAAGGCATTAGAAGTTGTTTCACTATGAAAGGGAGTTGCCATGATCAACTGTGATGCATTGGGAGTAAATACTGTATGAGATTAGGTGACATATTTTACTATTGATGGAAAATTTATGTAATTATTTCCTTTGGATGATTACAAAAGATGCTGCTAAGATTAGAAAAAATAATTAGGGGAGGAAATAAAATGTGACTATAGCTGAATGTTATAGACTCAACAAGACCCAGTCTGAGCTGCTTGTGAGCAAGGACATGGCTCTCCACAGAGACATAGGGAAGCGATGGTTGAAACAATCACCGTGGCATTGCCCATGGCAATAGATTACTTAAACCAGTACCTCAACAGAGTTCATAGTTCACCAAAACCAGCTACCAGTCAGTGATGAGTGTTTTGCAGTTCTATTACCACAGAAGACACTACAAATCAGTTCCCATGGTACCTGTTTGATTCTGGGACTGAAAGCCGCAAGCAACTATCATCAGTGATTAACTGAGGTCCTTAGTGAACCTAGAAGTGGGGACCAGGAAACTGGACACAATATCTGCATCTCTAGATATTCAATCTAAACCAAATAATGAATAACAAAAGTGAAGATGTTAGAAAGATAGGAAAGGAAAATAATTGAAAGAGAATAGGTTTTTGTTGGGCCAGAAAATATTTTCTTCAAATATCATAATATATAACATACACACAAAACTGATACTACAAAAAAATACCATAAGACAGTAATAAAATTGGCTTTTTAGATTTTGACTGCTCTTATAAAATATTGTACAATATACTCCAACTTCAACAGAATAAAATCTGTTCATTATTAAATTTATATTCCTACATGATGTGTAATAATTATAAAGAAGGTGCTGAAATATATCTGTCAAGTAATCAAAAACTTGCAGTGATTTTAGGCTGTTGAACAGTGCTATGGTGATGGTGAGTGATTATCACTGTTAATATGCTATCATATCATTAGTTATGAATAATTAAACATATGACATGTCTTCACATTGTCCTATATAAATTATGCTGGGCTTATTTTATATGATATTTCTGAAATAACTGCTATCTCATCTAATCTTTCTTAAACTCACTTTAGATAAAATATAAATGAGCTTCACTTATAAGTTAAGAATAATATTTTCTACTAATAAGCAAATGGTACACATCATCATTCTTTATCTCTAAAAAATAAAACAAAAGAAGAAAACCACTGCACTAGATTAATTCATGAATTGCAGTTACAGAAATCATACATTTCCTCAATCATAACATAGGAAATAAACATTTTGCTATTTTATTATACTACATTTGTGTGAAAAAGATTAGGGCATTACTTAGTATACTATTTTCTCTGAACAAACTCCAGTTCAAGTGAATTTCCAACTGCTAAGATAATGTATAGGAGTACAGCTTCTACTAATAAACAAATATCACCTACATATAAGAAAAACACCCTGCTAACTGGAAAATACAATAAGCTTGGATTAACATTATTTCTTTCCACATACTTGCTTTGTGTTTACAATGTATATTACCTAATTATTCCTAATTGTTCCTTATTGAAAATTTTTAGTTTAAGCTGAAGAGGGTGCATAACAGCTCTCTGTCCCTGTGATGAGCCATCATTTATGTTTTTATATATAGCTGGGGAACTAAGTGTACGTAGGGGATCTGGTGTCTAGTTTTGGCACCAATATGAACTGTGCATGTGATCATTGACAAAATACCTAACTTTCTCTGTGCCTTGATTTCCTTATTTGCTTCTGTGAGGATCTCATAAATAGTATATATAAATAGAAGTTGGAAAACGACAATGGAGTATGAGAGTGTACTGTATTTTGATTGCTACTGATTTAAATCCTGGCATTGGATAAAGTTTATCAGCTATTCAATGAAGCATTTTCTGACTTCCTAAGGGGGAGCTAATTACATTTTGTGTGTACTTTATAAAAACATTTGTCCTGTATTATCATTAAGCCACCTCCCCCCCCCATACACACACTATTGGACTGTTTTTAAGGGCTGGGACTCTTTGCCCAACACACTCTCTAGTTAAAGAATATGAAGAGGGGAGGGAAAAGGGATAAAAGAGGAAAGACAGCCTTTCTTGGAAATCTTGGTTTTCCTGTTCCTTACTGGCAGCTTCTAAAATCATATGAAAACATATGAATAAACCAGTAAAATAACTGAAAAATGGGTTCTGGTATCTATACGAATTAGCGCTAACTTTATCAATGTTTTTTAACCATCAACTAAAGATTAGATTATGTTTTCTTTTCCAGAGATATACACATATTTGTCTTGTGCTTCATTATTGATTCTACTCTATTTTCAAGTTCTTTCCCATAGCTGCAGTATTTTCCTATCTTTAATATGTTTCATAAAATTGTTTCTTTAAAAGCACCACTTTCATTAAGAATGTGCAAGTCACATACCACCAAAGATTACGGAAATATTAACTCACAAACCAAGAAAAAACATGTTTATTTCTCTCCATATGTAATCTAACTGTAAATGATTTTTATGTATGTTTAGCCAAGATTTGTATTAGTACTATCCCCAAATAGACCAGTTCAACATTTATTACTCTAGTTATTAAAAAGAAAATTCTTATTGTGTGAATTTTTGAAACTATTAATAAGGTAGATGTCATGGATCAGTTTGTTGGTACCCCAAATAAATTCTTGCAGCTTCCTTTCTCAGAGCACAGGTAGATATAACATATATCATTTTTCCCAAAATTGAAACTCAAAGAGTGTGTTTTGGTGCTGGAATGATAATTTTAAGTGTGAATCTATAAGTTAAGATCACTTTTGATTCTCTTCTCTATATTCCATTGACTGTCAACGAGTACTATGTGAATGGAGGTGGGATGAAGTGGAAAGAGTATTTGAGATTCATTATAAAGGATTTGTTCCAAATGTTCCCTTTCTCAAGGTAATAAACTCATTTTTCATATGTATATGAGAGTGTTCCAGAGATCTCAAATGGAAGTGAGTTGGGTGGCTCCTGAGATTGTTTTGATATGTCCACTTGTTCTTAATGCCCCTTGCCCACCATATGTCAGTGCACTGCTATTCATTTTATTGATAAATTTTATCTTATACAGTGCTTCATTTAAATTGCAAGTGATGGGGGATATATAAGTGCAGAGGCTTGAGTTGCTTTCTAAATCAAGCAGAAATCTGTGGTATGAAACTTTTCAGATGCAGAATAGATATAGAAGTATTGGCTTTGATACCTAAAGGGATAAAGACATTATTTGCATATTTTCATTCCTCAAATATTTATGAATCCTTCAAAATAGGGCAACACAGTGGAATTCAAAGGTTGGCATTTAAGCTGATCTTAGAACACTAGACCTAGTAGAGACTTAGAGGTCATTTGTTCTATAGCTTAATCTGTTTGAACAATGTGGTATTTTCTGCTCTTCGCAGAGATTTTATCTTTTAAAAACCATATATGAAATTGATATTGTTATTAATTCTTAAAATGGTCAAACCATTTAACAGTTATTTAAAAGCAATATATTTGGAAATAGCTTGGGTTTAAATTCTGGCCTTGTCATTTACTGGTTATGGCAAATAAGCACAACAATCTAGACTTCTCAATCTCAGTTTTCTCACCTGTATAATGACAATAATTCATTCTTATATAATTCAAAGTTACACACAAAATTTATTAGCAATAGCATTTTAAAAGTAATACAACATTGTATGAATGTTGGTGAGTATTGCTTGGCATGCTGTAGAACTGACTGAAGAATATATTCTCACTGGTATTAATTATCTTTGGGCTTTGCACATCCAAGCTGGTTACTGTGTTGCTTGAGATCTACTATGTCTTCAATGTTAGTTTTCCAATTTTTATTCTGGAAGTGAGGAAACTTTTGTTGATGTTCTTTCTATCATTTATATTATGCAGATTAAGATAATTAGCTTCCTTTCTACTTCTAACTTATTTGGACAAAAGTAAAGTAATGACATCCTTTTGAAATATTGTCTGTTGGTTTTGGATCAATGATTGTTCACTGTCTATCATGTGCAATGCAGATATGAGAGACAGATGATAAAAATATGGCCCTGACACCAAATATCTTTACTTTGGTAAATGACTTTTACTTTAGATGTCTCTAATTTTAAAAATAAATTTCTAGGACTTCTAGCATAATAACATAAGAGCTCATTGGACATGCTCCATAGGGGAAAAAAACAGTGACAATTATGAAAAAAACAATGATTTGAAATTTATTAAAATGCTCCTAAGACTCTACAGGAAATAAAGAAACAAATACTTAAGAAAATACACAAATTTTGATAAGAACATTAAGAGTGTGTGGTATTTGAAACAAAGCTGTCTATACCATACTTCCTCTTAGCTCAGTAAGGAGGAAAGTCCACTCAAGATGGGTGCAGCTAAGAACACAGGGCTCCCACTTTCCCTAGCTCCTAGTCCAAGAGCTGTCTTCCTAAGTGAATTTGTGCAGCTATAAACATTCTAGTGCAGATGTCTTTTTTAGAGAATGTCTTTTGTTCTTTTGGGTAGATGCCCAATAATGGAATTGCTGGATCAAATGGTAGCTCTACTTGTAGCTCTTTGAGGTATCTCCATATTACTTTCTACAGAGGTTGTAGCCATCTAATCTTTGACAAAAGCAGACAAAAACATACACTAGGGAAAAGAATCCTTATTCAATAAAGGGTGCTGAGAAAATTGGATAGTCACATGTAGAAGACAGAAGCAGGATCCACACCTTTCACCTCTCACAAAAATCAACTCATGGTGGATAACAGACTTAAACTTACTTAAGCGCATGAAACTATAAGAATTCTAGATGAGAATGTTGGAAAAACTCTTATAGACATCAGCCTAGGCAAAGATTTTATGAAGACAACTCCAAAGGCAATCATAGCAACAACAAAAATAAATAAATGGGATCTGATTAAATTAAAAGGCTTCTGAGCAGCCAAGGAAATAATCAATAGAGTGAACAGACAAGCTACAGAATGGGAGAAAATATCTGCATACTATACATCCAATAAAGGGCTAACAACCAGAATCTATAAAGAACTTGAGCGAATCAGCAAGAAAATATGAAATCACCCTATTTAAAAAGTGGGCAAAAGGCATGAACAGAAGCTTTTCAAAAGAAGATAGACTAATGGCCAATAAGCATATGAAAAAATGTTCAATGTTTCTAATCATCAGGGAAATGCAAGTCAAAACTACAATGAGATATCACCTAACTCCAGTGAGAATGGCTTTTATCAAAAAATCCCAAAACAACAGACGCTGGCATGATGCAGAGAGAAAGGAACATTTATACAATGTTGGTGGAACTGCAAACTAATACAACCTCTATGGAAAGAAGATAACTTTTTGAGTAAAGACTTGAGGAAGTAAAAAAACAGGCCTATGGATATCTAGGGGAAGGGTCAAAGTATTCAAGGCAGAGGAAATAGCAAGCTCTGAGGCAGTGGTTTGCTTAAGTGGGTTTGGAGACAGCAGGGAGCAAGTGTGTAGCAAGAACTGAGGTCAGAGAAGTAAAGTGGAACTAAGGGAAGCTCCTACAGGGTTTAACATATCATGGTAACCACATGATCTTTTACTAGGAGTGAAAAAATAGCCGTTGAAGGGTTTTGAGGTGAGGAATGCCATGATCTGCCTTGGTTTTTAAAAGAATCTTTTTTTTTTTCTTGGCTGCTCTAATAAGATGAGGGACATAATCAAAACCATAGAGACCTGTTTTGAAGAACCCCTATAACCAATCCAGGAGAGAGACTAGGGTCTCCCAGAAGCGGCACTGTCTAATATTGGATAACTGAATGATTATTAAGAATACAGTTTAGGAGTTATATTTCAGATAAGAAATAACTTATTATTGTCCTTAAATAATTTATGCTCTTTCCTAAATTGTCCTATTTTCAGCTCTTTTGCTGATAAATCTCAGCTCACTTATAAATGTTATGTATTTTTACCTTTATATTTTTGTCATATAGGGAACTCTACAGCAAATGTTGGTGGCTTACTACTCTGACATTGTGAAATTATACAGGTCAATCAGAACAATTACACACTTTCTACATACTCCCAACCATATGAGAAACTAAATGGAACAAAATTAATCTCAGTTTTCCTAAGTATTCCATTTTCTACAAACTTGTGCCAAGTTGATGCTAATTCTGTTATCTTATAGAAGATGACATAGTTTTGATGACACAAAAACAATGTCCCTTTTGGACCACATACCAAATGTATGCATGTTACCTTTTAGGGTCCTAGTACTAGCATGTTGGTAAGATCACAGACTTCGAAAACTATAAGAATGTTCACTGTTTTATTAC
The DNA here is from genome assembly GCF_020740605.2 of Lemur catta. Taxonomy (NCBI): domain Eukaryota; kingdom Metazoa; phylum Chordata; class Mammalia; order Primates; family Lemuridae; genus Lemur; species Lemur catta. The sequence goes on along the minus strand of NC_059132.1, from coordinate 88,893,475 downwards.
TATTCATACAGGATTTAAGTAATGTTTCTTCAGAATTATCATTACTATTCTTGTGTTTGCTTTCATATTTTAAATGATGAGCTGGGATCAGAAATGACAAGAATCAAAAAACTGATGGAAAAGAAGGAAAGTATTTTTAGGTGGTTTAATTTTATTAAGTCAACCGTGCCTTTCAAAAATTATAAATGTGAAACTCATACTAATCTGGAATAGCAATTTTGAATTGTCATTGAAAAACAATTTGAGAACAAAGTAAGAAAATAAATTATTGTTAGGATAAATGTTTTAAGTTCCCTTTAATACTCCAGGTACTTTGCCATTAAATATATAATAACATATGAATTATTTTCTTCCAGTGGTTTTCAATGTTGTTTCTGTCAGAAGAGTTCTAAAAAACACAAGGGTCTCTCATCATAGAATTGTTTTATGAACCCTCATCCTTCTGTTCAGAAGATACCTATGACCTACCTGTGGGATTCACTAACCTTAGAGATTCATAATTGGTTAGATTTTGTCTCTCTACTCAGCTGGACATGAGACCAGATTTTGAAAATATAAATAAACATAGTACTAATAAATGATGCCACCATCTTAAAATCAGTTCTTGTATTTCCCTATTAGGAATCATTAAAGTAGTATATTACCTAAATATGTATCATCCCAGCTTATAAGTTTATTCATTATATAATAAATTGTAATATCTTCCTTCTTGCTATATTCTAAAGCATCATTTTGTTTTTACAGTGATATGACATTTGAAGTCCTAGCTACTATTTCAGTTTTATTTCAATCTCATTAAGAGATACAAAGAGTTCTTATACCCAAACAGATTTAGTGTTTTCATTTTCTAAAGATGTTGTCATTTTTTACTCTGATAGTTGTTCTAATACCACTTGTATTATTCTGACATGTACTTACCTTTCTTACAAGAATTTAAGTACACTGAGAACAGGAAAAACATGCGTGATGAAAAATACCCCCATACTCCAGAGGATATTGTCTAATATATAGCAGGTCCTCATTATATATTTGATAAATCAAGTTATAAAAAACAACCACACAGGGATGTATCTCTGTAATTATTTTTTTCTATAATCACACTTTCACAGTAAAAAATTGCTACCACTTAAAATTTTGGCCTTAAAATTGAATTATTAGTAAAAATCCCTGAGTATCTGGACATCATTCTAACTTAGAAATAAATAGATATGCCAGGATTCTCAGCCCAGTACAAGCTCAAAATAAAAGTTCTGCCTTTTAATTAGTTGAGTTTATTTTATCAGTCTGGAAAATTGGTGAGTCTTTTTAATTTAAGGCTCATTTTGTACTTTTTAAATTATTTTAATTATTGCAAAGTATCCAGGTGCAATATGGTTGTCATTTATAAATAAATAAATAAAATTAAATAAAATACAAGATCATTATCATTATGTGTAATGTACTAATTATACAGAGCTTTATTCAGGCCAGATTTGATTACTGTGATTTTTCATTGCTGTTTCCCAGATTTGAAAGCCAAGCACCCTTATAACTAATTTTTTTTTAACTTTATGACTATCTCCTTGTATTTTACCCTTTTTCTGTTACATAGAAAGAAGAAAAATTCTACTGCAAATAAAACTACATGTTTTTTCCCTATTTTAGGGACTTTCCTATTTTTCCTATAGGACTCCTTATTTGTCTTTGAACTTAAAATGTATAATTTAAAATATTTATGTGAATAGTAAATGTCTGGTATTATGGCATCTGATATTGCACGCTAAGGGATAGTTTGTGTGTAGAAAGTATTATTTTGTATATGTAGTCTTGTTAACTGCAAAGAATAGAATGAGGAGAATACCAAAAGTTTAAAAGGAGGAAAAAATGCTAGTCTTAAAGATGGAGGTGACTAACTAGATGGAATATCAGAGCCTAGAGTAAACAAATGGCTTTGGCCTGGGCTCTTTTGGAAGACCCAACAAGGATTAATCAAGTCCTCAGGATGGAGTAAATATGAGTTTAAATAAACTTTATATGATAGTCTCAAAAATTTTTCACCATTAAAAAAATGAAATAATAAAAATAATTACTGTCCATTAGCTCTTAATATGTGATAGCTATTACATTTGTTGATTTACATGTACAGTCATCTGTTGGTATCTGCAGAGGTTGGTTCCAGGACCTTTCCACCAACAGTTACTCATATTCACTTATGCTCAAGTCCTTTATATTAATATAAAATGGCATGGTACTTGCATGTAACCTATGCACATCCTCCTGTATACAGTAAGCCCTTTGTATCTGTGGGTTCCCCATCTGTGGATTCAACCCACTGTGGATCAAAAATATTCAGGAAAAAAAAAGAGAATTGGGTCTGTACTATACATGTACAGATTTTTTTTCTTGTCATCAGTCCCTAAATATGATAGTATAATAACTATTTTAGGTATTACAAGTAATCTAAAGATGATTTAAAGTGTACAAGAGGATGTGCATGACTTATATGTGCATACTATGCCATTTTATATAAGGGGGTTAAGCATCTGCAGATTTGGTATGTGAAGAAGTCCTGGAAGCAACCCCCCCACAGATAGCAAGGGATGACTATACTTTGAATCATATCTAGATTACTTATAATACCTAGTACAATGCAAATGCTATGTAAATAGTTGTCATACTATATTATATTTGTATTTCTTAAATTGTTGTATTGTTATTTTTTTCTGAATATTTTCAATCTGAAGTTATTTGAATCTGCCCATATGGAACCTGGGGATACGGAGGGGCCAGCTGCACTATCATCTAAGTCTTACAACAATCCTGTGGGTAGAAATGACTATCCCCAGAAAGCAGAAATACCTACGGTTCAATGTAGTTTTCCAGCATAACACTGAACACGCAAGAACCTAGGTTTCAACCACAGCTACCTGACTCACAAAACTTAATTTCTTTCTATGAAATTACATAGATAAAAGGAAAGAAAGATTCTGGAGTTGAAAGGTAAAATACAAGATAAATTCTATTTAAGAATGTCTGGCTGGTACCAGTGAGAAGAGAATAAAAGATGGGTCATAAGAACTTTGGAATATGAAATTAACGAGTGATCCTTGCTTTTTAAAGTGCATTCCTACCTAATTCGTGCAAATGAACATGCAAATGAAGACTATAATATGATACCAGAGACTAAATATATTTCACCAACTAATAATAACAAATGAGTAACCTGATAGCCCAAATATATATTAGTCCTCTTCAAGGACACACAGCTAACAGTCCACACTACTATCAAATTAGTGCAAAGAGAAACCAAATGGAAAGCTAATCTTCATCCATAGGAAATAATTTAATACTATGATTGAAAAACACAGATAACTTTAAAAGGTAAATATTCCAATAAGTATTTTTTAAATTATTTCATTTAGGCATTCGTCAGCAGTCTAATTATTTCTCCTACTCCTTTGTGAATAGTACAATTTTAACTTAGTTTAAGACAGATCCTATTTTTTAATCTTAATCATAGGGGTGATTGGCATTTAATATATTAAAATCTTTAAAATATTTCCTTCTAAATATATGGTCAGTGTTGTTCTTACCTTGATGAATAAAAAATTTGAGTGGCAAATTAACCAGTATTCTTAAGTGCAGATGTTGGTCTTTTGTGAAAGGCAAGGCCAACTAGTTTTCATTAGCCATTGCTAACTGCAAATATGTATATATATCTTTATGTCTCCTTTGCTACAGAATTTTTTGGTGAGGCGGTCAAAAGTGAATGAGTCGATGAGAAATAACATTCAAATTTTGACCACAGACACTGAACCCTTGATATGGGCTGATGCTAAAACATTTTGCACCTAAACTTTCTACTAGGTTTATCCTACTCCAGGGACCTAGGACAGCCAGGCTAGCATCCCCAGTGAGACTTTCCAGAACTCCCACTGCTACCAATTTTAGGTGCTGAGTATTATTATTGAATGTACTTTTTTGGGACTTGTCCTCTGGGGGAGTGAGGATGGAACGGGAAACTCTTTAGTATCACTTTGAACTTCTTGGAACTATTGACTAATGTGGTTCAATACATAGATTTGTTTTCTTTACCCAAGTTTCAGAGAACTTTAATTGTGCTAAAACTTTGTTAGTAATGAAAGTTAAGAATAATTTGCCCAGTGTATTCATTCAATGGTATTTATTGAGCACCTACTATGTGTTGATTGCTGAGGATGCAGTTGTCAAAAAGGCAAATTTTTGCCCCTGTAGAACTTACAGTCTAGATGTGAAGACACATAAAAATTTAGGCATGCATATAGGCATATGATTGCACATTCTGAAATGGATGTGCAGGAAATGCGTGAGGGAAAAGAACAGCATTCTATAAGAAAGAACAGAAGAAGTTACTCTTAAACAGGAGTCTAATAAATTTAGATTTACATTTCTGCAAGACTGCCATGGCTGGTGAATGAAGGGGATTGCAGAGGGTGCAAGGCTGACAGTGGGGAACCAATCACAGAGCTAATGTAGAAGTGCAGGCAAGAAATAGATATCATTTGAATTAATGTGGCCACAGGAAATAAAAGTAGAGAGAAGAGAAACTGAGTCCATGGTTTTTTTGTTCATTAATCTAGAGACAGGATCTCACTCTGTTGCTTAGGCTGGAGTGCAATGGCAACATCATGGCCTCCCACAGCCTCAAACTCCGGGTCTAAAGGGATTCTCCCACCTCAGCCTGCTGAGTAGCTGAGATTATAGGTGAGCACCACCCTGCTCTGCTCCAGAAGAATCCGGTCGGTACATTAGCAAGTGACCACCAAGAGCCTTGTTCCCAAGAGCCACTTAGGGTCATGTGAATGCTCTACATCATTACAGAGAATAAGTTATATTCTGTCTTGACTACAGTTTGACTAAAAAGCACTTAGAATATTTCTTTCTAGCTTTATTGAGGTATGATCGACAAAAATTTTTTGCATTTAGTGTGTACACATGACGACTTGCTAGATGTATACTTTGTAAAATGATTACCATGATCAAGCTAATTAACATATCTATCACCTACACCTAACACCTTAATTATCATTGAGAGAGAAAGAGAGAGAGTGTGTGTGTGTGTGTGTGTAGTAACACTTGTAATCTACTCTATTAGCAAATTTCAAGGATACTATTAAAGCTGTGCCCCGAGTGAGATACAAAGTCTTAATAATTTATTGCTAAAATATAATTCAGCACTCTCAGAGCAAATATCTTTTAAGTCTATCCTTTCCTTTTAACAACATTCAGCAAATATTTATTAAGCACCCACGATTTATCAGGCACTGTGTTAAATGCTGGAGACCAATGATGGCCAAATTGAAGCACACTTTATCTTCATACATCTCTCTCAGTCTCATGGCAAAAACAGACAAATATGTAATATAAATAAAATGTAATGTTCATTGTCATTACTTAATATGTAATGATACTTGGTGGAGTAAAATATTTTGAGATGATATAGGAACGGTGAAGGGAGGTTAGGCATGTGGAAGGCATGGCAAGTAGGTAAAGTTGAGGGAAAGTGTGAAAACAAAAAAGAATGGTAGTTTTCTATGAAGGGAGAACACACCTAAAAAGATTTTAAGTGGACAGATGAATATTATATGCTGAGGAACTAAAAGAGTTTTAATAATGTCTGCAATAAAATATGGCTAGAGATAGTAGGTATTTGGTAGTGAGATGGAGATTTTAAGTAGTGAAATCAGACCTGACTACAAAATGGTATTCCTCTCAGTACACATGCTATAGTATGAATGCGTCCCCCTCAATTTTATATGTTAGAATTCTAGCCCCCAAGGTGATGATTAGGAAGTGGGGCCTTTGGGAGGTGATTAGTCCATAGGATTAGTGCACTATTTTATAATAGTGGCCTAAGAACTCCTCTTTGTTCCTTCTACTATGCGAGGTTACAGCGACAAGATAGCAATCTATGGGCAGCCAGCCTTCACCAGACATCAAATCTGCCTGAGCCTTGACTTTGGACTGCCTAGCCTTCAGAACTGTAAGAAATAAACTCATGTTGTTTATAAGCTGCCTAGTTTATGTTATTTTGTTATAGCAGACCAAATGGATTAAGACAACACCAAACCCTGACCCTATCAAATGCTCATCAGCTATTTCTCGATGTACAGGTCAGGAAAAGATTTTCCTTCACACTTAAAAAGTTGATTAGCAAAAGATATGATGTTTTAGGAAGTTCATAAAAAGAAGGAAAAAATATCAAGGAATTAAGAGTAAAATTGACTACTGATGAAAACAGAAGATGAATGCTAAATTGTAGTTTTGAGTACTGGTGCAATTATGCAAATCATAATGAAGCAGTTCACAAAAGGCAATTATATTCAACTTCAAAATAAATTAAAGAATAATAAATAGGTCAACATTATTAATTTATTATCTTTTCAAGCTCATGAAGTGACAAAGGTGAAAAGTTGAGGCTAAATTATATTAAATTCTAAATCTTAAAAAAGGAATTAACAATACATAAAATTATTGTTTCTTTATTGAGTACAATGAAAGCACGAAGAGTTCAATTTTTAATTCATTAATTAACTAAAACATGATGCAAGATTGAGCACATAAAACCTTTGAAATATGAAATGAAACACAGGAAGAATAAGTAAATTTGGTTTTCTAAATTTAGTTACTTTAGCTCCTTTCCTGGATATTTGCATGCTTACATTTCTGATTTAAGCCAGTAAATGTAAAAAGCAGGGTTTATCAGGCAAGCAGTGGGACAAAGCAGAGTCACAGAAAGGAAATTATCTATGCTGTATGGAGAAAGTTTTTAGAGAACATCTTGAGAGTGGACAGAATAAATAATGAGAGTTAATACCATTTGGTGGAGCCAGAAAAATCAAATATTGCTAGAGGGAACTCCAGAGAAATGACATGCTTGAACTTGAATACATGCCAAACATCCTATATTTCATATTAAAAAAAAAACAAACCTAAAACTTGCTGTTCAACAAGCGGGTACTTGGATGAATAAAAAGGAAAATGCTACGGACCGAATGCTTGTGTCCTCCAAAATTTCATGTTGGAACCCTAATACCCAATGTGATGGTATTTGGAGATGGGCCCTTAGAGAGGCAATTAGAGTTAGATAGCATGGTGATTTGGGGCCCTTATGATGGAATTAATACCCTTATAAAAAGAGGAAAAGACTCAAGATCCCTCTCTCTCTATCAACATGTCGGTATACAAAGAGAAGACAGCCGTCTATAAACAAGGAAGCAGGTCTTCATCAGATGCGGATTTGCCTGCACTTTGATCTCAGTCTTCCTAGACTCCAGAACAATGAGAAATAAGTTTGTATTGTGTAAGCCATCCTGTCCATGACATTCTCTTACAGCAGCCCAAACTGACTAAGACAAATGATGAGATACATTCATTGTCCTTAGAAATCCAAAGTTAGGAGAAGATTCATATATTAAGAATAAGGTGTTCAGAGGAGCTTTTAAGAGAAGACTGAGCAGCATCAACGAATGGGATGTGGTATCATTTCGTCTCATTTTCAGCCTTCACATGTGTTTGCAGCTATTCTGGGGAGATTAATTATCCTATGCTCAAAGCTTCACGCTTCTCTTCATAAAGAAGACCTCTGGCCTGTAGTCAGCCACTGGTCCGGTATTCTGTTTCTTACACATTGTTGGGACACTTATTATATAATATTGACACAGATAATTTCAAAGTTATGATGCAAAGTAATATTCTATTTAACCTATTAATAGTACTGATGTATGAGTCCAGCTACCTTGCAGTGTTTTCTTAGGTTCATTATATATTTGAAAAAAATTAGAATGTACCAGCATAATTGAAACCATATGGCAAAAATCAGTTAATATTTTCACCTCTAGGTTCATACTCATATTTATCAAAGCGAATTATCTACAATGTCCTCAATTAATTTAGCAAAGTCAATTACTTTTTTTCTTATCAAAATTTACCCTTGATCAATTTATTCATTTTCTGGATTTTTTTGTGTGTAACTGATATCTCTGTGTTATGGATTCAGTAGATATTCTGCAGATAGTGTTCCAAATTCCAAATTTTTAAACAATTTATGAAATATGGTAAGCTGAAAATAGATTATCTTGGCTCACTCTTTTCTTCTGAGAGGAGAAAGGATAAGGAACAATTAACGAAATAATATACAACTATTCCTACATTGTGGATATAATCAGTTAATTTTATACTACATTACGCAACTTACTCCCTGAATAATTAGTTATGTATAAAATTTAGAATTATTACCTTGTGACACCTGAGTGTGTTCTTTGCAGTGAACATTTAATTTGGATGCAGAACTCTCACAATTCATATTACAGTATTATTTCACAGAGTTGCAAAATACAAAGATAATTTTCTACTTCAAAATATTATGAAATAAAAACTTTTTATATTTTAATGAAGTTAATGTATTGTTAAATTTGTAACAGGAATTTGACCTTTTTGAGAAAACTAATTATACTCTTAATTAAGTATAAATTAACACTAAAGTTTGATTAACTGCTATTTAAGACTTAGAGTCATCTATTGACTTGGCACCAAAAAATTGTGATTTCTGTCAACTTGGTGTTTTATTTGGCTGTCTTTTTCCACTAATTTTTAGTAATTCTTTGTATGTTTAAATTAATTATGAGCCAGAAATATTTATTGTAAACATTTTCTACTGACTTTTTACTTGATTTGCCTTTTGATAAACAAATGTTCTTAGTCTTAATACAGTTAAGTTGATAGAACTTCCTTTACACTTGTGTCTTTTAAGTTTTGTTTAAGAAATCCTGCCCAACAAGATCTAAAACGTACTTTTCTAGATTTTCTACTAATTTTTTTAGTTTTACCTTCATAATAAAATATTTAAAACACTTGGAATTAATTTGAGACATGTGATAGTCAATGATGAAATATCATTTTTTACTGCAAAGTTAAGCCATCAGAATGCCAGAATTTATTCAATGACTCCCATGTTTCCCACTGATTTGAAGTGCTTGCTTTGACAGAAACTGAGTGTCTATTTATTGATTTCTGAGCTGTCTATTTTCTTTCACTGATCCAGTAATCTATTCATCTGTGAATAAACTAATCTGTCAATTATTATCACATTAGAATTAGTCCATGTGTTATATGTGCTAGGCAAATCTCTCTCACCCCCGACTCTTCTTTGTCAATATTGTCTTAGATATTCTTGGTTTTTTGAATGTCCATTTCAACTTTTGTTCATCAAATAATATGAGAAAAGAAAAATTTATTGTCATTTAGATGTGTGTTTACTAATTCCTTTTCTTATAGTATTAAAGTATCTTTAATATGTGTTTCAGAGCTAATTCAGTGGTGATAATAGACAACCTCACCTTTTGCCACTATCCAAGGGAAAAAAATCTCAATGTTTAAAAATCACATATGATTTGATAATGTATTATACATACAATATATTCAATAAAGAATTTCCCTTTTATTCTTCATTTTTAAGAATTTTAATTAGTAATGGATGTTGAATTTTATCAAATACCTTTTCCTAACTTAATTAGATAATGCTAAGTATATTTTTCTGATCTACTACTGTGATATATTATGTTAACTTATCATAATGTCAAACCTCCTCTGCCTTATTTCAAATAAACCTGACTTGCTCATAATATAGCTAATAAGAAAGTAATTGGTTATGATTATGTTTATGAATCTCCCTGATTTTCCTCTACAGATCAAACAAATTAAGATAAATAAATAAAAATACACATCTCCTACAACAAAGTTAGTTAGAAAATTATGCTCATGAACTCAAAACAACTGACAGCCTACATGGCATGTGTGATATCAGCAACAATTTAGGGGAAAGCATAAGAAAGGTAACCATGTTTGTAATGTTCTAGCTAATAGTAAAACCCCAAATTTGAAAGTGCATTGGGCCAACCTGAAAACAACTTCGGTTCCATTTTGACAAAATTTTCAAGCCAGTTTAAGGGGATGATGATGTGATAAGGTATAAAGGTGTTGGAGCACTCCATACACATAAACTCTAAAAATTAATAAAACTAAGCTGTTTTTCAAGTCAAAGTCTTTCCACTCAGAAGAAACTGTTCACAGGCAAATCCAAATTGATCAGGACAGGTATAGTACAAAGGAAGAGATTGCTCATATAAACAACGAAAAAGAGTACAAAAGGCAGTTGTCCAAAAGTATTATTTTTTTCTATTGCTTTGTGAAACCAACAGTAGAGATAGCTCTAGGGTCATGATTTTCTAGACACTTGCCTGATTCACACTCTCTCCTAAAAGTATGAGGAAATTCATTGTCCTTGAAAAAAGAGCCATAGAAATGGATTGGATGCAAATGCCATCCAAATCTTTCAGAGGATTAAAAGACAATAGCAGCAAAATTTTTAACCCAGTTAACAATGAAAGTATGTGGCCACACTACTGGGTACAGCTGATGTTGCAGCACTTCAGCCCTCTGAGTGTATATGGGAGGATGTCTACAGCACTCCAGGATTTGGAGATGTAGGGGTACTTGGAGGAAGGGGAAAATCTCTTAGAGTTCTATTTTTTTTTAAAAAAGCCTATAATTTTATAAGTAATACCTGATTTATTTTTTCAATGAATAATATATCTGATTTTTAAGAAATATGAAAAAGAGATAGCAGTGATAATTTATCCTCTACAGACATTCAATGAACATAAATACATGCTTCACTTTATGTATTGAAATTCACAAATATTACAGGCACACACTATTTTAATTTATACAGTCTTACTTTTTGATAAAACTAAAATCAGCAATAAAATGAGAAATAGGGAAACAAATGAAAAGAAGAGGCATATTGTAGGAGCAAAGAAATTGAAAAATCTATAGCCTTAATAATCAACATCTGAGTAATCAAGATCTGTCTGTACTCTACTATTAGGTAATGCATCCTAGTGCTTATTAACTTCAAACAAATATTCTTACTTTTTGTCTGACTATTTTGAAGATTCAAACTCCAGTTTCCTGACATCACTGCTGATATGAGAAACATGTAACTTTTTAACTCCTAAAATTAATATATAATATTATATAGCAGGGAGAATCAATGCAATGATACTAAATACATAAAATATGATTACATAGGCATGAATTCCCATTGTCTTTTGACCACTTAGGTACTTAATTCAAATACATTTTGAAGAATATTTGTTATAAGTAAAGTTATTTATTATTATGCTGAGATATTAAGTAAAAATTGTGTGTATGTGTGAATTTTCCAATAATGTATCTTATCACCAGACATTCATATGCCTATTTTTACATAGATAAGATATATTAAAATCAATACTTAAGATATTTTATGAGTGCAATACACTTTCACAAAGCTACCTATATACCACTCAGAGTCTGGCTATAGTTTTTAAATAATTGTATTCCTCATTAAACCAAAAAATTCCTCTATAAGAGAAAATGGCTCAACCCCTTGTTATCAGCAAGTGTATACACATATACATATGTGTGTATGTGCATACATACATGCATACATAAATATTTATTTATATCCATCCACTCTAAAGTGGGTCTAATTCACTAATATCCCTGTCAAATTTCTTAATATATCATTGCTCAACACATAAGGCCTTTTTTTGGTTTTGGTTTAGTATTATTTTACTTCTTTATTTATGGGTAATTTCTCATTCTGAATATGTCATCTGATGTATTTAGACAAAATCCAAAACCTCCCTGTTTATATGCTAACTTAGGTATAATTTCCTATGCTAAAAATTGCAGGACATTTTTACCTCCAAGTCATGCAGGATACATTTTATCAGTGGACTCCATATGAAACACCCTTGCTGGTTTAGATGGCAGGCTTATACTAAAGTCCCTGTGAACATCACGTAATTGAATTTCAACCAAAGTGGTTGATAGAATGTAAGTTAAGACTGAGGTAATCGTATACTTAAATTTACAAAGCTTTTATTAATTTAAAATCACCCAAGTGAATTAATGACTGAGTTTTTGCAAATACCTTGACATTTTTATTTTAAGAATGTAGTTATTTCAGATTTATTTTAACATTACAAGGCATTTTGAGCATAACCCATTCTCAAAATCAATTTGACACAAATACAGATGTGATTGTTAAGTCATAGAATTTCCCAATTTTAGCAAACAGCTACACTATTAATAAAAGTGACATAAAAGCCATCTAAAGTGTTAAAATAATTAAATGGAATTTATGGAAAGACAGAAGAGTGAGAAGATGTCACAAATGTAAGAACAGACATCTCAAAAGTTCTTTATTTAAATTTTAATAGCATGTATTGTTTGAAATGGAATAAAATGTTGAGATAGGAATGCACACCACTTTTGGTGATTCTAACTGCATCAGAAAATCTGTAGCATGCAGATGAGGTTTACGCCAGAATCATGATATATGTGTTTGTTTTGTATATTTGTATATGTATGTATGTATATATGTTTGTGTGTACACATATACATATTTAATATTTATACAAATACAAATAACTCAAAATGATATAAACCTCAAATTAAATTTTATGTTTGCACTAAATTCTCTTGGTTGGAAACTTCAAATACCACCTTGTATCCATCTTATCACATACAATGAGAATATCAAATAACTCAACCATTTAATCTATATTTTATAGCTTTAAGAACTGAAACTGTGTAAACTAATACTTTACTAATCATGGAAAGACATTTACTTTTTACATTAGCATCATAGAAATACTTACAGATGCTAACACAGTTAACATCAAGGTTGGAATCCTCATTTTTCAGTAAGAACATACTTTGAAAACAAAATAAAACTAATGGAGAAATCAAAGATTTAAGAGGAAAAAGAGAAGTTGTGAAATCAGAAATGTTCTCCCTGTTCCTTTTTGTGTATAGTTACCTTCACCAGCACCAACTCTGACTTTGCTGTTCCCAAGCCATAAAGGTCTCTCTCTCTCTCTCTCTCTCTCTCTCTCTCTCTCTCTCTCTCTCTCTCTCTCATTTTCTTCTATCTCTATCGTCTCTTGAGATTATATGTCTACATTACTCTATCTTCAATAGAATAGAATACTGTAAAATATATAAAATGGGGGAACCAGGAGTTGGATAGATTATATTGAAAATTTGTAGTGTTCATCAAGCTATTCAGAACGAGTTACATATTTGTAAATAACAAACTTTTACCTTCTTGACCTCTATTTTCTATAAAGATAAGCCATAAAAATACCTCATAGTCAATGAGGATTGGAGTTGGAGGATAACGGCAAAGAAATGTGATTGAGCAGATACATTATAATGTTTGGGATAAAAGATTAAATACACATGGTATTATTCATGATTCACTTTATATTTTGCTTCTATCCATAATAGGTTGCCTATATGCATATTCTGTAATTCAAGGAATGAACTAAAAATTGAAATATGTTGACTAATTATTCATTATATAATTTACCTAAGTACTGATTCTTTATTGCCACATAAAAGCAAAATATGGAGCTACCATGTCAATAAGTTAAGTTACTTTATATTTTATTGTTAATTTAAGGTATACATAGCTTCAGGATTTCCTTATTTTTAGTAATATCAATGGTTCTTGAAGGAACAAGGAAATATACTCTATTCTTAGTGTGCTGAGGGTTATCATTCATACTACAGGTTACACTATATACTGTGCTTTTATAGTCTCCTTTATATTAGTTCCTTCTGTGTTTTGGAACTCCTCTTTCTACATCCATTTCACTATTTGTTTTCTGTTCCAGAACAGCCTGTAGTTATTATGCATGAACTAAGAAGAAAATATCTTTAAAACTCCTTTGGCTACCAGGAAAAGCAGAAAAGAAACAATTTTACAGAAAAAAAAATCTGCATTTACTTGTTGCTTCAAATACATATGAAAGACAATTAAGCCTACATACTCAATGAAATTAGGTGATTTTTTTCCAATATCACTCATCAGAAATACTAAGTGCTCCCCTAAGAACCAGTAGAGTGTCTATAGATGTTTCCAGAACTTTAGAAAGATTTCAAATTACTTGGAGTGAAGAAGTGAAAACAAACTATATCATAAACAATAAAAATTACCAATTATTAAACATGAAGTACCATAAACTATACCATGTGGATCTTGTGTTAACTATAACTTTTTTAAGGCCTCAACCAAAGGACTGAATTTGGTCCTGAGTAACTTCATTTGTTTGATTCTATGTATGCTTATACATACTGTCTTGAGAAGAAGTGTTGAAATTTGAATATATGCAAGTTAGCACCATGCATGGAATTTACTAAGGTAGACTTCTATACCATATCAGCTTAAAAGCTAATCTAAATTCTACTTTTGTTGAGAAGAATGCCACTGATTTGGCCATAGGTGGAAAATGGGGAAGCATTATCAAAAATAAGTATGGTATATGATACCAAGTTGCATAAACTCAAAAATTATTATTTCTAAGATAATTTCCTGTGTTCTTGCAACTAACATAACAAACTACCACAAACTGGGTGATGGGATGAATTTTGGTGGGACACTCTTCAACCCACTATTGTCCATCCTCTGTTCCCCTAAAAGGTATATCCATTCCACATGAAGAACACACTCACCCCACCCTAACATTTCTAAAGTCTTAACTAAGTTTCAAATATTGTGTATATATTTTTGACTCACAAATGTCCAAATCACATTACTTAAATCAGGTATGGATAAGACTCTGTGTACGATCTACTCATATGTTACGCTAACATAACATTCTCTAGAACCTTGTTGGTTGCGTATGTATGTCAAGGGGACACATATTAGTCACAAGGGTTCTCCAGAGATCATCCTGGACAACTTTATCTTTATGTCTGGCTTATGCTGAGGTGATATGTCGAATCCACAAGTCACATGCCTAATATCTCCAGCAAAATGTTGTCCAGCGACATCATGGCATTCTCTCCAGAGAATGCCTTAACATCTTTTGAGATATAGATAGGCTGAGAACTTTCCAATTCATCCAGCTCCAACTCTATTTTGTTTGTTTAGTAGTTTATTCCTTAAAGAGAAATCAAACTACACATTAAACACTTTCCTTAGAAATATCCTCAGTTAAATATTTAAGCTCACTGCTTACAAGTTCTTCTTTCTACTAAACAGTAATACATAATTCAACCAATTTTTTTTCTCTACCCCTGTATAACATAAATCTCACAAGTTATTCCTTCTGAGGTAATTTCCTGTATCCTTCTGTCAACTAACTGCCAAACTATCATAAAGTGGGTGGATGGACATGAATTTTGGGGGGACACTATTCAATCCACTATTGTCCACCCTCTGTTCCAATTAATAGTGTCCAATAACATGTTTTACGTTTCCTTCTGAAACCTCAACAGAAGTACCTTCAACGTCCATATTTTCACTAACAGTCTCTCTTCAAGGGACTTTTTCTATCATGAGCTTCCATTTTTTTAGTTTCTACCCATTACTTGATTCCAAAGAAACTTTTCCATTCTAAAATATTTGATAGAGAAACACTCTACTCCCCAGTACCAAAATCTGTATTAGTTTTCCAGGGCTGCAATGACAGGATATCACAAACTGGGTGAATTAAAACAAGAGAAATTTATTCTTTCATACTTCTGTAGGTTAGAAGTCTGAAATCCAATTGTTATCAAGACAATAGTTTTTCTGAAGACTCTAGAGAAGAATCCTTCCTCACTTCCTCTAACTTCTGGTGGCCCCAGACATTTTTTGGCAGGTGGTAGTATAACTTTAATCTCTGCCTACCTTCATTTAACATGTCTTTCTTCGCTGATTGTCTCTCTGTCCTCTTGTCTTCTTATAAATACACCAGTCATTGGATTTGGGGCCCACTCTAAATCCAGTCTGATATCATCTCAAGATCCTTTACTAATTTTATCTGCAAAGATCCTACTTTGAAATGAAGTTATATTCTGAAGTTTTCAGTGGAAATGAATGGGGAGATGGTGACCTAGGCACTAATCAACTCACTATATCTTCTTTCTATTATGTCTTCAATAGTAACTCAAGTTAAAAGCTATTTGAGGTCTCATAAAAATTCAGCTCTGCGGTGTTTGTTTTTTTTTTCTTTTTTTCTATTTTAATACAACATACATTACTAACCTTCATTACACTAGCATGGACAGAGAATTGGCAAGCATCTACAGAGGGGCAGACTAGGAAGAATCAATAATGTAAAGACATGGCTCCATTGTATTTGTTCTCTTTTTAATGGACTTGAGTTATTTTAAAATATTATGAGATTTGTAAATATAAGACACAGTCAAGTACAAGTATACTTTCTGTCCAAGTCAACCTTCTTTGTTTTCTTGTTAAATTAGAGCCTTTATCTCCAACACTAACTTAAAAAGTTTACTTAAAATTATTATCATAAAGTTTGAAAATATTTTCATCAAGTTTAGAAAAACTGAGGCATATTTAAAATCAGAATACACATTTACAGTTTTTAAATTATAAGAGATCCTTTACCACTTGCATAAAATTAAAATACACATACACTACACACACACACACACACACACACACACACACACACACACACTTTCTTCTACATTCTATAAGGATTATTGCCAAATAGCTATGAGACTCTTCGAATGAATTCCAAATGACTGGATTACAAAAGCTGATCTTATTTTATCAAGTTGGAGAGGATGCTAGAAATTTTCTACTCCAACTTTACAGTTTACAGTTGAATAAAATGAGGACAAACATTATTGACTTTCTCAGAATCACATAGCTAATTAGCGACAAGCCTAGAGCTGTAAACACTTTTTTTTTTTAACTAAATTTGCTGATTTCCCTTACTTGCAGACTAAGACCTTTGCTTGTTACTGATGGTGTCTCATAAAAATAACGAGGACTTTAGCTTTCTCTCCTTCTCTGTGATGTTCATGCAGAGTCATGTGAAACATATGCTGATCTGCCTTTCTCCCTGAAAATCTCACTTTTGCACCATGGAGAAGATCCTGCACAGCATGAGCTTGTGCTGAGGCTCAGATGGTTTAACCACATCCATCCATTAGAAAGATAAGTGAGTAAGAAAAAGAAACTTGTTTTCTTTGCTACGGCAAACCAAATCATTATTTCTAAGTACAATATTATAGAGCTATCTATACTACAAGAGGGTCAGCAGGGATAATAATGTCTATATTAAAATACTACTTTAAGGATCAAATATGCCAATACACACAATAATTGCCTATCACATAGTAGGAAATCAGTGAATCGTAATGTCCTCTTTAATTTTTCAACATGTTTTAGAGACAAAAATTGAAATAATATAGATACTGAGTCCAAAAGATATCAGAATAAAAAATTAAGAGATTATTAACTATTTAGAGTAGACAGAAAAAATTCAATACCTGTAGCACTGAATCCTATTTGCTATATTAGATACATGAACAATTTGATATTTATTGAATTTTAGAGCTGGAATGGACCTTTGTATGTACTTATTCTGAATCAGCATTTTCCAACCTCAGTCCAATTGACATTTTGGTCTGGATAATGTTTGCTGGAGAGCTGGCTCTCCCATCTTTAGCATCAGCCCTGGTCTATCCTTGCTATGTCAGTTACACTCTCACCTCTGAAATTGTGATAATCAAAACACATTGCCAAATGTCTTTTTGAGGGCAAAACTACCCCAAAATTAATCAGTAATTCAATTTCTTTAGTAGCGATAGTCCTATTCAGATTATCTATTCCTCCTGTGTGAGTTTACTGGAGGGTTTCAAGAACTTGTTCTATTTAATCTAGGTTATCGAATTTGTGAGCATAAAGTTGTTAACTATTTCTTTATCAGTTGAGAACCACTAGTCTGAACTGATCATTTTATTTATAAGAATAAAAAATATCAAAGGATTTCCTGGTGTCCTGTAAATAGGCTACCTATTGTTGTGAGGTAGAGAAGAAATTGAAAGGAACTAGGGAGTCACATGTGTGAATTTAGTTTTGGTGGTTCTTCTGCCTTTGGTATTGTGTGTGACCTGGAATAAGTCACCTTTCTTCTATAAGTCTCAATTTCCTCACCTAAAATAAGAAAAAGAAAATGTTTCACATGAATGAATCATTGAATTCTAGGTGACTAAACTACAATAGCATTTTCAAGATTTCGAGGCAGCCCACCTCCATACACACATGGACGTGCACACAGATACACTTACGTATTATTATCATTGCTATTCTTAGTGAAGAGCCAGGTTTTAAACCCAGTACCCTTCATACTTAATGTGGTCCGCTGAAACTACATTCAGGAGCTGCCTGTAAAGTAGTATTGTCAAAATACGTTTCAGCCACCACCTATATAAGAGTAACCTGGGAGTGCTTGCTAGCACACAGATCCCCAAGGCCATTCCCAGTTAATGTAAAAGTCTGGAGTGGATTTTGGAATTGACATGGTTAATAAATAACCTTAGTTGATGTTTCTGCTCCCTTTCATTTTTGAATCATTGCAATAATGACTGTTTTCAGATGTTCCCAAAAGAATTTCTGTGATTTTCAAGTGTTATATTTTTTCAATTCAATACTTTCTAAGCATCTATTATTTGCCAAAATATCTTATTCGCATACAATTTTTATTGTCACTCTCTTGCTAAATTTCTTCAATGAGTCTTGCTCTCACAAAGTATAAAATGCAAACACTCTATCATGATAGAATATCTTTATGCAATCTGTCCCCTTTTCTACTGATCATCCTTGCCTACTATATCTTTCCTGTCTTCATGTCCCTACCCCTCCCTTTTTGACTTTCTTCCTGCCCTTCATAATTCACCCATCCTGGAATCCCTACCCTAGTTCTCACACCTGAGGCTCCTATAATAACGAACTTTCTGTAACTCCCAAACACAGGGCAGGCTCACAAATTTCACACTTTGCAAATGTATGCCCTCTATTGACCACAACATAAACACCTAGTTATCTTTCTAATCTCATATGAAGGACTACACATTATCAAATATGGTTATCTGACTTCCTTAGAGAGATCCCTGCTCACACATTCCCCAATATTCCTGTTCCTTGTATATACATCAAATACAGGTAGTAGTACAATGTGTATGTATGTGTGTCCCCAAGGACCAAGGGACCACAGTGTTCACTAATGCCAGCAATAGTAAATTGCCTTTCAATTATCTTGTATCTAGCACCATAATCTACACATAGTAAAGGTTCAATAAATATGTATTGAAAGAATGAATGGTGCTGTGAATAATACATATATGATTGAGATAGAGTTATATCTCAAAGATCTTACAAAGTGCTGAATGAGATTACGATATCCACAGAGAAACATGAAATAGTATCACATGAGTACTCCACTATCTCAATGATATGTAAACAATACTGCAAACATGTAATACAGTATAAATGGAAGTACAAAAATAGGACAGATCAATTCTGTTTATTTATATTCCCATTTCTGTTTCCAACTGGGTTCAAAAGATTGCTTTTGTAAGGTGATTGCATTATCTCATTAATCCATGGATAGCTGATTTCTGAAGAGTGGCTGGTGCAAATTAACTGCCATTATAATTTTTTTAAATACTGATATCAGGATTATCTTAGCCATAGGACTGATCTCTTCCAAAAAGAGTTATTTTCTCATACTTCTCTTACCACTGCTTACTTCATATTATGATAATATTCTGTCTTCCTGATACAGTGGTCTGCATTATTCTCACTTTCAAGCTTTAGCCAAACTCCTAGCTGAATATTTCATAACCACACCAGAACTAAACTCCACATTTCTCCTAAAGCAGAGACACAACAGGACTCCATGATTTGTCTGTGAGGCCCATGTAATTTCCTTTTTTTTAATTATTTCAGCATATTGTGGGGGTACAAAAGTTTAGGTTACATATATTGCCCTTGCCCCTCACCCCCCCAAGTCAGAGCTTTAAACATGTCCATCCCCTAGACAGTGTGCATCACACTCATTATGTATGTATACACCCATCCCCTCCCCGCTACATCTGCCCAACACCCAATTAATGTTATTCCTGAATGTGCTCTTAGGTGATGATCAGTGAAACCAATTTGATGGTGAGTATACGTGGTGCTTATTTTTTCATTCTTGGGATACTTCACTTAGTAGAATGGGTTCCAACTCTATTCAGGAGAACATAAGAGATTGTATATCCCCATTATTCCTTATAGCTGAGTAATACTCCATGGTATACGTATACCACATTTTATTAATCCATTCATGGATTGATGGGCACTTGGGTTGTTTCCACATCTTGGCAATTGTGAATTGTGCTGCTATAAACATTCTTTTTTATAGAATGCAGATTTTTTTTTATAGAATGTCTTTTGTTCTTTCGGGTAGATGCCCAATAATGGGATTGCTGGATCAAATGGTAGGTCTACTTGTATCTGTTAAATGCTCAACATCTCTAATCATCAGGGAAATGCAAATCAAAACCATAATGAGATATCACTTAACCCCAGTGAGAATGGTCTTTATTAAAAAGTCCCATGACAATAAAAATGTTGGCGTCGATGTGGAGAGACAGGAACACTCATACACTGTTGGTGGAACTGCAAACTAGTGCAACCCCTGTGGAAAGCAATATGGAGATGACTTAAACAGATACATGTAATTTCTAATCAACAAAATTTACTTACCACCTCCTATTTGTTGAATGATGAGTGAATGAATATAAAAATAATAAAAGAGACAGTTTGTAACCATTAGAATATACACCTATGCACAAGCTTACCAAATGAAATAAAATCACCTCCAGACTAATGAGGTTAGTATCTCTAACTTTCTCCTATTTTTACACCTTTTCAATTCATATGTGAGGTTTCTTTTCTGGTCCTTACTCACATTGCTCTCATATCATGAATCACCAGTATACAGTACAATTCTGATGCCTTCTAACCTCACTTATCAGATAAATGTTGTATGTCCAAATATAAGGTTGAATGCTACTGAAATAAATGTGTGTTAGTATTTACACAACATAGATAAATGGGAAATGCATTAATTTATTAATAATTATATAACCTACATTATATTTTCATTTTCTATATTCACCTAGTAGTCTTTTTTACCCTTAGTAGGCAATATGATTTGTTAAAGATGAATCATTCATAGAATAAATCATTCATTTGTCAAAGGTCCACCTTGACTCTTTTCAAGTCTTCCAAAGCAAAATAAATCTCTCAAAAATCTAAGGTAAGAAAGATAGTATATACTTTGCTGCTATTTGATATTCAAAAATAAAAATAATAATTTCATTATATTTAATATAGTTATTGAGAAGCAACAAGGAGCATTTGCATTTATAGACGTGCTGCTTAGAACTTCCTTTTTATTATTATCAAAGACACTGGTCAATACTTTATAGCTTTTCTGAGTTTATGCATTCTGATCAAACTCTGGAATATAAAAGATTAAACTTCTCAGCTAATTACATGCCTGGAGGCGCATTAACAATGCGCTGTGTCAATGCTCTGTTAAAAATTCATTTTGCATTTTTAACACAGTCCTGATAGCAAAACTTTGAAGGCAACAAAGTGGAAAGAGTTATATTCTTATTTTAAAAGATAGCCTAGGAACCTTGAGAAATTGGAACTTCATTATTTTATATTATGAAAAATATCAGAGGTAGTATGTAATCAAAATGAATTTTTACATACTTAAAATGTTCATGGGTCATTGAATTTTAGTGAGAAGAGACTTAAATTTTTTTGCCCCACCTTTTCATTTTGCTACTAACATTACTGAAGCATAGAAAGATTTTGAGACTTGTACAAGGATAGACAATTGCAGAGAGAGACAGGTCTGGTACTCAGAACTATCAACTTTTAAACCAGACTGCTTTCCCATGGTATCGTTACCTCATAACACTGCAGAGACCAACATTTTAATATGTTTCAGTATAAGCTTCCTGTTAGAGGCAGAATTGTGCCCACCTCTAAATTCACATGTTAAAGCTTTAGCCCCAGGTACCTCAGAAGGTGACTGTATTTGGAGATAGGACTTCTAAAGAGGTCATTGATTTAAAATGAGGGCAATGGAGGTAGGCCCTAATCCGATCTCATTGGTGTCCTTATAGGAAGAAGAAATTTGGACACACAAAGAGATACCAGGGATGGCTGCTCACACAGAAAAGACTATGTGAGCACACAGTGAGAAGGCGGCCATCTACTCTCCAAGGAGAGAGTCCTCAGAAACAGTCAAACCTGCCAACACTTCAATTTTGGACTTGTAGCTTCCAGATCTGTGAGAAACTAAATTCTGTTGTTTAAACCACTCAGTCTGTAATACTTTGTTATGTCAGTTCCAGAACACTGATACACTGCCTAAATTGTGCAAAATATAGTATTGATTTTATGATAGAATTCTGAATAATTTTTTAAAGTTTAACCTCTCCATAAAACTCTGAATTTGGATCCAAACATTTAAATTAATGTAAAAAGAGTTATGCTTTAGAAAAGGGGGAGCAATTTCCAGTTTACTTGGGAAAATGCTTTATAAGAAACAACTAATAAGATAAAACTCAACTTGGTGTAGGGTAGATCAGATAAAATTTAAAAATTTCAAATACAGTTGCATATGCATCATAATTGACTACATGACAAAAGTTGAAATTATCATGGAGATAAAAATGATATGCTATATTCCACTTATCTTATTTTGATGGTTAGGATTAATATTAAAAAAATGTGTTGTTGATCCAACTCTAAGCTAGCATGTGTATTCTCATTTTCATAAAATTAAGTTTCAGATTTTCTCAAATACATTTTTTCAAAAGTATGACAATTTTATTTTTATGAAATTATGAAGGGAGTTAATATAGTCAAAGAAATTTCGGCTTAAAGGAAGGAACCTAGAATTATATTAGCCCTTAATTAGCAATATAATATTGAGCACATGGCTTATTTTCTCTGTCCCTCAATTGCTGTGCATCTAAAAAAAAGGATTGTCCTAAATAATCTCAGTTTTTTTGCCCTAAAATTCTTTCTGTGCTGAAGATAACTGTTTTATTTGAAAAGTTGATATTTGTGGCTGTTTGAATATAAAATGTCCCATTAGTCCACCTTGGGAAAGAGTCTTATGATAAAAAAGTAAATCTTTGATGCTCTATACTCTATAATCTTTTTATGAATCAGAAAAAAAAGAGTGAGAAATTGGCATATGTTTAATTCCTTGAGACCTTGTCACCAATAATTCTCTCAAGGCATTTCACAGGCTTCACCGGCTTTTCCCAGCACTGGGGCCGAGCCAAAGTGCACCTCAACACTGTCTAATAAGACTGCTGTTCAACAAACTGAGAAATGTTATTTTGCACCTTTTTTTCCTGCAGATTTGTACAGATGTGACAGAGCAAGTGAGGGCAGATGTATGAACAATTGTAGAAAATCATGAGGAGACAAAACAAAGGTAAATAAATGTTTTCTTAAGTAGTTGCTTTTTATGCACTTAACTTCCTTAGCTAAAATTTTATTTGGTCAACACACTCATAGTTATAAATATATGTTGACATAGCACTAAGAAGATGGAAAGAGAAAATAACTGCTTGTGAGTACACGTAATTTGAAATGACAAGACCTTTAGCCTAAGAGGTAGGTGCAACGTCTTGACTTTGCAAGTAATTTAATAACCATGAGCCCCTTAATCAATATGAGCCACAATTTACTATGTGTAAAGTAAGTAGTTCATTACATTATTCAATAAACACTTGTTGAGGACACAGAGGTGCCGTACACTTGTTCTAGTTTCCTGAGATTAGAAAAATGAAAGCGAGTTGCAATTTAATAAAGAAGAGTTAGAAGTAAAATGACAATTACAGCCATTGGTGGGGAATGTTGTGATAGAGGTACACATGACATACTGTGGAAGGAAGTGAAGAAGCATTTAATCCAGGCTGGGAGGAACATGAATCTGCAAGTTCCCAATGTCATTAGCTTTTGTGCTGAGTCTAAAAGTATATGCATGGCATATCTGAAAGCAACATCAAGGGAAAGCAGATTAGTGTGCACAAAAGCATTGCACAGAAAAATAAGTGCCAGGAAAGATTGAGCTTGATGCTAGGGTGAATACTTGTGTTCTCTCAGGTCCCTTCCAGATCTACATGCTATTTAGAGTATTACCAAACATGTATTTAAAATGAACCAACAACAACAATGGAAACGCCCAGAAGTATTTAGTTCAATAATTATCGGGATTAAAGAAAAGAGTGGAGATATTAGACAAGGAGCCATTTTCCAGCTTGGGGATCTTCCCAGAGGGAATACTTGGAATGTGCCAAATTTTATTCTGTGTTTAGCTCCAACCACTCTACAATTTAAGATTCTTTGTTGAGATAAATTCAAAATAAATACCAGATAGTGCAGAAATCTCTCAGTTTTCTCTGATGTCCTTACCAAGCCTCTGCCTGTCCATGCTGTAGAAGCCTTGATGCTTCAATTTCCCCCATATTTATACCATATATGAACAGTTCATGCTCTGGATAAGAAGAACCCAAAGAATTCTCTAGTGCTATGAAGTGTACTACTTTGGTGGTGAAGTGAGTTAAGAATGCAATTTAAGGTCACCACCATTCACACAGAGGAGTCAATGAGTGCAGCACAAGGAAGTAAGCGTCTGCAAAAGAAATAGACATTTCATCACAGTGCTTGTTGCTAATGAAACAGTGCTGCTGCAGCCCTATTAGCTTTTGCCACCAATGCACAACTTCCAGAAAAGATGCTGGGCTTGGAGAATACATCTAATACACCAAACTTTGCTAGCATATTTATTGCTTGTAAAAAATGAGAAGTATTACTGTACAACATTCCCAGCTGAAGAGACACATATTTTAACAAAGCATCTATCCTGGGGTGCTTGCAGGGAAGCTATCTTGCTTGGATTCTCAGCAGGAGGAATGAACAGATAGATTGGTGATACTCTTTTTGCCTACATTTGTTAATAAGGTTAACTAAACAACTATTTATTCCAAATGAAAAAAACATTATCAGTGGCAAACCTAGTGGATATGGAAAGAGAGTACCCTTCATATATACATAAGATTCTTTGTTGTATGTGTGTGTTGGGGGTCGATGTGTGTGTTGGAGGAAATGAGAGAGAACTGGACAGAGTGGCTGAGTTTTACATTATTATCTAATTATCTTCTTCCCCAATTTGTATGTCCAGGTCACTTTGTAACAGTTCCTCTGTAATCTAAGTCCTAAAGTAGGTATTCAATTAAAATTGCTCTAAGGGTTTTCATGTTTAATTATGATATAGTCATATTTTAAATAATTACTATGCAATACTATTATTTTTCTTGTGTATAATGTGAAACATTAAAATTGGTTTTTATTCTTAATTTAAATCATATATTAGACCATATTGATTTAGCCACATATTGATCCTCTAGTAAATTTATAATTTTTATATCACAAGTATTAAATTAAGTATTACAATTCAGGGTATTACTGACTCAATATTGATATTTATGCATACAATAATTATTTTAAGCAAGGAGAAATATATTTGATGGATTTAATATGATAACCATGTAATGGATCCACTGTGAATGTAGCAAATATGTTTTCTTAGGCCCCAAATCATTTTCCTATTCTGAGGTTTATTTTGATTGCTTCTGTCTCCTTAAAGAGAAGAATAATGCACCGTGGTGTGCTTTAGACGTCCTTGGAACAAGGCTGTTTCTTCAAATATTAACTCCCCTGCTTTACAAGAAGATACTCTGTATGTGCACTTGAGAATAACATTGACCTTTTCAACAGTGGCACTATACCATCACCTCCTATTTAATTCATTACCACCCCTTGTCCTTCTTTGATTCCTGTTTTTTAAAAGCTTTCCAACCTCTAATTTGAAACCATGTCTTTTTGTTTAAGAAATTGTCTAAAGCAGTAATCCACATTAACATTTCAGCAGGTTTGTGACTTTTAGCCTTTACATTTTCTGTTTCTTCTACTTGAAAAAACTCAGTGATAAATTTGGCTAGAAACAATTTCCAATGTAAGCGTCAACATCTTAATTTTCAAGAGATCAGAATCATTTTTTTCACATAATTTCTATGGATCTATTTCAACTAACATTTACAAAGCTTATTATTTAGTGAGGTATTATTACTTGTAACAAAAGTATGCAATGAAGTACTACAAATACAACAGAATTGTGTCAATCTCTTACACAGCAGCCCATGGTGGCAGTTGGTCAAGGTAAGTGGTTTTATACCACTAGTCACACAGAAACTGATTATTTTCATCTTATCTGTCATGACCGAAGGTATGGCCTTCCGGCGCACAGATGGCTCTGCTCCCACTATCAAGTTCACATCTCAGTCTATAGCAAAGGGGGAAGAGAGGAACTGGATAGCAAGCAATTGCCTTATAAATATCTGCTCTGAGAGTAAATGCATTACTGCCCCTTTCATGTTACCTGCTATAATTAGTGGCATGGCCACATGCAACTACAAAGAGATTCAGAAATATAGTCTCTAACATCTTAGCCCCCTTACCAACTAAAAGGAGGAGAAAAATGGATAATTGCGAAATCTTGTCATTCTCTGCTATAGCTCATAAATGCACATGACCCTGTGATTATAGGTTTTATAAAGTGGCTAAAAATGAAAAACAACTATATTTTTTAAGCTAGGACACTAGATTGGTATTAGTTGTTTATTGTGGCAGTTTCCAACTTTCCATAGTTTATTAAACTAAAATGTTACCAAATTCAAAACTAGTAAAAATAATAAAGTTTCATTCCTATTATTATATATTGCTAAAATATGATTATACAATTAATGGAACTATCAATAAAAATATTTGGATAACCTTCAGTTATAAGATGAATAAGTTCTGGAGACCTACTGTACAACATGGTAATTGCCGATAATAATAATGTATTGTATACTTTAAATTTCCTGAGTGAGTATATCTTACCATACATGTACATAGAAAGTGACTATGTGAAGTAATAGATACGTTAATTATCTTGATTGTGATAATCAGTTCACAATGCATACATATATCAAAACATAATGTTGCATATCATATATAATTTTGAATATGTTGGTTATACCTCAATGAGCTAGCAAAACAATAAAAAACTCAAAATGTTTCAGTATGTTATAATTTTAGGGAAATCTATGGTTGAGAAGAGAGCAGAAAAATCTTAGAGAAAGACATATCTTTGGTCAATTTAAAATGGAATTTATAATTAATTTTCCTTATCAATAAATGTTCTAAATGTGTTTAGAAAGAAAAAAACTGAGATAAATCTTAAAGTATTATTTTTGCTCACTTATTGGGAAAAATAATTTTGTTAGACATATTATTTCTATCTCTTCTTCTTTTTTTAATGATATTTTCTCATGAAGACACAGCAAAGGAAATTATAGAACAAATTTACCCTTGTCTATACTTACTTCCAAACAACAAATCTGCTTATACTTTTTAAATAAAAACATTTTTTCTTAGAAATTATACCAATTTATCAAAAATATCTGATAGCCTATTATGGATAAGCCTATCCTGAGAGCAACATCAAAACTAGGAAGATGTTAAATACATATTTCTTATAGAGATTATAATCAAATGGTATAATTTGAATGTATATGTTTCTCTAAAATTCATATGTTGGAATTTAAACCCAAAAGTGATGGCCTTAAGTGGGGCCTTTGGGAGGTGATCAGAACATGAGGGTTCTCTAGAAGATTTAGAATGGGTACCTCAGGGTACTACTACCTGCTTTAAGAAAAATGTATTGAATATTGAAACATTTTTTATGGATTATTACTTCTTTTTTTTAAAGGAGAAAATGTCTTAGCATTTTATTAAATTATTTTTTTTATTTCAATATATTACAGGGGTACAAATGTTTAGGTTACATATATTGCCTTTGCTCCACCTGAGTCAAAGCTTCAAGTATGTCCATTACCCCAGACGATGCTCACCACATCCATTAGGTGTGTATATACCCAGACCCCTCCCCTTGCCATCTGCCCGGAAACCCTTCCTTTTTAAATTAAAAAATAAAGTTTGACCTTCATTTTGAGTATGCATGAAATCATACTACTTAGTAAATTCTATACTCTTAACAATTTAAAATATGTGCTGCAAGATTATTTATTGTTTGGAAGACATTTTTGAGTTTCTTAAAAACGGTTAGTGACTATGAAGTGTTCAGCCTCAACAAGATCAAGAGGAGCGTCATGCTATATGGGAGAGAAGATTTGAAAGATAGAGAACAAGTTATGAATGTGGAGTTAGCATTCCCTGCAGAATCCATATATAAGAAATGATAGCCTGTTCTACTGTAATTTGCCTATTTTATAATCTTATTAACATTTGCTTACTTTTTAATGATTTCTAAAATATATAAGACATAAAACAAGTTGAATTTAGAAGAGAAACTGTCCTGGGATGAATAAATTTCCCTGGCTTATATATAATTGAATTGTTATAGCCAGATTATCAGGTCCTTTATTTTGAAAGAATCTTTGACAACTATAATTCATACTCAAAATACTAGAAAAAAAGGAGTAGGTAGCTACTGTAGGGGATAGTTATATATAAATAGTTTCTATAAATCCTAGTAGGTATGAGCTTATGCAGTTCCCTCCCACAATGAATCTGAGCTTGACCGTGTGACTTAATTTGGCCAGTGGAAAGTCAGGCAATATGACATAAACAGAGACTTTTTAAATGCTTACCTATTAAGGTTTGTAGTCTTGAAACCTAGATGTCATGTAAGGATGCCCAAGCTAACCTATAAGGCCAACCTTATGAATTTGTGTAAGAATCAGTATCTTCACTGCTAATGGGACACTTATTATATTAATATCAGAGCATTTTTTGAATTTAACAATAATGTTTTTATGATATGAGCTGCTTTTTGCCCCTCTTATCTTCCTTGACTCTAATGATCCTATCTTGTTATCCTATGTCCACATCTGCATAGCCTATGGCCAACATGGCAAAAGTTTAGCAGCATTTAAATAGAAGCAAAATTAACACAATAGAGGTTGTGGGACCTCGACTAAGGGATAATGATCAAATAATAGTGTAAGCTTGATATTGTTAACATTCTGAATATTAAATTGGCAGAGGAAACTTGTTATTTTCATTTTTACCTTGTCTTGATTTAACCTCTTTATATGAAATAGAACATTGTGTCTACCTATATTTCAATTAAAAATCTCCTTTTATGATCACATCACTAACATTAATGTGTGAAGTAATTACGTGCATAGGTGACTTTTGAAAAGAATAAAAGGGCTCTACAGTTCAGGAAATACAAGTTTAATCACAACCTTACTTATTTTGAAGTTAGGAAAACATTATTTTAATTTAAAATAAAGACATTTCATTGAATGCTAAATGATTGACATTATGCAAATTGGGTACAGATTATTGTAATAATGTTTCACACAGGTGTACTATATTTCAAAACTACCATCATAATAACCTACTCCATTCATATTTCATGAGCATAGAAAACTGTATTGTAAGCTTGCCATGCTTCAAGATTTATCACTAAAAAGCTGTCTTGAAAGCATCTCTGAGTTGCAAATTCATTATAATGAAAGTACCATTATGGAGTTATTATTGTCAGTGCACATTATATACTTTTCAGAGGGGTTTTACAAAAATAGTCACGTTTAAAAAAATTGTCATCAGACACATATTCTGATTGCTAAAGAGTAGGTGAAACAAATAGAAGAATCAATTATATTTATTTGGAATGGAATTGGAGTTAGGTACAAATGAAATCAACTTAGTTTATAGCATGGATAATGATTTTCCTAGTAGAATAATATTCTTGATAATAATGATAACTAATATTAATTAGAAGCTTACTAGATTTTATAGGAATCATGATAAGGCAAAGTAAATCTGAATTTGCTAATATTTTTCAAGTTATTTGGACAGTGTGTCTTTTCCATTAATAATGCATATCAATGCTGTCCATTTAGAAATGGATGATAAATTGATAGGTAGATAGATAAATAGATAGATAATCTCATTTTGCTTTGTGAAAATATTTTAAATGTCTTATGATGAAAAATACATATTTTATATTTTTCTAATTTATTATCACAATACACCAATATACTAGATTTGCCTTATGAGAAAGAATTGCTCTCTGTTAATTCATTTTGCTATTTTGTGTGAACTCAGGTAGATATAAATGGCATATGTTAAATGGTCTTATGAGAATTATCTACATATTGAAAGACTTCCATAAACTCTTGCTTTCTTTCTAGCCATCTCAATTTAAAATAAAAACTAGCTTTGAAACAAAACAAAACAATAATAAATAAACTGGAGAAAAACACTTTTCAAAATCATTTTGTGGCAAATATCTTCTCTTTAGTCCGGTAGTGATTTCTACAAATTTTGAAAATTTAATGTAAGTTTCCCACTAATGTATCCCAACAAGTAGAGAATTCTCAAAAAGACATGAAATCCCAAACTTCGTCATTCGAAATACAATAGTGTTTACATGTTCAATGAAAATAAACAGTAAGTTTCACCCTTTGTCTGAGAGATGAGATTGTCGTTGTGAAGAGGGTGGGCATGTGCCAGTATTTACTTTATAATTGTGTAAGCCTTTGTCATAAGTGCCCACAATGAAAAGCACCCTTGACTCCTGCTAACTTCTCTTCAGCCATGGTTGGCTCATTATATTGCTTTCGTGCATGGCTGTTGGCAGAAGTAGACATAACATTTTAACATGCATTGAGCCTGCTTCAAGCATTTTAATTGGTTTAAAACTGTTGGTAGCATCTTTTACTGTATTAATTTATTGCTTCAGCTTCAGTCAACTGAAACCTTTGCCAGATGGTAATGCAGCCACTGCATACAGAACAGAAGATTGGAGGTATTTATATGATGCAAATGCCTCTTTTTCATTAAGCATTCATGAAGTTTCTCTTAATGATTATATTGATAAAAGTACCACGAAGGTTGAGATTCATGCCTCGTGGAAATTAATAATCTAATTTTGCAAAGTGACAGTTTTGTTTAAAAGTGATGGAAGGCATAGCTTTTGAGCAGATACTAACAGTCACAGACAAAAAGTATCCCTTCTCCAGTTTTGCTTTGTTCAGATTCCATGAAATTTAAAAGTGGCAGCCTTAAAAATAAACTCTCCTCATAGCATGGAATAAGAGAGCATTGTGTTTGTTTATGCCATAATTTTAAAATATTGCAAAATGTTTACTCATTTAGTTATAGAAAACACACTGTGCAGTGGTTATATAATCGTCAGTGCGTTTTGCAATAGCATTAACATCAAATTGTTCATTAAAAAAATAGTTACTCCCAGGTAGAGTCTGACAGTTTAAAATCTCTCTCTC
This sequence comes from Lemur catta, assembly GCF_020740605.2. Lineage (NCBI taxonomy): Eukaryota > Metazoa > Chordata > Mammalia > Primates > Lemuridae > Lemur > Lemur catta. The sequence continues at coordinate 88,862,149 of NC_059132.1, read as the reverse complement.
ACACACACATACACACAAACACACACTCTCTCTCTCAAACTCACACAAGTAAGAGCACTAAAGTAACATTAAAGCTATTTTGAATTCCAATCCATCAAAATTTTGTAACTTTTATAATCTCTTGCTCAAGACTACATTTATGGAACTTAAAAATTAGGTTGGCAGTGCTTAAGGGAAGCAGACTGTGTACTTTTGAATACCTTTCCTGTTAAAAACATATCTACCTATCATCATAAAGGCAAAATATGTATCAAAAATGATCTATATACATATTTATAAGTTGTACCCAGATGGCTGAGGTCAAAATGCTCCTGACCTAATGCCTATCTGAATACTGTAAACATTTGTGTATCCATCAGTTTTCATTGCTTAGCAACATGTGTCTTTATGATGTGGTCCATTAACTCTACATAGAGCATTGCTGCCAGAATCTCTGCCTAGAGGCAGGACCTTATCTCAAGATATTTGTTTATACTATTTGAACCTACAAGCCTGCATTGTCAGGGAGAGAAATAGGCCAATATCCTTAGTAATAGAAATTAATTTCCAGGGCCCCCAAAAAAACAGGAAACGTTATAGTTTATAACAATGGATTATTTTTCATTTAAAAAACAACAGCATGTTGTTATATAAAAATTGTATTTAAAATAAAGACACAGATTTTTTGATAAGAATTTATGTTACTGATAGAAAGAGGAAAGAAGGGAAGGAAGGGGAAAGGAGAGAGATCAGGAAGATAATTTATATATCTGAAAGAAGGTATATTATAAAATGCATAATTGTCACACGGTCATAATTTTAAACTAAACTTGATCTTTTTGCTTGAGTTCACTTATTTTTGATAGAGCATGACTTATGTTCTGAAACAAAAAGCTTGTCTGACCTTAATACTCAGAAGATCCAGTCATTCTTCTTCTTAATATTACTTGTATGTTTTCAAATCCATAGTTATATCTAAAGGAAAGAAAAAATACACCCTATTAATCTATGCATTTCGCTTTTTATCAGATTGTACTATCTGCCAAAAATGCCATTCTACATGCCTCAACCTTTTGAAACTCTTCTATCAATAAAAATACTTGAAAATAATTTTAAATTCTTTATAAACTATAAAATACATAAAGTGTTTTCTTTTCCTACTAACACTTCCTAATTCCTAATTCGTTTGGGTTTTGTAAGATCTTGTTGAGGAGCTACTATGTGATAAAAAATTATAGCCCTATAATTCACAAAGTCTGAAATTATTTGACACAATATGTCAAAAACCATTTTTGTTTGGTTTCTAAAATCAAATTTATTGAGGTATTATTTTCATAAAATAAAGTGCACAGATATTAATTTCACAGATTAATATGCATTGACCAACATATGCCCTTATTTAAGTAACATCTCAATCCAGGTGGAACTTTCCCCATCATTCCAAAAAGTTTCCGCTGTCCCCACTGAAGTCCATTTCTCTGCTCCTCCACTCTAGGCAACTGCAGATTTGATATTTATTATCAAATCTTAATTTTGTCTTTTCAGAACTTAATATTAACTAGAAACATGCAGTACACATTTAATTGTGTGTCAAGTTTCCTTCATCAGGCAAATTTTATCATTTATGATTTTAGAAAAAATCAGTAGTTCACTCCTTTTAGTTGCTAGGTGATATTCCATTGTATAAATGTGTCCACTAACCTAAAGATAGACAGTCTTGTGTCCAATTTTGGGATTAATATGATCAAACCTGCTAGGACCATTTTTGCATATGTTTTTATTTCATTGGGGGTAAATATTTAGGAATGGAATTACTGGGTCATTGTTTAGCTTTTGTTTATAAGGAAATGTCACACTGCTTTCCATATTTTTACAATTTTATACTCTTGCGTCCTCTAAAACACTTGGTATTATCAGTCTCTCTAATTTTAGCCATTCTTGCTTGGGTGCCTGAAGTCGCATGTTATTGTGAATTTAATTTTGATTTCCCTGGACACTAATTGTGTCATGGGCCCTTCATACATTTTCTTTATTGAAGTGTTTTTTTTTGTTTTTTTAGTAATCCTGTTTTTACTTGATTATTTGTTCTTTATTGATTATATATATATATATATATCAAATCATACTTATATATTACTTGATATATTATTTACCTAAATACAGTTTTTAAACAGATATTTATATTGTAAATATTAAATTATTGTACCTCTGTGAATGACTTTTTTTCTTTTTATTAACAGTATCTTTCGAAGAATAGAGTGTTTAGTTGTAATAAATGCCAATATATTATTTCTGTTTCTTTTACTGTTACTGATTTTTGTGTCCTATCTATTAGACTTATGTTTCTTTCTAGAATATTTATAATTTACATTTAGCTATATAATCCATCTGAACTTAATTTTGTGAATGATATTATATAGTGGACAGATTCATTTTTTAAACTTATGGATTTTTAAACTTATGGATCACCATTTTGTGGAAAGTCTATCCTTTCTTCTTAAATTACCTGAGCTCATTTGTTAGAAAAATAATTGCCCTTACATGTGTAAATTTATTCTATATGCCCTCTTCTGTTTTGTTAATATATTTGTCATCCTTTCACCATTGTAGGGTACCTGGAGCTTTATAGAAAGTCTTGACATCAGATAGCAAAATCCTTTAGCTATATTTTTTATCAAAATTATTTCAGCTATCATTTTTGAATATGTTTTAGAATCAGTTTGTCAGCTTCAAAAAAAAAAAAAAAAAGCCTGCTGAGGATTTTGATTGGGAGATGAAGAGAAACAAATCTGTTCCTGGGATGGCTAGGTCAGAAATTCAAAAGAGACGCAACTGTACACGCTCAGGCCATTTGTTAGAAATGTCATCAGATATGCCACTCCTCCCACTGTGCCTTTTCATTAGAATTTGTCAGAAACAAACTCTAACTATAGAATGTCCCTAAGTCAGACTTTTCTTAGGCCCTTTTTTACTCGGAGCTCTTTAGCACCCTTTGATTTCCTCCCTCTTTGGATTCCACACATTCATTCTCAATTTATCTTTCTACCTAAAGTTAATACCCCATCTCAGCCTCACTTAGATTATGACCCCATTTGATCTCTTATCTTGCATCAAAAGCATAGGAAAGCCTTTGGATTCTTAAACCTTGCTCTAGCTCAATGATATTTTCTAATATAATTGATTATTTAAATATTTATACCAGGCATTATAAAACTGTTTCTGTGTCTACTCCAAATATATATATTTTTACTGTGACTTGCTTGTACCTAAATATCATAGTGGGCAACATAGGGAGCCAGGATGGAATATCATATTTTATCAAAATGTATGTGCTTAATTTTGATGCCTGATGAGCTGAGCATTTTCTTTTTTCACTTTCTGCCAGGTTCGCTTTTCATCTGCTCTGCAAGTCTCAGTGTACTATCAGTGTTTCATATAAAGTATCAAATATTCATAAACAAAAATAACATGGTCTTCACAAAATTCTGACATTAACAACTGATGTACACAGTACTTTCAATCATATCATTTTATTTTTTTCTTTTTCTTTCTCATCTATGTTTTTTCAATTTTTCACAGGAAAGAAAAAAAACCCATTATCTAAACAGTTACTCAAGGCCTATAGCTGTAACACTGCAACCAAATCCCACGAAAGAGCTGTCCCAATTTCATGGTTCACCTTGTCTCTCTGGTTGAGAAACAGATACAAAATATATAGCAAATACCACAATGACTCTTCAACCATCTCCTTATAAAATATTACACACAGTTAAGCAGGATTAACTTCACTTTGTTTTCAAGAATGATGTGGGGTCTCTTTTACTTGGGATCTGAACCAACAAGGTATTAAGCTAACCAGGCTCCATCTAATTACCACATTGCATTTTCACAGGTAAGAGGCACTGAAAGTATAGTGACTCAATCAGCACAAAGCCTTGCAACTTTATTCCATGGTAATGAGCACAGTTGCTCTCTCCAGACTTTTTTTTTTATTTCAGCATATTATGGGGATACAAATGTGTAAGTTACGTATATTGCCCTTACCACTCCTACCCCCACCCCGAGTCAGAGCTTCAAGTGTGTCCATCCCCCAGACAGTGCACATCACACTCATTATATACGTGTACACCCATCCCGTCCCCTCCCCACATCTGTCCGACACCTGATTAATGTTATTCCTAAATGTGCTCTTAGGTGATGATCAGTGAAACCAATTTGATGGGGAGTACATGTGGTGCTTATATTTCCATTCTTGGGATACTTCACTTAGTAGAATGGGTTCCAGCTCTATCCAGAAAAATGCAAGAGGTGCTAGATCACCATTGTTTCTTATAGCTGAGTAGTACTCCATGGTATACATACACCACATTTTATTAATCCACTCATGTATTGATGGGCACTTGGATTGTTTCCACATCTTTGCAATTGTGAATTGTGCTGCTATAAACATTTGAATGCAGATGTCTTTTTTATAGAATGTCTTTTGTTCTTTTGGGTAGATGCCCAATAATGGGATTGCTGGATCAAATTGTAGGTCTACTTGTATCTCTTTAAGATATCTCCATATTGCTTTCCACAGAGGCTACACTAGGTTGCAGTTCCACCAGCTGTGTAGGAGTGTTCCTATCTCTCCGCATCCACGCCAACATTTGTTGTTTTGGGACTTTTTGACAAAGGCCATTCTTACTGGAGATAAATGATACCTCATTGTGGTTTTGATTTGCATTTCGCTGATGATTAGAGATGTTGAGTACTTTTTCATATGTTTGTTGGCCATTATTCTGTCTTCTTTTGAAAAGTTTCTGTTCATGTCCTTTGCACACTTTTTGATAGGGTTGTTTGATTTTTTCTTGCTGATTTTCCTGAGTTCTAAATAGATTCTAGTTATCAGCCCTTTATCGGATGTGTAGCATGCGAAAATTTTCTCCCATTCTGTAGGTTGTCCATTTGCTCTTGTGACAGTTTCGTTTTTAACTATGAGAGATCCCAATACCCACATGGAGGCAGATAAAGAAGAAACAGAGGAACACAAATCCAGAACCCAGATCAAAACATGTCTGTTTTCTGAACTACCTCTAGCACTTTAAATTGAATGAGTCAATAAATTTTTTTCACTGTTTGAGATGGCATCATTGGGTTGTCCATGAATTGCAACTCAAGCAACCTAACTGGAAACAAATGGTAGATCAAAACACAGGTAACTTTGCTTAGACACCTATATCTCCTTTTGAATAGAAGTTTCTTAAAAGCTCTGTTGTGGGCATTCCCTTGATAATTCAGTAATTGGTAATATTCACTTTTTAATATTCATCTCATTGAAATTTCTATTATAAATTATAAACCCTGAATATTAGCATGACTATGATAATTTAGAGCATATCTTCAATTTTATGAAACTTCTAAAAGTCATTTAAATCGCTCTTATATATATTTGAAAAAATGAAAGTATTATAAACACTACAAAAGTTACTATGCATAGGAATCTAATATTTTGAAACTTATTAAATTTTCAGATTACTGTGTTAAATTTTATCATTTAACATTATGCAATGGAAACAGAGTGTCAATGGTATAAATAAATAAGCTTGTGGGAAATATGCTACAATATATTTAGAGTTACAAAGAACAGTTGGAAAAATATGCATCTTAGACTAGAAAAATTTTATCAAAAAGTATATGATAATATATTCAGAAAATTAGTCCTTTCTATTTAAACATTTATCATTAACTTTAAAACTTAAGGGTAATTGCATTAAAAACATTTTCCTCATCACTTGAAAAGATAAGGCATGTGACAATATAATTAATAGGTACACTGGTTTTAACCTATACAATTTTCTTTCCCAACTCTTTTTAAATATTTTTATACTGAGCTGACTTTAGATTCAAATACAGTTTTAGAAAATAATAGAGATACTTCTGGGTGTATACTCTTCACCCCATTTCCCACAATGATATCTTGAGTAACTATAATGCCATACCTAAGAAACTGGCATTGATATAACCCACAAACCTTATTTAGATATACCAGTTTCACAAGCACTCCTATTTGTGTGTGTGTTTAGTTTCATATAATCTGACATATATAGGTTATGTGGATTATTTAATTACCATCAGAGTCAGGGTACAGAACAGTTACTTCATAAGGACTTTCTGTGCTTTTTATAGTCACAGCCCTCCACCTGCCTCACCTCCATGCCTTCTCCCCTAACAACCCTACTCTGTTCTCCACTTTATACTTTTGTCATTTCAAAAACATTATAAGAATGAAATCGTTTAAAATGTAGACTTTTGAAATTGGCTTTTTTTTCACTCAACATAATTCTACTGAGATTCATCCAAGTAGTTGCCTCTAAGTGCCCAAAAAAGTGATGGATGGGTCATATGCTACATGTATGTTTTGTTTTTTAAGAAACTTTCCAAATATAGTCCAGAGTGGCTATACCATTTTACATTCCCAGGACTAGTGTATATGAAATCCATTTTCTCTGCATTATTGACACCTTTTGATATTGTCACTAGTTTATTTTGTTTTATTTTAGCTCTTCTAATGGGTAGGTAGTGCTCTCTCCTATGGTTTCAATTATATTTCCCATTGAGTATGTCTTCATATGTTAATACTTACAGCCATTCATATGTTCTTTTAGGTAAAATATCTCTTCCTGCCTTTGGTCCACTTTTAATTGGACTTTTTGTTTCTTTGTTTTTTACTTTCGAGTTTTCAGATTTTACTTTTGAGAGTTTTCATATATTTTAGAGTCTCTTGTCAGATGTGTGCCTTATAAATATTTTCTCCTGAACTATAGCTAGTCTTTCATTCTCTTAACAGGGTATTTTGCAGAGCAAATTTTTGTTTTGTTTTTTGTTTAAGAATAAAGTCCAATTTATTGTGTTTTTGTTTTTCTTTTCTAAGGATTGTACTTTTTATGTCAATGCTAAAATAGTTCTCCAAGATCTAGGTCCCAAAGATTTTCCCCTTTATTTTCACCTGAAATATTTAGAGTTTCACATATTATATTTAATTTTATGATTCATTGTCAGTTAATTTTTGTGGAGTGAGGTTTAGATGAAGTTTCAATTATTTGCTTCTGGATATTCAATTGCTCTAGCACCATTTTTTTAAAATCCCCTCCCTCCTGAGTTGAATTGCATTTTCACTTTTGTCAAAAATAAGTTGAGTTTATTTAAGTGGGTGTATTACAGGGTTCTCTATTCGTACCATTGATTTGTATGTCTATCTCTATGCCAAAACCACATAATGTAAATTACTGTAGCTCTATAATAAATCTTAAAATATTAAATCTCAACTAAGGCACAGTCAACACTTTAATCACTATGGTTAATGAATATTTTGTCCATTTACAAAGTGATACAAAAAATGTGTAAATACTGATAATAATTCCCAAGCATCACGTTAATCAGTATTATCAGTATAGTCCTATATCATGCCATTTGACAGATTGACCCAGAAGTAAGAAAATGTCCAGATTTTAAGTGGGCTTTTTACATTTTAATAAGAAGAAAAATGCTCAATGGACAATAAATAAAAGAGTACATGGCAGAAAATGTCCAGAGTTTCCACGTTTTTATCAGTCTCTATGGTTTTCTTAGTTTTAATAATACCTATGTAGAAAAAGAACCAGGTGATTTTATATTTACAAAGAAATAATATGAATATTCTTCACTCACATGGTCATGCCTACCCAAGTCTCATTAAAACATGACTCTTGATTTTATCACAAAAGCTTTACAAGAGTAAACTACCTACCCATTTAACCAAAATGCCTAATATTCTCATTAAATGCCCTTGATTGCCTTTCAGCTTTTCCATATGCTTTCATTTTTCTTATTGCTCCAAGGATCCAGCACGTTTTAGCCCAAATCTCCCATTGATGTATTTGTAATTTCCTTTGGCCAGTTTGTGATGTTGCTGACTAGTGTTCAATTTTATGAAAAATAAATGTAGCTGAGTTATTACAGAAAAATGTTATAAACGTTCGTGGTCTTCCCAGGAACTTTGTAATTGGATAATAAAAGTACTCCTAGGGCAATTTATTTTCTTTAGCAAGTATGGCACACTTTATTGCAACTATCTGTGTATATCTGCCTCCCTTACTAAACTACAATTTCCCCAATGTCATCAGCCATGCCTTATTTGTCATTTTATACCCAGTGATTAGCCCAGAACAAACACTCAGTAAAGGTTTATTAAATGAAGAAAGAAAAGGAGGGAGAGAAAGGAAGAATTTGACACATCATGTACATTGCTGACTCTTAAAGACATTGCTCCTTTGGTTTTGTTAACTGTATTAGTTTTCTCAAAATAAAATATTAGATAGCAAATTAATATTTGTTAAATCCCATACTATATATGCATATATGGTAACATAAGAAATGTCTCATTTAAAATAATATTTTAAACTTTAACAAAATGTCTATGGAGCCTTTGCACAAGTTATGTCCTTTAATCCCCACAAAGTCAAATCTTCATTCCTTGGAAGTCTCTGGTTGGTCTTTCGCAAGTTCATGAACAATTTTCTCCGTTCTTTTTTTTTTTTTTTTTGAGACAGAGTCTCACTCTGTCGCCCGGGCTAGAATGAGTGCCGTGGCATCAGCCTAGCTCTCACAGCAACCTCAAACTCCTGGGCTTAAGCAATCCTACTGCCTCAGCCTCCCCAGTAGCTGGGACTATAGGCATGCGCCACCATGCCCGGCTAATTTTTTCTACATATATATTTTAGTTGGCCAGATAATTTATTTCTATTTTTTTTTTAGTAGAGACGGTGTCTCGCTCTTGCTGAGGCTGGTCTCGAACTCCTGACCTCGAGCTATCCACCCGCCTTGGCCTCCCAGAGTGCTAGGATTACAGGCGTGAGCCACTGCGCCCGGCCATTTTCTCCATTCTTATATGTCATTATGTGATGCCTTGCAAACTTTACTCAACATATTGATATACAAGTTATAACAACTTTCAAGGGTACACCCATCATTCTCAGATATTAAATTTGTCTTCACCAAGAGAATGTTGTTAATAGTTTTAGGCTTCTGATCAGTGGTGTTACATTTTCTTTTACTATCAATATATGGAACATATGCTATATGTTCTTTCTCACATTGTGTTACTCGTAGGCACCTGGACACTAATAATAATTAACAGTATATCATCCGATAGCAATGACACTTCCTTACACTTATGCCTGTAGACCTTTCTCTTTAGAAGGAAAAAAAAAATAAAAGTAATGTGTTGAGCCATATAAATCCTCTCTTAAGCAAATTCCCCAAACACTTTTATCTCTTTTCTATTTCTTTCTTTCTTTTTTTCCCAAACATTATCTTTGGCCCCTGTATTCTATTTAGTATGGAAGCTGTTTATCCTAGGGAAACTGGGTTAAAATGAGGAAATAATGTAGTTATGGCTATATTTTATTTTAGTATCTTTGTCAGAGCAGAGTTGGGAGCATCTATCACAGAGATTCATATTGTAATATCAAAATGATTTGAAATGTTGGCTAAGGCTTAGTCATTAGTAAATACCACATGTTTTTCTGCTTCTGTTCTTTATTCTTATTCTAGCACTGTTACTTAAAATGGGACTACATGGAAAAAAAAAGAGCTGTTCCTCAGTTCATTCTTTTATTGCTGCACTTAATAATAATCCTTGTTTTCTCTTTATGCCAAAAAGTTTTTCTAGGTCAAAGAAAAAAGCATATGTTTTATAATATTCATAATGTGTCCTTTTAAATAGAACACTAGTGAGCAGCAGAATATTTTCAGGAGCTTTTGCCAAGAATAAAATGGTAATAAAACAAGATATTCCAAACCTATTTGTAAAACTATTGCAATTATGAGAAGCAAAGAAGCGTCCCTGCAACACACCCACACACACATACAAGCACAACACACCCTACCCCACTGGTGTCAATTCATAATCACCACAAACCTTTAAAAGAAGAGGACAAAATTGAAATCAGTGGAAGTCTACCAGCCACCTCCCAGAAACCACTGGATGTCTGCTTCTTTTGACTCATTCTATGACATTTTAACTTAGATAATTAATGCCTAAAGGTATGAAAGAAATTTATGCTTTTGAGGTGGCTTACTTTTCCCTGAATTAAGTTTCTACAATGTGATAACACAATAAGCAGCATGCTTTGTCTTTTTTGCTTTGTGTCCTTTCTCTGATGCAAGCGTCTTCCTTTTACAGTTTCCTTTTATAAAAATGAAAAGGGTGTACCCCACCTGCAGGCAGAAGACACTCATCACCAGCTCTGAGGAATTTATTTTTCAAATGCATTTTGTGGAAAGATAGTGAAAAAAGAACTGCTCAGTAGTTCCTTACATTTCAGGTCAATCAGAATCCTGTATTATAGGAAAAGTCTTATTGTGGGGAGACTTATCATCAAGTGGGTGTGTTAGGGAGACTGCAAGGGATTCTGGGTCTCCCAGGGACAAAAGAGGGTGCTGTTGTGGTTCACCCTCCACCCCAACTGGCTTTCAGAGAGGTTCATGGGAAATCCATGTGCACAGTGAGACTCAGGTCACATAACTCCCAACTGTTCAATCAAAGTCGTTCCATGTGACACCTGAACCATGGGGAGGTCCCAATCCAGACACTATAAAATGAGACTGAGACCATAACCAAGCATTTTTTGCACTTTTTTTCTACGACAATGGGCCTGGTCATCATCTGTGGTATATGTATCTTGCTTTGTAAAACTATATCTTGCTCTGGCTCTATAATCCTGTCTTTCTCTCCTCAATAAACCTCATTTTCATGCTTCCTTGCTTTTGTGTGCCTGGTCATTCTTTGGCCATGAGCACACCAAGAACCAACACTTCAGACTGAAACCTGCCAGATGGAGAATAGAGGGTCTGTCTGAAAGAATACTCTTGAAGGTTTGGGTTGACTTGTTTTGAAAAGTCTTTTGGTTTGACTTGTTATGGCTAGTGAAACTTCCCTTTCTTTCAGCTGTTTTTGTTGCTTTCCTGGATCTGGTGAAAACTGCTTTCCACATTTTTGGAGGAACCTCCTGCTTTCTTGGTTAAGTTACAATCTTGGCTAAAGCTTATCAGTTTCACTTAGAAGAGTACCTCTGGGGGGAAAAAATTTCAAGGACAGAAATATCAGCTGCTTGCACTGGCTAAAGTCTACTCCATTTACTGTTACTTCTCCATACTCCTCCTTCCTCTTTGTGGCCTTTGATACCACATGAAAGAACCTAGAGGGAACTTCTAATGATTCAGATCCTTTAAGGAACACAGAAAAAAGTTGCCAATCACCCCCTCTCTGGGGTCTTCTGTTTTCCTCATGGAGTCTAAAGAGTCATGTACAGAGTCCTCTCTGGTATAAAACTGCTCTCTTTGGATCACATTACCACTTTTGCTTTTGGGAGTAACATAAATTACTTTGTATTATGAAAATACTTAACCTTGCTATTTATAATGGCTAGGCAAGAATGGCAATATTAGAACCAGCTGAATACACCTTAGAGATTTCTCATTTCTTTGCTTGTTAGATAATAAAGGTGGCTTGGGTCCATAGTCCCCCTCTCTTTTTGTGGGGGATGGAAGATACAAGATGGGCTCTGCCCTGAGTTCAGTGGTCCAGTTAAAAAGGCCAGCCACCTCTGTCCAAGGTGAGACATTCTAATATCTGGCTGTTAATTTTAGAGAGATTTCTAAATCTCCTCTAAGCTCATCTATATGTCACTTTATTAAAACCTTACAGTAAATTCCTAAGATTTTGTGTTACTTGGGCATTTTAATCTTCCTCCAACTGACACACCCAAACCTCTCTTTAAAAAAAGGCTAGATTCTCCCTCTGTGTGCTTTGAGATGTAAATTTCTACCCTTTTTTCTCTAAAATTCAGTGAGGACTTCAGGTCAAGCGGAGCAGATAAAAAACAAAAACTTTAACCTTATCTATTCACAAAAGCATAGTTTAAATTTAATTGTTCCTTTAAACTGGTATGTTTTACTTGTCTTATGACTTAAGTTCTAAAATCAAAACTATAAAGTCTCTGTATGTACATGTGAATATTGTTTTATGTCTGCATAGATATATGTTAATACATATCTTTACATACTCTTAATTTATGGCAATAGTTATTTGCATAAATTAAATAAGAATCTGCTTTCTTAACAGGACAGCATTGGAGACACTATTTTACCAAGGCTTTGACTTGAATGGCATATTTTCAGATATGCCTAGACTGCTTTGAGGAATTAAAATTGACTTTGAGCAATATAAAGTCCTTGGAAAAACTGGCCTGGCACCTCATCTATAACATCTATAACTTATCTGTGGTAAGTAAAGAATTTTCAATTTCTAGCAGGTTCAGGAATCCTAAGTTATTTTGGGATCTCAAGAATAGAAAAAATTACCCAATTCATACAGATATCTATAGGCACAGATAAATCCTTGGTTTGACTTGAGAGGCTTTGAAATCTAACCTGAGATCCCTTATGAAGAAATTCCAGTAAAGCCAATTAAAAAAAGAAAAGCCTATATGGCCAATAATTATTCTTATTGAAATTTATGCAAATAATCTGGCCAAGTATAATGATACTAAAATTTATATTCACAAATAAATCGGTCCTACTATAATTTGTCTTTGGTAACAATGAAAAACTGGGCAATGAAAAAAATTATGTTTCAAAAAAATCTATAGTTCATCTCTTATTTGATTCTAGCCTTGCCATTCCTTTTGAGGTTTTGTTCTTTGCCTAAAATTTGGACTGAATCCTGAATTCTTCCTTGGCTACAAGTCTCCAAACAATGTTTTCAAATTTTCCTTCCATTTTTCTGACTTGTACTCAATGAAATTGCTGCTGTCTTTTCCTGAGGTCCTGCAAACGTAACTTGTGACATACAAACGCCAAGTGAGAAAAATATGTCAGGTTGCCACTGCCTACTTCCACTTTAATGAAGATTCTTCAAGCTAAATATCTAGACATTTCAGCTGGATGTCTTCCAGATACTGAGGAAACTATTTTATGAAATGTTGCAAATATTAACGTTTGTTTTTCTACTGTTTGAAAGCTCATCTGCAATGGCAGCTCCCGCAATGAGACACAGCAGTTTATCTAAACTAATCTATTCACAGGACCAAGAGACTTACTTAAAAAAAAAAAAAAAAAAAAAAAAGATATATTTAAATTTGCTCTTTTCCCTTTATTCCATTTTTTCACTCTTTTCTCTATCGATAACAACCCCTAGCCCAAATTTCTCTAATCCAAATTTCTCCAAAGCTATCAGATTGGCTTTTAAATGGAGACTGAAGGAAATTAGAAATATTTTATGCCAAAATATATTTCTTTGACATATTTTGGGTTGGCTGCCACAGAAATAATTCTGTAAAGCTTTCTTTTGTGGGAACAAAATTTACATCTGTAGAAAATATTCCTTAATGCAGTCAGGTCTTGCCTTACCTGAGCTAAGAAAGATTAACTGAGAGTCTCCACCCTCTTCCCCATAGACTTAAGGCAGAGTTGCCAGAAAGATACTGGGACACCTGGTGGCAAAGCTTGCTGGAAGTACTAATTCCTAGTTACAGAGTATATGTCAACAGTGATATAATTGGAAATCTGTCTGTGAGTTTAGGACTTATTGCAGAAGAAACTGAAAAGAGCCTTAGGGCTCAACAAAGATCCCTCAACTTGCTAGCTCAGGTAGTCTTAGATAATTGAGCAGCACTAGATTTCCTGTTGGCTAAACAAGGAGAAGTCTGTGTGGTGTTCAACACTACCTGCTGTATCTATATAAATACCCCAAGATAACTTGAAATTCAAATAGAAAAAAATTTCCCAACAAGCTATGTAGCAACAACAGGTCTCTCTACTAGTGACGCCATGCCTGAATGTTTTTTGTGGTTATTCATTTGGATTTACCAGGACTTCAGATCAGTTCTTCACGGACTCCTGAAGCTAAGACTCTCACTTCTTATACTAGGGCTCATTATTTATCTTATAGTCTACTGCTTACTTAAGAACTGTGCTAAGACTATAAGTGAGAATACTAATGTTATTGTCATGCAAACATTAGGTTTGCAACTGGCACCTGTTAATATACTTGCAGATAACTGCAGAACAATTTCATTCCTCTTACCCTGGCTCAATGACAACTATCGCCTTTGTCAGCAGTAAGAAGGCAAATCAATCATCTCCCCCTTTCCATCTTGTTAGCCTACACCTCAGAATGGGGTGTAATAAAGCCCAAGGGGAACTCAAACTGCCCTTTATAAAATTAATAAAGGGCTACAAGGTGGGTACTGTGGTAGAGGCCTGAACTCTGCAAAGGTATAGACATCATTAAAAAAATAACCAGTCATTGTTCCCAGCTTATGTTCCTGTAATTGCTTACTGCTTAGGAACCTCATATTCTTGACTAGCATAAGATTTATGACTTCCTTAATTGCTTCTATAGATAACATCACTATTGGAAAACCTAATACTAGTCTGTGAGATATTGAAACCGCTCTTACAAATCAATAAAGGGGTGCAAGGTGAGAATCAGGGTAAGGGCCCAAAATACTGTGAAAGGCACAGGCCTAACTAAAAATAGTAATAACAATAATCAGCCACTGTCCCCTTGATGCTTGATAATAATCAGCCACTGTCCCCTCATTTGCTTGATAATAATTAGTCACTTTCCCATTTGCTTCTCTATAATTGCTACTCTGGAGTCACATAGCTGATGGTCACAAAGATTTTTAGCTTTCTCCATAGGTAACATCACCTCTTCAAAACCTAGGGGTAGTGTGTGAAATATCTTTCAGGTCCCACATTCCAGCGGAAAAACTGACCCATGCAGACCAGTGGCCCATACTGAGGAACTGACTCAACTGGTCTTGTGACCCTCAACCAAGAACCTGGTCAGAAAAGAAGATATTTTCTACAACCCTATGGTTCCCCCCAAACCCTGCCAATTAACAGACTCAATTGCCTAGGCTTTTCCCGGCCCAACTGTCTTTGAAAACACTTTCTCCCAAATTTTGGGGAAGGTGGATTTGAGAAATTCTTCCTGTCTCCCTGCTCAACACTATGCAGAATTAAACCCTTTCTCTGCTATAAAACCTGCTGTCTTAGTGTATTGGCTTCCTACTTGGGCAACGGGCAATGAACCTGGTTGGGTGGTAACAATATCTTCCAGACTCTACATTCAGTGGGACCAACTGATACCAACAGGATGAGTGGCCATGTGTGGGAATTCATTCAACAGGTCATTTTCCCCTCTGCCCAGGAGCTGTCTCAGCTCAAGAAGACAATTTCTGTCAGGTTTAGTCTCATTCTGTGTTCTTGGTTCTTGGTACGCTCATCGTCAAAGAATGACCAGACTCACCAAAGTAAGGCAAGCATGAGGTGAAGTTTATTGAGGGGGAGCAAGATAGGATTGCAGAGCAAGATCAAGACCTAGTCTTACAAAGTGAGATACATACACCACAGATGATGACAAGACCCCTTCTTGTAGCAGAAAAAGAGAGCTTGATTATGGCCTAGGTCTTCTTTTATAGTGTTATAATTGGACATAAATTATGGTGTCATAATTTAATTGGAGACATAATAATGAAATTATTGAAAGTGAAACATAGAAAAACATGAAACCCCCTAAAAAGCAACTTTAACAGAGTTTCAATGAGCTATGAAATATTCCTAAGCAGCCTAATATATTTATGTAATTAGAGTACCAAAAGAGAGAGGATGGAACAAAATAATGCTTAAGTTTTTTTCCAAATTTGATTAAAACCATAACCACATATTTAAGAATCTCCACAACTTCAAGCACAAGAAACATGAAGAAAATGGCATCAATCCGCATGTAATAAAATTGTCCAAAATCAGTGATAAAGAGAAAATCCTAAAAGCAGCTAGAGAATAAAGGAATGGTATGTCCAGAGGAACAAATATAAAGATGACAGCAGATTTCTTGTCAGAATTAATGAAAGTGAGAAGGCAATGGAAACTTTAAAATGCTGAAAGAAAAAAATCAACTTAAAATTCTATATCTAGCAAAATATATATTTCAAAAATGATGAAAAATAAAATCCATTTCTAGAAAATATTCAGTAAAATATCTCATTATGATACCATGCTGTATATGTGGACTGATCTATAGAGCTTGCAATTTTCACAGGCTATATTCTAAAGATTGAGGTTTTGATTGGTTTTTTAATTGTATATCTTATATCTAGTAAAATCCACAAATTCTTAGTGTATGGATTGATGAAATTTTATATACATATATATCTGTATATAATATACTCCAACATAGCCACATTTATAATATGTATGTCTAATATATCCATATATATGGATAAAATAAAATATAATAATAAATCAAGACACTGAATATTCCCTGTACTTTGGAAAGCTCCTTGATATACTTTCATGATTAGTGTCATCCCAAATGTAACTATTGTTCTGACTGCTGTTGCCATAGATTAGCATTGCTCGTGTCTGACTTCATATAAATTGAATCATACAGAACTTATTCTTAGGTGCCTGATTTCTTTAAGTAAAACATTATGCCTGTGAACTGATTTGATTTTATATGCATCAATAATTGCATTGCTTTGTAGTATTCCTTTGTCAAAAAACAAAATAAAAATAATCAAAACGTATTTAACTATTGTAATGATGATGAAGTGATGAAGTGATGTAATGATGAACAGACAGGTTTAGTCTGTTAAAATAATCAGTTATGGATATTTTTGGACATTTTTGGTTGACATAAGCACTTCCTTTTTTTAGTTACTTGTGTGTGTATATATATTAAATACATGTACATACACACACGCATGCATATAAAAGCAGACTAGTCTATAAAATATATATATAATCAATCTTTGTAAGTAAGTACTGCCAAATATTTTAGTCCAAAGTGATTGTATTAAACTATTTTGCCACTTACAATGAAACAGAGTCCCAGCTGTTCCACATAACAGTCCATAAGATTATTTTAAACCCTTCTAGATAGAGGAGAGAGAAAAATAGAAAAAGAGAAAGAAAGAGGAAGAGGAAGAGGGGAAGAGAGAGAGAGAGAGAGAAACTACAGATCCAAATTACAATCCATGAAAGACACAACGTTCTGTAAAGCTTGCACTAAGAGAACATATTTTGAAGTTTATGAATACTGTTTTAGATATAGTGAAGAATGTATACTTCCTATAAGGTGATATGTCCACAAACAAATTTCAATATTCCTTACATGCATTAATCTCCCTGTATCGATTGTGATTGCTAACCAGGACTCTGGGAACCAGATTCTTGCGTGTGTCTTTTTCTCACTCTTTTAGTTTGTCCCAGAAATAATCAGATGGGAAATTATACTTACTATATCCTTTTTATTCCCTATCCTTATGCCTTCTCTGTAGCCAATAATAAATCCAAAGTGAAAGAAAAAAAAAAAACTAAAAAAAAAAAAAAGAGAGAGAAATAGTTAAATAATAAAGGAAACTGTTGAATATATATATATATGTATATATATGTGTGTGTGTAGATAGATACCTATAATGGATAGATACCTTCAGTAGATATCTACATCACACACACATTTTTTTTAATTCTGGCCATTGTATAGATTATACTCTAATATAATCTGTAGCACCAAGAGATGCTTAATGTTTTCATACAATGTGATGAGACTTAAAGTAATCTATTGGCCAGTTTCTTAGACACAGGATAACTATATTTAAGTAGGAACAAATTCAATGTAGTGCTTTAGCTTTATATTTGTGTTTTTCTCTATGCTCTAGAATCTTTAATTTGGTGAATAATGGAGCTTTTTAAAAGGAAGGCTAAAACTTTTATTCCCTTACCTAGAATAGCTTAGCAACTCTACTCTCTAACTTTTTAGCCATCTGATCTACTTTTGTTTTCACCTCCACCAACCTCTTCTTCAATGCTCATTCTCTACTTAACTTCTCACTTTTCTTCTTAGACATAGATATTTCAGAGAGGCCAAGAATGTTGACTAAGGTAGCAACACAAATTACTTTCTAAATGTGAATTTGAAAATAATTGCTTTTAGTAATCTTTAAAAGTTCAAGAAAGACAAAAGTTAAGGATATTTAAGCATATCTAGGTAATAAACAAAAATTCAAAATTAAGACAAATATTCTCATTAATTCTTAAAATATATCAGTTTAATGGTGTTAAAGCATATTGAATGTATAATCTTCAATATGTTAATATGTAAGCATGTTATTTTCAGGAGATAAAATTGAGTTCACTATATTTATAACCAATTGATTTTTTGAACTGAAATATTGTTATGTAATCAGATGCTAATTTCTATTATTATAATGTATTCAAAATGTTTTTATCACTCTATTTTTAAATGGTGAAAAATTCTTTTATACTATTAAAAACATTGACTTTCATTGCAGTGTAACATTTTGTATACTCTAGAAAGCATATCTCAGTGTAACTAAATGAAATATATGTCAGAAAAATTACACTAAGAAAAGTCAATTTGAAAATAACACTTTGAAGAATATGGAAGCAGAAAGATGTATATATTGACCCAGATTATAGTTGAGTGTTGACAAATCTGCATAAAACTTCATGGGCTGAATAAATCAAATTCTTATCCTAAATTCCATTTTATGAAATATTTTTTAAAAAGTATCATTTTAGTTGTATTTAACCTTCCCACACTTTTCTAACATTATATAGTAAAAATAAGCAATTACCAACTTCCACTGCAGACAAAAAATTTAAAAGCAGAATAGTACAACCTCATCATTTCTAATCTTTGTTTAATAACTTTATAGTGCCTATTTGTGTATCTATATTTGTGATATGGAAAGAATAAACAAAGGCTTATTATTTGTTATTTCTAAGCAATATACTTTTAAAAGTACTATAGATAACTAAGATGCAGCTTTCTATACTCCTAATAACTTTGAGGTTTTTAGATAGTAAATTGGAAAGGGGATAAGAAAATTTTATTTGAAATAAATCTTTTTAACATATATGGATATTACCTAACACGTAATTCTTCTAAGCACATGGCCTAAAAACAAGAGGTAATTAAGAAAAAGAAGATTATGGCTAGAATGTACTATATCTAGTGATTTACTTTCTAAGAGAATACTATTTCTATACTTACTATCTTAATTGTATTGTTTCCGTGGTTTGTAAGAATGTTTTATTAACCTTCCATGAAAATATCCACAATTTAGCTATTGAGGTAATCTAAATCAAAATCCATATTACCATAAACATGTACATCATCAGGTCAGTTCTTAAAACAAAAAAGGCTTTTTCATTTTTTATCCTCAAAAGAAAGATAAAGTATCTCTTCCTATACTGAAACTGGAATGCAATGAATGGAAATATTAGTTTTAAATAGATTGGGATAATAACTTGTAAAGTGCCTTGAGTCAAACAATTGTTATCTATTGATACCATAAAATGAATTTGATTCTTGTATCATAGATAATTGTACTGTTTGATTCTTGCATCATAGATAATTGTAATGATGGCCACACAATAATAATTTATATTAAAAAAAACCTCTTTTAGTAGTCTAAATTGTCAATGTTATTTCATTTATTTTGAAACTAAAAAATTTACTGTGATTTACTTTCAATTTAGTAAAATTAAAATAACAATAAAATGCTGGTAAGACCCTAAAAATGGAAAATTATTCTTAAGTACCTAAGTCAACTCTAAATTTGCAATTACACCTGGTTCTGCCGATACTCTCTCTAATCTTTTAAATGATTTGTTTCCATATTTAGCCTCCCATCATTGTGTATTTGCCCCATGAGAGTGGGGACTAAACTAATAAAATACTTTTCAACTAAAATAAGTTAATTATTTTAATTTATGAATATATTAATATATATTAATAAATGGGTCACTAATTATTGCAGTTTTTAAACTATACCATTTTTTCACCATTATTTTATTTGTTTTTACCTTCTCAAGCTATTTTATATCATTGACGACTCTGTCATCTCAATGGATTTTCAATATTCCATGCTTTGTGAGTACCTGAATAGGTTCAGTTCGGCACCCACCATTGACATTTATTTATAATAAATTCCTTAAAGAGTCTGTACACTCTGACTACACATCTATTAAGGAAAAATATTCAAAATCTGCCTCTAGCCCAGATATCTTTCTGTAACAATTTCATATATTTCTATCTATGACTTATTCAAAAAGTAAACTGATTATTTTCACTCCATGTTATCTTTTTCTCTTTCCTCCTGCACCACATTGAAACCTTAAATATGTCAAGTGGTTTTATCCTCCTTGATTCAATTTGTAGTTTTCTCTTCTATAGCCATTATCCTTGGCAGACAGTAATCTTCTTATGCCTAGACAATCACATTAGGATTCCTTGTTGTGTTTCTCCTGCTGTTCCTATTTCTCGTATAGTCCATGCCAATCAGAATTTCTCCAATATGATGTATATCAATATCACTATATGATGTATATCAAATATCCTAACATTTGAGATATATAATTTGGATTTCATTCGTTAAACTCTTCTATTGTTTTCTTTCATCATCTGGATTCCCTCACATGTTTTTTGCACCTTCACATCTTGCTTTTGTTTAATTGACTAGCCATTTCAATCAATTCATTGCATTTGATATTCTTTTAAGAAATCTTATTCATTCAATTTTCCCATATGCAAAGTTCTCTCATATTTTAAAATTTTTATTGGTCTTTCCTTTACAAACTGTGCTGGTTATTCTGCCCTTTTAATTTGTTCTGTAGCTATCTCTGCAGTGCTGTGTTCCCAAGAAACTGATCTCTACAGGGCTTGCAAGTGACACATCTTCTTCCCAGGCAAAAAGCCAGCACTGGTAGGAGATCAGTTGCAGCATGAGAGAGGTCAGGATTTTCACTCTCACTCTGCCAGGCTGCTGTCTGGGCACTGCCTGTGTTATTCTCCTCTCAGATACAACTTCATTCTGGAGACCCTTCCCACACATAGACAGACTTCTGCGAATTTATAATATTAATAATACTGCTCCCTCTCATTGCAGGTAGAAGTAAGGGTAATGGCTGCTCACTATCAGTGAGAAATCATGATTCAAATTGAAGTTTGCCTTCTCAATGTATGTATTTTTTAGTCCTCTTAAAATGATCACATCTTTTTTCTCAGTTTGTGCTTATGTACAACAATTTACACATTTGTCGTTTAGAGTTGACCCCTATTTCACACCATGCACAGAAACCAATGTCAGGGAAACTATAAAATACAATGAAGATACTATAGGAGAATAGTTTCATCACATTGAAGAAGAGAAAAAAAAAAAAAAAACCTCAAAACCTAAAAGCACAAAATGTAAAGAAAAATAAGAAAGAATAATGAAATAATACATATTGCATTTTTCATTCCTTTAAAATTGAGCAACAGGCAAAACAACACTGGAGAGGTGGGATTTAGGATAGTGGTTGCCTTTGGGACAGAAGGTGTGAGTAGTGATTGGAAGGGGATCTGGCAAGCTGGCAGGTAGTGTTCCAGCTCATCACCCGGTGGTTATACAGGTCTTTGTGGCATTTTCAGTCAAAGGTTTACATATGTCTTTTATGAACATTTCTATTTGTGTTCTGATTCAATTAAATAACGTTTAAAAATCTATCTTTTATAATCACTGATAGCATAAAAAGGAGATAATAAAACCAGTTCCCTCAAAAGGTATAAGTGAAGGCAATCAAGGTAGGTTGATAATTTTTTTCAAGGAAAGGAGCAAAATGTTTAAGGAGTTCTCGTGAAGTAGCTTCAATTTTCTCTAAATTCAGAAGCAGAGTAAATTAAAAGATCAGAGGAAGGGTAGTGACATTTGTAAAAGTTGGAAAAGTTCTGACAAGTATGGAGAATAGAAAACCTGCCCCCATTCTTGTCTACCAACTCTTCCTCCCTTCTCACATGTTTGATCAAGCTTCATCACAAGTCAACCATACCATACCCGTTTAAACTGATATATATTCACGTTTCAACAGTGAAATCTTAGAGCACTTTCTCTCCAAAGTAATTTACAACATGATTTTGAAAAGCAAGCTCTAGTGTTCAAAGCTTTAATGAGTAGGAGTAAACAAATGGAGATTCATTTCATACCAAACTGTTGCTAGTATGATTTAAAAATCAGAGCTTTGCTATTCAATATGAATATTATTCTGAAATTTTAATTTTCTATGAAGCAAAGTTTCCATATCTCTGAACTGAGCACAGCTAACTTTTTCAAGTTTTGGTCTAAGAGGTAAACAAGACAATGAGAATTTGTTTCCTTGAAAATTCTAAAGTAATATGTAAATACAGTGAGAATCTGCGGGTATTTTATGAATGTGACTATACACGTAGGTGATATGCAGATGATGTAAGCATGTGAAACACATGAACAAGATGTAGGATTAGGCTTTCACCATGGATTTGGATGATACAGAGACATATACATTTCATGAAAGACAAAATATATAAAGATAGAAATACATATAGATGGTTTTAGGTAACCTAAAAAAAATTTATCATTATTCAGCAAGTCATCTGGAGAAAGATAAAGTTAATGAATTCAGTTAATAGTATTATATACCAGCTAAAATTAGACAACATTTAGATAGAATAGGATTTGAGTGGCATGAAAATAATGATTCAGTATTATTAAAATATCTCATGGAGAATCAGGCCCCTCTACTTTTTATCTAGCTGTCTATTCTGAAACCAATGAGAGCAAGT
This sequence comes from Lemur catta, assembly GCF_020740605.2. Lineage (NCBI taxonomy): Eukaryota > Metazoa > Chordata > Mammalia > Primates > Lemuridae > Lemur > Lemur catta. Next base: position 88,839,471 of record NC_059132.1, on the reverse strand, counting down.
GTTGACACCCAAAAAAACACCATTGGCAGACAAGTTATTGTGCAGGGTTTTTTTAATCTTCTATTCCTTGTATACACATTCACTACTTAAAAAGAGGCCTATTTTAGAAAATTCATGTACTTTTTTTTAATTTGGGGGGAAAAACCAGTAATCCAATAGAAAATATTAAAAGACAACTCAGGCTTCTAAAGAAAGGACAAAACAAGAAAACAAACACATAAGCAAAAATAATCTTATTTGTGCTAAGGGCCAGTATTATTAATTTGTACTTAGTATCATTATTTGGGTTTTCTTTCCCTGATCATTCCAACTTAAACACAAACAACCCAGTCTATTTTACTAATATTGGCCTTCAGCAGAAAAATCTTGCCAAAGCATTCGCATCTGCAGGTACATATGCTTTCAGACTCCTTTCTTTCAGGTGACAGAAGGTTAATATATGCTGCTGGGGAAAAAAATGCCTCAATTTTGTTTCATTTTTACTGAAGACAAGCAGATAAACACCTATAGGCAGATCTCTGCCTGCAGGCATGAATATGCTTTAAGAGAAAATCTCTTAAGTTCTGCAAGATGCTTTTAGAAGGAATTCTTTAGTGTGTTATATAATTGCAACCTAGCTCTAGAAAAATGTTTACTTTGAATATTCTTGGACTTTTTCCAATTTCTTTACTGTATTGTAATCTGTTTGCTTACATCTTCTGGAGATAAAAAAAATAAATTCAACTTTCTTTTAAATAAGCTTATTGTAAAATTTTATTAAAAACAATCTTTCCTCTTGATTTTTAAATTTCAATTGCTGGTTGGTATTATAAATATGAGTTTTATTTTAGTCTCAAGAAATCTGTTCAAAATAATGACTGAATAAAAAGTAACTACTAGACACTGATTTCAGATCTTTTAAAAACTTGTTATTGAGAAAGTAAATATTTATACTAGTAACATAATAGCTTATTTTGACTCTCATGACAAATCACAGAAATCATAAGAAAATACTATGAGTTTTATTGTTAGTCCAAAAATATTATTATCAAGACTTTTAATTGTTATTAAATAATTCAAACTGACATACACAATAGAAAAACTGGAGGTAGGCTAAAACATGTATTTACATTTAAAATTATAATTTATTGTATATATTGGGTATATTATATTAAATTGTATTTTTGATATTTTAATTATCTGATGATTTAAATTCAGTTTAGAGAAAAATTTAAGATTTTACATTATAAATAATAGGTTTTCAATAAACATTATGATTCCGTTCAGCAGTAGAACATAACTTTGATTTATGGTCTCTGATCCCTAATTTCAGATTGATTTAAAATGAAATAAAGGATAAAGATATTTTACTTAATTTTTCACTTGAATATGACTAATTTTTAATAACTTAGATTGGCCTAATTTCTCATTGTAATGCAACATTTAAAAAAATCTATTCATATCAAGAGTCAGATGTTCTAATATTCTCCATGTACATTATATTTTGATTTATATTGTTGTTACAATCTTAAAAAGTAATGCTTTCAGATATTTTTATTTTACTAATTACATGCTTAGTGGTATTGTCAGTCTCAGAGTTAAGGAACTTACCCTGAATCAGAAGATCAAATCACTGGGGTATGCCCTTGGGAAAATTATTTTCCTTATTATGAACCAAACCATTAACATATGTTGAGATTCCATTCATCTACTGTAAACCAATGAAGAGTAAAGAGCATTTTAACTGTGGCTAGGGCATGCAATTATAATGTGATGAGAATTGCAAGGGTAATGGGTCATACAAGCCCATAGGTTGAAGAAATGCCTAAGATCCATTTTTGTACTCAGTAATCTCAAAGTAAAAGACTCCTCAGTAAATCTGCCAAAATGTTGTGTTAAATTCTAAATATTGCTGTGTGCTTTTTTGTAAACTGGAGATTAGGTGGGAAGTATTGGTTGATTTCATAAGTACTTGGCAAATTTATGTGTGGAAATAGGTGACCCCAGATCAGAAAGACCTGGCCATAAAGCTACCTGGATGGAGAAATGAGATTAATACTAGTAGGACCAGTAGTGGATGGAGGTAGCTCAAACTGAAACCACCTGCTCTAAGAATAATTGAATATAATTCATTTACTTCTTGTATGTGTTTTTTTGTTTGTTTGTTTTCATGTATTAAACATGATCCAAATCCAAAGAACAAAAAAATGCACTTTACGGGCATGGAGAAGAGTTGGTCAAGATCCTAGAAGCTCTTCAAGTAAGATGATAGCAAACAAATGAAAGTTACAACAGCAAATTCATAGGTTCTTTAGAAGCAGAGTGGAGGTACTTCCTTTAGTGTTCTACCAAACAAACAGTAGTTGTCAATCAAGGAAATGTCTGTGCACCAAAAATTAGGCATCAGTATGAACTGTTGTTATTGTGGTGAAATTGTGCTAAGGAAAAGAACACTTAAGACCTGAATCTAGAGGACTGTGAGCAATATTGAGAATTAAGAAAAAAGAAATAGAAACTTTGAATCCAAAACCTTCCCTACAAGGCCTCAACCTTGATCATCCCTCAGAATCTCTGTAGATTCAAGATGGCATGAAAGAGGTCAAATTAAAAGGATATGGATTTCACCAACCTTAGAAGATGGGCAACAAGAGACTATTTTAGCTCAATCTGTGGTAAATATTTAATAATAATAATCCATTCCATTTGCAAAGATTAGAGGATTAGGCTATAGTGATTATAGCCTAATCCAGAACCCGTGTATTCATTAATACGAATATATTGGGATTTTCCACAGGAATTTCAGGGTGAAGAAAAAGACAGGTATATATCCAAAACTAGGTAGTTTGAAGAAAATATCAGTGACAATAAGAACAAATTCCAATCTTTTAAAAGTTCTAGGCTACTAGTGCATACTACCAGAATACACCAAATACCTAGTTGCCCAACAACTTTGAAGACCATCATGAAAAGTTTTGAAGAGTTGCAAGAGAAGACATAGAGCAAGAATAAGAGAGTGTGTATATGCGTGTGTGTGTGTGTGTGTGTGTGTGTGTGTGTGTGTGTGTGTGTAGAAAGAGATAATTTGAGGGTGGGAAATAAATGCTGAGCTGGTACTATGTGACCTTTGATGAATGACATAGACAGGTAGAAAAGACTGGTGGCATTCAAGGCAAAGAATGACAATTTTGACATAAATGGGAGCCAAAAGTTTTGATCATTTTTCAGGACCTCTTTTCCACCTCGGTGATGGAGGTATGTGAATGGGAGAATAGAATTATTCTGAAATTCTTGTTCTTTCCATTCCCCTTACTTCTCCTAGCCAGAACATTGTGGAAACTTCTTTCTTTTATACAAGACTTTTGGGGTAAGTATATTTTTTTGGTCTACTTCAGGAAAACTCTCATGTTCCCTGAGCTTTTAAATGCCAAGTTCGCAGATTTTTTACTTGTCAATGGAGAAAGAGTTAGTTAATAATTTTCATTCATGCTAAATCATAAGTATTCTTAAAATTTATCTTATATGTAGAAGAAATATACATCTACATGCTGAAGATGAAGGGATAAATTTTTTTCAATATTTCCAGGGAATATACTGTCTATAATTGAGGGCTGCAAGAACAAATGTGTAAAAAATATTTACAACACAAGTAGTACACAAAAATAGTTATGTACTATTTTTACATGACTTACCAGAATCATCAGGAGAGTCCCATTCACATTTTATATTTGTAAGTACAGATATATCAAAAAATTCAACAGGTGTGAGCTCTGGAAATCTCTATCTTTTTTATAGATTTATCAGATGCTATGGTCTGAATGTGTCCCCCCAAATCCATGTGTTAGAAGTTTAATCACCAATGCAACAGGGTTGTGGGGTGGGGCCTTTTGGGACATGTTTAGGTCATGAGGGCTCTTACTTCATGAATAGATTAATACCATTATAATAAGGCCCTTGGTTTGGTCCCTTTTCACTTTCCATCCTTTTTATCACATGAGAAAATAGCACTCCTCCTCTCCAGGGGATGCAGCATTAAGGCACCATTTGGAAACAGAGAGCAGCCCTCTCCAGACAGATGAACCTACCAGTGCCTCAATCTTGGGCCTCCTGGCCTCAAACAATTTAAGAAATAAGTTTGTGTTCTTTGTAAATTACCCAGTCTGTGGTATTATGTTATAGCAACACAAATGAATTAAGACATAAGATCATTATTTTCAGTTAGTATCATCACAATGTTCCAAGGACTATTTAGGAATTAATGTTTTACATGGTTTTCAAAGTGATTTTAATAGCACAGGCATTTGAAATTTGCCACTACATTCACTAGAGATCCTTCAGTGGTTTCCTATTCCCTTCAGAATAATATAAAATCTAATAGCATGATTTTCCTGTGTTTAAATGAAGACCTCTGGGTATGTACTTTCTTCCTACATTGGCACACCACCTTATGGCCACAGCTCCAGCCATCTTATACAATTTTGTTCTTTCCCAAATGTATTGTGCTACCTCTACCTCCATGAATTAATGAATAGTTCCTACTGAAAGACATTATCAAAATATTGTTAAAGATTTCCTATTTCCAGTTAGACATGTAAAACACTTGTAAGCTGACACTCTAGTCCTCAAAATAAGAAAAAAGCTGAGCAAACCGAGAATGAACAACCCTCCTTAGAACTCTCAGAGAACTGAAGTCACAGGGATTAAAGAAAAAACAAACTGTACTTGCTTTTTCTCTACTCTCACAACACTCACGAAAACACCAGAGGAAAATTTAGCCTTTGACACAAGAGCTATAGAAAATAATAACCACAGATTAATTCTTAGCCAGATAAACAAAACCTCACATTAAAGACCTACTTACCTCAGTTCCTTTTACCTGATTCATCATATCTGGCTTTCAACAAAAAAATTATAAGGCATGATAAAATGCAGTGTAGGGACTTGAAAAGAGATGGATAGCAAAATCTTACTGAGAAGGTGACATTCAAGAAAAGGTTTGAAGGAGCAGTGGGAGTGACTCCTTGGGGATGTCTGGTAGAGAGCACTCCAGGGTTCAGAACAAGCCAGGCCAAAGCCTCAGGAAGGGGTGCACGCCTGTCATGTTACAACAAAAAAGGGAGGTGACTGCAGCTGGAGTGAGTGAGGTAGAGGAAGAACAGAAAGACACAAGATCATGGAGGTAAAAGAGATCAGATTATAACAGGCATTGTATGTCATAGTAAGAAATTTGTCCTTTACTCAGAGAGAAATGGAGAAATATAGATGAGCTTTTGAGCACAAAATGGATTTTATTATGTGAGATTTGCTCTGGTTTTTCTTTTAAAAATAGACTGGGTAGAGGTGTGGCCCCAGTTAGGAGTCTATACTAAGATGTGCTGATGCACCAAACAATCTTGTAACCTCAGTAAGTTACCACACCAAATTGTACTCCTCACACATACATGTCCAACATAGGTTTACAAGGGTCCTCTGCTCATCATGGTCATTAAGGAATTCAGACTGACAAAAGTTCTGTCTCTGTAGCTTCTTCCACATCTATAAGACAGGAAGAGGGGGTGTGGCAAAATATGCAACGCGTCTTATTTTATTTACATTTTATTAGCCAAGACAAGTCACATGGTCATGTCTAACTTCAAAGGAAATAAAGAAGAGCAATTCTCTCAGCAGCCTAGAAGAGGAAAATGTCACAGGGAATTTTACAAAAATTCCAACAGGAGGTGATGGTGCCTTGGACCAGGGTGAATGACAGAGGTGGTGAGAAGTGGTAGGATTCAGGACATATTTGAAATATATATTCAGCACTTTCTTCTGACAAATGGGATATTGTGTGCAAGAGAAAAAGAGAAGGTAGGAATGATGGTTATTTGGGATAAACAACTGGAAAGAAGGAGTTGCCATGATTGAGATCAAGGACACTGAAGGTTAAGCAGAATGTAAAGTGTGATTAGATTTACCTGGTTTAAGTATTAGACATTCAAGGGGACAGTACAAATAAGAAGCCATTGAACATACAAGCTGGGGACTTTAAGGGGACTGCACAAGGCACAAAAAGAAAGAAATCCAAGCATATAAATGGCACTTAAATTTAAATTGAGGTTGGAGATCACCAAGGGAGTCAATAGAGGTCGAATTATCCCAGCTGCTACAAAGTTGTAGATTTTAACAACTGAATTTAGAATTTAATACTGTCTCTCTAGGTCCGTCTGATATAGGTAAGTCCAGGCCCATATAAATGCACCCTCTTTATTGTACCTAAGTGTACTTGGACATATTTATTCACACCCTTTAACTAGGTGATATATTTGAAGTATACAATAACCACTATCGTAGGGGCACTGACCAACTACAATGGACGCTTGCCAGGACCCAGCCAGCACTGCCTGCAATACCAACTCTTATCATCCATCCTTCCAGAGTCAGTGGACACTGTCTACTCTGTGAAATTCAACTGCACTTCCACTGACAGCATTTCATTTTTATTTTCCTTATTATTTTATATTGTACTAAAAAGGTAGTATAGAATTTATCACTTTCGCAAATATTTTAAACAGCCATTTTCTAAGAAAATTTTTCTAATATTTTTGCAACAGTATGAAGCAGAGGTCTTGAGACAGATGGATGTTAAATTATGAATATTGAAAAAATAAATTTGAAACAATTATAATTATATTGTAATAACCAGATAAGTTATGACTTTTGGCAATTATCCTAATCATATGTGACCTCCTAATTCATTATTTATCAAATAAGGCTTTAAGAATTTAACACAAAAAAACAAAACAATTTGACAGGCTTTGGTTGATTGCTAATTTTGTTTATTTTATATTTTGTAATTGAAGGGCTTCTCAGAGCCTTTTAATACATCAGTCAGCATTGTAAAACTCCAAGGAAGTGATTCTAAATGTTGTATCAGGTTTTAGTCTGAAAATGGTTCTTGATGTGCTCATGGCCAAAGAATGACCAGACACGCCAAAGTAAGGCAAGCATGAAAATGAGATTTGTTGAGAAGAGAAAGATAGGATTATAGAACAAGAGCAACATACAGGTTTACAGAGCATGGTACATACACCAGGGATGACGACTGGACCCATTCTCGCAGCAAAGGGAGAGGAAAAGGAAGGGCGCACAATAGGGCTTGGTCATGGTTTGCATCCTGTTTTATACTGCCAGGATCGGGCCTCCCTCGTGGTTCAGAGGTCACCATGGAGCCACTTCGTACAGTTGGGAGCTGCCTGACCTGAGTCTTACTGCATATGCAGATCTCCCATGAGCCTCTCTGAAAGCCCATTTGTGGGGGCAAATTGCAGCAGCACCCACTTTCGTCCCTAGGAGACCCGGCATCCCTCACTATCTACCTAACAGTTGTATTTAAGAAGATCCCTTTTTGTGGGAGAACAGAATCCCCAAAAGTCTGATTATTTCCCTTTCTTCAATTCACAGTCACCGTAGTAAATGTCTATAGGTCCTTTTCAGGAAGGTTGGGAGAAAGATTAAAGTATAAATTCTAAAGTAACTTAGAGAACACAGATTGAGAGGCTCTCCCCTAATACTTCTGAATTTCAAATATTTGAACATACTCCTTCTTCAATTTACTTCCTTGACTTTTACACAGCACATCTTTCACCATCCTTCATTTTGCCTTAAGTGTTATGAGATTTATTTTGTGAGATATGCATAATTAAAATATAATTTTTCCTCTAGTAATCAGACACTAAGCACCTGTTGTTTTATTGATTGTAATAATATACTTAACTTTGGAAGAAGCAGAAATAGCTTGCCTATTTGAATATGATCTTAGATTTCAAAGAATTCTTTCTCTGTAGAGTGTCACATTCTAAGTAAACATAAATAAAACAAAACAGAACAAAACAGCAAAGATTTCAAGTTGCTTCAAGGTATTGCTGAAGACAAGGAATTTGTGCAAAATGCACTGCATTGTTCATGGTAGCTGAAGAGATAATGTGTGAAATTGAGAATGCTATGTTCATAATTCAGAGGCAGGCAGAGACAAAAAGAAAAAAAGAAAACCACTAATTTTGTCATTTTGAGAGAAGGCTAAGCAAAAACCTTCCTAAGCTTTCATAAGATTTTTCTCTTATTTTAGTCTACACAACTGAGATTATTGCAAGTTCCACATGCTGATAACTTACCTCAGTCTGCAGCCCGATGCCATTGTTGGAACTGCCTTTGAGAATGAAGGCAGCCCCACTTTGCTGAGGGATTTCCGTTTCCACCAGCCAGTTTGTGAAATCCAAAAGCATCACCTGGGTTTCCCCTTGTTAATCCAAAGCATATTGTTAGGCAGGGACCAAATCTGCAAGTGGCAGATGCAGGCCAGGTGGATGGTTCCTAGGGGCAGAGTAGCCAGGGAAGGGACTGCAGGAAAAGGCAGCTAGCAACCGCAGAGAGCAGGAACTTGAGGTTTTGAACACACACACCTGTGGAGCTGCAGCTTTGGTTTAAGAACACCTGTCGGTCATGTATATCAATTATCTGCTAATAACCCTCCCTCCCGTAAGCCCCTCCCTGGACCAGGCCAATAAAACAAAACCACCTGGAAGTCCTCAACATCTTTCTCCAATCCTGGAGACTGATCCGTTCCTCTCTGGAACATACTCTTGCTTTGCACAGCACCCTTTTTTTCTGCAATAAAAGCTGTTTGTGTGGAATTGCTTCCTGTCTTTGGTCACTATCACACTGGCCCTGCTTGTGAATTTTCCAAGCAAGGAGCCAAAGGACCAGGACAACAGTCCACCAAGAGGCCGGACCTGACAATATCACAAGGCTCAGTTTGCTGTCTAAGACCCCTGTGCTCTCTGCACCTTGCCCACACAGTGGCTGTAAATCACATTCTGAGCACAGGGATTTTGGTTTTATCTAAATGCTCCAAATACATTGTCTCAAAAAGAGACAGTGTCTTCTATTGAAATGAGCTGAAAGCATTTACATCTACCAGAAAAGCTGTGCTTCCCAAGGATACTCAGAAATGATTAATTGTGTCTGGTGCCAGGTGCACAAAGCAAATCATTTGGTTGTCCTTTCACAGTCTTTAAGGAAAAAAAAAGGTACATTGTACACAAAGAATCACCATATTGCTTCTCAAGATGTATTTATTGTTTCTGGGAAAGATACCTGCTTTCTTTCTATTTATCATTCTTGTTCAATTTCTTTATATTCTTTTTTCTCTTTTATTTCCATATTGAATTGTGATCAAAAGAACAAATGGAATTTCATTTTGCAAAATTCTCTGTTGATTCTTATATGAATTTCAGAAAATGCGGAGACTATCAAGAGATTGGTTTTCCTTTCTTAAGCTGTTCTTGGTTTGATATTCTTCAAGTGGAGTGAAATTAATGGGCATCAATATATAAGAGCTCATGAGCATGCCTATTATAGCCCCTCAGTTCTTTTGTTAATGCAAGTACCATAGATATTCACAATGTTGTTTGTGTTATTTTTCTTTTCAGTTCTAATTTTTATTCCCCAGCTATGTCTTTGTTATCTCACAAATGGTATCATATAATTATCATTCTTAGTCTTGTGTGTGCCACATTGATGTGGTTCATTTTTTCTAATCTCAAAAGATTAAGACTGATTTTCACTTGTGTAAACCTTTTCCAAATAGCCTTCAGTTGCCTTAGTTAGGTTCAGTGAGCTATCTTTCTAGAAAGATTTTTTTAAGGTAAATTAATGATGTCAGGTATATTCAATTTTGTTTTGATCTATGAATTCATGAGGTTGTTTTCTGGTACAAAATAATTGCAGAAAGAGTATAAATGGGCAAATGCACAGAAATATCTATCTAACTCAGTCTAATATTTCGACTATGAAATCTTTTAGGTAATTTTACTGATATGATTTCATTAAGGAATCTCTGTATTCCAGACACACTTTTCCTTACTTTAACTATGTAGCAATAGCAAACCAATGTCTTCTTGGCAGTAAGAATCAATCACCCCAGTTAGTATAAGAACTCCATTCTTTACCAGTTGATTCAGAGGCATGAGGAGAACAAAGTGGCAGGTGACCGTCTCAACTTTTAGTTCAATGGGATTATTATTGTGGAAACATTCCTCCCTTTGGACTAAGACATCTAAACGAACAAAGCATAAGGTCACAGGAACAGAAAGTAAAATTCACACTCATAGTAATAATGAATGATGCAACTCTCATTTCCATACTTTGACTTGTGGACCTGTGAATTCTGGTTATGGGAGAAAAAGCACCATATGTTGAATACTGATTCAGAATATATACAGCTTTCTGAAGAACCTTGCCCTAGCCCAACAAAATACTGCCACTTAGTTTGTGTTGTAAGGGAGCCTTTAATAGGCCATTCCACTGTTCTATCAAGTCTGCTACATCATAATGGTGATAAATACGATGACTGTGAATTCCATGAGCGTGGGCCCATTGTCACACTTCTTTTGCTGTGAAGTGAGTTCCTTGGTCAGAAGCAATGCTTCATAAAATACGGTGATGATTGTTAGGCTTTCTATAAGTCTATGAGTAGTAGTTTTGGCAGAAGCAGTGTATACAGGAAAGGCAAATCCGTATCTAGAATGTCTATTCCAGTAGGAACCATATGCTGCTCCTTCCATGGTGGAAGTGCTGTGATGTAATCAACCTTCCACCAGACAGATGACTGATCACCCTGGGGAATGGTGCCATATCATGGACTCATTGTTGGTTTTTGCTATTGGCAGACTGGGCACTCAGCTGTGGCTGTAGCCACTCTCCTTGAAAGTCCATGATGCTGATCCTGGGCATAACTTCTATCCCTGCCACTGTGGCTCCTTAATTTATGGACCCATGGAGCTGTGGCAGGCATAGCTAAGGAAAAAGAATGACTGGTATACAGTGACAGATCATCTTATCCATGTGCTTATTAAAATCCCCCTCCACTAAGGTCACCCTTTTGTGGACACAAATATGTTCACAGACTTTGCCTGCTAAACAAGGTTTATTCACAAATCTCTTCCCCAGATTGCCACTTTTCCAATTAAATACCTTCTTGTTCCTGTCCATCCAGCCAAACTATTGGCTACAGGCCATGAATCAATAGATACTCATACCTCTGGCAATTTTTTCTTCCAAGGAAAACATAACTAGTTGGACTGCCTGAAGTTCTGGCAACAGGGAGAACTTCCTTTTGCCACTTTCTTTCAGGGATGTATCGAGAATGGCCTGTAGTGCTCAGCTGTCCACCTTCAGATGGTGCTTACGTATCACATAGAACTCTCCATGAATAAGGGCTGAGTTTTCTCTTGCTCAGTCAACTGATCATAGAAAACTTCCCAGGAAGACATAAGTGTAGGCTAAGAAAGAGAAGATAATGAAGCAGGAGTGGGGGTTATGTGCATTTGGGCCTCTCCCTCATGTAACTTACTTATGCTTCCTCTAGCCTCATACCGTTGATATTTCCACATACGAAAATAGTGTGCTTCTGACCAAGCCCAACTTTATAGACTGGTGAGTCAAAAAATATCTAGTTTGTGATGGGCAACTCAGGTTGCTTGCTAACTCAGTGGCTTTTGGTTAAAAACTCAGTCTCTACTAAGGCCCAATAGCAAGATAAAGCTGTTTCTCAAAAAGAGAATAGTTATCTTCAAAGGATAAAAGAGCTTTTCTTTAAAATCCTAAAGATCTTTTCTGTGATTCACTTTTTAAGGGCCTTATAAAGTCCCCAACCAGCATCTGTATCTGTGATGACATTTAAGGCATCATTGGATCATATGTCCCAAATGTAGAATCAATTTGCATGGCAGCTTGAAAGTGTTGCAGAGCCTTCTTTTGTTCTGGACCCTACTCAAAAGTAGCATCCTTTTAGGTCTCTCAGTAATGAGCTGGCATAGCACACTCAAATTGCAAATATGTTGCCTCCAAAATTCAAAAAGTTTCACTAGGAATTGTGTCTTTTTTTTTGGTTGAGCCAGATGCAAGAATTTATCCTTCACCTTAGGAAAAGTATCTTGACATGCAGCACACCACTGATCCCCTAGAAATTTCACTGAGATTAAAAGCTTCTGTATTTTTTGTCATATTTATTTCCTACATTCTGAAACACAAATGGCTTACCTGTAAGTCTAGAGTAGTAGCTACTTCTTGCTCATCAGGTCAAATTTGCATAATATCATCAATGTAATGGATCAGCATGATGTCTTGTGGAAGGAAAAGGCAATCAAGGACCCTTGAAAATAAATTACGATATAGGACTAGAAAGTTGATATACCCTTGAGATAGGGTAGTGAAAATGTACTCTGTCTTTGCCAGCTGAAAGAAAAATACTTCTGGTGGTCTTTACCAACAAGTATTGTGAGGAAAAAAAGTATTTACCAGACTCATAGCTGCATACCAAGTACCAGGAAAAGTGTTAATTTGCTCAAGCAATGAACTTACATCTGGAACAGCAGTTACAATAAATATAGGATGGGAATGGGAACCCAGTGGACCCTCTGGAAGACACACTTGAGCTACAGCTTCAGTGCTTACCTTGCTGCTATTCTCACTCGTGGACTATACGCACATTTTGAGTCTCCAGTAATTAGTTTTAATTAAGATCTACTGTCCAATAATGCACCCAAAAGTTTGATTATTTTCCTTTCCCCATTGCATAGTTACCTTGGTAAATGTCTGATGGTAGTAATGTGAGATTCTGTGTATTGAATTAATATGGAATCTTAAAGGAGATTTTTCACCAGATTATGTTTCTTAGTAACCTGTAGTAGGCATATAAAAGATTTAAAGATTTCTTGTTAGTGTCTTTTGTTTGTTTGTTTGTTTCGGGGAAAAAATGGGACTCTCAATTTTAATGTTATTGACCTTAATCTAGCCCAAATTACCCCCAAAGGGCAAATATCCCTACTGGCCAATATTATATCTTTTTGATGTCCTCTCAATTGGCTGTTTGGACTTGGAGGAAAGAGATTCTTCTGTGTTTAGTGTCAAAGGCAGAATTGCTTTGTTCAGCCCAGGTAAAGCAAAAGCTATGACTAACTTTTGTACTAATTTTCTCTCCTACAAGATGGTACACAATGCAATTCTCTAAATTCATTTTATTAAAGAAATTGATTCTCATAAATATAAATTTACTTTTGTGTTTAAGATAGAAATACATAAGAAGATTTACATCCAAAACAGAGAAATAAAAGAGTCAAAGATAGGTCATTGATACCCAATATCGAAGGAAGAGCATGACTTTAAAAATATGTGCAAAAATATTTCTTCAAATTTCTGAAGTAATCACTTGGTCTAATACAGGACCAAAAATATAATAAAATTTTTTCTATTTTTTTCATAGCTTGAATTTAATTTTTCTTTTGATATGATGAAAAATACTAAAGCATGTCTTACTATTTCTATTACTATAAGGATTATTCTCTAGGCAAATGAAGCCAGAAAATTTTAGAAAGAAACCCATTTTGTACGCGTTACTGCTAAAGATACTTTAAATCAGTAGAATTCAGAGTCAATTTTTTCTTCAAGGAACATTTCACAATGTCAGGAGACCTTTTAAGTTGTCAAATTGGAATGAGAGAGTGTGAAAGAATCCCCAACTAACAATGAATTACCCACACCAAATGTCAATAATGCTGACATAAGTTCGTTAAATGAATGAAATTAAGGTAATTACCATATATTTGGAAAACTGAGAATTATTATCATACTAATAATAGAATGTTATGTTAAACACTGTCCAAAAACAATAAAGTGATACATAGTTGCATGTATTATATGTCTTCCAAATAGAGTCTTATGTTAGTCTTAATAATTCTAAACTATCCTAATTTTCCTGTGTTTTTATCTCTTTGATCTATTAAGCAACTTGTAGGTCCTTGACTCCTAAATAAACAATGACATGACAAGTAAAACATCTCTACACTCTTCTTTTCCTTATGTTTTTTCTTTACTTTTACTTCAGTTACTTTATCAATGGAGGCTATTTTTTTCCCTTTTAAATATTGTAGGCATGCATTCAAGAATAACTTATTAGACATCATTTGTGATTCAGAAATTATCTACTTCTAAATATTAATTATGAAAGAAATAAGAAGAGGCTATCATTAAAAGGTTGGTAACTTGGCAAGAATCAGAGGAAATGAGCTATGAACTAGGTGCTGAAGCTTAATGCATAAAATGGAAATGCAAAGGAGAGCAGATATCAAGTGAGAAAGTATAAGCAAAGGAGGAGAGCCGTGGAAGAGTGAGATACATATGAGAAACAAGAATAAATGAGCTTGAATGAATAGATTTTTTTTTTTTTTTGGTCAAAACATATGGAAAGAAAAGTGCACATAAGCTGATAATGGCCACTTGAAAAGAGTCTTGAGTGCCAAGCTAAGGAACCTGGGTTTTTTGCTTTTTGTTTTAAACAAATGAAGATGTCTCATAGGCAAAGAAATTTTTTAGAGTGACTAATCTGGTGGGCTATGTAGAATGGATTTTATATTGGGGAAAAAGTTGGAAACAAATTAGAAATTGGAGAATAAATTTTAAGAGGACCACCAACTCTGGAGATAAATACAAAAAGTCAAGACATTGAATTTTAACTCCCTGGAGAAAATATAGATCAGCCAAGACAAAGCTCTAATGACTATATATTGATGTATACTATACTTAGGAAGTTGATAGAAAAAAAGAATAATGAAGAATTGATCCAAGTAATTAAAAAAAAGAAACAAATAGAGTATAAAATTAGTTAATGATGTCTTAATTATTATAATGCTATGCTGGTTATGATTCACAATATTTTATTTAGAATTTTTGTTTCCATGTTATTAAAAAATAATTTAGGATTTTCCATTGCATATAAACTATATGTTAATAATACTAAGGTAAGATAAACTGGGAAATTTTATACCTTTTACTGTGTACTGAACAGTTTTAGAGGAAAACAAATCATTTTGCTCTTTGAAGTGTGTTTTTTGCTCTTAGAAAGCATCTGCTAGGAATTGAAACAAATAGAAGCCACAAACCAATTATGTCATCATGAAGCTGACCATTTAGTGGCAGGAGGACATATAAAAATAACAAATAGTTCTTTTAATCCTGAGTTCTAGTTACAGCTCTGCTAGAAATAATTTGTGACCTTTGAAAAGTAACTCAATCTCTCAAATCCTTAGTTTCTTGTAAATATGGTGATACAGTCTTTACTTTTTTGCATGGGATAGCTAGGAGGATCAAAAGAAACAATTATAGAAATCAATTTTAAATATGTCAAGATATTATATAAATGTGAATACAATATTATTAAATGAATAGGTTTTTATTTGACTAAACAATTTCTGATTCAGATCTAGTCTTGCATTGGAGATATCTAACAATTCAGAAGGCAAACAGGCCAAAAACCTTAGACATTTAAGAAAATGCAGTTTTATTTAGTTACTGGGAGGCAAAGATTCAGACAAAGGTTCCTATAGTAATATACTAAGCCCATTAATGTAGAAGCATATATTACCTTTTTTTTATTAATAAGCCTGAAATTCTTCTATGTGTATGTGTGCTACAGTGGATGTACTACTTATTAGCTCTCCCTCGTATTTTGTGTAATTTAAGAAAGCAAAGACAATGACATTGAGACACTGATATTCCAGGTCTTATCTTTGCATGAAAAGAAACAGAGGTAGGTTGGGAGAGTATAGAGAAAATATTGAAAAGTGCTTGTGTGCTTACTACTGAAAAGAACAAGTTCTACTTCCAAAACCATCTGCCATGTAATCAGATTCTCTGGTCATCACAGACAAACTCAGTCGAATCAAAGTACAGATGGTCCTTTATTACAAAACAACACAGGAGGCTTAGAATAGATGATACATTTGGTCATTTTTGCACATAAAGTCTCTGATTAAGTATGAAAAATGTGAACATTTGTTTATCTTGGAAAAACTGCTATTACTTGTCAGGCATGACCAATTAGTTATTTCTAAACTGTTATCCACATAATTAAGAAAAACAGCCATCTGTAAAGTCAGAAGTTTGTGTCTCTTTTCTGATCCACATGTAAATGTAATTTCTATAATCTGATTTATTTAAAAAAGAAGTATCAGAAAGAATACAAGAAAGATGATAGGAATTGATTTTTTAAAAATAATTTTTGTTTTCTGTTTATTCCTCTACTTATGTGATAGCATATAACAAATGTGGCTGAAATAGGAAAAAACAAAAGAATATTAAAAAATCTTCCTGGAATATTTATTTTTCAAACATAAACCATGATTGTATAAAGAAATATGAAAATGTCACATAAGAAATTTTATATTATTTATTACCTTTTAGCATTTTAAATACTGTATTAGTTGTTAGGGTTCTTCAGAGAAAAAGAACCAAAAGGAGATTATATAATATATATACACAGACACACACAACATATTCACATATATATAAGTTATACATGCTATAAGAAATTAGCTTATGTGATTATGTCAGGTTTTAGTCTGAAAATGTAGGTTCTTGGCATGCCCATGGTGAAAGAATGACTAGATATGCCAAAGTTAGGCAAGCATGAAAATGAGGTTTATTGAGGAAAAATACGATTATAGGGCAAGAGCAATATATAGGTTTACAGAGCATGGCACATATGCCACAGACAACAACCAGACCCATTGTTGCAGCAAAGGGAGAGCAAAAGGAAGAGCAAAGAGAGAGACTGGCTATGGTCTGCTTCTTATTTTATAGTGCCTGGATAGGGACCTCTCTTGTGCTTCAGAGGTCACCATGGAACCACTTTGATTGGACAGTTGGGAGTCACATGACCTGAGCTTTAACTACACATGTGGTTTCTAGGTCACTTTCTGGATTTTATGGTACCCAGGTGGCTTGGCCCATGGGCTAGAGAGTCCTCTGCAATCTTTTGCAGCTGGAGTGCCAAGTTCTGATTGGCAGATTCATAGGGTATTCCCTCCTCCCCTGGGCATGGAGAATTAGGGTGGGGCAGGACCAAGATGGGGGCAACAGCACCCACTTTCACCCCTAGGAGACCCGGAATCCCTCACTATCTACCTAACAATTATATAGGATGACGAGTTCAAAGATCCATACTCAGAAAGCTGGAAACCCAAGAAAGCTGATGAGTAGTTCCAGTCTGAGTCTAATGACCTGAGAACCAGGAGAGCTGATGGGACAATTTCTAGTCTGAAAGCTGACAGGCTTAAACCAAAGAAGGGACAATATTTCAGTCTGAGCTAGAAGGCTGGAAAAGGCAAATGCAAAAGATAACTCAAGCAGTCAAGGAGAAAAGGAATCCCTCTTGCTCAGCCTTTTTGTTCTCTGCAGGTCTTTAATTGTTTGGATTAGGCCCCGCCCATATTGGGAAGGGCAAAGGGCTTTTTACTCAGTCTACTAATACAAATGTTAATTTCATCAAGAAACACCTTCACATGTACACTCAGAATGTTTGGACAAATGTCTGGACACCATGTGGTCCAGTCAAGTTGATACATAAAATTAATCATCGCACATGCCTAACAGTAGAAAAATGAAATATTACCAAGTTTTAAAAATAACCTAACTAGAATGTCATTTTAACATACATTTTATGTATTAGTAGATACATGTATGCGCTTTATCTTATAAATATTACTTTATGATGTGTTAAGGATAACTTTCATATTTAGCTACTAAGCAAATATTTATAAACTTGTTTATATTTCATTTTTTCAAGCATCATTATTTATCTCAAGCATTGTTTCTACATTTAGAACTCAGCATCAAATTGTGAGCAAATAAATTAGTCTTATAAATGCAATTTTTATGTTTTTTTCCCCAGTCATAATTTCTTAAATTCCCAGAGTAGTGGAGGATGTCACAAAACAAAAATTCATGCATCACTTATCACTGCCAGATGTTCTCTAACCTACTATTCTTGCTATTTAATCAAAAATGCAGCTGTCCTTTCTTTGTTTCATTTAGGCTTTTTTTCCAAATGTTAAACATTTAAAAAGGCTATAAACTCTAAATTAATTAAAATTTTTAATGCAAAAAGCAAAAGTACTTCAATTATATCTCATAACCAGTTGATCTTGAACTGCATATTATTTTGATTTGAAATGCCCATTAGAAATGAAATTCCATAGGAAAGTGTCAGCATAATAAATTCCCTATTTAATGATTTTCAATTATTTTTATTCAGTCTTGAAATAAGAAAATTCAAGATCCTGATAACATGCCATTTAGAGTATATATGTGAGTAGCAAGTATTTCTGCTATGTATGAATAGTCAGTTGCGAATATTGTGCATTTTCAACTTATGTAACCAAAATTTTAGTAAAGTATCTTCTATATCTAATTTCATATTTTAATTTACTAACTAAATAGAAGCACTTTTAAAAATTAAAGCCATCTTTTACTCTTTTAAAGTAGAATTCTTAATACTGTAAATAATAATATGACAGGGAAGACTAAATTCCCATATTAATGATAAAGACAGGTACTGTGGAAACAGACTGTTAGACATTTTCCACAAACTGTACTGCAGTTTCTGCGAGACTTGTCAAATGATTTTTCACAGTACAATTTAAGTCCATGAGACAGCAGTCCATGTGCTTCCTGGCTAAGTCAAATCCTGGGATAATCAAGAAAAAGTATTTGTGAACTGCAATCAAATCATATGTAAAAGTTGTGAAATGGGTACTTCTCAACAACAACAACAAAATCACTATGTAAAAGAAAAGTTCACTGAGATAGAAGAAATACTGATTTTAATAAAACATGAACAAATTGAGAAATTATTATATTTTCAGTTATTAAAAATTATAACTTCTAAAAAGTCTATTTCCTTGACGCCTTAAAGATCAGCTTTTCTAAAGCATTTTGGTCTCAGAACTCTTTTCTCTCTTAAAAACTTCTTAAGGTACCAAGGAACTTATGTTGTGCTTTTCTTTTTTTGTGTGCTAGAATTATATTTTTATAGCTTTATTGAGTTACATTTTTAAAATTAAAATTATATATATATTACAGTATACATGATGTTTTGATATATGTGTACATTGTAAAATGAATATTACCATCAAGCTAATTAACATATCATCACCTTACATAGGTATCATTTCTTTTGTGTGAGAACATTTAAAATTTATTCTCTTAACAATTTCAATTATATAATATTTATTATTAACTTTAGTTGCTATGCTATACAATAGATCTTCAGAGTATATTCCTCTTGTCTAATTAAAATTTTGTACCCTTTCACCATCTTTCTATTCACCTTTCCCCTGCTGAGGCCGCTGACAACCACTATTCTACTTCCTGCATCTATGACTGGTTTAGATTTTTTTTTTTTTTTTTTTAGATTACGCATGTAAGATCATGCAGTATTTTTCTTTGTGCCTGGCTTATTTTGCTTAGCATGATGTTCCCCGGGTTCATCAATGTTGTTGCTAATAACAGGATTTCCTTCTATTTTAAGGCTGAATAGTATCCCATTGTGTGTGTGTGTGTGTGTGTGTGTGTGTGTGCGCACACACACGTGTATGTTTATACCATTTTCCTTATGATTCATCTTTCAGTGGAGACACATGTTTTTTTCCATGCCTTGGCTACTGTGAATAATGCTGCAATGAACATGGAGGTGGAGTGCAAATATCTCTTCAACATAGTGATTTCATTTTTTTTTTTTTTTTGGAGACATACTCAGGAGTAGGGTTGCTGGATCAAATGGTAGTCCTATTTTTAAGTTTTTGAGGAACTTTTATACTGTTTTCCATAATAGTTGTACTAATTTACATTCCCACCAACAGTGTAGGAAAGCTGCTTTTTCTTCACATCCTTGCCAAGTCTTATTATCTTTTGCCATTTTGATAACAGCCATTCTAACAGGTGGGATGTGATATCTCATTGTGGTTGTACTTTCCGTATCCCTGACTTTCCTGACGCCTTGAGTAGTATGGACATTTTAACAATATTAATTTTTCCATTCTAAAGACTATCTTCACATTTATTTGTGTCTTTGTCAAGTTATTTCATCAGAGTTTTATAGTTTTCAAAGTATGAATTTTTCACCTCTTTGGTTAAATTTATTTCTAATTCATTTTTTTATTACCTATTGGCCTTTTGTGTTTTTTCTTTTGAGCAATGTCTATTCAGGTCATTTTTCCATTTTAAAATCAGATTATTTATTTTTTTGTTACTGAGTTGTCTGAGTTCCTTACATATTTTAGATATTAATCCCTTATCAAATATGTGATGTTTTCTACCATTCTGTAGGTTGTCTTGTCACTACGTTGATTATTTCCTTTGCTATGCAAGAGTTTTCAGTTTATTAGTTCACAGGAGAACTGGTTGTGTAAAAGAGCCTGGCACTACCTCCTCCCTCTCCTGCTCCATCTCTCACCACGTGACACGCCTGCTCCCCTTTCACTTTCCACCGTAATTGAAAGCTCCCTAAAACCCTCACCAGAAGCAAATGCTGGAACCATGCTTGTATAGTCTGCAGAACTGTGAGCCAAATAAACCTCTTTTCTTTACAAATTACTGAACCTCAGTTATTTCCTTCCTAGCATTGAAAAATCAACTACACATCTTCAAAGATATTAATAGTTTTGATATAATAGGTGCTATCATTGCACTATGCAGCTATTTATTGTGTGCTTTTGAGTTTCTATTTGAAAATGGAATTTTGACTTGATAGTGCTTGAAATTAATAAAGAAAGGTTAGTTAATAATTTCGATAATGACAAGATTTTGACAGGAAATCCTAATCACTTTAGACTCCACTGATGGACCTTTCATATACTTCCAAAAAAATGAAAGCTTCCTGGTACCAGAAAATGAACTGATATCAAACTTTTTACAAATTATAAAATTTTTATGAAGAGTTCTGTGCAGCTTCCAAGATGTGTAGTGTTCAGTTACTAACCTAACAAAATGTCTGAGTTCCTTACATATTTTAGATATTAATCCCTTATCAAATATGTGATGTTTTCTAAAATCGAAATTGCATTTACAGTTTTCTATCTCTATCATTTTTATCAACTGAGGATATTATTTGGGTAACAATAAATAAAAAAGTATGAGTAGGCTAGCAGTGTTCTTTATAACTAAAACACATGGCTAAAAAATATCCTAAACACAATAGCAGCAAATGTCTGAACCCATAAAAGAGCAGCAATATAGATGCCAGTCACTGATATATCCAGCATGTCTGTATTTAAGTATACTGGTATGTGTATCTCTTCAATGTAGTTTTTAATGCTTGCCTGTACACTACTATAATAAGTTCATGGAAGCCATTGAGAGGTCAATTAAAGTTGAATAACTAAGCCCCAGCATTTTTAAGGAATCAGGGTTATAGTTTACAGCGTATTAAAAGCATTTCATTAAACAATTTAGAATAATGGCTTGGAGTTTTGTTGGTACCTATTAGTATTACTGACTGTGAAGCAGCTGCTTGATTTAATTGGCAAACACTTGTTCTTTTCATTTACAAGCAAAATTAGCACCTACACTCTTGCCAACAAATTAGACATTGTACCTATTCTGAAATGAGCACCACTAACTACTGCTTGTATTTAGAGTAGATAACCTATCACATTTGCCTGAGGCCTCTTGTTCTGGTGCTTATATTCACCTTAGAAAAGACAAGGAACTAATGTGTCTTTAATACAGCAAGTTCCTTTGTAAATGTCACACGTTTTTGGTAAACATCTGATGGAGTAACACATCAAATAATCTCTTTGTTGTATTGGCTTATGTTGAATGGAGTTCCACTGTGTGTCAAGAGTATAATATAATTTGGTGGAAGTTTGCTGTGCAATTTAAAATTACATCTATTATTCCACAACATTAGATTGTAATATAAGTTTTCATAAAAGGATATGGTTGAGTTTTTAAGCCAGGAATTTATCATTATATGAATATAGAACTTGTACTAACATACCAAATTGAGACAAAATTGTGACAAATAACTAAATAACAATAGACTTAGCACATATTTAGTAATAACAGAGTTAAATACATTTATCAGAAATGTCCCAATCACATAGACAATTATATACTTGGGAAATATCCTGGCCTTAACATCTTTTTTTTATTGCTTTTGTGTATATTTTATGAAGTTCAATTGAATTGCGTTATAAAAATCTTAAAAGTGAAGCATCTTTCCTGACTTTGGAGAAAGAGAATGTTACCAAAGAGATGCAATATTGTTGGCTTTGAAAATGGAAAAAAAGGGGTCATGAGATAAAGAGTACAGAAAGCCTCCAGAGGCCGGAAAATGCAAAGAAACTGATTCTCCCCTATAGGCTTCAGAAAAACACAGCCCTGCTGACACCTTAATTTTAGCCCCATGAGGCCATGCCAGAATTTTGACATGCAAGCTCTAAGATAACAAAGTTGTGTCATTTTAAGTTTCTAAATTTGCAGTAATTTGTTAAAGCAGCATTAGAGAACTAGTATACTCCCTCATTTAATAAACTGCTTCCGATCATCTGAAGTTGAAGTGGACCGGAAAGTAAAACAAAGTCCAAGAAAGATCGTATTTGATTGCTATTGTTAGTGTGACTTAGCACCAGAGAACTAACTGGATTCACTTCATGGACTCTTATCTATTGTTTTGAGGTCAGGTCTAAGATTAAAATAATATCAGGAATGATTTGGCTTACAAATAAGAGCATTCACTATTGTGGATATTAAAGGCATTTAAGGGTTTTACATAATTAGAGGTCAGAAGGTAGGAGATGTCATATTTGGCACAGAGAGTGCCACAACAATGTTATTAAGAACCTAACTCTTCTAATTATTTTACTGTTTCTTTTATTTTATTGTTTGGACTGCCTATCTCAAGGATAAGCAACGTATCTTCAGAGAATAAGCAGGAAAAGTAGGTGAAAAGGCTTGGAAATGGGAGTATTCTTATGCCTCTGCCTCTGTTACCAAGAAACTAAATATAACCTAGAAACCACATGTTGTCCCATGAAACTTTGTTTCAAGATTCATTGATAATACCTATGCTATATGACCACTTCATCAGAAAATGAATGGATATTTTAAACTTTTAATTGAGAGTGAGCTAAAGTTCATGCCTCTGTAATTGTTGATTTTACAGTGAATACTAAAGAATGCAAATAGAAAGAAAAAATAATTTTGGTGAAAGAGCAACTCTCATCACTAAATGATGTAAAAGGTATAAAATATAATGTTTCAAAATATGTTATGTATGGATTATATAGACCATGTACTAATGCCACAAACAAGAGTACCTAAATAAGAACAGAAAAAATAAATTATTTTTAATATATGTTCCTATTTTTAAGATACTATAAAAGGCTAATGTGAAATTTGATTATTCTTGAATTTTTACACATTCAAAACATTGTCATTATTATTTTGTGATGAATCCACTACCAGTTAGTTATACCATCAAGGACACACAGAAAATGTCTTTTCTCCAAAGTAGCTTTTATCAAGTTGAGTGTAGCTCCAAGACATACATTAGTTTAGGAGAAAATGATTTATTTAGATTCCAATAATAATCTTGCTGCCCTGGATACCAATCAATAGAGACTTTTTCTAATATTATTCACTTGACTTTGTCATTTATGCTGACATATAGCCAAAGATCATTGTATAAGTTTTGAAAGAGATAGAGTTTTTGCATGTTAAAATAATGCTTGAAGAACTTTCAACGTTAACAAAGTATATTTTAAGGACCTGAGAGAATCGACTAACAATATTTTAAATTAAAGCAAGACATCTATCTTCTTCACCTCATTATTTAAATATTCTCCTTCAAAGAAGCTTCCTCATTAATTCTTTGCCAGTTTGAACTGGTTACTTACTAAATAAAATTAGGTATAGACTTCAAATTTCTTTTATATTTTGGTAGCAATAGTAACAAAAACATGCCTGTTGTATATTTAACAATGGACAATAAGATTGTGTCACCTAAATTGTTTCAGAATTATTTTTTAAGTGAAATAAGTAATACATTGGGGGGAGTGGGAAGAAGGGGACAAATTAAAGATGTTGAGAATTATATTTCTGTCTACTGACATATATCATGTTCTCTTATACTTCCCTACTCCTGTCCACACTGCTAGTCTATTGTCTTTTTTCTGACAAATCTCCTAAAGGAGGTTTTTGTATTTTAATAAATCAACAAGATCAATTTTTAGCATAAAAAACTTAAACATTTTTAAAAATCTCTCAATTTGGTAACTTTATTTTAGATCCAGGTAAGTCAACAAGAGTGAAAAAAATCCACGTGTGTGTGTGTGTGTGTGTGTGTATGCTATTTACTACTGTTATTTATAAAATAATTTACAATTTGGCATATTCCTTCTATGGTCCAAAATATTCCTGTCTCCTCCATATTACTCCAAGCTTACTTATAAAAAAGTCTCTAAAATCATGGCTATTTGGAAGATTCTAATCATTAAACTAATGAATTCATGCATATTACACAACTTGTATTAACATAAAAGAATTGAAAAATTCTTTTACAAAAAGAAATACAGTGGAAGTAAAACAATCCATAAGCAGAAAAACACTGAATTCTCTTTGTGTGAAAGTATAAAATATCGGAAAATTATTTCATCAGGTAACTTTCATAGGTCTTGGAAAATACTAATATCCTAGTTAGAAAAAATATGTATACACCCTGTGACTTTGGGGTAGTGTTACCATAACCTTATATTTTAGGTCAATAACAACTACAAAAGAGAGCATAATGAGATATTCAAGTCTGGATTAACAAGTGGCTGAGCATTTTTAATATAGTCAACTCAACTTCATCCCATCACAGTTGAAAACTTGAAATATTCTGGCATCACAATTAGTATATCAGGAAAGGATATACTCGTTAGTATGATACTAGACCTGCTACAAAAAAGTGCACAAAATAATTGAAAAATCTTTCTGTCTCTCTTTTTCTCTAATTTTTATAATATAGTACTCCTTTTTCAAATATTGAGGGAATCAAAAATATATAAAGAAGAAAGTAATGCTTACCCCTAATTCTATAACCCAGAGACAATTTATATTCCAAAACATATGTTCAAGATTTATTATCCTCTCTCTCTCTCTCCCCTCTCTTCCCTCCCTCCCTTCCTCTCTTTCTCTCTCCCCCATCTCTCTATCTCACTTTCACACACACCTATTTATTTCATCCTTAAATTGCTTAAAATATTTTTTGTGCATATGCAGAAACTCTGGCTTGTTTCTGGATATAATGACACTGACAGATAAATTAGTGAATGGATATCTCAAATAGTTACTCCATTTTCCTGATAAGACTATTTTATTTCCTAGTATATTATCCACTTTCCCACTGTCCCAAATGACTGTTTGACATATCTTCCTTATCTTCAATACTCTAACACATCTTAAACTCTCCTTACAATTACCTTATGCTTTTGCTTAATAATTAATTGAGAAAGTGTAAACAATCATTCAACAATCATCTGATCATCTATCTTTCCACCACAAATCAATAAAGAAACCGGCATCCACATTCAAAATAAATGATTCTCTTTGTCTTTATCAGAGAGATGTTCCCAGCTCAATCACATAATAGCTGAAACAATTCCCAGTGGCTGAAAATAAGAAAGTTTATTTCTCACTTTTTCTGTAAGTCCATCAAAGAACTGCTGGTCCTTCTGCTTCCACATCATCATTGTTCTTACAGAATCCAAGCTCAAAACACCCATCACTTTCCATCACATGTCATTGGCCGGAGCAAGTCACATTGCCACACATAACTTGAAGAGCATAGTGAAGTACAACCCCACCATATGCCAGGAAGAGGAGAAAGCTGGAATAATTGTGAATGTTTCTAATCACTTCTCCAGATATCATCCCAACACATCTCTAGAAACTTTGCTACTGAAATCATCCCTTAGCAACATCACACTCTTTATTGGATTATTTGGTTCACATAAAACATATATTAATAGCTCTTGTCTTGATCAAAAGAATGAAAGAAAAAAGACACAAAAGAGAAAAAAAAAAGCCCCTAACTTTTCTTGAATTACACCATCCTCTATCATTGTATTTCTTCTGCTATTTTGCTGTACCAAACTTCTTGAAAGAGTCATGTAGACTTCTTCTCTCATGCTCTCACCTCCTTTTCTCTCTTCAACCCATTGTAATTAGGTATTTGTTTCTATATTTCCAACAAAATATTACTTATGACAGTAAAAAATAATTTCTTTTGAAAATTCAATGATCTATACATTATCCTCACTTAATTAAACTCTTTCAGTGATGGAAAGTTCCATGCACCTTTACAATGTCTCACCTCACTCATGAGCCATGTTTACTTCCACGTGTCTGCCTTCCAAACCCATGTAGTCCACATACTCACACAATTAGAAGTATTAGGATTTAAGATCCCACAGAAGTAAAGCTAAAAATGGTACATAAATGCCCAGCTTCTCAACTTTTAGGTGAACTATTTTTGAGGCCATTCTGGGTTATTTATAGAGTGCAAATTTAGTTAAACCTTCATTACCTACATCGGTTATGTCATTTGTGCATCTGTTAGTGGCTTTTTCTCATTCCCTGTGTCACTCTTTCTATTACCTCACTCTGCCTCCAGGGTATTCACTATAAAATAATTACTCCCCAAACCTTAGTGTAGGCACAGAGAAATGCAAATTAAAACAATTGGTATAGAGAGTGACTACAGAAAAGAGACACTTAGCATGGCACAAGAAACTTGTTATCTTTCATTGGTTACATGGAAACAGGGCTGATTGTCATTGAAATGGTGAGAATTACTAGCATATTGTAGCATTACCTGTAGCAGGGAGGAATGAACCATCGGAGGAAAGGAAATAATTGGCTTATTCAGAAGATCTAGTACTTACATAAATGTTATTTGAGCAAAGGTGAAGATTGTGTAGATCTGCCCAAGCTTTAAAAGTCTTGAAAACAGAGAATGACAAGCTCAAGTTAGCCAACTATAACCTACAGCATGCTTTGAAAGCTAAAGTGTTTGTATAGCAACATGTAAAGATGACTTCATCTCCTACAACTATGGAGTGTGTGGTGCCAGAAAACTATATGAACAATTATCATGAGAGTGGCAGCATTACAAATGAAACTGAATTTTTAATCTTAAGCTCCAACCTATGATAAAGAAAGAGTTCTAAGAGTTAGACACAAATTTATTACAAAATATATATGCATATCACATCATCAAGTTGTACATATTAAATATGTACAATTTTAATTGTCAACTATACCTCAATAAAGTTGAAAAAAACAGAATGAGATTATTTGGGTGGTTGTGTGTTATCACTGGTGCCTATATTTCAATCCTTAGACTAGCACCAGGTGAAGCTACAATTGGGCAGGGAACATTTGGAATATGAAAGCCATGTTTGATAATGGTTGATAATTGATGATGGTAGTGGTGGTTATGCAGAAAGCCCTCTCTATGCAATAATGTCTTTACAATGCCATTTCATGGATGGAAACATAAAGCAAAGAACCATTAAATCTTTTGCCCCAAATCAAACAAATTAGAATTTTTGGATCAAGATTTCAACCTGGGTATGCTAGCTCCATTGTACCATATCAGAAAAAGTACTTTTGTCATATAAATGAGCTTAGACTTAGCCTTAAGAACTGTTGAAGTCATTTTGGAATATTTGCAGCAGCCTTGATTTAGGAGTTTGGAATTTATTTTAGTATTCAGAAAGAGAAAGATATTGTCCTGTTTTAGAATATTTATATGAATATTTACGTGAGGATGGAGAGAAATAGACATATTGCAGGGAGGCTTATGAGGTAGAAATTATAGTTCGTAAAGATTGATTGGACATGGAATAAGATGTAAGCAGGTATAATATTCACAGTATTCGAAAACCAACACAGCATAAGTACCAATCAATCAGAGTAAATGTCAGGTTAATCACAATAGACAATAGCAGTTTTATGGTACCAGTCTGTCCTGGCTCATTATCAGCCTAGGTAATAGAAAGAGATAGAAAGTGTGTAGTTCATGTTTCTGACTTAAGTGAATGGGTGGATGGTATAATAATCTAGTCTTTATTACTAGGGTATGTTTTTGTATTGAATAATAATGTGGGCTTATTTCTTTCACTAAGTATTTTTTTCGTATCTTTTTCATTTGAAAAAATCAAAATAGTAATGTTAACTTTCTTACTGATTTATTATGAAGATCAAATAAAATACAGCATTTTGGTCAATTGCTTAGAAAAAAATGAATCATAAGTATTTATAATTTGAAGACTTATGCAAAAAATGTGTATTTAATGTAATTATGCTCTTAAATTTTTTATTAATATGAACCATATGCATGAGAGATTAAATATACAAGAGAAATTTATTTAGAACAAAGGAGTCTATTTAAAATACACACTCAGATGCAACTTCAATCTAAATATAGTGGAGCATTTTTATAAATTAACATAATGTATTAATATAAACACTGTTATAAATTTATAAAATATATACATCTACACCAAAAAGGGTATATATTCATTTTGTAACTGTTAGTGTGTATACTAATTATATTACAGGTGGTCTTGATCCAGCTACCTATACTCAATAGAGGATCTAAAGTAGCTGTTTGAGAGGAAATGATAGAAAAGCAATGGAAATGCAAGAAAAATTAATATTGCACAACTTTTTTGCGTTTTTTGACATCAAATGTTATTTAGAACACTAATAAAATATAATAAAAGTGTGCATGAGAAAACAGGAGACATTTTAATACATTCTTGATGGAATAATAAATTGATATGACCTATTTCAGTATAATTTATTAATAATAATAAAACTTCAAATGTACATACCCATATTTTCAGATATGTGCTCAAAGGAGCACATCAACAGATGCTCATTACATCGTTATTTTTAATAGTATAAAATATGAAAATCAACTTAAGTATTCATGGGTAGACAACAAATAATGTTTTGTATGCACTGGTACCAATACACAATGAAGTACAAAGAAGGAGTTGAAATGAACAAGTTAAATACAGCTGCTGACCTGCAGAGATGCTCACAATATATCATTAAGTAAGAGAAGGAATTTTTTAGTATTTTAGAATATGAATGATTTCTTTGGTGTAGCTGAGAAATGAATTCTATTCTTAGGAATGTAAGGCTGCTTTATGTCCCACTATACCCTGCTGCCTTCCAGCCATAGTAACAAAAATTAGCATAAATATAACCCTCGTGCCTTAGAGTCCCCTGATACAATGAACCTCTGATTAATTTCACATTGGGGCATGGGTGCCTGGCAATACAGAGCATGCTTAATTTTACCTAAGTCTCTGCGGAATGCTCAAAAGAATAAAATAAACCAATGGGTTTATTTGTTTACCCCAGCAAGTGTATTCATAAGCACTTATAAGGGAATGTTTATACCACAATTTAAGAAAGAACTTTAATTACAGGAAAACAATATCACCAAACATCATACCTATAATGGAATATTATGACACTCATTAAAATAATCAGGTATATAGGAAAATATTAGAGCAGGAAGGGGAAAAGAAGGAATGAAAGAAGGAAGAAAGGAGGTAGGGAGGGAAAAAAGGAGGAATGACTAATTTTATTTTTCCAAGTTTTCAATATATGATTCTCACATACCTTTTCTAATTAACCCCCTACCCACACTTCTTTTAAGGATATCCTAAATCAGTGAACTGAATTACTTGATTGCTTCTGTATATTTGCTCACATTTTCTGTTTCC
The DNA here is from genome assembly GCF_020740605.2 of Lemur catta. Taxonomy (NCBI): domain Eukaryota; kingdom Metazoa; phylum Chordata; class Mammalia; order Primates; family Lemuridae; genus Lemur; species Lemur catta. Next base: position 88,809,832 of record NC_059132.1, on the reverse strand, counting down.
ATGATTTTGTTCATGCTATATCCTATGAAAAAATGTCCTTTCCCAAATCTTTGTATGTCTATATATTATCTAGCTTTGAAAAAACAACTCAATGGGCACCCATTTCACAAAGCCTTTCTTCATCAATTTCCATCCCAGCCAAACCCTCACTGGAATAATTTCTGAATATACACAATCATTCTTTATCTGAACCTTTTACTAACATTTAACCTGTTCTACAGGTGCTAGTGAATATTTTGCTGTTTTACTTGGCCTCTAATAAGTAACATTTCCCAGTTTTCATTATGGATATATTAATGTTCTCTTTCTTGGACTGTATTTTTTGCTTTTTAAAGTTTATTTTTTTCTGAAGTATGTCTCCCTTTTATTTAGAGTTTTTTTTTTTTTTTTTTTTTTGAGACAGAGTCTCACTTTGTTGCCCGGGCTAGAGTGAGTGTCGTGGAGTCAGCCTAGCTCACACAAACCTCAAACTCCTGAGCTTAAGCGATCCTACTGCCTCAGCCTCCCGAGTAGCTGGGACTACAGGCATGCGCCACCATGCCTGGCTAATTTTTTGTATATATATTTTTAGTTGTCCAGATAATTTATTTCTATTTTTAGTAGAGACCGGGGGTCTCGCTCAGGCTGGTCTCGAACTCCTGACCTTGAGCGATCCACCCGCCTCGGCCTCCCAGAGGACTAGGATTACAGGTGTGAGCCACCCCGCCCCGCCTAGAGTTTTAATCATCCAAAAGTTCATCTATTTTCCTTTTAAGTATTTACAGAGCCATATTAAGCACAGTTTGATTGTTGCTTATAAAAAATAACTTTATATTATAGTATCATATATCTATATGTATATATATACACACATTTCTATGTATCAAATTCTATTTTATCGATCTCATAATAAGAAAATGTTTCAACAAGTTTAAGAAATGTTTCAACAAAAAGTTTTAATCTGACCTCATTCCATAAGTGTTATAAATCTATGCAAGTTGCTCACTGAAATTCTGCCTGCATGAATCCTAACAGCTTAACATAGGCACAAATCACAATTATCCTATACATTATGACAGGAAATGGCTTCTAAAGCTACCTCTGAATGCAAAAACATTTTAACTCATTTATATGTGTGTGTATAATATATATACATATTTGTTGTGTGTGTATATGTAATTACAAAATAAAATGAGGTTTCTGATGTTTCTTTTTTATGTATTTTGAAAAATTACTTTTCCTGAGTGCTAGTTTGTACAATCTAGATTGTAGATTGAAAGAATATTTTCTCTGATTTGTTTTTGTTTCATTGTTTCTAACAACATTTGGTTATTATTGTCAATGCTCCCTCCACAAACTTAATAGCTACTCCAGGAGTCCCCATCATCCCAAAAGGCACCCATGCACCTCATGCAAGGCCTATAACGTCTGTTAATTCTTCTAAGCTTATTTCATGCTTTTTTTTTTTTTTTTTTGGTCACTATGCTTTAACTATATTAGTCTTTCTTTCCCTTGAACTTGACAGGCTCCTTTGTATATTAAAGAATTGTACTTAGTTTTTTTTTTTTTAATGCTTTTCTCCAAATTAAACTTATGACACTTCCTTCTTTTATTGTGTGACTCAATGATGACCTTTACACAAAGGGTTTTCCTAGAGTCTCTATCTGATAGTCCTCACCTTCTAAATCATTTTTATTCCATTTTCTAATAAGTACTATTTCTTTTCTTTGTAGGGCTTACCACTGAGATGACACTAGTTGCTCCTTTAACGTGATAATCTCTTTAAGCTTTATCAGAGCGTAAGACACTTTAAAATAGAGCTTTATCTTCGTTTTTCTTGTTGAAATGCCAGTACCCAGAATAGAGTCTGGTACAGAGTAGCTGCCCAGTGAATAAATTAATACCTTACAGGTATATATATATTGGACAAAGTTGTAGCGATTTTGGTATCATTGACGAAGGTGAAGAGCTGTTGTGATGTAGAAATTAGCACAGTGCCACATGTCAAAATAGTTTTAAACGGGTGTAACTATAGAGAAACAGCGTGGGACACACAACACAGGGAACGAAAAAGGTGAATGTGAGATAAGATCGCAAAGCCTGGAGAGTGCGAGACAAGCAATAGAGAATAAAGCTGGGGACAGCGCACCCCTGGCCAGCGAGCGGCGAGGGACGGGGCCCCAGGAGAACGTGCCGCTCCCCACCGACCTCCACACCCGCTCACACGGGACCTGCCTGGAGCCGGTGCAAACTCGAGGCAGGAGGCCTTGGGCTCTGTGGAGAGGCGACAACAGTGAGACACGTCTTGTCTATGTTCTGGGACTGCACTGGGCAGGGGAGGGCCTGGTCTGAGCTTCCATTCCAGGGAGTCAGGACACGGGCACCCGGGCCCCGGCGGGACACGCTGAACAGGGGCTCTAACCTGGAAACCGGGGCGGGCGGTGAGGTGGGCTCCTCCGGGTGGCTCGGACAGAGGAAGGCCTCCCCCCAGGCAGGCGTGAGACTGCAGGACGGCGACACACTAGAGACAACGTGCGTCCTGTTGACTCAGCTCCCCACTCCGGCATCCGCCAGCTCCTGAGGAGTCTCCCCCCGAGCGTGCGGGTGGGCGGCCGCCATGCTTGGTTCCACAGCACGGAAGCTGCGCTGCGCGGGGCAGCACTCGCCCTCCGGCCTCGGCCCGGGACTCTCGCGATAGGCCCCGCCCTCCCGGGGCCCCGCCGGCGGGAGAATCTTGAGAGCTTCCCCAGTCACGTGAGGCCACCACCTGTGGGATTCACAGCTGCTGGGGCGCTGGGCAGTCTCGGGCATCACCCCTCCCCCTAGCGCAGCAACTTTCGCGCCAAAAGTGGTAGGCCCTACCCCTGGAGGTAGGAAGGGGACAGAAAAGCCACTTTCCATGTGTGACTGGTGTGAATCTGCAGGGCCTTGGCACAGATCAATACTTGACAGCCTGGTGATTCGACCTGTCAGACCAGTTTAGGTCATCTAGTAGGATCGTAACTCTGGGGCCTGATCCCCATGGCCATGTCTGGGTGGCTGCCAACGGTGGGATTCATGGGCAGGGAAGGAAAACCCTGGCCAGAGGCCACAGCAGGTGCACCAGGTAACCCTGCCCATCAAGAGCAGCCTCCCAAGCATGGTGGAAGAACCCTGACTGATCAACACTAAGATGCTCACATGATAGTAATACTCACTGGGTGCTAGTCAGGTAGAGGAGTGCGGGGGTCCGGGGTAGAGGGAGTGGAGGGGTAAACCCACAGCTAATGGAGACAGGGTGCACTGTATGGGGGAAGGACACGTTTGTGGCCCTGGCTTGAGTGTGGCAAATGCATTTCATGTAACCAAAATGTTTGTGCCCATAATATCTTGAATTAAAAAAAAAATTAAAAAAATAGTTTGAAACATTTAAAATCACAATGACTGCCATTTCTTCCTTTAAATCTTGCCTTGCCCTATTCTAAAGATAGCAAAATTAGGTTCAGATTGTTATACACAGAAAATCTTAGACTTGAGGAGAGCAATATATTGTTTCAGTAAAGAATAGTGCATTTGTTGCTTATTGAGAACTGGCTACTGAAGATTGCTCAGTTTTGGCATAAATGATTGAATGAAGGGCAACATTTGGATCTTCCCACAAATAAAGAGAAATACAGTTACTGCTCTGTAATGATGGAGCAGCTGCTGGAGAAGACAAATTCTAGTTATTGCAGCTTTTCCAACTTGACTAGGAACTCTGAAAGAAAAAGAGAGGGAAAGTGAGAGAGCAGGAGAGTACAAATTACTTGTAATAATTTCTAAGTCTGGAATACATAATTCCAAATGGGAATGTGGGGAGTGAAAAGGAAGACACAGACATTATATAGACAGATATTTACCTCTTATTTTTTTTCTCTATTGAAGGTATAAAAACACAAAAGAGAAATTTAACTCAAAAATCATATCTCTTTCATCATAGCACAAAGAGCAGAGGAGGGAAAAATACACCCTACAAAAATTATGTGCTGTGCTCCTGCCAGCTGTCTTGAGTGGCTTGCCCTGTTTTGGGTACTTAAAAGAGAATTTCACGTGCTTATTCATATGGGACGTTGATGTTGGAACACAGTACCTGTTCTGTTCACAAGTTTACTTCATTAATCTCCTCAGGGAAGCTAAATTACTAAAGAATATTATTTTGATCTTAGTTATATGATTTTGTTTTACAAAAATAGGAAAGCATGAGAAATTTAATGAATAAACATACAGTATTCATGCATCTGTGTTTTCAATCAACCAAAGATTAAAAATATTTTAAAAAATTGTGTCTCTACTTAAGATGTACAGATTTTTTTTTGTCATTATTCACTAAGCAATGCAGAACAATTATTTACATTTGATTAGGTGTTATAAATAACCTAGATATGATTTAATATATACAGGAGAATGTGCATAGGTTAAATGCAATTACTACACCATTTTATAAAAGGAACCTGAGCATCCTTTAATTTTGGTATCTGAAAGAGGTCCTAGAACCAATCCCTTATAGACACCAAGGGATAATTCTATTTTACTTATAATAAAAGATTCTATGTGAAAACCACTTCTGAGCATATGTAGCTTGTAGGATGGGTACCAATAGCTAAAACATTGATTTGATATGTTTATTAAGATAGTTATAATAACTATGGCACAAATAAACCATTTTGTTAATCTGAATAACTGTATGACTGTAAAAATAAATTTGGTATATAGAATATCAATGTAAACAAGTATTATGTTTTAATTGATTAGATACCTTTTTGTAAACATGTTCTTATCCCTTTCACATTGTTATGTATGAAGAGTGTTTGTCCAGGTACTACTCTAATACATCCTCTTCATCAGGTAAACTTCTCTAAGAAGCTGAAAACAAAAAGCTAAAAAAAAGACCAGTTTGCTCTGTTACTACTTAGCAAATATTGATTAGAACTATTAAATCTGTAGATTACCAGTAAATTTTCAAATATCAAATTGTTTAATTCCTATAGTAGTAAGACAAATGCTTACATTTCTTTTGAATTGTGAGGTGTTTCCTGTTTTTTTGTTTTTGTTTTTTCTGCCAGTGACTAAAATTTTTCCCTTGGAAGGAAGCCAGGTGGAGATAACAAGATGGGAATCTATGACTCTGTACCTATAACAAATGATAGATGATAAATAGGTAGACAGATAGATATAGATAACAAGTGTCTTAGTCTGTTTTCTGCTGCTGTAACAGACTAGCACAGTCTGGGTAATTTTTAGACGATAGAAGTTTATTTGGCTCATAGTTCTGGAGGCTGGAAGTCTAAGAGAGTTTGGTGAGGGACTTCATACTGCATCCTCTCATTGTAGAAGGCGGAAGGGTAAGACAGTGCATGTGAGAGTGAGAGAGAAAAGGTGCTGAACATATCCTTTTACCAGGAACCCATCCACTCTCACGTAACTACCCAACACCTGAGATAATGGACAAAGTGCTAGTGAGTATTCATTTATTTCTTCTTACAATTTTTTATAAGTTTTAAGCTATTTCCAAATAAAAGTAAAGGCAGAAAAGTGCATTTGTTGTAATTTATCTACTTCATAAGCATTTTACAAGTTTTGTTCTGAGTTTTGTTTTGGGGGATTTTTAGGATTTCTGTTGGAGGTAAAATATTTTCATGTTTCCCCCAATATTCATTTCTGGATTTATGATATAATTTTTTTCACAAAATAGGGTATGAAAGAATTATCCTAAGGGTATCTAAGGAAATTTCTCTTACTTTGGGTTTGATTATGAAGTTGTTTTTTTTCTCTTTTAATGATACTTTTTTCCATTACTAATTCCATAATCTCCCTTTCAAGTTTGTCATAGTCAAACCCGATTAATTATGCATTTGTATTACTCATACAATTTTGAGCTAATTAGATTGTAAATAGCTTGATCTCTTTCATATTTTAATCTCTATTTTTCCTGTGCATATTTAATTAATGTAGAAGCACTTACTGATAAATTAAAATTACAACATTATACAGATTTTTCAGATGCATAAGATACTGTTTTATGTCTTTTGAAATTATCACAAGTTCAAAGATGATAATGTTAAAACAGGTGCACTTTTTGCACTTATTTCACCTTCTAACACAATGTTAATGCTTTCATGATGAACAATATTTATGCAAATATCAAATGTTTCAAACTGATATGTTTGAAAATATAGTGATGGGCAGCCTCTAGTAATGAGAAATGATCATGAATATGCACAAATGAATCTGCCTGTGTTTTAACTTGTGCCAGTCTTACAGTACCTTAGCATAAGCTGTGATATATTAATAAAATAATCAACAAATTTTGAATTAATGGATGAGAGAGTATGCTTTTAGGCAGTCAGTAAGGATTGCTATCATATTGATTAATTATCCTCACCTCTGTTAGCTTAAGAAAAAAAGGAAAAAGAAAAACAAATAAAAACATACAATTCCTGACCACCACAGTGGTTATTTGGTCAATGTCAAGGGATAGGATAGGATATGTGAGTCTATTATTCCTACAGAATTTTGAAAAACAGAATTTACTGGAATGTAAAACACTTGGCAACCTCTGTTTACATTTTATCTAGTCTGCAAAATAAAAGGTCTGCACAAAGTAAAATCATTGTGTCCTCTTTTCTTCACTCAAAATCCCTTAACCTCCCCATATCTTATTCTTGCAATCTATCATCTACTGCAACTTCAGTCTCAGTTCTGCAACCTTATTTCCTCAACCTAAACTTTATGTCTGTGTGTGTCTCTGTGTGTGTGTGTCTCTGTGTATGTGTGTGTATGTATGTATTTTAGAGACAAGGTTTTGGTCTGTTGCCCACACTGGAGTGTAGTGGCATAATCACAGCTCACTGTAACCTCAACCTCCTGGGCTCAAGTGATTCTCCCACCTCAGCCTCCCGAGTAGCTGGGACTATAGGTATGTGCCACTATGCCCACAAAATTTTTAAACTTTTTTGTAGAGATGGGGTCTCACTGTGTTACTCAGGCTGGTTTTGAACTTCTTGCCTCAAGCAATCCTCCTTCATCATCCTCACAAAGTGCTGGGATTACAGTACCTCAACTTTAGAATACTTTCTACTCCACCCCTCGAACTATACTTCCTAAGCAACATGAACATTTTCTTAGTGTCTCATGCCTTAACTGATGCATACCCACTTCACTGAGCATTACTTTATCTGTAGCCCTGTAGTCACTATCTAGTGGTGACTACTACCCATGCACTGTAACTTTGCTTGCTGTGTACTTGATGTTGTTTTCTCATTGTTATGACTTCTAGAGCTGTAAATATTACTATTCTTGTAGAAACCGTGCTCTTTGAGGTATATGTCCTTATGCTATACCACCCAACATTGTTTTTCGCTATTAGCTACACAATATTAGAATCCAACTCCAGTATTCCTCTCTCCCCCATTATTGCCAGTATTCTGGGTGACCCTAATTTCCGTATATTTGACCATTCCAGTATGCAGCCTCTCTGTTTTTTAATTTATCTCCAAAGAGTTTTCTCCTCTCCTTCCTCAGCTGCACACTTCCACATCATAAGCTAGACTTTGCTCTACCCAATGGCATTCCCACAACTCACCTCTACTTCTAATCATTCTGTTCTGGAACCATCTCTCAGCACACTGGTGAAATACTTCCATCTGACCATGTTTGGCCTCAAGTAAACCTTCACTTTTCTCTCTCCAGTCAGCCTTTATTTCCCTCCATATGCAGCCTAAGGTCCATGGTTCATTATTTTAATAACACTCATGCGAATTCCCTAACTCTTATTCCTTTCTATATTCACATTGCACCCATAAGGAAAATTCTACACTCCATCACCTACTTTCTCCATTTCTAAATTAGATCATCTGTATGACTGAAGAAAAAGCAGTCAATAAATCAAAACATTATTGCTATCTATATTGTCCAGGAACCTCAACAATGGTTATCTTCACCCTCCTTATTGGGAACCTTACATAATTTATCTTTTCAAATACTTTCTTGTATGTAATGAGATCTTTTAACTGCCAATGAAGCAAGCTCAAGGCATATCATTTTTTAAGTAATCTACTGGACACTATGTAACCTTAATAAGTTACCACGTTGCTTCTTTTTTCACAATAAATTTCCTTAAAGTGGTTGACATATACTTTCTCCACTTTCTCACTTTTTTTAAATTCTCAACCCAATTTAAGCTGTCTTTTTCAATCAGTTCATCAAAACAATACTTACTCTAATACACAAGACCCCTGGTGGTTAATTTGTAGGCATATTTTTAGATTTGCTAATTATTCTCTGTATCACTCTCTTTTTGAAACATTTGGATTTTGCCACCCACACCCTATTTATCTTATTCTGTTGTCTTTTGGCTCCAGTTTCTTGTTCACTTTTTCTGTATTATCACCTCTATCTCTCTCAACACTGGATCCCAAGATTCATTGCTATATTTTTCCTCTTCTTAATCTTATCTCTTACATATTAATAGCTTCCATTGTCACCTATATATTGTCTACATGCCAGTGATTATCAAATTTATATTTAAACTTCTTTATTGAGCTTCAGATTTACACCTGCAACTGTCTACTAATACCTACAGGAACTAAAAGTTTTCCTGAAACATGGTAGAATCTTAAATATATGTTAAATAAAAGCCAAAGTTGCCTCAAACTGAACATATTTCAAATTTGGAATGGCTTCCTCATACCCTTCCAACCTCAGAAAATTAACTATGTCCCCCCCAGTGTTTCCTATCTCAGTGATTGGCACCATTATCCATCTTTATGAATGTGATAGATACCAAGAAGTCACGCTCACTTACCTTCACATATCATATCATATTTATCACTAAATCTTGATTGCTTACCCCCCAACTGCCACTAAAAGCAACTTTATTTCGTTTCCCGTCACCACACTAGTTCAAGTGTACATCACACACTCTCTCTCCATCATTTTCTATGGGCTTATTTATAACTTTATTTGCAACCCCTGTATAACCATGGTTCCAAACAAAATAATATTTTATAAACTCTTTCAAAAGTTTTATATTCCTTTTTCACAAACTATTTCTTCTCCTTAGAAGAGTTTTCTCTGCTATCATTTTGTCTGCTACACTCTCAGTTATTTTCCTACTTAACTAATTTTCATTCTTTAGATACTAGCTCAATATTACTTAAGAGCTCTCCCCTACCTAGCAAGACTAAAATGAATTCTTAGGCTCCATGAGCTTATAGCTTTATAAACTTTTATTCATATAACTTGCATAATGTATTTTTATGTACCCACTAAACCATGATTATTTTTACAAAAGTGCGGTCTGTATCTTTTTTTTTTTTTCTGACTATTTTACCATCGGTGACTAGCACAATTTCTGGCGCCTAGAAGAAAATTAGCTACTGTTTGTAGAGTCAATGAATGAATGAATGAGGAGATATAAATATTCTGCTATGGGAAGACATAAATACTCTATTACATGTAGCTTATATTACCCAATAAAATGGAACACACAACTCAGCTAGATATAACACTAATAGAATTCTAACTTTGAATACTAGCAAAATGCACTATGTGATTATTATATAAGGGACACATGGGACATACTTATATAAAATGTGTAGGGGAGGTAATAGGCAGAGTTTTTCATTATATTTTGCAAAACAATTAGATATGTTCTTTAACGGAAGCTTGCAGATATTGAAAATAAAAAAATAATTCAACTCAGTGAAAGTATTTCTACAGAGAAGGAAGATGATTTTTGTTGTTGTTCTTACAAAACAATATAGTAACAATAATTAGAACACAAGTTCAGAATGCTAAAAATGTCAGTCATTGGAGTAGAACAAATTAAACCTCCTAGGATTAGAAAACAGATTTGTTTCAGGATCTGGGATATAGTTGAGCCTGTAAGGGATGTTAAAATGCGAGGTATGTGGATTGGAAAACATTGAAGAATAAGTAGCCAGGTAAATAATTAAAGATTCTTTCTATGTCTTACGTGAGGTTTATGAAAGTATTAACTGTAAATAATTTATAGTTATATCCTTTGATGCATGCCTGAAATGCAAATGTTGGGTTATTTATTTAAAATAACCCATATGGTTTAGGTACCAGATGTTCAGATGACAGAGTAGATAATTCTGTTCTAAAATTTAGAAACTCATATCAATTTCTTCCCAGCATGAAGGATAGCCTCAAGAAGGCAGGCCAGAGAGGTGGCTATGACTAACATTAATTAAAATATATATATATAAAAGCTTAGGAGGGTGCCTGACATATAGCAGCTGGTTTATAATGGTAAAATGATGATGATGATGATGATGATAATTATTAATACACTCCCAAACATAAAGTTATATTATTTTCCCTGTAGAAAATATACATTCATTTATTTCTTACATCCTCACTAAATATACAGGATTTGGTTTCAATTGTATGCATCTGGACACATTTGTATGTCATTTGAACAGATTTATTTTGAAATTCATTAGAAAAAGTTCATGGAATAATTATATAATATTCTAACACTGATTATATGTGTCATAAAAGGTTATTTGTGTCATAAAAGGTTAATACTGATTACTCAAAAAATAAATAAGACTACGAGTGGATATTGAGTCAAGAACTTTGATAGTCATTTACACGTGCCCAAACTCAAACATAAAACTTAACTAGTATGTTGATGTTGTTAAAAATTTATTTTCTACAGAATTCTTAAGTATTCTCATCATTCAGATATAAAGTAAGGGAACAGATGTATAGGAAAAGGGGTGGTCTTCAATCATTCTGCAGAGAGTACCATATTCCCTTAAAAGAAAACAAAATCATGTTAAACCTAGTAATCATGTTTAAAATGTAAAATGTTTTGTTCTACTTTTCTAAGTAACTTTATAGCCTACTTTCATTACAAATGCACCCCATGACTTATTAACTTTCTGGAAATGTGTTCTTTCATTCAAAGTCACACCCATGTACTTGCTCTTCAGAGTACAGATGGGAAATCTTATTCAACTTGGTGATGCCCTTTGGTGCTAGTCCCTATGTAGAATTTGAAATGACTGTTCAAGAAACCGAGTCTAGCTAGAGGAATGGAAATGAATAAATACCTAAATCATAATGTAAAGAATCAAAGGCTTTCGCCAGGATTGTGGTCACCTGCAGGAAGAGATAAATTATATTTAAATATTGCCAACAATATTTCACAAATACCTGTCTCTAACAATGGCTACAAATGAGCTCAGATGGCTTTATGTGCATATGTAAATGAACAAAACCTCTCCTGCTTCAATGGGGAAAAGGAACAAAGGCACTCAATTAGAACGTTCGGATTGCTAGCACCAGCAGCTTAAAGGTGTCCAGTTTGGCCTTATCTTAAAAGGCAGTCAGGTTCCAGCGGTGCAGCATTTCAAGACAAATTGTTTCACCTACATGTCTGTGAAACAGCACCTTTCTAATCTGTACAAATATGTAGGTGAAGGGCTTGATAACTAACAATTCAATTATCTAGCATGCTAGGAACCCTTTAGATATAACTTTTATATTGCTCAATTTCTATTATAAGCTCATTGTGAGAGGTGAGATATATATTCAGAAGGCATACGGAAAAATGACAACTGATTAAAGTTCTATGCTGTGCACTGAGCCCACTTTCATTCCACATAAATGGATAATTCTTAGCATATCCTTATTTTAAAAAGTAAACACTTTTTAATATTTCAGGAGACTGAAATTATTTAATATGTTTCCCTTAGAATGACATAGACAAATTGATGTAGATATGCACCGTGAATAATTGTGTTCTCATTTTGTGAACATAACAGATCTGTAAAACTGTGTGTGCAATCAGTAAATTATAAAACAGTGAATAAAATTAAATGATTCATATTCACAATATTATTAGAAAAATATTTGCTATTCAAGAGAATATTTTTTTCTATAATCCAGATCTGGATTCTGGAATTTATCTTGCCCAGAGAATCACTTAGTTTCTCTTAGACTTAAGAGGATATGTATACCATGGAGTATTACTCAGCTATAAGAAATAACAGTGATACGACATCTCTTTGGTTCTCCTGGAGAGAGCTGGAACCCATTATATTAAGTGAAGTATCCAAAGAATGGAAAAACAAGCATCACATGTACTCACCAGAAAATTGGTTTCCCTGATCATCACCTAAATGCACATCAGGGAAGGATACCAATTGGATATCAGACTGAGATGGGGGAGGAGAGAGGGGATGGGTGTATGCCTACATGATGAGTGCGTTGCGCACCGTCTGGGGAATGGTCATGCTTGAAGGTGCTGACTGGGGCGGGGGGGGGGGTGGCGGGGATGAAGGTATGACTACATGGTGAGTGCCAGGCGCACTGCCTGGAGAATGGACACGCTTGAGGCTCTGACTCAGGGGGATGGGTGGGACATGGACAATGTATATAACATGAGCTTTTGTACCCCCATGATGAGCTGAAATAAAAAAAAAAAAAAGAGTCACATTGAGGCTGGGCATGGTGGCTCACGCCTGTAATCCTAGCACTCTGGGAGGCCGAGGCGGGAGGATCACTCTAGGTCAAGAGTTCGAGATCAGCCTGAGCAAGAGTGAAGACCCCATCACTACTAAAAATAGAAATAAATTAGCTGGACAACTACAAATATATAGAAAAATTAGCTGGGCATGGTGGTACATTCCTGTAGTCCCAGCTACTCGAGAGGCTGAGGCAGTAGGATTGCTTGAGCCCAGGAGTCTGAGGTTGCTGTGAGCTAGGCTGACGCCATGGCACTCAAGCACGGGCAACAGAGCGAGACTCTGTCTCAAAAAAAAAAAAAAAAAAAAAAGAGTCACATTGAAAGCTTGTCAAAGACAATTTTCTCTGTCCTGTCCCCAAAGATTCTGAGTCAGTAGTTCTGCTGTTGGGTATAGATATGTGAGTTTTTAATCAAGCACTTCAGGTGACTCTTAGACCACCAGAGATCTACAGAATTTGAGAACCACTCCCTTAGGTGCTGTCAGCCTGATGCTTACTTGAATAGATTCTCAGGAAAGAAAATTTCATGTCTGTGTTTTCTGATGACATGAAATACCAGCTTGGATATAGAATTGAATGTCAAAAGATCAAAATAATTGCTAATGAAACAATGGCTCTTCTCTTCCTCATTCTTTTACTCTGCCTGTTAGGGACAGAAAAACAAATGAGAGGTAATAGAAATCAGAAAAACAGAAAGGAGAAAGCAGTTATAGAAAAACAATAAGGAATAAATAGTTACAGAAAAATAACCAGGAAAAACAGTTATTTCATTATTAAAGAACCAGGTAATTAGGCCATGGAACACTTACCACCAGGTTATGGAACTTTCCACACCACACGTATATTAGAATGACTGAAACATAACCTTTAAGTCATGTCCATACCCGGAAAGAATTCAGTCTCCAAAACAGTGATGTATAGTTATGAATAATTCTAAGTAACTTTAATCTAAATTACAAGCATATAAAAGGAAAAACATAGAAGTAGATGATATTTTCTCCACTTGCAGAGACAGAACCATTTCCCCTTAGGAAATGTACTTTCACTTTGCACCCTTAAACTTTACTCTCAATACATTCTTTACACATACTTGCTGAGTGTCTGTCATTTCTCTCCATCAGGCGGGCCAAGGTTTGTGATTCTTCCAAGCCCAGAGCCCAAGAACTGGAGCAACAACTTCAGAGTCCAGCCATGGACTGAACTATGATATGCCCAGCTGTTTCTCTGGGACCACATAGTCCTGAAATGCAGCTTACATTTGGTAATGAGGTAGAAACTGCTCATCATCTCCCGGTATCCATTGTCTCTTTCCTTGTTAGTAAAGTAATGTGGGATTTTATCTTGGGCTTGGTTGCCTAGAATAAAGACAATATTTTCTCACTTCCTTACAAGTGTTGAAACCTTGTGACTAAGTATTGTCCAAATGGCCATGAAGATATATGTCATTGCAATTCTGAAATTTCCTTTCCACTTTTTGTCAGATGGAACAAATATAATGGCTGGAACTCAGGTGGCCATCTTAGTCTTTGAGAATAAGCTGCATGTAGAGGAAGCATCAGACTTGCTGAAGACAGAGATTCTGATTGTTATTATTTCTTTCTGTGCCCTTACCCATAAAGCCTAGTAGAGATCATGAAACATATCAGCCTCTTAATAAATATTTGTTGAATAAATGAATGGACATTTTTTCAGATCCTATTTCAATCAAATATTACTTTGTAACTTTCAAGGTTAAATCTCATCTTAACTTTTGCATTGGTCACTTAAGAAGGACAGTAAATTGCCACATCTGGAATTCTTTTAGAAATAAAATGAACAATTTAGTGATATTTTTTGCTAGTTATGTCTGTCACCTCTGTGATTAGACTGAAATTGTGAACATAATTATATAGTAGTTTGCTGGCACGTTAACCAATAATTCTGTTTTAGATAGGGGTAATTATTTTAGAAAAAGCTTACAACTATTAAAATGGGAATTTTAGCTGTGGCTTCACTCTAGTTTATAGGTAATTCATATCTATATCCAAGCCAAAGGAAGGAAACAAAAAGAAATTTATTTAGTATTATATTGTGCCATTAATAATTGACTTAGCAGATTAAATTAAAATAGGCATTCATCCTTGCCAATTAAAATTCATATCTTTCATGATGCTCCATATTCCCAGCTGTTAAACACCGGGAGGTTTTTTTTTCCAATTCTGACAGCAATTTCTTTAATTAGATTTTTTTTTTTTGTTTTAGGTATTGACCCAATTCTTAAATATTTATTCACATTTAACCATTTTATACAATTTAAGAACTGGTTATTCATATGCAACAGTGGAAATTGCCTAAATGCTAATAATGTAGTTTAATTTGCAGACATATAGCTAATATAGTTTGCAGTGTTTTAGAAAAGAGGAAATGTAAACATAAAAAGTGGTAAACTTACTTTACTTGTTCTGTTACTTTTGACCTTACCTGAATGCTTTTTCTTTCTTATATTTTTGTTGTTGTTAAGTTTGTAATTTCTTAGAAATGTTTTTAAAAAGGAATAATCATAGACTTTCAGGTTATAAAATGTATAATGGGTTATCCTATTTATAATTATATATTTACATGAAATAAAATATTAAGGATAATAAAGCAGGCTGAATTTATTTTACAAAATTTATTTTGCTTTTCTTAAAAAATGAGAGAAATGTGACAACATATACAAATCACTAATAGCTACTACAGAAATTATTTTCCTAAGAAATTGACATTTTTGTTGTCTTTCTGTTGCAATTTGGTGCTTTGAGACCACTTGTCACAGCTTTTCTGAAACACTTTCCTTTTTGGCACCACAGTATCCTTGTTCTCTACTCCTTCTTTGACTGTTTTTCATCTAATTCCTTCAACAGCTTCTCTTATTCCTCCTGTATCTTAATTATGGGAGGCATAGCATCCTCAGTGTCTGCTTTTCTGTACCGTCTACTTCATTTTTTTTTTGTCTTTAAGAATAATTCACATACATAAATCACAAAATATCACATCTCCCTCAAACTGCAGCATGAGTTTTCTTCTGCTCTGGTATTTACAACAGAATGGAAGCTAGAATCATAAACACATTCAAACAGGCAACTGAGTTTCTTTCTTCTCCGTCATTTTAAATCAGCTGCTCTCATGTTGCCAATTTCCTTTTATTCCACTTATTTTTAACAATGTGTCTTGATAGAAACATTTCATAGCCATTTATCTACACTTCTGCTATCATTTAATCTTCCTAGTTCTACTTATTCCAAACTTAAATTCAAAATATCCAACTTAAAATAAAATGAGAAATGATAAGTTATTATGTTCCTTTCTTTCATCTTCCATGTTTAATTATGCCAGAAAACTTGCATTTGTATTTGAGGACTGCACTCTTCTAGTGCCATATTAGTTACTTGCTTAATGTGTAAATTATTACAATTAGCCTTGAATTGAAATGTTAAGTAGGGTGAATTTTCAAAATTGTCTGAATTTATCTTTGTAATTTACATAACAGATACTAAGTAAATTATTTAAAAATAAAGCACTTGAAAAATATAAGAAAAATATAATTAATCTATACATCTGGTGTTATATTAGATCATGTATTCCTAGTATTATGCAAATTATAACAGATTTGTATGTGTTAATTAAGTTACAGTCATTGTTCTTATAATAATAATGACATAATACGACGGTAGCACAATTACTTTCCATTTTATTTTTTAGCGTAAATTATACTACCTGATCCAGGCTAGGCTCTGTATGTTCAAATTAAGATTGTCACAGAATAAAATACTATGTAAATATAATGCTATTTAAATAGTATAAATACTATTTGAAAGGGATGAAGTGTTGCAGGTTACACTTCATCCCTTCTCCCACTTTCCTTTGTATAACTTACTACTGCCAGAAATGTCGCAAGTTTAAAAAGCATTAGGAAATGGGGCTAATGCCATTACACTTTATAGTAAGTTTGAAAGGCTTCCCTGGAAGGCAAATTAAGGGTTACTGAGAGCTACTAGGGTTTAAGATCAATACAAAAGGCTCTAAGTTCATGTTAACACATTGCTTAGAATCTTGATTTCCTAAATGAATTTTAAAATCCTAGTGAATTCTGGTTTCTAAAAATTGCCATTATTTTGGCTAAGAGAATGGAAATAAAAGTACAGTACATATATTGTGATCTTTAAGGACAGGCTCATGAATATTGTTGATAGAAAAATGGGTACTTGAGGCTGCACAGAGGGACTCCACATTTGCGGGGGTTATTTTGTATAGCAGCTTTTTGAACTAGAACATTTCACCTACTCTGATCAAATGTGAACTGCTCAGATGAATCTTCCTGGACTCCCCTGTATGTGTCTAACTTTCTACAGTACTTACATTCTTTCATGACATTTCCCAGTACCTGAACTATTTGTGTACTTGTTTATTGTCTATCATTTCATCAAGAATGAAATGTGCATGTGGAAATTTGTCACATCTTTTTCTATATCTCTAAAAGGAGAACTGAGTGTGAATATTTCTGTAAATATTTTTGGATGAAGTAAGAATTATTTCCCAAACTACATTTTATTTCTCTGTCACAAAATTGAACTACTGCTGTTAATGTCATATAATTTAAACTTATATTAAAAATTTAAAGATATAAATATATGATCCACCTTCTATCATCCCTGACATGCAAATAGATAACTCTTGCATACGAAAGTTGATGCACTGGGCTTTAGGCACCCTGGCAATGTGCAGATGAGTAAGAATGAAAGATGAGATTTATAAGATGAAATGCACCAAAAATATAGTAATACAGTAAGTCTATTTTACTATATCATTGTAAGTTGTTGAATACAGTATGTTTTACTTTAAATTAAAAACAAAGTCTTAACCCAATTAGCTCATTATAATCTCTCTAGGAATATTTATAATATTTTGATGTCTAGGTCACATTTTAGAAATTCTCATTTAATTGATCTAGGATATGAATTGAGGAGTGTCACTTTTGAAAAGTTTTCCAAAATAATTCGAATCAATGACCCCGTCCGTAATATTCCTTTGTATTTGTAGCTCTATTTCTAAAATAACATGTTGAATTCTAACTTTCTAAACCTTTCTTTTCTCTTTGTATTTTACATTTCATATGCTATTGTTTTCTATCACATGCTTGATAATTAGATTGTTTTTAATGTTCACTCATAATGATGCAGGATATGAAATGAAAAATTTTTAAAAACATATCTTCTTGAAATGAAAAATAACCTACATTTAAATGTGAGATTTTAGTACCCCCCCGCCCCGTTTATACACTATTTATTTTAGAAGTGTTTATTTCTTTAAAAAAAAACTAGGGTATTTTTATTGGAACTATTTCAATTGAATATTTGATGGGGCATTTCATATGTTACCAAAAAAATCCACTGGCTGATGATGTATCTTTGAGTAGTGCTACAAAAGCATTGGCGAAACAATCCTACAATTTCAATATTTGGCTACAATAGCACGTACCATTAGTTTGACTATTTTCACTAAATTGATACTCTAGCAATTGATCAGTTTGCTAGAAAATATAAGAAATGTATATGTGTTTTTCCATAGATATTTTGGGAATAAAAGGTGGCATTGTATAATTGACTCTATTCTCCTTACATTTTGCACAGCACAGATACAAACTCAAAATAAGCTATCACTTATTGTGCAACCTGTGTGTACCTGTTACTATTATTATAACAATCTGCTGAGAAATAAGGCTCTCCAAGACAGAATTGTATAATGGTGCTATTTTCTTCAATTTTCTTGCTTTAAGCATTAGAGTCTTGATAGCACAATCCAACAGTTAACCTGGTGGAGGTAGGGGGATGTTACAATGTCTTTAGAGGACTTCTTTAAATTAGTGCTTTTTAAAAATATTGAAAGAATTTTCTTCTAAACAGATACCTATTGTTTGTATGAATGTGGATGCATGTATGCACCTGTGTGTGTAGTATAGTGCTTGATCTACATAGAGTGAAATAATTGTTCCAGTCTCACCTGAATTCTTCTCTCTGAATCCCATTCTACCTTTATCTTACTCATCTGCTTTTGGCTTTAATCATAGATGGTTTCTATTTTTGTGTAATAAATTAGTCTAATTGATGCTGCTCACACTCTCCAACCTTAGTCCTTGGATGACTGCTTTCTTTATAGAGCTGAGACTTTGATTACATTATGGTGGGAAGAGCTACTTTAAATCCAAGTAGAGAAGTGCCTTTCTGAGGGGTTCCACAGGAACCTCGATGTTTCCTATAAAATACCATTAAATAGCCCCCTGCAGCAATGCTTCATCATATTACAGAATTGGGCCAATGTGGACTATATAATTCACAGATTTTGAATATTTCTTTACTTGTACAGCAGTAGGAAAATTAAAATTAATTTTCTGTTTTTACAATATCTGAAAGATCTTTAATTGGTAGAAATAGGATTCCACTTAAAAATGAGAAAACAAGAATTGTAATTTCACTTGCTCTGAAATGTAGACATGTATGAAAATAGGAGAAAAAAATAATAATGAGTCCTTCATTTTAGAATGATAAAATTTTATTTTGAATTAAAGTATTGGCTAAAATATAACTTAACCTAATGTTTATTCTGAATCTGCTTTTATGTTAATGAAAAAATTGAGATAAAAATAAAATTTGAAATTATTTTAAGCACAATATAAAAGTAGCACTTAATTTACTAAAAACACAGTTCAAACTTCAGTAAAATAATATTATATCTCTAACTTGTATCTGTCTATTAGGTAATCAATATTGGTAATCACAGTCCAAATCTTCTTAAATTAAAAATAATCTTAGGTGAAAGTTTGGATTATAGAATATTTTAAATTTAATTTTAAAATAAATTAGCCTTAAGTAAGCCAAACTGAAGAAAATAAATGAATCCTATTTAATGCTTAATTAATCTATTTAAACCATTGAATCATGAATTTAGATATTTTCAGATCAGTAACTCTTTAAAAATCATATTTTAAACAGTTTTGTTGAGGTATAATTTATATACCAAAAGTTTACTTGTTTTATATATTTAATTCAATGACTTTTATTAAATTTACAATGGTGTACAACTATCACCACAAGCAATTTTAAACATTTTCTTTGCTTAAAAAGATCCCATTTGTGCCCATTTGCAGTTTTTCTTGTTCCCTTCCCTCAGCTACAGGCAACTACTAACCTATTTTTTGTATCTACAGATGTGCCTTTTCATATATAAATGGAATCATATAATATGTGGTGTTTCGTTATCAGACTTCTTTCACAAACATAATATTTTTTAAGTTCATCCATATTGAAGAATATGCTTTACTTCTTTTTATTGCTGAATACTATTTCATTGCCTGAATATACCACATTTCTTTATCTATTCATCAATAGATGGGCATTTGGGTTATTTCCAGTTTTTGGTTTTTAGGACTAACGCTGCTATAAACATTCCCGTAAAAAATTTGCGTGGACATATGTTTTGATTTCTTTTCGATGGGACCTAAAGATGGAATTGCTTAATTTTGTAGTAAATTTATGCATATCATTTTAAGAAACTGTAAAACTCTTTTACACACTGGCTGTATAATTTTATATTCCCACCTGCAATGAATGAAGTTTCCAGGACTGTGGTACTGAAGAAACCTCATGGAGAACAATTTAGGCGCCCCAGCCAACTGACCCAATTAACCGCTGGACTTGTGAATGAGGCTATCTTAGCCCATCCAGCACCAGTCGATTCATCAGATGACTGCAGCTGCAAGTAAGACGAGCAAAAAAAAAAAAAAAAAAGAACACTTCCAAGCTGAGCCTAGTCCAAATGAGAGAGAATCATGAGTAAATAAAAGTGTAGAAATCTGCGTTGGATCATATAAAATCGTCCGTGTTGCTAACTTATAAAAAGAATATTGGATTATGTAAAAGATTAGTTTTATTATGAATGACAAGTTCTATTCCTAAATAAAATTCTGCTTTTGGACCTTTTTTGTTTTTCCTGGAAATCTTGGTAATCTGTACTGTTGTGAACTTAAATAACAGGGATGTGGAAAAGAGCACACGTTTTTGCCAGCAGTATCCTGTTGCCTCTGCCAATGGAAGTCACTAGCGCAGTATCTGAGGGTTGGAACAAGGTCAGTCTTGTTCTATGTCCTCAGTACTAGACTCTAGAATACCTTGGCTCACTCCTGTGGTGACATGAAGAGAGGTTGTGATGCTTCTGCAGCTGCTGAGAGAATCTTAGATGCAGATGGCTACGGCTTCCAGATACACTTGTAAGGCTGTCATTCCTGTATTTTCTGGTCTTTGGGTAAAACCACCGCAGAACATCTTTTACATCTCTACCTTTTCTGACAATTTTTTTCAAATAACTTATTGCATTAACTTTCTTGCATGAAATGTAAAGAATGTGTTGTAGAATTTTCCCGACTAATTCCTGACCACTAAATGCCCCCTGAAAATACAATTTGAAGATGCTTTTCTATCAAACCCTGAACTTAGGGATAGAATTTTTGGATACAGAGTTTTAAATGTATGTTTTGGCAAAACTGTACAGATTCGTAGTGCCTCAAATTTGTTTCTGTTGAACAGGAACTCACCTGGGAACCACATCAGCTTAGATCATAGTGGTAGAAGAAATGACCCCTTGATTTCAAAGCGCATTCATTTATCCCATTCCTAAAACAATATGACTTCTTTTTCTTTTCAACTCAAATGATGGCAGGATGTAATGGTGGAAAAAACAAATATTATATTTACGCATTCTTTCAGTTCTCAAATTCTTCCCTAAATTGAAAACTTTAAACATTAAATGGTTCTCTGATCCCTTGCCTGTTTTACTCCTTCTTTTAAAACTTAAAATCACCACTTTAAAAGCAAAGTCTTTCTTCCCTGACCTCCCTAATCAGGTGTACACTTGCACTGAAACATTTTATTGAACCAGGAGTCTCTTCTCTCTACTACTGAAAAGTAATATTACAGTTACATGTGTGATTATTGAAATCAAAGCTCTCCCCACAACTAACCTGCCAGTTCCATGAATACGGGGCTATTATCTTGATCTTTTTTTGTTGTTGTTTTTATTATTCTCACCATTAAGTCCCCCAGCTCTAGCCTTAGTTAATTTGTGATTTGAATCCTAGCTTTATTTTGTCTTTACTCTTTTTGCCTTGGAAAGTTATTCCATCTCTCTACTTTAATATCCCCATTCACTTAATAGCTGTATTACTTTAAGCAATATATGTAATTTTGCTGGACCTCAATTTACTCCTTTATTAGCAATATAACATTGGGCAAAATTAAAACCTTCCTATGTGTTATTGTAATATACATAGGGTAATGGTGTTATTTGGAGAATAAATAAAACAATGCACTTAAAGTACTCAGCATAGCATTCAACATTTTTAAAGGGTTACTATTTTTTAGATGGTGGAACACACGAAGATGGTTGCTATAATAATTTAGATTTAATATAATGCCCTCTGTGTAATTTATATTACACATAATACAGGAATAAATCATGAAAATATTATAGCTTACATTGTAAGATATGGGGAGCAGTCTTTATTAGTAAGTGGAAGTTTATTCACCTTAGAGAATCTCAGACAGAAAGTTCTATTTTCTGGTTTTACTAGTAACCATCACTGATTAGACAAGAATTTGAATTCATAGCTATCCATTTGTTAACATTGTCTCCTTGGAAAATATTTAACATGTCTCAGGCTCTGTTTCTTCATCAGTAAAATAGGATAATAATAATACTTATTCTATTAGGTAGTTATGAAATTTAAACTAGATAATTCACATTCAGTTCTTAGCACAGTATAGTTTTTAACCCATTGTAGATACTCAGTTACATGTTGCTTGATATTGATGCTGGTATTCTTATTACAATATTAGGTCTAACTTTAAAGCCTTCTGAGGTCTTATTTGAGCTATTTAACTATGTTCTCCACACTTCTCTCATAAATACATTTCCCTAAAGGGTGATTTCTTTATTGACCTCTTAGCCCATCATCTAATTTCCATGTTAGAGAGCTTGCACATATCTCCACGTTCACTTAATCTGACTTTCTCTCCCAGAACTTTCTGTCCTTCAATGCCCAACTAAATTCTATTTTATTGAAATAAGCCTATTTCAGCTCATTTTGATGAGGATCTTATATTCACTTTTTTAACACTTAATTGTTTTTGAATTTTTAAAAATAACTGTAGGGAAATAGTCCATACAAGATTGTAAGCAAATTGCATTATCTTCAGTAAAGGAATTTTGCCATGACATTTTTGTTCACATCAAATGTATGCAAAAAGTTATGATTTTCTTTTCCAGTAAAATATCTATGAAAATTTGTGATAATTTTAAGGTGTCATAAAATATTTACATTTGTGCATCCTTTACATCCTGCAAGGAGTAGTTCCTCCTAGGATGTACCTGGCATACTGCTCTATGAGGGTGACTGGAGAATTTGAGAATTGGAGGAAATTCAGTGAAAATGACAATGTCCAGTTTACTTAACATAGACACACAAATAGAGTAGAAAAAAATTCTACTTTCAAGCCTGATTTTCCCCAGGCTGATTCAGTTCTGCTACCAATTTTTGAAGTCTAGAGAAGGATAAAACAGTGAAATATCCTTTATCAAGTAAAGATCAGAATGAAAAGTGGAATTCCGTTGCTATGTTTAAATTGAGTATCATCTTGTTATAATAATGAGAAATTTTTGAAGAATACTCAGCTATGTGAGCTGCAAATTCATCTGTTTGATTTGCAAATATCTTTCTTTTTAATGTGAAAGATTTGAACAAGGTAATTTTAAGCAACAAGGGTACTTTAGCTATTTTTGTATAAATTTAAATTTAAATGAAAGCTCAACAATCAGTCATTTCAAACTAGAATTCTTCTTTGT
Source organism: Lemur catta (assembly GCF_020740605.2). Classification (NCBI taxonomy): domain Eukaryota; kingdom Metazoa; phylum Chordata; class Mammalia; order Primates; family Lemuridae; genus Lemur; species Lemur catta. Next base: position 88,786,423 of record NC_059132.1, on the reverse strand, counting down.
TATTAACTTATTTTGTCAACAGTGTATTATAGACTAAGTAATGGTGCTTTTTAAAAATAATATTATTAAGTAAAGAGTATATTTTATTTCTTCTCTTTCTGTTTACATAACACAAGCCACTTTTTAAAGCTTTACAGAAAATTACAAAGGCTTGCCTAGGCCAAGATAAGGTGAATTAATTCAATTATAATAAAATAGGATTTAAACTCAAGCTATAAGAGTTCTTGCTTTTATTGATTATTTTTCAAACCTTCTGGAGATTAGAATCAAATGACTTTTATACAGGATTACAGAAAAAGCTAATAATCTTATGAAACTAGTCAAATCTTTAGTGTTCATACAAATTAGAATACTTTTTTCCAAACATAATTAAAATGTTAATTTTAAAAATTAAATGTTAATTTTAATAATTGCCTTTGACAATTGACACTTGCAAAACCCAATAGATACACAAAAAGAAAATTTGTAACAAATCACATCAGTTAGATAAATTTGTTTGTACTGAACTGAAAATTAAATGCATATATCTAAAAATAAAATGTTAGTCCTTTCAGAAAGTAAGATGACCAACCACATAATTCCCTCATATGTTGCACTGCTTCTTCTACTCTTATACCTCAAAGTTTAGTGTAGCCCAACAACCAACAGAACGTAGCAAACTGCTAGTGTTCAGTCAAAAACAGGTTAAGTTTATTGATTTAAAAAGTTTAAATGGAAACAGTAAAGATGCTTAACATTGTTTTTTAAAGCATACTTCTGATCAAAACATTTAAGTTCCTATTACTAACATAGTAATAGTCAAACATCTTTGTATAAATAATGTGATGTAAAGTAAAACTATTATTATCCGGTTTGGCTCCAGCATAACCATGTGTAGGACATGAGAATGCTTGCAAGGAAGTGAGATTGACTTCTCAATCCCTGTTAAGTTTTATTTGGGCTGTGTTATTTGGCTGCTTCCAGGGAAAAAGAGAATACATTGAGAGATCTTGGTTTGTATCTCCTGGATTTTTGTGGGGATTAGAAAAAACATCTGTCCAATTTTCCTGTGAAAAATCCAAAGACAATACAATGACTTCAGGTACCTCTGATGACTGAATGCAGAAAGACACCATAGAGAAGCAAGCTGCACTTACACAGGTAATGGGACAAAGGTGTTTGCTCCTGTCTGCCATGTATGAACCTACCAGAAGGAAGCCAGGACTTGAGTCCTCTTAAAGAGAACTGTGGTCAAGAAGGCAGATGGAAGGGTCAAAGTTATTCCAAGAGAGGGATTCAGCATGGGGTGGACCACCAGAAGTCAGGGTCTGGCAAGAGGAGTTGTAAGTAGCCAGTAAGTGGAGGCATTGCCCAAAACTGCAAACTGCAAGTAAAAGATGAATGAAACTCATATAGAGCACTCAAAAATGAAATAATTGAATATAAATGAAATAACTGAACATCACCAACTATATAAGACCTGCCAGCCTTTATTACATTACACATCTATCATCACATTTTCAAAATCCTAGAGGAACAAAAGGAAGCACACAAAATGGAGCATGGAGGGGGAGACAGGCTCAAAGAGAAAGTAAAACAAACACCAAAGCCAACTAACAAACAAAAAAATGCTTGATCATGTCTATCACTCCCCCTACCTTTCTCATGGAAAGCTTTGGAGATTATGGAAACAACACAGAAGTTTGAGTTTGCATCAGACAATAAAGGTTGGTTTAGATTAAACCATGTTTTTTATTTTTTAATTTTTAAACCAGGGAGAATGAGATTATTTAATGACATATGAAAGTAAATGAAAACACTTTGGGATTTGTTTGATATATCTTTAGGATGAAAGGCTAGAAAGATGGTGCTTTAAAAAATAAAATTGGTTTTTGCTTTATATCCCACAAGTCTAGTTTGTTTGCTAAAATAGGCAGGTAGAATTTTTTGATTTCTACATTCTGAGCTCAATAAATATGTTGCTCATTAATATAGTTCAGTGAATCTGCTAAAACCATACATGCATCTTCATATAGGATGCCATGCTACCCCAAAAAAATCCTTGATGTGTGCTTAACCCATAGCTGGCCTTCAATAAAAAACTAGTTTCATTGCTCTGTATTCCAATTATAGCACTCACAGTGTGTGTGTATGTGTGTGTGTGCATGTGTACTTAATAAATGGAGAAATGAATTAACTTTGGATTTAATAATGTAGTATGTGCTCACATACACAGATTATACACACATATGTATACATACCTATACCTATGTATATATGTTTATGTGTGTATACAGTCTCTTTCTTGACTTTCTATTTGGTTTCCTTCATTTGTGTATCCTTCATCCAAATACAGACGCTCTCAATTCCTGCAATTTATCATATTTTGATATCTATAGGTTCTCATTTTCTAGAAATCTTTGACTATTTGAGGTCCATTATCCTCCATAGGCATATTAGAATCAGTTGGGCAAGTACAGTAATAATAACACAATCAGTTATTTCCCTAAGGAGCCTGGGTTCCTTTTACTGGAGAATAGGTATAAAAACCAAGCACAGATATGCTTATTGCTAATGTGGTGTCATTGCATGTGGCCTTCTCAGAGTACAGAGCTAGAAAATACAGAAACTATATGTATGTGGAAACATACATATGTGCATCCATATCTATTTTTACATCAATCTGCATTGAGCAAAACTCATGTGTTTGTACTTATACCTCTGATTCCTATCTAACACCACGGGGTTCACACAAGCCGTCCCTCCTTCCTTAGTTGTAACTCCTTTCTTTGACAGAGAGAAATTGGCTCTCATTATCTGCTATATATTTACTGATTTGCTCAGTCTGGAATGCCAATAAAGCAATGTCAGAACTGCTACCCTAAAGCTCTGTAACAAATTCACTAAACAGAGCACAAAATTGGTAGACCATTATTTTCTTCTTTTAGTATATTCTCTTTATAGTATATGTTCTTACATCCCTCCTTTGTAAATGAAACATAGCTTACTACAGATATTTTCTGCACAAAACACTTTTTCTAATCACACTACCTAAAAAACAGAAAATTAAATGCAGCAGAGGGAGTAAAAATCAATTTTGAAATCCTAAATCTTTACATTGAATACTAGAGTTATAAAAAATCCTACCAATTGGTATGGAGAGAATTACTTGATTAAATTAACCATGAGATATCACTAATGTTCTTTTTTTTTTTTTTCTAGGACAAAGAAGATATCTTATAGGCACCATGTAAGGAGGATGCTATTTGAAAATTCATATGTAATATTTACACACAAATTTTCTTAAATATTTAATAAGGGATAAAAAGAACTTAATATCTCTTTTGAATTTGTTGATAAGGGAAAACAAACCCTTGTTCTGTGGTACGTGCATTAGACTACACAATTCATGTTAAATCATTGTGCAGATTCTGCTTTTCTGTGAAAAAAAAACTGAAGCCCTAAAAGTAATACACAATAGAATGTAGAAGCCAAATCTACCAAGAATTAGCAAATATTTTCATACATTTTCCACAAGAACTTCCATCTACTGAAATTTTTTTTCTCATTTTGCTTATAAACACCCAGGCTCTAAGATGACGTGCCCATGTTTTCATATAAATAAATAAATTCAGGAAGGAAGGAAGAAGGAGGAAAGAGCATTTCTTTTCTTTTCCTGGAAAAATGAACAATTTCATAAAATATTATTATTAGTGACTTCGCGCTTAGATTTTACCAAGCTGACTAAACGCTAAAAGCAACAGCATGTGCAACAAATCTCCAGAGCAAATGGAGGTGATTTCTTTCCTAAAATAACACTGTCTCTAGGGGCTTTTCTTATCCTTTTACAAGTTATTTCTCCATGTTTTTACCACAAGCACTCGAATTACTAAAAAGAAAATCCACATTATACACATTATAGAGTTTAATCCCAAATTGGATCTACTTTATCATTGAAGTAACATGAATATATTTATTTTTTCACCTGAAATGAAAAGGTGTCAGTTCAATTCTTCCTCTCTGATTTCTGCCTTTGACTGGGGCATTATTACAAATTGCCCTGAGGCATATCTTTCCTTTTAATACCATGTCTCAAATGCAAACTTTCAGCGGTAGTTATTGTTCAACATTATATAACCAAAAAGAAATGCCACCTAGTTATTAAACTGTCAGAACATTAAAAGTGAATAAATCATAACAAACTTTATAGTATATAAAGCCATAGCCACAGTCAATTTTCTTCACAAGAGGCCTATGAAGTACATAAAGAGAACTAAAGGACCAAATCTGAGAGAGGAAATTTATTGTCATCAGATATTTGAAGTAATGTCATGAAGAGTAAGCATCTCTCTTATTCCACAAAATCAGTAAATATACGGAATGTTTTTTATTATTGTCCATCCTTTTATTACTTGATATGTGAATTAGCTAAGGGTAATATTTCTAACTATTAAAATATAGTTCCTTTCAGAGTAGCACTCTAGTAGGCAACCACCATCCAACAGGTAATTTTAATTTGAAGTCATCCCAGATATGTAAATGATATGTAAATGTATACATTTATTTTAGCCTCATATAAGTTTCAGTCACAAAAGAAGCATATTTTTTATTATTTAAGAAATGTTACAGTGTTACTGTTGATTCCCAAATGACCATATTATTGACCTATATCATCTTCAATTGCATAATATATTTTTCCTAGATTATGTAAAAGTTTGACTTTCATCAAAGTTTTACTTGTGATAAAGACAACAGAAGGTTTGTATATTAATTAAATGGGATTTTGAGTTAAATTAATTAATATAATTCACTATTGATCTTACATTGCGAATCAAGTAAACATAGGGTCAGATCCTGTGAAAGAAAAATTTCAAGATACTTCCAATATCTTAAAATAATGTTGTAAATTACAGGGCTATACAAACAAAAAAATAGCATGGTGTTATGTAATCTAAGTGATTATCCTTTTATAAAATAAATAGGGATTGCTATAAAACTGCATATTCATAGCAGACACCTTGCCATGCCTTGGAGCAACACCCTTTATTTTGGACTCAATAAGGCCAATGTAGATTGTCGACACGTGCTGAGGTGATATATCTTTCCTCCACCTGACTGTTTAAAATGACCACAAAGTTGGGAATTTCAATTCCACATAATCTATTATCAATAATCTTCAGCTGACTTCTATAATAGGTCCCAGTCCTTATTTCTGCCTAACAATGTAATTCTTACTGGATCCCCAATGCCTGTTAGCCTCCTATCAGAGGCAATGAACTTTCATAGGTGATAATACACACTGCCTGAACTTCTTGCTGAGACATTAACTGTCCGTACTTTTTAGTACAGAATAACTTGATTGATGACGGTTGTCATCCTTTTATCCTGCAAATTTATCTTAATAATTGGACAATATTTGGCAGATTTTTGTTACCCAACTGATTTCCAGACATAGAAGCAGATTACAGAACACGTTAAGCCATATGTGTAGTTATTTTATTTGTTGTCATCAGGCAGTAATTGCATTAAGCTATAATCTATACCATAATATTTCAGATTTGATATCATTATCTCATGGAAAACTCAATTCACTCCATTCTTTTGCTTATGAACAGGGAAGAACTTATGATATGTACATTTTAGAATGAGTGGGAAAACACAAGCCTTTTGTACCTTCCTGATTCTAAACTTCTCACTTAAAATGAAAATGGCTCATAAATATAAAAGGGAAAATGCCAAGCAAAACATAAATGAATGGCAAGGAGATATATCTGAAACTGATTTCTAGATTTCATGTATTATTGTATATCCTTTCAGGGAAGTAACTAGCATATGTTTGAAAGGAAACAGTTACTATTCGCTCATTTAATAGCTCTTAACTTCACTGTCACAAACCTGGTGTAGCTAGAACTTCCCAACTTAAAAAAAAAAAAAAAGAAAGAAAGAAAAGAAAAGCAAAAAGTCAATATCAAAACATGGATTCAGTTTCCTTATTTTTTGTAGATGGTCCTTTGGTGATAGGATGCCCAATTTTTCTCCTTTCTTATATATATTTAAGACATTCATTTTGAAAAAGAAAATAACATTAAGAAAAAATGTGCACATTTGGTTTTTTAAAGATTGTTTTCATTGCTTAGCACAAACCATATTAGAGAGGTGGTTCTCCAGGGAATGCAGGAAAAGGAGGATTTTGAGCACTTGGAACCTTTCAGCACTCCATTGTGAGAAGTATTATGTAGACAGATACCTTGGGATAATTGTTCCAAATTATGTGAACGGTCATCAGTGGATCAAAGGTCTGAATTCAAAGGTAAACAATTTTCTTTCATTTAGAACTCCACAGAGATTTAAATAAGCAAATTTGAACATGGAAAAGAACACAGAATGTGGGAAAATACAGAGCAACCAAGGAGGAATTTTACATAAGCAAAGTGTTGGAATCATCAGTCAGCTTGGAATTCCAGATCTACCCTACAGCATGTTCCCTTGAATAAAAATTTTTATTCATTCAAATCTGTTGCCTAATTAATAAAACTTAGCAATTATGCCCACCTTTCAGAAGTATATTTGATGTCTAGAAAATAATAATGACTATGTTTTCTGCATATATTATTAAACTTAATACTAGCAAACCAAAACTCATGAAGTAGATGTTAGGTACGGAGCCAAGAGGGAGACACACGAAGTCTCAGGCATAGCAAAATGTTTTTTATTTCAACATTTGGGTGCAGATGGGTGGAGGCCAAAAAGAGCAACCACGCCAGGAAGGGGAGAGTATGGGTTTTATAGGAGGTTTAGATGGAAGTTCACTGAGGGTGAATTTTTTTTTTTTTTTTTTTTTCTGAACAGTAACTGATTCCTGCCAGCATCACTGCAACCATCTGTGTTGAGAGTTAGATTTACAACCTCCCGACTCTCCAGACTCCTGCGGCTGTTGTTTCACAAGCCTTAGGATCACTAAGTTCTCCATTAACCGCATTCCGTCCTATACATACTTTCTGGGTTCCCACCCTGAGCAGGCCTAACAATAGGTATTATTGTTTTCTACCTTAATAGAATCTTCATGAGGACAAACATAGTTTTTCATTTTTCCCATTAATTCATCCAGTGCCTAAAAACTACAAAGTGAATCGGAGTTCAATATTCTTTTTAATGACATAAATAAATGAGGAAACACTATAAAAAAATCTATGCAGAATTTGTGATCTCCACCACAATATGTTGTAGGTCTGAACAAAAAGAACAGTTATTTTTTTTTGTCTTGTTTTGTTTCTCTTTGAGGCAGTATAGACTTAGAATCAGAAGTATTATGCAACTAAACTAATGTTTTATTTTTCCTGCTTCCTTAAAATTCATGTATTTATTTATTTATTCAATAAACATTAATTAAATGACTTTAATGAATGTGTGAGATATTTTGCTAAAATCTGAAAACTTTCTATGAAAATGAAAAAGACAAAGCTTCTGCTGTCAACGCTGGTATAATGGAGAAGAAGGACATGTAAACAATTGTTTATAAACATGGTATAAAGGCTCATTTGTTTATTAAGTGTTTACTGAGGACCCACTCTGTTCCAGGCACTGCACTAAGAACTGATGAGGAAAAGAAGAAAGACCACTAAAAACTGTGATGTGCTTTGCACAAAAAAAAAGAGCAGAAAGCTTTGAGAAGGGAAAAAAGAAATTCAAAGATCACAAGCAGTAAATTCAAAAAATCGGATCAGTCATTTCAGAAAACATCTATCACTTCACATGCAGAGTCCAGGAAGAAAGAAGAAAGCTATGCTTACAATTATTGACTTTGGAGTGCATTGCAAACAGTGGGATTTAAAAAATATTGTCTTAATAAGTAAATGAATGACTGGCATGAAGACTCTCTTTTAAGAAGGTGAAGGTGGAAGGGGATTGGGTTGGGAAAATATTTTCAACCTTCACATTGCATTTTCTTTATTTGAGAAAAAAAAATCATGTGCTTTAAATGTCCATTCTCAATTATTTGTTTTATTGCTATTAGAATACATTATAATCAGAAAAATTAATCCTGAGTTGACTAAATTTGATATAAAGTGGTATATATTGTATATATATTTCTTTTTTGCAAAAAAGAAAAAATAGATTAAAGACTAACTAGTGATAATGAAACTTAAATTGGCAGACAGAAAATCTATTAGACATTAATTATTTAGAAAAATATTACTGTATACTTAGAAACATTTGTCTAATGAGACATTTGAAAAAATTAGCATCAGTTAACAAAAAAGGCACAATTGTAAAGTATGTTGCAATCCACCAGAATTGTTGCAATAGTGATGAATCAAATTGGAGATCAAGGTTACAAGTAGACTCACTAGAATGGCAAACTGCCATGGCTGATTTTCTTTATTTTTCAGCCATGATTGTTGTTGTGTAGCCAAGACTAATATATAATGGTGCTGAATTTCTCACGGAAAATATTCTGTAGTCAAAATAATATTACAATTTCAACAAGTTTCAGAAATTTAAATATCAAGGTAAATTTGTTTTCCAGTTGTTCAAAAGCCCTGTTATGTTCCTTTTGAGACTCTAGATAGAACCCCTCTTTGCCCCTTCCTGTCCTCTGGCAGGGGCTAGCAATCCCTGGCCTTCCTTGTCTTCCAGCTACATCACTCTAATCTTTCCCTCTACTGTCTTCTCTCTGTAAGTCTCTGCCTTCTCTTCTTATAAGGAAACCAGACAGGTTGAATTAGGATCCACCCTAATGACCTCATCTTTGCTTGACTACAACTACAAAGACCCTATTTTCAAATAAGATCATATTCACTGGAGCTGGGATTAGGACTTCAAAATATCACTTTGGGGATGCAGTTCAACCCATGACAACTCCTAAGTCCCAGTTAAAATTTTTCCCCAATTTAACTAACTCAGAATTATTAAGAACAAATCTTGACTAACAAATAAAATTCTAGAAAGTGGGTTTGTTCCTCTCAAATAAAGTGCTAGAAAATTTCCTCTCAGGCCATAGCAACTTCCACCTAGCAAACCAATGGTAATATTTATAAACTTGAGAAACCACTACTCATAATATTAAAAAGAGAGGGTCCTAAAGTTGGGGAATTTTCAAGTACTGCAGGACAACGACCACTTACCTCTTGCATGGGTGGTTTGACAAGCAGCCAAGTGTCTAGAGCAGTTATTTGATTAAAAAACATCATAAGCTAATTGTCCAGAGCTGTACATGTGGACCTGTCAATCAAATCTTAAAGACAGAACCCTCTATAAGAGCATCAACTGACTAAGATAAACAGTCTTTAGCAGTCATATAATCAACTAATTTGTATATAAATATTGCTTAGTTATTTTATGAATCATTAGCTCATAAATTTGATCCACAAGCCTAACTTGTATAGAAAATTACAACATGGTACCCCAACATTAATTCAAAAGTACACAATTTCAATAGCAAACTGCAGATATTGTTAGCAAAATAATTAATATAAAATGTTGGTCTTCACCTCGCCCAATTTTTATTCCAAAATAATGTGTTAAAAGTGAGGTCCAATTTTAAAATGACTTATCTAAAGTCACAAAGGTGAGATTTATCATTCGTGCATTACAAATAAAACCCATTAAACTCAATTATCAAGGCATAGAAAATCTATGACATTGAGGTTCCATTCTAGGCCAATCAAAAAATTAAATTATGTTATTTTAAAGACAAAATAAATATTATATTAGTTACATAATTTTCAACTCTTACTGATTAATTTTGGGGGTTTCTGAAAAGCTTATTATCACTGTAGCTATTGTACATGATTATAATGAATAATATTTCATGGTAAAAATGCCAATATAAGAGGAAAATTTAAAAATAAAAACTAGTTTCACCTATATAACTATTTGAATATTTAATTATTTATAATTAAATTTATAATTTAACTATTATAGCTAATTTATAATATGAATTCCTCATTATAATTATTACATATATGCATAGTTATAAATATCACAGATAAAAGTCATTTGATATTCCTATTCAGCAAACCATTGCATGTTTTTAAAATTGAAGCTGTTTTTCAGTTAAAAACTTTAAAAATGTTTTTCTCTCTTTGGTCTAGCATTCAAGGTTGGCTTATATTCAAACTAAAATACCATCTGTCTCGTAGATTTGGACATCTTTATACCTTGACAGATAGGACAGTATTAAGGGAGGCTCAATCAGCTTTGTCAATAAATACATTTATTTTAAAACTACCTGATATCTTATGACACAATGAAGTATTTAAGAAAATACTATTTTAGCTAGATGAACACTGATGAGTTTAAAGTTGTCTATTCAGAATTGTTTGACATAGTAATTTTTTAATTTTATTTTTTCAGAACTTTGTATATATAAGTATGACTATCACAAGATTCTGATATTTGAATGTGGTATTTGAATTATCCAAGGTCATATTTAAATATCTTCCATCTGTCTTACCACGAATGACATTTTATGCAATGAATAGGCATTTATAGGTGTTGATTTATACATCTCAAACTCACTTAATTAACATGCAATTTAAATATAACCCAGCAAACATATTTTAACATTGCAATATGTCTAATACTATCTTATACAAGGCTAGGTCACTGCATAGGTGGGAGAGGCGATGGTATTTGTTGCCAATTGTAAATTTGTTTTAAAAAAGAACAACAAAACAAAAGACAAAAGCCCCCAAATTTCCACCATCTTCCAAGATAGGTGAGCCCACTTTTCAATAAGCAGATCAGTCAGTATTTATTAAATTCTATTATGAAAATATGAACATGCACAATGTTAGAAACTATAGGAGAATATAAGCATACAAAATGTTCCCATTGTCATTGTTATTGTTGTCATGAAAATCTAATTATGAAGATAGAAATACTAAACATAAAATAAGAGAATCATATGACAATATATAATTAAATTCTAGAATAGACTAAAATTAGCTTCATTTTATAAAGGAATTGTGTTCAATAGGTCTGTTAAAATGGATACGGCTACTTGTAAAAATATATAAAATCCTTAGCTACCTAGCCAAATAGTTATTGAGGTTGCTTTAATATTTCTGAATTTATTAAAGTAAGCATGTAAAGATCACATTGAGAACTGTTTTCATCTCTGTTTAGTAAACTTGAGTAAGAATGAGGATACACACTGAGGGATGATTCTATCTGTCCAACAACAATTAAAAATTGGAGGAGTTTGATCGTATAACGTTGCATTCACTAAAAAAATGTTCCGGAGAAACGTCCTACTGAGTCCCAATCTGCTGAACTCTGCTGTGATGGTTGAAAATAGAGCTTGTGATTAAAGTCTTCTAGCTAAATTCAGCACATGGGGAAATCAAAGGGATAGGACACTTTGTGTCAAGTACAGAAGAAGGGTTAAAGTGACAGGGCCCAAACAGTTCAGCAACACACATATGTTAATATGGTCTAATCATTAACAGGGTTCAGGAAGTTATTCCATGGCAAATTAAAAGCACCTACCCAGTATAGAGTTACTGTACCTGGTAAAAGAAAATTTCCATTAAACAGGAAACACAACATTCTAAAAGGGAAAGGTATAATAGTTTTCACATCCGTCAACCTGGAAACTCTGAAAAATAGTGAGGGTAACAAAGCTTTGTTTCATATTCACTAATGTATTTACTCACTTTTGTGCATTCACTTTTAAACTAGTGAGAAAATTAAGCTGCAGCCTATCAGTTTTCAATACTGAATTTGCATTCCTCGAGTAATGAGTTGATATCTTCCGTGAAAAAAATGTTTGCTTGTGGTGTACAATGAATTGGATGGGTAAAGGTTAAAAGAGGGTGTTTGCCTAATTAAATGAAATTTTAGTAGATTAAAGGAAAAGCCAAAAGCAAGATAAGTAGTGATGCCTTTTAATTATTTATTTTAAAAGAATAGAAAGGAAAGGCTGATATCTTTCTCTCTCCCCCCGCCCCGCCTCAGCCAAGATACTGAATGTATGTCTCCACTTACCTTTCCCTATCCTTAACCTTAAAAATGTCACATACTTAAATTTCAGAAGGAAGAATTTAGAATAGCTATAAGCGCACTCCAAGAACCATTCAAACTGTAACGTTAGGCTAGCTCAAGGGAAGCAATTTTGCTTCCACTATGGTTTCAGTTTGTTCTGTCTTAAAAGTCTAGTATTGGCCTGCTGCTTGCTTACACAGTTGCTGGGTACAAGGTTAGAAAATGACCTTGAAGGAAAACAGGTCAAGAATTTGGAACAGGCCAAGCACAGACTGCTGATAATCACCAGATGAACTGTTGTTTGCTGATAACCATAGAGCAAGTCATGATGACTTGTACAAAGCTTGCTTTCGGCCACCAACCCCCATTGCTCCTGTTATTTATAAATTGCTCAGTAAAGTAGAGAAGATAAGATGGTCTTTGAAAAACTAGTTCACCAACTCCTTAGGCTACCAACACTTGAATGAACCACTTTTTCCTTCACCAACACTCAAGTCTTGTGTCTGGCTCTTAGATGGCAGGCAGCCAAATCTGCATTTGGCAACAAATCTGGCACCTAACGTGGGGCTATCATCAGGAGTGAATTGGTCTCACCTGACTTCCAATGGATGGAGCAGTTGCCCAAGGCAGAGAGCCAGGGCTTACCTGTTCATGCTGTTGGGGGTGATGATACCACTTGCAGGTGTTGGCTGCTTATGATAAGCGGCCCTGTGGCTAGAACTTGGAGTCCTCCCAGCAGCTGCCAGGGTCTTTTTCTCTTGGGCAGTCATCTCTCTGTCCTCCATGGCACTGACTGCTGATAGTGCCTGGTTGGTACTGGAAATGTGGTGATATTAGGAAATGAATGGACTTCAGGACTGGGTAAGTCAACTGGTATGCATGCCAGGAATACTCTATCTCTGCTGTTTTGGTCTTCAGGACATTTTTAATCCTGTGTGGATCAAGTGCAATAATACATGGGTAGAGATGAGGTTCTTAAAAGACCTGTTTTCAATCATCTCCATGAGGGAGATTTTGATTTGATTTGAGAGATCTCTGTGTGTGTGTGACCGAAGGGAAAAAAGAAAAAAAAGCCCATAATGGGAAATTCTGCTCCAAAAGCCCTTTGTGTTGCATTTTAGTTGACTAGAAAATGTTTAGTTATGACATTATGTCAAAAAATAAAATGACATTTTATTGTATCACCACTTGGCCAATGTATGTATTGGAGACTGAAGAATGATGGCCACTAAATGGGTCACTAAATCATTATAATATTTTACGACTGGAATTGTTTTGTTAAAGCTCAGAAAAGTGGGATGAGATACTATATGTTAAGGTTTCTAGCTTTTACATAGTAAGAATTCGACTAATGGGGGTTGATGGTGCAATGGGCAAAAAAGGGCTCTCCCATACCCAGAAAAGTAAGAAACAAGAGGAAAAAGATGAATGAGAATTTAAGTCTGATTAATTTCCTGAATTCCCCACCACTGATGGTGGCGAGAGACCCCCATCCCTCAGGGAACGGGCCCCTGTTCCTCCAGGCAGAATGAGATCAGGGATGATAGCCCTACCACAGTATGGGATAAGTGCTGGAATTGTCTCCCTTCCAAAGACCTAGCAGGGCACCCAGTTCAGCCAGGGTGCTTCCATGACTGGGGCAGGACAATTCCTGTTAACGTAAGCAATATCTGGTAGGAGGATTAAATAATCAAGGGCAACTCACTAGATATTATTGAACTTATAGCCCCTTCTCAACCTCTGATTCATTAAACTAAAAAAGCACCAAGCTGCTATACAGAGAAGATTCCCAGAGAATGACTGATTTGTTTATTTCCGTTTTCGCTATCCACTGACAGACATGAGCTGATGTTCAGGCTTTACTTAATATTCGGTTAATGGTCAATGAAAGGAGGCAAGTTTTGGAGAAGGTAGGTGATAAAGCATGGTCACCTCTGTTGCCCAGGCCAACTAGCCTGCCAACCTCCAGAAATGTAAGTGAGGCTATTATGACCAACCCTGCATCTCACAACCCACCAGCTGAACACAGGTATATGAGTAAGCAATTAAAATCAGCAGAACCTGTTCCAGATCAGCAATAAGAAATACTGTTTTAAGCCACTGAGGGTTGGGGTAGCTCATTCCTCCCCAATAATTATAAGAATCAAGAATTAAATCCTGAGGGATCTCCATATATTAAGAGATTAGGGAGATGAAAAGACACCAGAGAAAGCTAAGAAAGAGCAGTTAGCAGAGCTAGAAAAATCCAGAAATTCATGGTGTCTTTTAACCCAGAAAAAAGGTGTTTCAAAAGAAACAGAATTCTCAATTCTGTCGAGTACTGCTAAATCAGGAAAATGAGAGTTGTAAATTGACCACTGGGTTGGTAAATGTTACTACTGTTGCCTTAATTTCAAATATTCCTTCCTAACCACATTGACAGAATGAGAACAAGGCAAATTTTATGAAAGACACTGACTACCAGTAATTAATTAATTTATAAATTATAAAATTGTGAAATTCTAGATAGTCTTTGGTTGGTTGAATATGTGTGTTTTTTAGTATAACAAGAACGTGTCACCCTATAATAAGATATTAGAGAGAAATTAAGTCTTTAAATTGCTGTTATGGACAGATTTCTACTCTTTATGCATTAAAAAATAAATACAACAATAGAACTCAGGCATTATCTTGCTGTATAAACCAAAATAGATGTGACTTATATTGTATATCCCCTTTATTAACCAAATGACAGTTTTATGTATGATTGCACACCAATATGTAAATGAGATTCCAAACAAAGACATGGAAGAATTTTTTTTTAAACAGAGTATTTTAAAGGACATAAAAAATATCCCTTAGTTATTTAGACCTATTAATTCCAGTAAGGGTAAAACTTCTATATGTGAAAAATAGTTTTTTATACCAACATAGACACATTGTATATGAAAACATTGTATCAAAAGGACATCATCTGTTTATTTATTAATAAGCTTTAAATTCTTCTGACAGTGAGATTGCTGGATTATTTAGGCAGTTATTTATTTTTTTTTTTAGTGATATTTGCTGAACCTCCCATAAGATTAGGAAAGGGAATTATATATCCTGGGTTTTCAACTTAATCTCTTTGCTGCCCAGGAGGCCATGTTTATCTCCTCTGCTTCCTGTGATATCCCCACTGAGATAGAAAACATGGTCATAAGAGCCTCTCACTTGGTATTTAACACAGGCTTGAAGAGAGAGTACTGACTCCTCGTAACCTTTGTACATCCTGGTCCAACAGTGGTCAGAAAGAAATAATTACAGCCACTTCAAAGTGATTAAAAGCAGTTCTGTGCAGAGGGCAAAAATCAGCCTAATTGTGCCCTAGGGAAGAACTGCTTCAGAGGGATGCTTATGATTGCTTTGAAGCAAAAGTAACTACTTTGGCCTTCTCAGCAGGCTTCGCTAAGTAGAAATGTATAAGCTCTCCGGGACTCAAGGGAGAGAATAAACTGAATACCTAGAATAAGCATTGATTTCTTAATCTCATGAGGTAAACCCCTGCAGAACATGATGCAAAAACAAACCATGTGATTTCCACTGAGTGATCCACTGCATTAAAACTAAATTAGACAAATGTCGATGAGCCTCAAGAAATGAATGTCCTTCTAAAGAAAGCAATAGCTTAATTTATAATTCTGCCTAAAGGTTTCTCTGCTAAAAAGAATCAAATGGAATAGATCTAATGTATTCTGTTTAATTTAAAATAACATCAGTTGAATGTGATAACTGACCAGTAGTGATTACATACTTTGAAAGCATACGATGATGATATTTACTTTCTCAAAGCAATAAGAAAAGGTAAAATTTGTCACCGAGCTGTATTCTGGTGTACGGAAGGAGTGTGTACCTCCTACATTTAATTTACTACCACACAATGAATTAAAAACTGGGGAGAATCATTTATGCAAATAGACTTGATAGTCTAAATTTCCTTTATTAGTGGTAGTTTTCATTCTGACCCACATCTTTGTTATTTAAAAATACATAAATACTACTTTTTACCAAACTCAAGATGTTACAGATGTTACATACACTAGAAGGGAATATATCTACTATTTAATTGTAATAACAAGTCAAGACTGGTCTCATTATGGAATGTTCTTATGTATAAACACCTTGATTCAACAATATTTTAAATGATCCTTAAAGTATATTTTTTACTCAGTTTATTAAAAATTCATCATAGACATACTAAATGTTCAGAATTGCTGATTTTGAAAAAAACTAAAATAAAATTATAATTGTTAAAGAGGCTGAGATTGTTATGTCTTATCTTTAAAAGATAAAATTTAGTTTGATTTTTGCAAGTAGTTTTTTGTTTTACATTTTGCAAAGTAATAGTGTCTTAAAATAGAAATTGCTTTTAAGTAAGCATTAAGATATAAGCCCACATTCATAAGTATCACAAATACACATTTTAGGAAAATATTTATATGTACAATTTTAAAATAATGTGTAGACACTTTATTCCTGCTAATTTTAAATGAGAAGTGTGAATGGAGAAGATTAAAATGAGTTACATTGGATATATATATAAATGAGTATTTACATGAGCAATTGGGCCATGACTTTCAATCTGTAATTACCTATTTCCTGTTATCACTTAGTACAACTTTTAAATTTGCTTGTTTTAGAATTTTTCCAGGAAGGTTAAACAGTACTGTATGCTCTAGTACAAATAATAATAAAAAAAAAAAACCCATAGTTGTTATGGAATTACAAAACAGTAAAACAGAATAGTACTTGTTTGTTTTTTGCAGTTTCTGTTGACTATGCAAGATCTTTTATTTAAGTTTGTTTATTTCTCAGTAAACACTAACAGGATAATACATGTGGATGAAATATGTTACTTTTTTCTTCCTCAAATTTTTACTAGTTGTTGACTGCTATGGAAGACTACCAACCAACCATATGGTATAAAATAAAGATTTCATTTCAGCATGCTACAATATGCTTATTAAAACCATAAGGAAAGAAAAGTTGAATGTAAAGGTCATAAAATTGCTGGAATGTACTATACAGAAAAAGGAGTTGTTACTGACTAAGTCATAGTATGAATATAATGCTATATATGTCAATATGTACACTAAATGAAATAGATTTACATTTTCTTAAGAAAATGCCTTCTTTATGTAAAAAATATTGTAATAAACCAAGCAGTATGGCAAACTGGATATTTAAATCTCAAAAGAAACATTTAAGACCTTGGGTTCATTCACATATTCTATAAAATTTATTGATTACAGACAATATAGTAACCACCAGGCAAAATGATGTACAAATTCAGAATCAGTTCTCCAGGGGCTTATAATGTCCTAATGGTGGTTTTTAGACATATAATCAAATAATCATAAAAATGCAGTAGGTGCTATTTTTAGTAGACATTTGAAAATGATGTTCTGCAGGCTTAGAGAAGAAAGCACTTAACTCTGCATAGTAATTCAGAAAAGACTTCCCAGAGGAACTATCACTTCAGCTAAAAGTTTTGTTTCCATTATTCAATACCCCCAAAATGCCAAATCTATATGTCCATAAGTTTAACATTAAAAAAATAGAATGGTTTCACAACTTCCACTCTTGTGCCTCCACAGTCTATTTCTACAGAGCAGCTAGAATGATCTTTTCAAAAAGTTGATCAAAACAAAACATTCTCTCGTTTAAAAAAAAACCTGCAGTCACTGATCATCATTCTGTGATCTATAAAGTTGAACATACCCTGCATGCTTAATGGTTTGTGTACTCATCTTCTACCAATCTTTTCTCCATTTTCTCTACTCCAGACATGTCTTTGCAACTCTTATTTTATGTACTTGTGAGGCACTTTGTTAAGACATTCATAACTCCAAATTCGTCACTTTATTCCAGTATCTGCTCAAATATAATTTTGTGAGAAAGGACTAAAATCATTGGTCTTTAGTCCTAGTTCCTAGCATAGAGTTCCTAAAATCATTGTATTCCCAGAGTGATGAGAGTCTTTCATGTTTCATACGCTAATGAGATGACCCCTGGTGAGAACATTAAATGCTTTAGAATGGGGGCTTGTGGTCAGAAAGTCCAAGCCATGATCAAATGGTTGGAAATTTCAGCTCCAGCCCCAGCCTCTGGGGAGGGGAGGGGGTCTGGAGATTGAGTTCAATCCTGGATGGCCAATAATTTAAACAACTATGCCTCCATAATGTAACCTCCGTAAAAACCTTAAACATCAGCTTCAGAGAATTTCCACCTTGGTAAACACATGGAGGCTGGGAGGGTGGTGTGTCTCCTCCCTCCCCCATAGCTGGCCCTATGTTTATCTCCTATTTTTCTGTCATGACTTGTATCCTTTATAATAAACCAGTAAGTGTAAGTAAAGTGTTCTCCTGAGTTCTGTGAATGATTCTAGCAAATTATTGAACCCCTAATTCATAACTGGTCAGTCAGAAGTATAGGTGTCCTAGGACTTAAAACTGGCTTCTTAACTGAGGGCCTTCTTGTAGGAGAGCACACTTAACCTGTGGAGTCTGGGTTACCTCTGAATAGTTAGCGTCAGAATTGAATTGGACTATAGGACACCCAGTTGATGTTGGAGAGCAGTAGACCTCTTTATTCTATATTCCTTTTCATCTGCTCCATATTTTCTCCATAGCACTTACTTCTACTTAAAATCATAGTAAAAATAATGGTTTGTCTCTCACAGAACTATGCTAACAAGTGACATTTCTGTCTTGTTTATCATACAACCCCTAAAACCTGAAACATTATCTTGCATACATTAGGTATGCAATAAAATGTATAAGTCAATATACCAGTCAATGTGTGACTGCTATTTGGGAATGGACTACTATATTGTTTTTTTTAATCATTGGCCACATGGGATTTAATGAATAAATCAAAAAACAAGCATATTATTTGCAAAGTTGCATTAGTCTTGTGGAGAAGAAATACTATGAAATGAAGGAAGAGAAATGAGATATTATTTAAACCAACTAACAAAGTATCAAAACTAACACAAGAAACAAACTAGAAAAGTTAAATATCTTTGGGAAAAATTATGTGTTCCCTAATGTCTGAAAGTTCTTCTTTTCATTTTGAGTTTCACAAAGTTCATTCCTTGCCATGAAAAAAAATTGTGTGGCTTTCCCTCTTGTTTGCTTATAAGCTGTAAGATCTAAGCATCCCAGCAGGTTTTAGTTGCAAATACGAAACAAGTAAATTCCCCCCATATGGTTTTTGCAATATCCATATGAGGGTAATCAAAGAAGCCAGCTAGGGAAATCAAAGGGATCAGCTGGAGACTGTCTTTTGCTACGACTAAACAGACCAGTTCAAACAGTATGTTCCAGTTAAATGCCATTTTGAAAAACTGGCTTTATTCTCCTGAAAATTAAAAAAAAAATTTTCATGAAAATGTTATATATTTAAAAGTATTAAGACAACATTCTCTATGTATAAGGGTACTATTTATATGTAACAAAAATATTTTCATGATTTCTTTCTGTTACCATTTTGTTCGTTATCAAATTGGCTCTGCAGCAGACCAAACTAGCAAAATTTGATTTGAAGTCTTCATTTCCTTTATTAACTTTTTCTGTGTTGTTCTGACCAACCACAGAGACTTGTAACAAAAGTACTAACTTAAGTGATAATTTTCATGACCGTAATAGTTTCACATATATTTTTCAAA
Organism: Lemur catta; assembly: GCF_020740605.2. Taxonomy (NCBI): domain Eukaryota; kingdom Metazoa; phylum Chordata; class Mammalia; order Primates; family Lemuridae; genus Lemur; species Lemur catta. The sequence goes on along the minus strand of NC_059132.1, from coordinate 88,766,769 downwards.
TGAAAATTTACTAAATATTCAAAACAGGATAATAGGCATAGCAGAATAAAGGGTGACAATGTCCAAAATAAAGAAACACAGAGAAAAATCTTTGAGAAACACACTTCATTGGCTTCTGGGAAAACGTCAAACAGGCTGAAATGTAAGCATCTGTAGTCCCCAAAAAGGAGAAGATAGAATGAGGTAAAATAACTTTTGAATAACTATTTCCAATGTTTTGGTAAATTTGGTTTTAAAACATCATCTTGGAGAAGAAAGAAGGCCATAGAAATAAAAATAAATAAAAAGAAAATACACCCATGCACACCATTGTCAAACTGGTGAAAGTCAAATAAACAAACAAACAAAATCTTGAAGGAAGTCAGATGAGAATGATATTTCATTCAGCAGAAGAACAATGTTTATAATGGTAGACATTCTCCCCAGAAACAATAGAGGCTATAAACAATGGAAGGAAATATTTAATATGCTTAAAAGAAAAAAACAAAAACTTGGTAAACCAAGATTCTATATCCAGTGAAACTATTTCCCTAAAATTAGTAAAAAAAAAAAAAAAAGTAAATAAAACTTTCACAGCTAAAACAAAGCTAAGGGAATTTGACATCAGTGGACCAGCAACATAAGACTTGCTAAAAGGAATTTCTTTGGGATGAAAGATGATAGCATGAAATAAAAATGTACATTAGTGGAAACAAATAAAATATACTAGTTAAATGACTATTTGAAGCAAAAATAATTATGTTGTTTTTTATAGGGAAAATAGACAAATTCACTACCAAAATTGGAGATTTTTTTTACTCCTCATTTGGTAATTGATATATCCATTCAACAACAACAACAGCAAAAAATTGCTAAAGATATAGAAGAGCCAACCTACCATGTATTTGTACATCAGTACCTTAATCAGTGCAGAATATTCTCTTTTCAGGGGCACACAGAAAGTTCACCAACATAAGCCATATTCTAAGCCTTAAAATGCATCTCAACATATTTGAAAAGATTGAAAACTTACAGGATGTGCTCTTTGACCACAAAGGAATCAAATTTGAAATTATCACAGCCTTTTTTGGGCCTTTCTGTTCCTGTGTGATCAGAATAGATTTGATAAAGAAAATGTTTGTCCCTAGAGAGTCCTTAAAGAAATGTTGAATCATTCATATGGAGAAATACTCTGAAGAGGTAAAAAAGAATGTCTGCTGCTCATTCTTATAAAAAGCGCTTTAGAAGAGGGAGACTTCACAACGGTAAGAGCTTCTTAACCATTGCCAGTAAGGAAGGAGCAGTTATTCCGCAGGCCAATTTTGGGTTGTCATGATAAACCTGGAAAATAAATCCATTCAGCAAGGTTTCATAGACCCATGCTGGCCAATGACCCAAATTATATTTTTTCCATTTTCCCCAACAGACACAATATTGGGGAGAGAGGGGTAGGAATGAAATAACAAAATTATGAGTTTTCCATTTTTTTCCTTCCTGAGGCTTTCAGATTCAATTTCAATGTCCACCTATCTGAGATATTAATTTCATGATCTATCTAATTATGCAAGCCTGAAATTTAGGAATAAGCTATGACACTGTAGCTCTTTTTGTCCTCCACATTCAATCCATTCACCATATCCTTTCCTTTTGTACCCTTTAAATATTGTATGAATTTATTTATTTTCCCCACAACTCTCTGCATCTTACCTGTACTATTAAAATAGTACTCTAATAGGAACATCACAACCTTTTCTGTAAAGTGTTAGACTGCAAATATTTTTGGCTTTCTTGGCTGTATGGTCACTGCAAACACTGTAATGCTAAAGCAGTCAGAGAAAACAAGTAAATAAATCATTGAGGCCATGTGTGTACCAATAAATCTTATAAAAATCGGGAAAATTTGGTTTGGCAAATTTGGTTAATGAGCTACAGTTTACCAGATTCCACAGACTGATCTGCCTGCATCTCTTCTTACCCTCTCTGGTCCATTTTCTATTTTGCAGTCAAGATATTTTTAAAATGCAAATCTAAATACATCCCCTCCCCACTGAACTCTTAAATGATATTGCATTTTTCTTACTATAAAATCAAACATCCAGAGCTGGGCATGGTGGCTCACAACTATAATCCCAGGGACCCAGGAGGCTGAGATGGGAGGAGCTCTTGAGGACAAGAGCTAGAGAGGCTGCACTGAGCTATGATCACACCAGTGCACTCTAGACTGGGAGACAGAGCAAGACCCTATCTACAAAGAAAAATCAAACATCCTATAAATCTCGGTATTACTCCTCCCTGACTTACCCGGTCCAACTTCATTTGTACCACAACCATTTGCTACCTCCTCTCCAGCCTCCCTCTGGCCTCTCTGGACCCCAGCCAACATCTACATGCTTTTTCTGGGATACTGTTTCTTTAACCTTCACTTAATAAATACTTTGGCATCCTTCTGATTTTAGCTCAGTTATACTTCTTTGTAAAAAAAAAAAGCTGTTAAAATATGATTTCTGATAATGTCTGTGAGGGTGTTTCTGGATGAGATTGGCATTAGAATCAGTGGGCTGAGTAAGGGAGATCTGCCCTGCTCTAATATTGGTGGGCATCATCCAATCAGCTGAGGGTCCAGACAGAAGAAAGGCAATTTCTCTCTCTCTCTCTCTCTCTTTCTCTGTCTCTATCCCTCCCCCCACACACACTTCTGGGGCTGTAAAACCCTAATTCTTTTGACTTTAACATCAGAACTCCATGTTTTCCAACCTTTGGCTCTAGGATTTGCACAAGTGGCTCTCAGCTACTCAGACTTTTGGCCTTAGACTAAGGGTTTACTCATTAGCTTCCCTGGTTCTGAGAACTTCAGACTTAGACTGAGCTATACTAAAGGCCTCCCTGAGTCTCTAGTTTGCAGATAGGCTATTATGGGACTTCTCAGCCTCCATAATCACCTGAGGCAATTCCTCTAATGAATCTCCTCTCATGTCTGTCTGTCTGTCTGTCTATCTATGGAGATCCTATTGGTTTTGTTTTTATGGAGAACCCTATACAGATAGAGAAATGGATGGTAGATGGATGGATAGATAGACCCACATAGATACAGACAGATAGGTGATAGATAGATAAGCTGATAGAGCAAAGACTGTAAACCAAATCCTCTAATATTTTAAGAGCTATATTTTATTTAAATTTCAGAAATGACATCCTTCACAGCATTATTTTCAACATCTGAATTGCTTAGAGTCAGGAGGCTTATCACATAAATGACACTGTGGTGATGGCCTTCCTCTCACCAAGCCTGTTAAATGACACAACTTAGCCTCCCTATAAATAGATGATACCAACATACCTATTTATCACTCAATAAGATCTTCTGTGTATTTTTTTTTTCACAAATGAAGATACTTTAGTTTTTTTAACATTATTTGGGCTTCCAGCCCAGGCAGAGTAATAGGGACAAGAAATATTATTATACGTGAACAAATAAACAAAAAAATAATATATATAAAAAGTGGTCTTCAAGATCTGGCCAGGGTTTGCACTCAAGTTTTCATTGCAATAGTGATCAGAACATGGGTAGTAGAGAGGAAACTCCCCCTAGCTTGAGAAAGAATCATTCAAAAGGTTTACAAGAAACGTACAACATGGCACTTGGACAGGGCCAGGAACAGTATCTATTCTAACCAACCACACTGGAAACCTAGTAATTCAGGGACCATTGAGTAGAGTACACAAAAAAGTCTTGTCTCAGTAGTGGTGAATAATCAGTCTAAGATTATACATCACTGTCCTCCCTCTAACAAATCTTAAAAGCAAGGCTTGGAATGATCAAACTGTTTCCATGTAACTTAACTACATATCAGAACAAAGCCTCAGAATATAGGAACCCAAGATTATCTAGCACAAACGAAGCAAAATATACATTGCTTAGCACCCAATTAAAATGTGTCAGGCATTTAAAGATGCAAGAAAATTGACTCATAATGAGAAAAAGGTCAACCAATTAAAACTGACCCACAACTGACACAGGTGTTAGAAATGGCACACAAAAATATTAAAACAGGTGTTAGTTTGCACTTCATGTTTTTAAAATATAAGTAGGGCCATGTAGAATGTCATAAAAAGATCTAAATTGAAAGTTTTGACCCAAAACTTATAATTATCTGAGGTGAAAAATACAGTGGATGGGGTTAAAGACAGATTCAATGTTATAGAAGAAAAGGTAAGCAAACTTCAACTAAAAGCAATGGTCAGTAGTATTTGTTACTGATTAGTAATTGTTTTTATCTCTTGTGAAATTAAAAATAAGAATATTAGATGTTTACAGGACCACTAGAAGAAATAAGTCTAGTTCCTGAATCATCAAGTGGAAGAAACCCACAACATGTCAGGAAAACCTACATTTCTCACGCATATACAGAAAATATAAATTGTGTTAGGCCACTGAAATATTATTTATTATTTCTAAAAGTTACAAGCTTCCTAATTAACATAGCAATAATATTAATAATATTCTTTGAAATTGTTGGTACTATTTCAAAAGTTTCAAATGAAGTTAGATAATTTGTAAATTTTATAGAAGAAAAATTAAAGCATGCAATAAAATTTATTTTTATCTCATAATTGTGGATTATGCTTCAATTAAATCATAAGACCTACCAGAATCTATGCCAGAGCTAACATATTAGTGAAAGAAAAGATTTACTCTAATTCTGTATAATTTTAAAATTCTTACTGAGTAGAAATAAAGGCAGATATATGGCAGCATACCTGAAGTGTATTAAAATAGAGCACAAAATTCTGGCACCAAACTGATCTTGCATATACTTTCTTGATCTTCTTTTCTTTTTCTTTTTTGAAACAGAGTCTCACTCTGTCACCCAGCTAGAGTGCAGTGGCATCATCAGAACTCACTGCAACCTCAAACTCCTGCCTCAGCCTCCTGAGCAATCCTCCTGTCTCAGCCTCCAGAGTAGCTGGGACTACAGGCATGCACCATGATGTCTGGCTAACTTTCTTGATTTTTCTGAACCTATTTTATTATCTGTACAGTGAGGAATTTGTATATACACATGTATTAACAAAAGAAAGAGATTCTATGCTAATAGCCATTTGGTTCAAATGCACAGTCTTGAATAATTCAGAGGTTGGAAACTAGTAGTGATGGTCATTCATTCATTCAGTTTACTTTGATGGATTATTTAGTTTAATGAGTGAAAATTATATATTAGGCACTGTGATGTTTGCTGGGAAGCAATAAGGAAGATCTTCTCTGTACCTATTAAAACATGGTTGGTAATGAAGTAGAGCTAATTACATACAACGCAATGTCTGCATTCACAGGATGCTGGAGAACACCTAGCATGGGCATGTATCACTATCTTAGAATCAGAGTAGAGTTCAGAGAAAAGATAACTTCAACTTGAAGAAGTAGGAGATGAGGGTTTGTGAAACATTTGTAAGCACAAGCAACTTATGTAAAAGGTCTAAAATGTGATCATATTGTGTTGAGGAATAGAAAAATGTTTAGTATAGCTAAGGCTTATAGATGAAATGTCAGTGGAAACTAAGTATAGATCACAATAGGCCTTAATGTTCTTCTCAAGTTTTGAGGAAAGTGTAGACCTTCATTTTGTTTTTGTAACATGTAATTTTACTGTTCATGTATGATACTTAATCTTGTTGTGACACCTTTATTTTGAGAAAATTCTGCTATTAATATTGGATCCACTAAAATCCATAGGTCATGCTGAACACAGACAATGAAGATTTATTTCTCCAATGTTTCAAACTCCCAGTGAAAAACTGAATTTGCAAAATAGTTTATACTTCCCACTCTAGTGAAATGCAATTAGCATAAATGTAGTATAACTTAATATTAAGGAACAAAAAATTCAACAAAATGAGTGTCTACATTTTAGTAACTGACATCTCACTCTCTAATAAAGTGTGGCCAACCCATTATTTAAATTCCAAAATAAAACAAAACATGAATAAGAAAAAATAATTGAAGATTTCTCTGTCATTTCTCATCTTATTTCCATATCAAGATATTCTAGGCAACAGAAATCTATCTATTAAGCCTATCTGTAAAATCACATTCCATCATGATTTCATCTTTGAATGATTCTTCATCTGTTATCATCCCTTTGGGATTTCAATGAGGCTTCTCTCTAGACTTCAGATAAAAATTGTATTATAAGAACTGCAAATAATTAATTTCATTGTAAATAAAAGTTGATATGGAAAATATATCTCACAGAAAGACAATATGTAATTTAATACAATCGAGTATATTAACATATTCAAAAGTAATATTTCATGCACAATATTAGTCAACTTTGGAAGCAAAAATGTAGAGCTATTGAAATAAAAATTGTTACCATCCACACAAATGCCTTCTAGGGTAAGTGGAGCATAAATCAACAGAATTTGAGTATCACAATTCCTCCTTCAGAAATAGATATATCTTAGTCTGTCATTAAAAAGTTGACTCAGCCCCTCTTGTTTGATTTTAAAAAGTAGAAGTAAAGAATATTCTAGTTTCAAAATCTCATAAAGATCTGCTTGCAGAGAAAGCACATTAGGCGTGTGGTCATTAGTGTTCTGATCTGTGTATAATTATATTTATACATGTGTGATAATAAATTAGAATTCTGATTGTAAGTTAAAAGGTTTGGTTAATATGCTCCTGCTGCGAAGAAAGAGCACTCTTCTGTCTGCACATAAAATGTTTTAAGCATACAAAGCTTCATTGAGCCTTAATAAGCACATCATAATAATATTAACCTCTGTAACTCTCTTGGGAGCTGATCACCCAACTTTACTTGGCACTGCAACCTCTGTTCATGTGCTTCTTTATGTAATAGTTAAACTTCTGTAGCACTTAACACATTTTCTAAATATTCCTCTGTCCTTTCTGCTCACCAATTTGTAAATCATACCTTTTCTTTTATATTCTCTTCCCAATCCTTTGTCATTAGTTCATGGTCATCTCACTCGACACAGTTAAGATTAAGCACACACAGCCTTTTCTTTTAGGAGTTACTTTTTGTTAAATATTTAACTAAGGGGTATTGGGTATTTTTTAGTCCAATTTTTATTCTGCTCTAATAGAATGATTCGTTTGTAAAGAAAAACGATACTTATTCCTTGGTTATGATCATCTACCTACATTCTTGTTAACATCTCTAGCCTTTTATAACCAAAGGGATATAATGATATCTTTAAAAACTTGAGGGATATGTCAGGGAATTCTATATATGAACTTAGCTTTACAAACATAAAACTTTTCAGTGCTAGGTTGGGCACAGTGGCTTACGCCTGTAATCCTAGCACTCTGGGAGGCCGAGGTGAGAGGATTGCTTTATGTGAGCAGTTCAACACACTCCTGAGCAGGAGCAAGATCCTGTCTCTACAAAAAATAGAAAAATTAGCTGGGTGTGGTGGTACACACTTGTAGTCCCAGCTACTTGGGAGGCTGAGGCAGGAGGCTTGCTTGAGCCCAGGAGTTTGAGGTTGCAGTAAGGTATGATGTTGCCATACTCTAGCCTGGGTGACAGAGCAAGACTCTGTCTCAAAAAAAAAAAAAAAAAATTCAGTACTAATAAATGTAGCACACTGGCATCAATACTCTTTGATTATTATTTTATTCTACATAAACTGTTGTATAGAAGTTCACAGATATGTATATAAAGCATTTCATGATAATGTTACTTGCAATCGCAAAAAAAATAAAAATAAAAAATTGAAACTGTCTAACTGTCCATTTAGAGGAGATTAGTGAAATCATCACACTATGCCAGGTGTGTTAGCACACACCTCTAGTCCCAGCTACTTAGGAGGCTGAAGCAGGAAGATGGCTTGAGGTGAGGAGTTGGAGGCTGTAGGATACTATTATCGTGCCTGTGAATAGCCACTATAATCCAGCCTGAGCAACATAACAAGACCTGATCACAAAAAAAGTAAAATATATAGAAAAAAATCATTACACTCTATACATAAAATAAAATGTTATGTGTCGATTTAAGAACATGAGGTTCATCTAAAGTTAAAGATATGGACAAAGACAATATGCATGTGTCATTAAAAATCATATTGCTAAAGAATATATTTAAGATATATAAAAGAAGGATATCAGTTTATTCATATATGTCTCACTGGAAACACATAATATAAAACAATCTTGTTCATGACTATTTACTATTTTTTGTATTCATCTATATAATGATGCCATTGCTAACAATCCTTTTATCTTCATTATAAAATTTAACTTAAAATGTCCGTCACTGACCATCAGAACTTTTTCAGAACCTCTAAAAATTATTATTATCTTTATAATTTTAATCAAGTTGAAAGGATATTTTGTTTGGAAAAAAAATAAAAAAATAATATATACATCTTCTTACAGTTTTCTACAATGGTTACCACTTCATTTTGCCATTCACCAGGACTCTAATTCAACTTGCTATTGATGCAATTTGATATATAAATAGACAAAATCACTTTATTTATATGTTATCTAGAAAAATGAAGAAACTTAGTTACTCTTTTGAAATACCTTTTGTTACTAAACAATATTTCTTATTTTGAAGGTTGCATCACTAAAACAATACTTAAAATTTGAGATACTTAGTAGTTTTGAAAAATTCAAACTCCATCAAACTTTCACTGTAGGCTACTAAAGTTAAGTACATTCATTTCCAAAAAGTTGAAGGTTTTTCTCCAATAAGAAAAATCGGCATAAAATAATATCCCCATTATTAGTGTTCAAGGTCAAATAGCTACGGTCCTGAAATTTTATGTCTTCTATATAGTTTTAAAAGCATTAACCTCCCAATATGAACCCTTTCTTTCTTCTAATTACTTCTTTTCAACATTCCATAGAGTTACAACGAGGATACACTGATATCAATTATTAAACTTCATATAATTGTGTTCAATATTTCATTATAATTATAATAAGCTCAACATTTTTTAAGTTCTAAAGCTATAAATGGAAAGTTTAATTACCATGATATTTAAAATTGGACACATTGCTTCTTCATCTCCCAACATGATTATTAAATTTACCAAAGTATTTATTCTATGATGCATTTATTTGCCTAAAACCATAAAATTTTATTTAAAATTTTAAATGATAATATTATGCATTTTAAATAGCTATGCAAGTGTTATGGAACCTAGAAAAAAAAGTAAAAGTATTTCAAAAATACTTTTGTTAATAATTTAAATGTTATAATTCTCCTCTGGATAATTTCATGGGTGTTTAAACATGGCTGTACTTAAGAGTACCTTCATAATATAATATTTTCATCAATAAAAGTAGGCTCAATGCTCTTCAAAATATAAACTGTTTTTTTAAACTTTACTAAGAACCAAGTTTACACTTGAAATGGTTTGAACATTAAAGAGAATTTGAAAAGGGTAAAAATAATGCCATTATGTTTAATATTTTATAATATAGCTCAGTAAGTTTATAAATTTTTGAATGTATGTTGTCTCATTTGAAGACTATGTTTCTAATATTTTCAAAGGAAAGTCATGGTGACACCATAAAGTAAATGAAATTAGAAAATATAATATTAATTACCTTTTGATGGCATATCAATCATCTAATTAACTAAATGCATGTGCTGTCTTCTCTTACATTCTATGTCTTGCCTTGATTTCTGCCTCCCTGTGGTTTGTGATTTGAAAATTTATATTTTCTGAATCACCATTATTTTTGAAGAAAAAAAATCTTCGTAAAACACTTTATAGATGATACTACTTAGTAAAGTGTTCACTTATATATTTTATATAGCTCTTCAGTAGACTTTAAGGTATTTAATGGCAATGCCTATGTATACTTAATCTATAGTCCCTTCCCCTGCTATGCATAGCATTGCATTCTGGGGAAACACTAAAAAGGGCTGGGTTTGATGCCTTGCACCTCTAATCCCAATGCTCTGGGAGGTCAAGGTAGGAGCGTTGCTTGAAGCCACGTGTTTGAAGCCAGCCTGGGAAACATCATGAGACACTATCTCCACAAAAAAAAAAAATTTTTAAATATCACCCAGGGGCAGTGGCATGAGCCTATAATGCCAGCAACACAGGAGGGTAAGGTGGAAGATTGCTTGAACCCATCAGTTAGAGGTTACAGTGAGCTGTGATCACACCAGTGCACTCCAGGCTTGTTGACAGAGCCAGACTCCATCTCCGAAAAACAAAAACCAAAATAAAAAATTTTAAAAAAAGAATCAATGAATATAAACATATCATTGAATTATATGTATCTTTATTTTCTCAAGGTACACACTAAGAAAAAAATCTAATGTGACAAAGCTAATTGCCAACCTTGGAGGATCATGTAGAACAATTAAGGTAAAGAACAAAACAATTGAAAGTACTATAGACTCTGAAAGAAGGTTCTAGTAAAATAATAGAAATATCATTATTGCATTTATTTGCTGTTTATCGAATGACTATGCTAGGATCTTTACATAAATTAGTCCATTTCATTCTTACAACAGTTTTATAATAGATGTTACTGTTATTCTCATTTTACAAATGAACCATAGAAAAGCTAGAAGATAATATCAAGTTGTAACTACCAGTGAGTGGTACAACTGAGAATCTAATCTTGAAAGTCTGACTGTAAAGATAGGATAGTTTAAATAGTAATAAATTTATTTTGCTTAACATTGTATTCAATGTTTTTGGATTAACTCTCAATATAGATACTTTGAAAATTTATATGCTTTTAAATGTTTAATCCATTGAAACACATATTTTGAGAAAATATAGTTGTGAAATGTTTTAGATGTAAATATAAAAAAGTATTTTTTCAATTAGAAATTCTTTTATAATTATTATATTTTTAACAGTGAGACTACACACTTAAAGACATGGTTTACTTTTATTTTTTAAAATGTTTTTAAAAACATTTATTGAGGTACAATGGGCATATAATAAATTGCACATATTTCAAGTGCATAATTTGATAAAGTTTGATATATCATCATAATCAAGGTAATAAATATATTCATCACTCTCAAAAGATAATTCCTGCCCCATTGTAATACCTCCACACTGGCCCTGACTGCCATATCTCATAGTCCTCAGGCAGCTGTCAGTCTACCTTTTGCCATTACAGATTTGTTTGCATTTCCTAGAATTTTATATGAATGGAATCATTTAGTATGCACACTGTTTTTGTCTGGCTTCTTTCACTCAGATTAGTGATTTGGGAATTCAATCATAATGTCTGCGTATTAATAATTAATTCTTGTTATATCTGTATAGTGTTTTACTATATGATGTTTCTGTCAAAACGCATGTTGAAATTGAATTGACATTGTAATGGTATTAGGAGGTAGGAACTTTAAGAAGTGATTAGGCCATTAGGGCACCAGTCCCATAAATGGATTAATGCTGTTATCACAGGAGTGGGCTCTTGTTAAAAGAATAAGTTGGGCCCCTTTTCTCTCTTTGTCTTATGTACTCACTTCCACCTTCAACTCTCTGCCATGGGATGAACCTTGCCAGATACTGGGACAATGTTCTTGGGGTTACCAGCCTCCAAATTCTGTGCCTAATAAATCTCTATTCATTGTGCGTTATCCAGTCTGTGGTATTCTGTCAAAGCAGCAGAAAATGGATTAAGACATATGGATATACTAAAATTTTTGTGTCCATTTATCTATTCAGGGTTGTTTCAGATTTTAGCTACTAAATATAGAGCTGCTACGAAGATCTGTGTTCAAGTCAAGTTCAGTGAAAGTATACTTTCATTTCTTTGGGGTAAGACCTGGGAATGTCTGAATCAAATGATTGGTTTATTGTTGTGTTTTTTTTTTTTTTTTTTAAGAAACTTCCAAAATGTTTTTCAAACTACTTATTTTGTTCTATATTTCTGATAGTAGTATATGAGTGAGTTTCAGACCTCATATTTTTTGCCAACCCATGTTGTGGTTAATCTTTTTAATATTATCCATTAAAATAGGTGAGTAATGGTATGTCACTGTGGTTTTATTTTTCATTTTGTTAATGGCTAATGATGCTTATTTTTAATGGTTTTTTTTTAATGGCTAATATGCTTATTTTTCATCTGCATAACCTGGAAGATCTCATCCTTCAGAGATTCAAACATTCCTCAGAAAAAGAATTGACACTCAACTTGTATTAATGTTCTTAAGTATCCATTAACCCGTTGAAGTCAAAGAGGAGCTAAATAGGAGCTTTCACTATTTCTTATCCTCAAGACTGTGAAGATCAATGAAATCTGGGGGACAGGGCAATTCCTCCAGGTGTTACCACCATAGAATGGAAGCTTGCCTGAATTTCATTACCAAGTATAATAATTATACCTAATGCTGAAGAGTTGAAATATAAAATTATATGTGTGAGTTATCATTTTTATGTAGTGAAAAGAAAAACAATTAAGCCCTATATTTATATGCATAAATGAAGATAGTATAATAGTATTAGGTAGATAGTGAGGGATTCTGGGTCTCCTAGGGACGAAAGTGGGTGCTGTTGCCCCCATCTTGGTCCTGCCCAACCCTAATTCTCCATACCCGGGGGAGGAGGGAATACACTACGAATTTGCCAATTAGAACTTAGCACACCAGCTGCAAAAGAATGCAGAGGACTCTCTATCCCATGGGCCAAGAAGCATAGGTACCATAGAGTCCAGAAATTGAACTAGAACAACCTGCATGTGCAGTAAGACTCTGGTCATGCAACTCCCAACTGTCCAATCAAAGTGGTTCCATGGTGACATCTGAACCATGAGGGAGGTCCCTGTCCAGGCACTATAAAACAAGAGGAAGACCATAACCAAGCCCTTTTTGTTATGGTCTTCCTTTTGCTTTCCTTTTGCTGTGACAATGGGTCCAGTTGTCATCCCTGGCATATATATCATGCTCTGTAAACCTATATCTTGCTCTTGCCCTATAATCCTTTCTCTCCTCGATAAACTTCATTTTCATGCATGCCTAACTTTGGCGTGTCTGGTCATTCTTTGGTCATGGGTACACCAAGAACGGACATTTCAGGCTAAAACCTGATGATAGTATGGATGTTATTATATAATATGTCAGTTTAAAAAACATTACATAATTCTAAATATTAGATTGCCAATATGGACTACCTTGAGAAATGCAATCATAAAAGAAAAATACTCACCTTAAAAATATGTGTATCATTATAAATTTATATGAAATTATATGTGTTTACATTTGGAGGGGCCAAGGGCACACTTCCCTTTTGCCTGCTGAAGGTTTGCTGAAAAATCAGCTGATAAGAGGCAGATTATAGGAGAAGAGGCACACAAATAAGGAAATCTTATTGGGGATTTAGAGTAATCACTCCGTGATTTTCCCCCTGTGCATGCTAATAAATAAAAAGATAAACCATCTTTAGATTACAGAAAGAATGAGGCCTTAGAGCATGTCCAAAAATAGGTTATGGTGGTAAATCCGGTTATACTGGCAAGACAAGTGAAAGAAAAGGAAGCTTGGCTAGCAAAGGTGGTCTCATGTAGATAAAACCCCAGTGGTAGCGGCTCTCAGGGAGAATAGATACTGAATATTTCCATCAGACATTTAAAGGTGTCAGACTCTCTCTCAGTTAATCTTTCCTAGATCTGAATAAGGGAAGGCCTCAGAGAAAGCCTGGCTGCATCAATGCAGATTTTTTCTTAGAGATGTAATTCTCCCCCTCAAAAGACAGCTTTTCAGCCATGCTTATATTTCTATCCCTTCTGAATAGTCATCTGGATATATGTCAAAGAAGTGTATTTTGGGGCAAAATATTTTGGTTTCCTTCACTTTTGTAAAAAAATTGAAAAGTAAAATAAGTAAACAATGAATATCTCAATTCATCTCAAACCAGAGAGTTCTGGAAACACCTTATCTACTCTTGTTGAAACCACCCTTACAAATTAACAAAAAGGGGTACAAGGCAAGAACTGTGGTATGAGCCTACCTAAAACTAATGATAATAATTAGCCACTGTCCCCCTGTTTACTTCTCTATAATTGCCACTCTGGAGCCACACAGATGGTGGTCATAAAGCTTTCTCCATAGATAATACCATCTTTTTGAAATCTAGGGGAGTTTCTGAGATATCTTCCAGGTCCCACATTCCAGTGGAATGGCTGACCCACCCAGACCAGCTGCCCATACCTAGGAACTCACTCAATGGGTCTTGTGACTCCCACCCAAGAACCTGATCAGCAAAGAAAGCAATTTCTACAACCCTGTGTTCAGCTCCAACACAGCCAATTAGCAGATTCAATTATGTACGCCAAGTCGTCATTAAAAACCCTGTCTCCCAAATTCTCTGGGAGACAGGTTTGAGAAACTTCTCCCTTCTCCCCACTTAGTGCTATGTGGAATAAACTCTCTGCTGTAAACCCTGCTGACTCAGTGTATTGCTTCCTGTTGGGCAGTGGGCAAATGAAGCTGGTTGGGGGGCAACATTGTGATATGATTCCTAAGCACTAAAGTATGGAGAAAAATATCAGATAATCAGAAATATTTTACCAAGTTGATTATAATTAGCTTTCTTCAATTAATTTTAAAGTCACTAGGTTTTTTCTCTGAATATACAATAGCAAAATTGTTTTCAAAAGTTTCAAACAAGTATTATCCTTTTTTGCCTTTTCTAAACATGCTCACATTTCCCTTAAAATAACCGCTATTAAAGCAATTAAATTAACATGCAAAAATTGTTCCTGCTAAAAATAAAGCTTTGACTTAGATGTCTTTTACCAATATGCATCCAAACATTAAACGAACAAATGGAGTTTAAATAGGAGACCTCATAATATATGTTATTAAACATTTTTTAAAAAGATCACTTTCATACTTGCATCAATGTTTTGAATAATAATAGAATGTTTAGCCCAAATCTACTTTTCATTTTACAAGCTTTTTAAAAAGAGGCCTTTTCTTTTTTTAATTCTATACATTTGGATTAACTAAAGTAATCTAATGCGTGTTAGCTTAATGAAAGAGAAGTGTTGAATCAAACCATATTTATTTCAGTTCACTTGATCACAGGCTCACTCATCTGTATAATCTAATGAAATTCTGCTGGAATAAATAGGAGAAAGACAGAGACTGTGAAAAATTGTGAGGAAATTTGAATTAATTTTTGAGACAATAAAATAACAAAGAATTTTAAGAAAGCACATGCATTCTGTCAGAAAACTTTATACCAACTAATTCTACTGAATTCAAGCTTATTATGTCATAAAATTAAATTCCATTCTCAATGAATTTGAATAAATATGTTAAATAAAACACATTTCACTGTTACTAAAATTTAGAAATAGTTTCCTTGGGCTATGCTTATCCTTAGAAAGTAGAATTATGTAGATTATTATTCATTAATTGAAACTGAGAACTTTTGAACTCCTGCCCCACAATTCTGTCCAAATTTCTGCATTATGGGATGACTAAATTCCAGCAGGACTTCTCCAGCATAAGGCTTTGTCCCTAGAATAAGCCTTGTCCTAAAATGCCTGCCTCAGAAAGCTCAATTCCGTCAGAAGAATTTAGTGTTTGTTCTAGCCAACACCTAACAATAAGCCCCTTACCTCCTTTTCTTAGAGCATTCACTAAAAAGAGCAACTTTGAACCCTTACTCCGTCTTTTTGAGAGGTATGTGCATCTCCTGCAACACAGGAGTGTCTTTCAAGGACCTGAAAGCCATTCCTTTGAAATGCAATCATCAGGAAGGACAGGGCCTGTGTCTCCCAGTCTATGCTCCAACTTCCATAATTGCCAGGTATCAGATACAGCCAGCCTAATCACATCTGCACGGACGAATCCTTTGTAATTTCTCACTTCTCTGACTCTACTGAGCCTCTGCTCACACTTACCCCTCATTTCCCCTTAAATCACCCAGGCACCTTTGTACAAATCAGAATGAAGCTCAGTTCTCTCCCCTATTTTTAGTAGTTATTAAATAAAATCTCTTTTCCCTGCTTAATCTCCATCTGTGTTTTTCTTTGACAAAACACACATTTTAATTAATTAATCATTTACTTGGAAACCAATGAACATCTCCAGATCACTTGGTTAACCTCAAGATATATTACTATATTTCAACCTATTAGAAATTGTCAGCTGCTGAAAAAATGTGACTGAAGAAAAAAATCACAGCACTTAATTGTCTAATAATTTCACAAATTCTTGGTCATTTTAACTGGTTATCTAACAGGTTGAGTCTAATCCAGCCATAGTACTACTAGTACTATAAGTAATTTAGTTGTTTTTATTTTTGCGATATCTCTCTTTCTCTAAAAATGTGTGTGTGTGTGTGTGTCTCCTTCAGTTCTGGTAAATACTGATAATAAATTTAGCACATTCCAAATGTGGTTGTGTGTAGATAAAAATTTTAAACAATACAAATTTAATAAACCAATAACAAATTTGTAAATAAGAATTCAAATCTATTATTAATTTGTTGTAATTGACTATAGGCTACATATGTTTTATCTTTGGAATTCAAGATTTTCACAAGGATGGCAAAGATATTTTTAATTCATTTTGTCTGGGACTTAATGAGAGTCTTAAATCTTTCTTTGGATCAGATAAATTGCCCCCTCTGATTCATTCAATCATTTTTTCTATATTCTTTATTCTTTTTCTAAAACATATTAGTTTTTATATTGTATTTCTGGTAACCATCCTAAATATGTCTTATTATTTCCATTACATGATATTCTGTTTTTTTGTTTTTTTCTGTGACCTCTGAGATATTCATTTCATAAGATCTTCCAAGCCACTAACTTGGTGCTAAATAGTGATGTCCCAGTCTCTCAAGTGTTTAAATGATTTTTTTAAATGGTAATATCATGACTTTAATAACTTAATTGATGCTCCTTTAGGGCTCATATTATCATTGTGTTAAGGCTATTGTGTCTGCCTACTCCAATGACTATTTTAATGTGGACAACTTAATCTCTGGGTTCTATTTGTTATTCCTTCCTGTGGTTCCTTGTGCTTTTAGGATATTATGATTTTTTTTTGTGTGTGTGTGTGCTTTCACATCCTCAGTGGTCAGATTAAGTTACTAGGCTAAATTGGAGAAAGGGACAGTCACCAGAAGGCACAGCTCTTTCTATGCCTGTGGCAAGGGAGGGGACCATCTCTTAACTGCCCATTCTATCCTAAGGCCTGACAGAAATTCTCTTTGCTCCCAGCAGCACATCACCAGCTGTGTTTGTCAGACATCTCTTGGCTTCCAAACCTGAAAGTCACTTTGCTCATTTTGGCAGCTCCTTTCCAGATCCAGAAAGACAAAAGTCCATGTGAGCCGGTAAATACAGATTGTCCTGATCATCTCACTGTGGAGCCATTACTGGTCATTAGGAAATCCCATTCCTGTCCTCAACCCAGCACCAAGGAGCCCTGCGTTTCAGGGCATCCAGATCGAACCATCTGCCTCAGACATCCTCTCCAGTTTTGATATTAGGAACGTTTTTGTCCTATTCCAGAGAAGAAGCCAAGAGATAGAAGGTTGGGGCTATGGTTTTAAGGGTTTATTGTTTATTTGTTTTTCTCCCCGTAGCTCCTTCCTAGTAAAATTTACTTTTCAAACAATGAAATATTTTTTTCATTTGTAAACAGTATGTATCTTTAGATATTATAATGAATAATATTTTAGTCAGTTTTTATAATAAATAATATTTTAGTCAGCATTTTTAAAAATTTATGTGCAAACTCCCTTATCATTCTCCTAGGTTGTATGTGTGGCCCGTTGATTTTGTTTTCAACATCAAGAAGGCAGGAAACATTGGAAAAGGACAGCCTGCTCCTGGCCCATGCCATTTTTTTTTTCCTCTTGAGAGGAATGTTACTCTAGCTTTTTGTGGAAAGAAAGTAATATTGAGGAAAAATAATTTATTGGGGGCATATCTAAATTTTTCTTTCTTGTTATTTAATAGCATGACTTTAACTTTGCTTGGAGAAGTTTGCCATTGCAAATAGCCATTATACGTAGTTCTTGTTGGAATAGCATCAGCTATTGCTCTGAGGTCATGTCCCAACCAAATGTTTGGTATGTGTACCACCCAGGCTTATCAGGTTATATTCTTTGGCATTAAATTACACACAAGGAAAGAATGTCACAGACAACTAATTCTGGTTAGTTATCATGTCAGTGCCTTGAATAAGAAGTCTTGAGCTCTGCTGTTCCTGAGATTGATGAGCTGACCTTGTTCTTTTTCTATATGAAGCCTAGTTTTATAGTTTTTTTTAAATTTAGTGAATGGTGTTGTTCCAATTCTATATGTGATTTTTTTTTTTTTTTTTACTGATTTTTGCTTAAAATAGATTCGGGATCGTTTGTTCCTATGAGAGGAAATCTAACTCAAATGTCATCTGAAACTGTCTGGTGAAAACTGTCCAAGAAAAATTTAAGAATTAGATCCACATGTTCAGATTTAAAAAGTACAATTTTAGCAATTGTGATCAACTAGTTTTATTTTACATATAATTACTAAATAAATTACTGAACAAAATTGTGGGGATGTACATTTTTAATGGTACTAGTTGTTATTCAGGCAGGAAAAAAAAAAGTCCCAGGATTCATTAGGGGGAAAAAAATCTAGTCTATATAAGAATGTCACATTTCCCAGCAATGTGGCATTGCTCCTACATGACTTTGCAAAATCTAGTCCACCTACAGTTTACAAGAACCTAAAATCATATTTTCAGGAATCAGTAGCTTACCAGGTTCATGGCTTCAGCTTCTCCCCAGAAGAATAAATCAATAAGTGCTGTTGACTACCTGTCTACTTGCTCTCTAGAGACTCTAATTTTATGACCTTCAGGGCATATTGTAAAACTTAACTTTTCAGGCCAAGAGACGACATCAGTTGATAATTAAAATTCTCATGCTGCAGCTATTTATACTTTTATGGTTTAAAAATAGTTAATTGGCATGTGCCCTGAGGCTTTTTGGAATGGGTTTACTTTACAAATAATTAATAATCAGCATTGAAAGCAGTATTTTAATTTTCTAAGCAATCTAATTGTTCAAATTTTTTTGTCTGTTGTGGTCATATGTGTGTCAGACAACTCAGAAAAACAGACGTAACAGATGAATATAATCAGCATTAATACAAGCCTAAGAAGAATAAATCAAATTGATTAATCCAGCAATTTGAAAAATATCATTTTAGAAGAAAAAGTGAATACTATTATTTTCTTTTATAATTAGCCTATCAACTATTCATTTTCAATGTACATTTATAGCAAAGGCTTAAGGCTATCATATACATATGTCAATCTCAGATATAATAATGTTAATACTCTAAACTCATTAGGACCATCTATTTAACACACATGACAATCAAACTACCATAAATCTTGTTTCCACAGTCAACAACTCTTGGTACTGAAGGAAAAGTAAGGTTTTAGGTTTTTGACGTTGTCATGAAAGGGGTAGCTTCTTGTATATCATACCCATTCAAATTTGAATTATTGCCCTTTTCATTCTGAAGATAATAATGCTAATTCAAAGACACTTTCTCTCACTCTCATCCGTAAAATCTGTCTGGATAATTTGATGCTTACCTTTGTAAATCTGCAGTTCCAGCATTTGTATTTTTATTAATGCTTGACACAATGCATATTCCTCTTAGTAAATAATATATTCCTATTAGGTATTATATCAATATGCATATATTGATCTGTTTATCTTCTTGAACAACAAAAACAAGAAAACGCACAAGGAAATTCCAGTCACTGTTTTATGTTTGAGATATTTGAGATACTATACTGATATGCTCACATCCATATTTAGTTCCATGAAAGTTGTTTCAATGATAGTCTAATGAAGAACTAAAAAATGAGAAATACATAAAACCTGCAGGAATGAAAAAATAAAAACAAGAAAGAGTCTCCAAGGTCTTCCCACTATAATCTCTGTGTTATGGTTTGAATGTCCCCTCCAAAACTCATGATGAAATTTAATTTCATCATGACAGTATTAAGAGCTGTGACTGCCAACGGGTGATTAGGCCACGAGAACTGAGCCCTTGTGAATTAATTAATGTCATTCATGAGAGTGGATTAGTGTTGCAAGATTGGCTTTGTTATAAAGGTAAGTCTGCCCCCCTCTTGCTGGCTACTGGCACCCTCACTTGCCCTTCCAATTTCCACTATGGGATGATGCAGCACAAAGGTCCTCACCAGATGCCAACATCTTGACATTGGCCATCACAGCCTCCAGAACTGTAATAAATAAATTTCTGTATTTTCTTTTTTTAAAAAAATTACCTAGCCTTTAGTATTCTGTTATAGCAACACAGAACAGACTAAGACAATCTGGATTTAAAACATTATGATCACGTTCATTATAATGAGAAATCCACTGGTCTCTAACCAGGCTGTAATTTCAGATTAACTCATCCTCTTTACCGTAAACCTCTTTTTTTTTTCCCCCAGATGGAGAGATACCAGGAAGGAAGCATTACATTAATGAGCAGAGGAATGAACTGAACACCAAGGCCCTAGGATCAGGAACACCTAGGCTAGGTGTAGATTAAAAGATTATGGTTCAGTAAGGCTTGGATTATTAGCCAGTAAAGTCCAAACACTACAACCAAGAAGAAGTTGATTGAGGATTTT
The DNA here is from genome assembly GCF_020740605.2 of Lemur catta. Lineage (NCBI taxonomy): Eukaryota > Metazoa > Chordata > Mammalia > Primates > Lemuridae > Lemur > Lemur catta. The sequence goes on along the minus strand of NC_059132.1, from coordinate 88,746,169 downwards.
AAAGATGTTAAAACTTCAAGCCTCGTTATCATGAAAGGGAAGAGTCAATACTTACAGGAATCTCTAGAAGTGTGCTTGGAACTTTATGACATTTTGGGGGGGAGTGTCTGCCAAGAAATTTTCTCTTGCTAATAAGGGATTATCATTTCCTATAATGACATTATTGTATTATTGTGCCAATGTATCCCATTTATAGCTATATAAATAGTCCCTTTATTAAACTCCTTTTTGTCCATATTTTTGAGTGTTTCATCTATTTCCTGTATGGGCTCTGACTGATTCAGAGTTATTAATTTCTCTTTTGCTTTAAATCTCTCAGTGAAATGATCAGTAAATGCAGACAGCTCTACCTTCAAATTATATTTATATAATCCAAACTAATCGTACCATATTTACTGCTACCCACTTTCCTGTGTATGCTCTTTTATGCCATGACAAGGAAAGATTGATACAATGTATAATCAACACTGATATGAAAGCACAAGACTGCTCACAGCTGAAGTGATAGGCTACTGGGGACAAGTCACACCTAGCACCATCAAACTGCCCTTGAGGGCTGGGAGAATCAGTACTTCCACTTATAACTTGAGAAACTCTGCTCTAGTCTAAGCCACCATTACCAATGCCTGGACTAGAGCCAGAGCCTTCTACCTGTTCTCCCAGATACTGCACCCCATTGGTCAGAGTAGTTGGATTTATCTTTTGAATTATACTTCAGATCTCATCCTTCCCAGGCTTAATCTCCCAATTTGGCTTTCCATTATAGGTAGAATAAAATCAAAATAATAACAGCTATCTTCTGCCAACCCTCTCCAACTTTTCCTTTTTTTTTTCCTGTTGCATTTATTATTCTTAATTATACCTCAGAAATTCCTTGCTTATACCCCTTTTAGCATATTTGCAGTTGTTTCTTTTCCTTAGAACACTCCCCACAGAGCTTCACTACCTTGCATACTTCATGTATAAGTTAATTTAAGTGAGACTTCTCAGAAAACTCTTTTATAGTCCAATCTAAAATAGCTTCCTGTACCAGTCACTCTCTGAAATATCATCAATCTGATTTTCCTTATCGCTCATATCAGGATATATCTGTATATTAATTTATTGAGTTTTCTGTCTTGTCCCAGAGGAACATAAGTTATTTGATGGTAGATACACCAACATGAATCCATAGCAAGAAGAATAGCACTGGATTCCCCATAGTAAGTGTTCAAAATTGTATGTTGATGGTCACTGTCTGACTTGACTTAAGCTACTCAAGTCCTCTTTCCTATGAATTAAAACTAATTGCACTGTTACTTTGTCATTGGGTGTAAAGGAGGATGAATCAGCATATTTCTGTAAAAATGTTTAGTGTTCTTCATAGAGGTAAATATGCATTATCATTGGCACTGGCACACTGGAACCAGCTCCAAGCTTGCAACAGCTAACTATCAAAGTCCTGGAAATTGTGTGAGCTGGTTGACATCATGTTTTAGCTTGACAATAGCCATGGTAGAAGTAAATATATCATGAAAATCAGAAAGCGTTGCAAGTGGGAGCTTTTCCCTTCCTCAAAGAGCTGGTCATTTGTTGCTGAATTTCAAGCTGCATTAACAAATATGCTTTTTAATGTCAATACTGCCATTGGTGCATTATGGAGAAGTAGAAAATTTGAAAGAGTTTCATGGATTAGGTACCAAAATAATATTGAACATAGTTTTAAATCATATTTTATTTGAATTATGGCTTTGTAATACATAAATCATAATATACTTATGTCCTAAAATCTCTTATTTTAAAATATGTTCAAAAAGCCAGCACACAGCATTTAGACACAGCCATTCCAATGGGCCATTTATAAAATCTAACATGCTATCTTTCTCTCCTAAGACTTCTTAAAACACTAAGACAAAGGTTCTACAAATTCATTGGCTATTAGAATCACTTAGAGAGCTTTCAAAAATTTCAGTGTCCATGAGTCAATTCCTATGAGCACTTAAGTTTGAATTTCTGAGGATGAAACCCAGGTATCAGTATCTTTTCAAGCTTCCCATATTATTCCAACATGCAGACAAAGTCGAGATCCACTACAAGAAGGGTGAGAGTCTTTACAAACTGGCAGTATGCCTAATAGATATGGATATGGATAGATATAGATATGAATATAGATGTAGATGGAATATTTCTACTTAAACCTTATGCCAGTCAAATTAAAGTTTTGCAGTTACATTTTGTCATTATCTCTGAAATGTGTTTGGTTGAAATCCAAGGAAGATAAATGAGCACTCTTCTTAGAAATGGTTTAATTTGGCAGACATCACCACTTCCATAAACAAACTGTTCAACAAAATTAACTCTTGGAATCACTATAACTTTAAGAATAGGAATTATAGAACTATGTGGCAGGTGTTAAATGTAGCTGCAGTAAATATAATGGAAATACTTGTACTTATTTTATTATGACCAATATTATTTCTCAAAGTCCACATTTATAATTCTAACCACATACCATGGCTGATTGGCTTATCCATTTTCCTCCACCATTATCTAAACATATTCCCCTAAGGTGAGAATGCAGTGCCATTATCTACACAAGGCAATCTCTAATGGTGTCAGTTAAAATGAATAGAGTGTCAATCATATTATTAAATGAAATCCACAACATGCCAGAATATTTCAGAAAAATATGCACAGCTACCCCAAATGGGTTTATCTATAAAGATATATCTATGTATGTTTTTAGCCATCTAGCACTAGCTATCATCTTTCTAGCATATATCTATCAATCTGTCATACATTTATCTATCTTTCTACCTCCCTACCTACCAACATATCTAGATTAGGTAAACACATATGAGACTATAGAGTAGTTACTGTTGTTCTTTTCTTAGATCTGAGCCTACAAAACAAGTTTGAAAGCAAAATAAAGCTGATTGGAATAAAAAAATAGTTTAAAGAAACTTATCACAAGTGCACCAGGGACACCAATGGAATTTGTTTTATATTATGGGAGCTTGGCATGTACACTTGACCCTTGAACAACACAAGTTTGAACTGTGCAGATCTACTTTTCAATAGTATATTGGACAATTTTTTGGAGATTTGTGACAACTTGAAAAATTCACAGATGAACCTCATAGCCTAGAAATTACAAAAACATTATGAAAAAGATGTGTCATGAATGCATGAAATATATGTGTATCCTATTCTATCATTTATTGCCATAAAGTATACACAAATCTATTATAAAAAATTAAAATTTATGAAAACTTATGAACAAAATCCGTTTACAGATTATACATGGCACCATTTGCAATTGAGAGAAATGTAAAGATGCAGTATTTTTATAACTGCATAACATTAACTGTAGTAGAGAAAAGAAGCAGAGAAAAGCCATAACATTACAAGAAAAAAATTGAACTACTTGATATGTACCATAAATTGATGTCTGCAGCTGTGGTTGCCCACCATTTCAAATTAATGAATTCAGCATAATGATCATTGTAAGAAAAGAAAAGAAAAGAAAATTTGTGAAGACATTGGTGCAGCTACACTAATAGGCACAAAAATCTTGCATTTTTTGCTAAATAACTTTTTATCTTGTCTCGAAAATGCAGCTTTTACGTGGCTGCAAGATTGCTACAAGAAAGGAGTATCTATAAACTCAAATAGAATTTGAGAAAAAGCAATGTCATTATATGACAACTTAAAATAAAAGGAAGATGAATAATCTAAAGCTAGAGAAGTTAATTCCAGCAAAGGATGGTTTGATGATTTTAGAAAGAGTTTTGGGTTAAAAAGTATTAAGATAACAGGAGAAGCAGCTTTTGCCAACCAAAAGGCAGCAAATACCATCAAGAAAATCATTCAGAAGAAAGAGTATCTTCTCGAACAGGTTTTTAATGCAGATTAAAGTGACTTATTCTGGAAAAAAAAAGATACAAAGGGGATATATTAGTAAGGAAAAGAAGTGAGCACCAGGATTTAAGGCAGCAAGGGATAAGCTAACTCTGCTGTTTTGTGCAAATGCAGTTGGGTTTTTTATCAGGACTGCCTGTATCTATAAAGTTGCTAACCCCTGCGCCTTGAAGGGAAAAGATAAACACGAGGTACCAGTCTTGGTTGTGAAACAAGAAGCTTGGAGAGCAAGAACCCTTTTTCTGGATTGGTTTCATCCATGTTTTGTCCCTGAGGTCAGAAAGTACCTTGCCAGTAAGGAACTGATTTTAACATTATTTTGATATTGAACAATGTCCCCTGGTTACCCAGAATGCCATGAGTTCAATACCAAAGACATCAAAGTGGTCTGAGACACAGTGTCTCTAATGCAGCCTCTAGATCAGGGGGGAGGGACATACGATCTTTAAGGCTCATTACACATGGTACTCTACGGAATGGATAGTCAATGCTATGGAAGACAACCCCAATAGATAGAACATCATGAAAGTCTGGAAGGATTACACCATTAAAGATGCTATCATTGTTATAGAAAAAGCCATGAAAGACATCAAGCCCAAAGCAATAAATTCTTGCTGGAAAAAACTGTGTCCAGATGTTGAACATGACTTCAAGGAGCCAAGCCAGGGAAAAATGAAAGAGAATGTGGATATACTAAAAAGGATGGAAGGTGAAGGGTTTCAAAATATGGAGCTTGGAGAAATTCAAGACTGAATAGACACCACACCAGATGAATTAATAGAAGACGACTTGGTGGAGACGAGTGCTTTCAAATTAATGTCAGACATTGAGGAAGAAGATGTGGAAGCAGCAGTGCCAGAACAAAATTGACATTAGACAATCTGGCAGAAGGGTTCTAATTATTCCAGACTGCTTTCCACTTCTTTGACAATGTGGACCCTTCCATAACGTGGGCACTGAAGCTAAAGCAAGTAGTGGAAGGATTGGAACCATACAGAAACATTTTTAGTGAAATGAGAAAGCAAACATGTCAGAAATTATGACATATTTTTGTAAACTTACACCATGTGTACCTGCCTCTTCTGCCTCCCCTTCCACCTCCACCACCTCTTCCACCTCTGCCACCCTGGGACGGTAAGAACAAGCTCTCCTCTTCCTTCTCCCTTAGTCTACTCAATGTGAAGATAATGAGAAGGAAGACCTTTATGATGATCCTCTTCCACTTATTGAATAGTATATATATATATATGTTCTCTTCTGTATGATTTCTTTAATAACGTTTTCCTTTGTCTAGCTTACTTTATTTTAGAAATACAGTATATAATGCATATAACATACAAAATATATGTTAATTGACTGTTTATATTATCAGTACGGCTTCCAGTAAAAAGTAGGCTATTAGTAAAGTTTTTGAGAGTCAAAACTTACACTCCGATTTTCAACTATGTGGGGGGTCAGATCCCCCAACCCCACATGGTTCAAAAGTCAGTTGTGTTTGGAAGAGTATAAATTGAGTCAATGGAGATCTGCAAATTAAAAGTTTTAGCATCATAGCTCACTTTTTGTTGCTCTGAAAGAGAAAGAAGTTTAAATAGACGCCAGTTTTGTTGTATTTTAGTCATTCCTTTTTCTTCAAACAATATAATGCATTTTTTTAATGTGTGATAAAGGTTTAGAACAATGCTGCACTGTAACATTGTGTACTTTTGAGAATGTCTAAACATATAAAATTTAACTTGCTTTCAATTTGTATCTTATTAGTTAAATTTTGCTTTAAAAAGCATTTACCTTATTTGAACTGTTATACATGTTACTTAGAAATCTGTTTAACAAACAAACATATTTAAAGTTTTATATAAAGGAGATTTTTATGTCTTCTCTATTCAAAATAATCTTTTTTTTTTACATGATTTAAAGTATGTTCTTATGGAAATTTATTGGCTCATCCCCAAATGAAAATAAAGAAGCATAAACTTTTAAAATGGAAAGAAATATCTTTCAAATGTTTAGAAGACCAAAGTTGATGAATTGTTAATAATTTCTAACATTCTGGAAAATGAAAATACTGACAATATTAAGATTTAAAAACAGATGATTATTTATTTATTTATTTATTTTTTTGAGACAGAGTCTCGCTCTGTTGCCCGGCTAGAGTGAGTGCCATGGCGTCAGCCTAGCTCACAGCAACCTCAAACTCCTGGGCTTAAACGATCCTACTGCCTCAGCCTCCCGAGTAGCTGGGACTACAGGCATGTGCCACCATGCCCGGCTAATTTTTCGTATATATATTTTTAGTTGTCCAGATAATTTCTTTCTATTTTTTTAGTAGAGACGGGGTCTCGCTCTTGCTCAGGCTGGTCTTGAACTTCTGACCTCGAGCGATCCACCCGCCTCGGCCTCCCAGAGTGCTAGGATTACAGGCGTGAGCCACCGCCCCCGGCCAACAGATGATTATTTTAAAAGAGTGTATAACAGGGATAGGGAAAGAGATTTATGCAATCATTTGACTGTGAGTCTACTTGCCTGGTTATTTGTTACATAGTCCAGCTGTTTTCCCCATGTAAATTGAACGTCTACTGGACAGTGCCATGTGAATGCCTTACAAACACTTCAAATACCAGTTGAAAACCAAACACATATTTCTATTCAAACATACTGAACCTCCTGTTCATGCAGAGCAGGACTTATATCTTGAAACCGATTGTTAACATTAGCACACTAGATTCATCATGAATCCTAGAATTAAAAATAAGTTAAATTACATGAATATATTTCATTGAATTTAATTATCTTTTCCAAAAAATGAAATTTAAATTTTAGGTTTATCTAAGTAATTTTGATTTAAAATTTAAAAGTAATACATTTTTATATTTATTTTTCTTAAATTGTAATATACAATTTTTGAATATTTGAAAAATCAGTAATATTTTTGGAAAACATTACTAATTATATTTTAATATTTATATTTAATTTAAATGTTTTATAAAACTATGCTCAAATTTTGTAGCCTGGGAACATATTTACTTATTATTCATAACCCTTTACATCTAAACATTTTAAAGATATTTTTAGCATCTTAGAAGTTTATAACAATAGTTATTACTAATAGAATAAAATTAAGTAAAATCTTGATGACAATGTAATTATAGTGTCTTTATTTTGTCAAAATAAAGACAAGAAAAATGAATTTCATGAAAAAGTATAATTTGTAATAAAACTTGAAAAATATATAATTTTTAAACTATGAAAGTTTTGATTCCTTCTTTCATTGTGTACATTCTTGAAAGTACACAATTTTACAGTGCAGCATTGTTCTAAACTTTTATCACACATTAAAAAAATACATTATATTGTTTGAAGAAAAAGGAATGACTAAAATAGAACAAAACTAGTATCTATTTAAACTTTGTCAGAGCAACAAAAAGTGAGCTATCATGCAAAAACTTTTCATTTCTTTTGATTCCTTCTTTCATCTGCCCATTAGCAGAACTGAGCTTGTACAAAAATAATTATATCCAGTTGTCTTTGATATGGTGTTAAATTTTTGTCATTTAAAAAATTATAATTTTACACATGCTTATTCCTGGGGATTGATGTTAACAAAATACCATAAACCAGGTGGCTTAAAACAACAGATATTTCTTCTCCCATAGTTCTGGAGACTAGAAGTCTGAAACCAAATATCAGTAGGGGCAGGCTCCTTCCAAGAGCTTTTAGGGGAAGTTTCATTCTTGCCTCTTCTGGCTTCTGCAGGCATTCCTTGGCTTGTGACAACATAACTCCTATCTCTGCTGTCATCTTCACGTGTCCATCTTTGTTCCATATCTGTGTGTTTCTGGGTCTCCACATGTTTTCCCTATTTGTCTGTGTCTATGTTTCTTTTCTCATAAAGACATCAGTAATATTGAATTAACACCCACAGTAATAACCTAAATCTGAAAGACCCTATTTCCTAATAAGGTCACATTCACAGGTTGGGCAGGGGTCGTTAGTACTTCAATATACCTTGCTTTTGGGTGAAGGGACACAATTTAGCTCATAACAACAAGTTTTTCAGCTTAATGTTTTAAAGTCATATTTGTTGAGGTAAAGAAATAAAACTTTACAATTTAAGTATAATTTAAATTGATTGTAACTTTAAATTTGAGACATGTGGTATGTGAGACTTCATTTGTCCTTTTATTCTTGGCCCCCAATATATGTAGGATAGACTTTATAACTATTAAAATGTATCACACTTTTTAATATACAATAAAATAAAATATTTCTGATAAGTTCATAAAATTTCTGATAGAGAAATCATATATAAATCTTCATACTTGTCCTTTATTCCCAGTGTCCTGTACAAAACTCACCTGATATTGGTATTCAATAATTGCTCACTAAAACATACTTTAAAAAAATAAATATTGCAAAATTGAGAAAGAAAAAGAGAATAAATGTTCTTTAAAAAAAAATTATTCTTTACAGATCACACAATAAACCTATTGTTACCTTTTTCTCACTTTTGAATTCTTACTACTTTAGATATTTTTAACATATTGTATTCTAGAGGAAGAAGCTTTGATTACACATTTCTCTTATGAGTAGGACTCTAAGAAGGCTAGAAATGCAGATATGTCAAAACTTAAAGTGTTATTATTTGTCCTAACTTCTTGATTTCAAAAGCCATATATAAAATAGCTCATAATGAAGAATACATAACAGTATAAGAGCCACACAGGGTGGAATTTTAATTGTTTCTTTTCACTGATTCATCTCTCATGTAGAATTTGCTGGCACATATTAAGCATTCAAATAATATCCACTGAAGAGATCAATTACATACATCTCTTACAGGAAATATTTGGAGCATAGGTGAGTTACTCTTCTAAAGGGCAGAGTGGCTAGAAGGAGTCTTGTAGGTGCTTAATAAAATTTATAAATATAAGGACTCAACCCCATTGCATCAGAATCATGTTTGTCCTTCAAGCACTGTCTCTCCTGATGTGGACGGGTGGTTGTCACACCAAAGCTGATGAGCAGCACACATCCATTATTTTCTTCTTTTTTACCTGTCATGGTTTTGCATATACAAGAAAGAAAAACTTACATATGAGCTTTAAACTTAGTGAAAGGAAATTGTTAATGAACTTCTCATAAAAGTGCCTGTCCCTGGAGGGAAATAAATTTAGCAGTAGGGAAGAGCTGGCTCAATTTGTACTAATAATTAGGTCAACTGGCAATATTTTAGGTCTGTAAAAAAAAAAAAAATAGTAAAGAAAGTGAAAAAAAGGTAGCATATTATTTTAAATTTTAATTAAATCATGTTTCAAAGAAAGTATCAAGTGTTTACCTACTCAGAGTATTTCACTGTTAATATGTTAAAGAGGACAGACTAGATTTTTAAAATTACCTTTCTATTTTAGAACAATTTTGATCTACAGAAAAATTTCAGAGATATTACAGAATTCCACTATACCCTAAACCTGGTTTCCCCTATTAACATCTTACATTATATGACATATTTGTTATAATTAATGAACCAATATTGATACACTACCATTAACTGAAGTCCATAGTTTATTCAGATTTTCTTATATTTTACCTAATATCTTTTTGCTATGCCAGGATTCCATTGAGGTTATCACATGACATGTGCTCATCATGTCTTCTTAGGCTCCTCTTAGCTGTGACAGTTTCTCAAATTTTCATTCTTATTGATGATGTTGACAGGTTCAGGGATGCTGGTCAGGGATTTTGTAAAATGTCCCTTAAGTGGAATTTGTTTAATCTTTTTCTTTCTATTATAATTAAATATGAGACTTTTGGTGGTAGATCACAGAGATAAAGTGCCATTTGATGGAAAGCATCATTACTCCATATCAACATCACCTACTATCAATATTAATTGTCACTATTGATGTCGACTTTGATCACTTGGCTAAGGTGATGATTGTCAGGTTATTCTACTATGAAGTTACTCTGTTTTTCCTCTTCCGTGATGTACTCTTTGGAAGGAAGTTACTATGTGCAACCCACGCTTAAGGAGTGGATATCTATGCTCTATTTCTTTAACATCAGAACATCCACATAAATGATTTGGAATTATTCTGCATGGAGATTTGCCTATTTTTCTCCATTTATTTATTTATTCAAAAATTCATTAATGTCAGTATAAACTCATAGACATTTATTTTTTACTTTGGTTTATAATCCATCTCTATTAAATTTCTTGCTCAATTTCTTCCAGTTTTGGCCATTGAGAACTCTTTCTGTTGACTCTTGTTCGCTTTTGACATACACCCCACATTGTGGGTTTTGTGTGTGTGCGTGTGTATGTTTTAAGCACTTCCTTACTTTATGGCACTACAAGATTCTCCAGGTTCATTTTTTATCTTTTCTGTTCAATGCTAGAATGAGCCATTTCTCTGAGGAGCTCTATTTTCTGATATTGGAAAGGAGTATTGGAAAGCTATATATAGGTGCTAGGTGTGCTTGTCACTACTGAAGTGTCATCATTTCTAGGTCCTCTCCAATGACAGTGTAAGCAAATATGTGTATGCTAACCCATGAACCCATACTAACCCAATGTGTGCACACATTGTATGACTATTTCTGTATCTAACCATCTGTATCTATATTAAGCTAAACAAGAGTTCTTATCGATTTCTCCAACTCTAGTCCATTACCATATAGACTATTCTAGCTTCCTTTCCTTACCTATTTGTAAACTCCCACTCCAACAGTGAGAAATTTAGCTCATTCTCTCCACCTTCCATTTACTTACTTGTTCAGTTCTCGTATACTTATTCAGTTCAGAAAAAGCAGTACCAGGATTGTTAACCTGTACCCCGATGGCAATCAACTTTATCAACTGCAGTATACACTGCAGTTCCTTTAGCCTTTGGTCATACAGACACCACTCATTCACAAAGCCCCTTATTCTCTCCCCCATCCCCAACCCCCAGTGAGGTTGTTTCATAAAGTTAGATTGTGTTGTTACATTCTGCATTCCAGCCCTGGATCCCTCAGACTCTTAAATAATATATATATTTTTCAATTTGGCAACATTAAGGTCCACTGCTTGTGCTGTAAAGTTCTATGGGGTTTGATAAATTCATAGTGTCACGTGTCTACCATCACAGTATCGTACAGAATAGTTCCACTGCCCTAGGCAAATCGTCTGTGCTTCACTTATCCAACACCTCCACACCTAACCCATTGCAACCATTGATCCATTTATCATCACTATAATTTTGCCTTTTCCAGAAAATCATATCATTGGAATCCTATGGTATTTATTCTCTTCAAACTGGGTTCTTTCACTTAGCAATATGCATTTAAGTTTCCTCCATGTCTTTTCATGGATTGATTGTGCATTTTTTTAATAATTGAAAAATATTCCATTGTATGAATGTACACAGTTCCTTCACTCATTCACCGATTAAAGGGCACCTATGAAAGGGTGCGATGCTTATTAAAATTTTCTAGTAAAAATTAAACAAAATATACTAAAATGAATGATCAAACACACTGGTAGAGTTTTATTTTCCTTTACTTTATGCATAGCAATCTGCCCCCCACTTCCTTCTGACACACATTGGCAAGATAATATTCAGAGCCTTTGAATCAACTAGAATTAAATTTATGTTTAAAAGCATATCAGTAAAACACAGTGAGCTTGTCTTAATGTGATGCCTCTGAAATATTTACATTTAGTTATACTGATGTCGTAATAGTTCAGTGTATGCAACTATTTATTCACAGCAACAAGAATACCTAAATTGAATTTTTCCAAAGAAAAGTAGTTTCACACAATTAAATATGTAGTTAAAAGTAACTAAAATGCACTTCACTTGCCCAAAGATCATTTCCTAAATAAGTTGTTAAGTTCCACTCTCATATGCATACACAAAAACTCAAAAAGACATTGTGGGTATGCTATTTTAATATGCAGAAGAAATGGTATTATGTTAATAGTCAAATCCCTATTAGCCATTAAATAAATGTATGCATGATTTACTCAACTTAAATTGTTTTTAAGATTTATAAATATTTTTGTCATTCTTTAGTTTGAAAGCAGCTTTCTATTGAAAAGTTTGTTTGTATATTCAGTGTTTTCCTCTTATCATTGAAGGACTGTAATACCAATTGCTATGATTTGAATATTTGTCCCTTCCAAAACTCATGTTGAAATTTAATCCCTAGTGTGGCAGTATTGAGAGGAGGAACCTTAAAGAACTCTGTTCTCATGAATGGATTAATCTACTGATGAATTAATATTTTAACAGATTAATGGGTTATCATGGGAGTGGGCTTGGTGACTTTATAAGAAAAGGAAGAGAGACCTGAGATAGTACACCAAGTCCCCTCACCATGTGATGCTCTGCACCACCATGAGATTCTGCAGAAAGTCCCTACCAGCAAGAAGGCCCTCACCAGGTATGGCCCCTTAACCTTGGATTTCTCAGTCTCCATAACTGTAAGAAATAAATTCCTTTTCTTTATAAATTACCCAGTTTCAGGTAATCTATTATAAGCAACAAAAAAGGAATTAAGACACCCATATATTACTAATGTCCCTTTAACATGGAGTAGGAGAAGGACCTTATAGATTAAAAAATTAAAATGATAATTATCAAAAAGAAATGATGCTAAATAATATATTTAATCTTGTTGATCTATGAATGTGTCATTTTCATAGCCTAATAAGTGTTATTGTATAAAATTTTATCTCTAAGAATAATTATTTGATTAAACTTTAGATTTCTCAAATATAATTTCAAGTTATAGAAATACTTGTTAAACAGTTTAGAAAAATAGACTTGTGTTCAAATGTTTGAGATATTCCTTCTGACACAGATCTACAAAGATCATGACAGATCATTGTATCCTAGTAAACATAGATTAGTAATTGCCTTCCACAATAAAACAATGACCTTGATTTTATCACCTGAAATGAACATAATAACAACTCTGTATCTTAAAATATGGTCTCATAGGAAGAAATATTCTATAACCAACTAACAAGTTGCAATAATGAAAATAACCACCGGTATAACCCTTCTGATGGTTTTATTCTTGGACTAACATGGGCTGTGTCTACAAGTCATAAACTTTGATGACATTAGTGAAAATTAATTAATCAAAACAATTGTTGCTTAAGTGTAAATCAAAATACTAGGCATGTCTTTCCAAATTCACCACTTAAATTTTATATTATGTGGACATAACCTGGAGTTTTTCTACTAGCAGCCTTATACATTCCTTTCTAGCATAAAATCAGAGTACGAGAGATTACCTTGGCATTGACGTAGGTTCTTGATGTTGACAGTCTTCCGTGTGTAAATGTGACACACCTGCCCACTGATTTGGGTCCCCGTATGATATTTTAAAATCAGCTTTATTCTTTAAAATCATAGAAGGTGAATCATCTTTGACAGAATATCAAAAGCACAATTTAACATCTACTGGATGATATTCAGTTTAAAATTCTAATCAAAGCATATTTAGTACAGTGATGAAAAAATGCATATGCATTGTTTATAAAGTAGGAATATATATGCATTTAATATAAATACAAATAACAAGAATGGGAGAAATATGTTTTCTTCTCATTATATATGCTCTATTATCCACAATTAGAAGAGGAAATTTTGCTTTACAGGTTTAATTAACAGTTTAACAATAAAAGCTTTATAATCTTGTTCTCTCAACACAGATAAGTCATGTCCATAGCTTAAAGAAAAAAAATAGATTCACTGAGTTAAAGAAAAATATCTGGAGTTACACAACAATAAAAGACAAAGGTTTCTATGCTCTTTGATTACATCACACTTTCTTCTCTTAGTTTAATTTTAATAGGAAGGATAAAATACAAAATTACGTAAAAATTATAGTAAAGCATAGAGTGCTGTAAAGGATAATAGGAAATATGTCCTACACCGAGGTAGTTAGCAGTGAATAAAGATAGCTTAAGCAAACAATTTATAACTTTGTAAACCTATTTGGTGCTGTTTTCTACTAAACAGTACTCACAAATAACAAATAACGATTTTATTTTATATTAATATCTTTCCATTTTTTCAATTTTAATTTAAACAATATACAGGGTTTCTGTGAATTATCTGGCAGAGAAAATTAACCCAATTTGTAAAATCCCCATTTTTATGTATAGCATTTAAATTGGATCACTAAAAACATATATAGTTTAAAGCCATTGAAATGATGAGTAAGTTCATACAAGCCAGAGGCCAACATGAAAAAGGACAGGGAGGAAAACCACTCTGTGGCCCTTCAGTTTGTAAACTACACAGATTTTTGTTAATTCATTTGAGGATGACCTAATTTTTAATGATTTCTTTAGCACATTTTACCCATTTCATCCCCATATGTTCCTAATAACTTATCTAACCTAGCTAGTACAAGTTTGCATTACTTCTGGAAACATTCTGAGAATGATAGCATTTCCAGTGAATTAGGCATGCCTTTTATTCTTGGGGGACTTCACTGTTTAAATGAATACTCACACGCTTCATTACAGTATCTCTAAAATACATGCAAACCCTGAGGCATACCAAATTACTGAATTAAGGTGACATAATTCTTAGAAAAAGAGTTCAGTGTTTCACTCCTAAAATATACCTATGTCTCCAAGGTTCTGACTAATTTATACTGCTAAGGGAACTGCCCCAATTTACTTTGGCTTTCAATAAAATACCTACAGCTGCCTCTAGCTATAGCTCTGATTTGGGACAGCAGTATCAGCCAAATTAGTGTTATCATAGTATCGTTATTTTTAATAGATCTTCATTTCATAAGAGCAAAAAGATTAGGACCCAATCTAACTTGTTACATTTGTTGTTACTAGGAGAGCACACCATGCTTCCAAATGGTAGATTAATATTTATTTGCGGCTGCACTAAAGATTGCATGTTCTTTTATGTATAAATGACAACAACTATAAAGTTGGGAAAATTATCTTTGTTGCATTTTGTGGTCTGAGAATTCACAGAATTGCTGAAGATAGTTAAAATTGAAGAAGTGTTAAGATGTTTTTATGGAATAAAATCATTTTTTGTGTGTCTATTAAATGACAAAACTAGATATGTACTCCTCGAATAAAATGACCTAATATAAATGTGTTTCTAATGAAATAGCACGTGTATTATTTTAGTAGCTTTTCTAAAGGCTAAGCCACAGAACTGTGTTTATGTTGTCCTTCATGATATCAGATGGGTGAGGCTGAAGAGGAAGACTTCTATCCAATAAATAAGAGCCAGATAGAGATAGAGATGGATTGGCTCTTGGTTTTTAGTTGACTCAAGTCAACTCTTTCAAACTCCGATTTTATATTTCAAACTGAGCTGTGTGTGGAAACATTATATAACTTGAAAGCTGCATATCCAAAATAAAACCAGGTCATTTATATCTTTCAGGCAACAGGATATGTATGTCTGACCTTCTGGGGCATGGATAAAACTTAATCCATAAATATTTCTTCTTATTTTCATTATCTAAGCCCTCATGGAAAGGAAGCAAATCCCCAGCATGCAGGCATCTATGCTTTAAAAGGCTTTAACAAGACTGGATCTTTCTGAAGCAGCTAAGGGGTTCTGCACATAAAGAAGAAACCTCAACAACAAATTTGGTTAAGATTCTGAAATGGTGAAAATAATGTATGCCAGGAGTTACGTCCCCTTATAATATAATTTAAGGGTTAAACTTGTGTTTGCTTCACTCTCTCATTCATTTGTTGTTTCTATATTACCCATGAGTTAAAAGTAGCTATGCCCTCCCCCTTATAGTCAAAAGTATATTTTTCTATGATAGACATTTATTCTTTAATGCATTAGAGATTTCTCTCTCAAATACTAAATTTCTGTTGTGTGTATTATTCTCAAATACAATAAAATTAGCTCTCTACTCTTTTACTAATATTTTAAAATAATATACTTTATAATTTCTGATTTATTCTCTCTAATATTCCCGTTAAAATACCCATAAAAGTTCAAGAAAATAAAAAGAGGTAAAATTTCAAGATTGCCATCAACAAAGGTAACAGGCAATGATTTCTTGGATCTCAGATGACTTACTGAAATAAGACCTTAATCTTTAAGGCAAAACTGTGAAAAATTTACTAGAAAACAAACAAAGATGATTCCATCTTCTCTACCAACCCAACCCTTAGATGTACATACTCAAAGGTGTACATTTTTGGCAAACCAGAGAAAGGGAAGCCAATTTGGCTTATATCTTTATAAGAGACACAGTGAAACCAAAATTTAGATCAGTCAAAAGCAAATGGCATAATAGCAGACATGGGAAATAAATACTTGCTATAGCATGAAATCTGTAAAATAGAGCAAAGATGATAATATTATTTTCACTAAACATTTTACCCTGGAGATTTTATAGTTATGAACCACTGGATCTATTTTAAAATTAGGAACAATTGGACAAATTTAGTTTACTGTGTTAATTTAATAGAGGCATAGTTTATATATCTCTATTTAAATGGGATCCATACATATAGTGATTAAGAGTAAGGACCCTGGAGCGAGGTGACCTGAGATTGAATTGAACCTTCAATTTGCTAGAGGTATAATTATACATAAATTGTTCAGCTCTTTAATTTTTAATAATACCACAATAATATTATTATGAAGATTAAATAAAATATACCCAATGTGCCTACTGCCTTGGCTTTGTTTAAATGCTAAGATTTATATAAGAGATTAATTTTCAGAAATGAAAGGGATATAGAGAACCACAATTTTCAAATGTTGGTTTGTATGAGAATTACTTAGAAATGTGGATAATGATGTTGATTTATGATACTCACGTCCATGAATTTTGATTTGCTATGAATAGAAGAGGTACCAGTAATGCCTTGTTCTAACAACCACTGTCAGCTAAGCAAGCACACTTTCGAAATGGAAAAGTAAAATAGTAAAATATCATTTATATAATTGGTTTCATTAATGTTTTGAAAATTGACCATTGCAAAGAAAGATATAATCTTACTTTTTTATGAAGCCACGGCACATTTATAAAAAAAACAGTTTTTAAAAAGGTGACACCCAGACATAAAACAGTTATTTCTTAAGGTGAACTCATATAAAAGAAACAGATTCCTTGGCAGAAGTATAAAAATAAATCATGATCAGAAATAAGTAACAAAAAGTAACAACAACTAAAACCAAGTAGAGATATTATAAAAACATAATATGTGATTAATATCAATCAATTTTATTGAATAAAATAAAAATCATAAAATTTCCAACTGTGTGATATTATACAGCCAAAATTGTATCAAGAAGTTTTAAATGTTTTGATTTTAGTGGTATTTTGAAACGAAAATAGAATGATATAAGATTTAAACTCTGCAAGTTAGAAAATTAAATTAAAATAAAACAATAAAAATTAAAAAGGCTGGGCGCAGTTGCTCATGCCTGTAATTCTAGCACTGTGAGAGGCTGAGGTGGGAGGATTGCTTGAGGTCAGGAGCTCGAGACCGCCCTGAATAAGAACAAGACCCCTGTCTCTACTAGAAAATAGAAAAAATTAGCCAGGTGTGGTGGCGTGTGCCTGTAGTCCCAGGTACTTGGGAGGCTGAGGCAGGAGGATCACTTGAGCCCAGGAGTTTGAGGTTGCTGTGAATGAGACTCTGTCTCCAAAAAATAAATAAATAAATAAATAAAGTGTGTCAACATATGTAGATAGAGAAATATATAAATATACATGCAAAAGACACTGTCCCATATGCAGAAAGAAAGGGGGACAGGAAGAGAGAGAGAGAAAGGGAGAAAACCTTTTTTTCATAGCATCTTCTTTTAGCAATTTATGAAGATGAGAAAAACATTTTAGAAACAGAAACAAGAAAATCAAGCATATTTCACTCTCAAAATAGTCCAAATTGTGCATATATTACCTAATAACTATTTGTAATAAGGCCTGTCATTATTCAATTTTGCCGAAAAGGGAACTGGTACTTATAGGTAAAACTGTAGGACCTCTGTTAAAAATTGGACTAATTTTTTGTTGGTTAAGATATAAAGAGAATATCAAATATGTTCAAAATTAAGCCTGAACTGCCCATAAAGATGTACTGACACCAGCAGTTTTTCAGTTTTTCTTTCTGCATTGCAATAAATCAGTTTTCTTCGTTGAGGATAAGAAAAAGAATATGTAAATTGTTTTTAGAAGCCATTCTCTCTCTCTTTTTATGTGTGTGTGTGTTTATTTTATAAGAGCTTAATTGATTCATATCTCCCATCTCTAGCACAGTCTCAGGAATGAGCACCGTGATTAAAACATCAGCAAAATTTCCTGTACTCAGTATTTTTAAAACTCTTACTTGCTCCTTCTCACTTCCTTCATGCACATATATTAAGTAAAATGCTAAATGCTTCCTGTTTATTAAATGTATAATATGTTCTAAAATAGTTGTAAGGTGCTACATATGATATATCAAACAATGTTCATAATTATTCTTTTTTCACTATTTTTATTTTATAGGTGAGAAAAATGGAGTTCAAGGAAATAAATAGTATTGCTTTACTAGATCCCAGACATTTGATACAGTCTACATGGTCATTTCAAAGCCATCTAAACTACTATGCAAATTACTGCTACAAAAGAATTAGAATTGATAATTAATCCAAGAGCTGATTTTGTTTTGGAAAATCAAATCTAAAAAAGGTGAGTATATCTTCAGCAATTGTGATCAATGAAATCAAAGGAAATATAAAGAAGGCTAGTGTGTGAGAGCTGAAGTATGAACATGTTTTGGTGCTATCAGAACCAAGTAAAAGCAGGAGACTGTGATCTTGATACCCATGTAGACCAAAGAGTTCAAGAAGCAAGACCCAAATAAAGTGGAACCTGAAACAGAGCTACCTACAGAACAGCAAAAGTTATAATGTGTGTGTAAAAAGGAACATAAAGGAGTTCCACTCACCAGTTTAGGAAAGTACCAAGGAATCTTCCACTCCTTCAAGGACTAGGCTAAAAAATAAATAAATAAATTTCCCTTTGGAAGTCAGAAACCTCAGGCAAATGTGGTTACCAAATCCACACCCACCGCTATAGTATTTTGTGAATAGCAAAGTTGAGAAGTTCACATAAAAACTTATGCTTTTGAAAACTGAGAGCACCATGGGTTCCATCCTGGGAAAAACATAAACCTTCCTTTATAGATCTTCTGCAAGCCAGGACACATGGGGTTCTCCTGAAAACCACTCTGACAATGAGCTCACAGTCAGTGTTTACAAACCATAAGAAGAGACCTACAATAAGAAAAAGTTAACAGATGGAAGAAGTGGGAGAACTTGCTCTCCAAGTAAAATAATCCATTGGCATTCTAATCAAAATCTCACCAGGAATTTTAGCATAGCTTGACAAGCTGATACTATAATCCTAATGGAATTGTAAAAGTCAAAAATAGCCACAGAGCTTTGAAAACAAAGAGGTTTATTACCAATCCAGTAGTTAAAACTAGTTAGATGGAATGAAACTCAAAGTTCATATTCTTCCAAGCAATATGATATATGATATATGATGAAAGTAGCACTGCACACTAATGAGTTCCCTAGCAAGTACCTCAGCTGGTTGCGGATTTTTACCTGATGGAGTGAATCAAATCCCCTAATCTTAATTTCTGAAGGGTTTGGGCTGTTAGTAGTCCTGTCTGCATTAAGTTGTTTTACCTTTACATTGACTTTAATCACAGGACATAGTAATACTGAGAGATGCCCTAAGGGATCGTCTGTGTTCCAAATATGCTCTTCCTTACCTCCATCGTTCAGTAGCAGTCCAATTTCCCCGTGGTAGTCAGCATCAATGACCCATCCAGCACAATAACTCCCTTCTTTACCTGTTGGTACAGAGGAACAAGGAGCCCAAAGTGACTGGGGGTTAAGGGTGGAATTCTTAACATCCAGTTCAATGGAATCATTGTGCTTTTTGGTGGAAGCATTTCTCCCCTTGGAACAAAGACCTCTATGCCAGTGGAGCAAAACATTGCAGGGACAGAAAGGGAAATTTTGCTAGTGGGTCACTGGTGGTGTAAATGTGTATTGTCACACTCATTTCCAATCATTGATTCCTGAACCATCAAATTCTGGCTATAAGAGAAACAGCACCATATATTACACATTGATGCAAAGCCTCCTAGCAAACCTTGCCCCAGCCCAGCAAGTTACTACCATCAAGCTGGCACTATAACTGAGTCTTCAAAAAGCACTTCCACCATTTTATCAAGCCAGCTCCTTTAGGATAGAAGAAAGTATGGTAAGACCAGTGAATTCCATGAGCATGGGCCTACTGCCACACTTCATTTGCTGTGAAGTGAGTTCCTTCATCAGAAGCAATGCTGAGCAGACTGCAATAACAATGGATCAGGCCTTCTGTAAATCCACAGATAATAGATTTGATAGAAATATTGTATGCAGGGAAGACAAATTTGTATGCAGAGTAAGTATCTATTCCAGTAAGAACAAAACACTGCCCCTTCCAGGATGGAAGCTGTCCAATGTAATCATGTAATCCACCTGCCACTAGACAGCTGGCTGGTCACCCTGGGGAATGATGCCATATCAGGGACTCAATGTTGGTTTCTGCTGCTGGCAGATTGGACATTCAGCAGTACATGTGGCCAGGTCAGCTTGAACGAGTAGAACCATGTTGCTTCCCTCTTGCCTCCTTATCATGTAGTATAAAACATATCATAGTTTTCAGTGTTGTTATCTTTACATTACAGTATTTAAGTTATGAGATACAAGGAGAAGAGAAAGCATCACCCAGAGGACTTTGCATCCGCTTCTGGTATGTCTTCAATTGTTTGCATGATAGTTTCATCATGTTAGGTGGGCATAAGATCTTGTTATTGACTTTATTTGGAGATTAGGTATGTTTAAGGAAATATAGATGCCAAGTTGATACAAAAAAATTAACCGTCATGAGGATGGTCAGAAAATGTTTCCTCTTAGATTCAGCATCCTGTTTCCAACTGCCTACTTGACATCTTTTCTTGAAAGCCTCAAAGCACTTCATGCTCTGCATAATGAAACTGAATGCATGATTCTGTACTCCCAAACTTGCCCCTTTTTAATTATTGTGCATCTGAATAAAAGGCAGCACCATGAATCCAGCTATGTATGCTGGAGACGAAGGTGTCACTCTATGCAATAAAGATGAGAGGGAAATGTTAATTATTAAAAACCCTGTTATTAATCTCCTTCTAGCCCACTTTCTTCAACAAGTTTATACTACTTCATTTGAGTCTCATAAAGTTAATTAAATTAAGTAACTTAATGATTTCTGGCATTTTTACTACTTTGCAAACTCATAAATGCAAGCTTATTACTAAATCATGCACAAAGTACATTTTTTTGTTTTGCTAAAAAACGTATTTAAACATTTTATTCAAAACATAGATCCATACTCCATAATTTTAGTACATTAATAGAAACTCTGCCTATAAAAGTTTTGTACTAGAAAGCTTTACATTTAAAATTAGTGGTAATTGTAGAAAATAATGTAATTTTAAATCTGACATCAAAAGTATTATTGAATATAAATCACTTTTAAGAATAGCTTTTAGAAACATGTCTTGCATTTTAACAGAAAGATAATGGGCCCTTCAGGCATCCTGCTGGTTCCTCTCTTTGGTCATTTGCTTTTATTTTTAATCTATTCTCTTTAAAAATGTTAGTACCTACTCATGCCTGCTGTGACGAAATTATCAGGTAAATTTGGGATAGAACTGGAAAGCCCCATACACACAATAGCTTGAGCCTTTGATTTAAAAAATTTTGTTCTTTAAGACGGTATAAATCTGACCTGCTATGAAGCAACAGAAACTATTAATAATAGCCTAGCTGCAGAGTGGTTAGGAGGGATGGGCCTGTTTGAATAGACCATTTCAACTTTTCCATGGATCTAAGAAGCAGAGACAGATGCGGTAACAGAGGGTGCTGCCAGAGCTGCTAGTCCTTTGTCGTGATTTCACAACACATAGATTTCATTTATTATCAGCTCCTCTGTCCCTGTGTTTTGGGGGTTATTTCATACATGCTTCCCTCACTAACAGACTTGCCTCTGAGTTTTTTTTTTTTTAGCAGATTTGCTCATCTCTGTGTCCTCAACACGTATATAAAATACCTTTGCCAAAGAAAAACTGTGTATATTAAGTGCTTGAGATGGAGTGTTGTAATTAGTAAATACATAGTAGGATGAAATAAGGGACATTAATTATATGTGTGCACTCTGAGAATTTTTTTATATTTCTTTTTAGACATACATGCAAACTTTAAGTCTTATTAATAATACATTATTAGAAAATAGACACTTTGGAATATACAGATATTATTTCCAACATGGTGCTCTTTTATGCAACAATTAATTGCTAAAGAACAAGGGCTTATCATGTTTGAATATATTTGATTGTTTTCATATAATCATATTATATACTGAAAATTAGACAGCTATTATATTTATGTATATTTATTATTTAAAAAAGAAGTGAGTTTGCACACATTTTATAGCTGTACTTAGAAAATAATTACCAAACAAAACTTTACCTTACTTGGAATTGTGTTTTCTATTTCATATATAATTTTGCCCTACAATAGTAAATCTGGCTCATATTCAGGCTTTACGCAAGATAGCTCTAGCTCAGTTACGTGGGGTAATTTGGCAGAGTTTAAAGAAGGAACATTTTAGAAAGACCTAAGGGGAACCAAGAAAGAATGGTGCATACCTTGGGCTAGCAATCATGGGTGGGTAGATGGGGGAATGGTGTCTGCTACCATGTCCGGCATGGGAGGTAGCAAGAGGCAGAACTGAAGAAAGTAGGTGGAAGAGGGCCACAGAGCACTAGCTTCAGCTGTCCTATGCAGTGGGGAGCTGGAGCATAAGACCCTGACTTCGATCTCCCCCTGCCTTTGAGAAAAGATCTCCTGCTGGTGCATGTCTCAGGCTAGGTCCAGCCCAGCTGGTACATCTTACTGAAGGTCAGTGTTCCGAAGCACAAAGCAAGGTGGAGAAAAAATGGAGAGAATGTTGGGTTGGTAATCTTGTCTGTTCTCAGTTCTCGCTGTGCTCTTGGCCGAAGAATGACCAGACACACCAAAAGCAAGGCAAATGTGACACAAAGTTTATTGAGGAAGGACAAGATAGGTTCACAGAGCAAGAGCAAGATAAATTTGTCATAGAAGAGGAAAGGACCCCTCTGTCGTAACAAAAGGGCTCTGGTAATGGTCTGGGGTCTTGTTTCTAGTGTCTGGATTGGGGGCCCTCCTCTTGGTTCCACTGAACCACTTTGATGGACAGTTAACAACACGATGATTAGCCTTAGGTTGTTCTAAATCACTTTCCAAATCCTACTGTGCCTAAACTGCCTGGCCCGAGGGCTGGGGATTTCCTGTATTCAGATTAGCAGGGGTTCCTTCTTTCCCCAGCTGTGGCAGTTGCTCAGGGCTGGATTAAGGTGCAGCAGCACCTAGATGGGGCCTGCCCTTGTGCTTCTACACAGGTGGGGCAATTGCTTGAGGCAGCACCAAGGCAGGGCACTCACTTTTGTCCCTAGGAGAGTCCTGGAGGTCCTTTGCTATCTACCTAACAAGAGGATCTGGGGGAGTGGGGGAAACAGAAAATATGCAGAGCAGCTTAAGTCTGTGACAATAACTTAATGTAATAGTAAATAAAGCAAATTGTTGCTTTGATTTTATTCTGTTGCACAAATAAGGGAAGATAAATCTATGAACTTCCTTTGAAGTATAAAAAATAATTACTAACTAAAATATGCATAAAAATGAATGCCTTATTCTTCTCAATGACCTTTTTATGTTCTAATTCTTAGTCTCTATAGTGATGACTAGTTCATAGAACATAAACCAGGTATACGTATTCCTGAGATGGTAACTGATAAAGTTTGTAAACTAACAAAGGAGACATTGGATTCAAACCTGTTAGAACCAATATTCAAGTTTAATTTCTTCACAGCTACTCAGCGGTTGAAAACTTGGCACACTAACTCCCAGAGAGTGCAAAGTTCTTGTGTGCACTGCATGTTCCTTTATCTATGGAAGACATCAGTTCTCCCCTGTATTTTTGTATATAACCTCAATTTGTATTTGGGGGGCTATGAAAACTGACACCTAGAATTTTATTTTCATTTTCCAGCAAAAGATATCATTGTGAAGTCCTATCTTTATTTGGAAAATTTAGATATGGTTTCGATATATTGATTCAGTAGGTTATTTTTAACAACTCACTAGCAGCTTCTCTACAAATAAAAATAATTTTACTTAGAAAAAGAAAGTGTCCATAACAATTTAAACAGTTGGAACAACTTTTGTACAAAAATTATTTGGAAGTTGTGCATATTATGGTGATAATGTACCACCAACCCTGAATCACACGCAGCGAAATGGAGTTGACATTTTGCTTCTAGAGCAGTTTTCTTACAAGTACTTCAAAACATTAAATAAGGGAGAACTAATTAAGTATTAACACATGAGCAGCAACATCGCTACCTAGCTCAATGAAGCTAGGTATGCTAAGCAGAAGCTACAAGGAAGGGGCAGGTGAGTAGCTGTAAGTATGCACCGAAGTTAATTTTCTAATATTGTCTTATGGCTGAGAAGCTCCAGGATGGGAGATAAGGAAGAGAAAGCAGGAAGAATAAAAGAAGGCAATTAGCATGGCAAAACAGTAACTCCTCTGACTTCAGAGGACCATTGCATAAATTTAAGGAGCAGGTTATTGGTGATACACTCTGCAACAGCCACAGATTGAAGCGTTATCTACATATGTGTTCACTTCAGAAAGGACTGTTAGCCATACGTGGTTTGAGATATATCTGTTCACAAAAGAATTCAGTCAGTAATGTTAGGCTTAAAGAATTCATCCTCCCCAAACTTCCATCCAAACCTCCTATAAAACCCGTCCCTCTCCCCTTCCTAGGGGTGTATTAGGCACTTAGCCTTGCCAGACCCCTAGGGAGATGAGGGAATGACATGCAAAAGGGGAACTTACTTTCCTTATCCCTCCCAGCTGTTTGGAAAGAATTTATTTACTCCTCCCAGAAACCCCCTCTATAGAACCCAAGGCTCTCCCCTGTTGTCTCCTGGACACCTTTTTCGGCCTCTACCCATCTGCACCCAGCTGCTCAAAATAAACAGCATTTTGCTACACATGAGGCTTCGTGTCTCTCTCTCTCTTGGCTCAGGACCTAACAAATAATATCATTTATGTATACCAAGAATAGATGGATTGATGATTGAGAAATAGATTGAGATCTAATAAGGATATTGTTGAAATCTCAATTGCCTAATTAAGAAAAGTAATCTAAACATTTCACTTTATCTAAAGCAGAAACACATTCGTCCCCCCAATATGTAGTGATTGTTTTCACATAAATACCTTCTGAGAAACTAAAGGTGTCACCTATAGGTTGTTATTCAAAAGGAAAGTAAAATTATACTTTCCTTATGTAGTGAGCAACAGCATAGAAAACAAATTTTAAACCCTATAAAAGAATGTTCATAAATAACCTTTTGTTTTTCTAATATAAACAGTCATTAGATTGAGGTCAGTACCAGCTTCTTTATAGCAGGAAACTTATCTCTTAAATACCTGTAATTCATTTTTATTTTTGAGAATACCCTTATGATAATGGTCACGATTTGCCAATCATTAAATTCACATTCCTTGATGTTTACATTCCACTACACAGAATAATACAAATGCCTTTTATATCCTTAAAGTAGGTGCTCACTGTTTTTGTTGGTGATCATATTTTGTTTTGCCAAATGAGAGCTGTTACAACATTGGGATAGCATCAGTTTTATATTCATGTTGACACTTGAGAAACTGTCATATTGAGCCTTATGTTGTTTTGCAGTTTAGTTTAATTATACAAATTTTTGTTAATGATTACTTCCTCTCACTTAAAGTTTAGCATGAATTGCACATTATCATAGGTAAAAAGGCTCAATAGTAAGAAAATGAAACTCTTATCTTTAATAATGGAATAGTAATTTGGTATATATAATCTAAAATAGATCAATACATGACTATTATTTGGTTAATATATATACACACATACCTATATATATATATGCACATATATACACATACACATACATACATATATATAATCTGAATTTAAATTCCAGAAGAAATAACTAAAAGGGTTAAAATTCTACTCAAGGGAAGGGAGAGGAGAAATAGGACAAGTGCCACTCATTATTTATTATAAATTTGTATTATTTG
Source organism: Lemur catta (assembly GCF_020740605.2). Lineage (NCBI taxonomy): Eukaryota > Metazoa > Chordata > Mammalia > Primates > Lemuridae > Lemur > Lemur catta. Next base: position 88,720,006 of record NC_059132.1, on the reverse strand, counting down.
ATTTTTCAAACAACATACTTATACTATTTTAATATAACAGTATTACATTAAAATAAATCTTTGACATATCAGATAAAAATAGAGATATAAGAACATGTTTATTACATTCTTATATAGATTAATAAAACTCAAAAATGTGCCTTCTCTGTAATAACACCTGGACATTAACAACGACTGAAACAAAGCTAACTGGAGAAGGAGGGTGGGCCAAGTATGGAAAAGGAAATGTTTTCACCTCATAGGATAAATCTGATATGTAATATTAATCCTTAAAGATCATTTAGCCAAATTTCCTTATTTTACTAACAGAAATCTGGAATAGAGAAAGAAAGTTAATTGAGGATGGTCACATATCAGTCAACAGTAAAGCTAGAGCTGGGCAGAGCTCTCTCATCTACAGGTTGGGTACCTGTTACTCTTCAGTAGTGTAAAACCTGTTGTCCTTCATCAGAGAGCTGCAAAACAGGTATTGCTCAAAAGAGCGATATTGTAGTAAGTGACATATTATACACAGCCTTCCCACATACCCAGAAATATGTACAGTTGTCATACAGTTATGCACAAGAGGGGAAGCTGATCAATTTGGTCTATTCTGAAAGTGTTAATAATGCAAATTTTGTCTAAAAATGTTATGACATTTCATATACTTTGAAAACTCATGAAAAGTATACTATATACACATACACACACACACACACACACACACACACACACACACACACACATGATAGGTGGTTTGATGGATAAAATTGAAATAAGTGTTTTGATGGTTGTAATGTTCCTGTTTTCAATATTTTTCAAGTCTAATATTTTTTACTGAAGGTTTGATGCATTTAATTAGTTTTGTCATTAAGCTGACTAAAATTGGCTTATGGCATCCTTTGAAAAATATTCTGATACTTCTGACAAAAATGATTAGAAAAAGGCCCACTGAGGGTTTGATTCTGGCATGTAAACATAAAAGAGCAAAAAATAAATGTTTTTCAGTGGTCCCCAACATTTTTGGCACCCAGGAATGGTTTTATGAAAGACAATTTTTCCACAGACCAGGGTTGGGGGAGGGGGGAATGGTTTGGGGATGATTCAAGCATATTACATTTATTGTGCACTTTATTCCTATTATTATTACATTATTAACCTTTCTGCTAATGATAATCTGTATTTGCAGCTCCTCCTCAGCCCTAGCATCACCGCCTCAGCCCCACCTCAGATCATCAGGCATTAGATTCTCATAAGTAGACCACAACCTAGATCACTCGCAAGGCATGTGCAATTTACAGTAGGGTTGACGCTTGCATGAGAATCTAATGCCCCTGCTGACTGATCTGACAGGAGGTGGAGCTCAGGGAGTGGTAGGAGCCATTGGGAGCGGTTGTAAATACAGATGAAGCTTCACTCCCTTGCCTACCGCTCACCTCCTGCTAGGCAACCCAGTTCCTAAGAGGCCACAGACCACTAACAGTCTGTGGCCCAGGGGTTGGGGACTGCAATTGTATATGATTACTTTTAATGTATACACGTATATGTGTTACATCATCAAAGTTGCATCTATTATGTTTAATTAATATACTTCTTCCCATTTAAAATTACTTACTGAGAATTTTTCAACGCATTACTGAAAACTTTCATTAGCTGTATTAATTTATGAAGTTTAGCATTACTTGTTAACATAATTGGGAGTGTAATTGAAAGAATTCAGAACTGTATTAAAAAGGATTTTTCTTTAGGGTTATTTGGGATTTTAAAATCTTACAAATTTACCAGGAGAACATGGTCAAATTAATTAGGTTAGTTAATGTAAGTAATTTAAAAAAACTTATACTAATTTAATCTAGAAATTAGTACAATTACTTTATTTCTACTTGGTTACTTTGTGTCTTACAAAAGCGATATTGTCTTTTAACTATTTCCAAGGGGTTGTTTGCTCCATATTGTTAGAATACTCATAAGCTACAGTGAAAATTTCTTTCAACATTGAGTGGAATGCTAAATGAGACTAGCTTGTTAATCTTGTTCCAGCAATGTTGTAAAAACAGAAAATGTTGTCTTTTAATTGAAAATAAAACTCATAGGACCTGAAAAATAATCTGATTTTAAGCCAATAAAGTCTGTTTCCAGAAAAGAACCTCTTCTAGCCATGTTTGTGGCTCAGATACAGTTCTCATCCATCCAAATCTTTTTTTAAAAGAAATCTTTGTCACATTGTTCAAATGTTTTTAAAAAATTCTTAAGTATCAAATGTGGTCTAAAATTTGAAGCTAATTCCTCTCCATACTTACAGAATGCAAGTCCCACCTAGTCACTTAGTGAATATGATATCTTGTCTATGTAATGACATGACGAAATCTGATTTATTTATTAGAAGCCATTACTAATTAACAAGCAGCTTAGAGAAAAAAATAACTGAAAGACCTCTCCAAGGATACAGTTTCACACCTCCTCCAGATATGAGAATGCCTTTTGTTACTGAAGAAAATAAATTTGTTGTGCATCTGCTTACATTTTTATATGTTTAAACATTAAATAAAATCAGCGTTTAACACTCTTTCTACTATCTATTTTTTATAATTCCCATTTCTCTCATAACAAAATTACTTTTAAATTTTAATAATTGTCAGAAAGTGAAATTAGGAAACAATATAAGATACATGTGCCCTTTTAAAATTAAGAGACAGAGTCTCCCAATTTCATTATTCTGATTTTATGCCTCACTAGTGTATTTCTTCAGATGTGTAATATGAATGGTCTGTGCTCTAGATTGTGTTTAACTACATGTTAGAAAACCCAAAGGGACAATATTTTATTGTAACTTGGTCCTCGTGGGAAATGAGATGAGCTTAAATGATAGATAGGTATTAAAAGATAGTAGCAGTTGGAGGACATTTAAAGGGAGAAAAAGCACAAAAAAAATGATTCTAAGTACTCTATTATAAATAAGATGTTATTTAAAACCATTGAAAATCATGAAACAGAAAGAAATCTCCATGTCTGTTATATGAAAGCATTTATTTGAGATTCCCTTACTGATTTTTCCCTAACCTCACTCTGTATATTTTTTTCTATGTTAGCCGTCTCCTTATCTTTTTGTTAGTACTCATATGAGAAGCAGCTACATAAAAAGAAACACTTTGATCATATCTATTACTTTCACTTTAAATGTGTAGCTTAAAAATATCTGTCATTTATTTCTTGTTTATTTTGCAGAGGAAATATAAAAAGTGACGACAGCATCTTTGCCCCTTTTAAAGATTGGAAATTAAATTCTCTTTTTCTATGTAGTGGTGCAAAATCTTATTTTCAATCATAGCACACCTGCTTTCTATTGATTATAATACTAAAGAAATCAATCTCTCATGTATTCAATAGGCTAAGATTAATTTACTATTCATTTTTAATTAAAAATGTTTTTCTAGATGTTAACTACCTGAAGAATTTTCTAGTAATCCTCAAGCAGAAATTGAGCATATCATCTCTTTACTTACATTGCAGTATTATTATTGAGCCTTAATACTACCTAAAGTATGTAACTTCTGACCACGGTCATCAATTATTTATTTTAATTTCTGCTAGACTAGAAATCCTGCTTCCTCTTCTGCATGTTAAAATAGATAATTTTACTTTATACTCTTTAAAAGTTAATTCTAAGCTCTTTTCAGTTAGCCCATGTCCTGACCTTTAGAGCATTCTTCATGAATTCTGGGCACTAGCCCATGCTCGGCCTAATTTGACAGATATTGGGCAAGTTGTTCTCTCTGGCACTCTGCTCCATGCGTTTAAGACCTGGCAGTGACATCTTTCAGCTTAAGAAAAAACAGCATGAACAACTGTGCTCAAAATTCAACACAGTGACATCCAAGAAAAGTTTACTTTTTGGGAAAATAACATAATTTACCACTGGTTATCCCTAAATCACATACATTTTAAAAATAGAGAAACCTATTTATTTGGTGTTTGCAGATAAAAACAGCATTTATGAAATATTTTGCTACCTCTGAATATATTCAGAATTTAATTTCTTTTAAAAATTTCAAATACTCATATTTCAGTTTTACATTCTTTTATAATTTTTATTCTGAAGCTCTCATTTAAGAAAACACCGCTATGTTGAACTGTTTATATATTTGTATTTTTATAAACAAGATTAAAATAGGAATAAAATCTTTGTGAATCTCTGGTTTAGTAGGATTCAAAAATATTTTTTTGTATTCAATTAGAGAAATTTCCTTGTACTGACATACAAGATGAGTATGATTTAAAGTTAATTTTCTTGAATGAAGTATTAAAAAGATAACTGAAAATATTTATAACTAATGAAATGCATTTTTCTATTAATTTTTATAATACAAAAGAGTAAGAATGAGAGTCACTAAAATATTGGATTTGTTTTCTTTGTTGATGTGAGAAAAGATAGTTTTTGCAGTAATATATGCCAAACTTAATTATATAGTCTATTCAGAAGTCAAAATACATCTGGCATCATTGTGCCCTGATTGCATGATGCTACCCTCTGAGGCGACCGGCAGTGATGTGTTTTAAAGTGCCTGAATGAGAGATTGTTGGAGGTGGAAGATGTAGCAAGCATCTGTCATAGAGAGACAACACTATTTTTCTGACTCCAACAATCTGAATTTAAAGAAGAATGGAATCCATGTAACTTTATCCTTTATTAAGAGCCTAGAAAACAAAATTCCCTCTTCTAGTTTTGAGCAAAGGAGAATTTATGTCCAAATGATAACTTAGTTGCACATTCATGCACAGAGATTAAGTACATTTAAATTTGCTAAAAGTATTTCTGCATGACAGTTTTATTAACAAAGTATGGCAGAATGCACAATGACCAAACACTAGAAGATTAGTCCAAAGCATTTACTTAAGATACACTTTTACTCTGTTAAGGATTTTCATATATTGAAGCTATTTTTATGGTATGTGAAATACTAGGTTAAGATTATAGAGTTTACTATTCTCCTTTTTAACATTTCATGGATCACTTATATTACTGATATTTATTTTTTTCACATTTGTCTACATTTTCATGTTTAAAGATGATGGGTATTCTCTCAAGTGTTTCTCCTCTCTCCCTCCGTAGCATTGCTCCTTCCTCACCTCTGGAGTTGAATGTGTCTGTGTGACTCCTCTCGGGCAATGTAACGTGAGCAACCGTGGTTGGCTTCACTTCGAGGTTGAAATTTTGAAAACAAACAAACAAACAAAAAAACCCCAAAAAACCCAGCATGTACTTCACCACACATATGCTCTTCTCTATATTGAGGATGTAATGGAGCAGCGGTTCCTGCTTGTCTTCTGTGGACATGTGGCAGAATTGAGAAACAAGCTTTTGTTGTGTCATGGCAGTATAACTTGGAGAATCCTGGCTGATAAACTTGCAAATTATTAAAAAAATAAAAATAAAAAGGTTAAAAGATACATGGATTGGGAAGATAGAGTAAATTTGTGGATTCCAATTTACAAATATTTTATTTTCCAAAAGGTGAATCTCCAAAATCCACTTTCATTTCCTGCTGCTGTATTTCTGATTTACACTCTATAAAATGAATATAAAGACTGAAAATGATGTGAATAAAGTGGCACCAGACAAAACCTATACATGTACGATCCCACCTGGTATCCTCATTTCTCCTCTTTCGTACCAGAAAATTCTAATTTTCAGAAATTGTCAAGACTTTCAATAAAATGACATTCTTTTCTTAAGTTTTAATATGACTTTTTTAAAGAATATGATATACCAGTGTTACTATATGCCTATAAGCCGTTCTCAGGAAGGATAATTTACATGAAAATGGTTCCCTCAAATACCTGGATCTCTTACTTGGATTCTCTGAATGCCTTATGCAATATGATCTTGGGAAAAACATAGCACATCAACATTGCACATCAATTTTAAAGGATGATCAGAGATTATGACACTCATAAAATCATAATTTGAAACAATTTTTAATCTCTTCCCTCCTAAAATTAACCTTATTAAGCTGAGTATAATAAAAATATAAGGAAGAATACAAAACAAATACACCAAAATAAATGAATTATAAGATCTTTTGTGGCATATTATGTATTTTGTTTGATGGCTTATTGCATCTCAAAGATTTTTTTCCCCACAATAAAAACACATAAAGCTATATTACTAAAAGAACACATACTGTTTGGTAATCTTTAAACTGCATGAATCTTTTGTAGCTAAATGGCTTTATTTCAGAAAAGCAGATAAAATTTAAACTGATTGAAGTCCTAACTATGTCAAGAATCGGTCTAAATCCATCATTAAATATCACACTATAATTTGGATGCTGTACAAATATCGACAAAATATCATCTTTGAAGTTTTATAGATATAAATCAAACATATTAATAGGATAAAAGATAAAGCAAAGCTTTAAAACAGCTAAAGGCATTAGAAATAAGAAATGAGCATTCAAAATATGTATAAACCATGCAAATGCTTTGTATTTGTGATTATAACACATGAAGCATTGAATTCTACTTTAATAAATGTTCAATTAAGAAACTCAAAACGCCTTTGATTTATTAAAAATTCCTATAAATGTAAATATATGATACATTTAAAAGAATTGGTGTGTATTAAAAAATGCAAAATGTTAAAAATTTTTCAGATCAATATTTTATAGCTCATAGTCTGATTTGAACTCATTAATATTGTGTTTTGCTTTAACAAACAAAATTATATATAGATTATAGATCTTTAAATAACATTTTTCTATTATTTTATTAAAATTATAATTGATTTTAAGAGAGAAAAAGGTAAGAAAAAATCATAATGGAGTGCTTTTAAATCATAAGAGGAAAGGCAATCTGTGATATTTAAAACCACGTAATATTTCATGTTTTTTTGTACTTTTTCCTTAAAATTAATTTTTCAATGTATCATTCATTGAGAAGTTTTGAGAATGCATATTCTAAATAGGACTTTTATCTTCTACCATTTTGAGTAGAAAATAAAACAACAAAAACCTAGGGTTTCTTCTTAAGGCCAATTCTCTTACTTTAGTGGCCAAATAGGTGTGTATTTCAAACAATTAAATTGTGAAGCGTATCCCTCAAAAGATTTTCAGTAAAAGGGACTTTTTCTGAAATAATTCCCTCAAGGTCATGCTTGCTAATTAATGTTATGAAATATCCAGGCATGAATGGATTAATTCAATAAACATGTAACAAATAGTATCGTAAATCCTGAAGTAGGCACAGAAACAATTAAGGCAAGATGCCTACTTACAAGGCCCTATGGCAAGGTTTTAAAATCACCTAGAGCAATATGATGAGACTTGACAAGAAAATTAGTGACATTATATTTTGGATGTAGTTACAGAGCAAGAATTGACATTTTATTAGATGGGAAATTGAAAACCACTTGTGGAATTTACCTTCCTGCCAAAGGATTGATCTGGCAGTGTCCTTATGTAAGGGCTGTGATTCTCCTAAGGATCATTTCTTTCCAGTTATCTTTAGCAGAAATCACTCCCTCTCCCTCACTTCCCACAAAGACCACACAAGCAGATAGGGAGCATGGAGGTAGAGGTGTGATGCATTCTTTTAGCTCCAGACCATTATATTCCACCTTCTGGTAAAAATCCTAACTAGTAGATTGAACCATATAAAATAGAAAATATTCAACCATTTTTCTCCTATACAAAAGGCAATTTCATAAGAGTCACCTGTTATTTTGTACTTCATAGGACTTCCTTTTATCCCCTGATATCTCATTGAACAACATTGATATCTCCAAGGCATGTAGTGTAAAAAGTGTATTTTTATAAAACTGGAAATTCTTTATATTCATAGATTAATATAAGAAGAAATGACATTTTCATGACATTAAGTTTCCTCTCCTTGCACATAGTATATACCTTTCTATGTTTAGATTTTCTCTCCTTAAGTGAAAAGTTATGGTTTTTCCTGTGGGTCTACTGTCATATATCTCAAATATAATATATATGTAGGTATATTACAGTTGTTTTTATTAATTTAAAAAATGAAACATTCTTATAAGTATTGCTACATGTCTAATTTTTATAACTAAAATAAAAGAAAGCTATCTATGTATATATACTGGTTTCAGGTCAAACAAACTTGCTAAATTAATTTGTTAGCTTGCATTGTTTTTCTGAAGATTTTCTTGTACCCTTTGTGTATGTATTAATGTTTTCTGTAAATAAGAATGTTCTTTCTTCCCAATCTTTATAGCTGTTAATTCTTCTTCTGGTATTGGTTAGTACCTCCAGCATACAACACTGAATATAAGAAGTGTTGTCTAGTCTTTGAATTTTTGGAAATACTTTAAATTTTCACTGGTATCCATAGAAGTGAACACACTTTGTAAAAAAATATTTTGCTTAATAAAACAGCACTACTTACTTACTTTCAATTCATAAATTTTTAGAAATACAAATCAGTTTTTCACTAGAGGGAAAATATATAGTCTGTATCTACAGATGGTATTAGTGATGTTTGGGTGGCATCACGTTTCACTTAAGGAACAAATAGATTTATCACATGTACTTCAGACCTGTTTTACTATCAAAGCCAAGACACTGTGCTACCTATGTTGTAAATTTAAAGGCATAAACATAAGTTTGGAAGGACAATAGGTATAATCAAATATGTTGTCCTTGAATTTTTTTGGTCCTACAATGTAGTGGTAACATTTCCTTGACATGATAAAATGGGCATTCTTAATCAATACAATGCCAGGAGTTAAAGGAAATTATTGATGGTCTCCATAATCTGGGGGACCAAAAACAAAATAAAGCAAAAGATGCAAAAATAGCAAACCAAATTCTGAGTGGAGACTAAGAAAAGTCTTGACAGGCTCTAAATGATGCCCAAACAAAAAACAAAACAAACAAACTGCCACCACCACCACCACCACCACCACCACCAAAAATCCAGCATGTTTTGTGGGAAAATAAAGCATATTTTTGACTATCTAAGCTCCTGAAAACCTCAGAAATACACAGCATGTAAATTATTGCAGAATGTATCACCTAACTCTGAAGGAAATTCACATAAACAGAAAAATAAAATTAAAAGGATAAGAACACTGGGAATTAGAACAATAAAAAGATTCTCATACTGGACAGGAGTAGAAACCACTGCAAGAGTATTTCAGAGAGTGTTTTACAGGCAAAATAACATAACCATGCAAGTGCCACCTCAGAAAATAAGTCCTAGAGAGCTATAAAACTAGAAGGTAGGACTGGAAGCAGAGATGTCTTCTGAATCAGAGAGAAGGAAGTGGGTGCACAGCAAGGATATACTTCACATGTAAAACAAAGAAAGGACCCCTTGGAGCACAAAGGTGAGGATATTACCACTTACTCCTCCTGATAGTCTGGGGATCCCCCATTCATTTAAACAAGGGGAACAAAAATGGATTTTGTTTAATCCCATACAAATTATGAGAAGAAAAGTGATAAAGCTGAAATAAAAAGTGGTCCAAAGAAAATGATGACATACTGTTGAAATGTAGCAACAAAGTAGAAGACTATGTAATAATAATATAATCTTCAAAGTAAACTAAAGGTTTATTGAAATAATCATAGCATTGAAGGAATAGCGAAAATCATAAATAAATTAATATGGTAGAACTACAAAATAAACACATATCTTATCTGTAAATATAAATAAGCTCCAATTTGATACTGTTAGGATGTGAAAGATTTAGATAAGCTTCACTTCCATGGAATACCAGAAAGAAAAACATGATACTATGAAAATCATGATCATGATTATGATTATCTATAGCAATTGAAACATGGCAGAAGTGGTAGATGCAAAAAAACAAAATAAAATAAAACCCAAAATAACAACAAAAAGAACCCCATCAATTTTCTAAGACATACCAATTTCTGAGATGGGCAGACAAAGAAAAATTTACCAGATTTGCCAAAGAGAAAATATACCCAATCAGGAAGAGGGCTGTTACATTATTAGTGATAGCGGGTGGGGAAGGTGGGACCCACTGGAGTCTGAAAAAATCCCAACTACAAAGTTTATTTTCTTAGGAAATAATCCTTTCCATTCCTACCCTAGGTTGTGCTGAGAACACAAGTAAAATTGAGACTGAAAAGAAGAAAACAGCTGCAAAAGTCTTCTGCCTCACTTAATGCAAATTTAGTGTATTGTCAGTTTTTTGTGCCAACCTGGCTAGGCTACCGTTATGGATTGAATGCCCTGTATGTGTCCCTTCATAATTCGTATGTTGAAACCCAATCACCAAGGCAGTGGTAGGTGGGGCCTTTAGGATGTGATTAGGTTATCAGGTACCACTTTCATGAATAGGATTCATGACTTTATAATAAAGGCTTCAGAGAGCTGCCTTTTTTTTTTGTTTTATCTGAGTACATAGTGTTCATTCTCTCCAGAGGAGGCAGCAACAAGGCATCATCTTGGAAACAGGAAATAGCCCTCACCAGGCACCAAATCTGCCTGTACTTTGATCTTTAACTTCACACCCTCCAGAACTGTGAGAAATACATTTCTACTGTTTGTAACTTACCCAGGTTGTGTGGTATTTTGTTATAGCAGCAGTAATGGACTAAGATAGCCACACTCCCCAGTTATTCAGTCAAACACTAATCTAGGTGTTTCTATGAAGGTTATTTTGCAGATGTGATTAAAGTTTATAATCAATTGACTTTCAGTAAGGAAGATTATCCTAAATAGTCTGGGTGAGCCTGATTCCATTGATCAAGTGATCGGACTTAACAGCAGAGATGTTAGAGGCTTTCCCAAAGAGGAAAAAATTGTGCCTGTGGGTTGTAGCTTCAGCTGAAGCCTGAGAGCTCTAGTCTGCCCATCCTAGCAGCCTGCCCTACAGATTTTGGATTACCTAGTCAGCCCTCACAATCCAGCGAATGAATTCCTTGCAATAAATCTTTTAATATGTATCTCCTACTGGTTCTATCTCTCTGGTTAAATCCTAATTGGTACAGGTTGGTTTGATACACTTCTAGCTCTAGGCTTTTATACCAATAGGAACAAAGAAAAGAGCTTCTGGGAAGCATTAGCTCTTATTGATGAGGGTTAAGCTAGGTAGAAATGAGCTCATTCTTTTGAAGGATGCAGCTAAATCTCAGATCAACTCAATGCATATGTGATCTGAATAATTACCTCACAACTTGCATCACCAGACATAGATCATTACACTTTGGGAAAAATATAAAATAATAAGCAAAAGAAAAACAGTCATATTCCTTAATTGCCACTGTTCTTCTACACACATTATTTGCTGTACAATAAAAAATTATGAGATTTTCTAAGAAGTAGGAAATTAGGACTCATAATCGTGGAAAAAAAATGCAAAATAACAGAAGCTGAAGCATAAATGATCCAGATATTGAAGCTGGAGAAAGAGGATTTTTTAAACAACTGTTGTAAGAAATATTGGATGAACAGTTGGGGAATCTCAACAGAAAATGGAAATGGAAACTAAATCTATATAATATAGGTGATTTAAACTGAGGTTTTTAGGGGAACAACAAAAGACTAAATAAACTTAAGGAACTGTCAGTGACTTGTAGGATAATATGAAGTTTAACAAAGGTATAATAGCAAGAAGAGAGCAGAAAAAGTGAGCCATTAAAATACTTGAAAGAATATTAGCAAAATTTTTTCCAAATTTATGAAAAATATAAATCTTGAAATACATTTTCAATAGTCCATAGGTGAAAGAAAAAGGCAAAAGAAATATTCAGAATTAGAATAATGATGATGAAATAAAATAACAGAACCTACAGAATATACTAAATGAGTTATTAGAGAAAAATTTATAGTGTTAAATATCTCTGACAATAAAAATTTTAGCCTCCAACTCAAAAATGCTGAAAAAAGGGATATAAATAAAAGCAAACAGAAGGAACAAAACAATAAAATAGAAGTATAATTTAATAAGTCAGAGAACAGTAATTTAGCAAATGAAATATCAATTTTTAAAAATGTTTCTTTAAAAACCTTGGCTAACTAAAATAAATACTAGGTATCCTAATCCAAAAAAAAAATTGAAACTTAGGTGATACATATAATATCCTGAAGAACATATTTTAGCAAAAGTGTCTCCATGAAAGATAAAAGTGTAAGCAAACTTTTAACAGAAAGTAAATGAGAAAGTAGTTGGAGAACTCACCTAAAGAAACTGGTTTTGTTTTATTCCAAGAAGAATTCAATTAAACCATCAAAGACTAGACAATAGTAATACCACTTATATTATTCTTGAGCATTGAAAAAATAAAGAAAACTTACTTTTCTATGGAAGATACCATTAATGCTAAAATATGATCAGGGCAAGGGTCAAGCCGTAATATCAATAATAACTAACATAAGAGGATCACTCAAAGACTGTTGTCAATTAATTTCCAAAAGGCATAAATTTATAACCAGAACAGTACAATATTTTTAAAGTGTCCAACAATATCAAATACCCAGAATGCCTGTGGTCATTTAGAAAACTGTAGGGTTTAGAAGGAACTCTCTAAAAAATAGTAAATAGGAACATTGAGTTCATCTTATGTGGTTCAAGGACCACTCCTACTTCCAAATTATAAAAAGAATATAACATTTAAAAAGTTCTTGCAAAAACAAAATGAGAAAATGGGTCTAAAATTACTTCAAACATCTTTTCATGCATTCATTTTCTCATTCAAAAAATATTTTTGAGCACCTACTAATAGTTTCAAGTACAGGGTCTATAGAAGTGAACAATCCAAAAAAAAAAAAAATTCCTTCTTTACAGAGTTTATATTCTAGTTTGGGGTCAGAGTACATACAAAATAGGAGCATAATATTAATATATAGACAATGTTTAGTGGTGATATTCATGTAAAGGAAGACAAAGCAGGGAACTGTACAGAAAGTGATGAAGAAAAGCAGTTGAAATTAGAAGTACGGTGCCCAAGGAAGCGCTTCTGAGAAAGAGACATTTGCGGAGAAGGCTCAGAGATGCAAAAAATTTATCTATGTCAATATCTAGGGGGAGATTATTTTAAACAGAGAAAGAATAAGTGCAACTGTCCTCATATAAAAATGTGCCTGTGTTTGCAAGGAGCAGCAAAAAACCCAGTATGGCTATATCGTAGTGAGACAGAAGGTAGTAGAAAATGATGTCAGACAGTTAACAGGGGACGAGTGGAGTAGGACCTTGTAAGCCATTACCCAACATCGGCTTTATTACTGTTAAGTGAGCTGAGAAATCATTGGAAGGTTTCTAGCAAAAGTGTGAACATGAACTGACTTACATTTTAATAGGATAATTCCTTCTACAGCGTTGCAGAAGGATTCACCGAGCAAGGACAAATTCTGGGAAAATAGTTCAAAGCTATTGTTCCAAAGTACAGCAGTGGGTGAGCTAAGTTGTTAAAAGGTGGACCCTAGTATTTGATGATAAATTATAAGTGACATGAAGGAGAAAGTGAGTAATCAAAATTACATCCATGTGTTTTGCCCTATGTACCTGGAGTAATGGAGTTGCTATTAATTAACTTAATTAATAATAAATGTGGACTATTATTTAATTTATCAGATTATGGAAAATTCATAATCAAGACATTCAGGATTTTAGGGGAAGATCAAGAATTGAGTTTTGATCAAGTTTGAATTACTTATTAGAAATTCAAAGGATATGTTAAATAAGCAATTGCATATATTAATACAATTGAAGCTTCTACAAATAAGGAGAAATGAAGTAGGAGCTAAAGATTTGGAAATTTTCAGGGAGTAGATGCTATTTGAAATTATGTGGCAATGTACATCAAGGGAGGAATGTAAATAGAAAATACAGAATCAGAATAAAAATGTAGGGGTCTAATGAAATTAGTATTTTAATTTTTTTCATAAATAATGATGACTAATCAACCATTCTTTTCAAAAAGGATTGACAGATGCTCCTTGACTCACAATGGAGTTACATTCTCACAAACCCTTAAGTAGATAATAACTTAAGTTGAAAATGCGTTTAATAAACTTAGCCTGCCAAGCATCATAGTTTAGCCTAACCTACCTTAAAGGTGCTCAGAACATTTACATTAGTCTACAGTTGAGCAAAATATCTGGCAACACAGTACATTGCAGATTATCAGTTGTTTACCCTCTTGATCGGGACGCTTACTGGGATCTGGGGCTGGCTGGCACTGCTCAGTATCATAATGTCTTGGAAAAGATCAAAATCAAAATTCAAAGTGTGGTTTCTACTGAATTCCTATCACTTTTGCATCACATTTAAGTCAAAAAATCCTAAATTGAACAATTCTAAGTTGAGGACCATCTGTACATCTATCTATTAAATTGCTGTCAAAATGTATGAAATATCTTCACATCCTATTACTAAGTGGATATTGTGGAAGTTAATACATTCATATATATATATCCTGGATGAACCAAAAACTATGTGTATGTGTGCATATACATATACACATAAATATAATATACACACATATATATAATATACACAAACATACAAATATATAATACACACATATTATGTATACATATATACATAAATATATAATATATATGCTTATGTGTGTCGACATATATATTAACCAACTATGTGGCTTTATTGTTTTATTGGGTAACATTATTCCCAAATTAGTTAATTAAAAGTGACCTTGAATATTCAGGAGTATACTTTGCCACATTTTATTTTTCTCTCCATACATTAATCTGGAACATTTGTTAAATACCGTGCCAAACACAGTGCCAGAAAAAACAAGGTGAATGATAATAATGGTCTTTATCCTCAAAAAGCTTACAATTAGAGGGAGTTGGAGATGAGGACTGTAATTATAATACCTTATGGTGCATGGAGTGAGAACAAATACCCTCATGATTATTTGAACACCAAAGAAAATTTTTCCCCTTTTGTCAAATCTCTTTTTTAATGATAAATCCTTCCAAATGTTTAAAGACAGTTTTTTGAATTAGAGAGTATCTATCTGAATGTCTAAGTAAGAAGGATTAGAAAAGCAAGGGGGGAACGGTGAAAAGAATCCAGACTAAAAGAACAGCATGAATAAGAGTATGGTGGATAAAAATAACAAGATGTGCTCAGAGGAATAAAGCAGATCATCATTTCTGGTGCATGTGTTTTCTGGCCAAAGGTGGTAGCTATGGGTGAGTTGGGGGCTGTCGTGGTGAACAAGTTAGAGAGATTTCAAAGACCAAATCAAAAAGAGAAATATATAAGCCAATTTGAAATGATGAAATTTTGTATTAAAAACCACCCTAATCAAACCTGAATTTGTCTGTTGAATTACCCAGCTTCCCCTTTTCCTAAAAAATGAATTCTATTTCCAGAAACTATTAATACAAAATCAATGGTCAATAATTATATCTCAGATTACAAAATAACTAAATAAATGACACAAATAGATTTCTTTTTAAACACACTGTTCCTCTGTTGGTATGATAGCTGGATTTGAAGCTCATAAAACTGAAAGCACAAAAAGGCAAAATGATTTGGCACTTATGCAAATTATACTTGAGTATTTATTGTAGAATTATATCAAGTAATATTTAAAAGGTGGAGTGGAATAGACAAATTTAAAAACAGCAATTGGAAATTGAGTGAGAGGGAAGAAAGAGACAAGGACAAACTCAAGTTTCTAACTGAGGTACTTGAAAGAACTGTGAGATTAGATACAGAAAGTAAATAAAATATTTAAATGTGAACATTAAACAATACAGTATACTAGAAAGTGATGTTGCAATGGAGCTAACCTTGTTTGACAGTTTAAGATAAATAACTATTAGGATAAATATTTAGCACTATGTCAATGTTGTTTGCTTTGACACCACTAAGTGACAAATTTTAAAAAGATTATCTTTCTTATTGGTACTCTATTATTCTCAGGTAATGGTATGTAAAAAAGACTAATTTAAGCAATCATTACTATAGATACATTCCCTGGGAAATTTACTCAACATTCTCATTTCAAATAAAATGTTCTTTACTACTCCCTATGTAAAACAGATTTTAAATCATGCAGTAGTGATAACAGAGGATATTATATACAAATTTAAACAAATTCAAACAGTTTGGAACAAAATAAAATCAATATTCAACTTGAAGTCCTTGCCCAGAGTTTAAATTTATTTAATGGGTGTTTACTGCACATCTGTTTTTCTCCTCTTACTGTTTCCCAGTAATCCATAGTGATGCGCCATTGGATGAAACTGTGCTTTAAGAAATCCTTAAGCATTCTTCCAATCTAATTACCTGGAGTTATCCACCTTGATTCACTGTAAGAAAGTGGTGTAGTTCCTTGGGAACTTTCAGAGAGATTGGAGAAGGGCACAAGAGACACACGTGCAATCAGACGGCACAGGTGAAAATAGAACTAGAGACAGAGATGGAATTGTTGCCACTAAAGTAGGCCCTGAGCACACTCCTCCAAATGTGTTGCCTATTTCCCTCTCTAGCTGCCCACGGGGTTGCAATCCAGATTGGTGTGTAAAAGCTTTGAGATAGTCCTCAACATTGCTTCCTCTAACAGAGGGCTTTCTATTAAGTGTTCCATAGCATTATGTCAAAAAAAGCAATGGACATACCTTAATTAAAAGATACTTTATTGCTAAACAATGGTGACTACCATGTTAGCCTTGAGCGAGTTGTAATATTTTTGCTGATGAAGGGTCTTTTCTTGATGATGATGGCTGGTGATAGATCAGGTTGCTTAAGGCTGGGGTGGCTGTGGAAGTTTCTTAAAATAAGAAAACAATGATGTTTGCCAAAATAATTGACTCTTCCTTTCACAAAAGATTTCTCTGTAGCATGTCATGCTCTTTGATAGCATTTTACCCACAGTAGAACTTTTAAAATTAAAGTTAATCTTCTCAAACCTTCTGCTGCTTTATCAACTAAGTTTATGTAATATTCTAAATCCATTGTTGTCATTTCAACAATGTTTGTAGCATCTCCACCAAGAGTAGATTCCATCTCAAGACACTGCTTTCTTTGCTTATCCATAAGTAGCAACTCTTTGTTCATTCAAGTTTTATCATGAGATTGCACCAGTTTAGTAACAGTGTCATGTTCCACTTCTTATTCTAGTTCTCTTGCTATATCCACCACATTTGCAGTTACTTCCTTCATGGAAGTCTTGAACTCCTCAAAGTTATCCATGAGAGTTGGAATTAACTTCTTTCTTACAAACTCCTATTAGTGTCAATATTTTGACATCTTCCCATGAATCAAAGATGTTCTTCCTGACATTTGGATGGTGAATACTTTCTAAAAGGTTTTCAACTTTGTCCATATATATCAGTGGAATCACTATTTATGGCAAGTATAGCCTCATGAAATATATTTATTAAATAATAAGACTTGAAATTCAAAGTTACTTCTTGATCCATGGGCTGAAATAAATGTTGTGTTAGCAAGCATGAAAAGAACGTTAATCTCCTTGTACATCTCCATCAGATCTCTTGGGTGACCAGGGGAATTGTCAATAGGCAATCATATTTTGAAAGAAATCTTTTTTTTTCTTTCTGAGTAGTAGGTCTCAACAGTGGGCTTAAAATATCCAGTTCACCATGTTATGAACGGATATGCTGTCATCCAGGCTTTATTGTTTCACTTACAGAGCACAGGCAGAGCACATTTTTAGCCTAATTTTTAAGGGCCCTAGGATTTTCAGAATGGTAAATCAGCATTGGCTTTAAGTTTCAGTCACCAAGTTCATTAGCCCCCGACAAAGGAGTCAGTCTATCCTTTGAAGCTTTGAAACTTCTCTCTATCTGTAAAAATCTTAAATGACATCTTTTTACAATATAAGGTAGTTTTGTTGATATTGAAAAGCTGTTGTTCAGTGTAGCTATCATCATCAAGTATCTCAGCTAGATCTTCTGGATAATTGCTACAGCTTCCACGTCAGCACTTGCTGCTTCACATTGCACTTTCATGTTATGGAGACAGCTTCTTTCCTTACGCTTCATGAATCAACCTCTGCTCATTTCCAACTTTTCTTCTATAGCTTCTTCACCTCTCTCGGCCTTCACAGAACTGAAGAGAGTTAGGGCCTTGCTTTGGATTGAAATTTGACTTAAGGGAACGTTGTGCCTGGTTTGATATTCTATCCAGACCACTCCAACTTTCTCCATATCAGCAATAAGCCTTTTTCATTTTTGTATTATTCATCTGTTCACTAGATTAGCGCTTTTTAATTTCTTTCAAAAACTTTTCCTTTGCATTTATGTGGGACTATTTGACACAAGAAGCCTAGTTTTCAGCTTATCTAGGCTATTTACATGCCTTCCTCACTAAGCTTAATCATTGCTAGCTTTTGATTTAAAGTGAGAACTGTGTGACTCTTTCACTTGAACACTTAGAAGCCATTATAGGGTTATTAATTGCCCTGATTTCAGCCCTGTTCTGTCTTACTGTACAGGGAAGGTCAAGGAGAGGAAGAGAAACAAGGGAATGGCCAGTCAGTGGAGCAGTCAGTGCATACACTAAATTGATTATGCTTGCTATCTTATATTGATGCAGTTTGTGTCACTTCAAAACAATTACAATAGTGACATCAAAGATCACTGATTACATACTGATATCACTGTAAAAGATATGATAATAAAAAATTTTATAATTTTGCAAGAATTACCAAAGTGTGACATAGAGACACAAAGTGAGCACATACTATTGGAAAAATGGCTCCAGTAGACTTGCTCAAAGCAGGGCTGTTGTCAAATTGTAAAAGAGTGAAATATCTGTGAAGCACAAGAAAGTGAAGCACAATAAAACAAGACATGTCGGTACCTGCTGTGCCTGAAAAGAATAAAAGTTGGAGAATTTTTGGGTCAAAGCAAAATTATTAGTTATCATAGAAGAATATGCTGTTTTAAGCTCCTGAAGAAACAAAACTCTTTCCTTCCTTCCTTTCTTCCTTCCCACCTTCCTTCCTTCCTCCCTCCGTTACTCCTTCCTTCCTTCCTTTTTTGCTTTTTTCTTTCTTTCCAAAGAACTGATAATACTCTATTTAGAATACTTCAGAGCTTAGATGAAGCTCTTTTTAACTATATCTACAACCTGGGTTTATAGTTAGAGGTTAAGTACATAAGGAAAGCAGATATATCTTTCTTAATATCCATTTAATAATCCATATCCAGCTGAAACTTTCTTACAAGAGATTTCACATAGCAAGAGACAGACATCTAATTCTTCACTCAAAGTCTACAGAAACTCCTCTCAGCTGCCTAGAAACTTCCTGTTCTTCTTAGATTTTTGATTTCACTGTCTCTTCAACCTTTCCTAAACTACATTCAGTTTCTAGGCTTTGCCTACTAATTTGCAAATAAATCTAGTTTGTCTCCACAATGGGTAAGGGTATGGATTGAACCTTTTTCTGCAAACAGCACAGCATGTTTTTCCCAATTTCTAGCCGGTTGCACCTGCCACCCAAGTCTCTTGCTGCTACTCTTAATGCCTTATGCAGCTGTGCCACACAGTTCCAGAACTCCCTACTTCCTCAGTGTCTCGGCATCTATAGACAATGGTTATTTCTGAAAGGCAGCATCTGAGTTTACTAAATAAGTTGTTTCTAACCAGAATGAGAAACTATATTACATGTTGGTAGACACATTAGTTAAATAAAAGCACCTGCTCAGATGTACTATATTCAAAACAGTTTGCAATACTTATTAGAAAGAATCTCAGAATATAAATTTCCCATTTTCTTTCTATGCATGTATTTAAGATTACAAACCAATTAAAACAAAATTTTCTTCAAATAAAATAACCTCTTATTGTTCATATAAGGAAAATGTAGCCCTATTCATAGTTTCAAAATAAATTTGAATATGTGGTGTAATCTGAGACATGCCTATCGATTCCCTAAATATGCACACTCTCTATTACAAAGCTGAAGGCTCTTATACAATGCTTAATTTCTACCTATTAATTAATTTATGCAGTGAGAAAATATTAATATAATGGCAAGCTTGGTCCTTTGACCCTCATTTTTACCACCTTAGACTTCAGCCACGGCATATCACTTACTATTTTTTCAAATACATCTGAATATTTCTGCTTCTGTGCCTATTTGTGGATAAAGATCAACAACTTTTATGTATTTATTCATATTCAAGAAATATTTACTGACTCCTTATTATATGCAAGAATCTCTGTTGGGAACACAGAGATAAATAAGATGGTGTCTGTCCCCATGGAGTTTAACACCAAGTATCTAAGATTCTACTCTCCTCTCCATATATATTAAAATATATCTGACCATACTTTAAGGTTAGTCATTGATTTTAAGGATTCCAATATACTATTAATAATATCATGCCATTTTAAGGTTTAAAACTACTGGTAGCTCTCATGTGATATGACTATTTCCATCATCATTCAACAGCTTTATTTATGTTTTCTTTGGTTCTTTTTCCAATAGCTCAGCTGTCTCAGGCCTATTCCTCATACTCTCATCCAATTCCTCTTTTTTTATTTTACTGTGCATCCCCTCATTCCATTATGATATATCCCTCATCTAAAGAAAATGCTAAGCAAAGGTAAGCTGTATGTAGACTTCTGAAGCTCAACTTCTCTTCTGGAGAAGAAGGTGATAGAACTGGAAGCAGAGAAAATTGTATACCTTGTCTATCTAGAAATAAATAAAAACTGGCCAAAAATGAGGGACTTCCCAGAAGCAAGATCCTGAAACCTTCACGTAAGGGAGCTGAACACTTCAGCAAACACTAGAACAAATATAGCTATAGTCCAGCTTCTAGAGGGCCACATTCTGGGATGGACTGAAGTTAAAAGAAGCAGCATGATCAGTAAAGGCTGATAGTTTATATATTTATAAATACATTGCTTATTTTATATTTCATGCATTTAAGTTTTTTACAGCTCTTTAAGTCTCCACCAAAAGTCTACATATGTCTTTCCAACCATCTCCCACTGCATAGTCCCAAAGCCAATAGCAAATGCTTTAGGTTCTTGATATAGCAGCATTCCAGACTCAAAGGGTTGAGAAATAGAATGATCCTGGGAACACCAAAGTCATATTGCATACGGATGTGTGCTAGGATAGGAGGAATCTGTGGTTAAACAGTGCAGCTGGAGTAGTTATTGTAAAAGCTTGGTGAAATTGGTTTGTGTGAAAACAGTAGGGCAAAAAGTGATGACAACAAACACAAAACACTCTTTCACAGGGTTGTGTTACAAAGATAAAGAAATGTAAAGCTAGCTAGCTAATTAATTGGAGTCCAGAAAAGTTTTGGGGCTGGGCATGGTGGCTCACACCTGTAATCCTAGCACTCTGGGAGGTCAAGGCTGGAGGATCGCTCGAGGTCAAGAGTTCAAGACTCCATCTCTACTAAAAAATAGAAAGAAATTAACCGGACAACTAAAAACATATAGAAAAATTTAGCTGGGCATGGTGGCGCATACCTGTAGTCCCAGCTACTGGGGAGACTGAGGCAGTAGGATTGCTTGAGCCCAGGAATTTGAGGTTGCTGTGAGCTAGGCTGACACCACGGCACTCTAGCCTGGGCAACAGAGTGAGACTCTGTCTCAAAAAAAAAAAAAAGAAAAGAAAAGAAAGAAAAGTTTTGGGTGGTTTTGTTCTTTTTGGGTTTTTTTTTTTGTTTGATTTGATTTTTTTTAATAGGGAAAATAATAGCATATTTGCAATCTCATGGAATTAATGCAGTAGAGAAGAAAATCTAGACATGAAAAAGAAAAAAAAGAACTGAGTAGTTTCTAATTTCTTTATATGGGCATAATAATGTGACATCCATTGTACAATCGGATGCTTAGCAAAATCAGGAATGTAACAGTTCTTTTGAGGTGATGGAGGAAAAATTAGAGTATTCAGGCACAGATGCTATATAGGTGTCATGATATGATAGTGAGAGCTCGATAAATTATTTTGTGATTGCTATTATTTTATCTTTAATATAGGCAGTAAAATTATCAACTGGGGAAGAATTAGCTAGGAGATGTTGGGGATTTGAAAATAGAGGAAAAATTATTTTAAAAGCCATTTAGGAGTATAAGTAAACAAACTGGTATGTTTTCTGTACAGTAGGCATCATTAAAGTTGGTGAATATTAATCTTAAATGCAATGTGCAGCTGGAATTTTTTAATACCCACATTCAGCTCTGCAAGTATGGACAGAGAATAAGGGAACTGATATTTTTCATTAAGATTATGATTTGTGCAAGCAAGTGAGAAAAAACATGGAGAAGGGGAGTAGGTGGAAATTATAAGAAAGGTATGCTAATGGTGAATTATAAAATTAAACTTGGAAATGATTTAAAGGGAGGAAATATATTGAAAACTTGGAAAAAAAATATTGTAGATTATATTGGAGTAGAAGAATTGTTGAAGTTAGATTTCTAGAAGGAGTGAGCTAGAAAGTAGGAGATGGTAATGGAACAGTGTAATATTTGAAACTAAGATATTGTAGGAGTTACAGTTATTGGTCAAGACAGGATAATGTGACCACGGAAATAAGTGGGATGAAGGGCAAGAATGAAGTAAAGAAAGCACAGAAACTAATAAACTAGGTTATGGGACAAATAAATAATCCACTGAATTCTAGTAACTAGAATATTGAAAGAACCTAGAATAATAATAGGACTAGTGGTAGAGAGAGTGACAGGTAATAAAACTACCAAGTGTCAACAACTAGCTACAAAAGAATGGGATGGTAGAATCTTACAGCCAATGAGAATCAAAGTTGGTTGCTTTGTGTGGAATATAAGGAAAATGATTTAGAAGTACAAATACGAAGAACACAAACCTACAATGTTGTCTGCACATGAGAAGCCAGCATAGAAAGGATTGGCATCAGGAAACTTAGATTTCAGTTGGAGCACAAGTCATGTTCTCAGAAGTGACTGATGATATTAAAGATTTGCTGATCTAAAAGGTTTTTGTTGTTGTTGTTTTGATTTGTTTGTTTGTTAGCTTTAAGGAAGTGGAGACTGATGAGAGATACGATCCCAGAGGTGATCATAAGAGTGAGCCTTAGAGCTATATGTGAATCAGAATTAGGGTACTATGGATAAGAGAATTCTGAGCTTCTTGTGCCATCAGATAAACATAAATAAAAGACACGATGGAATTGGTTCTCATGGTCCCAAGACAGATATTGGAGGCAAGCTGTGCATGTTGTAGAGAGTGAGAAGTAGGAATATTGGCAGCAGCTCTTAATTCCTGCTGAGGGAAGGAAGAAAGAGACAAAAATAAAACAGATTATGAATTCCCTATGAAAACGGAAATAATTCAGTGGGATGAAAAAGAAAAATTTTAAGAGTATTCCTATTAGTATGCTTGGAGAGTTTTAAAACTTCGTTATCTATATGAAAATATAATTGGGTGCTATAAAAAGGAAAAAAACTCACAAACTAAAAGAATGCTTTTAGCTACTAAAAATGATTGCCAAAACTTTAAAAAATAAAAAAAAAGACTAAAAAGATAATTGACAGCTAAGAAGGTTGAAATTAAAGTATAGGAATATAGAGCAAAAAATTAAGAAAACTTAAGCAAAATATAAAATCAACTAAAAAAAGGAAAAAAGAAAAAATTTCATGAAGGCATAAGGAAGTTCACATGGCTGGGAAAATTATGAAATTAGTATCCAGAGGAAAACACACAAATAAAGAAAAAAACAAACAAAATCTCTAAGAATTTACGACCCTTCCTTTGAGTCATTTTTATCATAAATAGCAATGAATAATTCCTGAAGAATCAGTTGAAAGGTTGTGAAGCTAAGCTTATAGGAGCTTTACTGGGGCCTAGGGATTATAACCTGATACACAGAGTCTGTGAAAACAAAAAAATTAAACAAAACAAAACAAAAAAACACCAGTTTAAACACACCATGCTTTTCATCGAGTCTTGACAGAGAATCCTAGAATAAATGTAAATGGGAAATACACCAATCCTTGCAGGGACTACTACCCAGCTTCAAATCATCTTAATCTTGGCCATAGACAAAAGTAATCTAGATAAAGAGAAATGATGTATCACCTCCTTCCTAGTCTATGATCAAAATAAAGGCATAAATTCTCTTGTGAAATAACTTTGTACGGGAACATATTGACTTAGGAAACACATTCTAAACTCAATTACTTCATATATTTTTACTTAAATTATCATAAATATACCATTTTAAGTACAAATTACTTAAAAGTGCATTCTCTCCATGGAGCTAGAAAAGAAAAGGCCATTTTCTAAAAGCTTTTTTTTTTTTTTGCCACAAATAGTTCCTTTAATTAGCACATTGGACCACAATGAAGTAAATTCATTCAAAATTGTTTATAGTGCTCTTTAACTTCACCTAATTGTTAAGATTGTTCTATAAATATTTGTGTAATGGTTTTATTTAAGATTATATATTTTTCTTCAAAGTATGTGCTAATATTCTACTGTCCTATGCAAGAATTTAAAGTTATCTTTAGTACAGGTTAATTTATAAAGTTAACTTTTTAAATTTTTAGCTTTTCTAGAAGATTGAATAAAAAGAATAAATTAGAAAGTTTTCAAATGGTAACAAAACGAAGCTATTTTATGCTTTGTAAATTTTGTGAATGTTACATATTGTTAAATTGTTCCATACAAAGAGGCAACATCTATCAGCTGCATCTATTAAAAAAAAAACAACTTTAGTTTGTTTTTATATAAAATAATATGTAAAAAATAAGAATCTATCAATTAGTATTACCTGAAAACATCTCTTTATATAAAGACTACCACCATTTTCAGCATATACATTTTTCAATGACCTAAAAAGAAGGTATAGGCAACATCAATGTGTCCCTTAACAAAGAACAACAGATACTATTAGTGACAAATCATTACAATGAAAGAGAAAAAAGAAGCATAAATTCTTTTTATGCACAATGTTTTTATTTTTATAAAATTCATAAAAGGAAGCAAAGGAAACCATGTACTAGAAATGTAGCAAGAACCATGTAGAAGAAATAAACAAGAAACTTCAGAAAGAAAAGAAAAGAGATAACTGCATCATTCCCCAACCCTGTTTCCCGGACAACATATGTTTTGATAATAATCTTTGCTCTGGAAAAGTTATTTTATATTTTTGCCATCATGGCACGGGCCTGTAGTCCCAGCTACTCAGGAAGCTGAGGCAGGAGGATCGCTTGAGCCCAGGAGTGTGAAGTTGCAGCGAACTATGGAGCTGCGGTGACACCACTGCACCTCTAGCCCAGGCAACAGAGCAAGACCCTAAGGAAAGGGGCAGGGGGAGGAGAAAGGGAGGAGAGGAGACCAGACCAGCCAAGGAAGAGATGAGACCTGATGAGGAAGAGGAGACCAGACCAGAGGAGGAAGAGCAGACCAGACAGATAAGGAAGAGACCAGACCAGAGGAGACCAGACCATACTTTTTGTATGTTTAATGTTGTTTGTTTTTTCTCTGAATGCCTATGTTATATTTGCCCATTATACTACAAGTTGTTGATTCTTTACTCCTTGACATTTAAGAACACTTTGGAGATAAGGATTTCAACTCTTTGTCATATAAACTGGAAATACTATTTCCCAGTATGTTGTTTGTTTTTGACTTAAGTTATGGCATTTTCCCCTCAATATTCACCCACTAAAAACTTCACTGTAATTTTTTTCTAGTTAATGTATACTTCCATGTTTTTTTTTTTTTACATTGAGTTTTCTAATCAATTTGGAATTTACCCTGAAGTGAGAAGGAGGAAGAATCAAATTTATCTTTCATTAAATAGCCAATTGTCACAATACCTTTTAAGGTCTTTTCTTTAAATAAATATCTAAAGTATGGAGTTCTTTTTAATTTTTGGAAAGTTTGTTTTCCAATTCTGCTGTCCTCAAGTGTGAGAACTAATACAGTAGAAAAATAATATTTTGCAAAATTCTTTTAGATATTAAGGGTTTTTTTGGAGATTTCATAGTCTTTCAAAAACCTAGAAAACAATTTTTAATGCTTACTTTTATCACATGTTTATAATAAGTTAGTGTATTCTCTTTTTATATTTTATAATTTTAAATGATTTCTAATAAAATTTGTTGATAATACAAAAACAGAATAAAGTATTTTGGAAATAATTGATTCATGGTATTAGAAATTATCCATTTTGTCACATGTTGAGTATTAGTATGGGCATCAATTAACATTTTTTGCAGAGACAATACAGAGTGAAAGTTAAACCAGGCAGTGTTTAAGAAGAAATTATTTAAAGTAACTTCTACCTTTCATAGATTCCAACGATTTCAAAAGTTGAAAATTTGCTTCTAAAGTTAATGAATTCCTGTGATTTCCAATAATGGAAAATGATAATACTATTTGCAGTATAAGTCTTCAAAAAAAAGAATTTTCCTTTGATTTATCAATCAATTCATCAAGTACAAGGACTCCATTTTTCAGAATTATATTATAGAAACAGTTTTAGAAAGAATAGCTATAAAATACCTGCAATAAAAACCTAAACAAAAAATAAAATGTATAAGAATTGAGAATGAATTTTCTATATTTTTATATTAATAGGTTCTTTGTAACTGTGCAGGCATTGGAACCTTTATAGACCTCATTCCTAAAATCAGTTGAGCTTATTAGAAAAGTCATATCTGAGTTAGTTTTCATATCTAATTAGTCTTTAGGGCTTTTTGCTCATGTTGATAGATTTAGCATTCAATTATATCACTATTCCAAACTATTATTTCAGGCCAGAGGTAATGTGGCTACATCTCCCTGTTTCTATCTCATCTCACAATCACACCCTTTTTTACCTTGGTCAGCTTTACTTTCCTACCCAATGCACTGAACTACACTGATCACTTCCTCTCTACCCTTAGATTATCTGCTGAAGGATGATGCACTGGACTCCCATCTTCATCGTATTTACAGATTATTTTATGAATTTGAGGCTTAGTTTCCCAGCAAAATGACAGTCTTTTAAGAGAGGAATTGTAACGAAAATTTCTATTGTAACCAACATACTAGATTAAATTTAAAGTGCATGATGTTGAAGGGCATAGATATTTATGAATTGCTTATTCATTTCCTTGTTTCAGTTTTATAATAATCAAGATTGTAAAACCAAACACAGAAGCTATGGTCTTTTAATAAGTAGTAGTGTTCTCACTGGTATACTGAGGAAAATAATTAATATAGGGATTAATCTTAAACATCTCATATATATGATAAGTGAAATAATTGTCTTCTTTTCAACAAAAGTGAAATTTATGCTTTATATACAATTTAAGTCAAATTAGGTAGTATATGCTTTGTTTGACATTATTTTATTACAAAATTTGTGATTGCTTAAACTGCATTCTATATATTGAGTGTAGAACTGGCTTTTGTTTTCGTTACTGATTTTGATGTATTTAATAATATTTAAGGCTTTGTAAGAAAATGTGCCAACCATCATGAAATGAAGATTGATATTTTCTGAGAATTCTTTCTATAGTTATAAATATGAGAAGAAAAATGGAAGCAAGAGATTCTATCTATTGCTATTTATAAACTGTTTATAATAGTTTTCACACTATTGAAAGAATTTTCAGCTATCTGTACTCAAAATTTGTGATTAAAGCCAAAGAAGCTATTATATGCAATATATGATTTAGGTAGAAGTATACTTAACTAAACCATCAGAAAGTGTGACTATTAGCTATTATGTTTGAAGCTTTACTTTCTTTTTCACATTGCCTATACATAAATAAGATGTTGGAAAAGACTTTTTGAAATTTTGAATATTCTAAACTATGTTATATATCACAAAGTGAAGGAAATGTGTCCATTACTTTAATGTATGCAGATTGCTTTCTCATATTCAGGATTCATTTTTTAAGTGTAACTATATATTTAGTTATTACAAGTATAGTAATTAAGAATATTTCTTTTAATTTTGGGCTGAGTACATGCACATTTGCCACAGAGCCCAGATCATATCTCTGATAATAAATTACATAGCCATTGACATGTTATACAATATTTAACTCTTTTTAATAAATTGAAAAGTATTTCAAGTAGAATAATATGATATGCATATTATTGTATGTATACATACAATGTATACATATTCATGAAGTCTGGGAAATAATATAGCAAACATGTGTGGGCAACACTGGCTATTATTATGGTTTCACATTTTCACACTGTTTAAAATAGTCCTTGATAATTTTATACACACATGGAAACAATACCGATCCTTTTAGAACACTAATGTGATAAAATTCAGTGAGAGATAACTTCTTATTTACTTATATTTCATTAACCCTGGTGGAATTCATGTAGCTTCCAAAGTTGCCTAACCTACAACCATGGAACACTAGGAAAAACAACAGAGCCACACCTAAGAATTAAAGATCACAGAACATGAGTTTATTATGAGCTCCATGGTCCCCTATAATTTTCCAGAGGCAAGCAATAGCAAATAAAAATGAATTTAAGGTAAACCTTAATTTCAAAAGAAGTAGCAAAGTAACAACATGTAATAAAATTGTGTTCTAGAGGAGTCTCAGTCTAGCCTACTAGAAACGTATATGATTTTATTGGAGAACGATTAGGAAGTGAATAAAGTTGGGAAGCTCCTATTCATTCCTTTCTTCCCTAAATAACCTTGAGATGGCAGGTGCTCAATCCTCTAGAATGTAATAGTGAGGTAACAAGACACAAGCAGGTTCAAGGCTAGGACAAGCCCCGATCACCAGACGGAGAGTAGCTTTGTCTGGGAAGATTTTGCTCAATAGATCATCATGTACTGTTTGTCTTTCTGTCTGGAATAATTACAAAATACTCATTAAAATTTCCAGAACTTTAAAAATTTTTAGAGAAAATAAATGCATGCATTTTAATATACAAGTGTTAAATATGACTTTTACATTATGGGGATTTATACTACTGCTCCAGACTAGTAAATAAAAATACTAAGTATTCATTTAAATTGAGAAATGTTGACACATGAAGGTTAATCAATTCATGTTTGAAACATAAAATATTAATGCACATTAAAAATAAAATTACATGTATAATAGGTTTTATTTATAAAGTAAAACCTCGTCAACATCTACTTGTGATGAGGAAGGCAGTAAAAGAGATCAAGCACCTACTCTATTTCAAGCACTGATCTAGTTATCTTATTTGCTTACTTGATTCTATAGTGCCCTTGTAAGAGATTAATATCCTCTCTATTTTATTCAGATGAGAAGTATTAATTCTTGAAGCTAGAATTCTGAACTTTGTACCTATTCCATTATACCACTTTTTACCTCTACTTCTGATACACAGTAGCTGAAGGCTATATACAAAAGCATAAAAATAGCAGGTAAGATATGATGACAGGTTTAGCCTTATTTTTGTTAATATGTTCTTTGCAAAATTCCAATCAGTAGGCATGATATTATACAATTTCTTTCTTGAAAAATAAAATCTTTGTAAAAAAATGCCACTGACACTGAATAGACAATTTAAATTTAGAGAAAGTGTAAGGATATTTGTGCCCTTTTTCAAAAATTAAAGGAATAAGTCCTCTGTCAAATGCAACTGACATATTGAGGCTTCCTCTGCACTCAGGTAGCAATATAAGTTGCCAATATACAAATATATCCATGTATAAATATAGGTAGCCTTTCCATTACTACATATTATTTTAGATGAAGTGACATATTAAGAATGTGGAATTTAAATTTCACAGGTGAGAGATCTAATCACCCATGCAGCTGTCATATTTAGGGCACCATATGAGAAGTAGGAGAGAGATACAAGTGTCAGGGAAAGGGAAGTCCTTTTAAGTATTAAGATTTCCTTAACAGATGGCTTTGATAGCTTATTTTTTTTTATTCTATGATTTCTAATTTTTACTATAGTAAATGTATTTTAATAATACCTCATGTCAAATTAATTTGTTGGAATAATCAAATGATGGAAATTAGGTTTACAAAATTTTAAATACAGAACTGAAAAGTATTCTTCTTACTCGTATGTCACACTAAAATTTGGTGGTCCCTATGTATTGAATTTCTAGCCTATTGGATAGTGTAGACAAGAGATCTGGGAAGAAGGAAACGTGAATATCAAGCAGAATATAAAGAATGACTATCACAAAAACTGACCTGCTCAATGACAATTCAAGCCACAAAATTAATGGCTTTTGGATTATAACCCAAAGTGTGAAATAATGTACCTGGGTCCATACTGATATAAATAGATGATTAAATGAATAAACAAATATACAAACTTCCCAATCAGAAGAATTGTAAATAAGAGTATAGACACTCATCCCTATGGAAGGTGGGGCTTAATTTCTACCAGCTTCCTCTTTCCCCAGGGTATTCCTGACTTAGTGACTTGCTTCCAAAAATAGAAAATGGAAGGTAAAAATAGTAAGTTTACAATAAAAAACCTGGCAAATACTGCCTTAACAAAGTGGTGAGTGTTGGCCGGGCGCGGTGGCTCACGCCTGTAATCCTAGCACTCTGGGAGGCCGAGGCGGGTGGATCGCTCGAGGTCAGGAGTTCGAGGCCAGCCTGAGCGAGACCCCGTCTCTACTAAAAATAGAAATAAATTATTGGACAACTAAAAATATAGATAGAAAAAATTAGCCGAGCATGGTGGCACATGCCTGTAGTCCCAGCTACTAGGGAGGCTGAGGCAGTAGGATCACTTAAGCCCAGGAGTTTGAGGTTGCTGTGAGCTAGGCTGACGCCACGGCACTCACTCTAGCCCGGGCAACAGAGTGAGACTCTGTCTCAAAAAAAAAAAAAAAAAAACAAAGTGGTGAGTGTTAATATCGCTAGTGAGATCATATAGATATCACGTACCCTGTGATATGATAAATGAGAAAGGATCTTCACCTTGTGGTATTTTTCCAAAAACCCATTTCCCAAGGATAATTAAAAAATAAATAAATAACTGAGACCCAGATTTGGGGACATTCTGCAGGATACCAGCACAGCACTCCTTAAGACTGTTAAGCTAATGAATAACAAAGAAGGACTTAGCAACTGTCCTGAACCAGAGAAGATTTGGAAGACATGACAAGTAAGTGCAAAGTGGTGCCCTGGATCAGATCCTCAAACAGAAAGAGGACATGAACTGAAAAATCAGTGAAATTCAAATAAGATCTGGATTTTAGATAATAGTAATACACCAATGATGATTTCTTAGTTTTCAAAAATGTATCGTGGTAATATAAGAAGTTAAAAATTGAGGAGGGGTTATAAGCAAACTCTCTGGACTAAATTTGCAGCTTTTCTGTAGATCTAAAATTATTCCAAGATAATTTTAAAAAGAAAACTTCTCTAGACCCTAAAAAATTTTACTGCTATGAATAACCAAAAAAAAATTTTTCTTAAATAAAGAAAATATTTTAGGTTGGGGAGTCTATGATAGTTAATTTAATGTGTCAACTTGATGGGTCATGGGTTGCTCAGATATTTGGTCAAACATTATTTCCTGTGAGGGCATTTCTGTGAGGGTGTTGATGGATGAGATTGACATTTAAATTGCTAGACTAAGTAACATTTCAGTTGGTAGATCACCCTTCTTACTGTGGCTGGGTCTCATCCTATCAGTTGAAGATCTTGTCAGGAGTGGGGACCAGATGTCAGGTCCTTGTTCACTGGTTTCTTGTTTCCCGGTACCAAGGAATGGTTGCTGGTACTGAGTCGACGGAGCAAATGAGCAGACGAAGCAGATATAAGCAAGCAAAATGTCAAAATTCATTAAACCATAGTTTATTTCGGAGAAAGAACTGGTCAAAACTGCCGTGAGTGGAGGAGACCCTGAGTTTAACAAGATTTTCCCTTTTATGTTCATTTCCTAATTTTATGTTAGGTTGGAGGTGGAATATTCATGGGTTTTCTTGGAAAGGGGTGGAGAATTCCTGGAACTGGGAACCCTCCCCATTTAACCTCATAAGGCAATTTATGGGGGTTGTCATGGTATTTGTAAACTGTCCTGGCACTGGTGGGTGTGACTTTTAGTGTGTTTATGAGGGTAGGTCACTTGAGGATACTGTCACCTTACTTGTACGCATGCTCCAAAGGCTCTGTTTTGTGACCTTGGTCATATTTCCAGTTTGTTGCCTTTTTACCTCTTTTTGGTTGGTCTGTTCTTCAAAGCCACTTTGACATGTCAGCTGTTCCTTCTTGGAAGCCCCCCTTCTGGTCAATTTGTTCCTTCTATCATAGACAAAGGATCTGCTAGACATCTGGTCCTCTTCCTCCTTATATCTACCTAACATTCTGAATAAAACAGAAAGGCTAAACTTCTTTTGAGTAAAAGTGAATTCTTCCTGCCTGATGGCTTTTGAACTAGAACTTCAGAGTGTGTGTGTGTGTGTGTGTGTGTGTGTGTGTGTGTGTGTGTGTTTTCCCCTACCTTCAGGCTCACACTAAAATATTGTGGCTGAAAGAATAACGGAGAATGTGCCAGGCAAGGGTGACATGGTCTCAACATTTTAGGTCTATCTTATGGAAAAATGTAACCCAATAAATATCAGGTTCTCTCCAATCTCCCATTCCATTGTATTTGAAAGCAGGAGGGTGGAGAGTAGGATGAATCACCCTCCTCAGTAACTGCCTGATTAGAGAAGAAACAGAGGAAATCTATATATGACTTCCCCTAACTCAATTTCCACACTTATTAAATCATGAATATAAGATGATAATTGTTATTTTCTAAAGGCGAAGATACCCAGAAGAGGGTATAAATGCAGAAGAAGAACAATAACAACAACTAACTATCAAACAAGAAAAAAAAATTAGTGAGGAGGATAGACAGGAAAGAGCACATAAAAGAAGAGAGGAAGAAATAATAAGGTGAGAAAACAGAAAGAAATAATGCCTAAAACAATAAGTAAGGGAAGCCACACAGATCTTGGTTTCTAACACCATTCTGCAATATCAAAAGCCAGGGTTTCCTGAAGAAATGTCTGACACTAAGCCTGAGGTAGGAAGGATACAAGATGACCTTGGAGCATCTTTGTACTGCCAAAAAATACAGAAGTTCTCAAAAAAAAAAAAAAAAAAAAGAGAGAGAGAGAGAGAAAATAAACCCACGATGATTGGACACAAGAGCCAACTGAAAGACCTTCCAATGGCCAAAGCTGGAACAATTTGAGCAGCAAAATGAAGTTGTGTTGGATTACAACCCCAAGCATAAAATAAATATCCACGAGTGCATACTGATACAAATGAGTGAATAAGTGAATAGATAGATAGATAAAAAATAGACAATTTTCCCTGTGCAGAAGAATTACAAGTAATTTATGCAGATACTCAAACAGGTGTATTATAAATTCCACTCTTTAAATGTGGGCGGTGCATAGCAACTTCCTGCCAAATACTACAGAACGGAAAGGAGGATAAAGAGTAACTTTAGTATGATGTTAAACTTCATCAGAGTTATTATCAACAGTGATAAATCATGCTGCTAGCATATATCTTTAATATAATGCATTGAGAATGATACTTTACTTATCTATATTTCCACCAAAAATCTATTAATATAATCTAATCTAATCATAAGGAAATCAGATAAATCTCCATTAAGAGATATTCTACAAAATGTCAAAGTGGTAGTCCTCAAAACATTTAAAGTCATCAAAAACAAGGAAAGTTTTAGAGACTGACATAACCAAGAGAATTCTAAGGATACAAGACAGCTAAATGTGATGTGGTATTCTAGATGGGGTCATGGAACAGAATGAACTTTATTTAATAATAATGTATCAATATTGTTTCACTAATTGACACCAATGTATCATATTAACATATGGTAGTAATAATAGCAGAAACTGAGTATAGAGCATACAAGAACTTTCTATACTATACTCTGAACTTTTTTGTAAGTCTAAAACTACTCTAATATATAATATTTGTGTAAAAAAACAGCAAATGAAAACAGGGTTTCTATTATAAAGGAGTTGGTCAAATAACATGCAACAGTTGGAGTAAAGAAAAAGTAATCTTCAAAGAGTGTTGACTGGATTTGGTGGATGGAATTTCTTGGGAGATGCTAAGGTAGCCAAGTAAATGCTGGAGAACAGACATGAACTAGGCAGTAAATGGTATTTAGACAATGAAGGCAGCATGAGTAAAACACTTGAATAGAAGAGGAAGTGGATAAATAATTGTGGATGCAAAGTTCCCAAGACAACAGGATGAATGATATCTGCAAAGCAGGAACAACAATTAGCTTTCAATAGGAAGAAAAATTTCTCTTTCTGAGACAGGAAGAAAGACAGTACTGAGGAGTGGATATGCAGATAATCTAAGTCACACTAGGGGGGTTGAGGAAGAAGATATATTTTCATGTTTTTTGGATACCATGATATCTCACCAATGTCAGTTAAGAAGAGGTATTATTTTACTTTGATGTTCCAAAAAAGAGATGTATCAGTTTACAGTTTTGAAGTCAAAACTTCTTTACTTAAAGTCAAGGTGTTTATTTCAGGTCTCCTTCCTGCTATTTATTATCCTCTTAACATTGAAATTTCTAAATCATATTTTATGCAATTTCTCTTCTTACTCAGTGTTAAGTTTTTAAGCTCTACGCATATTGACACATACAGTTTTATTTCATTTATTTTAATGGCTATTTAACATTTAATAGTGTGAATTAAAGTTTAGTTTTTTCATTCTTCTATAGATGGACACTTAGGTCATTTTAATTTTTTCATAATATAAACAATACTGCAATGCACATTTTGTGTAAATGTGTCTTGGTACACAAGTGTAAAATTTCTCTGAGGTATAATCCAAAATTCATAATCCCTGTGCCCTAAAGTAGGAATAAATTTCAGCATGTGTCCCTCTTCCTTGGGCTAGGGGGTTCAAGGTTTTGTTTTGTTTTATTTTTTAATTTGCCCTATTTCAAGTACAGAGCATAATTTTACTAACAACTTCATACAGTTAATTACATTACTACGTACAATTGAATCTACAAAGAAAAAGAAGACACATTGCACAAAGTTTCCAAGAGAGACTACAAGTGCTGGAAGAAAATTACTACGTGACATATATGTCCAACATATGTAGATTTTTTTAAATTCCAACCAGAGGAATAAGGCAACTTCATTAAGATTGTAGTTTTTGAATTTGGCCTAGGAAGATCATAATCATTTCAATAGAAAAAATAAGATTTGATGGTAGGAGAAATTATTTTAAGTGGAAGAGAAAATGTTGCCAGGCAAATTGGAGAAAGATTCTAAAATACATTCATGAACAGTGAATTAATGGGTTACTTTGGATGGACAATAAAAGGTGCAAAGAGTACTTTTGGAAGGTAATACCGAGAAAGTATATTGTTGTCAGTTCATGCAAGACCTTAAATACTATGCGAAGAGTGTTATAATATATTCTGGAAAGAATAGAGAACAATTAAAACAATAAAGTGAAATGACTTGAGCTGCAATAGCTGTACTTTTAGTTATAAATAACAGCCAAACATAAACCAACTTAATCGACTTAAAAAGGCTTTAAATGAAAGTGGTTTGTTATGTTCTCTAAGAGTTATAAGAGATAATGTGGTTTCGGGGTTGGCAAATTCAATTGCCCAGTCATTTCATTCAAGACCAGAGGCTTTCAATCCATCTGCCTTGTCATCTGCATGTACTGGTGATGTCTTCCCTCATGGCTGAAAGGTAGCTGCACCGGTTCTAAGCTTCACATGTAGAAATGTGATGTCCTGTTAAAAACAGGGGTACTTCCAACCTTGAATCTCTTTTAATCTATGACTAAAACCTTCCCCAGGAGCCTACAGAAAATTTCCTATCAGGCACACTTGGCCAGGAATTGGTCACAGGCCCTAATAAAAACAATTACTGTCAAGGGAAATAAAACAAACATGACCGAATTAGACCTATTGTGATTAATCCCAAGGGACTACAGAGAGTCATCTTTCTTAGGGGCACCAAAGCAACACTGGGCTTTCCCAGGAGAGAAGAAAGTGGTAGTTATGAATATCTACATGAGCATATCAAACATATAAATGAGACCTATGTGTGGGAGGAATATTGGCAATAAGCTTGTCAATAAAAGGTCTATTTTAAGAGTTGCAATGAGAGCCTAAACTAGGACAGTCAGAGTGACAAAAAAGATTCTTTTAAGGGACATGGGAAAAATAAACAAGACTTGCCAAATGGCTGAAGGAGTAGTTTACAAGTGTAGAAAAGGCTTGCTTGGTGCTTGTAGAAGGATTGGGAAGATACACATATTTATTGTAGAGATGAGGAATGCATAAGAGAAGCATAAGGATATTGAAGATACTGAGCAGTGTTTAGATGTATTAATTCTAAGGGGCTGCTAAGGTATCTGATAAAAAATTCCCTATAAATATCTGGAAATACAGCTCAGGTGAATAGAATATATAGACTAGAAATACAAGTGTGATCATCAAAGCACAAAAATGTGATTATTAAAGCTAGGAAACTAGATGAGACCTTAAAAGTAAGAAAATGATAAAAAAAAGAGACTCATGTAAAGAGATTGAAAAAGGTCTATATTTAGAGAAAGACAAGGAAGATGCTCAAAAATCATATTTAGAAAACAGTGGACATACAGTTAGAGGAAAAATCTAGAATAATTCTTCATTCTAGGTGTTAGAAGTATGTAAATACATGTATTAAAAAAGCTAAAAATTTGTGATTTGTCATATATGACCTTATACCCTATTTCAGTAGAATGCATAGAGTACAGGCCAGATGATGGTGGGTTGAGAAATGAGTGAAGTATAAACAAGTGGGAGGAAGGAGTGTTGGCTGCTTTCTACTCTTCAAGACATTTGTTAATGAAATATAAGTAAATGATTGGGTTTAAACTTCGGTTACTTTCCAGCTTGTTTATTCTTATAATGATAAAGGGCCCCTGACCATAATTATAGAATGGCTAACAAACATATGAAAAAATGTTCAACATCTCTAATCATCAGGGAAATGCAAACCAAAACCACAATGAGATACCACTTAACTCCGGTGAGAATGGCCTTTATCAAAAAATCCCAAAACAACATATGTTGGCGTGGATGCAGAGAGACAGGAACACTCATACACTGCTGGTGGGACTGCAAACTAGTGCAACCCCTGCGGAAAGCATTATGGAGATACCTTAAACAGATTCAAGTAGACCTACCATTTGATCCAGCAATCCCATTATTGGGCATCTACCCAGAAGAACAAAAGTCATTGTATAACAAAGACACCTGTACCTGAATGTTTATAGCAGCACAACTCATAATTGCAAAGATGTGGAAACAACCCAAACGCCCATCAATCCACGAATGGATTAGTAAACTGTGGTATATGTATACCATGGAGTATTACTCAGCTATAAGAAATAACGGTGATACGACATCTCTTTGGTTCTCCTGGAGAAAGTTGGAACCCATTATATTAAGTGAAGTATCCAAAGAATGGAAAAACAAGCATCACATGTACTCACCAGAAAATTGGTTTCCCTGATCATCACCTAAATGCACATCGGGGAAGGATACCAATTGGATATCAGACAGGGGGGCGGGGGGTGGGATGGGTGTATGCCTACATGATGAGTGTGTTGCGCACCGTCTGGGGGATGGTCATGCTTGAAGGTGCTGACTCGGGGAGGTGGGGGGGGAGGGGATGGAGGTATGACTACATGGTGAGTGCCAGGCGCACTGTCTGGAGAATGGACACACTTGAGGCTCTGACTCAGGGGGATGGGTGGGACACGGACAATGTATATAACCTGAGCTTTTGTACCCCCATGACAAGCTGAAATAAAAAAAATAAAAATAAAAAAAATAAAAAAAAATAAAAAAGATCCAGGAGAAAAGAAAATATTGAAAGATAACACAAGACTTTAATATTCAAATTGTTCTCAGAGGCAGAGAAAGAAAATGAGGTCAAGAGTAAATGAGCAGTGAAGTGATATGAGCTTCAGAAAGGAATGGGTTGACTTAGGGGAAGGAGAAGGTGAGTTCATAGCTGGTCACTTTCTAGCATAAATTAAATGACAAACATATTTAGAATGTTAGCAGAGAATCGAGAAAAAATTGCCAAGAATACCCACAAACACCATTCCTCTCCTAAAAAAAAATATGTATTTTCATTTCTCCTTTTTCATGAAATTTTAAAAACATTTTTAGTAATACCATGTTTACTATTTTGATAAATATCCACAAGTACATATATGTACATATACAGAAAGGAGATAAATGAAACCTCAAAACACCTAGGAAAGCAAAAGAGAAGATCATATACTTGAAGAAATAAAGAAATATACAGAAGGAAATCTATGAAATTGACTAAAGATTACTGTAAGTCAAGCAATGGTGAGGGTCCTACCATCTGCACAGGGTGGTAGATTATTGTTAATGATACTCTCTGTGTCTGTCAAGTAGTCCAGTAATGCCTAAGCAGCAGACTTCTGGCAGCCACTGGATTGGCTTGCTGCTCATACAGAGGTTCACTTGATAGGGAGGCAGTTGAGCCCAGGTGGAGTTAGAAAGCTTAATACTCTCACCGACGGGAACAGCTCTTCACAACCCTAGTTCCACAGCACGACACCAAATGACTGGAGCCAGATGAGAGACATCGTGAGTGGTGGTGTTCCCCATCTTCAGAAAGCCAACTCTAAACTATAGCCAAGCAGTTTTGTAGATTGCAGCTGTAGCCAAGATAGCAAGTCCTAGGCTTGACTGGAACCAGGAGACAGATAAGGAACTGCCTCCTACTCTGGGAGGCTGAGGTGGGAGGATTACTTGAGGTCAGGAGTTCGAGACCAGCCTGAGCAAGAGTGAGACCAAATCTCTATTAAAAATAGAAAGAAATTAGCCAGGCAACTAAAAAATATATAGAAAAAATTAGCCTGGCATGGTGGCACATGCCTGTAGTCCCAGCTGCTCCAGAGGCTGAGGCAGAAGGATTACTTGAGTCCAGGAGTTTGAGGTTGCTGTAAGCTAGACTGATGCCACAGCACTCTAGCCCAGGCAACAGAGCGAGACTCTATCTCAAAAAAGAAAGAAAGAAAGAAAGAAACTGCCTCCCAGCAGTCTTCTGCAATTTACCAGGTGAGCAAGAGATGGCCTTATGACAGCTCTTCACAAAACTGCCTTCCTGCCAGCTACCAGGAAGGATCACAGCACATACCACAAGAACTGTGATTGCCTTTCCTATGTAGCCACTGTGGAGAAAGGCAAGATTGCCAGGGAGCTATGGTAGAACCATACTGCCTGCAA
Source organism: Lemur catta (assembly GCF_020740605.2). Lineage (NCBI taxonomy): Eukaryota > Metazoa > Chordata > Mammalia > Primates > Lemuridae > Lemur > Lemur catta. The sequence continues at coordinate 88,680,812 of NC_059132.1, read as the reverse complement.
CAATCTACTCATTTTACCCATCACTTTCATAAAAATCTTCTAGATTTTTCTTATCATACTATTAACTCCAAAAGATCTCTCTCTTTAACAAAGATAAAAATTACATGATTTGTTGCTTTTACTTAACAGAGACACTGACAGACCTTCATTTTCTCACGTACAATTACTTATTAAATGGCTACGGTATGACATTTCTTATTAAATGAATAAATGAATGTATTTCATGCATTTGTCAATGTAAAATGATCAAATCTCTGCATTAATGGCTCACATCAAAGACATTAGTCTAAATCACAAGTCATAAAATGAAAAGTCATATTTAAATAAAAAGACTGTAACAGTTGAAAATAAGAACAAAAAGATGTGTATTCACAACTTACAGCTACTAATCAAAATTATCCACTCAGAATTTCTTACAGAGGGAAATGCAGAACAGTTTAAAATGAATGAACAGCTCAATGAGCAGGCAAATGAGAATGATTAGAAAAACACATTCTCTTATATAAAAATAGAAATATGTAAAATAAAGTATATGTGCATTTTATACACATTTGGTTGCTTTTCTTTAATGGATTTTGGCTTTTTAGCTATTTTTTAAAGTTAGTACTTTAAAATTAAAATTGCTAGGTTGACTTATTAATCCTTCAATTGCCTGTTTTTATTTTCCTTCTCACCACCACAACCACAAAAAAAAAAAAAAAAAGCAAATGTTTCTGCCTAAATCTAGCTCCACCTCTAAGGGAAAACATAACAGAAATGAAAAGAATTTGGGAACCTACTCACATGCAGACAGCTAATCTAAGTATTTTACAGGTATGATCTCTTTTAACTATGAACAAATTATAAATACACTCTTTAAAGGTAAGAAAACAGTGTTATTTGTAATATTAAGTACCTCCCTCCACCACAGCCCATCTTAAAGGTGTTAAAGCAAACCTTTCAAAGTTCCCCTTCCTTTTGAATATGTTAGAAGTTGGAGTGTATTCCAAGGTTTCGCTCAGTTGTTCACCTGGAAGCAGATCCCAGACACCCTCCCTTCCTCCCAGCTACATCCACTCCTCCAAGGACTTACCTCATCTCTGTGCCACACTGGGGAACATGTGGCTGATTCAGTACAGCAGTAGGGTCTGAGACTGAATTTAAGCACAAAACTTAAGAGGACAAGCAATGTAACTTTACATTTTCTATAATCTGATTTTCCAGTATAAGCAACCATTCCACGAGGGAAAGGGAAATTAATCTCAGACAGTTTAAGTTTTCCCTCATTCCTATAGGAAGAGTGTTCCTCTGAAGGTTGTAGGAGTTGCCATCTGCTCTGAATTATTAACAATGCACCTGGGTATCTGATGAGATGTGTTTGATTCTGGTGTCAGTCTGCAATCTGCCAGGGAAGTCACCCAGTCATCACTTTTGCCTAACTATACGGGAACTTTGAGTTTGACTCTCATTAAGCCAAATTGTGTTGTCCTTCCTAGTGCATGCATCATTCTGTTGCTTCTCTCATGATGGAGTCTGAGAAACTCATGGGGCCATCTATGGTGCTCTATCACTTCCAGGCTGTTCTGGGAGCCATCCCAATTGTTCTGCTGCCCTCTCTCTTGAGGGGAATGGGGCTGTTCTTTGATGGTTCTCAAGCCTGTCTGATAAACACATCCTGCAGCCATTTCTGTTCTAGGGTCTGAATGCTTCCTTGAGATTTATCAAAAAAAAGGGGTTAAATATCTAAATTCAGATCCCCCAAATATAAGTGGATTTCTGTAATTTTTCTCTCTTGCCCATGGTAGTACATGTGAATTCAGGGTTCAAGGCCCCAGCCAGGGGTGCCACCAGCATCTTAGCCCTTTCTTCTTCCTCTGCCCTCTAACCCCCCTCACAGGAAGGAGTTAGGAGTGAGAAACCTTGCTCAGACCCTACTTGAATTCTCCTGAATCCATTGTTTTCTATATGAAGATGAGATATTTATATTTTTCCAGAAACTGTATACTATCAGAGTCCAAAATCCGGGAAAGGACTTGTTTTCCCCATATTTCTGAAACATTCTGCCCTTGAGCAAAAGAGCATGGAAGTGTCTATTTACTGACTGAAATACATTAAGAAACCAGAGAGAAGTGTGGGGACAAGGTGACAATAATGGGAAATACGACCATATGAATCTGTTCATATGTCATAATGCTATCACATGGCTCAGTGACAAGCTGACAGAATAAATGAGGGATAACAATTCCTTTTGTTTATCCCACTCTTTCATTTTAAAAACCATTCAAGCATATATGAGTGTATTTGACTTTACTAAAGGCTGCAGGTAACTAAATAATAAATAAAACTGTATATCTAATGTGGCATTCCATTAAGAATGATATTTGTTAAGATTGAATCTATTAAAATTGTTTCTATTAAGAATGATATCATTCTATTAATGTGAAATCATATTAAGGGGAAGCATCCAAAAGATAAACACTTTGTCCTCCGATGCCCTTGCACTTTGTTCCTATTGCATGATCAAGCATTATCGTATGTTTGGGATCCCTAAACCTCCCTACATGGGTATATCTTCCAGGGTCCACTTAACTAAAAACAACCAGTAATTGGTGTTAATTAGTCCAAACTAATACTAGGAACAAGCAGTTCAGGTTGATCCATCATGAAACAATAATCTTTGTCCCTCTTTTCCTAGAGTAATTTTTGTCCCTCTTTTTTCAGCAACCCAAAGAGGGTTTCACGTGTACCTATTAATGGCTAGTGCTCAAATGGCTACAGGGATACTGGACTTGAGCTTCAAAATTATTATTTTATGGGACTAAATATGTTACTAGTCAAGGTGTGACTTGGATAGTGGGTAAACTAAGTGAAAATGTGGGAAAGGGGAGGAAAGCTGTTGCTGGTACTTTTTGTTTCTCCAATATTGGGACTGAGATTAGCCTACTGTGGAATAGTACTCTGCCATGAAGGATGAATGAAGGCCTTTTGCAAAAATTTGGATGGAACTGGAGATCATTCTCTTAAGTGAATTATCTAAAAAATGGAAAAAAAGACACCACATATACTCGCTACTAAATTGGAACTAACTCGCTACTAAATTGGAACTAAGTTAGTTAGTTATGCATATATGTGCATAGAGATAAGTACAACCCAATGCAAATCAATTGGGTGGGGGGCAAAAACCTACCTAACAGGTACAATGAACACTATCTGAGTAAGAGGCACACTTACAACCCTGACTCAAGCACAACAAAACTGATACATGTAACCTAAAACATTTGTACCCCATAATATTTTGAAATAATAAAAAAGAAAAGAAAAGAAAGGAAGAAATTATTAAAAAAAAGAGAAATAAGAGAGGCTATGGTTGGAACATTGTTAGCACTTGCAAAAATAGCTTAGAAATGTGGAAACTTTAATGTAGTATAGCTTATATACTATCAATCCTATACAGTTTAGGATTAGCAGAAAATTATGTAAAAGATACTTGCTCTTTCTAATCATTTACCTCTATTTATTAATTTAATAAACCTGTCAATTATAGCCAATGTTTTGGCAGTTTTCATGGAGATGAGGATGCAGTGGTGATCAAAAATGACCATTCTCTTCCCTAAATTTTAAATATTTCACATCTGTTAAGTCTGCTGCTTCTTGTGATTCTGAAATTTGTACAGTAAGTTCAATAATATCAAATAATGGCCCTCTAATTTATAGTTGCCACACACTCTTACTTAAAATGACCTCTCCTAACACATAGACAATGCAGTCACAATATTCAGCGTTCAATAAAATCTTTGACTAAATGCAGTGGGTATGCATTTTATGAAAGAAGTTAATTCTAATTATAGCAAAAATTGTTGTTTTCCAAATTTAATTATTTGATGAACACCAACGTCTACACTTGAAAATCAAAGAAGCTTTTTCTTTTCAGTTGTCACATGGTGAGGATTCAGTGAATATCAATAGCTTAATGAAGTCTAACATTACTATGTTGTAATTACGACAGGACAAATGAATTTAATCCTTACCAAAAGTTGTCAAATTATGCGAGATTTTAAGTTATGGGTAGATACAATTGAACATAAGTGGATATTTGACACAGAGTTGTGTTTGAACTTCAGCTTTAGCACTTTGGGAAAACTGAGTACCATTTAATGAACATGGAGAGAGCTATAATGGAAAGAAGCAAAGTAAGCTAACATCATAAAAACTTCCCTGAGTTGGAGAAATATATTATAGAATATAGCAGCATGTCTTCACTGGATTTGATACATTTTAACTCTGTGCTTTTTCAAAGTCACACAAAAATCAAACATTTATTCCAATATTTTGTGTTCTATTAGTTTCAGAGAAAATGGAAAAGGATACCTGAAGGGCAGGTTTTGCATGTTTAATAATGTCATTATAGTCAATTTTAATAAAGAAATATCTCTGTAAATATACTATTGTTGTTATTGTTTTGTCATAAGCTGTTATTGTTATTAGCTAAATTAAAATACCAGACATGCTATTCTTTCTGAAGCTATTCTAAATGGAAACAGTGAATTTTAGGAAAGCTCACACGAAACATACAGAGTTGTTTTTTCTCATGAGAATTCTATCTCTGGTTTTCAGTCTCTCAAGACTTGAATAATTAGTATAAACAGATAGCTTGCATATTGAGGAGCTTTGAAACCAAACGTTTTTGAAGTTTTTGTTACTGGCGATAAGAGGGAAAAGTACATTTCTTCCGATTTTTAATGAGACACTTAAATTTCACTTTTTGAAAAAAAGGTACAGTAATGCATGCTCATAAAGGCAAAGGTAAATTATTTTAGGAAATGCGTGAAGAAAGGAAGATGATTTACTGCATTTTTTATCTGTTTTAGTTCAAAAATTAAAGAGCATTTTTATAAAAATGAGAAAATTGAAAGCTGAAGTGATGGAATTTATTATGTTGACTTATTTTACCAATTAAGCAGTGCACTGTTTTCCAAATTTTTATAAGAATTTTAAAATGTCATGGGAACATACGCTAAAATATTCCTATCTTTCTTTTTCTTTGTTTTCTCTTCTTCATTTTTCTTCACTAACTCTCACATCTCCTTCCTGTTCATTCCATTGTTTTATTCTCATCTTTCTGTTTTTTACTGCCTTTCACCTCCACATTCAAGAGCATCTTAGATAACAGTCAGAATAGGCACATCAAAGCCAGGTCTACTCTCAGTGTGGAGAGAAAAACTTACAAAACAATGAAGCCAAATATAGCTACCAGCCCATGTTATGAACTCATCTCCACCATATGATTCAACATAAGATAAGTAATGGATAAGTATTAATTTCAACAAAGAAGAACATACTCCTCTTTTGCAGACTCTGGCTGTGATACTCATAGCATAATACATGTGTAGGATTATCCCACCTCTCCTAGTTCCTCAATAAGACATTGGACAGAAACTTTCATGGCCAGGATCCCTCTGCCTCCACTAGATTTTATATTATTTACTTCCATAACAGTCCTCTCTTCTTCTCAATCATCTCACTTCTTGGTACATAGCATTAATTTCTTTTTGGAAAAGAAATTAATTCTGGTTGGCCATGAAGTCTAAAGATACTTCATGTGAGTGGTAGTACACAGCTTAATTGCTATAGTTCATTTTTTTTTTTTGAGACAGAGCCTCGCTCTGTTGCCCGGGCTAGAGTGAGTGCCGTGGCATCAGCCCAGCTCACAGCAACCTCAAACTCCTGGGCTCAAGCAATCCTACTGCCTCAGCCTCCCGAGTAGCTGGGACTACAGGCATGCGCCACCATGCCCAGCTAATTTTTTTCTATATATATTTTTAGTTGGCCAGATAATTTCTTTCTATTTTTAGTAGAGACGGGGTCTCACTCTTGCTCAGGCTGGTCTCGAACTCCTGATCTTGAACGATCCACCCGCCTTGGCCTCCCAGAGTGCTAGGATTACAGGCGTGAGCCACTGCGCCCGGCCTATAGTTCATTTTTAATACATTCTTTTCTGTCATGTACTAAACTCTTTTAACAGTAAATCTGAAAATGACTTCAGGTCACTTAAGTAGGGTTAAGTATTTAAAAGTGGTATTTAAAAGTGAATCAAATTATAGGGGGAAATAGATCAAAAAATAAATATATATCATTACATTATGCTGTTTCAAGAGGCTCTTCAAATCTTATTTAAAGTCTATACATTTTAATGTGTCAGAGAAAATAAAAACCTAAAGGAAAATCTACATTTTTATCCTTTGGTCTATAAGAAGCAAGGAGACTGAAAGAACAAAGATAAGAACAAAAGAAAATAATCTAGGTATAGCCATAGAGCAATGACAAATTCCTCTTAAATCACAGAAGACAAGAAAATGTAAAAGATTGATAACTCTCAATGTAGTATAAATCATAGTCTGTATCTATCAACCTGGACCTATCTATCTGTATTGTTACTGGAGGAAGTTTTATTTTTTTTGACAAGCTGTTGCTCTTAGCAACAAGTCATCCTGATATTTTCTTTGATTATAACTAAAGAGCAATATCCATTCTTGTTACATGGGTGTAAAGTATAATTTAAAGCTCATTAAAAGTGTAGCAGGTGTTCACGTATAAAGTGCAAAAAAAATAGAGGAAAGAATTTCTCTATGGCTGAGCTGTCAGTGCTCTAAAAGCCTAATTTATTTTGCATAACCTTTTAGCAAATAGACATGATTATAATAGAGAGAAGAGAAATGGAAACAATATATGCAGGAAAGTAAAGGGACTTAGCCTTTTGATTTGACCTTGATTCCAACCCTTTGAAAATATTACAGTCTTTTAACAATTGCAGCTTTGACATATAACACACTTTTCTTCCCAGGAGATAGAAGTTCTTCAGACATTTTCTTAGCATAAAAGCTGCTCTAAAGTAGAAAATGAGTAGGTGCATAAACTGAAGCAGAGTCAGTTTATATTCATTGCAAAGCAGGGAAAGGAATGAATGTTCAATCATCCAGTCTTTTCATGGGTTCATTTTTCATGTGGAAAGCTCCTATTCTGCAGATAGGAAATTCAAACTTGAATTCAAAAGTGAGTAAAAGTCTTGCAATTGGGACTGTTTCTTAAACTCTTCAATTGTTGGCCTAAATTAACCAAATAGTGAGAAATTGACCGAAGTCCGTGAGATCTAGACTTAGTACCGAGACTAAAAGTTATAATTATTAATACAATGACACTATTTGAACTGTGGACTTGAATCTACCTTGCAACCAGTAACTCTCATGAAAGCCCAAGAATTTGTTGGCACTCACTTGACTTTGAGTAGTTCAAGTTATTAATATTTTTCTTCTTTTAGGAAATAGAAAGAACTATAATTTTTTAAAATGGAAAGACATCTGAAGAGGAAGTGTGATATTCAATAAAGAATGGTGACAAATAAAACCCTTACAAATTAATTGTAATAAAGTTCTGTTATTGTTTTATGAGATTTAATCCTGTTACTAAAAATTAATTTTTGAAACTGAAAAAACAAATATTCATAGCATTAACACAAAAATCTTAAAGTAAAATTCCATATAATCTTAACAAAACCCAAAATGGATTGAGGGAAGAATGGAAGTAAGGGTTTGCCAAAGTACCTCATCGTGTTCAATATGTGGGGGTGAAAAGGATGGTTGAGAATTTTGTTTATTTTCACTTCCTAGGCAACACATATGCATTTAAATATAACTTTAAGTCATAAGGAAGAATTAATAGTAGCAAATTACTTCCTTTTCCCATTAATGTTGGTGTGAGGAAACTGGTGTATTGAAGAATATGAAGCAGCTATTATAATTGTGTCTAAGGAGTTAGTGCAGAGGTTTTAGAAAAGTATTTGTTCGGCTTAAATAGAGTCTTTTTTTTTTATTTTTAATAAGAGTTAAGAAGCAATTGTCCCTCCTTTTCCAACCCAGTAGAAATGACTGATGCCTTCCTAGGCAGCCACTGTTTCCTTTGTACAATGCCGGCACTTCAGACAGCTTCATGCTTGTTTGTTCTTGCCTATCCTTAATGGATGTTTGAAATTGTCACTTACAGCATAAAGCGGTTTTATTTATTATTCATAAAATTACAATCTGTGTCATTCATTCTTTCAAATCTTCTGTATATAGAGATTACTAGATAAATATTTGTAGAACTACATTAAATTTTTTAGTCATGACAACTTGAGAGTAATATTCCAAATACTGTTTCATCCTGGGGAATCTACTTCTGAAATTTTTTATGGTGATATAATTCCATATTTTATCAAGGGAATATTTAGGATTATTTGAATTTTAGGTAACATGCACTGTTGTTGCATTTCTTATATTTCATTCTAAGGTGATTTAAACCCTTCTTCCTAGTTGGAATAAACACATCATGTACTTAAAATTACAAACCACAAAATTAACTTTTTGCAGCAGGTCATTATTAGTCTGTGTTTATCAGAAGGTAATGTAACATGAAGATCTTCTATATTTTGAAAACGATGTCTAGAATGTCAGCTTCTGTCAACTTAGTATTTGTATTAGAAATCATTCCTTTACTTTCTGCAGCATACGTTGATATGATCACATTCTTACCTTCCCATGGATCCTCATGTGGTTCCTTAGTGATAGTGTTAGAGATCTGCATTGTGAATACTCCAATGAAGAACATGTGTCCTCCAAAATAATCTACAAAATGTTAGTATGGATTTGGAGGTTGAAACTATACACTATCAGAGAAAGCCCTCACAGAGGATTAATAATTCCAATCACTCTATAACGATGTTAACAATTAGGCCTTCAAAAATGTCAAACGTTTATTGAAAACCTTGGTCATAATTGAATAGGGGTAGTAATATTTCATTATGACATATTTTGGACTATCAGAATTATAGCATATTTCTCTTGAGGACCATCTCTTTTATTTGCTTTAAGATAGAATAAAAAACCTTTTATCATAAAAAGTACTAGTAAGTAGGCTAACTTATATAAAGTACTTCAAGGTGTCCTCAAACTATCATTATAAGTAAAGGGTCTCCTTAGATTTTTGATGGAGGTATATTTAATTATTTACCAGTAATGATTTGCATTGGATGTACTCTACTTTTTGTTACCCAGTTTCTAAAAATACTTTTTTCCCCTTGTCTATAAGTAGTACATGGTCATTAAATAAATTTTCAAACTATAGGATGATAATGTCTATATCTCTAAGGATATAGTTTAGGGAAGCCGGATAATATAGTAATATACAAATTTGAGATTTTGTAGTAGGCAAAATAGTCACAGAATAGAAAAGTACAAGTAATCTCTATTGACTCCAGCATTTATATGTTTTATCACAGGGAAATAAAAAGATAAAGAGATAAACAAAACCACCCTAATCCTGTGTGTGTGTGTGTGTGTGTGTGTGTGTGTGTGTGTGTGTGTGTGTGTGTGTGTGTGCGCGCGCGCCAAAAGACTCAAAGTTGTGATGTGGCCTTTCTTTTCCTGACTTCTTCCACAGTTGTCCTTAATTCTTCATTCTACATCCAGCCTTCCTAGTTCCAGCTACTCATTTGCATACAGAAAATTCCTAGAGATTACCCACACCTTTCCCCCTACCTAGTAAGTGTATGAGGTCACTGTTTAACTCTCATCTGCTGCCCCATGGAGTTTGGGATATAACATTACCACTAATAATGACAATAGAAATAATACAGGTTCTATGATTAACCCAATTTTATAGACAAGAAAACTAGAACTTAATGCAGTTTAGCAAATTGCTCAAGATTGCACAGCTAATAAGTAAGGTAATCAGAATTTGATCCTAGGTCACCCTGGCCCTAGTCTCCCACGTATGGAGATTTCTCTATCGCCCCTCATACTCCTTATATAGGCTATCAGGGATTGATTCTTTATTCTAAGAATGACAAATAGTGTGTGTTGTGAAAGTTAATTATCCTGACAACTCCATATATAGGTAACCAGTCCTAGATCTGCAAACTTAGTCTAGATTCCATTTATCCCTTAGGAAGCTATCTAGGCTTGGCTGGCCTTTTGTGTTCTCACACCCATTCCCAGGTTCCTGACCTGGTATTATACTCTCCATGGGAAGATATCATGTCAATACCCAAAACAAATGGATTAAGGGGCCAGTATATCAACGTGTATGCTCAGAAAGAATCAAGTGAAAGCAATCAGAGTAGGTTTATTCTGCTTTCTCCATAACCAGCTGAGAAAAGTAAACTTCGGCACTGCTACCAAGATTTCCTGAGCTGGTTGCCCAGTCCGGTCAGGGGAAGAGGTAAGGTTACTGGCACACAGGTATTTAGAGAACTTGGGGATGTAAATAGTTAAATATTCTATTCATCCTATTTTCAGCTAATCTCCTTCTAACATAAATAACGCTACTGCTCTCTGCCATTTCCCTCTGGCCACCTTTACCAAATGGCCTGTAATTGTATATCCTTGGAAATTAAGGCTTTAAATACCACGTAAGCCAGAAAAATCACCTTATTCTAATTGCATGTGATTTCTTAAGCATGATGAAATGCGTAGCTATGCACTATGACCATGCCATCCCATTTCCTCAGCTCTTTTTCTGCTTCACACAAAAATGCTTGATAAGAGAAGAAATAAAGTCATAAGAATAAAAAAGAGAGAAAAATCACTAAAGATAATTTAACATTACTATATAGACAAGTGTATATTCAAAATTTTTATTTTTAATATACTTCTATGAGTGTTTTCCATATTATTGCCTGCTTTTAGGAAATATTTTAATGAATGCATGATAGTCTACTAAGAATAAATACTACAGTTTACTTGACTCTGTCCTTAATGCTTGGTATTTAGACTCTTACTGAATTTTGCTTTCATTGCTATATATTTATGTAATGAATAGCTGTTTTTTATAAAACCATTTCTGTGCTTAGGTTTAGAATCAGATTTCTAATTAAAAAATAACTAGATGAATTAATGCAAATATTTTAAAGACTAATCACATATTTAGACTGATCACATATTTAAAGATTCTTGATGCTAATGATGCTATTTCTGCCTAGTTAAAAAATATACTCAATGATCCATGCCACTCAAAATCAGTTAGAAGTATGGAAACTATTAATAGTATAAAAATTTAAAATCAAAGTCCTTGGCAATAAAATGGTCACTAGAACATTTATGTGCACATTTCTGTAAGACAGTACTATGACAGACATGTTAGGCACACTAGATTTTGAAAAAAAAATTGGTTTCACATTCTTCATTCACGTTTCTTTTCACATTTATTTCTACAATTTAATGTCTTTAAATTTTTCTTATATCTGAAATTTGAATAATAAAGATAGTAAGTCTATCTTACAGTTGTGCTTTAAGTAGTAAATGGTATAATGATTTAAAGGACAAATTACAATTGTGGGTATATAGTAAGCCCTCATTAAATGTAAACAATTTCTAACTTGGCCGAGGCCCTGTGGCATAATGCTGAGTAGTGTGTGCTCTGGGGGCAGGTTGCCTGAGTTTGATTCCAGTTATTTGAACTCTCTGTATCTCTGTTTCTTCAGATGTAAAAAGGTGAGTAACCATAGTACTTATCTCTAAATGTCATTGCTTGTGTTGCAGCAGTTCAAAAACATATAGAATAGGGTCTGGTTTATACTAAATATGTAATAAATAATATTTTTATTATTAGAAATTACCAATAAGATATCATAATTTTCTATTCTGTTTTTAATTTGCAACTATCTTCATTACCAGAAGATAGATTGCTTAGCAGTTATCAGAAAGAAAATAACCGGACAATTTAGTTTCCAAATGACTGTTTCCTTTTTACTACAAACTACTGGGTCTAAATGCTACTTAAAGTCCATAACTGCTGTGTTTGGATAAAACAAAGCTACTATCATGCAACACAGTGGCCTATACACATTCTTCAGTCAAGCAGGAATTGCTAAATATAATTTTAGAACTGTACTCTTAAAGTAACATTTTAAATAAAAACATTCATTTCAAAGACTTAGGGAAGACAGATAATTTTTTGACAGGATGTTTCCAAAGCTAACTATAAAGAAGCTAAATTTTTTCATGATAAATCCAATTCTTTATCCCCATTCCCTATTCCTTATGTAAATGTGTTCTCAAGGTTAAAATTGCTACGTGATTTTCAGGTTTGTGTGGATTTAGGTTAATGTGTAACATTTATACACACACACACACATATATATAATTTTAAATTTATTTCTAAATATCAAATAAAATGACATTACTATATTGTTAAAAACTTTTCAGGTGTTAGTAAAAAGTTAGGACACTTATTTGTTTAATTATTTATTATTTATTTTGGAGACCAAGACCTTTTTCAGCAAAACTAAGCAAATCATGAGTTTGGTTATTATAAATGTTCTTATTACAGAAATCAAAAAATATAATACATTTGTACATAGAGTTATTGTTATTAAGTCAAAATAAAATCTCAATTTTATATTTAAAAATAAATTTCTTATGACAAATGATTGATCTTTAGAACAAGAAAGGTAAATCAAAAGCAAGAAACTATGCTAAAATAAATTACATATTTCCAATTCAAGAATTTAGATAGGCCATCTGCTAAGATGCATAAGTTTGGATTTTAAACATTTCTTAATTCTGCAATGATGATTTTTATATATTTTTAATTTATTTTTTATTTGTATGTATTCATGGGGTACAAGAGCAATTTTGCTACATTGATATATTGCAATGTGGTAAAGTCAGAGTTTTCAGTGAATCCATTGCTGAAGCAATGTGCATTATACCCACAAAGCAACCTCCCATTGTCCACCCCTTTCTCACCCCTCCACTCTTCCAAGTCTCCGTTGTCCATCATTCCACACTCTGCTTCCATGTGTACTCATTATTTAGCATGGAAATAAGAACATGCAGTATTTGCCTTTCTGTGTCTGAGTTGCTTGACTTAAGATAATGGCCTCCAGTTCCATCCATGTTGCATGAAAGACATGATTTCATTCTTCTTTTATGTCTTAAATAGTATTTCAGAAAATATGTACCACATTTTCTTTAGCCAGTCCTTTGCTGTGGACACTTATGTTGATTCCATATCTTTGCTATTGAGAATTGTGCTGCAGTGAACACATGAGTATAGGTAATTTTTTAAATATAATATATTGATTTCTTTTCCTTTGGGAAGATACCCTGTAGTGGGATTAGTGGATCATATAGTAGTTCTATTTTTAGTTCTTTGAGAAATTTCCTTACTATTTTCCATAGAGGTTGCACTAATTTACATTCCTACCAACAGTGTATCATTGTTCCCTTTTTCCCTATCCTTGCCAACATCTGTTATTTTTGTCTTTTTAATAATAGCCATTCTGATTGATATAAGATGATATCTCATTGTGATTTTAATTTGCATTTCTTTGGTGATTAATCATGTTGAATATTTTTTCATATGCTTATTGGTCATCTGTTTGTCTTCTTTCAAAAAATATCTGTTCATGTCCTTAGCCCAATTTTCAAGGGGGTTATTTCTGTTGGTTTTTGTTGAGTTCAGTTCCTTATAAATTCTAGGTATTAGTCTCCTGTCAAATATGTATATCTTGCAAATATTTTTTCCCATTCTTCAGGTTGTCTGTTCATTCTGTTGATTATTTCTTATGCTGTGCAAAAATATTATAGTTTAAGTCCTATTTGCTTATTTTTGTTTTTGTTGCCTTGCTTTTGAGGTCTTAGTCATAAATTCTTTGTTTAGATCAATGTCCAGAATAGTTTTCTCTAGATTTTCTTCTAGTATTTTTATAGCTTTAGGTCTTGCATTCCAGCCTTAAATTCATCTTGAGTTGATTTTTGTATATGGTGACAGATAGGGTTTCAATTTCATTCTTCTGCATATAACAATCCAATTTCCCCAGTACCATTTATTGAAAATTGGAATGGTGCCCTGCTAAAGCTGCTCTAGGCTCACATGCCTCTAGGATTACACAGGGGTTCCCTTTCCAGAGCAATGTTTCTGTGCCATCTCTAGACAGCTCCCTCTCTTAGGCCTGAGGCCCACATGAATCAAGTGCTTCTCCTATAGCCAAGACAGTAAAACTTGTTTTAAAGCGTGGAGACCTAGGGCTTCCTCTCTTACTGTTTCCCCACATCCAAGAGCTTCTCCTGGCTCTCAACCAGTCCCTGGCCAGGCAAGCTGCTTTGAACCCTCTACTTACTTACTTTTGGTGCTTCCTGTCACTTTCCTGGTAAATTCTAGAGTTCTTTCTTAGAAAATCTGTTAGAAATATGAGTATGTGCTTACTCTTCTGGTTCATCTCCATGGTGGAGGTACATACTACCTGCATCTCTGATTTTTATATTTTCAATAGTTAATTTTTTTGCCTATTTTTTTGTGCAGAAATAAACTTTGTATTTCTTTCCCTAATTCAGGTTTTCAATTTGACCGAAGTTTTGCCTCGCCAATAGGAGAGTTAAATTTCCTTTATGTTTTAAGGTCTTCTCCCTCTCTTAAGGTCATACAGGAATTTAGAGGGTTTATGTACTGCCAAAATATAAGGGTAGACCTCAGCCCTATTCCATTGTGATTAAGTCAACCTTTTTGCTTCTTCTCCTACTCAGGCCGAGCCTAGTGAAGTCCTTTCCCTACAGGGGCATCCAGAGGGTCTGGATGGGCTCAGAGATAGCCCTCCCAGTGAGGTTCCCCACAGAGAGTGGCAGATTCTCTCATTATTCCTCTGGCTCTCACATGTATGACATTCCACAGCCATGACACCAAATTAGGACAAGATGGACATATGTTTATCACTCGAACAAATAAGGCAACAAACAAGGAAAACAACCTTATAAACTTTTACTTCCCAATCTGAGTAATCGCTTCCTGTTACTTTTGGATTAGCCTTCTACAACCCCCTCTCCTTAACCCTCACAACCCTCTCTGCCCTTTCCCTCTATGTGCCTTTATCTTCTAAAATGAACAGAGATTTTAGTGGGACAGACAGTTTTTTGGTGCCTTTAAATATCTCAGTTTTTTTTTATTACTGAATCCTCTCAAGTGTTCAAAACTGCCTGAAGAAAGTGAACCCAAATCAGAAGTGTAGAGATTGTGGAAGTGACGATAACCCTTCATTTCATGAGTCTTCTACAATAGTGGGGACACAATAAAAATAGTTAAAAACTCAATAAATTGTCTTGCCATCTAAATTTTTTATATCTTACATTATATTGTACTTTTAAAAAGAATCACATAGTAAATGGTACAGATAATGCTAGAATTGTTTCAATATAATGGAGAGATATAAAGAAAATATAGTCCCTGGATTGACTTGTAAGGACAATTTTCTTAATCAATGTCACTTTCAACAGAAAGACAATGATATTTTCAGAGATGAAAGAAGAGCTTTCTGCTCAAAAGTGTGTTCTTGCTCAGCTGCTGCTGCTTGAAATTGCTTTTATTCTTGAAAATGTTTAAACAAAACATAACTACTAACGTTCATACCCTCATGGCTACAGGTGAAATAGGTAGGGGTTATTATTTGGCCAGTAAATAATAAATATAAACATTTCCTACCCACTCTTTTTGGAAAGTAGGCTCTAATATTCTAATAGTGGATTAGAGGGAGCAACTATAGGAAAAAAATTAAAATGACTACACAAACAATGTGCTTGATATAAGAGAGGTAAAACAGCAGAAGGATATCAAACCAAAATAATAGGAACACCAAATAGGCACAGTGAAAGAAGCTTCTCCTACCTCTGGGACCAGATTGGAAAATTCTTTATATAAAAGCAAAAACTTGATATAAGTACACAATTTGCATTCCAGACATTTCAATTCCAGGATATTTCTAGTCACATGCTCAGAAAGCTTTGTAACTATATAGTAATTTTCTTAGAATTCTCATTCATCTTCTAAAAATTGTAGATTGTAACCCTCATAAATCCCTTGGGGATCTGCAAATGAAGGCATTATGTAGCTGTTAACTATTAATAATACCTATTAGCATAGGACAATTTACATAGCTTCTGCAAACACCCTGAAATTAAAAAAAAAAAGATTGCTTAAAATTAACATAATGAAAAAAAAAAAAAACCTTCAGTACAAATGGTAGCTTTCATTGATTTGTATTTGAACACTGGATAGGCTGCCAAAAAAAGAAATCTGCCAACAAAGTTTTTCCTGCAAAGGTTTACAATGGATTATGAGCTGCCTCAGAATTTATGAAAGGTGTATCTTACTTTCTGGAGATATTTTGTATGTGAATTTTGTAGTTTCTATCAAAAAGGTCAACATCTAAATTGGATTCAAGATACCTTTGACTGAAATGAACTCCTTAGTTTATTCTGTACTGTAGTTGCCCTGCTTTTGTTCTGAAAATGGTGTACTTATTTCAAAATTGAAACAATTTTAACTGCCAACATTATCTCTTTATCTCAAGAAAGTCACTATGTAAGTTTCTGGTGAATGCACCGATGGGGAAATTAAATTCAGATTATTTTATGTCTTAGTCATCATATTTACTATATTTATAGTTCCTTAATTTTTCCCCTGAATTTTTCCTCAGTTTAAGTATGAAATCTGCCACTCCAGCAAAATCAGCATTGAAAAGCCCCTGAGAACCCCAGGCTCCAACATTCTAGGAAGTTGTGAGAAAATAAAAGATTCCTGCACTATTAAATGTGTGGTAATAATTTCCAGCCAACTGCACTCAGCACACTTAAACAATAAGAGTAAGATCAATTCTAAGAGTGAGGATAAGATTAATGATCATGTACTAAATTATAAAGTTTATAAAATGGTGATATTATTTTGCCTATTCAAAAAATGCATCAAGATAATCTCCAGAGTAAAATAATATGAATCAGTAACTGCTTTGTATTTATTTCCAAGATCTGTATTTGAGTTGATTTTCTATACATGATCTTGCCTTTAAGATTGAGCATAGAACAGTTATGTTTCTTAGTAATGAATCCAAGACAATAATCCATTCTGTTTCCCTAAATATTATACTCTTTTTTAAAAAATTGACTAAAATAAAAACATTGGGTAAAACCCTTCACGGCCACAAACTCTGATACCAGACTCCAAGTACAATTATTCTTGCTATAGAGAGTCTCCTTTGTGTCCATGTTTCATCAATGTACAGCTATTGCCAAGTTACTATGACTTTCTTAGGCATGCCTTCTCCAAGGGCATATTCCTTTACATTTACAAGCCCTCCTGGTTTTTGTGCATAAGCCTTATATGTAGAAGTGACACTGTGAGCAAAGACCTGAACTGACAATGATAAGATCAAACACAAATTAGTGTTTCAGTGCCCTAAGGCACTGAAAAAATTATAGCCTCCCTGGCCCTCAGTTCCATAGGTATAAAATTATTGGGCTGCACAAAGATTAGTGGTTTTCAAACCGACTAATCTTCAGTATTACTTGAAAAGCTTCACAAGAATACAGATTCCTTGCCTTATCTATATTATAATTATAGAAATCACCACAGGGTGCACGAATGTGCATTTCTAAGAACTCCAAAGGTGAGCTTTGGAGACACATTTGGAAACCAGGAGAGTAGATGATACCTACAGTCTCTTCCATTTCAAAAATAGTTAAGAGTTCCTAAATACAAAACAAATAAGATAATAGCTATAAGCTATTAAATTTATACATCCTTATACATCTTCTCACTGGTTTTTGCTGGATGACATGCCATGCATGGTATTGTTTGATTTATTTATAGTGTTTTATTTAATTAATTACACAACTATATAAGACAGTATTACTTCATTTGACAGATCACAAAATCATGGCCTACTTATCCAGATTTACACGACTAAATGTCATATCTAATCTAATATTTAATCACAAGCTGACTGTAAAGACATAATTATTATTATTATATTGCAGTCTATAGGGTTTGCTATAACACATGATGAAAACATTGATACACTTGAAATTACTGGGCTACCAAATGTTACTGTGTAGACTATTAAAATTTCCTTCTCAAAATGCCTACAACATATCTCAATAAAAGAAAAGGAAATAATCAGGAAAGAAGAAAAAAGATGTAAGGTTGTTTACAAAGATATATAAAAACCTAATATTATCTGCATTCCAGAAAATTCAATTAGACCCAACTACATCAATGCCCTCTAAAACATTATTTCATTGTCAATTCAGAAACTTTTAATAATATTAAGATAAAATCAATAAAGAACAATTAAATATGGAATAGAGTACAATTCTGTTATATTAACCAATTATTGTTTTAGTAAAAGTTAATTCAGCCAATTGTAATCAGTATTAAAAGCATTTAATATTCCTCTTTTTTCCCCAACAAGGGCAGTGGCCTTGCCTGTTTGCAAATAAGTTGATAAATAGAATTTAGCCAAAAGTATTCATCAAGAAAATAATCAATAGCTGTGTTCCATCAAATACATACACACACACACACACACACACACACACACACACACACGGCAAATATTTCCACACTAGATCATGCACTGCAGTAAGTTTGCTGTACTCTACTTCTGTATGATTTTTACGTTAGACTATGAAGTTTCCTTTTTGTATTTCACAAATATTAACCATATGGAGGACTGTGATAGGCAATCCTTGCAAGGCAAACAAGGTAGAGGTCCTTCTGTCAAGGAACCTAGAGTGTATCAGGATTTAGGGGGAAATAAACAGGCAGATAGTAACAGTATTGTGTGGCAGGGGCAAATAAACAGGCAAATAGTATTGTGTGGCAGGTGCTCTGTTAAAGAATAAATAATAATCGTCACAAGAAGGTTATAATAAGGAGTCTGATTCAATGTTTTGATATATGACAGATTTTAAGGCACACCCTCCTTCTTTGCCTCCTGCCTCATATCTGGGCAAGCTGATGAGAAAGCCTAGGTGCTCTCTCCTTTGGCACCCGTGGGAGATTCAAAGCACGTAATCCGCTGCTTCTATAATCTTTTAAATTCATGAAGTGACTGGTCCCATCCTGTAGCCACAATGAAAACCCCAAGCCATTATCCATTTCCTGCTCTTTCAAGCATTTCATACCAGCTTGAAGGTTTCCCCTGCACTTCCCAGAGAAGGCTTCTTGTATAGTAAGCTTTTCATGCCTTTTTAGAGTGTGTGTGCTGGCATCAGTCTCCACATCCAAACTAAATTTTGAATATGGTCCATCCTGTCTTTGTAGGATATCTCAGACAGAGAGGGGGTACAGGAAGGGCTCCTCACCCAGAACAAAGTATTAAATTTATCAAATTAAAAAAAAATAGGAGAATTTAGGGAGAACAAATATGACAATATTTTCTTTAGCCTGGAAATTTATTTCAACAAAAAATAACCTAAGAATAGATATTTGAACGATTTCTTACTAAAGTACCCCAAAAATCTAACAGGAAAAAAATCTGTAACATTATTGCAAGTTAGAGAAGAGCCCAAAGCACACATTTGGTACAGTGAAGACTTCTGGTAGTAAAGGTTACAGGTCCAAGCAGATTGAGAGACTACACTGGCCTATTGCTTAGTATCTGCATAAGCCAACTTAAAAGGAAAAAGAGGAAAACATTTTCTCTCACACTTCCCCCTCTACATGCTTTGCCCTACAATTTTGTGAATGAAGGGAAATGTAGCTTACTCTCTATTTTAAAGTGATGTAACTGGGGGTAGGCAGCTAGGGGAGTTAAGATGATTAGCATGAAGGAAATATAAACATTGAGCATTTGCAAATGTTCAAATATTCAGTCCAAAGTAAACATCTAGCTTAGAACAAATATTCCCAGCAGCTATTCAGTCTACTGGAATGAACATTTAAACAACTCCACTTTGGAAAATTAAGTCAAAGAACTCTCGCAAAACAAATTGGATACTTTTAAAAGATAGGTATTATGTAAAGAAAGTTATAGAGATCAGAATAGTTCTAGGAGCTTTAGTATACCTACAATAAGAACTACTGACAGAGACAATAAAGCAGATAGAGAAGAAGGAATAATTCAAGAAGTAATAATACCAGAATCTCTCATTGAATTAAGGAAGAGACTTGAGTATGTATATTGAATGAGACCATTAAGTTTCAGAATTTATGGTGAAAATCCACACCAAAACAAATTTAGATGAAGACTTTCATTTTGATGTTAAATTCACAACATTTTCAAGCTTCTAGACAGATTTTTTTTTTTACCAGAAAGAGGAATAAAAATTATGCTTCTATACAGAACTAAATGTAAAAAGACAGATGTATATGGTTGAAATAGAAAAAAAAAAGTGTGATCCTAGACGTCTCCATCAGCCAAACTACCATTCAATTACTTGGTCACTTTCAGACTTAAAATGCTAAAAATACATACTAACTGCATAACCCTCTGAAAACCATTTCTTGTAGAAGTACCAAGACAAATGAGAAGGAAAAGTATAAGAATTAGAGATTTTAAGAATGGGAAATTTATGGTCCTATAGACATATTTAAAAGCTAGGAAACTGAATGATTAATAGCTAGGTCCAAAAAATCATTAAAATGATTTTTTACATGAAATAAATCAATACCTGCGGTTTCATCTGTGTGTATGTGTGTTTGAGTAACCAGTAATATGTTAGAAATAAGAAATCAAATCCTCAAACACTAGAAAAAAATAACTGGATATATTTTGTAAATAGTTTATAAACAAATTAAACATGCTTTTCAAGAAGACAAAAAGGAAATAAATACACCTATTTTTTGAACTAAAAAGGAGAAAGAGAATAAATTAAACTGAATATTTGGATAAAATGAATCTTACTAATAATGTATGCATTAGCAACATAACTAAGAAAAAGGAGAAATTATGTTGGGACAATAACTATGAAGAAAAACCTGAAAAAATTTTTAACCACTCCTAAATAAAAATGTTCAGGATGACTTTATGGTAAAGGTCTATGAGATGTTTAAGGAATAGCCTAAAATTATTGTTATATTCCAAATAATAATTTTTTTTAAAGTTTAGAATAATTTTAGCCTTTCTTACTGGATTTGAGCAGTTGGAAATGAGGTGACAGGAGTGTGTGTGTGTGTGTGTGTGTGTGTGTGTCTCTTTTATCAGGTTGTTTCTTTTTATCAATTTGTTTTTAATTGACAAAAATTGTATCTATTTATCATGTATAGCATGATGTTTTAAAATATGTGTACATTTTTGAATGGCTTAATAGAGCAAATTAACATATGCATTACCTCACATACTTATTTTTTGTGGTGAGAAGACTTAAAATCCACTCTATCATGATTTTTAAGAATATGGTACATTGTTATTAAATATAGTCACCATATTGTACAATAGACCTCTTGAACTTATTTCTCCTACCCCATTGAAATTTTATATCCTTTAACCAACATCTCCCCAGCCACCATTCCACCCCCAGCCTCTGGCAACCACCATTCTATCCTCTGCTTCTATGACTTCCTTTGTTTTAGATTCCACATGACTGAGATCATGTGATATTTATCTTTCTATGTTTGGCTTATTTAACTTAACATGTCCTCCCACTTGTATTCTTTTCTTAAGAATAGGAAATGACATGCTAATATAAATGGATTCCAGATATTTATTCACAATGTCACACCCACTATCATCTACCCCTGAAATTAGCTCCTTAGAACCAAGGCCACTAAAATTCCCAAACTTTTAAAAATTGTTATCTAAGAATACAGAGAACATACCACCTTAGGAGTAGAAAAACAACATTAGGAGTCACCAACAATTTTTAAGGATATATATGATATTGAAAATAAAAAGAAACTACTAGAAAGTTACTGAGATAATAATTTTAAAATGTTCATAGTGGATGATAGGTGTGTTAAATATACTTCATTAGTATATTTAACAGTAGTAACTAAAAAGACATTTGAACATCTGAGATGATTCAGAACACACAGTATTTCATTATAACTGTTATAATATACCTGTTGTTCCATAAAAGGCAGGATTTCTACCTGTCACACAGCAGAAGAATTTCATATCTAGCTTTTTAGATATATTTGAGGTAGTGAGGTGTGTAATGTGCAAGACAACCATAGCACAAATATGATATTTTACAGTATTGGAATTTCTAAACTCTTCATATTTCCCTAAACAGTATCATCAGTTCATATAGTTCTCTTAAATTTTACACTCATTCAAAAATATGCTTCGTATACAATTCAGACTAAGCCCAAAATTGATCTATTTATTTCATGAAACCTACTTGTCACATTGCCTTTCTGATCTCAGTTATTCTACCTGGGGACCCAAAATAGAAACTCCTGATGAATATTTGACACTTTTCTCCCCTTCAGTCTCACTTCCAATCTGTTATCAAATTCCTTTTTATTCCACCTGAAAGATCTATCTTCATTGCTTTCAAATTTTCCTCTCTCTGTATCATAATTGCCCATATTTTTATAACTGACTTACTGAGATAGCCCCACAGCCACCTTGACTCCAGTTCCTCCTCATGTTGGACCATAGTTCTGGGCCTATTACTTTTCTACTCACCGCCTGATAATGTAACTCAGTTGCAAAATCCATCAGTGCTTTTAAATTCTTACCAATATAAAAGTCCAAGTTTAATATTACAGAAGTTAATGTCATACAGGGTAGCATGCTCCGTCTGACCTCTATACCTCTGTAAATGCTACTTTCTATGTTTATGTTATTTTGTGCTCTATCCCATACCACTCCAGGAAGGGACTGTTCACGTGTATATTCTTGGTTCAAAATTCAGGTCAAATGTTATATTCTCTAGAAAAACTTCTAGTTGTTTTCTTCTTCCTATAGAAATGCAATCTTTGGTTTTTATTTGTGTTTTGTTTTTAGCTAGGCACATAGCTGCCTGGTGTAGATACTGTATTTCCCACATTAAGTGATTTGTATCTGTTAGATAATGTTTAGGGCAATAAATTGTCACATGGAAGCTTGAGGGAGCCTTTCAGAGAGGATAATTAGTGCATGCCCTTTGCTTCTCTTCCATTGACCCTTAGGCCTTCTTGATGGCTGAAACTTCAATATGATGGTGGCAACAAGAATGGGATGACTGGTACTCTAATAATGACCTGGGAGGAAGGAAAGTACTGTGCTTTACAAGGAAGAGTTGGCATGAGCATGGAACTTTGAGAGCCTTGTGACACAGAGCCAACATACTAGCCCTGGACTACCTATCTCCAGATTTTTATATATATGAGACAGAAATAAAATTCTTTCTCAGGTAAGATAGTGATAATTTGGGGCCTCTGCTACCTGTAGCCGAACTTAATATTAGGATTCACTCCTCAGTTCCAAATGGTTGCATTTATTTACTCAGCACTATAATTATCACTTACATATTCACTTAATACAATATATCACCCTGTTCTGCAATTATTTGTTTATAGACTCTCTCTAGTCTATGTGCTCGAAATGTTATATGTTGAAGTGCATTTTAATAATTAATATTTCATTTACTATTTAATTTATGTAAATGTATTTCTTCATTCACTGAAGTATTTGTTGAATGTTAGACAATAGTAAGTGTGAAGGATAAAAAGATAAATATTACAAAGCTTACCTTTTTTATTATTGTCTACCACAATCTCTTATAAATAAAAGGTGCTAAGTAAATGTTTACTGCATGAATAAATCAAATGCACTCCTCAAATGATTGTGATGTTGGTTAACGTATCTTATTTATATTGTGAGGCAATTTAACTTAGTTGGTAGAGCACTGTGAAAGGGCATTTTAGACAAATTAAAGTGTCCTCATCCCACAGTAAACCAACTCAATATCAAAGAATGAAAAGAATTTAGCCATCTGAAGTATTGTCCAAATACAGTTTTGAAAATCTTAGGTAAATATTAGGTGAATTTTGCTATGATATGTCTCTAAAACAAGACAATACAAAATTAAAAATAAACATTTCAATTAAGTTTAAATTGATATTTAGACATCTAACTTAAATGTCAATGTTAAGAAAAGAAGAGACAAATTATACCCTAATAAAAATGTTGAAAGTTGTTGCCAAATCTAGTTAAGACGATTTTTTGTTCCATCTGTGGAGGAACTTTCCCACAGTTCCCTCTTTAAAAGAGATCCTTTATAAACTACACTTTATTGTATTTTTCAAAATAGGTATACCCTCATTCAAAAAATTATACTGATTTCTTTATAGGTTGAACACTCATGAGAAAGCCAGACTTGAATGAAAAAAATATCAAACTAGTATGATTCGGTGAGCCTACGAATGCACCTTCTTAATGTATCTGATACAGAGCTCAGTTAACAAAATTTTGTTGATCAAAATGCAAATTAAAAAAGAATTGCTATATAAAATCATGATTAGTTTTGAGTTAATTAGTGGAATGCAAATGATGCAAATTTACAGTCTTATAGTTAGGTATGTCTATCTATTTGTCTATCTATCTATCTATCCATCTATCAGACTAGGTATACCAGAAAGAAGATATAGGTACTTCACTGGAGGAGAAATCCTTTGAGCAGTCATAGAGACACAACAGCATATTGGGAAAGTGAACAAGAAAGTTCCATAAGTGGAAAAGGAAGTCAAGCAAGCTGCTCAGAACAAGCAAATTCACAGCTATACTGGGACTGAAATTAGCATTCTCCTTTGAATCTTTTGCTATTTAGAGGATTATTTTTTTCATTTAGAAGACCTGATTAAGCATTTCAAATTATTGTTAATATCACACACATAGAATTATACACTTGACACATAACTTTCATCTACACTATCTCATTTGATTCTCTGCACAATCTAAGCAAGTCCATTTATAATCTTTAGGTAAACACCAAGGTTAATGATTTAACCTCCATTTTACATAAGCAAATTACCAAGATTCTCATAACTACAGATCATACACTTTATAATTATTGACTGACTAAGCATTGTTATTAAGAAAATATTACCATATCCAATTACAAATGGAGTTTAATATTGGGTGCCATTTAGGGTTACTCTGAAACATACAGTTTCCTAATGTTTTGGATTAGTCTAAAAATGTCACAATAATTCAGATGTTTAAGGGGAGATCTATGGGAGAAAGTAGTTATCAGGGCAAACATGTAAATGAACTATTAGTGAAAATGAGTTAATGAAGTGAGAGTGCTCACTGTTAACAGTGGAAAAATCCAATAAAAAAATACACTTTCATAAAGCAGAAAGAGTGCGATAAGGAGTGGGCTGAAATGTGAGAAGAGTTGTAGGAGGGGAAAAGTAGGGAATATTTTAAAAATAAAAGTTGTTTGAACTTGATGTAAAGGCAACGAGGAGTGTAATGTGAGATGTGCAATTTTAGATACTGAAAATCTCAGCTTATTTATCAACCAGGTACTACTCTGTTAACAGTAGAAGTATAATTCTCCAGCTTTCTTTGAAAAAATTAAAGCCTTTTGTTATTTAAAAAAATGTTTTTTAACATTTTAAAAAAAGAGCTGGGCAGTAGAGGCCATGGTCTATTTATTGCCATCACTTACAGAGGGTGAGGGGTACCTTTATGTTACCACAAGTTTCAACCTAAGGCTTTTCAACCCTCCCTGCAAAATCACCTAGTTGATGGAGAATTTTCAGACCCATCTATCAGACACATGGGCTTACCTTCCTTATAAATGAAGAAAGATGGTTGAACACAACTTTCTGTATTATAAATCAAAGTGCAATGACCTAAAATCTCCATTATAAAATTTGTGTATGTTAGATAATATAGAGAATTGTTATCAACTTTGCCAGCTATGCAAATGACAGTGTTACATAGTAACATGTCCTTAGTTTTAGTGATGCACACTGAAATATTTAGGGAAGAATCATCATGATGTTTGTAATTATGTTAAAATACTTGAGCAAAAAATGGAGCAATGTGGCAAATGTAGGTAGTTGTTTAGCCAGGGAAACTGTATATGGATGTTTGCTATACGATTCTCTTCACTATGTTCAAATATATCACATAATAGATTATAAATTAATACCCATTCTTATGCAATCACTGTACACCTTCATAAAATTCAGTCAACGAAGAGAAAAAGTCTGTGTTGGCTAGAATATTTCTTATCCTAGGAAACTTTTCATCATCCTAGTAGAAATTTTCCTAATGGATGGCATCTTGTTAATTTTTAATTATAGAAAGATCAATTTTTTCAGTCCAGATACCTGAAATACCTCCCCCAATCTGTCATTTTACTCTTTCTTCTCATGTCTGTCCTAATCATCCACCTTCCATGTACTTTATAATAATAGAAATTAATGTGCTACTGTACATTTGAGGGGGATGAGTCAGATGAGACATTATAATTGTCCCTTACTCACTTATATGTCACAATTTGTATAGAAACCACTTGAATTTTTATTGTCTCAAGCATTGTGGAGAGAACAAAAAGAGTTAGACCTTGTCTTAAATACTAAGAACCTTATAATCTGTTTGGAAAAACAGAAAATGAAAATAAACATGGACATAAAACTTTTGCTAATGATATAAGATACACCATAATGTGTAACTATTTCAAATAGATATTATGTTTAAGTAACCTTTTAACTATCATAAAATAGGTATCAGAATAATTACAAAGAGATTTTATGTTTGGCATATATTCTTGAGATCGTTTATATTAGCATTTTCCACATTTCCCATATGAAAGAAGAAAAATTGGAGGAATTATTCAAGGAGTTTTTAGTTATTCAGCTTAAGTCTAACATAAAAAAATGCCATCATTATAGGAAAGACATGCACAAAAATTCATAGATGCCAGTAAACTCTTTGAAGACAAATAACAATGTGCCTTGAATGGCAAAAGTCATTTTCCTATTTTTAAACTTTTACTTTCTTTATAAGCCAAATTGAGGTAATTCACACTCAGCAGCCAGATTCAAAAGAGACTTAAAAAACCCTCATTTGAAAAAATCAATTAGAATCTTGAATACTCCACAAGCAAATTCAATAAAATACATAGTAATCCATTGTAAAATAAAGATTTCAAAACTAAAGATTGCACTTGGCGGACATTTTCTTGTAATGACTCTAAATATGTAAGAATATCTTCACATCAATCTTTCTCTCTTTCAGCTCTTTTTGTTCTCAATACAAAGTGACTTCTTTTACTTTCTAAGATTTAGTATGTCAACCACAGCCTGCTCCATTACACAAAGATGCCTGGTTACTTGAAAGACTTTGATACATCTGTGCTATTCCCTGTGTGCTGACATATGTCTACTTGCAACAGAGAGAAGAAACTTCAAGGATGAGCTCCACTCATTTCAGTAATTGGTATTCCAGCCTGCTAGTTCAGATAGATTATTGTTAGTGTGATAGGCAGCTAACATTAATGTCAAATTAACATAAACTATAAGGATGACAGTATGCTGGAATTTGCATAATTTTCATCAGAATCTAAAGGCTTTTGAAATTGATTCTCAAGGACTAATAAAGACATATTAGTTTACTTTCTATAACATCTATGGGATGTTATTTAAAATGTCACATTCTAATTTTAAACCAGTGATCTGCAACTTAGGATAATGGACAATATATGAATTAAAGATACATATTAAATAATTTATGGGAAAATATGAACCCCCAAGGTTATTAATTAGCCTGTGGACAAAGGAGCACCATTTATTTTATTTTGTTTTTTACATAATGCTACTCAAATTCAATCCCTTGTTAATTTTATTCTAGGATTGGTGTGTACATTCTCAGGTGCCTTAATGCAGTCTGTTCAGTGATTCAGAGTAGAATGTTAATGGTTCTATCAAAAGCCTTCAAATTATCTGTCATATTTGTGATTTCCTTCCCAGCAAAAAACTTTTTAAAAAAGTAAAAAGTGTTTATATTTTTTGATCTTTGATCTGTTCTGTTGTGTTGAAACACAGGACCACATGGAGAAGACATATGGCATGTAAGCATAGAATTTGCCCATTCCTGGCCTGTTTGGTTTTGGAGTTATTTCTCTAAACAGATTATCATTTATCAGCTGTGAAGTTGCAACGTGAGTTTCCTAAAGCACAAAAACTTATTTCTTTTTATGTGCCCTGCTAGCTTGGATTCTGCATTCTTTAAGAGTCTTCTATTTGATATCTGTTTTGCTAACCCAAATTGGAGATTTAGGTTATCAGACTACCTACCACTGTTCAAAACACCACTGTACTTAAACACAAAACTGAAACTCATTTGTAAGCACGGCCGTTTCCTTTTTACCCCATTTTTTTCAGCTAACCCTTGGAAGCACAGTCATAGTTGCTCAAAATGGGGAGGAGAGTGTTGTATTACATAGACTTTGTGGAGCACTATTAACACATTATTACTAATATGTGTTTAAGATGTCATCAACTGAATATATGTGCAAAGTGACTGACTAAGGAGAGTTTGACTTTCTCTGAACTAATGAAAGAAAAGATAAACTAGAGACTGGCACAAGTTTTAGATAATTTAACTCAATAAAGAAAACTTTAATCAGTATTGGAATGTTGGATAACAAATATGTCTATGGATAAGATTATTAGCAATGATTTTCCCTTACAAATATTTATTATTGATAATAAAATAACATAAGCTTGTATAGGGATAGCTGAGAGATAATCTTAAGGAATCAGAGCACCTTTCAAGAAAACTTTGGCTATAGAGAAAAGGCTTTGGTTTCTAGTTCTAGCTCTCTAGTGTAGTAGCTATGGAACCCTGGCTAGCCATAGACACACACACACACACACACACACACACACACACACACACACACACACATATCCATATTTGGATCCTTCATTATTAAAATTGGATAAAAGTACTTGTGCTTCCTACTTTCAAGAATTATTGAGGACTTCTGGCAAGAATCATGCTCCATTTCTCATTCTGAAATCACATACACATATTCCATTTTGAATGAGAGAAGGAGCCATTTACTTCTCTAAATGCAGAAAGGTAGTGTAGAGCATCAAATGCCAGAAAGCGTTAACAAAGGTACCCTTTCTGAAGGTGAGGGGCTCCCACTGAAAGGCACAAATTATACTTCTTACTCATAGCAATTGTGTTGCACATAATAATGAAAAAAATAAGTAACTGCAGTGCATGACACTGTGAGCACAAGCCTGTATTAAATATTTTGATTCAGAGAGGAGCAGAAGGCGAGGCCAAACAAAAGCTCATGCCGAATACCCATTTTAACAAGAAGCTATATGAGATCATGGTAAGAATGATAATATCACCAAGTGAAAATGAATAACAAGGTAGAGAAGAAGCATGAAGTTTTGATATTTTTTAATTTAACAATAATAGGAAATTAATAGAAAATGTCTGAAGAAATAAAGGACAATATATAAAGTTTTAAATACAAACATTATTAGTAAAACTAAAATGAAAATATTTTGTTAATGTCAGACCTATGCACAGGAACAAAGAAAATGGATTTTATAATGAGTGACTTAAAACAGGTTAACAGAAAATAAAACAAAATTGTGAAATAAGTTCATAACTTATTTCATTTTAGTGATATGATATCACTAAATGTTAACAGGGTTAACTCTTCTTTTAAAAGCTTGGGATCTAAGCAAAGCATCAACCTATGCTTTGTAATAGAGACACACATAAAAAGTGATTCATAAAGCCAAATAATAATATGAGGGGCAAATGTGTGTCTTCCAAGTGCAAACAAAAAGAAAAGCTGTATTGTTACCTTAATATCAAACACGGTAGAATTCAGGCTAATGTCTACTACATGGGATGAAAGAGGAGTCTCTGATAGTAAAATCTCCAATTTACATTTGAGATAAAATAGCTATGTGTATCCTTGAACAAAGTAACATAACAGCAATATTAGTAAAGCAGTAATTAAAGACATACATATAATTATATAATACTAAATACAAATCAGTGAGTTAGACTATTGGGATATAACATACAGAATTTTCTTTTAATTTTTTTAGAGACAGGGACTCACTCTGTCATCCAGGCTGGTGTGCAGTGCCACAATCATAGCTCACTGTAACCTGAAATTCCTGGGCTCAAGTGATCCTCCCATCTTGGCCTCCAAAAGTGCTGGGATTACAGGCATGAGCAACCATGCCCAGCCTCAAAATATTTTAATTAATATAGTTATTTGACAAAAGTTAACCAATTTCTACATCACTGAATGGCTGCCCTTTTTTCCAGAGTATATAAGCTACTTTATAAGTTGCTTCTGTGGCATTATTTCCAGGTTTTATTGCTGTTTGAAAGAATGGTCTTTGCTTCTCCTTTTCATCTCTTAATTTCTGCAATACAACCTTTCATGCCTCTCCCTCTAATTTAAAATATTTGTGGTCCTTATGAATGTTACAAGGCTGATGAGCATTGAGTTTCTTTAATGTTGATGTTGCAGTATCACAAAGCAAGCAAATCATCTTACCTTAGCAGAAACAAGATAATATTGCAATTCCCAATCCTCATTAAAAAATTTGTTTTCTTCCTTCAACATTCTCTTGGTCTTCTTTGACATGATGGGCTGTCAAACAGACAGAATTAAAAAATACTATCAAGCTGTGTAACTATTCACAAATTCCACTTCAATCAGAAACGCAATGTTCCATTGTCAAAAGCTGATGACAGGCTGGCGTACTCAACCCCCGTGAACTCTTGCCAACCAGTCTCCTGCAATAGTGGCGCCAGTCAGGTGGGGGATGTTAGAACTAAATCATGAGGGTAGCAGATGTCAACTTAGCCCTTATGGTGTATCAATGTTCTGATTGTAATGGTTTATTAATGTTCTGATTGTACCGGTTAATCCGGAAGAATTATTCTGTTGAAAGTCATTTTATTCTTTGGTATTTTAAATATGTTCATTTAAAAAATAAAAATATAAAAGACAAACAAAAATGTATTAATAAAAATAAAAGGATTTGTTCTGTAAAATTTGAATTCTGTCAAAAGCCTTCACACAAGGACCTAGAAGTCCATGTGTGGCCTTAAAGCTGTAGGATTCCCATTCCTGCAATAAACTTTGTACATGAGTTCCAATCAAAACAATTAGAAAACTAAGTAAATTGCAAGAGGTACAAAATATAGAATAAACAAGAAAAATAGAATTATGTATGTTTGTAGACAATACTACTACCTGTCTGTAAAACATGAAAATAAGCTGAAATCCACTCCCAACAATAAATCAGTAATATTTCAAGCAATCAAATTTATAAACAGAAATAATCAGTATTCCTTATAAAGTAAATTACAATTTGGAATATCTAACTATGTAAAAGAACTTATTTGAAATAACAACAAAATTAAATATACCTAGGAATTACATCAAAAGGAAATACTTAAAACTTACATGAAGAAAAATTTAAGAAACTACTGAAGAGAACAAATTGATGCTCTTATAAAAGTACATGCAAAAGTATATCATATTCTTGGATATTATGCTGATTTCAATTGTCTGCAATTTAATTCATCTATAAAATATCTTTTTTTTTTAACTAGGGGACTTTTTATGAAATCAAATGGAATCATAAGCAAGCAAGTAAAAAGGAAGAAATTCTAACGAACAAGAGTCAAGAATGGACACTGGCCCTAACAGCTACTAAACACATTACCAAGAGTCAACACTAGAGCAGGGTGTTATAGAGCATACACAGAAAGACAGATGAATAGAAGAGAAAGTCCAGAAACAGTCCAAATGAGAATGTGCTTTTAGTTGTTGTTATGGAGCCATTTCAAATCAGGGAGAAAAAATGAAGTGTTTAAGAAATGGTGTTCTGACAACTGTGGCCATTTGGGAGAAAGAAGGAGAAGGAAAAAAAAGAGCAGATTTAGGAGGAGGAAGTGGAGGAGGAAGAAGACTACTTCACATATTGTAATATATACTAAAAGAGTACCAAATTGATTCAATGTTTAAATTAAAAAAAATAAGACCATAAAAATTCTAGAAGACAGAGGAGCATTTTCTAATAAGCTGAGTGTGGAAAAGACCTACGTAAAAATGATTTAAAATTCAGAGGCCACGGAAGAAATAATTGTTAAATTGGACTACACTATACATACACTTCAAGTCATGAGATTGTCAGGTTTCATGATGAGAGTGTCAGTGGTTCTTATTTGTTGTGTATGAGGTATTGTAAGAAAGACATGAACTGAAAAATACGTGGCCCAACACTGACAAGCAGAATTTAGTGGAAAGAAAAAGGAGTCAGAACTTGGTAGTTAGAAAATAAAACTGTGGAATATACCTAGGTTGTTAAGTCACAAAATGATTGCTAAAGTACACAATCGCTTCAGGATAAAGATCAAATTAAATTTTTGGCTATGACATCCTTTGAAAGTCCCCTGATAGAATTAAGGCATTGCATATTTTACATTTTCAAGTGGATAAGAGGGATTCTAGGAATCTTCAGGGTTTTCATCTTATAGCAGGCAGACATGTTCATAGTAGCCCTGATTTTCTTGAGGACAAAGACCTGCCTTGATAAGAATGTTACTCTTGGTAGATTCTGTTCAAAAGACTACTGTAATTGGCAAATGCGCCAGTAGCCTGTTCCAAAAGGGACTGAAATTGTTCCAAATACAAAAAGACCATTGTAATCCCATGTTGAAATTACACAAATCAGACTGAGAAAATAGACATAGATCAAAGAACGTATATTCTATGCTCCCTTTAGAAGTGGCCAAATAGAAAAATGGAAAAAAGAAGAACTTCCCATAGAGCAAAGTCAAATGGAAAACAATGGACAAGTGAGACATTCCCAAGTTGCAGAACTAGAACCTGATCAGGGAATATCAACAACCCCTAGAATAGCAATTATAGCAAAAGCTGGATTTCAGAATTGTCAGAGACTGCTATATGCCTCCCATTCTTTCTCTTTTCAAATGAGAGGGTCCTTAGAAATTAATCTGTCTGTGTGTTGTCCTTATATGCTAGGTGTTTGGGGTGAGGGTGCAGATAACTTGTCTTTTTAGGTCACAGTTCTTCAGATTAAGACAAACTGTATCTAAGCCTCAACATCCAGAGCTAAAGTAGATCATGAGATCCATGTAGATTCTGAGTATGATGGTGTGATACAATGAGAATTCGGTGGTTTTCAAGGGATGAGTGTATTTTGCAGATGAAAAGGATGTGAATATACTGGCTAGGATGTAGACTGCAGTAGCTGATTACAAAAAGAATCACGATCATTGATCCTTCTTTGTGCCCATATGCTTTGAAAATTGACTTTACTGCTCTTCCCATATAATAGTAGAGAAAATTTCTCTACCCTTTGAATGTCAGCTGGTCTGGACACTTGCTTCTGCCAACGTAATGTAGTAGAAGTGATGGTGTGCTGGCATTGCATGTGTCCACGCTCTGTCTTCTGCTTCCTCCATGAAGATGCACTTACATTCATCTCTTGGAAGGTGACACACATAGATGAGAGCTGATTTCGGCCAGGTGTCCCAGCTGAGGCCCCAGCCATGTGAGAAAGCACACTGGCAGCTGACTGGCGGACAACTGCATATGTTCCATGAAGCCCTGCTGAGGTCAGCTCAGACTAGCAGAAACGATCTGCTGGTCTGTATCCTGGTGAACAAAAATAAATGTTTGTTATTATTCACCACTGAAGTCTTGTGGTTAGTTGTTACCCAGCATTATTATATAACAAATAATGCCAAATATTTCCATTGAGGCTGTTCAGTCCGGTAAAAATAGCTATCCAGGCTCCGAGGTGTCACAGAGTTTGTTTGCATCCTTGCTCTCCCTCACACTTCCTTAAAATGGTGGACAAATTATCAACCTACTTTAAGTCCATGTCTTATTGTCATAAAAATGAGGACAGAAATCGTATTTACCTAACAGAGTTGTTTTGAGGCTTAAATGTGATAATATATCAAACTGCATAGCAGAGTAGTTGACACATGGTAAGTGCTAAGCTATTATTCTTATTTTCGTATTCTTTTGAAATAATTTATAAACTCTTTCTGTGTAATTATAAATAATTTAAAACTGAATTTAAGTTTAACATTGAAATTATGTGACATAAACAACATGCCATGAATTATAATTGAATATTTTAAAATTACATAAATAAGTGAAAAACAGGCTCCCTAAAACACCGTAATTTTCTCAGGGGCAAGGATAAAGTTACATTCAACTACTTTATTCCCATCACTTAGCATATGTGCTGCCAGATTATAAGTGCTTACTAAATATTTGTTGGGTTGAACCTGTGCATAATAGAATTGCACAAGAACTTTCTTTTTGGCTGCCATCGTATTCTGGTTAAAGATATAATTAATGTAAGCTAAAAATTAACTTTAATTAAATAACCACATTACTTTACACATAGTGGCCACTCATTAAGCATTTGTTGTATTGACTATGAAATCAAATGGAAAAACACACAAAGGTCATGGAAATTAGGTAATTAGCTTTTGAGAGGTGAATAGGGCAAAATGAATTATTCAACACAGTTTCTGTATTTCTAAATAATTGTTAACACATATTTATCAAATGTCAGCAAGAATAGGCCATTTAAATACGTGAATAAACACTATTAACAGTAACTTCAATTTTCCAATAATTTGAAGATTATGTAACAAATATTTAAAAACATATACTTTATTTTCTTCATATGTGTTTATTTTTCAGGAAAAAGTCAATAATTTATGGAGTACCTCTTTTCTTTTTAATGCCAGGCATTATAGTAGGTGATAAAGAAAGATGACAAGCAAAAAAGAGTCATTTTATTTAGGGAAGTCGCTACCTAGTCAGAGAGACAAGAATGTAATCAAATAGTAATAATCCCTAAAAATAGATGCCATATGATATGACAAAATGATATGGAAACACAAGGTATGGAATGGCTGTGCCAAGTGTGTGTGGGAAGGGAGGGTTTCTTCACCGTATGGGCGATGCTTAGTTCATTCTACAAGGAAAATTGGAGTTTATCATGTAGAAAGAGGGGAGGAGAATGAAAAACTACTATTATCAAAAACTACTATTATGAGTTAGCAAATGCACTTGGTGATGTTTAATTGCAATTTCATGTACAGTAATTACAAGACTGAAAATAGTTATTATCTTTATGTGACTGAAATATTTGTAAGAAACTAAAATTTATATATGTTAAAGGATTAGGAATTAAATCCAAGATTTTCAATCTTTAAGGGCAATTCAAATTCTTCTATCCCAGGCAAGTGAATGCAGCTGGAACAGAGAATGAATTTCGCAGGCAGGAGCTAAGGAAGGGATGGCAACTGTTGAAATTATAAATGAAGTTAAGCACAAATTGGGCCATGAATAACATCTGTACCATCCTAGCAGGCTTGGATGTTTTTTTTCCTGGAAGTGACAGAATAATTAAAGAATCACAGAGAAAAATTATATAATCAACTTGTATGTTAGGAAGAGCTTCTCGTGATGATGTGAGAACTGTTTGGGGAAGGAAACTGAGGAGATTTCATTGGGAGAATCAGTTAGGCAACTAGTAAATAGTATGGCGAGCACTATTGCCTAGCTCATAGACTTTGTGAGAATTAAGTTAATTAACATATTTAAGTACTATATGAAGGAAAATAGTATCATGGAAAAGAATACCAAAGTTAAGGCCAACTAAGCCCAATGGGAAGAGTGATATTTTAGAAAGAAAGACAACTTTTTAAAAAACTCTATGTAAACAAAAATCAATATTCTTCATAAAATCAAATAAAGTATGTAATATAGTGAAAAAATTTACAACATCAGCTGCAACCACCACAGCAAGAAAACATAAGCAACCTAGAAATAAACTTTAAATGCATGTTTTTAAGAAAATGTTAAAATACCATTGAAGAAGAAATGTGCGTGCACACATATGTATGTACCAAACCTGAACCAATGGAAAGACCTCTTATCATAAAGATGCCATTTTTTCCTAGATTCATCTGTTACTCTATAACATTTAAGTGAACTTAATAAAAATAGTCAATAAACTTTGTTCCTGTGATGTGGAAGTAGACAAGTTGACTCCATAGTCCATACATTAAATAAACTGTGGCAATAGCCCAGATCCTTTGGAAAAGAATGATTGTAAGGGACTGGTCTTATCACATATTTAATTATTAAAACAGTTTTTGACAACCGAGGCACTGTGGTCCTAGAAAATTCTGGGGGCAGAGAAAGCCAGGCAGAAGAAATTAATTTAAAATTTCTAAAATAGGAATAATCTTAGCACATTCAAAGAAGAGGAGGAAGCCAGAACTGGGTGAGTAGTGAATGAAGAGGTGTGCAATAGTAGGAATGAGGCCAGAGGGGAGGGCAGGTGCCAGGTCATCTAGGGCCTTGTAGGCAATGGGAGGATTTTTACAATTTGTTAAAAAGGTCATGTCTAGAGCCAGTATGAAAAATTTGTGGAAAAGATGTAAATAACTGTAAATATAGATGAAACAAGGCCAAGCACAGGAATTTGGAATGCATCTGTAGTCAGGGGAAGGCTAAGGAAGACAGATAAGCAATAGTATAGAAAATGTAGTCTAAGTGAAATAAAGAGAATTAGAAGGGTTGTCACTTACACAGATAAAAAGAAAAAAAAATATGTTCAAATAACAAACGAGCTATTGAACATTTTAAATACCACAGTGGGTTTAAGAGATATTAAAAAAGAGCTCATTTGGGCCGAGTGCGGTGGCTCACACCTGTAATCCTAGCACTCTGAGAGGCCGAGGCGGATAGATCGCTGGAGGTCAGGAGTTCAAGACCAGCCTGAGTGAGACCCCATCTCTACCAAAAATAGAAATAAATTATCTGGACAACAAAAAATATATATAGAAAAAATTAGCCGGGCATGGTGGCGCATGCCTGTAGTCTTAGCTACTCGAGAGGCTGAGGCAGTAGGATCGCTTGAGCCCAGGAGTTTGAGGTTGCTGTGAGCTAGGCTGACGCCATGGCACTCACTCTAGCCCGGGCAACAAAGTGAGACTCTGTCTCAAAAAAAAAAAAAAAAAAAAAAGAAAGTTCATTGAATTTGTAAATTATGAGAAGCTTAAAAGAGCTATTTCATCAATAGAAAAAGGAAATAAAGGTTCCTACCAGCATGCATAGTATCACTTAAAACTTCTAAATATTTTGTCTGATGTTAGCACTCAAATGCTGTAAATCAATAATTTATGATCATCCAAGAGATTACATCCACAGATTCACAAGCCCATTGGAATTTTGTATACTCCATACTTCTATAATAGACACCATGGATATTTGAATAAGATGTCATTTTGACTCATCACAAGAACATCAAATACTTCAGGTGATTCTTTTTCCAGTAGTTATATATCTGCATTTATTAAGTTTGATTATTTCTACATCTACCTTGTGCCAAATAAAACAATTTGTGTTGTATACCTAGAATAAAGCAACATTATTTGGCACATATTACAACCCAGAGCCCATTTTCTGTGAAGATTATGGCCCATACCATTTAAAAATGGTAAAACAAAGTTTTAAAAAGTAGTACATTTATAATATTTATATTTAGCAATAACATTTTGGATACTTTCTTATCTATACAATTACATAATGATTTAAGCCTTTTCATGAATGAAAAATCTAAGCAAGGCAGTCCTTCTTCAATTTGTCATAGACCTTCCCACTCATCCTAATGTCCCATAGACCCTACAATAATACTTTGGTGAAATAAAATTTCTACTCTGTTTTTTCTCATATTTTCCTGTTTTACAACACAAAGGTGAGGACGCTACATACTGCACAGTACTTGTACATTTAACCAAGGGATATAGTGATCTTAAAATTTAGCATTGGGAAATGCCTACCCCCACCTCCAAGTGACAGATGTCTCCTTATTCCAGACACTTTGAAATAGAGAAGAGATTGTTTGTCCCTAAAGACCTGGCTGCTCAATTGAGGCCAATGTAAATCTTAAATATGTTCAGATAGCCTTTCGGAACATAAATGTGGTTCACTTTTCTCTGGTCTTGATTTTCTGTTTCTACATAATTTTACTTCATATTTTCTTTTTAGTATTTAATATTTTTATTAAACAAGAAAAACACAGATAAACAAAATTTTATTGTCAGAGTGATAATAAAAATCTAGTGTCTGTATAAAAAAGATGTTTTACTAGTTACCCTCAAACCTCTAATTTCCTGAATAATTAATTTTTTATAACCATTATTTCTCAGTTATTATATTTATTGTATTTTGGTGGAATAATTTAGCTATTTTCCTTCTCTGCATTTGTTCTTGGTTTCTCACTAGTAAAATGGAACACTACTTAAGTTTATTAAAAATCCTTTATCAATATTTTAAAATTTCTATACTTCAGAAGAGAAAATCTGTGAATTATCAAAGGAATAATTTGCTACCTTGTTCACTTTGATGAACTTCTTTTAGAGGAATGGCATGGTTTTCTTTATGCAGTTGGAAGAAAACAGTGGTAAAATTTGCTTTTTTTAAAACATTTTTATTGTTTTTTATTTCATCATGTTACAGGAGTACAGATGTTTAGGTTACATATATTGCTTTTGGCCCACCCGAGTCAGAGCTTCAAGCAAGTCCATCCATCAGATGGTGCTCACCACACCCATTAGGTGTGAATATACCCCCCCTCCAACTGCCCGACACCTGATGAATGTTACTACTGTATGTGCACTTAAGTGTTGATCACTTAATACCAATTTGATGGTGAGTACATGTGGTGCTTGTTTTTCCATTCTTGTGCTACTTCCCTTAGTAGAATGGATTCCAGCTCCATCCAGGATAATACAAGAGGTGCTAGACCATCCTTGTTTTTTGTGGCTGAGTAGAACTCCATGGTATACATATACCAGATTTTATTAATCCACTCAGGTATCAATGAGCACTTGAGTTGTTTCCACATCTTTGCAATTGTGAATTGTGCTGCTATAAACATTTTAGTAAAGATGTCTTTTTTCTAGACTGTCTTTTGTTCCTTTGGGTAGATGGCTTGTTCTTCTGTCACAATCATAGCAACCATCTCAGGCCCTGTCATGATCATTCGATATGCATGACAAGCAGTGCCTCTTCTTCAGGGACATCTTGGGTACATGGCTGACTTCCAAATTCATTCTCCCATTCAGCATCAGGCTACCACATGAGTGGAAGTGACATCCATCACTCCTTAGCTTACTTTTAGTGGCAGTAGAGGCTCCTCCATGCACTCTCTGTTCCCTTTAGTTGGCTTGATTCAGAGCATTGCAAGGTGCTAAGAAATAATGGAGCCACACAGATGGAAGGAATGTGAATTCTAGAATGACTGCAACAGGGAAACTTCTAGCAGAATATAACTTGGAACTACATTATGCCATGTTTTTACAATTTTGGAATAAGTTAATCTAGAAACCAAAATGGGCCTTATCTTCTATGTAGTAATCTACTTTCTTGGCCATATAGGAGATGATGTGAGGAATATATCAATAACAAAAGAAACAGAAAGATTATTGGGAAATGTATATATGCTGTTTATGTGGAAAGAAATTTTTGTTCTACTGAGTGTGCCCATAACTTCAAGGATAGTGATATTTAGTCCAAAAAAATAAATGGTGTGATAACGAATTAGAAGGCCCTGACAAGATTTTTGGAAACCTAGAGGGGTATTTAAAATATCTTTTGCTAATGAATCCAAAGACATAATGTACATTTTAAAAATATTGGTTATGAGTTTGCAGTTTAGTTTTTGTGTTCTACTTTCTGAAGAATTCTTAGCTTTTGTTTTTATGGTTGTTTTAAGGAATAGTAGTTCCATTAGCTTTCGTGTTGGCTTGTATAAACTTCTTCTGTCAGCAAATAGGAAATGTATACCTGTAAAATTGAAAAATTTGGGTTACTGTTGCCAAAATGTTTTGTTTTAAATCAGTGTATCACTGTGTTGGAATGTTACTAATTTAGTTTTAGTATTGCCTTTTTTATCACTGTTTAATTTTGGTTTGGGGTATAATTCTCAGCAACAGAATTTCTTTTCTTTATTACTTTTTGGGAGCATATTTTTTTCTGCTTTGTATTTTTGATCTTCAATTTTAAGCATAGGTGAATTTCACTATTATATTAAAATGCTTTTTAGTCTCTGATGTTGGTTAAAATTTTAAGAAACATCTATTTCTTGTGAGAAACTAGTGGAGATTACATTGTCAACACTGTGAATTAGTTATTCTTACTTTCTTTAAAGAGTCATTTTATGGTGAAAATCTACAAATATTGAGTTTTATATTTTTTCCCATGTCAGTGTTTTGCTTTTTCTTAACAATACAGGGTGAATATATTTGCAAAATTTTTTTTTTAATTTTTATTTTTTTTTTTACAAATGATGAGTCTTTTTACCTTTTCAAGCTTAGAATAATTAACAGAAACTATTCATGTTTGGGAGTAAAGCATCACTTTAAGCAAAGTCATGCATTTAAAAAAGCCAAATTGTTTCAGAATGTCCCACTGTGGCCTATGTTGTATCAATTTTTCTCCATCCTTTTTAACAGAAATATGATTCTGTATTGGTTGCCATTTAATATGCTTGTTTAGAAATTGTATTTTCCTACGTCTGTTGCAGTTAGGAGTGGTCATTTGAATATGTTTGGGCAAATTAGATGTAAACAAAATTTACCCCCATAAAGCTCTTTAAATGAGGAGACTCAGGTGGCATAAACTTTTGTCATTCACTTTATTCCTTCTCACCTGAAATTTAGATTTGATGCCATATATGAAACAATCAACCAGTTATCAGGAAGCATTGCACATGAGGTCAAAGCCATAGGCTCAAATGGCTAAGTGGGAATATAGGACAAGCCTGTATTCCCAATGATAATTTAGTGCTGTTATTCAAGACCCAGTATGACTACTTCTAGATTTCTTATAAGTAAATAACCAAATCACTGGTGTGATACTATCATTTCTACTTACTCACAGACATATTCAGTCTTATCTGATAGAACCAGGTCACACAACAACAACAAAACAGCAAGAAAATTAAAACTATGCTTTTAATGCCAGAA
The DNA here is from genome assembly GCF_020740605.2 of Lemur catta. Classification (NCBI taxonomy): domain Eukaryota; kingdom Metazoa; phylum Chordata; class Mammalia; order Primates; family Lemuridae; genus Lemur; species Lemur catta. The sequence goes on along the minus strand of NC_059132.1, from coordinate 88,639,987 downwards.
GTAGGTAGAGGAAAACAGGAAAAAGCAAGTGAAAATGAAAAATGCTTCAGGATTGAAGGAAAATGAGACAGGTGTTACCAGATATGAAATGCAAGGAAATTATGGCTGTGAAAAAAACCAACAACCTTCACTATGACACAGAAGCATGGTACTTGTTTAAGTAATGTGAGCCACTTTACCTGAGCTCTCCAATGCCTACAACAATGGAAAGGGAGAAAGGAAACTGGGGCATAATCAAAAATTGAATAGAAATATTTGAAGATTACACAAAAAAGGCAAGAATAGGTAAAGTTTTCTTTAACAGGACAATAATGAACTGCCCTATTTACATGTATCAAAATGTCTGAAAGAATTGCAACTGAAAGATTTAGTCATTCAAATTGAAGTAAGTTTTTTGAATAATTCCATGGTTAGGATCTGCCTAATACAATGACATGGTATTATTTATAAATGAATAGTTTTCAATACAAAAAACGCAAATCTTCTAGCCCAAAGCACATATGAATGGTAAATGATTTTATGAGCAAATTAAGTTTAATGAGCATTATATCTTTATTGAATGGTGCCTTTTGCATTTCAAATTTTGATATGAAATTAAGATGTGAAGATAAAACAATTATTTTATCAAGTCTCATTATCACATGTATTGCTAGAGACTGAATTCCTAAATATGAACAATACTGTTAATGATTTTAAAATGGTAATAAATCTGATCTGTTTTTGTTGTGTTTGCAAAACTTAAAGTTACTAACTTAATCTTTTTTAGTTAACTTTAAGCTCATATAAAAAATGTTAGTCACTGTTGTAAAGTATCTTTGTTACAGAGATTTTTTTTCAAGTGTTATTTACCTACTGGCTATAGGGCTTGTGATAACTCAAGAAAGTTGAAAGAAATTTTTTGATTGATTCCATCTTGGTTTTATACTTACAATAAAAGATCCAAATACAAAAGGTTCAAAGTTGCTCAAATGTTGGACAATTATAGCACTCAATCACATTAAGCAGAATTGTACCTTAAAGTGCTTGGTCTGTTTATTTGGTACCCCTCCTTTAGTTCATTTAATCTATTGAAGAAAGCATATAAAGTATAGGGATTATACTTGGAAAATAAATACCTCAAAAAAGTTAATTCATCATGGAGGCACGTATACTATATGTCATTAAAAGAAATTTTAATATTGTTTATGTCTGAAATTCAATTCATGGAAATGCAAGACTATGTTTTTCTATGATATTTATAGAACAATCTCTTCCAAAAGATAAAGTAATTTGAAGGCTTTAAATTCTAAGGTCTCAAAAATCTGCTAGCATGTATCCTTGAAAAGTTGTCTTTAAATGACAAGCCAGTTGACACGGCAAACAGTGCTACTGATGCAGAAATAATTGTTTTGAATATTGAGAAGTCAAAGGACAAAAAGAAAAACATATCCAAATAAACTGTAAGAAATATAACAAAGAATGAAAATGCTTTTACAAGGTAGTTAGTAGAAAGTATTTATGTTATTTGACTACGAGAAATTCTACATATCTGAGACTTAAGAACTAGAAGATGAAAGCTGGATTTTACTGTAACATCCAAAATCCTGAATTCCACTTTACATGAGAAACCTGACCGTGATTCCAGAAGAACATACCTTCTTTATAGAGCAGGTTATTTGATACTTAAACTTTGCTATTCTCATATTTTGACATCTGGAGAAGAATGAAATGGATTATCACCCTTGTATGAAAAATCCAAACTATTTTACAATTACAAATATAGGTGTATGCAACATATCTAAATTATTCTCAAGACTTGTTTTACATAAGTAAAAAAAAAATTCAGTTAAATAAAATAAAACAGTACAATTTAGGATATAAGTCAATTTAACAATGTGTGTGACCTGTGCAACCAAATGATCTGTTAAGCTTTGCAAAAGATAGACTTTCTCAAGCTACATAGATATGATATAATTCTTTTTCTAGAAAACCACATTTTAGGCCATACGAATGCATCTTGAAACAAAAGATGTTAAGACACAGCCTCCATTTTAATGGGAAGAATCAACATATGTTGAAACAAGCTCATATTGAGATTAAATGATCTAAAAATAATTGATAGTAGTTTGTTCAGTCTATATTTATATTGACCATATTTCCACTCTAAGAACTGTTATAGTTCTTGATATAGAACAGATATCAGTGAACTCCATGAAGCACCATTTTCTTGGGAAACCAAAGTTAAATTCATATACAATATTATCTGCTTTTCTAATAATTACGTTGCCCCAACTAGAAGAGACATGAAATCAGAGAGAGGAGCTCTGGACAACTTCTACAGTTATAGGTTTGGAACTTTGAATTTAGATTTCCAATATTTCATTCCATAACTTTCTAGGAGAGAAATTTGAGATCAAGTAAAAAACATGGCTAGTTAATGCAGAATCGTGTTAAAATCTGCCAGGGGACTGTGGCTTTCCATTACCAGCACTTGGAATCAGTGGGTAATTTAATGTGGAGAAATATTAGAAGAATAGAGGAATCAGCTTAAAGGTAACATTTTGTCTATTTTAGGCTATTTTAACAGAAATTCAGAGTTTCAAACATCATTTAAAAGACAAGTCTCTCCCTTGACAAGCTGAGAAAAAAGATTCAGGAGTTAAAGAGAGAACAAAAAAAACAGAAGGTAAATAAAATAACAAAACTGACATGCTAGTCTATTTGGCCCCGAAATAACAGACAAGGAGAATCATGTTAGTTGCTTAATAGAGAGTCGATTTAGGTTTTTAGTGGGTAATTTAGAAAGAGTGGTTCTTTCCCCCCTCCTTACTACTGCATTTGACTAGACTTTTAAAAAATTAATTAATTAAATAAAATAAATAAATAAATAATAGAAAGAGTGGTTGCCATCATTCTAGAAACATAATTAAATTTTACTCTTATCCTAGTCCTTCTATTAGTAGAGTAGGGAGAATTTACTTAATATGTGTCACATGACTTAATCCTCCCACCATTTGAAAGTTATTATTATTACTATAAAAGAGAAAACTTCAAGTTCTACAGAGCAGGTAACAGTCTGAAGAGTACAACTCTAATGTGAGTCAAGGTTTGTTTCATCCCCAAGACTCTGCCCTCAACTACTGTACAACATTGTCTTTCTAAAATGAGGGTTTAGAAATATGAGGGTGTAGAGATAGGACGCTCCTCCCCTGGAACAGGTAGAAAGAACCAAATGGACAGGGAAGAAAGAGAGCAGATAGGCTCTGCTTGTGTCTCTTCCCAAATGTTTTAGTACTCTCTGGTTGTTATATTAAGATAAACTAAAATGTAGATAAGAAAGAGAAAAGAAGATAATAAAAAATTAAAAACTAAAATGAAAAATAGATAACATAAAAAGGAAATAATTAAAGCAAAGCCTAAGGTGATAAGAAAAAACTAGGTAAATAAGTAATATAAGAACAAAGTAAACATGAGATAAAAGAAAAGCCTTATAAAAAATAAGAAAAGATAAATCAGCTAAGAACAATTAACTGTGAGATTGTAAAAACAAAAGGACTAAAAGATTAAAAGAAAAAGATAAATATGCAAAAATATTTTAAATGAATTCAAGTAATAAAAAGAATATAAACTAGGGCATAAAATGTTAACTGGAATAAGAGAAAGAAAAAATAGCACTACAAGCTCCAAAGTTTAACATAGACATGCATTTGTGTGCTTAGAGCTAAATTACTGAATGTGTTAAGTGGATTCCACACAAAATTGTCCTCTGGAAGTCGAGGGACCCTGCAGTGTCTTCTTTGGCTTTAAATCCTCTGGGAAGTAGAAGGAGATACCATGACCATCATATTCTTCTCTGACTTTACACTCCAGCCCAGCAGATGCTCAGAGATGCTTGTCAGGCCTCAAATTGCTTCCACGGAACTTCCTGCTGGGTACCCACAGGCACATAAATCCCTGTTTTCCTTGGGGTACTCTCTTCCAGCCAAGAGCTAGCCTTTTGTCAAGAGGAGTTAGCATAATGCCACTTAAGAGTTTATTCTAAAAAGTAAAATGCTGCTCCTCTTAGCTTCAAAATTTTGCTCAAAATGTACTGGGTCTTTTGATGAGTTTTATTAATAATTCTCTCTGTTTCATCAGTCATTCCCAGAAAACATAGTTGTGAAATTAAGCATATACACATAGTGCCCTTTATACTGAGAAAAAAAAGTAAAGATCTGGTAGGAGGATATATTGATATATTAACTGAAGTTGTTCTTTTCTCCAACACTACTCACCTTGTCTATCACCTATCATTTTTGTCATGAGGCATGAGGCTAATAGAAGTTGTCAAGAGAGGGCTCTGAGGACATCTGAGTGAAAATTAACTTCTGAGTTAGAATGTTGTGATTATAGATTTAAGTCTGATATATCTAAGAAATAAGATAGTGAAAAAGTCTTATAATGATTGCTGCCTTCTCTTTTCCTAATTATGTTAAGACCCACCGAACTGAGGAAGAGAGAGACTTGGGCATAGAGCAAACAGGAGCATTAAATATCATAGGGACCACTGCACCTTCCTCCAAAGTCCCAGAAACGAATCCTGGAAAAAGGCTTAATCTATTTTTACTTTTACTTTTAAGGAACTACAGTGGTCAGGACCCATGTCTCAGACACAGGATGAAGTACAGGAAGCCAGAAAGTTTAGTAGAGAAGACTCTTGCCATCTTTATGTGGTAGTTGTAGAGTGGGATAGCGGTGTTATGTGTTTAGACCCAAGGGGGCTGCAGACATTTCCCTAACTCTCTCATGGAATTATTTTGAGCTGCTATCGCATCAGAAAAAGCAAGCCAGCAAAGAAACTTAGAGTTAGATGAGGGAGTGTCAGATTAGACATATTTTGTTTGGACAATACCTGCAGGATATGAGGAAAATTATGCTAGGGAAGAAATTTAAGAAACAAGTCAGTGCCCACATATTGACCAATAGTCACGCACTTCATGGCCTCGCATTGCTGTGCAGAGGAGCAATTTGACTTAAAGGTGGAGTGAAGGCAAACCTCCAGCATGGGGTACATCCCTTCCCTTCCCAAAATACGGTATTGTTAATTGGGTTCTACATGGAATTCAAGAGTTTTGCGGAACATCAAAGATAATTTTGTTGTATCAGTACTGGAATTCCCCAGTACTAATAAGAAGCTCCTTGGTGATTTTTGCCTGCCTAGAAATGTAATGAATTCACCACATCCTTGTTTGGACTTGCTACCTTGCAGCAAGCATTTTTGCTCTTCTGCCTTATCTGTATGTCTGCTAACATCCGATATGCTTCTGAAATTATATCTTCACTTCTTTACCTTTACTTCCCTTAGATATATTTGTAACTTCTAGAGCAGTGAAAGAGGATAAGGAAGCCACAATATGGGAGAAAAAGTCATTAAAATACCATTTAAGGAAATTGTACTGAAAAATACGAACAATTATCCAACCAGGCTAGCCTAAATAACATGAGGTTGTATTTGTAATAATTGCATCTATGATCCCACTACATAATTCCTCACTGAAACATCTACAATAGCCTTGGAGAATGAAAGTATTTTCCTTCAAACACAAATTGAATACTGTGTCATGTCTCATAGAGTAAATTCTGAATTCTTCTCTATTACCTATTTATTTTCTTTAAACATATTTAAATATTTTAAGCTCATAAAAGAAGAAATAACAAAGGAAATATCACTACCTTTGAGGAATGGCTGATAGTTTTTATTGTATCTTTCAATTTTCAAAAATCAGATTAAAGGAGAGTGATTTCAGCAATTCAATTTCTGGTACGTGTGATACATGTGGCATTATAGTAAACAGTTGGATTGGGATAGTGAATCCCAGAAGAAAGAAAAATGCACCACTTTATGGCCTACAATCATGTAGCAATGCCATAAGCAATAAAAACTCGATCTTTGCTTTAAGAAATCACCTCAAGAGGAGTATTTGAGTTTGTGCTGACCTCATCAGGTTATTGCTTGAGAAACACAAAGATGGGATTTATAAGCCAATTATTTGGTAGAACATTCTCCATAAATCCTCTAGATTGGGAATGAGATATGGTGAAAAAAAAAAAATAGAGACCCGCCCCATGGCTGTTTCACCCAATGGATGAACCATATAATCAATGGTCAAAACAACACGATATACAACACAGAAGTGTTTCAGATTACTAAAAACATTCTACTGTGAAGTCCATGTGGCTCCAAGTTGCTTGTTCTGTTGTTGAAGCTGAACTTGCTTCACCTTACAACACCAACCAAATGAAAGTAATGGATCATCTGGTCTTAAACAAAAACATTTAGGTCTTTCCTATCGGACAGAATTGTGCTCTGGGTACTGTTAGTTTCAAGAGCCCGAATACCCTTATCCAAGTGACTAATGGGACTTAATCCACATTACTGGATTCCTTGTTAACATCTGATATGGGTACCATTAGTACAATCCATCATATCCTGAATTGTCATTTCAGTATCATTTTCCACTTCCTGATGATTTTTTCTTTTTTTCTCCTATGAAATTTCTTTCACTGTAAAATCTGGAGACATATTCATGATTAAGAACTTAGCCTATATCCTCAAATACTTCTTCAAATGGTTCCTCTTTCTCTCTGTATTAAGTGGGACATTTGCAACAAAGATATTCCCTTCCCTTATAGCCATATAGAAAATAGAATGTTACTTTCTTCAGAATCCAAGCATCTCAAAATCAGAAGATGTACATGACTAATGCCATTGAGCACTTTTTCATGTATTCATCAGCCTTTTGTATAGCTACATCAATTTTTAAGTTAATGTCTTCTGACCTAAAATTTATCTCACTATTTTAAGTGTAAAAACATATATCATTTCTTCTTTGCATTTCTCATGGTAGCTTGTAAAATGCTCTACCGCAGTAAATATACAATCCATTACCTAGTTATTTTTTATATTGGTATTTCTTAAATCTGTTCCCATCACTCCTTCTCTACTCCCACTACCTTTATCAATACTACCTTTATATTTGGTCTTGTCAACTACAGTAGCCTGCTAATTGCCTCCCTCTTTAAAATGTAGCTCCTTTATAAATCATTCTTTAAATCTTTTCCAATATTTTACTTTAATCATGCCACATTCTTGAAGGACTTCCCATGGCTTATAAGTCTCAAGGTATCTTCTCTCCAGCCTCATGCTGAAGCTGTCCCACTTTTCCCTCCATTTCATTACCTACCCTAACTTCCCTTTCTGTAACTTGCTGTCACTCTTTTATATATGTGCTCCCTCTCTCTGGAATAATCTCTTTCTCTATCCTTTTTCTCAACAAGAACTGTATACTATACACACCCATCTTTAAGGCCTCAACTCAATCCCCACTTACTCAAGAATGTTTTCTAAAATCCTGCTCAGGTTCCTCATCGACAAGGTCTCAAAGAGCACACTCTATACCCATGCAGTGAGATTCCTCAACTTACCTCCCTCAACTAGGACATGAACCACATGAGGAGGGTAGGGATTGCATCACTTTTCCTCACTTTTCATTATGCTCTAGCATATGGCATGGACTGTGGCAAATGGAACTATTTAATATGTGTATTTGGGGAAATTAGTGAAGGAAAGAAAAAATCTGAGATATAGCTGTATTATAATTATTTTTTAAGTAATAAAAGTGGGTAGATTTTTTTTCTGAGTTGATTCTTTAACCATATTTAAATATAGATTAAATCAATGTTCAAAATGTCTACTCAAAATTAATAGCGTGTATCCATTTAGAAGTTAGTACTTTATTTTTTGAGACACAGTCTTGCTTTGTTGCCTGGGCTAGAGTGCAGTGGTGTCATCATAGCTCACTGCAACCTCAGACTCCTGCATTCAAGCAATCCTCCTGCCTCAGCCATCCAAAGTGTTAAGATTACAGGCGTGAGCCACCACCCCCAGCCAGAAGTTAGTACTTTTAAAAACTAGCAACCATGAGATTTCTCCAACAGTAAATTAATGAGATATGCTTGTTTAATAGAGTTCACTCTTCTAATGATATAAAGCAAGAGCAAATTGAGAAATACTACTGAACTAATAATAATTATATGCATTTTCTTGACATTTTTAATGGACAAATAAGCAATCCAACTATTAATAGTATCAGAAAGTTTGAGATCTTGGTAATTATCATTTCTCAGACATGTTCTAATTTTTTATTTCTCATTAAAATAACATCCATTTTATTTATTTGATTTTAATTCATATAGTATCTAAGTAAAACTCAAAAAACATTAAATTGTATTGTGCATCAAGTATTTCCTCTCAGGCTCTACTAGAGGTCTAACGAGCATATATAACAAGAAATCATTCTTATGCAATTGTCACATCCAGAAGAATGTAGCCCAAAACAAGTTTAGTTAATTTGCTCATAAAAAGTCAAACTCACATACTTTGTAATTAAAAAGATAGTGGTTTTGTTTTTGAATATATTAATTAATACTTCAGCAATCTTAATTGAACGATTTTAACTCTCTAAGCATAGTTTGCTCCCCAACTTTATATGTATAAATACTTAACTGATAGGGTTATGGTAATGTTTAAAGAAAATGATATACATGAAGTTTCTATCATATTACGTGGCATTAGAGGAAAAGAAAATTAGAACATTTTTTCCAGACTACTACTTATTTTACAAGTTTATATTTTCTTTGATATTTGATCCTATACTACTTGTATGTTATATTTATGAATATAGCTAGGAAAGAAGTAGACTGTTTCTAAACTGGCAACAAGTAAAATGCAAAGTGTTGGATGAAGAATTTTTCTTGCATATTTTCTCAAATTGTATACCGAATTTTACATGAATTTCAGAGCTAGAAAAAAGGACAATGAACAATTCAATCTGTCAGTTAGATATTTTTTATTTGCCTGGAACATCGGAGCAATATAGCACTCAAAACGAATGTCAAAAGAGAAGTGCTGAGGAATGTACTTCTGAAACAATACAGTTCTGACTAGAGCTGTTAAGACTTCTAAAATTTATCTGAAAGAACCTAACAGAGAGAAAGAAATAAGGCAACATCTTGACTCAAACATCCCCCTAACTCACTGGTGGCAGATTTCGTTCTTGTATAGAAATCTACATTATTTCAAGGAAAAAAGAAGAAGAAAAAAATTAAACTATAAGTAGAAGGCAAGCTACAGAATATTAAAAATCTTGGGCCACAAACTGATAAATATTCTATGAATGTGCAAGTTTTGTGTTCTCAATTTTAACAAAATGGAAAAACAGAAGTCTTTGTTCATTAGTGATGGCTCTCGTCTACAAAGTTACTATCTCTTTCTCTTTTTGAGAAACTTCCTCTCTTATTATGCTCCCTAAAGTTACAGTCTTGGCATCAGCATCACTTAAAATAAATGAGCACATTAATATCACTTATTCTGAAGTAAATATCTCTTTGTAATTATTTTCTTCAGTTGATTCTTTAAAGTCCAAAGAAAATCCACTGTAGAACAGTCTCTCTCAAAGATGATTCAAAATTAGGAAATCTTATTTACTATGTCATCTAAAGGCCTGGCTTTAAATCTCTTATCCCTAAGCATGAATTGATTTCATTCTGTCAACCTTACATTCTCCAGTCAGCCACTGATCTACCATCTGGATAATTTTTTAAATTAAAATTTCACCTCACCTCAATCTTTCTTTGAACAATTATTTTTAAATAGCTTTACTATATGTAAAATAAGTTGTAAGGAAATACATAAGTTAATTCAAAGATTTGGCCCCTGTTCTTGCACCATTGTAAATAAATATTGGTTAAAGTTATATTTGTTGTAAAAATAATAGAATGTTCCAACTGATTTTTGGATGTTAGACCTATATTCCAAAATCATGTGTGTCAAAATCAAAGAAAATGTAGAGAGAGATCTCCAAAATTACAGCATTTTATTCAAGAGGATATAATTGCAATTTAGGTGATACACATAGACCAGGTAGCTCTCAGTATGACCAAAGAACAAAGAGAAGATTAGAGGTTTTACAAACAAGAGAAATGCTATGTATTGCTCTTCCACAAAGTTCATTGGCCCTTGCAGGATTTGGGTAAGGCAAGCTCTGATTGTTGAGTGATGGCAGTGGGTAAAACTAGTCTTAAGAGTTGAGCATGTTGTTTCAGTAGCCATTAGATAAAACTGGTTTCAGGTACCAGCAGGCAGTTTCAGCAGTCAGGCTTGTAGAGAATTACATTTTTAGAGCAATGTTTTGAGCCTTGAGTATTTTTTGTTCCTGGCCTCCTGACTCTATTTTAGTTGGATATGACAAGAATGACTCACTTCATATGATCAACTTTCACAGGTGCGATATGCATCCACACTGGATTTGCAAAAAAAAAAAAAAAAAAAAAGTCAGGAGAGGGAAAACTATGTTTGTGATTATTAAATAATTCATCCTCCTTGATATTAGGAAAAGCATGGGAAACTGGAAGAACAGTTTAAAGGGTGTGTGTGTGTGTAAGAAGCTGTGTTGTGAGTTCCCCCACCACACTAAGGAGGGGTTCTAAGACTATATTCTTGTTCCTAATACTAAGCAAATCAAAAAGAGTTTGGATGGAACTTATAGAATATCATGTGTCCAGCATTTGGAAAACAACTAAGTAAAAATGGGACTTTGTTATAAGCTAGCGTAGATTTCACAAAACCCAAAAGCAATGAAGGAGCTGAGTCAGAGAGAGAAGAATCAGATGACAAAACATCATCAGAGTCCTCCCCTCACCCCTCATCTCTGTTTCTCTTTGCATGTTGACTCCCTTCAGATTTTTCTGCCCTCCCTCCTTGGTTTATTAGGAAAAAAAAAAAAAAAAATAGCCACCAAGCCTTCCAAAGATCCGGTATCCCTAAGAAAGTAGATAACTTTCTTGCTACCAAACTGATGTTTCCAGGGAAGTTTCTTGAGTCATGGCCAGGAGACTGATCCTACAGAATGAACAAGCTGCTAATGAAGCCACCACTGTAACCATGGGGATGAGAGAAGAGGTACTACAGGAGGTGGTCACTACAAAAGAAAATGAAATGCTGTGTGCTAAGTGTTAGGATAAATGCAATAGAGGATACCACATAAACACAGAGAAAAGGCATATAAATCAGATTTTGGTAGGAATGGTGAGAAGAAACATAAATGTTGTCTCAAAGAAGTGATTTTACTACATGTAACAGGAAATAATTTTGCAGTGGGGTTTATTTGTCAATGAAGATTATCTGGACATAAAAGGTGAGGAAGTAGGCAACTTTTGGCTTACCTTTTAATTGATTAACCACATTCATACTTCAGGTTATTTTATTTCAGGGGTGTTACAAAAGAATTGTGTTTGTCTATTTAGAATTTTAATATAATCTAGGACTCTGTTAGTAGAGAAGCTAAAACATTTATATTTATTGTCATAACCAATATTTTGGTTTTGCATCTGTCATATTATTTCATTTTATTTATTGTTTTATTGTCATATTGTTTTTGCGATGTGTGTGGCTTTTTTTTTTTATGCATTTGTGCAATGTAAACCTGGTAAACAAGATCATTTTCTGGGAATAAATACAGAGTCACAAGCTTTGCCTTTCAAATCTCAAAGAGAATTTTCTCTGTTGAGTTATGGCCATTAGAATGGTATTGCAGAAGTCAGAGGATGGTGGCTTTTTATTTCTTCCTAGGTCATGTCCTCTTCCTGGCTAAATTTACATAGGTATTATTTTATTCCTTAAACTTAATTAAAAAAAAAACAACTCAGTTATTTTTTAATACAAATCTTGTTTCATTAATTTTGCCTATAAGTTTATCCGATTGTTGTTTTTAAATGTTTTTATTTAAGCTTAGCAAAAGTCTCTTTATGAATGCATTTTATTATTGCTACTGTTACAATTGTTATTTCTTCCTCAAGAGTACTTAGTGTTCTTTGGACAGACATTTATCACCAGTTTTCTTATTTCTTATCTTTTCTAATCTTTTAAAAAAATCATCCATTTGCATCATCGTACATCACTCCTCCACATCACTGTTTTGAATGCAAAGTGAATTACACTCTTTGTTGTCTACAGTGCTACTGATTGCCAATGAGTTGGGACATGCTAGAACAACTGCTCTTTCATTTCCGTCAACGTCTTTTAAGACTATTTGTCACTGCCTACGGCTTTTTGCAATCCACAGGATCACATTCAACTCAGCCTTAGCTGATTAAAGCAGGAGACCATGGGACACAAGGGAGATAAAATCATAGGCTTGGGGGAGCTCATTTAATTATCAACTCAGAATTTGATCTATTGAACTAGAGTCTGAGTGGCGGAATCATATTTATGGAACAGAACTAATGGCAAGATCCCAAACTCCTACTGCAGAGTTTTTTCCCTTCCTTGGGAATAATTTTGTTTGGTTGTTTCTCTATAGCTTATCCTTGGAACTTCAATTTCTGCTTTCTACTGTAAAACCAAACTCCTTTCTTTTAGCTAGTTTCTGTACTTACAATGTCTGTGGTCTCTTTTTTCTTTCTTTTTTATCCCAAAGATGTTCTTTCCTTATGTCTCTGTGCTACTATTCATTGAGCCTTCTTGAATCTTATTAAAATACCAAATAGATTTCTAAACTATTACAACAATAAATCATTTTTAAAAGGTACATTTTCCCTTTCACTTTCAAGATAGGATTTCCTCTTTCTCAGACTGTAGTATATTTCCATGAGTTCAACTTTATTTTCTTACTCATTAGTCATCCTCTAAGGAGCACATATATAACTAAAGTTAAATTTTGCCAACTAATCTCTGTGTAGAGAATGTGCAATATTCTATTCCCAATACCCCTGTGTATAAGTTGAATTCTTTTCTTTTTTGCACAGAATGGCAGTTAATGAAAAACATCAACAGCAACAATAATAGAGCACAAAATTCACTCTCTTATCATCCTTCCTGTTTTTGCCCAAATCCGAGTTGTTAACTTGATGGGATTATGTACTATCATGCAAATACTATTCTTGTAAAGCTATCCCTTCCCCCAATGGAATGTATTCCTATAGCTGGCTAATACCATGCTGTCTTCTCCTTAGTTTAGGCCACAGGGAGAAGAATGAAGAGTCTCCCTAACATCAGATCAATAGGCATCTGTCTATTGACTGGGATGTTCAGTCCAACTTCACAGGGCTTGCAGAAAGGAGAAATCCCTTCACTGGGCTGGACATCAGCCTTTGTCTTCTCTCACATTTCTCTCTCATGGTTTTCTGATTTTCCATTGGAATTTGACAGGAAAGTTGGAATGACTACAGCAGTCCTGATAGTCAGATACTCTGTACTGGTATTTCAAACTTAAATTTCCAAGTCAGAATTTGAACTATTTCTATTATTAAGTTTCAGTATATTATGATATTATTTAGTTTGCAACAACTGTTTTCCAAATATGGTTATTTTCTTACTGAAATATAAGTGAAAAATCTATTTGTATATTCAATAGAATAATGATTCTGCCATTAGAAATATTACAGAAAGGCTTATAGAGTAAATATCCAACAATGCCAAATAAAGTTTATTTAAAGAAAGTTGTGATAGAGCAGCTTTAGATTTTTACTTAGTTTTGAATTTTCCAAGACAAACCTCAAGTGAAATAATTTGAATTTAGGATCCAAAACTCCTTACCTTTATTCTAATTAACCATTAATTCTGTGTCTCAAATAAGTTTTTTTTAAATGCCCTATATTCATTTATTCAACAATAACAACAAAAAATATTATGTGCATACTATGTGTCTTAATACCCTGTTTAGTTTTTGTGACATAATAATAAACAACAAATGTTCGTGGCTTCTAGAAGCTCATGATCCAGTGCACAAATATGAATTTTAGAAGTTAATTATTGTGCATTGTTCTGCAAGTGTTGAATTTCGCAATCTTGTTCTGTGTTCTTGGTTCTTGGTGCGCTCTTGGCCGAAGAATGACCAGACGCACCAAAGTAAGGCAAGCACAAGATGAAATTTATTGAGGGGGAACAAGATAGGACTATAGAGCAAGAGCAAGAAATAGGTTTACAGAGCAAGATACACATGCCACAGATGATGAGCGGACTCCTCATCGTGGCAAAAGAGACCTTGGTTATGGTCTGGGTCTTGTTTTATAATGTCCAGATAGGGACCTCCCTGTGGTTCAGATGTCATCATGGAACCACTTCAGTGGACATTTGGGAGTTATACGACCGAATCTTACTGCACATGTGGATCTCCCATGAGCCTCTCTGAAAGCCCATTTGGGGGGGGGGAGGTGAACTGCAATGTAGATTTAAGCTAATGGCTTGATAATTAGCCATAGGTTGTCCTAAATCACCTTCCAGACTCCTTTATACCTATACCACTTAATCCGTGGGCTAGAGAGTCTTCTGCATTTTTTTTGCAGTTGGTATGCTAAGTTCTGATTGATAGATTGGTAGGCTGTTCCCTCCTCCCCCAGGTATGGCAGTCACTTGGGACAGGATTAAGTTTGGGCGGCACCAAGACCAGATGTGAGTCCTGCCCTTGTCCTTATTTCTGGGTGGGGCAATTGATTGAGGCAACAACAAGGCAAGGCACCCAGTTTTGTCCCTAGGAGACCCGGAATCCCTCGCTGTCTGCCTAACACAAGTAGCTTTTCAAGATTTACAGAGTTAGGGAGAAAATTCAGGTAAAACTTGATACCAGAACAGATGTTAAGTTAACATTCCCTCTATTAAAGTACATATAGAAGCTTCTGACTTAGTTTTTTAAACACAAATATTTGCTTTGTGCCTAATATGATTTAAAGTTATACTCAGGTGTAATTTTCCTCATCTCCTCTGTTGTATACCTCATGCTCAGGTAGAGTGTTGTGAGTGAAAAATAATTCATTGAGAATGTGAGTTGGGGGAGTAAAAATCCGTGAGATACTAGAGTGCTTTGCAACATTTGAAAATAAATTCCAAACCTTTCGAATGCACAAAAGGCAAAATAAACCTTTTAAAGATTCATGCTTTACATTCTAAAAAATATCTCAGTTTTCAAGGCAATCAGACACATACAGAATCTCAAAAGTAGTTTTGCATTTTTTAAATGAAAAGACTGTGGGCTGAATAGCACATAAGGCCTGAATGGTGATAATAATGAAAGCTGTTAATATGCAGATTTAATTCAGAATGACAAATAATTTATTTTTAACCAAATATGAATCATTTTACTTCCCAAAAATTAATTGCTCTTACTTTGATACCCAGTTCACTTCATGGAAATATATAGGCTACGGGGAGCAGTACTATATCCACAAATAATACTTAAACATACAAAAGCTTAATGTAGTGTACCATCATTAGTGTAAAGTTTACATTGATAATGTCTATACAATAAAGTAAAAATCAATCCTATGTCCACTACAGATGTCCATTCTTAAATAAAATTTAACAAAATATTTATGGTTTCTAAGAGTAATAGAATAATATTTGAATATGCTAATAATAAAATAGTATTTCCTTCTTCGTTTATTTCAATTGGCATATTCTGAGTAAGTTGTATTTCTGTAAATCTTAAGTGCAGCCTATCATTCATAAGCACTGTCTTAGTCTGTTTTGTGTTGCTATAACAAAATACCACAGACTGTGCTCCTTATAAAGAAAAGAAGTTTGTTTGGCTTATAGTTGTGGAGCTGAGAAGTCCAAGAGCACAGCGCCAGCATGTGGGGAGAGGCTTCACCCCAAGCTGAAAGGTGAAAGGGCAAGAGAAGGAGAGAGCAAGTGAGAGCCAGACTCAAATTTATAACAACCCATTTTCTTGATAATGAACCCAATTCTGTAATGACAACATTAATCCATTTATGAGGGAATAGCCCTCATGTGCTAACCACCTCTATTGGTCCCATCTCTTAATACCAACATGATGGTAATTAAATTTCAACATGAGTTTTGGAGGAAACATTTAAACCATAGCAAGCACCTTACCAGACTAGTCTAACAAATAATAAAACTTTTTTTTAAAAAATTCTTCATTTCCTACTCATTGAAGATAAAAAATAGGTTTAAAAAATTAATAAAATGAGAGAAACTAGTAGAAAACATTATGTCATGGCATCAATGAGTGAGAAATCTGGTGTAATTTTCTGAGTCTCAAAGGATAAGAATGCAGAAAATTTTCATTCCACCCAAAATCATAATATTCATAAAGATGTTATTCATAAGAACCAGGAGCTACTTAATAAAGAAAATATAAATCACGTTTATAGTCATTCTCTAGTAAAATAAGACCTGCTAGGCCCTATTATGCAAATAATGTTGCATATCTTGTGTTCCCCAAATTCTGAGCATCAATATTTTGACATCTCAAATTGGTTAGTTCCACTGGATTTAGATACTCATCTAAACAGTTACAGTTAACTCAAATTTTTATCATGACAATGGAATTAGTTCCAAAGGAGGTGACTTGCTTTACATATCTACATTTTCACATGTATAATTATAGAAATGATAAATATATATAGATAAGCATGTATTATGTATATAACAAATGTATATATGGTATAAAGTTTTATATATATGCAGACATATGTTTTTTCAATCTGAGATTAATCTATAGACAAAATTACAGTGTAGTTGTAAGTTTTAGTGCCAAATGCTTCCCATTTGATTATTAATGAATCTCTTAGCCAAGAACCACCAGGATCAAATATTCTCTTTTGTTACGGCCTGGGTTTTTCTCCTGTCTAGATCCTTCTGTATTATCTGCTGTTTAACTTCTCTTTTCACTGTAAGTTCATTTCCTACTTAAGTCTTCACCACACTTCTGTGTTTTTCATGTAAGTGCATAAATTGTTGAACACCTTTCCCTGTGAATGACCCAGACACAGTGCAGGGGTGAGCACAGTGTTTGTAGCAGTTACGTTTGTGCTAAACTCTTCCTACACTCAATCGAATTGAAATACTTGACTGAAGTAGGACTGATCACATCCTCTCTTATAATAATTTGTATTTAGGACAGGGAAAGGGCCAGCCTCTGTGAGTGATAAAATTTTGAAATGCTAGACAGGCTATTATTCCAAGATGGAGAAGGGGAAGAAAAAGTTGTCTGTGCCAATCGAAAGGAAAGAATGAAGCAGATGCACTGGAAGAAGCTCTAGTGCCTCTTGAGATAGGCTCCCTTCTTCCTTACGGCTTTATGAATCATTTGTGAATCATCTTTATAAATTACTAGATAGTTTTCTTCAACTAACCTGAGTAGAATTTTTACACTTAAAACTTAAGACATCTTACTAATATAGTTGAATAACTCTAGTATTGCATTCACACATTCTCTCTCTGTAACTGTTCACATTCTATCCCTTAAAGCATATATTTCTAGAGGTCTACCTATTTCAGCTTCAGAGAGGAAACTCTCTGCAGATTCATGATATTTTAAAAGATAAATTTTCTGAAAAAAAATCCAGTACAATATGCGTTTTTCTGTGTATTATTCCTATGGGACGCATTGTGTAGATTTTTTCGACTTTTAGAAACATCTTCTTGGCTGAGTACTACATATAAGAGTGCCATTTCTATAATAAAAAGACTTTTACACTCTGCTTACTTTGTTGCAATCATTAACAATTTTTATTCCTATAGGAATTACTTCATTCCTATATATATCTTAAAAACTGTGCATTTATCATCTTGTTGAAGTTTTTACAATTTGGTTTTCTAGCCTAACAAATTGACTTGACATTTACCTACTGAATAAAAAATTTCAAAAATGTGTACATATTTATAATTACACATTTATACTCTAATAAGTCCATCAAAATAACAATACTATAAAGGGTGGCAGAATATGCCGGCCCCAAATATGCCACCTTAGCATAAGAACGATTTTGAGTTAAAGGCAATTGAAAAGCAGCAGGTACAAGAAGGGCACTCTGATCTCCTCTTTTTCTCCCTGAAAACAGGAAATAAATCCCTGTATGGTAGATGTCCTTATGTCAGGAGGATGGTAACATTCTTATCCCAGGGATGGGAAGTTGAAGCTGAGAGAAATCTGCAGAAATCTGTAAACTGACCCTTATCTTCCTAGTCACTTCTCCATGATTAATTACCCTAGCCCAAGTTAACCTTGCCTCATTTTGTTTTCACAATTTATAACTCTTTTCTGATTTGGTATATAAGTGTTCAATTCTATCTGCTACTTTGGGTCTTCATTTCCTTTTCATTTCTCTATTTCTGTAAACATTTCAATTCTTTTCTTACTTTTATCTTCTATACCCCTTACTTTATTTCTGTGCTTTCTATGGTCTCTGTTCCCCCTTTTGCTATTTTTAAATTTGCCTTAATTTCTGAAATGCTTTTTTTCAATTTATTCTTCACGTTGTTGCCAGTTTCTATATAACTTTTTCTTGCCTTTGGTTTTCTCTATGCACGTGTGTGTGTGTGTGTGTGTGTGTGTATGTGTGTTTCAATTATAATCTCATTTCATGGATATGGCTATTTGCCTTTCTTGTTATTCATTGCTATTAGTAGAATGATCTGATGAGAAAATTGGGAAAGTATCAGGGTAGTTTTCCTGGTTTCTTCACTAAAAGGCTCTCTCTTCTCTTGCAATAGAGTGGTTTCTTTACAGTATGGTACTGCCTTCCCAATTTCCTGTGTGCTATCTATGCTATATTTTCTTTAACCCCAGCACATTGCCCTGCTCTATTAATTTTCAGGGATCACAGCAGTTTCCACATAAGGTAAAGCCTCGAACCTGCTGGGTGAATACTTTTAGTTGTTTGCTGCGGCTGTTGTTGTTGATGTTTTCCCTGGAATCAACCACACCTCTGACCTCTTGGCTTCTCTGTTCTTATTCTGCACCTGACATAATCCTGCAAACATTTTGTTCTTGTTATTTGTATTTTTCCCCTATTATGTACTAGTTATTTTGAACTTGACAGCTTTCTCTGTCTTCAGGTTTTACTGCAAGTGTAAGATATGGCATGTTTTGATCATCCTTCTAATTGTGTTGCATGGTTTTAATGAGGATAATTGGGAAGATTTTGTTCTAGGTTGCTGCTATGCTTCTATTGTTGGTGATTTATTTTTGTAGGCAGAACAAGTGAAGTGCAAAAAGATGTCCAAAATCTATAAACTGAAAATACAGGAAAGGTCTTTTGGAATTTTGTTTCATTTAACGAATCCATGTATTGTTTTATTCATTAACTTTGACATTTATTGAGGGCTTGTTAGGGCAGATGTCTTCTATATTCATATTATCTTTACTTGTATTAATTTATCTGGTCCTCCAAATAATAATGATATAAATACTCCTATTTATTCCTATTTTAGAGGTGGGGAAACTTGATCACAAGCTCAATTAATTACCCAATATCACTTAACTGGTAAATAGAAAAATCTATATCCAAGCAATCTGGGTACAAACTGAGCATATTAATTACCATGTAAAAATTCAAGATAATATGAGAAGAAAAATATATGTTTTTTCAGGCAACTAGTTAATAAATTCTAAAAGGTCTTTGTGATTAATGGAAAATTTTAGAGTTTAATGTTTAACTTGGAATGATTCTTAAGGACCTTATATAATGTCTCCTTATTTGATGTGTATCTCTCCACAAAGTAATTCCTTTGGTAGAATTCTGTAATCACACTAAAAAATAACACTGGTTGTGATGAGTTCAGAAAGAAGATTTTCTAATATTGAATTCAGTGATCTATACTGCTTAGTAACAACTCTCTTTTTCTCCCCATAATGTGGGAAATCATCAATGTTATGGATACACATAAATTAATGTAAGGAATAGAAAATGTTGTCTTATATCATTCTAATAGAATATAACTCCTGTAGGTTTCAATGTATCTTAATCTCTACTGAATCTTTGAGCTATCTAATTCCAACATGTTTAAGAATTTCCATTTTTATTAGCCTTATCTAATTATTATTCCTGTAGCTTTTCTGAAAGACACTCAGATAGGAAATGTATATTTTCATGGAAAGTAAAACTATAGTACTATATGAGCATATTTAATCTTACCTCCAATGTTATAAAAATGAGAAATTTATTTTTTGCAATGAATATATTCTGATTCAAGTTTTACTGTGTTCCTCACACTGGAGATTTAGCAACAAGAAAGTACCTGAGTGAGAAAGTTCTACTAAATAGCATTAGTATATCATCATTAATAAATAGTAATGTCATTAGTAAATATTCCAAAATATGGAGAGTAATCTTAGTGTTACATAAAATATATTTTCATAACCTTATCATTGTATATTAATCTGTGGTGTTCTAGAGCATTGCTTGTCAGCACAGAAATTTTCTAGTATATAAATCTATATATTCTCTGTCACTGAAACTTACTTGTGCTGGAAATTTTAATATGATATCCAATCATTCGAAATTACTAATTACTTAACATATGTTACATCAGGTATAGAATTAAATAGGAATTGAATAATGCTCTAAATATTAAGTGATGATATATACCATTTTATTTATTAAGAAAGGGAGGTGAACAAAGGTATCATTAGCATTATATCACAGTAAAATAACTTTATGGAATTATATTATTTTGCTTGTAATAATCTCCTGCATGGAAAATCAAATGTAACCTTAAAACAGCATTTATAATTGGCATTTCTTCCTCTGTCATTTGGTGTAATGATCCCCAGGTATTTGATAATAAGGATAAGATTGGAGCTGATTTCTTTGATTTGCTTTGATGTTTTCAAGGCAGGAAATGCTTTCAAATCATTTTCTGGGTGTAATCTGAATGCAGGTAAAGAATTTCTCAAATTGTCAGAATGCTAATTAAATGTAATAATAATTTATGTAACCTGCTGTGATACTAAAGTGGCAAATGGCAATCACTTGGGTTTCCAACAATGAAGGGTTTGTTTGTATGCACCTGTCTAAGAAGTTCACTATTTTATTATCATATAATACAGTCATCTGCTTGAAATAATACAAAGCTAATAGTTGACTGATCATTCCTTAAGGATTTATAGGTCCTTGTAAAATTAACACAGAGAATCTGTTTCCAGAGAATGAAATATCAGTATTAACTAATACATTTTAAGTAATGGGGATAATATCTCAAGCAACTCATAACAATTCATAGGTTTTTAAAAACTAGACCATGATGTGTTCAAGGTAAGAGAGGCTCTGAATTCACAGATAAATTCTTGGCTTGCTAGTGAGGTGTGGATGCTCTGAATGCAGCACGGCTGTTGCACAGAGACAATTCTATGCTCGGAGAGAATTTATGGTGGAAAGTTACATGACACTCAAGTACCTCCTTCCTTTTGAAAAGGGAAACTATCCAGAAAGTCATACACCTGAGAATGGCTATTGGAGCCTTGGGACTTAGATATTTTTATAATCCTATTTCCTTTTTTATGGTGCTATTTTGCTTTAAAAATTCATCTTTATTTAAAAATAAACAAAAATTTTGCTTACTGTAAATTGACAGAACTTTTCTTATATTTTCACAAAAGTCAGTATTTTTCTATTTCAGAACTTAATTTAAAATGCTGCCATCAAATAGAATACCCATATTATTTGAAAATATTAATTCCATTATCAAACATCAAAGATAATTAATGCTATTACTCTTGAAGCACAAAGCAGATATGGACATAAGAACATTGTTGATTACTGCCCCTTCTTGGGGGTGTGCCACTGTGGTGCGAAGAATTTCTAAAATGTTCCCCCAGTGAAGTCTCCCCCTAGTCCCTGAAACCTGTGAATATGACGAGATATCACTCCTTTAGTTATGATATATTATATTGCAAAATTGGTGTTAAGTCAGGGAGATTATTCAGGAAGGCATAATTTAATCATAAAAGCAGAGACTTTTTCCTAACTGGTAGCAGAAGGGAACAAGATTTGAAGAGCATGAAGGTTTTGATGTACTCTCGATAGTTTGAACATAGAGAGAGCCATATGTCAAGGAAAGCCAGCAAGGGAACAAACAGAAACCTCCATCCTAAAGCCACAAGGAAATGAATTCAGCCAACAATGAATGAGCTTGGTGGTGGATTCTTCCCCAGAGCCCAGGCTGGCAGACACCAAGATGTCCACCTGAGATCCTAAACAGACAACCCAGTTGAGTTGGCCCAGACTTCTGACCTACAAAACTGTGAGATAATAAATGGACACGGTTTTAAGCTCTTAAGTTTATGGTTGTCATGCAGCAATAGAAAACTACTATAAACTCTTTTGTTGTTGTTGTTTTAAAGCCTCACCAAGATTAAATGCACATTGTAAATTCTAACTTTGTGTTAAATTGTTACAGCAGCAATAGAAAACTAAAAGTAGAATATATGTTCTTCTTATGCTAAAAAGAGTCCTTTTATCTTGCCTTGTAAGTAATCGGAGGAAAAAAATATCACTTTCTTATATTTTCTCAAATATTAAACAGCTTAAGTATTACTGTTAGAAATTAAAATTTGATTTCCATTTAGAACATATGACTTATTTTGGAAATGAATGTATAAAAATATTGTGCCTGTCATTTCCCTATTTGCTGTCAGATCTACTCACTTTCCTTCTTCTGCACCTCAGGCCATCATGACTTGTGTATTATATTTCTCAGGCTTCTTTGCCCACTGATTTCAGTTAGGTTCAGTCAATGGGTTGTGCTGATGGGATACTAGAGAGCAGGAAGTTGCGAAAAGCCAGGGTGAGTCCCTTAGAGCCTCCAGTGATGTCTGCTTTGTCAAACATCAGATGGCTATATGAGGATGGTTTTATATCTGGGTTCTCTGTTCTGATCGATTTATCTGTCTCTCTGTTCTTACGCCAGTACCATGCTGTTTTGGTTATTATGGCCTTGAGAGCACCTTTTATAAAGACTGTGTTTCACATTTCTGCATAAAAATGAAATTTGAAAAAGCAAAACATATTATCTAGTCTTTTTTTTATTAAATCAAAAAAGTACAAAACTTTGTTTCCTGAAGATATTTTTCTTCAACACATGTTGCATTGTTCTTTTTAGGTGAACCTGAATTATCACTTTGTAGAAAGTATCAGAATGAAACTTTCCCACAGCAAACTCTTCAATGAAGCAATAAGCATCCAATTTCCTTCCTCTATTTCTTAAAAGATGTCTATATCAAGTATTTGAACCAAGATATTTTAGTACACTTCCCAAAATAATAGACTTTTTTGAAGGCTTTTCCTCTTCATTAAAAAAGCACATCTTCTCCCTTCTAGATAGAAAGTATTTTTATTTAATTCTTAACTAGTGATATTATTTTGGGAAAAAATATGAACAATTCCTCTAGGACGACTATTGTTGCAAATATTTTAAATAAATCTTTATACTTTACATATTATCTATATTATTTCCCTCTATTTTAATCCTCTGACAGTCTTCATTTCTAAAATGTCCAACTTCATTATCTTTCACTCATTTTTAAAAGTCTCTTCTTATTTACTACTCTCTTCTTTATTCCATGAAATATCATGTTTCTGCTGTCATTCTGTCTATCTCTGTTGTATCCAGCTCATTTCATTGTCCCTCTAAAACCTGACATTTCTTTATAGTATAGTACTTGATATTCATATTCCAAATTTCTATTCTGCTATTTTCCAGAACCTGTATTCCTTTAAAGTGATGTTAAAAGATGCATGCCATGGGTGACAGCTGGTGAAATTAAATAAAAAAGTAGATGTCTTTTTAATCATACTCTGTAATGCTTTATGACTCTTTTTAAGAGAAATTTTACTGTCATTTTGTTACATGAAATTTTTTTTTCTGACTGTAAAATCTATTGTTATTTGACATCTGAATATTTTGTTGTGCCATAAAATTTTTAAGAGTCATATTTACAGCATTCAGTTCTATCCTGAATATAGTTTAATTCAGGTGAATATAATTAAATAATATACTAAGAGACGTTTACATGTTCGGTGTTCATTCAGTTAGGAAAGAATCCTCATTTGGCTTTGTCTGCAAAGAACTGTTTTGTGTGTCTTCGTCTAAGTGAGACATCCATGTAACTTGAATCAGAGTTTTTACCACTACAAGCAAAATTGAATTAAATTTGGATCACTCAGTCTTAAACAGAATTCCACAGTCTTCATTTTATTAAGGGTCAGAGTTTGCGCTGTTAGGTGGTGCTATGGTTTGAAGGTGTCCCTGAAAGTTCATGTGCTGGAAACTTAATCCCCCATTCAACAGTGTTGAGAGGTGGGATTTTTTAAGATGTGAGTAGGTAAAGTTGTCATCATGGGAGTGGTTTCCTTTCCACAAGAGTGGATTTATTATTAATGGGGATTTGATCGGGTCTTACTCTGTTGCTCTTGCCCTCACTTGTCCCTGCCCTTTCCAAAATAGGATAAAGCAGCATGAAGCCTCTTGCCAGATGCTGGCACCACACTCTTGCAGTTCCCAGGCTTTGGAACCAAGAACCAAATAAATTTGTTTATTATAAATTACCCAGTCAGCGCTATTCTGTTATAGTAGCAAACATGGAGTAAGACAGGTGGCTTTATTCCTTGTTTCCCAATGTGTGAAATGCAAATAACAAATTAATGCAGGTATTAAAACTATCCAATTCCAGATCTAATCTTAGAGAGTCCTAAAGTACTGGAGACTAACATAGGTTGATAGAGGGATAGATAGATATATATTATAATAATATAAATATGTATCTCCAAAAATGGTATTTAGCTTCAAAATATTTTGAATTTTCAGGAATCAACTCAGATCTCTACTTTTGGCTAGGTAGCAAAATGAAGTAAGCTAAGTATAAATATCACTAATACTAAAAGACATAATTCAGGAAGTTTCTGTTGATTAACAATTGGAAATAATAAGCACTTTATTTGCTTAGCTCAACTGTGATTAATAAGTGTTTGCATTGTGTTTATGTGCCTTGCACTGTGAGAAGCTCTGGATCCTACCACTAGATTACTGAGTTAAGATGTGGATAATATGAAAACAAAAATAGCATACCCTAATGTGGTTAGGAAATGCTATAATTATAGAATAGAAGATTTCTAATGGGCATTTAACACGCACTTAGCGTTCAAAGCAAGCTTTTGAAGATAAATACTCTTTAACTGACATTACTAACTCTTTATGCTCTTGTTTTCCCTTTTCTTGACAACAGCCAGGATAGCACCCAATATCTCATATTTTTTGAAGAATTCAGATAATTACTTTGTCAGAGGAGGTCAGAGACCTACTGATAAATGTTATCTAGTTTGAAAGTTCTGAGTCAAGATATCTACATTAAATTCATAAATAAAAGTATAGAGTGTGGAATCAAGTTTGCTTTGATTTTCAAATTGTCTCCTCCATTTTCTTTTGTCAATTTTTCATCCTTAAGTTATGGCAAACCCATATGGTCAGTCTCATAGATTTTGTTTTGAGACTTCTATGCAATAATCTATGTAAAGTACTAAGTACAATGCTGGATGCCTAGGATGCAGGCAAGAGTAGCCATTAGTATTAATGTTCTCTATATGTAATATCTCCTTTAACAATAAAAGAAGTCTGGAATATTCTTAAAAGATGGAGGAGTAGAAAGCACCAGAAATGTCTTCTGACCTAGACAACAATTGCACTGGCAGAATTTTTCTGCTGTAACTATTTTGGAATTCTAGAGTCTATAGAAGGCTTGCAACTTCTTGAGGAAGGCTTTAGAAGGTAAATTATAGTATATTTCAGTCAATTTCACTTTTTAGCATAGTAACAGCTACACATGGCCCACTTGTAGCCCTGTGAAAGTCAGCTGTGAACATGTTTCTGGAGAAAGTTAAATCTTGACACAGCCAGAGTGGGGAAAAAGGACCTTGTCCTTCAAATACCAGATATATGTGCTCTATTTTATGGTTGTTGCTTCTGATCACAGAGATCCAGAGAAAGAGAGGAGAGCCATTTTCATTGTACCTCCTCACATTGTTGCAAGTTTCTCCCCATTAAGCTAAAAGGACTTCGAGACTATTTAAAAGGCCTACACATTTTTCCTCCTCCATTTTGCTTTCATTCACTTTTTGGGAACCAGTCCTTGAAGACTAGGACTTTTAAAAGCAACTGCGTATACAGGAGAAATTACAAAGTCGCTGTACATGCCTAGGGGAAGGCACAGGCTCAGAAAAGACTGAAAAAAATCTTAAGTTAATACCCCTGGCTGGTCTTTGACACTGATACAGCCCACATTAAATAATAATAAAAAAAATCAACAACAAAGCAGCAAACCCCAGGGAAGGAGGAGAATCTGAACTCCAGAGTTACCACATTATTAAATTGAAATATCCAGTTTCAACAACAACAAACCAAATCAAAAGTCATACAAAGAAATGGGAAAATATGGCCCATGCAAAGGAAATGAATGAAATAACAGAAATTGTCCTTGATAAAGATCTAATGTCAGGTCTACTTGTCAAAGAATTTAAGACAATTATCTTAGATATCCTAAAAGAACTAAAAGAAGACATAGGGAAAGTTAAGAAAGCGATACATTTAAAAAAATGAAAATGTCAATAAAGAGAAAACCTAAAAGGAACCAAAAAGAAATTGTGGAGTTAAAAAGTACAGTAATCAAAATGAAAAATTCACTAGAGGAATTCAAAGTCAGATGTTAGCAGGCAGAATAAAGAATAAGTGAACTTGAAGATAGGACAATGGAAATGTGAGTCTGAGGAATAAAAAGAAAAAAGATTGAAGTGATCAGAGTCTAAGGGACCTGTGGGACACCATCAAAATAATGCATTGTGGGAGTTCTAGAAGGAGAAGAGAGGGAGAGAAAGGAAAAAAGAGAATATTTGAAGAAATGACAAGTGAAAAATTTTCCACATTTGATAAAAGACATGAATATAAATATCCAAGAACCTCAATGATCCCAATTAGATGAACACAAAAAGACCCACACTGAAACATACAATCCATCTGTTGAAAGTCAAATACTTTCAAAGAGACTCTTGAAAGCAGTGAGAGAAGAACTTGTCAGATACAAGGGATCCTTAAAATATTATCAGCAAATTTTTCATCATAATCTTTGAAGGATAAAAGGCAATAAGGTAATATATTCAAAGTACTAAAAGAAAGAAAAAACTGTCAATCAAGAATCCTATATAAGGCAAAAGTGTTCTTTAAAAGTGAAGGATAATTAAGACATTTTTAGATAGACAAAAGCTGAGAAAATTCACTACTAATAGAAGTGACCTGCAAGAAGTGGTAAAGGGAGTCCTGCAGCTTGAAATGAAAGGAGAGTAGACAGCAATGCAAAGCCATATAAAGAAATAAGGATCTCCATAAAGGTAAATACATGGGCAATTATAAATCTACTATTATTGTAACAATGGTATTTAAATCTACCTTCAGTTTTCTACATGATTCAACAGACTAATACATTTTTAAGAGTATTAGTCTAAAAGCTAGTATTGCTATAACTTTGGTTTGTATATTCATATTTTATTATATACAGAACTGAAGAAACTAATGCCTTATAACATATAAGCTTATGTTCTTGTACACACAATGTATGAAAATGTAATTATGTGACAGAAACAACTGAAAAGAATCAGAATAGATCTGTCAAAAGAACAGCTTTTTATGTTATTGAAGTTAATTTGATATAAATTAAAATTAAAGTGCTAAAACTTTAGCTTGTTAAATGTAATATCCATGGTAACCACAAAGAAAACAGCTTAAAAATTATACAGAAAAGAAGATAAAAAAGAATTT
This sequence comes from Lemur catta, assembly GCF_020740605.2. Taxonomy (NCBI): domain Eukaryota; kingdom Metazoa; phylum Chordata; class Mammalia; order Primates; family Lemuridae; genus Lemur; species Lemur catta. Next base: position 88,612,365 of record NC_059132.1, on the reverse strand, counting down.
AAATATCCCAACTAGAAAAATCAGCTAAATGCAAAAGAAGACAGTAACTCAGAGAATGAGGGAGAAAAAAATCTATAAAGTATGTAGAAAACAAATAGCAAAGTGGCATAAAGCCGTCCGTATCAGTAAACTTTAAATGTAAATGGGTGAAACACTCAAATTAAAAGAGAGATTAGTAAAATGGACTAAAAAAAACCATGATCCACTTATATGCTATCTATAAGAGATTTACTTTAGTTCCAAAGACACAAAAAGACTGAGGGTGAAATGATAGAAAAGGATATTTTATGCTAATGTTAACCAAAAGAGAGTAGAGTGCCTATATTAATATTAGACAAAATAGATTTTAAATCAACAAATTTCAAAGACAAGTGATGTTCTATGTCAATAAAAGATTTAATGCAGAAAGAAAATACAATCATTAAAATATTTATGCACCTAAACAGACCATCAAAATAGGTAAAGGTCTGCAGAATTTAAGGGAGAAATAGTCCAACAACTTTTGGAGACTTCAATACCCAACTCACTATAATGACTAGAACAACCAGGCAGTAGATGAGTAGGAAATAGAAGACTTGATCAACACAATAAAACAATTAGATCTAACAGACATATACAGAACACTCTTTCCAACAACAAAAGGATGTACATGCTTCTCAAGAGAACATGGGGCATTTTTGAGAATAGATGTAAAAACATACATATTATACAAAGTATCTTCTCTGACCACAAGGAGCTAAAGTTAGACATCAATAACAAAAAGAAAACTGAAAATTCACCAAGTTGTGAAAATTAAACAATCTACTCTTAAACAACCAAACAATCAAAGAAGGGATAACAAGAGAATAGTACATGCATAGATATGTATGGAAATGAAAACAAAACATACCAAAACTTATGGAACATGGTGAAAGAAGTGCTAGAAGGACATTTACAACTATAGATGCTTATATTAAAAAAGAAGAAAGATCTCAAATAACAACTTAACTTTACAACTTAAGGAAACAGAAAAAGAAGAACAAACTAAAACCAAAGCTAGAAGAAGAAAGGAAATAATAAAGATTAAAACAAAGATAAACAAAATAAAGAATAGAGAAAATCAACAAAACCAAAGTTCTTTTCTTCAAAACATCAATAAAATTCACAAACCTGGCTGGGCGTGGTGGCTCACACCTGTAATCCTAGCACTCTGGGAGGCCGAGGCAGGTGGATCGCTCGAGGTCAGGAGTTCGAGACCAGCCTGAGCAAGTGTGAGACCCCATCTCTACTAAAAATAGAAACAAATTAGCTGGCCAACTAAAATATATATGGAAAAAATTAGCCGGGCATGGTGGCGCATGCCTGTAGTCCCAGCTACTCAGGAGGCTGAGGCAGTAGGATTGCTTAAGCCCAGGAGTTTGAGGTTGCTGTGAGTTAGGCTGACGCCATGGCACTCACTCTAGCCAGGGCAACAAAGTGACACTCTGTCTCAAAAAAGAAACAAACAAACAAAAAACCAAAAATTCACAAACCTTTAGCTATCTGGACTAAGAAAAAAGAGAGAAGACTCAAATTACTAAAATCAAAATGTAACTGGAGAGATTACTACTGATTCTACAGAAATAAAAAAATATATAAGAGACTACTATGAGCAACTGTACACCAACAAATTTGATAACCTAAATGAAAAGGACAAATTCCTAGAAACATAAAACCTACCAAGTCTAAACGAAGAAGAAATAGAAAATCCTAATTGCTTTCTAATTTGTAAGAAGAATGAATCAGTAATTTAGAACACTGAAAACACAAAGCCTGATGACTTTACTGGTGAATTCCACAAAACATTTAAAAAAGAACTAACATCAATCCTTCGAATACTTTTCTAAAAAATTGAAGAGAAAGGAACACTTCCCAACTCAGTCTACAATAACAGCATGCATTATTCTAATACTAAAGCCGGACAAAGACACTACCAGAAAATGTCAAACCAATATCCTTTATGAACATCAATGCAAAAATCCTCAACAAAATACTAGAAAACCAAATTCACTAGCTAATTAAATAAAGTATACATTATGACCAAGTGGGATTTACTCATGAAATGTAAAGTTGTTTCAATAAATGAAAATCAATCAATATCACTTTAGCACAAAGAAGGAAAAAACCCACTTGATCATCTTGATTGATGTAGAAAAAGCATTTGACAGAATTTGACAGCCTTTCATAATAAACACACTCAACAGACTAGAAATGAAAGGAAAGTACCTTAGTATAATAAAAACTACATATGAAAAACTCACACCAAAACATCATACTCAATGATGAATGACTGAAAACTTTTAAGATAGGGAACAAAATAAAGATGCTCGCTTTTGCCAAGTCTATTGAACATAGTATTAAAAGTCTAGCCAAAGCATTTAGACCATAAATAAATAAATAAATAAATAAATAAATAAATAACTTACAAGTAAGAATGGAAGAAGTAAAATTATTTCTGTTCATAGACAATATTTTCATATATGTAGAAACCCCTAAAGTTCTACACTAAAGAAAAAAATGTTAGAACTAATAAACCAATTCAGCAAAGTAGCAGGATACAAAATAAATGCACAAAAATAAATTGCATTACTATACACTAACAATGAACAATCTTAAAAGGAAATTTTAAAAATTCCATTTATAACAGTATGAAAAAGAATCGAATACTTAGGAATTAACACAATCAAGGTAGTGAAAGATTTGTACAATGAAAACTACAAAATATTTTTGAAAGAAATTTAAAAAGACATAAATAAATGGAAAGATAATCTATGTTTATGGATTGGAAGACTTAATTGTTAATATATGTCAATAGTACCCAAGATGATCTACAGATTTAATGCAATCCTTATTGAAATCCCAACAAAATTTTTTTTCAGAAATATAAATATTCATTTGAAAATTCATATGGAATCTCAAGAGATCCACATATAGCCCAAACAATTCTGAAAAAATAAAATGTACATAGCTGGAGGATACACACTGCCTGGTTTCAAAACTTATTACAAAGCTACGGTAATCAAGAGTGTGGTACTGGCATGAAGGCTGACTTATAGATTAATGGAATAGAATGGAGTGTTCAGAAATAAGCTCTTGCATACATGGTCAAATAATTTTCAACAAGTGTGCCAAGACCATTCATTGCGGGAAAACACAGACTTTTCAACTGGGGCTTGGAAAATTTGATATCCCCATGCAAATACATAGAATTGGACTGATACCTAACACTATATACAAAAACTAACTTGAAATGAATCCTAAATATAAAACCTAAAAACTATGAAACTCTTAGAAGAAAACATAGAGGTACAGCTTCACAACATTGGATATGGCAAGTGTTTCTTGGATATGACACCAATATTACAGGCAACAAAAGAAAAAAATAGAGAAATTGGACTTCATGAAAAATTTTTTTTAAATGTGCATCAAAAGACACTACTAACAACAACATCAAATGTTTGCATGGATGTGGAGAGATAGGAACACTCATACGCTGCTGGTGGGACTACAAACTAGTACAACCTCTATGGAAAGTAGAATGGAGATACCTCAAAGAACTAAAACAAGAGCTATATTTAATCCAGCAATCCCACTACTGGGTATCTACCCAGACGAAAAAAAAAAAAAGACATTCTATAAAAAATACATCTTCACTGGAATGTTTATAGAAGCACAATTCACAATTGCAAAGATGTGGAATCAACCTAATTCCCCATCAATTCATAAGTGGATTAAGAAAATGTTGTGTATATATACCATGTAGTATTACTCATCAATAAAAACGAATGAAATAATGTGTTTGGCAGCAACTTGGATAGAACTGGAGCCCATTATCCTAAATGAAATATCTCAGGAATAGAAAAACAAACACCCATGTACTCTTCTAATAATTAGAAGCTAATCAATGGGCACACATGGGCACAAAGAGATATAAAAGTCATTGGAAATCAAGAATGGGGGAGGGGAGGGGTAAGAAAAAACCTACCTATGGGATACAATGAACACTATTTAGGTGATGGGCACACTAAAAACCCCAACTTAAGCATGATGAAATGTATCCATGTAACAAAAACATTTGTACCCCCTTAATATTTTAAAATTTAAAAAAAAATTTTAAATTGCTAGTAAGTAGATATTAGAGTCTTAATACCAGGGCTTTTAGGGAGATCTTTTCCAAAGTTATAATGAAAAATGTATAGTTAAATTGCCAACTCCAAATTTATATTAATTTACACTGATTTCTAATTATAGCATATGTTTATGAAAGAAAAGCCCAATAGGCTCTACTAGGGGACTATCTATTCTTATGCCCATTTCGCTAGACCACTGCTGTCCAATAGAATCTTTTACCATGATGGAAATATTGTAACTCAGCACTTTCCAATACATGCAGCTATTCAGTATTTGATTACTGCAACTGCTGATCTTAATTTTTAATCATATTTAATTCTAATTCATTTAAGTAGTCACCTGTTGTTGCTAGTGGCTATTGGATGAGACAATGCAACTGTGATGTTTACCTCTATAATTACATTATAAAGTATTCAGTTTCTCAATACTCTTGATCCTCTTTGTCCTCAGGAACAGAGACATGGGCTTTGCCAGGAAAAATGTAGCACTCAGATCTTTTTTGAGGAGCTTGAGAGAAAAATGACCAACACACCTGGGCACAAGCATCATCATTGGAGAGGGCACTAGGTGCTGCGTTCTGAATCCTCCATCCTGAGGCTACTCTTCCCATTTTGGGGAAGAGTGCTCAATCAGCCAATGATTGAGCACAACAGGGATACTGAGACAGGTCCATTTCTGCAAGATGCAGGACTCCTCTGAAGGCTGACTTTGACAATTGGCTTCGTAGAAAACTTGTTAGACTGTGCTATCTGAGAATCTTTTTATCAACCCTCCTTCATTTCCCCTCTCCTTCACAGGAGTCAGACATGCGTCTTGGTGTGAGGATTCTCTTTGCCTCTTCCAGCTCCCTCCTCTTTTTCCTTCACAGACATTTCTCCTTATAAATTTCTTGCACATCTAATTCAATTATGACAAATACTGCTCAGAGGACCTGAAATAACACACAGGTCCTTGAACTTTGTTAGTAAAATACTCTAATGTTAGTTTTCAGGGTTAAAAGGTAGTCAACAAATCTCTTTGGAGAAACAGATAGTGGGCAATATATAATGGACAAGTGAGAGTTAAAATAATTCAAATGTTTTTAAAATAATAGTGTAAAACTTCCTTCTGAGATGAGAAATATAATCTTCATGGGAATTTTTTTCCATCTTACCTCTACTGAATCACTCTCTCTCTCTTGTTTATGACTGCACCTTAGATATGATACAAACACGATAATGGATTCAAACAGAAATAATTTCCCACTTTGGCTCAGTTGAAAAAATTACATAAACACATCTGGACCATTGATTCATAACATGAGTGGTTTTTCCCCTCCCAAAGGATATTTATCAATGTTTGGAGACATTTTGGATTGTCACAATTGGTGTGCTGCTATGGGCATCTGTAGGGTAGAGGTTAGGGCTGCTACTAAACACCCTATAATGAACAATACAGATCCTCCATGACTAAAAGTTATTCAGCTCATACTGTCAGTAATGCCAAGGTTAAGAAATCATTATCTAAAACAAGTTCATTAAGTGTGTGCATGTTTATGAATAATCCTCTCTGTTTCTGTCCATGTGTTTGAAAGCTGTTTCTGATATAACATATAGGTAGTCCTAGACACACAATAAATGTAATATTTCTCTTAATGACAACATTTCCATGGTATTTGGGTAATTTTGTGCCACACTGAGTTGGCATAACTCAACACAATTCAATCAAACTTTTGGGTTCTGAAAATGACTATTTGTTAACAGCCGATACATTATTTTTAATTATTAAAGTAATTATCTTTCTTAAAAGTAACATACTAAGCAACTAAAATAGGTACAAGGCCAAACATAATTCATTTCCTGGTTTTATGACAGTTATTGTATATTGAAGAGTACAAGAAAATACTAAGATCATTACATTTCAAAATGTGAATTGAGAAAATACGATTAGCCCCCTGTTCAGTCTCAAATCCATAAAGCTGTTTCAGCTCATGAATGCACACACAATCAGAAGTAGAAATGGAATCCATTATTGAACCAGGACTTGTAAGGAATCTTTGAAATATATCTATTGAAAATATCTATTGAAATATACATTATATATATTTATATTCATATTTATATTTATTTATGAGAAAGAGTGCGTCACAATTGGGTTCAACAATAAACCCAAACCCAAAAGATACAGAGTGACTTACTGATATAACATATCCAAGAGAAGGCTACTGATAAAATATAGGGCCATTACCTGTGCTTAGAGGTGACTTTTTTCATACAGCAAAAGATGCAAAAGGATGAATTAGTCTTGGCATATCGGCATTCTCTTAAAAGAGTAGCAATAGCCATTGGGTCGTTGGGCTTTAGACACATGTAATGGATCTGAGAATTAGAGGTGCTTTTGTTGTCTGGGAGAAATGGAGAGCAAGATGCACTACCTAATGTCATGAACCAACCTACTCCTATTGTCACTGAAACAAGATTGCTGTTCAACCCTTGAAAGCATCTCACCAGTTCCACAAACAGACTGGACAAATATATAATCTTATAATAGATGATTTTACTAAAATATGAAGAAACAGATAGATTCAACACAACTTTACCAACAAAAGACCAAGATCATAATATGTTCTCTGTATCATCCTCCTCCTTCTCCTCCCCCACCCCTCCTTTGCAAGAATTCTGAAGTGTCAAAGTGTACACACACTGAACAGTTTAAAAATGTAAAACACCATCCTAGTGTACTTATGTAACCTAAATATAAAATGGCTGGTAGCCAGTATTGGGAGAAAAAAACAGTATTGAAATGAGTGGAGAGATCAAATGGAATTCACTGGATTGAAACTGGACTGTGGAGAGATAAATTTCAGTACCAGTATACACTCTTCACCAGCAAGGGATGGAAGAGGAGTGAGGTTACTGAGTAAAGATTAAAGCAGAATGTATGAGGCATAAAAGAAACTCTAATTTAAAAGAGGAACATGGAAGAGAAACAGTAACTGAATGGCTTAACATCTCAAAGCAAATTGGGGGAAGATTGAAAATTTAATTGAAAGTCCGATGGGTCATGGCAAGTTGAATATATTTTGATACCATTTATCTTTCCATCTGTTGAGACACTTGCAAACTGCTTCTCCAGTCACTTCTTGGGTACTAATCTTCAGTGCTTTTTAAAAATCCCTACAGCTTTTAATATTATGACAGGAAATTACTAAATCTCAAGAAGCAGCAAATGACAAGCTGGTACTGAACTCTTAAATATAGACCATTAAAAAATGCCGTAATGAGAAATGATGCATCTCACCTAATGGTAAGCTTGCCCTTCCCTGAGACCCCTAAGCAATATACTGATGTAAGAACTAAAAATGGTTTAAGAACAGTTGGTGACATTTTCTGATATCTTATAATTCAACAGAATATATATTTTTAAATATAATACCATACCTAAACCTGAATCCTTCTATCATCAGATTTTTTAACATTCTCAATAACTTCAAGTTGAATTAGCATTATTCATCTTTTTCATTTAAAAATCATAATTTTAAGGTTTTAATTTAATGACAATTTTGATCATAATTTGTCATATGATTTCACTCAGTTTTTCTTCCCTCTTTTTCATAAGAACAATAAGAAAGTATTATTAAAACTTTTATTCTGTTATTTTAAGGAATATATTAGAAACTTCTTAACCTAGTATCTAAATATTTTTATCTAAGTGGAATTTGAAAAATTTTCAGTAATAGAATGTAGAGCAGATTCTTAACTTTCATTACCAATTACATTTAAGAACAACCAAATGATTTCTGCTTTTCTTATTGATTTCCTTTAAAAAAAAACTAAATAATCTATAGATATATCTGAGCCCGTCATGCCTACAAAATTTTCCAAGTCTCCTTCTCAAGGACTAGAACACTTCTGTTGCTTGCAGATGATGCGGAAGCCTCTTCCCTCAAACAACATAGTCCTTCCATGAGTACCTACCTCAATGCCTTTCTTTTACATTCAAAAATAAATATGTTTACTGTATAACATAACCCACCCAGGGACATACTGGGCTTGAATAAAAAGTGCAGAGACTACGTCCTGAAGAAGCTGCAGTATGTAGGTAGCATAAAACTACAGGAGCTGAGATAATATGCACAGAAATGTGCTGTCCAATAGCTAGATCAATGAGATGTTACAAAATGTCTCACTTGAGAGTGTTTATTTGGAATCAACTCTCCTGAGATATAGAATTTAATATTCTAGCAAAAACAAAGCAAGGAGATGGTGCAAATGGTACTATGACAGCCCCCGAAGTATAGAAAAAGTAATAGGCCTTACTAAATGTGGTAGAAATATCAGAATTGTTGTGGTAGATGGCAGGAGAAGGAAATCGAAGCCTTAAAGATGTCAGTATATTTGAGTAGATATGCTATGTGAGACCAGAAATCCCACCACAGCACTCTGCTTGACAAAATGTCCTGGAGGATGCACCAGTTACCAAAGTAATGCAGAATGTTCCAGAAAAGGGGCACCAGCATCACTGAGAAGCTAACCTGTGGATTGTCCTCTATTAGCAGAACTTGGCTTACTGACAACAATGATGACAAAAAGAACCTGATAAATATAAAGGCCAGGTCATTCAGAGTCAAGAAAAGACAAATATTTTAATATACAGTAAGATGAGAGAAGCAGACTAAGGGAACTTAACCAGCACAGAGCTATGGAGGTCAACACAGCAATATGACATTAGGGACAAAACAAACAGCCAGTAAAGACACTACTAATTCTGTTCAATCAGAGGAAACAAAAACAAATTCTCAGGAGGTTGAAGAAAGTTAACAAAATAAAAAGTTTGGTTGGGAAATGGAAATTTCTGTCTGAATGTGTGGTCAGATCCACATGAGAATGGGTCATGCAACATCATGACAAGTGCACATAGTAATGATTGCTTCAGACCTTCCCTAAAGCTATTTATGGCAATTTGCTCCAAAAATTGTGCACTGGTTAAATGAGTGTAACCAAACATGTAAAGATATGTTAGATACAGGGTTTGAGGTAACACTGATACTCAGATACCTGAAGTGTTGTTACAGGCCCTTGGTTGGAGCGGAGCACACAAGGGCATGTGATACATAGGCTGGGCTCACACTGAATTAGCAGACCCATCCAGTGCTTATTTCTCCCAATGCTTTATTGAAATACATCCACCTGGTATTCCTCACAGTCCCTATATTTGTTTCTTGGCCTGTGGGGTCAAAGCAGTTACTTCTATTTGTGGAAGGCAAGTGGAAGCCTCTAACACTGGTTCTCCCTAGTTGATATTATAAATAAAAAAGAATATTACATCCCAGGAAGAATAGCACAAATTAGGGATGCCCCTATATAAAACCAAAGGATGAAGAATAGTGATCCCCAACATTTCTCAATCTATTTCGCCTGTCTGGCCCTTGAATAAACAAGGCAAATCTTGCAAGATTGACCATAAATGCATGCAAGTATTAAAACCAATTGCAGCTGTTGTTTTAGAAGTGATATCTTTTCTAAAGTATTTTAACATGACCCTGGATACATGGCAGGTGGCCACTGATCAAAAATGTATTCTTCCCATCCCCACCAGAAATAAGGATCATAAAACGTTTCATTCACTTGCAACAGATAACAGTATACATTTACATTCTTGCTTCCAGGCTAATTTAGTTTCTCTACACTCTTTAATAATATAATTCTCAGAGAGCTAGACTAGCTAGGCATTTCACAGAACACAGCACAGATCAAGTTTTCATTTGTTGCTTTCCAATAGATATCTTTTTTGTCTTTTCCCTGTCTCTTTGCACTGGCAAGGGCCTCAAGTTCAAAACTGAATAGCAGTGGGGATAGTGTATATGCATGTCTTCTTCCTGCTCTCATAAAACATGCTTTCAGTGTTTCACTATTAATTATAATGTTGCCTATCTTGTTCAATCAGAGTTTGGTGTTGCCCTTCATTTCTACTCTGCTAAGAGTTTTAATAATGATGATTGCACATTGAATTTTATCGAGTGCCTTCTCTTCATCTAAGTAGGTGAACTTTAGTTTTTTTCTTTTTTTATTAATGTGAATAATTATTTTGATTGGTATATAAATCTTTAATCAATCTTGCATTTTTGAAGTTAAACCAATTTGACTTGGAAGCATTAGTCTTTTTATTTATATTTTTGGCTCACATTTTGATTAGAACCTTTTCCTCTATGCTCAGGAGAAAGATTGGTCTCAATATGTCATATTTTTATCATTCTAAAATATAAAAATGATACTTATACTATCATTATGTTCAAAATGTTTATTTTTAATGTTGTTTTCCTTTTAACCCTTGGGTTGTTTAGAAGTATATTGTTAATTACCACATATTCATGAAATTTTAATTTATATCCTATTAGTTATTTCTATCTACCTTGTGGTACAAGAATTTTTCTGAAAGTGATCCTTTGAAATGTGTAGATACTTCATGGAAAACTCTCTGGGCAGCATTTGTTTTTTCTATTTGAAGACAATGGATTTTTTATTCTCTGGTTTTTAAGAGTTTCTCTCCAAATTTAATTCTCTGTAGTTTTACTTCACTATGTCTAGAATGATTTCATTTGTACTTTTTGGAGGACGGGGGTTCATTGTGTTTCTTGAGACCCATGGCTTAATGTCTTTTACCAGCTTTGGAGAAATTTTTGGTTTTTCTCTCTTCAAATACTACTTCTACGGCATTCTCCATTCTCATACTGTATTCTAACTACTCATTTGTTTAATTTTTCACTATGCCTCCCTCCCCAACATACATATTTCAGCTCCTTTTTTATTCTGTTCTTCAGTCCAAACACTTTATACTGACCTATTTTTAAGTTATACTTCTTTTTTGGCTTTGCCTGAAATACTGTTAGTCTTAGCTACTGAGTTATAATTTGATTATTACATCTTTTATTTCTAGAGTTTCTGTTTGAATATTTTTATACATTTCAGTTCTCTGATGAATTTTTATACCCTGTTACCTTCTTGAACACATTATTCATAGTTATCTTAAAGTTCAAGTCTAGTCACTCCATTATCTAAATCATCTTTGATCTATTTCTACTGCTGGTTTCTCTTCCTGATATTTTTTAAATGAAGAGCAAACATTTTACATTGAAAAATGCTGAGGCTATAGATGATGCTGTCTTCCACCCAAAAAGATTTATTCTATCTCTTTCAGGCAGCTAGAAATCTCTGTAATGTAATTGGGATCTGAGATGTTTCAGAATTCTATCAACCTCTTTGGTCCACCTCATCTTTATACCCATTCTTAGTTCTATGCCTTCTAAAAATCTCAACTTAGATTGTAGCACTTTGGAGTAGGTCATTAAGTATGAATGTCCGATTTCGAATCAAAAGTTTAGTTTATTATATCTCAAACAAGAAGCAGTACAATTAATCAAAGTGTGTGTGTAAACTATAAACACAGTTTAGACATCTTAACAGTACCTTGTTTATGCCAGCAGCAAAGAAGCCTGGAGAGTGAGTGATGATGAAATCACAAAAGGTGTTTTTCACAGCTTGCTGAGAACTGAATATTTTTCCTTGCCAGAAGTGGTCCAAAGCCTGGAAGAAGTGGTAGTCAGTTGGTGCAAGGTCTGGTGAATATGGTGGATGACAGACAGTTTCCAAGTCCTGCCTCTGTAGTTTAAGCAACACTGATTGTGTAACATGTGGTCCAGCCTTGTCTTGCAAGAGGATTGGCCTGTCTCTGTTGACCAGTCTTGGCTGCTTAATTGCTAGCATCCTCGTCATTTTATTCAATTGATTGCAGTAGACATCCACCGTAATCAACCAGATTTCAAGAAACTGTAGTGGATAATACCAGCACTGGACCATCAAACAGATACTATTAGCTTTCTTTGATGAATAATTGGTTTTGGACTATGTTTCAGCACTTCATCTTTATCCAACCATTGTGCCAAATACTTGCAATTATCAAAAAGAATCCATTTTTTATCATGCATAACAATACAGTGTGGAAATGGTTTGCCTTTATGTCATGACAGCAAAGAAAGGCAAACTTTGAGATGATTTCTGTTCTGATCCTCGTTTAATTCATGTGGTACCCATCTATCCAGCTTCTTTACCTTGCTGATTTGTTTCAAATGGTCCAATATTGTTGGAATAGTAACGTCAAACAATGTGGCTAATTCAGGCATAGGTTGAGATGGATTTGCTTCTACTTACTATAGCTTTCAGCTCATCATTATCCACCTTGGTCTCAGGTTGCCCATGTGGCTCACTGTCAAGATTAAAATCACCAGAACAGAACTTCTCAAACCATCAACATACTGTGTGTTCATTAGCCACATCCTTCCCAAACACTTTATTGATATTTCAAGCTATATACACAGCATTGGTTCCCACGGAACTCATATTCGAAAATAATACGAATTTTTGACTTATCTATGGTTTCAGAAAAATTGCTCTAAAAAATACTTTGAAAGATAATCATAAGCCAAACCATATGTTTGAAAATCTGAGGATGTACCTTCACAATAAAAATAAAACAAGAAGTGTCAAAGAGAAATTTTAGAGATATCAACTGTCAAACTTAGTACTTAAGGAAATCAGACATTTCATACTTAATAACCTAGAATGGTGACTCCTTTCCAGCTGTAGCATTATGAAATGTATTTCTTAAATAGTAAGACATGAAAATCAAAATTACTTCTGATCCATGTGCTGCAGAATTGACTTTTTGCTACCAGGCATGAAAACAACGGCTGCACTGGTCCCTAACAAGAGAGCTTGTCCTTTGAAGCTTTGAAGCCAGACATTGACTTCTCCTCTGTAGCTACGAAAGTCCAAGATGGTATCTTCTTTCAGTAGAATGCAGTCTCATCTACATTAAAAATCGGTTGTTTGGTGTAGCCACACTAATCAATTATTTTAGCTAGATATTCCAGATAACTTGCGGCAGCTTCTGCGCCAGCACTTGCTGCTTCACCTTGCAGTTTCATGTTACGGAGACGGCTTCTTTTCTTAAACCTCATGAACAACCTCTGCTAGAATCTAACTTTTTTTCTACAGCTTCCTCACATCTCTCAGCCATCATGGGATTGAAGATAGTTAGGGCCTTGCTCTGACTTCGGCTTTGGCTTAAGGGAATGATGTGGCTGGTTTGATTTTCTATCTAGACCACAAAACACCCTTCCTATCAGCAAACTGGCTTTTTTTTTTTCCTTATCATTCATGGGCTTACCTGAGTAGCACTATTAATTTCCTATAAAAACCTTTTTTTACATCCACCACTTGGCTAACAGTTTGGCATAAGAGGCATAGCTTTTGGCATATCTTGGCTTTTACGTGCCTTATTCACTAAGCTCAATCGTGTATAGCTTTTGATTTAAAGTGAAGAGAAGTGTGACTCATTTGACCACTTAGAGGTATTGTAGGGTTATTAATTGGCCTAATTTCGATGTTGTTTTGTCTCAGGCATAGGGAAGTCTGAGGAGAGGAGAGAGACAGGGAATGGCTGATTTGTTGCCACAAAACCTTCAATTTGTAAAAAAAAAAAAATACCCCGTAATACTTGTGAATAGCAATAAGGTGAAGCATGATAAAATAAGGTTTGCCTATATATACATTTGGCTTCTTTTTTATATTTATTATATATAGTATATTGTGTATTATATACTCCTGGTATCTATGAAAATACATCAAATTTATTTGTTTATAATTTTTTCTGTATACATTCATTTTTAAACTTCTGTAGATCAAATGTGTGTTAAAAGACATGGTATATAGTAAGTATGTGATAACAAATATGTTTTGTTTACAATGGAATTTAAATATAGTTAGCATATATACAGTCTTCAGTAGAGAAGAGAGTGTTCCTGAAGGAGAAATACAGACCCGCCAACTGCAGGTGCATTTGGAAAAAGAAAACTTTTCCTGTTTGGCTGGAATCTGGTATATCTATAAGGGCAGTGTAGTTGATAGGACAGAAATATAGGTTAGGAAATTTATCAAAAGTTTTAACTTTAAAACAGGAGAATTTAAATGACTATATGGTTAACTATTAAATGTTTCTAAAGTAGGAATAATAAAACTATACCTTTGCTCTAGGAAGATTTATGTAGTATAAGTTAATCATCTAGGAGCTACCAATGACCTTAACAAGGACAGAAGCAAAAGGCGTTAGAATAAAAAAAAATTGAAATCTAAAGGATTAAACAATTAATGCAACTTGTGGTACATAGAGAAAGACAATTTAAACACTACTTTCTAAGAGAGAATTTTGGTTTGATTGAATATTGGTTATCTCTCTATATCTGGTGATTTATGCTGGAACTCAGTGATAATATTATACTTTTATCATAAGATAAGACTATGTGTTATGACACATCCTGCTTGGTGGTTTTTAGAAGAGATCTCACGTACAGTGTGCTTTATTTACATGACTCTTCTTACTACTTTCTAACAACCAACTTTACGTAAGGACTCCAAAGTATGCCAGAAAATCAAATTCCTGTCCATTGCCAAGAATTAAAATTTTTAATTATTTTAATTTTCAAATTTTGTCCATGTGCTGAGAGAGAGAGAGAGAGAGAGAGAGAGAGGAGTGTGTGTGTGTGTGTGTGTGTGTCTCAGTCTGCTTGGGCTGCCATGACAAAATACCAGAGACTGGGAAGTTTAAATGACAGAAATTTATGTTTTCACAGTTCTGGCAGCTGGGAAGTGCAAGATCAAGGTGCTGGCCAATTCAGTTTCTGGGGAGGCCTCTCTTCCTGGCTTGTAGATGGTAGCCTAGCCATCTCACTGTGTCCTCTCATAGCAGAGCGAGAGCAAGAGAGAGAGAGAGAGACAGAGACAGAGAGAGAGAGAGAGAGAGAGGGAGAAAGAGAGAGAACTGTCTGGTATCTCTTCTTGTAAGGGCACTAATCTCATCATAAGGGTCCTATACTCTCATGACCTCATCCAAACTTAATTATCTCCCAAAGGCCCCATCTCCAAAGATCATCACATTGGTGGTTAGGGCTTCCACATAAGAATTTGATGGGCAGTTACAATTCAGTCCATAGCAGTGTGTGTGTGTGTGTGTGTGTGTGTGTGTGTGTGTGTGTGTGTGTGTGTGTGTGTGTTTGTATTTTTCCTTCTTACAGAGAATGCTTTTTCAGCTTTCTATTTAATATTTGAGCTGAGAAAACATAAAAGAACCAATGTATACTAGCTAAAAGAAAAATTATATTCTTGCCCAAATATGCAAGTATATCATAGAGAATGGCAACCCAGCCCTGCTGGTCTTTGCCTCCCAGGATTAGTAAGAAGTATAGTTAAATGGCCCCAGGAGGCCAGTCACTGCCTCTGTATCATTGCGTTCTCAGAGAGAGGGTCCTACAAACCACTTCAGCTGTCTAGGCCTCTTAAAGCTGAGGTTAGGATATTGAGACTAGCCTGGGGGGAAAAAGTATCATCTGTTCTCTGTAAGCTCTTTGGCTTTGATTCAGTCAGCAGCTTTTTAAATGCCAGCATATTGTGGTTTTAAGGTTTAATTAAAGGGATTAACACAACAAATCCAGGAAAAAGATAACCATATTACATGGCTTTGGGTTTACCAACAAAACATAAAAATAAGTAAGATAATTTGATTTTCTGCTTTTGGCAATATTTTTTCCAGATTTATGCTAAACAATGCACACAAAAACCCAGTGAGCAGAGACCAGCATCACCCATATGTTCAGTATAGAAACTACCAGAACAGGTGTGAATATCTCTTATTAATACTACTAATTTTTAGTAATCAGTTAAATGCAGTAAATTTACACACATATATATATATTTTTATAGACTTGGGAGTCTCACTCTTGCTCAGGCTGGTCTCGAATTCCTGAGCTCAAGCAATCCTCCCGCCTCATCCTCTCAGAGTACTAGGATTGGAGGCATGAGCCACCACGTCTGGCCCCTGTAGTAAATTTCTAAATGTAATAATACAATAGTTCTAGGAATTTATTTAGTTAAGAATTTCCAGGCATGTAGAGAAGCTAAAAATTCTGTAAAAGTTTTATGTTTTTAAACAAAATACATGGGTCCCCCTTTTTTTTATTTTGGTGGAATAAATACACAGTAGGAATGGGTTAAGTCACTGTCCATTACTATCAGTGCAAATGGCTAGAGGATTGCTGTGAAAAAAAAAAGTATAGGAGCAATTTATGTTTTCAAAACTTGTTTCTTATGTCACAATATTTCTGCAACTTACGAATGTGTTTCACTGTGCAATATACTATCCAGGGTCTTTGCCAGATCAGCAAGCCACATAGCAAGAGATGAACTGAGCTTCTGGGGCACGTATTCTTCTCACCTCAACCCCAGGTGTCTCCTCATCCAGTGTCTCATATAACACAAGAATAGATTTGTGATAGAGGCAAAGGTAAAATTGTGCCCCTTTCTTACTGTCTTACTACATCTTGTTTTTTTCAAACACAAGCAAGTTTTCATTTATTTCATTTAATGTTATAAATAAAATAATAAAGAAGTCATGAAGTTAATATTTTATCATTTTCATTTTGAAACATAAATAATAGAGATAATATTCATTTGGTTCTAGTTCACAGCTCAGACATGCATGGTGAATAGGACAATCCTTCTTATTTAATTCGGCTATAAATTCAGAAAAACAAATGCAAGAGTGTTATAGTAGTAGATAAGCAAATGCATGGACTACTCATACCTCTCTTTCTTACAACATGGACATTAAATCAGTCAATTATATGTCCCATGATCTCTATATGTCTCTCATGGATCTCTTCTTAAATAAGTATAGGCTGAATATCTTAAAACTTATTGATTTGTGTGATTTGGGATTGGTAGGTGGCAGTGAGGGGCAGGAACTTTTCCATTCTTTCTGGCATGATCTCAAAATTAGATAAAAAAGGAAATAGGAAGACAAGTTTAAAAGAAGAGAATAGTTTCATGTAAAACAAGAAAACAAAATATTAGAGCACATTATGTTTACTTGGGGATTTTCCACCATCCCAGTTGATAGTAAAGGGATATATTAATACTACAACCTCAAACAACTATATAACTGTCTGCACTGAGATTGTTCTGTACTTTTCAAACTAATACTATTTTCAATACTGCCTAGGGAACAATGGTCCACAATTGGAGCTAAGAGTTTGCAAATCATTTGCTTTGGAATCAAATTATTTTTCAGATTATAACGGTGAAAATAAATGAAAGATTGGTCATCTGTAGGATCTTTCCCAGTGTTCAGTCTAAGACACACTTTTAAAATAGATGGGTGATAAAATGTTTTTACTTGATTCATCAGGAAGAAATCAATGTGAACTTTTTTTACTGAAAAATAAACTCATATTGTCAGTCTTAAAGTCTGGTATTACTCAGGAATAGAAGCATTTTGGAACTGAAATCAGGAAAGAAGAAATAAGGACTAAAAAATCTGTCAGTGTCACTTTTGGGGAAATTCATGAGACTATGTTCCAACTCAGATTAGTCTTCTTTGTAATTTAGATAGAAAGAGTCTCAGAGTGAAGATCACTGAATATTGTAGGAGGATTTGGGTTGTAAATAGCAGCAAGGACAGCCAAGTGGACTTTAACGATGAAGGGAATTATTGTCTCATGTAATTGCCTAGTAGTGGTCTTGGCAAGGATTTGTCTGTGATTTAAATAATTTCACTTAGCTTTCAGTTACTTTGACTATTTCTTCATTTTATTTCCTTAAGATTAATGCCACTGGGCAGAATCTTTCCTCATTTTACCGAAAAAGTTGTAAGCCACTCCATGGCCATAAGCTTCCTTGTTTATGACCAACTGAAAAAAGGTCATTTGTTTCCAAGGATTTTCAGAAAAAGTCTTGATAATTGCTCTGATGAGACCCACTGAGGACAGAGGACATGTGAATGAATCCAAAATAACCGCACTGGGTAACATTGGTATTGATAATATTCATGGTGCCCTCACTGCTGGAGCTGAGGTGTGGTAGATGCCATGCAAAGTAGAGTATTTGTAAAGATTGGGGAAAGATAGTTTCCCAAGGAAAACTAGAATTGTTTCCCAAGAGATGGGGATGTGGTGGGAAACAGATGTTTGTCACCTAAATCTGAAAACGTTCACTGACTAAGACAACGTTCACACTTAGAAAACAGGAACTGTGACTTTGGTTCTAGGTCCACTTTATCACCACAAACTTAACACATCCTCAGACAAAATCCATTAACTACTTTACCCTTCTTTAGGTCAGAAATCTAGCTTACTATTTCTGAAATCAAAATCAAGGTGTAGGTCAGTCTGTTTTCCCCTAGAGCCTCCTGGGAAAAATCTCCTCGAAAATCACTCTCATTGACAGAATTCATTTCTTTGCAGTTGTGGGACTTGGATCCCAGTTTTCTTGCTGGCTTTAGGCTGGAGCTCATCTTAGCTCTCAGATCCTTTTCATTTGATCCTGTCCATGTTAAAGCCAGCTATGGGCCAATGAATTTCCCTGGTGCTTCAAATTTCCCATTTCTACAACTCATATAGGTAGATCAGGCCCACCCAGAAAAATCTCCTTACCTGAAAAATCAACAATGCCAAATAAAAAAACCCAAAAAACAAAACCAATCCTGGGAGCAAGAACCATCATATTCAGCCTGGGGATTATTCAGGACTTGTACACCAGAGAAAGCATAAGATCTCTGGAGAAATCTTAGAATTCTGTTTAACACATTTACCTAATTACTTTTGACCTATTAATTGATCTCTTAAGCAAGAGTTCTTCACATTTCTCCACTTTAGAAATGTATTTTCAATTATCATGCCACGTATATTTCCAGGTACAGCAATTAATTATCATCTGTGTTTAACAATTAGGGCCTTTGAAATTTGAATAAATTTGAAATTTATTTCAATTTATTTTAATTTCAATTTATTTCAATTAATTGATTAAATTGATAAATTATTATATTCTGAACCTCTAATTTGATGATTCAACCAAAGAGTAGTTAATCTCTGAGCTCCTCTTGAAATGGTCAGTTACCATCTTATCCATGACAATCACAGTGAGTTTGACTTTCCTGGGTTCATTTTTTCCTACACCATTATCTTCTGACTCTCACTGAAATTTGATTGCTAGTTACTATGTATTCATAAAAATGAATCCCATCTGCAATGCCATGTTTAAGAAAGGTCATTTAAACAAGTGGGCAGAATGTAAAAGCTTATGATGGGGAAAGAAATATTTATGGTGCTTTTGTGACCATGATTAAATTGAAATAGTGAAGGTTTCAGTATACCAAAAGAGCTAAGAGTGTATCTATTATAATGCAAACACAAATTTCAGTCACATATTCTCAGAAATGCTTCTTACTCCTTCCCTTTTGTTAGCATTATTTTGGTAAAGGAATTAATGAAATGTAACCTGTTAAAAATAAATTCAATTGCTTCACCTCTAACTCTAATTCAACATGCTTTCGCATATTTTACCATCACTTTCAATACCACATTTCTCCTGATTTTCCTTCTTGACTTCTGCTCCTTCATTGCTCTTTATACTCAATAATAAAAGCATGAATTCCTCTGAGAATCTGATAAAAATCCATTGATCTTCATCCCACAGAAATGAATATATGCACATACATACAATATTTTGCTTTCAGTTCAGGAGACTTTCCGATCCTCTAAAACCCTCTCCACTTTATGTCTCCTGAGGTTTGCTATTTATTTTTCTGAAACTATATTTAGCTACTCTCCCTCTCTGTTACTGGAGCTCTCAGCCTAGGACAAGCCCTTGTCCCTCACATCTCACATCTCATTATATCTTTGCCCTTTCCAGATACTAGGGTATCCGTTCTCAATCACACAGATAGGCTTAAATATCTTTTTCTCATAAAGCTCTTTTGATATATTTGCTTATTCAAAAGTCTCCCTGTCTGTACTTTCGTGTGCATTGCTCTCATCTACTTTACAAAGCTCTTTTCATCTCTTTTTCCTAAACCCACTGCCTCATTTCATTCCCTAATTACTGATTGTGGAAAGTGCTCCAGCAAGTGTTTTCCTGGCTTCAACCAAATTCAAATACTAACTTCATGAAATTAAAGTCTTTCTTGCTGCCTGCATGCCTTTTTTGCAGGGAACTTCAGAGCCACCCTTAATGCTCTCACCTTACCTGTCTGCCCTCCTGCAGTGTGTTTATTTTCTAAGTATGCACATGATAATGTTCAACGTTAATCTCAAACAATTTTTACTGTACTCATTTTCTCCATTTCTAAACAGCAAAATCAGAAGGAAAACAGGTCCTGTGCCCTTTGTCCCTGTCCCCTGACCCTCTACCTTTCTTCCCCTTCTCTCTTCTAATTAAGAGTATTGTGTTGTCTGCAAAAGCATATATAAACATGTAATTAAATAACAGTAAATATGTCAATAAATTATATTTTCTATATTTTCTCAAGGAAAGAAAAAACCAATTTTATAGAATTGGATATAATTTGAAAATTTGTTTAAAACTCTACTGTTAATATTTTTTAAAAAAACAGTATCTTTCATGTAACACAATACCAAAACACATATATACCACCTTGATAATAAAATATAAGGTGTAGCAGAAATTTTTCATTCTCTCTGAAAAAAATAAATGGAATGGAGTAAGTTTTAGGAGTTGCTCAGAGATAAACTTTCAAATGAAGAAATTCATTAAACAAGGTTTTAAAAAATAAACTCCAACATAGGAAGTGGAGTTTTTGACCCTTCTTGGTACAGAGTTACCAATGTCTGGTAATAGAATGAATAAAAAGAAAAAAGAAAAAAAAAATGTGAAATGTGATCTCATTAGTGTCTGGAACAGGGAAAAGGTAATGGTTTCAAGAGAAATCCTGGCTATGAAAAGACCCGGATGACACTAAGTCAGTGACTAGGGGGCAGAGTGAGTGAGAGGGAACACAGAGCAAAGGAGTAGCCCCTCTGTGGTAGTAAAGCAACTGGTTTTGCCTAGGACAAATGTTTGTACTGGCTTCTTACAGCCTTTCTCTGGCAGCAGGGTCCCAGGCCAGAATTGAAAGAGTCAATTTGGTAAAAGATCTACTCAAATACAGAGTTGACAATAATAAAATTAGCTAAGCATGCACAGATTCTTTGCAAGAATTGTCTGGGACATGTGTCAGTTCCCTCCGTGACATCAGCAAAGTCAATTAAGAATCAGTGCAGCTTCTTGGAAATAGACATACCTGGAGTGGTTATGGAAAGTAGTAGGTGGGAAGAAGACAGTCAAAATTAGCCATAAGAGCAGGTCCTTACACTTTTCAGTGCTGAAAGGAAGAATTTGGGTGATGAAGCACAGAATAATTGCTATGGTATTAATTTACACGGTTACTGTACCTCTGGGCTGGTGGCCTAAGGAAATACCTGTTCTGTTTATATTTACATTTCAATTGGTGTGGATTAGGCATTGTGGAAATTCAGAGTGTCAAACCAACACAATAGAGTGACAATCTAACAACCTGTCCTGGAAGGTGCTGAAAAACTGTTCCCTTGAGTATTATGCCTTGCTCCCCTCTTCAGACTGCACATAGAGAATAGCATCTATTAGACTAGTACCTGCCGAGGAATTTTTTAATTGAGTAATTTATAAAGTAGCTTTTTGGATCATCTGTAGGTGTGCAATTGAAATGCATGATATAATAATACCAGTATTTAGCAATGCCTGTATATGTTTAGATGTTAGCCTCCTTTAACACTTTCGGGAGTAAGCCAAACTTCTTTATTTATCAGGGGAGGAAAGTCAAAGTCAAATCTAAAATGACTTGTCCAAAGTTCTTAGGATAATAATGACAACATTGTGAGGCCTGAATTTCAGAGTACGGCAGCAGTTTTTACAATACAACATTTAAGTAGACAAAAATATAAGTGTTATACAAATTGACAACTAAATTGTATGCTATTAAAATATTTTGAATGAGTGTAACACTTGCAGTGATACAATTCACTGAAGAATAGGATTTGGTTTTCGAGTCAGCTTCTGCAATTTAATACCTATAAGATCTTGCCAGCTGAAACTTAGGAGCACATTTTTATCTATTAAATGGAGGTTAAAAATTCCTATCTCACAGGATTCTAATGAAGCTTAAGTGAGAAAATGAGATGAAATCACTTTGCAACTGTAAAGAGGAAAAATAAATTCTAGTTATATTATTGTCATTGCTAAATAATAAGTACAGTGCGGATAAGCATACGAAAGTGCTACTTTAAACAGAGAGTAACAAACACATAAATTGGTTAATGCAGAAGCCAGTCAATCTTAAAAAGGTGTTTATTGAAAGTACTGAAAGACACACGATGGGTGAGTAACAGAAAATGGATTGGTACAAATTTTCAGATTTTTGAAAACAACATTATTAAATTAAATGTACTGCTTCATAAGTAGAAGTTTGTAAATGTGTAGTGGCATGTTTTTCTTTAACGTTGGTAAAATATTCTGGATTAATCATTACAATACTGTAAAGAAAGTATTGTCCAGCCCCAAATGACCATAGTGTCCTACTGAGAACCACTGGAAAAGGAGCCATGGAGCTCTGCAGTTAGTGGGGTGAGCACACCTTTGACCACACACCTCGGGCTACATCTCTTCTCCCACTAATAAAAACCATGTATCTTGTCTATATATATTTTTGGTTCCATATTTTTTGCATGTTCATGGTTCAAGGGTCTGTTTCATTTCTCTGGTGAAATTCTTCATCTCTTTCACATATTTTGTCTACCTTTTTGTAACAAACATTAATACATTTATAAAAGTTATTTGAAAGTCCTTGTCAGCTAATTTGAACACTGGACATATCTATTTTTTTCTGTTTCATTTCTATTCTCTGCCTTGCTTCTTGATTATAGGTCACATTTTTTTGATTCTTTATGTGCCTTGTTATGTATTTTATGCTGAATATTCAGCATACGTAAAGCATAATAAAGACTGAAGTATGTCTTATTTATTCTAACAATGTTGAAATACCCTTATATCTTGTGAATACATCTGGGTGGGAAGTTCAAACAATTTCATCTGTAGTTGAAGTGGGTCTTGTTTTCATTGCAGCTTTTTTAAAAATCAGATTCAATTCCTTATTGGTTACAATGTTTGACAGTGAGGTCAGGATTTTGATGATTAGGACTCTAGATATCTCTCTACATCAAACAGACCAACAACCAGCTTTCATATCACAAGAGATTTCTCTGCTTTATATCATAGCCATCAGCTTTTTGGAATGATGGGCCATTCTCGTTGCTTTCTAGCCACACTCTTGCATCTTGGGAAATCTCTGTGTCTTGGGAGATCTCCCCTTACCCTGCCACCCCACTTCCAGCTTTCAGTGGGCTAATGCTAGGCACTCATTGAAGGTCCTGTGTTCCTTTGGGTATCTTCTTTTTCATCCTGTCTTTGGTCTACTCTTTGTTTTATTGCTGTCATAATAAAACAAAGGGAAAGGTGATGTGCATTGTCTTAGCTTGTTTGGGCTGGTATAACAAAAGTATCATAAACTGGGTGGTTTATAAACAACAGGCATTTATTTCTCCCAGTTCTGGAGGCTGGGAAGTCCAAGATCAAGGTGCCAGAAGATTCATTGTCTGGTGAGGGCCCATTCTTCATGGACAGAACTAACTTTCTGCATCTTCATATAGTGGAAGGTGCAAGGTAGTTCTCTAGGGTCTCTTTTATGGGACACTAATTCCATTTATGAGAGCAGAGCCCCCATGATCTAATAACCTCCCTAGGCCTACCTAGGTTTTGGTATTGGTATTTCCATTTTCCTTTATCTCTAGAAATTTTTTCATCTCCCTTTTAATTTCTTCATTAACCCATTGTTCGTTCAAGACTGAAGCTATGCAGCTACTAGAAGAAAACAAGCTTCATGACATTGGTCTAGGCAAGAATTTTTTTGGATAAGACCTCAAAAACAGAGGCAACAAAAGCAAAATAGACAAATTGGATGACATCAATCTAAAAAGCTTCTGCACGGCAAAGAAAACAATCAACAGAACGAAGAAACAATCCACAGAATGGGTGAAAATATTTGCAAACTGTACATCTGACAAGGGGTTAATATCCAGACTGTATAAGGAACTGAAGCAACTCAATAGCATAAAA